>NC_132783.1:71688632-73125574 GCF_048418805.1 Vulpes vulpes | reverse complement strand
TTATTTTACTAACATGCCCAAGCCTCCAAATTTCTTAAGTGATTTATGTGGTCATCCCTACCAAGGTTTTCTTTCATCATAATCTATGTTTAGCTAATTTCCTTAGGGATATCTTTATCTATGACTAGGTTTTCAACTCTTAGCAGTTTTAGAAAATGATAAAAATTGTCTTAAATGTCCTTGACTCCAAATTGGATTGGATTGGTTCATGAGAGACTATTTTGAAGTTTCTTGAATTTCTTGGAAAATGTACTACTGTCCTTAAACCTGCTCTGTCATTGTTTCATTCATCATTCATCACTCATTTTACCACCACAACCTTGAGAATTTGTCATCATAGTTGTAGAAGTTGATAGAAGTTAGTAACTGAGCAGTAACTGTGTTGATATACGACTTTTTTTAAGGCTCTCTGGGAAACAAAGGCAGCATGAGTGTAATTCTTAGATCTTGGGCTGTTAAAAAATTGCAACTTTTTTTTCCTATATTGGGGGTTGAAAAGATGAAACTAAGAATTGCAGTTGATTTCATACTAAATACAGAATACTATAGGCTGAAAACTTCTGTATTGGAGGCTTCAAAGAAAAAAAAAAGTGGCTCATCTTAAAGACATAAAGCTTACCTAGTCCATTAGGTAATTTGGCAAGTCCAAATAGCTTCAACCGTTGCTATAAAGTCTCCACAATTTTCTGAAGACAGTTACTCTTCAAGCCACAACTGCTGTTCAATAAAAAGAAAAGATGCTGTAGCCATGGTATTTGTGCAATATTCCTGCATTATCAACTTTCGCTACAGAAAGAGGGGGGAAAAAAAACCCTTTGGTTTCTCCAAGGAAAGTCTGTACCAATCTATTAAGTGAGTCTCACATTGTACCTATTGGAGAGTTTAGAAATTGTTTCACAGAAAAATTGTATTGCTTTTATTTACAGTTTCATAGGCCATCTTCAAAATCTATGAATTCAGCACAGTGAAAATTTGAAATACCTAGTGTTGTTACAGATCAGCCTTTGTTTGGCTTTTCTTTAAGACGTACTGCATAAAGGTGTTATATTAACATTGAAAATATTTCAAGAGCTCTCTGCAACTTGGTCAAAAAATATCCCAAAGAATGAAAACCACCATACAAACATGGGCTTTGCAACAAATTAGAAGTTGTCTATGTAAGTATAATAGAAAGCCCCATATTAGAATAAAAACAGAGCCCAAGCCAGTGGCTGGAAGCCCCTATTAGAATAAGAACAGAGCTCAATGCCCTTGAAGGCCCCATATCAAAATGTAAACAGAACTTGAGGAATTGCTCCACCCCTTCTGGAGATCCCCTAGACCAGTCCTTAAAACTAAGCTGAAACCCACCTCAGGGTCCAAGTCCCTGCTCCGCTGTGTCGGGTATACTTGGACCCAAGCTTGAGCTTGTAAATAAACCCTCGTATGTTTGCAATTAAAAAAAAAAAAGAAAAGAAAACACAGCACACACACACACACACACACACATACACACACACACCCCACACTGTAAACTCCTCAGACCTAAACCAAGTTTTTTACAATCCAGTTGATAGCGCAATGTCAAGGTGTTAAGGTGACCAGGCTAGGCCACCAGGCTAGGCTAGGAGTAGGTCACCTACTCCTGCTGATAGCCAAAGATCATAAGTAAAAAAGCAAACACTTCCTCCTACAACCAGGGAGAAATAACCTCCAGTTAAGCCTATATGCAATTCTGGGCTTTCTGCTAGACCCTCCAAATAAACTTTTTAAAATCATTTTTTTTTTCATGACAACCTTACAGATTCAGAGGAAGAAATACTCTATCCCCACCCTGGAACCTGGGATTACTCACTGAAAGAGTGTCGGAGGGTAGGAACAATGTGTATCTTTTCCCCGTTGTATCTATAAGGCTCAGTGTAGGGTAAACACTCAATACAATTGAATGTCCTCTCCTTCCCAGTTATCTCCTACTATTGGAAACTTCACCATACTACTTTTGAGAAGACATGGGAAGATTTAGCAGTTTATAATTTATAATCCAGCCCTCAAAATACCGGGAAAGTATGTCTTTAGAGAGCTTTATAAAAAAGCCTCATATAGGGTTTATGCCCAGCCTGGAAGTTTAATGGAATGGTTTAACACTCACAGACGATTATTGGGCTGATATGCTTCAAATAAATTCCCTCTTCTGTGATAGTAACAAATTTCTCAGATAGGGCTTTGATCATTGTATTAGCTCAGGCTGCCATGACGAGATGACACAAGTGGGGGGCATACACAATAGAGTTTTATTTTCTCACAGTTCTGGAGGCTGCAAGTCCAGGAACAAGGTGCCTACAGGGTTGATTTTTGAGGAGACCTCTCCTCCTGGCTGGGAAATGGCCGCCTTCTTGCTGTGTGCTTATATGGCCTTTTTCAATGCATGCACATGTTGAGAGAGGGAGAGATCTATTGTCTTTTCTTCTTCTTATAAGGACACCAGTCCTATCAGATTAAGATCCTACCATTATGACCTCGTTTAGCTCTAATTATCTACTTTAAAGCCTTGTCTCTAAGTACAGTCCCACTGTATTTAAAAAAAAATACAGGAATTTTGAGAAAGGACACGATTCAGCCCATAGCATCTTACTCCCATAGTCCCTAAGTTATAAGATAACAAAGAGAAGAGTAAATATCACTCAAGGGCTTTTTTCCTCTTCTGGGAAAAGGGTTGGTGTATTTTGGTTATATGCAGGATAGTTATATCATGTTAGGTTATCTTTCTATTTGCCTTATTTTGAGATTAAGTATGGTTTAAGGAAAAGTGTATGGGTGACAAATTGACAAGGGGTGGACTGATGATGATTAACTTTATGTATCTACTTGAATGGGCCCAGATACTCAATAAAATATGGTTCTGGGTTTTTCTGTAAGGGTGTTTTTGAATGAGGTTAACAGTTAAATTGGTAGACTGAGTAAAGCAGATTGCTCTCCATAACGTGCATGAGTCTTATCCAATCGTTATAGGTCTGCAGAGAACAAAAAGCTGGCCTTCCCCCAAGTTAGAGTGCATTCTCCTGCCTCATGGCCTTCAAATTGGGCATCTGCTCTTCCTGGTTCTATAGCAGCCTGCCATTCTTCAGACTCCAACTGGGACATGGACTCTGCAGATTTTGGTCTTGCGACCAATTGTTTATAATAAATCTCTTTATATATTTTATTCTGGACTTGACTAATAAAATCATCCATACCTTTGGGTCAGCTATCTCTGACTTGTCACTTAATCATGTAAGCACACATTTGTTGTAAATGTCTCCTATGCAGTCAATTACAGCTTGTTGCACAATTTAGAAAATCCTAATCATAGTTGCTACAGTTTTCTGACTTCTATTTTGAGTCAGAAATTTGAGTGATTACAAAATATTCAAATGACTACACAATATTTCCTGAATTCTCTAACTTACCAGCAGCATGATGTAGCATGAATCGCTTATCTTTTCTGAAATTGAGTTCCTCATTTGGAAATGGGGATAAAAACACGTCCCATTTCTATCTCATGAAATTACTTTAGAATCTCATGAGACAATACTTGTGAAAGTTCTTCTGAAGATACAAAGCATCATCATATGATTGGATTTATTACTATTACTGCATAATACACATAAGCATTTGTTACTGTGGGTTGATCTTAAAATAAAAATTTCCAACCTTAGGAAACAGATCTTATTATGACAAACTCTCTTGGTTAAACAAGGGACAATAACTAAGTAGCTCATGTACTGCTACTCTCTCTGCCCACTCCCCTGGCAGACATCCAAAACCTATCAGCTAGGCACTTCCCCACTGAGTTTATGAAGAGCTTTAGGATTCTTCTAGTACCTCCCAATCCTGGCAACAGCTACCAGTGGACCTGAGTAGGCACACAGTTGATACCTTGTTGTCATCTCTGAATTAGTTACTAATCCATCAGTTCTGTGGGCCAGCCTGTTCTGTCAAAGGAATGTGTAGATTACTGCTAATTTATGTAAGGCAATATGGATCTGTGAACGAGGTGGAGAACATATATCTAATCTCAGCTACTACATTTAGCAATGGGAATCATAACTTCATCTGCTTTGTAGCACATCCTTCAGCATCTTTAACCTTTGTGGTGGGAAATACAGACATGTCTGCTTTCATCTGCAAATTTCCTTACAAATGGGAGTTGTCTTTGTAGAAGAGAGTTGTTTGAAAGGGATCAAGAAATCAAACAGATTGTGTGCCAAAAGAAGAAAATAAGCTAAATTATCCACCTTCCTCACCATCTCTTTCTTACCCTCCACCTCCTCTACAGGTACAACTAATTTTTCTGGGGGTATTTCCTCAATTCTTCAGATTACATAGAAGAAATCTGAAGTCTGTGATTAAAGTAAGCAGAAGGTTTTATGTTTCTTTTGTCACTGAGTCATAGAAAAGAAACAAAACAAAACATGTTCAGCTCAATCGAAATCTAACCAATCACATAGCTTTATTAAACATAGCATCAACAGAAAGAAAATATGAAGTCCTTGCCCAGGAAGGATGGATGCCAAGAACAGAGTAATTTTCTGGCTTTGTCCTTGATATCTATAAATTTTACTCTTTGTGCAAGTCACTACATTCCTGTATAGCTGTTGATATTAAACATTGGGGGAAACTTACAAATGGACAATGAAACACATTAGGGATTACCAGATGTTAGCTAGCCACACTCCATGAGAACCCTATTCACATCTGGTTTTGACCTCCAGAGTACATAAAGCACTTTCTTTTCTCTTCTATTATTTGATCTCCTTATTTTTATGGCCAAATATATATTGGATGCAAAAACTTTTTCAGACCAAAACTTGGCATGTGAACTCTTGATTTGGCTGCAGTTGGGTTACCACCAATTTGCAAAATAAAGTATGAATAATAATCCAAGCTGTAAGAGTGCAAAGTAAAATAAATCTTTACTTTACCATCTTATCAGGGAATATAAATCAATCTGGCACATACGTCAACCTTAATTTCTGTGTAAAGATTCCAGATGTAGTTATGATTCTATTTTATAAATATAACCAACATGTTATATATAATGAGAATTAAAGACCCCATGGATCTTGTGAATGGCCCTTTCCTTATAAACACAGCCTACGCCCAGAGCCATTGAATTCGACTGAGTTCACTTGACAATGTTGCCTCTATACAGGTTTTTCTCATCTCTTTGTTCCTGCCCCTTGTTCAATTCAACTTCTTTCCCCTCTCCTTATTTTCTACCATGTCTATGCCTCCTCCCTACCTATGAACAATAGATTAGCTCTTTGGAGAACAATCAGGGCCCCCAAAGGAATTGTTTTTAGAACACATATCTGCAGAAGTGATTTGGGATGTTGGCCTCTCCCACATTTTGTATCTCAAAATAGACTTCAATACTAAATTATTGCTACAGGTTTTAAAAACCAGTACCCTTAGTTATATCAGAATGTGCCACTCTTATTCACCTGTCTGGGACCAGAGGAGCAGCAGCACAGCTTTCTGTCCACTGTGCCCAGGATGTGCTTAGACAGACCAGACCACCAGGACTCTCAGGCACAAAGTGGAGAAGAAAACCCATGGCTCTCACTTATTATGGATCTCCTGCTTATTGAGGTACAGATGCATGATCTTTAGGGCCACAACAACCTCTCAGAGCAGAGCTCCTACAAGTGAGGAAAGGGAGGCTCCGGGAGTTCATGCACTCGCCTGTAGTAACATAGGTGGGTCAGCTTGATCTCAAAGCCCAAGCCTTCAACATGAACTGATTCCCTCCTGGATGTAGTAGACATAATCTATTCTAGCGATTTCTCCCATTTCTGTGATTCTTGGTCACTAAACAGAAGGCGTATGTAACCATCTCCTCTCCTTGCTGCATTTCCATCCCTTACTGCTTTGCCATTCTGCACCCCTGCCAATGCTGACACCTGGGATGCATTCTCCTGGCACCCCACCAAGTTTTTACACTCATGTAAGCGTCATCCTCTGTTGAAGTCATTGTTACTTCGGGTGAATGTCTGTTGCCTCTCTCAACTGTCCAGGCATCTCATTTTATTTACTCAGAAGCTCTACACTTGGATTAGCCTTCTACTAAATTTAACTTTTAAGGGATTTTTACTTTCCCTTATCCCTATAGAGACATCAAATGTCTTGCTACCTTGATTTTCTTTTACTCTGTTGACTTTCTCAATTTCCTCTTTTGCCCTGCCCATCCTGGGCTTTATTGTTGATGTCTGAACAGTTGACATTAGCCATTCTTGGTTTCCTTTGATCCCTATACTCTGCCCACCCTGCCTGGGAATACTGAAACCAAGATTGTAGTACTGAATGCTACAATCCACTTCCTCTGTATTTTCACTACACTTGGACAGCTGAACGCTGCCAGAGGAAATTGCATATTTCCATATGTTTGTGCTAATGCCAGCTCAGAAATGTTCACTAGCCTGTATTTACCTGTGCTTACATTTTACTCTCTTTTCCCTCAGACATAGGTCCAAATCTCTACCTTTCTCTCTAAGTTGCCCACCAATGTCCACCCCTCACTATCAGTGCATGGCCTCATACCCTACTTCACTGTGATATTGGGTGTCCTCAGGCCTGATCTCAGCTGACTTCCAGTCACCCCTCAGCCTCTGCTTTATCTAAACTCACACCCTTCCTTCCTTCCTTGCAATCTCAAAGGACAAGTCCCTTCTGTCTGGAATCTCTTCCTCCTCTCTCTCCATTTGGCTAACTCCTCACTCATCTTTTAAGATATCTTTAGTGGTCACTCTTCCTTGAAGCGTGCCTTCAAGCTGGTCCTGTAGTTGGGTCAGATACCTCTCCTTAGAGCTTTCTCAGCATGTATGCCTGCTCCTGTGCTTATGAGGTTCTAGTGGAAAGCTGCCTAGGTGTTTGCTTGCTAGATCAGGCTGTGAGGTCCTCAAATTAGAGACCAGATCTCCTCCCCTTTCAATCTTCAATCGCTCATATGAACCTGTCACATAAAAGGACACAATTTTTTTTCATTTCTTTTTGTTCTCAAACTTCTGCCCTTAACTGAGCTGGATATGTTTCCTTAGTAGTCTAGACAAAAACAACAACAACAATAGAAGAAATCCGCCAGACTAATAGACCCACTAAGGAGACTGTTTTATGCTTTTACATCTTATTTCTGTTAAAAAGAAAGGTTTCATATGTCATGCAATATATGATATATATTATGTGTGTGTACATATTTCTGCAAAACATACACACACACACATGTATATGTACATATTTTTTAGTACTTCACATGCGATTAAAAAGAATCTTTCACATTCTTATCACTGCCAAAAACTAAATGAGTTGTGACTTTGGATAAGTCACCTGCCCTTTCTGAGCCTCAGTCTGCAAAGTGAGGAGTATGATAAACTCTGTGGTCTCTTTGGCATTGAGATAATTTTGTCTATGACAATGATAATAAAGCAGAGACTTCTCATGGGAGACAGCAAACAAATAATTGACTCTGCTATTCTAAAAGTATTCTCACAATATCACATAATTCCTTTCTCTGACATTTTTCAAGTGAGTGTTTGAATTTTTAAGCTACTTTCAAGTAAAATGAAATAACGAAATAAAATATTATGTGCATTTTAAAATAATTTTTAAATTTTATCATAGTTTTAGATTTACATAAAATTTGCAAAGGTAATTCAAAGAGTGGGAGTCCATAATCTCCCACCCAGTTTCCCTCTTCTCACATCAGCACATTACATTAGTCACAACTATAGAACCAACATTGGTATTACTACCAATGACTATAGATCTTATTTGGATTTCACTTATTTTCACACCAATATTCTTTTTGTGTTCCAGGATCCCATCCAAGATACCACATTACACTTAGTCATCATGTCTGCTTAATTTCCTCTGGTCTGTGAGAGTTTCATAGTCTTTCGCTTGTTTTTCATGACTTTGACAAACAAAAAAGTAGAAATAGACTCACGAATAGAGAACAAAGTAGTGACCGCCAGAGGAAGGGGCATAGGAGGATAGGTGAAGTAGATAATAAGGAACAAAATTCAAGTTATAAAAGAAATAAGTCATTGCAAAGGAAAGTACAGCATGAGGAATATTAATCTTAATATTGTAATAACTGTGTATGGTGACATATGGTAACTACACTAATCGTGGTAAGGACCAAATAATGTATGTAATTGTTGAATCACTATGTTGCACACCTAAAACTAATATAATATTTTATGTCAACTATACATCAATTAAAAAAACTTAAAAGAATTTTCATGATTAAATGATACATAGTATCTTCAAACTATAGCTGTCACTCTAGGCTTATTTGAACAAATTCAAAATGCATCAAAATGTCCATTTTACCAATCAAATTCACGAACTACATGAACGAAGCATCATGATTTAAATTTGTATTTTGGATAAACTTTCTTTTCCAAACTGATTATTTTGTGTTTTATAGTCATATTTTATTGTTTTAAATATTCAGGTCTTCTTACCAGACCCCAATCATTCAAAAGAAGGCTGTTTCCTCATCTGTAAAATAGGCTTGTAATTACAAAAACGATGCAACATTTTGAGTGTGTAACAATGTCTCTCACTTTTCAACTGCATAAGAAGGTCGTCTGATAACTGGACTCTCTGAAATCGCTAATAACAACAATTATCACTTTTTATAATTATAGCAGTAGTAATAATAATAGCTAATATATTTAGTTCTTACTGTGAGGCAGGCTCTGTGCTAAATGTCAATCTCATTTCATCCTCAAAATCTATGGATTAAAGTCCTGCTAATATCCTCATTCTGCCCATGAGTTAACTGGGGCTCCAGTTAGCTGGAGAGAGAGAGAGAAATCTACCCACATTTATAGAGATCATATGTTTGAAGCATTTAGTTTGCTCGGGCTACTGTAACAAAACAGCACAGATGGCTGAAAGATAGACATTTACTTTCTCACAGCCCGAATCACAGAAAGTCCAAGATCAAGGTGTTGGCAGGTTTGGTTTCTTCCGAAGCCTCCCTCATTGGCTTGCAGATGGCCATCTTTTTGCTGTGCTTTCATATGCTCTTTCTTCTCTGCTTGCGCATCCCTGGTGTCTCTCTGAGTGCCCAAATTTCTTCTTTTTAGAAAGATACTAGTCAAACTGGTTTAGCACCCAGCCTAATGGCTGCATTTTTATTTAATCGCCTCTTTAAAGACCTCATCTTGAAATCTGGTTACATTCTGAGGCACTAAAAGTTAGGATTTAAACTGTGGATTTGGGGGAACATAATTCAGTCCATAACAGAAGCTGTGATTTAAACCCAAGCTGTATGACTCCAGAGTCAAAATCCTAACTACTCAGCTCTCCCGGGAGATGAATCTCACACTATTCAGGGTGGTAAAACCATCAGGTTTTAAGACTTGTTTATCATTATCACCGAAGATGCAGTGTCTCTACTTACTTGTGATCTCTTCAGGATCTCCTTCAGGAATGAGGCCTTGAGCTCAGACCAATGACATTTACTGGCTTTATTATTTCCCCTATCATTTACAAGCAGCTGGCCTTAGAAGAAGACTCAACTATGGTACCAGCTGGGGAGTAACACATTTCTGTTTTAGGATGTTGTTTATTCAACCTTCACTCATATCTTCATTTATTTATTCAATAAATATTTACTGAGTGCCTGCTATATTTCAGGCACTTTTTATAAGTGCTTTGAAGTATCAACCAATTTAACCCTTAAGATAGACAAAGATACTATCATTCTTACTTTATAGATGAGAAATCAATGCCCAAGGAGATTAAGGAATTTGTGGTCTGCAGTTGTATCATTTTAGGGGGAAGCCAGGGCCCAAAATGCCCAAGGCAATTTGAAGAATGCAACCTCCCTCCAGGTCCTTCACTCACACCCATTTCTTTTCCTTGCTAGCTTTGGAAGTGTGTGAAAATTGATCATTCCACCAAAATTTACTTACTTTTTTTTTAAAAGAAAAGTAATCATTACTGTTATTGTTAACGTAATAAAGCTCTGCTTTCCTCCACTATCATACATATGTGCAATAGTTGCAATTGCTATTTCTACTTAATCAACATGTTTCACAACAAAGAAATCTGTGTTTTCTGATTCAAATTTTGGCCTAGAAACTAAGACTTCACCTTTAAGATGATAGAAATAATTTTTAAAACCAAAGAGTATGCAATAAAAACAGTACTAGAAAGTGTGAAGGGGTGGACCAGTAATGTTGAGGACTTCCAGGAAGATAGCATTGGGCAGACAGGACTGGGGTCAATGTCGAAACCAGAGCAGAAGAAAACAGCCTAAACTAGCAGAGGTGAGCATGGTTCCTCTGCAAAAGCCCTCAAGAAGCTGCAGTCATACAGCTGACTGCAGAAGAGAAGAGCGAAGAGAAGTTGCGTTCAAGGGACTTGTGTAATAGCTATACTCAGGACAGGAGAAATGGTTGAAGATCTTCTCTGCTTACTTACTCAGAGTCATCAATAGTTTCAAGCTAAATCTGAGAGCTGTTCTTTAGAGAAAGATGGGAGTGGGGTGAGACTCTTAATAAAAGTATAAAGAAAATCAGAGCATTCTTGAGGGGTGGATATGGATATGCCCAGCAGCCAGGGCTGGGGCTAGAGAAATAGAAGAAGAGAGATAGAAGAGAGAGAAGTAGAGAAGATAAATCAAGGAGGCTCTACCAAGGGTGGAATGAAGTGCACCAAGCACCACCTCTCAGAGGAACCTTTCTTACCCTGACACCACAACCTGCTTCCCCTCATTGAATGCCACAGGGAGGCTGACCAGACAAGGGTATCCTGCCCTAGCCCTTATGACCATAGCCCACTCTCCCAGTCTGTAGACAGCAACTCAGAACACCTATACCAGATACGTTTTCCTGGCCAGCCTAGTTCATTATTTACAAATACAAATGGACAACAAAGGATCGTTCCATTATTTGAGGATCAGCAGATTATAAAACTCTGAAAGTGAAAAAAAGAATAGAATAAATGGAGCAACCAATAAAGTGAAAGCAGATACAATTCACTAAAGAAAAAAATAAAATTTATAAGTAATATTTTTAAAGGAATTTTAAAAGCTATTGCTTCCATCAAACAAGAACAAGCTGCTTTGGAAAAAAATGATATATTGATTAATTAATCAATTAATAAGAAAGGCTTATTACAAAATAATTTGGCCTAAAGAGTCATTGAGAGAGTTGAACAATAAAATCAAATCATCTGAAGATTAAGTTAGACATCAAGAAGATAAGGTTAGGAAACTCTACTAGAACACTGAGCAAAAAGACAACCATGGGAAATATAACGCATTCCAGAAGGAGAAAACAGAAATAATAGAGAAGGAATTATCAAATAAACAAAAGATTTGATTTCCTTATAAAAAACTACTGTGTGGGGTAGTGTATATGGGAAAAGTCTAATATCTACTCCAAGGTCTGAAAAAATTCTAAAAAAATTCCAGGGAGTAAAAAAATACTTACCTACAAAGAGAAGACAATGACATCTACATGAAACTTCCTATCAGTAATATTGGATTCCAGAAGATAATGGAAGTCTACAAAGTTCAGGGGAAGCATACATTGCATATGAAAAATACAGTGAATAATAATTACATGTTTTAAATATTTTTTGATGGTTTTCAATTTTTAGGATCAACACAGTATACTTAATTATATGTAGAGAGAGTGTTGTTGTTCTAGACAATATCATCATTAACGAAAATTGGATAGTAGAGGTAGAGTAAGAAAGAAAAAAATACTGTGGGAGTATTGGACTCTCCAATTTTCACATTGAGGAGTCAACAATTTTGTTAAGTTGGCAAATTAATGCGTGTGTGTGTGTGTGCGTGTGTGTGTATAAGAATGATTTCTGGGAGCAACCAGGTGGCTCAGTCAGTTGAGCTTCTGATTCTTGGTTTTGGCTCAGATCATGATCTCTGGGTCGTGACATAAAGCCCTATACCAGGCTCTGCACTCATCAGGGAGTCTGCTTGAGATTCTCTCCCTCTCCCTCTGACCCTCCTCTACCTGTACTCTCTCTATCAAGTAAGTAAGTAAGTAAATTAATTAATTAATTAAAAGAATGATATCTGAATAGGATCAAAATGGAGCCAAAGGAGGAATGAAAATTCCTTAGAAGCTGTGGCTTTTGAGACTCACTGCGCTCTGGGGACCTCGGGATATAGATGTGATTTTGGATTGCATTGCTGTTGGGAGGTCATAGATGAGTCCATGATTGCATGTACAATGTTTAAGTAGTATCACACAGGGACACCTCTAGCACTGTAGGCATGTGTACATATCAGGCAAGGGCCGAATGGTCCTAGATGCATCCCTCAGTGTGTCTGCTGTGACCCTTCCTCCCCTGCCCAAACTGCCCTACCTAGAATGTCATGTTGAAGGATGATGAAAGCAGCATCAACATTGGACTTTGCTTGGGGACAGCCAATGACTGGATTATAGTCATTCAATAGCCTACTGTCTGCTTCATGGTGTGACCTGATACCTAGAGTTGAAAAAGTTCAGTGAATTCCTTTTCTGGGGAATTTGAACTCAGAATGTGGAGAGATGTGCCTGGAAGTAGACAGTGTTAGAGAGCTGCTGTGAAAAGGTCTACAAACTGCAACCAGAAGATCCCAGAGCCATCCAAGGACACAATTCCAGTTGCCCAAGGCTCTATTGTACTTCCTGTGCTTGATTTCCAAGGGGTCCCATCTCCTTGTAAGACCATTATGTATTCTTCCAATAATTACTCCTTTTCCTTGAGTTAGTTTGAGACAGACTCATTCATGTAACCAAAATCATTCTAATTGAAAGAAAAGATTGACAACTGTTTTACTTTGCATTCAGAAGGGAAGAGAGGGCTGCTGACTACTGTCCCCTAGGACAATAGGGTGAACTCCACTTTGTGCAACCCCACCCTATACAAGAACTGGGTGCATGAGAGACTAAGATTGCTTTTTCAATAAGAATAGCATTTTTTAATTGCTTATTTTTTTTTCTTTTTAAAAGATTGCTGCTCTATTGGATCGAAGGTCTTAAGATAGTTCTCGAAACCTCCAATCCTCTTTTTTTTTTTTTTAAGATTTATTTGTTTTAGAGAGAGAGAGTATGTGAGAGGGAGTGAGGGACAGAGGGAGAGAGAGGATCACAAGCACACTCAGCGCTAAGTACAGAGGCTGAGGCAGGGCTGAATCTCATGACCCTGAGATCTTGACCCTGAGATTCTTTTTTTTTTTTTTAATTTATTCATGAGAGATACAGAGAGAGACAGAGACAGAGACAGAGACACAGGCAAAGGGAGAAGCAGGCTCCCTGCAAAGAGCCCGATAAGGGACTTGATCCTGGACCCCAGGATCATGCCCTGAGCCAAAGGCAGACGCTCAACCACTGAGCCACCCAGGCATCTCATGACCCTGAGATTCTGACATTAGCCGAAACTAAAAGCCGGAGGCTCAAACCAACTGAACCACCCAGATACCCCAACCTCCAGTCTTCTAAAATGAGCTTAGGAGAAAAATTTTAAAAAACAACCTTTAAGTTCTATTTAAAGAACTTTTAAATAGTTCTTTATTTATTACTATTTATTTTGTTTTTCAGACCTGGAAGTAATAGAACCTATACTGAACCTAAGCCTTCAAAACGGGGAACAATAAAGACATTTGGAAGCTGTTAGACTGACCTCCTTCCTTTCTTGTCAAACCCTTCTCCTCAAGCCCCTCCTTGGAGGCCTAAGAAAAAGGAAAGCAAGCCCTGATGGCAGGCAACTGGTCTGCCCAACAGCAGGTCTTGTCATCTTCCTGTAGAACACCAAGATTTCACAGAACATAAACATCAAGCAAAGCCATTCTGTGAATCTGATGGATCAAGAAAAAGATAGATAGGATCTGTAATTATGTCTGAACCCGGAAAAAAATGTGAACATTGTCCTAACTGCCCTAACAGTTCCCTATCTAAATAAGGACTTTATTAAGACAACCCATCATAGAATTAAACCCAGTTCCTGAGCGCATCCAATTAGAGTAAAGCACCACCTTCTGAGCCCTCTGTAATTAGCTAACACAAGGCCACATCCTTTCCAGTAAGCCCTTTCTAATCCTTCTAATGCCTTCTTCCTGAACTGCCCACAGTTCTCCCTGGAGTGTGCTCTCTGCCTAAAAGACTAGTAAACCCAACTTGTTCAGCAACAATCTGTCCCCATGGTGTTCAGCCAGAGGGTTTGACAAGCCTTATGGGTGTCACATATGTCTTCTCCACTCCTAGTATTACTTGTCTTGGATCATCGAAGACTGGCTCCCCAGAACTAACTTTCTTGGTCCAGGCAGTCATGGCCAGTTTTTACCAAGTACTTAATACCTTCCAGGTACTTTATGTGGATTAACTCATTTGAACTTCACAATGACTCTATGAATTAACAGGCTTAGCATCCCATATACAGATGAGGAAACAGAGGTACAAAGTTTATAGCAATGCTAAAGTGGCTGAGCCAGGACTCCAAGGAGGTCAGTTGGCCCGGCTCTAGGGCTCCAATGTCCATACCACCCTGCCTCCCACTGCCCTGGTACACTGTGCTCTTGCATGTCACGGAATAGTGTGAGGTCACAATGAAAAGCACTATAATAAGCAGTCCCAGGAAATCACTGCTGGGTTTCCTGTAAGGTGTAGAAGAATGCACACCCACAGGGGGAAAAAAATTGCCCTAATGACAGTATCAGAAATAACTGAGCTTCTAAACAATTGGATTTTTTTTTCACCTAATGAGCACATTAATCATATAATTCAAAGTTTTCAACCTACTTTTAAGAAAGGTATGAGATGATCGTAAGTTGAATACACCTAACCAATATATTCCTTTTGTGTTTTCCTCAGTTTTACTAATGTGGTCAAGAGAACATTCCTGCTTGGTAGTAATATGGCTGGTATGTCTTTAACTCCCCCAGAAAGGGATGGTGGTGGAGGTACAGAGCCTTGGAAGGCAATAATTAATATCTAGTGAGATTTCAATAACTTAGTTTCATTATATTTTATTTGTTTTTGTAATCACCTTCCATCTCCGGCCTACTATCCTGGTTTTCCATGTAGAAGCGATGTAAAGCTTCATTTAAAAATTATTTCAGTAAAGAATTGAGTTCGTTTAAAGAAAAAATGTCAAATAAATAGAGGTCTGGGCAGGAGGAAACCAAACAAGGAAACGAAAATCATGAAGGTGTTTTGGGAAACCCCAACTTCAGTTTCCTCTTTTCCTCGGATGCTAGGAAGGCCGGAGTTTAATTCATTGGTCACTGGCCTGAAATACGCGGTTCACATCTGCACCAATTGCTCCCCTCAAGTCCCACCCCTGGCTTTATCTTCTCCGTCCTCCCTCAGTTTCCCCATCCGCCTCCCGGCCTTGCTACCCTCCACCTTGCAGAAGGAATTAGTGGCGGGCGCGACCCGAGCTGCCCGCTGGCCCGGCAGGTGCGGGGACGCTCTGCACCCCAAGCCCCAACCCCGGCCTGATTTCCTCTGGGTCCCCGAGGGCTGAATTCTTCACCCTGCGCGGAAACAGCGTTTCTAAAACTGCTTGGACAGCGGATTCCGCGGCGCTCCTCCAGCTTGGGGTCCTATGACAGCTCGTCCTCGAAAGAAGTGTGAGGGGATTAAAGGCCCTCGGTGGCAAAGCCAGGGGGCAGATGCGCCCCCTTGGGTCCCCTAGCACCGCGCCCTCCCGGCCGCTCCATCCCTCGGAGTCCAGGAGTTTGGGAGGACACCGCTGCGGGGGTGGGATGGGGTGGGGGCGGGGATGGAGCCCGGCTCCCGGGATTGAGCGCGGGGTGGGCAGCGCTGGGGGGGCGGGGGGGCGGGCCCCGGAGCCCCGCCGCGCAGCCCCAGCCGCCCGGGAAAGCGCCGCAGTCTACGCGGGCTGGGTTCGGAGACTCCCCTCTCGGAGAGTTGTCAGGAAGTTCGGGGGAGGGGCGAGTGGCTGTCTGCGGCTCCCCCGGCGCGGGGGGCTGAGGAGGCTCGGCCGCAGCGGGGCGCGAGCTGCCACGTTCCCGCCCACGGGCGGGCTCCGGGGCTCCCCAGCGGACCCGCGGGGCGCAGAGCGCGGGGGGCAGGCAGGGCGCGGGGGGCAGGGCGCGGGGCGCAGGGCGCGGGGGGCAGGGCGCGGGGGAGCAGGGCGCGGGGGGGCAGGGCGCGGGGGGCAGAGCGCGGGGGGCAGAGCGCGGGGGCGGGCAGGGCGCGGGGCGCAGAGCGCGGGCCGGCATGGACAGACTGGTCCTGCTCAACGCCCTGGCCACCCGGCTGCTGTTCGTGCTGCACTCGCTGGTCGGGGTCTGGCGAGTGACCGAGGTGAAGAAGGACCCGCGGTACTGGCTGCTCGCGCTGCTCAACCTCTTGCTCGTTCTGGAGACTGGGCTCACCCTCAAGTTCAAGCGCGGCAGAGGCTACAAATGGTGAGCGCACCCCGGGAAAGGGAGGGCGCGCGGAGCCCTGGGCACTGCTCCCGGCCGCCCTGCCAGCGACCCGAGAGCCCAGCTCCCCGCAGCCCTCCGCTTCGGACCCTCTTTGTCCCTGCCCGGAGCTTCCAAGGAGCGCGAGGTGCCTGCGCATCTCTGGGACCCGCCCGGGGACCTCGGGGTCCCAGGGCAACACGGAGAAGGCTCAGTCGCCGCCCGGTGTCACCCAGTCCCAGGTTTGGCAACTTGGAAGATGTGAAAAAGGAAGGGAAGCGCTTGCTTGCCTGCCCTGCAGAAGGTGCTCCGGGCACGGGGGTGGGGGGTCAGTGGGGTGTCCGCGTGCCCGCCGCCTGAACTTGGGGTGTGTGGGTGTGCACTCGGCATTCTGTGCAGGCAGGTGTAGGGATGCGTTTCGCTGGGCACAAGAGACTTTTGTAAGAGCTGGTGTGTACAGAACAGTCTCCCAGGGTGAGAAGCCCCTGGAAGCACTTCTGTAGCGCTTTGCTCCCTGCGGCCTGGCGCCCTGACCCGGCACCAGCTTCAGGTGCCCCAGGTTGGTTCCTTCGGAGCTTGGTTAACGGTGAGTTCACCTGGTCAAAGAAGGGTTGCCTCGCTGGTGGAGGACCAGCACAGAGGGCTTCAGATCTAACCTCAACCTGCTCTGTGTGATGTTTTATCTCCTCCCCAAGACTTGAGTGGAAATAGAAAAGTTGAGAAAAAGATTCTCTTGCCATTTACAAAGAGTTTCCATCTCCATCCCTCCACTCCTGGTAGATTTTCATCCCGGACTTCTCCAAGTTAGGCCTCTTCTTATATTAATTTTTAAAAACTATGGTCACACAAAAATGCAGTAAAAGGTATACTATACATTGATTAAAAAAAAAAAGTAAAGCAATATTTGTATATATGTCAATACTTTTAAAAATACCTAATACTAGAAGAAACTATTATTAGTCAAATCAAGAATTACATACACAATGGCATTATAGTTAGTCTTCATAAGGGAGGAAAACCCTTCTCTACTGTTTCATATATTAAACTTCAAAAGGCTATGTATTTTGTGAGAGTCTAAGGGTGAGAATGTGTTACTGTGTCTCTTAAAATGATATAAATCTTGCTTAACATTTTCCACTGTTGAAAAAATTATTTTAATTATAAGTGAAAAAAATGATTCATGTAGAATCCTCATGTGATACAATAAGGAGGGGAATGTTACAGCCCCTCCTCCACCCTGTGGTCAGCTCTTTAAACAGGAGAGATTTGAGGTACTTTCCAATATGCCTTTTAAAAACCTTGAAGAGGGACTCCTGGGTGGCTCTGCGGTTGAGCGGTTCTGCCTTCAGCTCAGGGAGTGAGCTGGGGCCCTGGGATCCAGTCCCGCATCAGGCTCCCTGCGAGGAGCCTGTTTCTCCCTCTGCCTGTGTCTCTGCCTTTCTCTCTGTGTCTCTCATGAATAAATAAAATATTAAAAAAAAAATAACTCAAAGATAAAAAATGGCATTAGCTTCCCCAGTAAGCCTCAGGGTTAAAGAAACATAAGGGGAGAAAAGTGTTCACCCAGCAGGTCAGATGAGATTTATTTAGTTTTTACTGAGTATCTTTAAGATGCTAAGGTAGAAAATATCTTCAGTAATACGACCGTGAGGTCTGAGGCTGAAAAGTGTTGTGTGGAAGGTAATCCTGTCACTGACCATCATAGCTTCTGGGACAACTGTCAACCTAGGAAGGAGAACCAACTCAATGGGCGGTGAAATATCCTCCCTCATGCTCCAAGAGTAGACCAGAGGCCTGAGCTCATGTTTAGTCAAAATTCCCGTGTAGTTATGTAGAAATGCTGTAGCCAGCTGGAACTTTACCTTCATGTCTATACCATCTTTGGCAGCTGATTCTGACTGGTATGTAACCTACAACTAAGAAAGGAAAAAAGATTGGGGCAAAAATGAGTGATCAATATGTCAAGTTAAATAGGGACCTGGGGACATATTCATGTGTAGAGTGTGGTCTCAACATTAGAAGGAAAATGGAATGATCTGGGTCTTCCTATTTATTTATCCTGAGGCATTGAACAAGTTACTTAGCCTCTCTGACCGTGGTTTCTTCATCTGTAAATAATTATAGGTTGCTATAAATTAAATGAAATAATATATTTGATAGTTGATGAATAAAAAGGAAATTTTTTTCTTAGATCCTAGGATTTTTCTTTTTTTTCTTCTTATTAAAAAATATGATGTGTCAACTGGACACATTTTCTGTACAAGTCCAACAACTTTACTTGAGGGACTGGCCAATAAACCACTGGCTCACAATCGAAAAGTCGAAAAGAATTCTCACCTTTACTTCAGAACAGGCCATGTTATGTACTGTACAATATAGCATTTATTGAGAAAATTGTGCCAGCTCAATATCTAGACTAATATTTGAAAATAAGCAAAGTAAATAGTAGATTTGAGGGACACCTGGGTGGCTCAGTGGTTGAGTATCTATCTACCTTAGGCTCAGGTCATGATCCTAGGATCCTGGGATCAAGTCCCTCGCGAGGTTCCCCACAGGGAGCCTGCTTCTCTCTCTATGTCTCTGTCTCTCTCATGAATAAATAATCTTTTTTAAAAAGAAAATAATAGATTTGGGGCTTATAAATTTTCAGGAACAAATGAGTCTTTGTAAATGATCTAAATAGAAATGTGATTAATAATGCTTTGTTCTACTGATGTTACTAAATGCTTTGTTCCACTAAGCCTGCAGATGTGGTTACTTTTGTGGTGGACAAAGTTCACACACTATTCTGTCATAAGTTTGAGGGAAAAAAATCAGAAGATGGGATGCTGAAAAAAAATATATAGAAAATTATTCCCGTGGTAACAATTAAAAAGGATTTGATTTGGAACATATTTCATTTCTGGGTTAATGTTTTCTGCGTAAGGCAAGGCATGATTTTTTGTTATTCTTGAGTGTTAAAAAGATAGTTTCCATCAGGATATCATGACTGATGAAATTAAAAAAAAAAAAAGCTAAGTAAGTCTTATGACAGTATCTAGAACTCTCTATAGGAAAATGTCAATATATAGATCTATATGCAGAACTATGTATTATATACCTTTTGATCCATTGATCTTACATTTTGGAATCTACCCTATAGAAACCAAAGTGGTCATATGTAAAGACATATGCCAAGAATATTAATTTCCGTCTTATAAGTAAAAAATAAACCTAAAAACAACCTGATTATCCATCAACAGACTGGTTGAAAAATTATAAAATATACCCATACTGTATATATTTTGTTGATATTAAAAATAACGAGCTAGAGTTTAGCTATTGACCTAGAGAGATGTCCGTGATATGTTGTCAGGAGAAAAAAAAAGTTGCAGAGTTATGCATATTATAGGTTAATTTTTTAAAGGACTTGTCAAAGAATTATCTTTTGTATCAGTTGAATACATTATCCATTTACAAGTTAAGAAGAAGAAGAAGAAGAAGGTGAAACCTTCCCATACTTAAAACCAATCAACCAATCAAATAATGCTTGAATGGTAGATCAAGCTTTGTACACACAGGAGGTGAGAATTTCTTCTCTGGAACATCAGATCCATGAACCTCCTTTAGACTACGCTGGTCTACTTTGGACATTGTTAGTTTTACTAACATTTGCACCTAGCCCCACATAAATCAAACCTACAGAAATCATGAAATGATACATTGAGCTATAGAGGAAAATGTGAACAAAATTTCCTGAAACATAGCAAACATATTACACTTGTCAAAAAAAAATGTTTCTTTAGCTATCCTTTGGAAAGGAAACATGGAACTAGTGCAGCTGAGCTCAGCTGTCCAGGGACAGCAACATTACCTCAACACTAATAACTTGCAGTTGGAGAAGTTTAATTTGTTGGAATCCTATAGGATAGAGAGGGTAAGCCAACAACACATCCCTTGTTAAGCCTAGTAAATGTGTGATGGTACAATTTGTTCCTCTTCACCTGGTGTTTATTAATTTCATGTGCATGATCACTTACTTTCCTCTGAGATGGAGATTAGCATCACTTGCTTTATTCTTTCTTGATTTTATTTTCTGAATTATCATTTAGGTAAAGTCAAGCACAAAATAATGTTTCTGTTGCCTATTTGCTAATACTGATAAAATATTCCTTGGCGGTTAGACAAATAACCAAAATTGTGACATGTTTGAAGCCTGTTCCCTTGAAAGCAGGCGGTATCTGAAAATAAATAGAAATCTAAGTTGAATTTATTGGCAAAAGTACAGAATTTTAAACACCGAGCTTTCTTCATCTGAATTTTAAGAATATAAAGTAATATAATCAAGTTAATAAAATTCCTCACCTACTTGCCTGTCTTTCCTCAGTATACCTCATTCCTTTTTCCTTTATTGTGTTTAATCAAATGTGAATTTGTTAAATTGCCCAATAAGTACATGTGGTACTAGGCTAGATACTACATGAACAGGCAGAAAAAACAGAAAACATATTTGAAATTTTTAAATAAAGGGTAGTATTTTGATTAAGTGTTAAATGTGTGGGAATAAGAATAATTGTGACTATTCAGCATTTGTTGATGTCCAGGCTCTCTCAGATGTCTTACACAGATTATTCCATGTGATCTTGACAGTAGCTGCAATGATTTTGTTTCTCTGTTTCCCCCTCAATTTTACATGAGGAAATTGAGACACAGAGCCATGAAATCATTTTATTTAGGATCACTCAGCTGGTAATTGAAGGAGTCCAGCAGTTTAGAGGAGAAAGTATGTGAGGAAGTGTGGGAGGGGTAGGATGGGAAGAAGGAAGGGACATCATGGCATTTGAGCTGGAGCAGGAAAAATGGGTAAGAGCCAGGAGTGCAAAGGCTTGTCCTGAGGGAGGTGGGTGTAGGAAAACTTGAGCAGGTTTCTCTGGAGGAAGCACACAGCCTTATCAGTCTTCATTCAACAAAAATATGTGGAACAGCTAATATGTATTAGACACTGTTTGAAGGTCAAGAATGTGGAGGTGAATAAAACAGGTAAAATCCTGCCCTGAAGGAACTCACATTTTAATCAGGGACTCAGAAAATAAAGAAGTAAGTAAGAAACAAGTGGACTAATAAGTGACAAATGACTGATCTGAACTCTGGATGCCTAAGTGGTAGAAGTTACAAAGGGATGAAGGACCAAGGGTAAGATTCTACTGGGTGGTCAGAGAGGCCTTGTTGGGGAGGGGACATCTGAACTGAGTCTGTTTTTTAGAGAGGAGAAGGAGCCAGTATGGGAAGAGCCAGGGCAATGAAAAAAAAGAGAGGGAAGAGTCAAGTGTGCCCTGGGACATTTCTGACATACTCCCCAGAAGACAGATAAAACTGGCTTTCTTTTCTATTCTTCTTTGTCTCTCCCATGTCCTTTGCCTCCAAGTGAAAACTGCCTTCTACATTTTATATTGTTACCATATCTCATTTGAAACACCATGTGTTAGACAATGTCTGGATGGCTCCCAACTAAAAACAGGAAAGACAAATTAGGAATCAGAAGAGATTCTATCCTAAACTGATTTTGAATTCAAACCAATTTTGTAAAAAACAAACACACAAATAAAAACTTCAATGAAATCTGTTTAAAATTTTTTTAAAGATTTATTTATTTATTTATTTATTTATTCATGAGAGACACAGAGACAGAGAGAGAGAGAGAAAGGCAGAGACACAGGCAGAGGGAGAAGCAGGCCCCACATAGGGAGCCTGATGTGGGACTCGATCCCAGGTCTCCAGCATCACGCCCTGGGCCAAAGGCAGACGCTCAACCGCTGAGCCATCCAGGGGTCCCTGAAATCTGTTTTAAATGCTCAATTATATTTAGAAAGTTCAACAGCAGAAGTAGAAACCTAGACTTCCCAGAAACTGTGTAACTGACTGACCCTGAACAAGTCTTGGGTAGTATAGGAGAATTCCTTTGTCTGATGTCATTCTGTAGTGTTTGATAACATGTGTCTTCCTTCATCAAAATTGTTTACAAAAATGCCAGTGAGAAAGTTGGGAAATAAAAGCACTCTTCCTTTGCTGATCTTTTTGGATATTAGAGAGGATGAGATGGAGGGATTTAGAAGGAGACCCTGTGATTTCCATATGGCCAACTCGGGCAATGGAAATTCTCCCAGCAGATAGACTATTTCTCTCATTGTTCACACCTGCTGTCCAAATTTCCTGAAATCTCTGTTTAGCTTTTAAGTTATTCTAGTAACACTTTCCACCATGCATCAGATTTATCAGCCATGTCTGCAGTATGTATCCAAGAGTTGTATAATATTCATTGTCTTCACATGTTGTTTGTGTCTACGTGTTTTATAGCCTGAGCCTTGAGCTCAATGCACGAGGATGACTTAAGTTTGCATCTTTTTTGGAAGCGCACATTGAATGTTACCAGTAAATGACTTGGTTTTTAGGGATCTGAGTCATGGTTTAGGAAGAAGAGTCTTACCTTGACTTGAATTATTACTATGCATCACTCCAGGAAATAGTTGTACTTTCTTCTTTTATTTCACAATGGACTTGGGATCAAAGCAATAATTATGTCTGCATTTAGAATGAGAATGAGACCCCCAGGAAACTGAACTGTTAAGTGATGTCCATGCTGTTTCCATGAGTATATTCAATCAAGACACTTAGAACTAAAAATTAAGGTTCTAATATTTTGTAACTTCTTGTACTTCACAGGGAGGAAAACAAAGTGCAAATTGGTGTGGGCAGCTCCCATGAGCCAGTATAAATATATCCTTACTTCTAAATTTCATGCATTTCTCCATCTCATGCGGTGCCATTATTTGCATACAGCACCAGGACAAATCTGAATAGTTTAACTTCTTTTCCAACAATGGAAAATTCACTTTTTCATCATGATTTGTTCTCCCCATGTGCATGTTCCTCATTACTCCAGAAATTCTTCTGAAGTCCTGGTATCAGGAGAGTTAGATCTAGGGTATATAAATTATTTTGTTAAAGAAAACCACTGTTTTGTTTTTAAATAAATAAGGGTTTTTATATGCAGATATCAAAGTTGAAATTTCTTCTAAAGTCACATCGAAGTAATATTGAGGACATACAGAGTATTAATATAAAATGCCAGGATGGGGACTGATTTGGTGTCTTTTATTAGAATATGAACCTATGGTAGTTATTTAGGGGAGGGGTGTTATATTTTATCATCAGTTTGTCTGACGGATCTCTAAGAGACAGCGGGTGTATGACTGACTTAATGTTGTATGCTTATTAGAGTAAAAATTAGTATTCCTTAGGGGGGAAAATCTTCTCTACCATTAGTGCTGCTGCCAGCCCTGATTGGGTCCTTCAGTATTCCTTTGCTTTCTTTTTTTTAAATTTTATTTACTTATGGGAGGGAAGGAGGGAGGGAAAGAGAGAGAGAGAGAGAGAGAGAGAGAGAGAGAAAGGAGAGATAGTCAGAGGGAGAAAACGGGATGCCTGATGTGGACTCGATCCCAGGACTTCAGGATCAGGCCCTGAGTCAAAGGCAGACACTCAACCACTGAGTCACCCAAGCGTCCCTCCTTTGCTTTCTTATTTCCCCGTTTGAGCCTTCTGTCTCACACACCTGTTTTAACCAACCTCAAATAGCCTCTTTATACATTGGCTGTGCCATTTTCTGACAATCTGTTAATAGTAGTGATGAGCATGATGATGAAGGTGATGGTGATCGTGACAATGGATGTGGAAACAGTTATCAATTACTGAGTACTGACAAAGCTCCAAGCCTGCTTTATATCCATTACCTCAGCAATCCTCACGATGACCCTATGAGGTAGTTTTCCTCTTTATCACCGTTTTATGATGAAGACACTGTTGCCCAGCAAGGCTCTATCACTTGCTTAAGGTTGCAACTAGTTATACTAAATCACATAAACAATTCCTAGCATCCGGTGAGCGCTCACATTTATTGAGCCAGGAATGTACATTGCCCGCATTATCTTATTCACTCCTCACTAGAGCCCTGAAGGTACTATTCTTGCTTCTACCTGCACAGGAGGAAGCAAAATCTCAGAGGCTGTCCCTGTCCCAGCACTGAACTCTGTCAGCTGATTTCTTGTGCTCTGCATTCAGTAATGAGGCTGGGGTTTGTCTGTGCAAATTACAACTACATAGACTTCTTGGATCACGGATTCCCTATAGTGGGGAAAGGGTCATAGTTTTTTGTCATTTTCAAAATTGGGGTGACCTGAAAATGAACACTGGAATGATTTTGCTTAGAACAGAATGTAGAAGAGTCCAGACTACACGTGGACATGGCTCAGAGACACTCTTGCACAAGCAGACATGCTTGTAAAGCCAAAACAGGATGTAAAACAAAACAGAAGAGGGGGAAAATTCTCAAGTGCCTTTATTTTTGGTCCTAAAGGGAAGAAACTCTCTCTTCCACAGAACAGAAATAAATACCACTGTCTTTTATAGAATGAAATGAGGTACAGCATTACATAAATAACATCCATCATGCATTTTATCCTCTCAGAGACCATTAAAATTCCTGTAGTCATTAGCACTTAAGTTCACTTAATCATTAAACAATCATTTATTGTACTAAGTGCTATAACGATGTTCTTGAAGGAATATAAAATATGTGTAGTTATATGAGACAGGAAAAAACAACACCCTGAGAACCAAATAATTTTCCACAAATTAAGTCCAAGACTGCAGAATGTCTGCAGAATAAAGATACAATCATTATGGTAGGCTCGTTAGACAAGGAAAATGTCTCAGGTAAGTGATTTACATACTGGCCCTTGTAGTAGCTGGGGGTTTTACAAGAGTGGAGAGAAGAGAGAAGGGGTTTTCAGGTTGTGGTAATAGGATGAAGACAACACTCAGGGTTTTAGTTAGAAATAATTCATTTAAGAAAATGTCATGATTTTCTTTGCCTCAGAAATTTTATGAGAAAAACAGTACATAGATCCTAAAATTGTTGCATATTTTGTTCCTATAACTTGTTTAGTCATACTGAGGCATACTGTTGAGTTTTGAATGTGAGCAACTCCAAATTTAATAGAGCTTGTTCTTGATTTAGATATTCTTTTGGAAAATTCTAAGTTCAGTGAAATATCTAGTACTAATGTTGCTGCCAGTTTCCATCATAATTTGGGAATATGACTTTGTTAGAAAAATAATTGGCAATGATAAACAATGAAAATTACAATGAAGAGCTCTACTATTCATCTTCAGAAGTATTTGCTTGGCAGAATCTAACTGTGGGCATTTGTTAAGGGCTTTCGAAGTATAAAGACTGGGCATTCCCAGTCCATTTGAATTTCCTCCCAGTGTCTTGGTTCTTCATCTGCTCTCCCATTAGATCATAGACAAGACAAGTCAATCATCTGATTTGGGGACCTATTAAAACATGCCCACCCCTTATGCAATTTTCCTTTCAGAGAGTGTTCTCATAAGCTTATGTCCAGCAGTTGTGGCCTCGTCCCTTCTCTGATGGGCAGGCACAGGCAAAGGCTCTGGGAGGGAGGTGCCTGGGAGGGTGTACTGGTTAAGAAGACAAATGGCTGGTATCTGGGGTTGGATTCACAGTTTACTCAGGCATCCAGGGGTTCTGTGTTCTGCAAAAGCATTTTGGAGGCTGTCATACTGGCCACTCCTGTCACTGTGCATAGACACAAAGCCCTGGCTGGGCAGCCCAGATGGAAATTGTAGATGTTAAGGCCCACTTAGAGAAAGCAGTCCGTGTGAAAGGAGGACAGACAATCCTTAAACTGTTAGACACCATTTGGGGGCTCATGAAAGGGTATCTTGACCTAGTTTCTTGATTTCCATGAAAATAGGCCTATTATTATAAAGTGCTCTGGAAATTTTATTGAGGACCCTCAAGGCAGTTTAACGTGAGACTGTGAAACTTGGGTCTAGGGTCCTTACAACTCCAATCTCCCTTTCTCTCGTAAGAAATACTGAGGAATGAAGTGCAAATAAAATCATGATCCACACCAGAGTAATCTTGGAACATTAGTTTTGATTCACTGAAATATTATCTATTTTCAGATCTATGCATATGATTAGAAGACTTGAATCCTCACTGTTTGCAGAAAGAAAAGCCAAACAGGGTAGTGGGTCATATTATGATTAATTTTTCTATTTGCTTATTTATACTGTAAGATGTTTCTAAAAGGAATGAAGCTTACTTTCTCAATAAAAAAGTGATAGGTGTCATTTTTAGAAAAAATAAAATGGCATTCTAACTCTAGAGTAATGGTGAGCCCAAGTAAATAAGATCCCTTGTGGAACTAAACTGCTAAATGTCATGACATAATCATTTTGTGAAAAACATTGTAATTTATTGAAATGACAACTTGGTATGATAAATAATATTTTATTTTTGGATGAAAAAACTGAAAAAATGAGGATAGCTCCTTAAGAGCCCAGAACAGTGTCTAGCATATAGGAAGACCTATTAGCATATTTAATTAGTAAACAAATGAGTACATAAACAAATAGAAAAAAATAAATCCTTTAAGATGGTGTCCCTGCCATGTACGTTAGAGAGAACTAGTGGGTTGGATAAGGGTTTAAAAAGCAAAAAACAAACAAACAAACAAAAAAAACCACAACAACAACAACCAAAAATAACAAACTTCTGTGGAGGGAAAGAATATCTTTAGGAAGGTTTCGATTTGAAAAAAAATTCAAGTAGTAATTTTGGGCACCTTCGGTTATCTGATAGGATAGTGGTAATTGGTATCATAGTACATCTGAGTCTGTAGGGGCAAATAGCTGATTAGTAACAGGGTTTTACACATTTTAGTAAAACTTCCCACTTGGGCATGTCTTATGAATTTATCATAAGTTTATCAGTTTTTGTTAGCTTACTAGTAAATAGTATATCTTATTTTTATAAACAAGTATCCAGGAACCTGATTTGGGTTATTTCTGGGATGGCTAGAACCTTCTATTGTATTAGTATTTGGCATTGACTTACTTCTGATGCCATTAAGACATAAAGACTAGAGTAAATTATTTGTTAACTCCTAAGAAAAGGCATGCAATTTGATTAATTACACAGAAAAAGGTGGGATAAGGCCTACTCTTTAATTTTTAGACTTCAGATTCTCCTTGGTTCCAAAAATGAATTGCACTGACAGTGCATGATAAAAATATGGCAAATTTTCAAACTAATGAGTAACGGCTAGAATGTCACCTTGAAATATTAAATCTTTCATAGTAGCAAAATAATATTAAATTCATATAAGAACAGCATCATTAGTTTCCTTCAGTAAAGCTTCTGATAAGAGTCAGAATTATGGTGATATTACAAGAAGAGGTTTCTAGTCAAACCAGCAATAGAGTGTCAAGAAAATAGAAACTTTAAATCAATCAGGGCCTTATGAAATCAATAAATATTTGTGGGGAACCCACCTTATGCCAGGTACTGTGGGTGGAGCTGAGGGTATAATGATGAACACACAATTTTTGTGTTTATACTACTTACAGTTGCTGGGAGACACATAAATTATAAATTTTGAAGATCTATAGGATAAAAATAAAGAGTGCTAAAGGACAAGCATAATAAGATCTATTTAGACCAGAGAACAAGGAAAGTTCTCCCATGGGGTCTCATATATCTGATGTGAACTATGAGAAGGAGATAAGCAGGTGAAAAGTGGGGTTAGAGAGATATTTTGAGGGAGAGATATATAGGGTTGAAGTCCTGAGTTAGGGAGGCATATAGGTTTTCTCCAGAACTGGATGGAAAACAATGTTATAGGAGCACAGTGAGAAGAATAACAAACAACAAAGCCCAAGAGGTAGGCAGGGCCCTGACCGTGCCACATTTTATAGGTCATCATGGCGATTATATGACAGTATGACAGGAATTGACTTAACATCAGTTGTGGAGTTAGGGATAATGATGTCCTCAGCAGTGCAAACAATTTCCCTTGATTCAAGATGTCCTAAATGGGTTTAGCTTGGGGAATTACAGTTTAAAAATATAGGATTGATTGTTAGTTATTGGAAGACACAGCCTTCTAACCTGGTATTCTCTGGATCCTCTGTAAGTGTGGCTACTGAATACACAGCTGTAAGTTTACTTGCAGGGTAAGGCAGCAGCGTACATGCGTTGAGCTATATACAATCAAGCCTGTGACACACACTGTCTCCTCTCATTCTCACAACCATCCTATGATGTGGATACTTTATTTTCAACTTATAGATGAAGACATTGGGTCACAGGGAAGGTAGCAAATTTCCACCACCTTGGAAGAGAAAAGATTCAAATTTGGGTCTTCTAAGTTTGGAAATTTCTACTGCAGTGTAGTAATTCCTCATGGGCCACAAGTCCAGGAGCATACTTGCTCCTGGATCTCCCGAAATGGGAATAAAAATGGTCCTTGTAGATGCCAGTACCTTCCATTCTCTCCATTTTCTTAGTCCTCCCTTTATTCACAAATTCAGGCACTCAAGCATTTTCTTAATAACAATTTAGTAAAGACATAGTAAGACGCCTGATATCACTGAGAAGAAGAAGATAAGTGAGAAGAAAGAGGGAAAGGATATAAATACATATAAGACAGCATCTGCCTTCAAGGAGCCCATATTAAGAAAGCTAAGGCTTCCATGCTCATAACCATGAAATACTGGAGGACGTATTGGGTCACGAGAGAAATATAAGCTAAGATTAATTCCTGCTATGCCTCTGAAATACAGGTAAGATGTTGATGGGTAGAGAGGTAAAAGGAGAGCATTCCAAAGCAGGCAGTCATAATTTGGAGGGACATTTGCTCTAAAGTCATTTCAGAAACTCTCTTCTCAGATTAATCAAGCTGACAGAGCATGGAGCACTTTGTTCTTAACAGGGACACACAGTCAAACAAAACATATGCTATATATGGCTGAAATGTATTCCTCATATCCAAAATAAAATATATTTAGGTATGTTTTAATACTTCCCTAGATAAGAGAGACATCTATTTTCTCCATAAGGTTTGTTGTTTTAACTTCTGCTGTACAACCACAGCTTGCTACAGGGAAGTTAGAGAGGAAGGAGAGGAGGAAACTCCTGATGCTGATTTGCTATTGATCACTTTGGGGTGCTATCCATTGCACAGTAACTCTCCCTGGAAGCCTCCTGAAATTCCAGAAAATCCTCTCGGGTGTAAGATTCAGGGTGTAGGACATTTGGGGAGAAAGTCTACAGACTGAGTTGAATATGATAAATTCCTAGGCTCTCAGTATGATTGCTTCTTTCTACCCCCTCCTCGCTTATGTCAGAAAAGTCTATGAAGACAGATTGAAGTGAGAGGAACTTTATAGAAAACATTTTGTTTGTTTTGAGGATGTGCCACAGGAAGAGAAACGGAAGCGGAAAGACTAGAATATGGAGTCTTTGTCAGATTACCGAATTTAGATTTTCTGTAGCAGGCAACAGAGGGAATCTCGGATCTTGAAGTGTGTTGTTTTTGGTTTTGTTTTGACATAACCAGATTCTTAATTAAAGGAAAAGCCTTGAGATTGGATAATATTTTTCCAATTATAGAAATAAGTCTTATGCATAGAAGATGTTAAGGGTTGTTTGCTTCATGTTTAACCTCTTTCAAGAGTTATTATATGTTCAGTCCATGGCTTCCCTAGGTATTATTGTAATCGTATTTTTAGGGGAGTCAATCCCAAAATGAATTCCAAGAGTCAACAAAATTGCAGTCTAGACAAGATTGGACATAGTGGAACAAACATTTACATATTCCCAATGTCCTTGCAACTGGAATTCATTTCCTTTCTCAATCTCACAAAGGAAATACTCTCTCCTGGTGTTTCCCTTGATATGTAAGGTCAAAGAATTAATTTTCCCTTTTCTTTATAAGAGCATGTTCAACATGGGGGCTTTCACTAGTCGCTCAGCCATCTTCTAAGCCAGATTTCAATAATATCATGACCCATAACCTTTTGTTTCAAAATTGGTTCTTTGCAGGAAATCAAAGGTGGAGGAGTGTCTATATTAAATATTGATTTAAAAAAAAAAAGACTTCTCTTTCTTTTGTTCTTTCTTCCTTCTTCTCCCCAGAAGCTGAAAGGCAATATTAGTGAAAGGGTTTACAGCCTTGAAAAGTCCATTCTAGATATTCTCCTTCATTTAACTTTGCTCACTTTTCTCCCCTGCATTATAATAACAGGGTTTTAATACCATTTCATCTCAAATAATTCTATTTGTTGAGCAATTAACATTTCTATTTTTCAGGTAATTTTAAACCATCACATGCTATACTGAAAGTAATTTATTATTTATTTGTTTGTTTGTTCATTTATTTATTTATTTATTTATTATTTGATTTATGTATTCATGCGAGACACACAGAAAGAGGTAGAGACAGGCAGAGAGGAGCAGGCTCTATGCAGGAGCCCGATGCGGGGCTCAATCCTGGAACTCCAGGATCACTACCTGAGCCAGACGTTCAACTGCTTGAGCCACCCAGGTGTCCCAATACTAAAAGCATTTTAATAAAATTATATTAACTTACAATTTTTTTCTTTGCAATGCCCCTATAAAGCAATAGTTCAATCTAAAATAAAGCATAATTTGAAGAAATAAATTTGGGAAGTATATCATTTTTATCTTATTTCAAACTTCTAAGACATATTTTCATAGTATAATGTCCTATAAAATTACTAATAGTAGTCATCTATTATGGAATACCCATGTCTGCCAGACACTGCTTTATAGAAAGTATGATAAAAATCCCTATGAGATAAATGTGGCCACTATGGACTGAATTGTGTTTCCCAGAAATGTGTATGTTGAAACCCTAACCACCAGTGTGACTCTATTTTGAGACAGAGCTTTTAGGAAGTTATTAAGGGTAAAGGAGGTCATAGGGTGGGATCTGAATCTGATGTGCATGCCCTGAGGAAAGGCCATGTGAGGACACACAAGAAGGTTGGCTGTATATAAACCAGTAAGATCTGAATGGTAGTGGAACCTTGATCTTAGACTTAAAACCTCCAGAACTGTGAGAAAATAAATTTCTTTTGTTCAAGCTACTCAGTCTTGATCATTGGCATGGCAGTCCGAGCTGACTAATACAGTGACTGTCCCCACTTTGTGGACTAGGAAGCAGACGAGTCACTGGAAAAACTGATATTTGAATCTGAATATGAAAAGCCCACTCTTTGGACTGCCCTCTGCTTTTGAGCCAGGAAATAATGAAGATAGATAGCCTTTAAAAAAAAAAAAAATACCAAGCACTTTATCTGTTGTTGTGTGTGATTTTATTTTTACTAGGTTTTGTAAATATACACAAAGTCAAGTTGATTTTGCTCATTCCTATTCATTATCATCTGATTTTTGTGTTCTAGCAGGATGTTACTATTTGAGCTTTCAGAATTCTAGGTTAATATTTTAAAATGTAGCCAATCTTCCTGAAATTGCAGTGTTGAGAAACCCAAGATTTACTCTTGCTGTATTTGCTTGTTGTAAAACATATTAAATACAAAATATCCAGTATTGTGCCTGAAACTAGTTGGCAGTATCCCATTAAATCATATTAAAATTAACTTCTATTAATTGGATTAGAAATTCAGTGAGAATGACAGCTGCTAGTGCCTTTTGCAGTTACTTTGTTTCTCTATAATCCATATGGCAGAAATCACATAATGCTTTCTTCCCCATTGAAATAATCACTTGAGATAAAAAGGTTTGACTCAATGTGATCAGGGTACATGCATTTGTTTTTCTTTCTTTAGAAAAAGAAATTTTTGTAAAAACTGAACTTTTGGGATGCCTGGGTGGCTCAGCGGTTGAGCATCTGCCTTTGGCTCAGGGCGTGATCCTGGAGTCCTGGGATCAAGTCCCATGTCAGGCTCTCTGCATGGAGCCTGCTTCTCCCTCTGCCTGTGTCTCTGCCTCTCTCTGTGTCTCTAATGAATAAATAAATAAAATCTTAAAAAAAAAAACAACTGAACTTTTTCCCTCTCTTTTACAGGTTTTCACCAGCCATATTTTTATATCTGGTTAGCATCGTTCCATCATTATGGCTTCTTGAAATGCACCATGAGACTCAGGTATGTCCCTTTGGAAAGTAGGAAACTGGAAGATTCATCAGGAAACTCCTTTCATACTATAATCCAATTTATTTCAGAAATGCATTTCTCAAAGGAATTGGAGTTATCAAGAATTGAATAAGTAAGAGGCCATTAGCAAAAGAAAGTGAATTCACGATCTATCAAAACCCATAAAAATGTTACATTTGTTTAAGAGTTAGGATTACATAATTAATCAATGATTTATGTTAGAGATCTTGTTCGTAAGTACCGCACCCCTAATAGAAATTACCCGGTGTGTGTGTGTGTGTGTGTGTGTGTGTGTGTGTGTGTAAAAATTTGGTTTAAAACTTTGCAGATTCAGTGAGTTTCTATATTGTACTAAGAATGGGAAGGGATCGATAATCTAGTATCCTATAAAATGACATCTTTAAAAGTAGCAAAAAACAAAAAGAAACCCCATCATCTAGACTGCTATGTAATTGCAATCAAACCTGGAGGGGCTATTTGAAATAGTCTATCTTAAAAATACAGGGCTTCCAGATTACATAGGATTCCTTTTTGAGGGTTCCCTAAGCTGTTTTAGTGAAATAAGAATTCTACTCGGAGCCAGATGTGAAGGATAAGGGAGAGGAGTATGAGACCCACCATTGGGAAAGGTGGGATGTATGTATTAGGACCAAGTTGACTAAAAAAATAAACAGTGGCTTCTAATAAGAGTCCCTAACCTATAAAGAGAGAAAGAGCTACTTTTTTTTTTTTTTTTAAGTGAGTTGCTTCTTACCTGAACAACCCTAGGTGGCAGGTTCTAGACTGGATTCACAATCCATTGCTTTTAGTGCTCCTGTACAACACTGTGGAGGGCAGACTCCAGCAGATTCCAGCCTGGACTTCGCATCTTCTGGGCTCAGGTTATGGGACTATGTTACAGATAAACTGTAGTTATGATATAATATTATTTTAGTACTTTTCACTGATACAGTGCTTTAGTCAAGATAAGAATTTGCCCTTATGGATTTCTTTGCTACAGTTGGTCATTTTATAGTAAAGTTAAGACTCTGATGTGTGTTTCAGATATTCAAGCCTTATCTGGAAAATGCTTGCTCCAAATTTTAGGCGCGCACAGGGGAATTTAGCTCTGTGGACTATTTTTGAAGAATTCCACAAGCATATACCAGTAAAATAGGCATGAAGAAAACATTTATTTGCCTTAAATCCCCTATTTAAAAAATATTAAAGTCACAGGCTATCTCTATGACTGTAGCAAAATATTTTTGTAACACTAGATTGGCTGGTTCAAGTTATCATGGTTTTTAAAAACCGTACCATAAGGAGTTAGGAGACTGTTTCAATTTCCTTACTACTTACTACTTTCAGGGGTATGGAAATAAGCTCTGGTGATTTGAATCATTTCTTTCCTTCACATCCAATTCTATAACATGACTATCATCCACAATAACAATTCATTTCCCCAAACGCTTTTATAATATAAATGCGTTGCACAGTTAATTGATATACAGGTCAAATCCCATTACAACAAATAGCATGCAACCAAAAGCTCTCTTTTTAATAAAAAAAGATTTTTGAGCCCCAGGCGGTACTTCTCTAATTTTCATACTACAAAAGAAATTGGACCTTAAGTAGTAATGGATTTGACTCATTTTGACACTAAGAATTAAAATGAATGCCCCAAGATTGAATTGGGCAGAGTGGGCAGAGATGGAAGTAGAAAAAAGTAAGAGAAAGAGAGACAAACAATATTGAAATTGCATTTAAAGAAATGAGAAATGGCAGAGTAAAGGGAGGTACAGCAATTCTCTTAGTCCATTCATTTAAAAATTTTTGGTTGTGGTAATAACTATTTTTCTTTATGCTGTCCTTTCTTTCAAAGTACTTTCAAATACATTTCCTCTTTTACGAACTCAGCAACTTCATAAGTTGGGTATGGTTTATGTATTTCTATTTTATAGAAAAGGACCCCGAGACTCAGAAAGGTTAAGTAATTTTCTCAAGGCCACACAGCTAATCCATAACAGTTCTGGGGCTTAGCACCTAGGGCTTAACCCCTGCTCTTTAAACCACACTGCCTTTCTAAGTTATGTGTTCTATGTTTTAGAGGGGTTCCCATCAAAATCACCTGATTTTTTTTCATGACAGGAGAGTAATTTAATTTCCTTTCACATTTTCCATTTATTGTACATCCTAAATGTTCTAACCTATGTCTTGCCATTAGGAAAACATCCTGACTTGTTTCATGAAGACATTCCTCCTAGGTAATCCGTTCTTTAACTTCATTTCTGCATCGGGCTAGGGCTACATGACTGGAAACAAGATGGTTATGACAATAGTTATGACCATAACTCCTTATCTATTTATGAAGTGGCAAAATTAAAATAATGAAAACTTTCTGGTCTTGATGGTATTACAGCCTGGTCTGGCCCAAAGGAAGATTTTTGAAGCTAATAGGAATTTTTAAGACACAGCCCATGAAAAAGTGGCTTGTTGGTACCCAGATCATCTACGTGAACTCCTCTGTACAATGCTAAGTGGAGATAATATTACCATAAGAACAATACAAGTCAGGTTAGGCTGTAAGAATCAAACCAGTTCTCTGCAGTTCTAATGCAGCTGCCACTTATAGGAAATTCTCGTCAATTTGTAACAAGTAGAATTACAAGAATGGTATGGGACTCAGGTTGTAATACCATAGTATGACTACAAAGCTATTTGCCATGCAGAGCAATTGACTTTTTTTTAATAAGATGACTATGGATTTTTGGTGCTAAGGATGTAAAAGAACCATATCAAAGTCACTAATTTTAATATATAGTCTGCTTTAATGCCTATGAATAAAGTGGTCAGAATTGTTTCCTGTTGCCCATATGATTCTCACAAAGCTACTCTGTGATGAGGATTCGTTGCTTGGTTCAAAGATTTAATTTTTTTATCTTCATTATCTTTTCTCTGAGCCTTTGCTGTACAGAAAAAAAAAAGTGTGCTAACAGCTGGATTTTTGCTCTTAGAGATATGGCACATGGCCATTTTTCCTAATTATTCTTGTCATTTCACCCATAACACTAGTTGATTTGATGGGGAGTAGAAAAAAATGTCTTGGCGGAATTTCTTTTTACTTTTTTTTTTTTTAATTTTTATTTATTTATGATAGTCACAAAGAGAGAGGGGCAGAGACATAGGCAGAGGGAGAAGCAGGCTCCATGCACCGGGAGCCTGATGTGGGATTCGATCCCAGGTCTCCAGGATCACGCCCTAGGCCAAAGGCAGGCGCCAAACCACTGCGCCACCCAGGGATCCCTCTTTTTACTTTTTCAAGTAGCTTATAGAAAGATTGATGCAGTATCCAGAATAATTAAGAAAAATATACTTCTTACAATGTTAATATTAAAAAAATAGTTTCTCTCTACATCCAAATATGTGACCTGGATATGTGGTGGTGGTAGTGGTGGTGATGATAGTGGTGTATGTATATGCATGTGTATGTTTCAAAAATATGTAGGCCTGCAGATGTTTAAAAAATCTTTAACTTTTTGGAAACAGTTTATGAAATTATCATTAGCTACACTTACATTTTCAAGTGCCACTCTTTTTCTCTCTTATATACTTTTTCTTTACATCAGATTCCCATGCACAGTTAAAAATCATACACAGTTCATTTGTAGAAATCATGGATAAAAATCTGGATAAAAAACATGCATGGTTCATTTGTAGAAATTTACATGCAAAACAAAGGAACAAGAAGGGAAAAACATTTAGTTTAGGTCTTTGTCAAAGTTTCCATAAAACTAAGTTAACCTCCAAACTGACACTAAAATGTATATTTTGATAGAGAAACATGTTAATTTGGGGGGTTGTTTCAGTTCTTAACAGGGAAGATTGAAGTTAATTGCATTACCTACTAAACAAATGGTATTTTGGATAAAGAGCCCTCTAGACAAGAAATAAATTCTTAGAATGAATGTTTTGACCAGGATCATACGTGCTTTAATGCTATCATTGACTGTTGATTTGTTCCACAACTGTTCCAGGGTTCAAGAAAGGAACCCCAACTATCACTGCATGAATTGTATAGCTCTCAAATACCAACAGCATTTTTCATAGAACTAGAACAAACAATGCTAAAGTTTGTGTGGAAACAAAGACTCTGAATAGCCTAAGCAATCTTGAGAAAGAAAAGCAAAGCTGGAAACGTTACAATTTCAGACTTCATATTATGTTACAGAGCTGTAGTAATCAAAACTGGATACATAGATCAATAGAACAGAATAGAAAACCCAGAAATAAACCCATAATTATATCATCAATTAAATCTTCAACAAAGCAAGAAGGAATATCCAATGGGAAACAAACATAGTCTTTTCAACAAATGGTGTTGGGAAAACTGGACAGCAACATGCATAAGAAGGAAACTGGACTACTTTCTTACACCATACACACCAAAAAAATTCAAAATGGATGAAAGACCTAAATAAGAGACTTGAAACCATAAAAATCCAGAAGAGAACACAGGTACTAATTTTTTTAACGTCAACTATAGCAAATTTTTTCTAGATATTTCTCCTGAGGCAAGAGAAACAAAAACAAAAATAAACTATTGGGGGAAAAAACTAAACTATTGGGACTACCCCAAAATAAAAAATTCTGCACAGTAAAGGAAACAACAAAATAAAGGGCAATCTGGAACAGAAGATATTTGTAAATGACATATCCAATAAAGTGTTAGTATCCAAAATATATAAAGAACTTATAAAACTCAATACCCCCAAAAACAAATAGTTCAATTAAAAAACAGGCAGAAAAATGACAGGAAAATTTCATTAGCATTTTAAGAAGGATTCCTAAATGATATGTATTTTAGCAACAGACCTGAATGTCTTATTCCTTACAGTCTTTTTTTAATCATTGGAGGCAAAGCCTCAGAGTGTAGTCCAGATGCTGTCATTAAGTACTAACTTTGAAGGGCAAGAGGAATTTAATGATTGCACATTTAGGTAACTTCTTTAAAATGCATTGGATAGGGGCACCTGAGTGGCTCAGTTGGTTAAGTGACTGATTCTTGATTTTGACTCAGGTCATGATCTCATGGTCTTGAGATCAAGCCCCGCTCTCACATGGACTCTCATAAGTAAGTAAGTAAATAAATAATGCATTGGATAGCATAAAGAAAGTGAATGACACACCCATATTTCTCAATTCTCAGCTAAATGAATACAGTAGTCCCTTCTTCTCCATGAGGGATAAGTTCTAAGATTCCCCTGTGGATGCCTAAAAATGTAGGTGGCACCAAACTCAATATATACTGTTTTTCCTATACATATGTATTATAATAAGTTTAATTTATAAATTAGGTACAGAAAAAGATCAATAATAACTAATAATAAAATAGAACAATTATAATTATGTACCACAATAAAAGTTATGTGAATGTGAAAAAAATGGGTAGAAGACATGAAAAGACATTTATTTAAAGAGGACATCCAGATGGCCAAAAGACCCATGAAAAGATGTTCATCATCACTTAGTATCAGGGAAATACAAATCAAAACTACAATGAGATATCACCTAAAAAAAAAAAAAAAAGATGACCTCACACCTGTCAAAATGGCTAAAATCAACAACACAAGAAACAAGTGTTGGTGAGGATGTGGAGAAAAGGGAACCCCTGTGTACTATTGATGGGAATGCAAACTGATACAGCCAATGTAAAGAATAGTATGGAGTTTCCTCAAAAAGTTAAAAATCGAACTACCTTATGATTCTGCAGTTGCACTTCTGGGTATCTACTCATGGAATAAAAAAAAAAACAAACACTAATTTAAAGGAATACATGCACCCCTGTGTTTATTGCAGCATTATATGCAGTAGCCAAGATATGACAGCAGCTCAGCCCAAGTGTCCATTGACAAAGATAAAGAAGATGTGGTATATATATATATATATATATATATATATATATAATGGAATATTATTCAGCCATAAAAAAGAATGAAGTCTTGCTATTTTCAAGGACATGGATGGAGCTAGAGACTATAATGCTAAATGAAATAAGTCATTCAGAGAAAGACAAATACTATATGATTTCATTTATATGTGGAATTTAAGAAAGAAAACAAATGATCAAAGGGAAAAAAGAGAGAAACCAAGAAACAAGTGTCTTATTTATAGAGAACAAACTGATGGTCACCAGAGTGGTGGTGGGTGAGGGGAATGGGTGAAATCAGTGATGAGGATTAAGGAGTGACTCAACCAGGTGATGTATAGAATTGTTGAATCACTATATGGTACACTCGAATGTGTAGCACTGTATGTGTACTAACTGGAATTAAAATAAAAACTTTAAAATTCTACAGCTCTGCACAATGAACTTAGAGTGTCTACATCCTCACAGATTTGTGGGAAAATAAAACATGTATAGTTGACTTTCTTCTCATATTAATTGAAAAGTGGTTTCTATTTAATACTACAATCTGAATTTTGGAAATATTTGTGCATACTGTGTAAACTCCACATACGTACTCATAGTCTCTTAAATAATTGAAGCCATTTTAAATTCTACATATTGTGCTTTTTTTTTTAACATATTGCCTTTTTACAAAATTCTTAGTATTGCAGTAGCCACTCTGAAGGAATGTCACAAAATACCAGCAGCAAAGAAAACGTCAATCAAACTCTGATATCAGGTGAACAAGCCGAGGGAACAGAGGATCTCATTAAGACGGTGAGAGCTTTTTCTGCTGTATTTTAAAGGATCTAGCAACTCACCTTTTCATTTGGTGAGGATAACATACTCTACAATGTTCAGCTCATTCTTTCCTAAGGACATTTGCCAATTATTTGTTTGGCTTAGGAATTTGCAAAATAAGTGTATCTTTATTTATTAAACACATTTAACATGCATTATAGTCATATACATCTTATATATAAATAAATAGATATATTTAACTTGCAGCATTAAGTAGCCTTTAACACTTAGGTCAGATAATATATGCACAAAAAGAGATACATATGATTTGTGGAGGAATTATATACTTAAAAGATTGGGATCTGGCCTATATATTTTTAGGTGTTTATATTAATACAATAGGGAAAATTTCCAGCCAAATAGAATCACTTCTTTGTTCTTCACATGCCTGATATTTGTCAAACTAACCATGGCCTATTACAAAATGGTATATAGGAGATACTCAAGGCCCAGGCCCCGACAATGAGCTACATTTTCAACAATAAGACAGATCATTGAATCTAAGAGGTTTAATTGAATTAGCCTGGGATTCTAATTCAATCTCCAATCACAGCTGACTGATATCACTTTGAACAAATCAGTTAATATCTCTGTATCTCAGTTTTTCATCTGACAATTGAAAATATTAATACTTACCCTGCTAGTATGCTTCCTGTAAGAATTAAGTAGGATGTATGTGAAGTCTCATAGAAGAAATATGAAACTGTGTAAATGAAAGATCATTGATCTTCATGCATGGCTTCAGTCAGGTTAACATCCTGCCTTGCCTTTTATCCTACCTCTTCCTTCACACCTGACAACAGTAAGTAATCAAGAGGGGTAAATAGGTTTTACACAAACATAGTTATTTGTATAAATCAGTTGGAATCAACTATCCAAGCCACGAGAGACCTACACTCCTGTAGTCTTTAAAAGACTATAGCCTCTAAGGGCAAATAATATATCTCAAAGCTTATTTAGAAGTTACATGAGCAAGAGATATTCAGAATAAGGATAGGGATATAAATTTTTCTAAGAGTCCGAGATTAAGGGCAGAATAAAATTTGGTTGCTAGTTAATGGATTTTTCAATAGTATGTTAAATATTCAGAATAAAAATAAGGACTATAGTTATTCTCTTTCTTTGTATTTAGGTAATGAATAAGCATTATTATACATTTTCTCATTTGATGTAGTAGTATTTCAAAGCAATAAAAAACAAGAGATTTGTACCATGTTAAAATACTCTCAGATTAATAAATTCAGACTTGAAATCCCTGAAAGAAAAATACAGGGATTTTTCTTTTGTGATTTTAATATGGTATTTAAAAAGTTTTGCTGTATGTAATACTTTGTTACAGATAAGAGTAAAATGAGAAATGATCTTTAAAACATCATCAAATTGGCTATATAAATATCAAATGCTACAATCCTACTATTAAGCATGAGGTTTAAATTACTTCTTGTTATAAAGCTGCCCCATTTTAAGGACCACATTAGCCTTTTTCCCCCAATGTTCAATTGAAAGGAAATTTATCTTCTGTAGTGAGTGAAAAATCATTTTTCTGAAAATGACCTTCCATAAAAGTTAAGTCTTGATTGAAATCTATGGTAAAGAAGGCATATCTCTCCACGGTGGTAACTCACAATCCTTATCTCTGTATGATCTTTCTGTTACATAGGCCAAAGTGTTTGTAAGTAACTTATCTACAGTATGTGAGAAGGTTTGGACTTTGGGACTCCATCAGACGTTCTTGTTAATGCTCATAATTGGAAGATGGCTTCTACCCATTGGAGGCGGGATCACTCGAGACCAACTCTCTCAACTTCTCCTTATGTTTGTGGGGACAGCTGCTGATATATTGGAATTCACAAGTGAGACCCTGGAAGAACAAAGTGTAAGGTAAGCAGTCCTGCAAGATCAGGGTCCCCAAACTTGTCTATTTGTTCTATTATTTATATTCTGCACAAATAAGGATTTTCAGTCTATTATACTTCCAAAAATAGAAGCATAGTTTCCTAATGTTCAGACATATTAGTTACTATCCCAGTATCTATCTATTATCTATCTATCTATCTATCTATCTATCTATCATCTATCTATCATCTATCTATCATTTTCATCTGAACTTCATGCTAGAGAAAAGGGCAAATAATATTTCCTTTGGGTGAGGACAGAAAAGCTCTACACTTCTGCATGACCCCAGGTTAGGTGAGGCCATGGTTATAAGAAAACCTTCAGGAGGTGGAATGATCATCCATAGCTCCCTCTTTCATATTCTCAAGTAGCCAATCATAAAATTTTCTTCTAGCACACGGCATAGCTACACTTCCAGGAAAGCACCTAGAAAAGACATAGAGAAATCTCTCTTCTACCCATTTGGAAATTTATATTCCCTGGTGTGAATGGAGAATGGAGCAGATTAGGTTTATTTTACTAAATTTTATTTTTAGTCAGTTTTGTTCAAAGTGCCTAAAGGCCTTCTGGTGTAGATGCCTATAAATTAAAACTTATTGAGTTGGTACTTTTATTTTTGCCACAAGCAAATAAACTCAGAATCCATGATCACATCTGTTTATGGAACCACTTTCTTACCTTTAGGGATTTAAGTCTCAGTGCCTGAATGTACTTTCAGCTTGGGTTGTTTTGCACTATGCTATAAAAATAAATTGCAATGAAGCTAGCTTTTAATGCTACAGTTTACTTTATGCTGTGTTTCTCAAATAACGAAACATAAAGCTGAGCAAAATACACTAACTTACTGAGTAAACGTAATATTCCAATTATAGCACAAAGAATATCTATAACCAGAGGTTACCTTTACATCATCATTTCCTGTTTCATTTATACTAATTTTTCTTATACTTTATTAAGTAGACAGAATTTTAAAAAGAATCCAATTTAAGTTGATCCATTGTCCAAAATATTGATATTAAATTTGTAACTTTAATACCTTATATTTGGTCAGTGCTGTACATTATATAACAAATTTTCAAATACTTTCTTGTAATACAAGAAAAACATGAAGAAATCATGATCAAGCACATAAAAACAATAAACTATAGGCACAACGACAGGGACATAAAAATATAAATATGACTAGCTATACCTATAGAAATAAACACATAGATGCTAAATATCTAGGGAGATGGAGGGGGGGGAATTAGGGTAGGAAATAGAGTATTCAGGAGGGATATGTTTCATGGGGCTGCTAATAAAAATGTGAGAAATGCCAAACCCAGCTATCTTAATGGTCTCTATATTAGGTCCATCCACAAATGACACCAAGCTTCATTTTATAGGTCAGTGTTTGCCAATAGATGTTAAATGTTCAATAAGTTAGGCATTAAAATTTTATTTTATTTTTTTTTTTTAATTTTTTATTTATTTATGATAGTCACAGAGAGAGAGAGAGAGAGGCAGAGACACAGGCAGAGGGAGAAGCAGGCTCCATGCACTGGGAGCCCGATGTGGGATTCGATCCCGGGTCTCCAGGATCGCGCCCTGGGCCAAAGGCAGGCGCCAAACCGCTGCGCCACCCAGGGATCCCATGGCATTAAAATTTTAATGTCTCAGAAAAAAATTGAAAATCATGAGGTATTCATTCATTCAGCAACTGTAGATTGATTATCTAGTATGTACCAGGCAGTGAGTTAGGTGGAGATTGGGGAGCAAATGGTAAGTGGTGAGAGAAAATCTGGACACATCATACTCTCCTAACCCAGGTGATTTCAATTCAGCAATTTCTTCTGCCACCCACAAATTAATTGAATGTTTAAAAAATCTTTCTGTTTCTCATTTTATACTTGTATTATGTCCTTCAAAGGAATCAGATAAAATATACTGTGGTTATCATTTGCTTGTTTGTTTATTTTCCTTTTTAAATTTTTTATTTAAATTCAATTTGCCAACATATAGTATTACACCCAAAGCTCATCATATCATGTACCCTCCTTAGTGCCCCCTCACCCAGTTACCCCATCCCCACACCAGTCTCTTGTGGTTTGTCTTCCTCTCTAATTTTTCCCCACTCCTTTCCTTTATGGTCCCCTTCAGTATTTCTTAACATTTTAACATTTATTTTTCAGGCTTCATGGTCTCAGACTGGTCATTTTATTTTTAATATAACTGCATTGTATCAGTGTTTAGTCTCCACTCCTGCATGTCTCTATCACTACTCAGTTTCCAAAGTCAATGCCCAGAAAGAACCTAGAATTTTTTTCTCCTTAAAACCCACCTTCACTTTTGATTTTGTCACTGGTCTCATCTATACTGCAAGAATTGACACTGCAAATGTCTGTCTCCTCAAAGGAGAGATTTAAACCCTCCCACTGTGGCAAAGCTTTCCCCTTTGGACTCAAAAAAGACAGTCATGAAAAATAAATGTAATGTACTCATAAAAGATGTTCACTTGTGATAGCAAAGGAGGCTACTTCATTATAACCCATTTAGCGTTACCTATTTTTACAATATTTTATTTTCTATTTTATTTTATTCCATAATTTGGCCTGACTGATTTAGGAGAAAACCTTCAATAATGTGTACACTGCAATGATGTCTACCTCTCTCTCCTGCATCCTGGCTAAATACTGCAAATCTATTTTTTTTAAACTTAAATCAATTTCTTTCCATATGCCCACTTTAGGTTCATTTTGCTCATTCTTGTGGTTGTGACTAATTTACATGGACTTGTGAGATAATGCAAATTTTTCTTAAGAGCTTGACTTTACACACCCTAGAATTCACTATTCTAATTCTAGGGTTCAGTGACATTTAGTAACTGTATGTGCAGCCATCATGAGAATCTAGATTCCTTGTGGCTGTTTGGAGTCAATTCTCACTCTTCCATGACGAACCCTAAGCAACCCCGGATATGCTTTCTTTCTGTACAGTCTCCTTTTCCAGAAATTACATGTCAATGGTATCATGAAATATGTAGCATTTTGCTTTTCATTTAGCATGTTTCTAGGGTTCATTCACACTGTTGTATGTATTAGTGGTTAGGTCCCTTTTAATTGCTGAATAGTTTTCCATGCATATACCACATTTTATTTTTTCATTCAGTAGTTGATATATGTGTATTTCTTCTTGCTATTAAGAATGATGTTATAAACATGCACTATAATCCTTTGGACAGGTCTGTTTCCATTTCCCTTGGGTCTGTACCTAGGAGTAGAATGACCGGGTTTATGTTAAGTACATATTGAACTTTTTAAGAAACTGCCAAACTGTTTTTTAAAGTGGCTGTACCTTTCTACATTTCATTTCTTCACATCCTCACCATTTCTTTCGAGTACTTTGAATTTGACCATTCTGTTGGGTTTTTGGGGTATTATATTGTAGTTTTAATTTCTGTTTCCCTAATGACTAGATGAGCATCTGTCCATGTGCTAATTAGCTAATCCTTTGTGTTCCTTCAGGGAAGTCTATTCAAATTTTGTCCACTTTTTTTTTTTTGGTTGGATTGAATTTTTGTTGTTGAATTTTAAGAGTTCTTTATATTCTAGATATAAGTCCTTCATTAGATACATAAATGTAAATGTATTTTCCCCACTATACAACTTGCTTTTCATTTAAAGACTATTTTTTAAATTTTTTATTTAAATTCAGTTTAATTCACCTTTACTGCATTATTAGTTTCAGAGGTAGAATTTAGTGATTCGTCAGTTACATACAACACCCAGTGCTCACTACATCAAGTGCCCTTCTTAATGCCTATCACTCAATCACCTCATCTTCCCATCCACCTCACCCTCCGCAACTTCAGTTTTTTTCCTATAGTTAAGAGCATCTTATGGTTTTCCTCTCTGTATGTTTTAAAAAAGAATATTTTTTTTAAAAAATTGATAAAGTTCCATGTATTAGTTTTTTTTTAATTTTAAGTAGTATATTTTGGGTGTCATATCTAAGAAATATTTTTCTCAACAAAATTAGAAATATTTCCCTTTATAATATTCTGACTTGACTCTTGTGTAGTTGATATAAGGATCTAAATTTGTGTTTTGTTTTATTTTGTTTTGTTTTTGACATTGTCCCAGAACAGTTTTTGTTCTAACTAAGACCAATGGTCTCTGTAATTTGTTGAAAAGACTATCCTTTCCCTATTAAATTGCCTTGATATCTTTGTTGACCACATATGTAAGGGTCTTTATAGACTTTCTATTGTATTCCATTGCTATATATATCTTTCCTTATGCCAGTACCAGACTATTGTGATTACGGGAATTTAATGGTAAGTCTGAAACTATATTATTATACGCCTTCTAATATTGTTCTTAAAAAAATTTTTTTTGGCTATTCTAGGTCCTCTATATTTCCATTTAAGTTTTATGATCAGCTTGTCAAATTCTACAAAATAATCCTGCTGGAATCTTGATAAGGATTGTATTAAATCTAAGCATCAACTTGTGAAGAAATGACATCTTAATTTTAAATCTTTTAATGTGTGAAGATGAATTATTTCCTCATTTATTCAGATATTCTTTAATTTCTCTCAGCAATGTTTTGTAATTTTCAATATATGGGTCTTGTGCTGTTTTTCCTAACCTTATTTTTAAGTATTTGATTCTATTTGATAGAATTATTTTCTTAATATCATTTTATGTTTTTTATTACTACTACATAGAAATACAATGGATTTTTGTATGATGATCTTATACTCAGCAATCATGCAAGTTTATTAGTTTTCTAGATTCCTTAGGATTTTCTACTTATAGGATAATTCCATTTGTAAGATAGTTTTCATTCTTTTTAATCTGTATGACTTTAATTTCTTGTTCTTACCTTATTACACTGGTTAGGATTTCTAATACAATGTAAATAGAAGTATAAGAGTGGGCATTTCTATCTCAAAGGGTAGAATTCTGTCTTTCACTATTAAGGATGATGTTATGTATAGGTTTTGCAGATATACTTTGTAGATGCCCTTGATCAGTTGGAGGAAATTCTTATTTCTAGGTTATTAGGAGTTTCTTTTTCTTTCTTTCTTTCTTTCTTTCTTTCTTTCTTTCTTTCTTTCTTTCTTTCTTTCTTTCTTTCTTTTCTTTCTTCTTTCTTTCTTTCTTTCTTTCTTCTTTCTTTCTTCTTTCTTTCTTTCTTCTTTCTTTCTTTCTTTCTTTCTTTCTTTCTTTCTTTTTCTTTCGTCATTGCGTTTTGTTCAATGTTTTTTCTATTTTTATCAAGATTATTATGTGGTGGTTGTCTTTCATTCTATGAATATGGTATATTACATTAACTAGTTTTCAGATGCTAAACCAACCTTGAATTCCTGGGATAAATCTTTTTTGATTATAGTGTATAATGGTTTCAATGCATTACTGATATGGGTTTGCTAACATTTTGTTGTTAATTTTTACATCTACACTCATGAGTATATTAATTTATAGTAATATTTTCTAATGATCTCTTTTTCTGGCTTTAATATTAGGATAATGCTGGATTCAGTGAATACCTCAGGAAGCATCCCTTCTTTCTTTATTTTCCAAAAGACTTTGTAAAGGTGTGGTATTATTTTTTCTTCCAATGTTTTATAGAATTTACCTATCAAGCCATCTGGGCCCAGGCTTTTCTTTTGGAAAGATATTTTATTGCTAATTCAACATAAGTATTTCTTTATAAGACTATTCAGTTATTCTATTTCTTCTGAATTAGCTTTGATCACATTTTTCTTTTTTTATTACTAGGAATTTTTCCATTTCAAATAAATTATCTAGTTTTTATATAAAGTTTTTAATATTAGTTTTTATATTATTCCTTTAAACTTGTGTCAGTTTCTACGGGGTCACTTATTATCCCCCCTTTTATATTCGGAGTTTGTCATTTGTGTCTTCTTTATTTTGTTTTGTTTAGATTTATCAATATTGTGATCTTCTAAAATAAATGACTTTTGGCTTCATTGATTTTTTTCCATTGTTATTCTGTTCTCCATTTCATTGACTTGTGCTCTGATGTCTAATTTTTCCTTCCTTCTGCTTGCTTCAGATTTAATTTGCTCTTTTTTTCCCTACTTTCTCAAGATGAAAGCTTAGATTATTGATTTGAGATCTTTCTGCTTTTTGACATGCCATTAAAGCTATAGATTTCTCTCTAATCATAGCTTTATCTGTGTCCCATATGCTTTACTTTGTTATCTTTTTGTTTAATAAAGTTCAGAATATTTTCCAATATCTCCTGTGATTTATCCTTTCACCTATGGATTATTTAGAAGTGACCTATTTAATTTCCATATGGAGATTGCTCATATTTCTTTCTGTTCTTTTCTATTTTAATTCTGTTGCAGTCTTTAAATTATTTTAATCCTTTTAAATATATTGAGACTTATCTTATTGCCTAGCATATGGCCTACCTTGGAGAATGTGCTATATATGCTTGAAAAGAATGTGTATTTATCTGTTGTTTGGTTGAGCGTTCTGTAAATTTCAACTGTGTCATGTTGGTTATTAGGTTATTTAATTCTTCTGTGTTCTTACTGATTTTTTGTCTAGTTGTTCTACCAATTATTGAGAGTTGGGCATTGAAATCTTCAACTCTAATTGTTGAATTGTCTATTTCCTTTTTCAATACTGTCAGTTTTTGCTTCAGGTATTTTGAGGCTTTGTTTTTAGATGTGTATACATTCATTTTTTTAAACATCTTCCTGATGTAATAACTATTTTTCATCATGAAATGTCACTCTTTTTCTCTAGTAATACGTCTTGTCTGAAAGTCTATTTTGTTTCTTATGACCTTAGGTACTCCTCTCTTATGATACTGTTGGCATGGGATATTTTTTTCCATCCTTGTACTTTCAAACTCTTTGTATTTTTGCATATAAACTGTGTCCTCATAGACTACATATAGTTGAATTTGCATCTTTTTCCCTAGTCAAACTTTGTCTTTTAATTGGAGCATATATTAGTTTCCTGGGGCTGCCATAATGAAATACCACAAACTGAAAGTCTTAAAACAACAGAAGTTTATTTTCTCACAGTCCTCAAGGTTGAAAGTCCAAATCAGTGTCAGCAGGGTTGGTTTCTACTGGAGGTTCTGAAGAAGAATCTGTTTGGTGCCTCTTTCCTGGACTCTGGTGGTTGCTGGCAATTTTTAGTGTGCCATGGCTTATAAGCACATCACTCCAATCCATGCCTCTGTCTTCACATGGCATTCTCCCCAGTGTTTCTGTTAGTGTTTCCACGTTTTCCACTTCTTACAGGGACACCAGTCTTTGGATTAGGACTCAAATTAATCTAATATGACTTCATATTAATTTGCTTATATCTGCAAAGACTATTTCCAAATAAGATTACATTCTGAAGTCTAAGCAGACATCACTCAACCTATTACAGTATATTTATTCCATTCATATACAATGTAATTATTGATTTGGTTGGATTTCTTTTTATCTGCCATTTTGCTATTTGTGTTTTTCTAAGCCTTAGTCTTTTTTATTCCCCATTTACTGCTTTAAAAATATTTTTAGGGGATCCCTGGGTGGCTCAGTGGTTTAGTGCCTGCCTTTGGCCCAGGGTGTGATTCTGGAGTCCCGGGTTGGAGTCCCACGTCAGGCTCCCTGCATGGAGCCTGCTTCTCCCTCTGCCTGTGTCTCTGTCTCTCTCTCTCTCATGAATAAATAAATAAAATCTTAAAAAAAAATAAAAATATTTTTAATAAATAATTTTAATTGATTTTTGTATTATTTTATTGATGGTTACTATAGGGATTACAATAAGTATTCTAAATCTACATATGCTACTCTAAGTTTATAGCTCCATTTCTTCCCCCTCTTTTTTGCTATTGTCATTATATTACATCTTTATATGTTATAAACTAAACAATACAGTTTTATAATTATTGTTTCATAGCCTTTAAGTTTTAAAAAAATTAAGAGAAAAAATATGGCTGCATATTTATGTGTTCTCTTATATTTGCCCACAATTGGAAGAGCCTCTTTATTCCTTCTCGTGAATTTGAGTTACTGTCTGATATCATTTCTTTTCAGCCTGAGAGATTTCTCTTATTTCTTCTAAGGCAAATCTGCTACCAGTGAATTCTCCTAGTATTTGTTTAGAAAAGTATTTATTTTGCCGTCATGTTTCAAAAAAAGTTCTGTTGGATAGAGAATTCATGGTTGTCAATTTTTACATCAGCATTTTATATATATCATTCCACTGTCTTCTGGCCTTCATTATTTCTGTAAAGATGTTACCATTTTTTGTTGTTACCCAATACAAGCTGAGTCATTGCTCTTTTCAAGATTTTCTCTTTCTCTTTGACTTTGAGACATTTGACTGTGATGTGTGTAGGTGTAGTTCTTTTTGTCTAACCTTACTACAACTTTACCTAACTTGGATCTGTAAATTATGTTTTTCCTCAAAGTTAGGAATTTTCAGCCATTATTTAGTCAAACATATTTTCTGGTCCATTCTATTCCTCCTTCTGAGACTCCTATTACGAATAAGTATGTTTACGTGTGTTCCATAGGTTTCTGAGACTGTTTTTTTCTCCCATGTTTTACTTTCTTTTAATCAAATGGGATAACTTTCATTGATTTATCTTCCACATCACTGATTCTTTCTTCTGCCACCGCATGGCTATATGTAGACTCAAATTGTAGTGTATACCTACTGAATTTTTCATTTTGGATCCCATATTTTCAACAATCAAGTTTCTATTTAATTATTTTACAGCTTATATATTTTTATTTAGATTATCTCTTTGTTAGTAATTGTCATCATTGTCATGATATTTTTTCTAATTTATGGAACATAGTTTTATCTTATTCTTTGAATATATATTTTATAGCTGCTTTGATGTCTTTGTCTGCTAAGTCCAGCATCTGGACCCCATTATAGTCAGTTTCTATTGATTTGTTTTCCCTGAGTATATATCAGTCTTTACAGTTTTTTGCATATTTCGTATTTTTGGTAGAAACCAGGCATTTTAGATTATATTTTAAGCTTCCCCTGTACTTTAGGCTTCTTGGTGGTGGTGTTTTTGTTATCTCAATAAATTGCTTGAACTTAATCTAAGGAATCTCTTTCCCTTAGGTTGTAGCCACTGATGTTTCTGCTGTGTGTGTTTTTTTTAACATTTTATTTTTGTTTTATTTGACAGAGAGAAAGAGAAAGAGCACAAGCAGGGAGAATGGCAGGAAGAGGGAGAAAGAGAAGCAGACTTCCTGCCAAGCAGGGAGCCTGATGCAGGGCTCAATTCCAGAGCCTCGGGATCATGACCTGAGCTGAAGGCAGACATTTAACTGACAGGGCTACTCAGGTGCCCCTCTGCTTTTTTTTAAAAAAAATCTTTTTGTTAGTCTTTTTTTTTTAAGATTTTATTTATTTATTTATGTATTTATTTATGTATTTATTTATTTATTTATTTATTTGAGACACAGAGAGAAAGGCAGAGACACAGGCAGAGGGAGAAGCAGGCTCCATGCAGGGAGCCGGATGTGGGACTCAATCCCAGGATTCCAGGATCACATCCTGGACCAAGGCAGGCACTCAACCACTGAGCCAACCAGGCATCCCTGTTGGTTAGTCTTTAGCATGACCTATTAGGATTATACCTATAACTACATAGCTTGTGATTAGCCAATGATTTGGATAGGATTTGTGATCAAACACTTGGAGCCCTTATGATCTTCATCCTCTGCCAATGGATCTGTGTGTGGGTTGGATAGCACATTAAATTAATAAAGTTTTCATGTATACTCAGGTTCTAATTTCCCCTGGGTTTTCTGGTTTTCTTGGCTCTTCTTGGCACATGTCTGGCATACATGGTGACCTTATACAGCCCTTCTAAGTCTCTCTTATTTTCTAAATCTCTCCATTAAAATTCAAGTTAGTCTACCATTCACCACAACTGGGATTGCGACCTTAGGGTAACAAGGCTTGAGCTCTCCCATTCATTTCCAACAAAGTTGATTACTCTTACTGACCATACATCTAAGCATAAGATTTTACAATCCACTCTAAGTCAAGTCAGCACACTTGTGGCCATAAGGGGCCTCTGGTTTTCATTGTCACCAACCCTGGTAGAACTTCTACTCTGACTGGCCAAGACAGCCTTAACATTCCCTTCAGTTTAACTAAACATTAAGAGGTCTATTGCTGAGTATAGGCCTTTCACCTCTCTTTCCTTATGGCATTTACTTTAGAAAACTTGCAACTACAAATTGTTTCTCCCCCCACTTGAGATTAAGTCTTCTCCCAGCTTTCTTGTTTTACTACTCAGGAATCTTTCTAATGGATGTAAGAATCCTCCCTTTGAAATGCGATCATTGAGAAAGATAGCACCATCTCTCCATCTCTTTGAGATGTTAGAAGCCTAACTCACATCAGTGTCATTAGCAAACACAAATGGTCTAATAATTTTTTAAAAAATATAACAAATGGTCTAATTGTGTTGACCAATCTTTCCTCTAATGTCCTCTAGAACTTTTGCAATAACTTGCTCCAGTGCTTAAAAACTCTCTTGCCTTTTGCTTCAGTAGGGGTGAACTCAGCATTTCTTTTCTTTTGCAATAGTCTTGAATAAAGTATTCCTTGCCTATTTAACTCTGTCTGATGAATTTTTCTTTGACATATTCAAGCTGGAGGGGTGTGAAAATATTCCATGGACAAGAATGTCTCAAACTCCTACTCTTCTTAACTGAAGTTCTACCAGTTTCTCATAAATAAATGTTACTCAATTTGTTATTTGCCTTTGGTTGATTTTCAGAGATATGAAGTGGTTATTTTTGACAATTTGTCAAGTATGTATGTTTTCATTCTACTACAGCCATCCTGCAACATTTTTAATAATTCTGAATTTCAGTATTGTTGCTAGGAAGAGTTAACTGGCTATTTACACATTTAGAGATAATTTTTAATGTGCAGGTTTTTTTTTGAGCACAGATCATTTATTAAAGAGAAAAAAATCTGTTCTCATAACATTACTATGTTCTCATAACATTACTATTATTTCATTGTATTTGACCACCAAAGGAATTTTCCTATGTTTATACTGTGTTTTCTTTTCATTTAGCTTTTATTGCTTTTCTTCTAGGCTAGGTTAATATTTCATTTTCTCATTTTCTTTTTCTCTTCTTTGATTTTTTTTCCTTCTCTGAAGAGGTTCGTTGAATGCTTTTCTAAAAAGTAGGTGAATTAGGGGAGTCTGGGTGGTGCAATCAGTTATGCTTCCAACTCGTGGTTTGGGCTCAGGTCATGATCTCAGGGTTATGAGATTGAGCCCCACATTAGGGTGCTACAGTCATCATGGAGTCTGCTTGAGTTTCTTTCTTCCTCTCCTTCTCCCCCCCACCCCCCACACTCACACACTGTCTCTCTAAAATAAATAAATAAATCTTTAAAAAAATAAAAATAAAAAGTAGGTGAATTCTATCCACTGATTATCTCTTATCTACAGGAACATTTACATGTCCAAAAAGAAATAGTTAAGCGAATTAGCTATGACTTTATTTTTACCTTTCACCCAATAAATTTGGTACACTGTTACACCAAATTAGAGTCTTTTATTCTCCTGATTTTCCAAGTAGAGAAGTGATACTCACCTGTATAATTATATTTGTCAAGATCTTTTGTCTCTTTATGAATGGAATTCATTGTCTGCTTACATGCTTCCCAGTTGACATTTATGAAGACACTACACATGAGAAAATGTAGTGAGAGAATTAGGGGAGAAAGTTACACAATGGAGATAATGTTGAATAAATTCACTCCAGAATTCCTTCACATTTTGAGTGATTGTCCTTTAAGCTCAATGATTTATTTACTTTCTTTTTATCCTTCCTGAATAACTTTTACTATCTGACTGAGTACAAATTTGTTTGCTTCAAAAACTTTCTGGCCATTTATTCCAGTTTTTTTTTTTTATAAATTTACTAATATATTTCTCAATACTCACATTTTCCTATATTTTGTTTGTGCTCAAATATTTGCATATGCAAAAAATAGATGTTCATTATTGTAATGTTAAAATTTGGCTTTCTTAGCCCTAGGGTTTATTATTTATCCTTATTTTGTATAATGATAGAATTAAAACACAGAGTTTAAGAAATATGTGCACAAAATAAAAATACTACTGCTATCATTACTGGTGCTGCTGCAACTTGCTACTACTACTAGATAATGTTTATTTATCTCTTGCTGTGCTTCAAGTACTGTTCTAAGTGTTTTAGTTGTAATAAATTGTTATTTTTACAATATAAAATGAGGTAGACTATCATCACCACTTTATAAGTTGAACTGTGGCAGGCAAGAGAAGTTGGGAAAATCTCAAGGTTACATGGTAATAAAAAAATAACACCTAACTTGCATAATTAGTCTGTTTCAAGTGCTGTCCTAAGAGCTTTATATGTTTAACTTATTTTTACAATATACTAATACAATTATCATATAAAATCCAGTAACTATTATTATTGGTATCCTCATATTGAAGATAGGTAAACTAAAGCGTATAGATGTGAAATTACTTGTTCATGTTCATGTAGTCAGTAAATATCAATCTGGGATTGGAGGCCCAAATCCTGTCTCCCTAGTGAATGTTGGAGCTGGTATTTGAACTCCAGCAACCTAACACCATACCTCATGCTTTCTGCAGCCTGGCAGACAAATTGCGCATGAGTTTTTGGTTGAAATATTGAAGTTTGGGATTAGAAGAAACTTCAGAAGTAGCCATCTATTGAATAATCTATTTTACATCTGTTGCAAAATCCTCTCCAGAATTTTCGCAACAAGTTTTTGTCCAGACTTTCTTTGAAAATTTTCACTAATAGAGACTATACTAACCCTGGGGCAGCTTATTCCATTTTTGAGTTGATATTATTAGAGAGTACTTTTCTCTATTGTGATAAAATTTGCATTCTTATAGGCACCACTAAAATCCTTTGAATCTGAATTGGCCCTCTGAAGTCACAAGAAATAAGTTTAATGCCTTTTCCACGTGATAGTCTTTTAAATATGTGGAAAAAAAGTTTTTAGGGACTCTTCTCTTAGTTTCTTAAGCTATCCCACATTCACCATGGCTCTGAGATCTCTCACCATCCTGGCCTCTCTTTGTATCAAAACCTTTATAAATTTTCCTCCTTTAACATGAAGCACAATACATAATATGTCAGATATATTCTGAACATTGTTAAATACAGCAAGGCTAAAACTTTCCATTTCCTTTATGGAAATAGTATAGTACAGTGGTTAAAAGGTTGAATGCTGAAACAAGCTATCTAGTTTTGATTTCTGCTTCCAACATTTATAACCACATTACTTCGGATGAGAGTTCTACAACTCTGCTTCAGTTTCTTCACTGGTCAAATAGGGATAAGTGTAGCTATTTTGTAAAATTGGTATGAGGATTGCGATCATAGTTAACCCTTAGAAAACTTCCTGAAAGAGTATGAGCTCAGAAACTGTAGGTAAAATTATTTACTAATTCAGGCACTCATTGATGATCTATTATATACAGACATTGACATTGCAAAGTTGGAAAAGTAATAGAATGCATTCCCTAGATATTCCACTTTAAATTCTAGACTTTATACTTATGAAGTGACCTATGATTGCCTTTGATTTTGTAAAGTCATAAATCCATCTCATACTGATTAGATAGTGATAAGGAAAAATCCCTGAGCCTTTTTTATGGCAGCTTCTGTGAAATGCTACGTCTTCTCTCCTATTGTAGGCCATCTGGTTACATCTTGTCAAGATCTTTTGGGATCTTGATTATGTCTTCTGGGGTAATGGTTTCCCATCCAACCTCCATGCCATCTGTACATATGAGAAGCCTTCCAACAATTTGGCAACCAAGTCATTGGTGAAATGTGAAGTAGAATAGAATCAAATGCAGAACCTGCAGCAACCCTTAGAGAGCTCCCTTTGGGGAGTCATTTACACAGTTAGGAATCTACCTAACTGTGCTTACACCCAGAACATTTCTTAATCTTGCTAATAAGAACACTGTGGGAGGATTTTTCACAAGCCTTATTTAAACCCAAATATCTAATATTAATTTATATATCATTACTTGCTTGATAGTCCTAACTCTATTGAAGAGAGAGAGAGAAGAAAATCTCAGTATGCTGAGTGTAATTGTTCCAAGTAAACTGTGCTAATTCCTAGTAATTATTGTCTTCTACAAGAGCTATTAGAAATATTCTAAATAATCACTTATATAACTTAACTAGGGATGAATAGTAAATGTGCCTTTTGTACTTTAAGTTACAATTCTGCTTCATTTTGAAAATTAAGACATTTTTTGTCACTACACTTGTCTCTACCATTAACTACCAAGGTAATGATGGCTTAGAAACATTGCTTACAATTTCCCTCATAGTTTTTGAGATATAATTTTTCAGAGCCTCACACTTGAAGCATTTAAAGATATCTCTTAAAACCATCTCATTTATTTTGGTTTCAACTACTCTTCCTGATTCCTTTCTATCCCACTTCAATCTGAAAATCCCTCTTGATGGAGAAGTTGCCAGTAAAATATGCTATTATGCCATTAATCTCAAATTGATAACTTCCTTTGTGGTTTTTTTAAAATTTTTATTTATTTATTTATGATAGTCACACACACACAGAGAGAGAGAGAGGCAGAGACACAGGCAGAGGGAAAAGCAGGCTCCATGCACCGGGAGCCCGACGTGAGATTCAATCCCAGGTCTCCAGGATCGCGCCCTGGGCCAAAGGCAGGCGCTAAACCGCTGCGCCACCCAGGGATCCTCTTCCTTTGTGTTTTTGCTTTAAAATATTAACTATGATATTTCTTTAATATCCTTTCTATTTTTATAACATCTATTTTATCTGACTTCAGTCTTCAAGACCATTCTCCTAGGTAGATGACATTTGCATATTCGTATATTTGCCAAGTACAGGCCCTTCTTTCATACATCCAGTAATTCCTTCCACAAATATTTGTTGAGTGTCTATTATTTGTTCTAGGCACTGGGGATACAATAGTGAATGAAGCTGTCATATTTCTTGATTTATATCCTAGTAAGTAGTGTAAATTTTTGATTGTTGGATTTAGCTCCCCACTCTTTTTCCCAACTGAAGATAATTTTCTTTTACATGCTAAACTTTTCATTGTTGAGCATCATCTAGTCCTTTTGTGACATAGTTTTTAAGTTAGGGTTTCCTGATCTTAGAAAAAAAGTTTTCACTTTTTCTCCTTGACAATTCTTGAAATCAACCCCCTGAATTTTTCCTAGCATTTATCTCCAATAATGTTTCCATGATTTTGTAAAACTAAAGACAACAAAATGGGATAAAGAGGCTTTTCCATAATTTACAGGTGTTGGCACATGTGGAAGTTGGATTTTAAGTCTTGGATTTTTATTTTTTTACTTCTTTATTATTCCATTATAATCATGAATGGATTTTTTCATGGGTTTCTTCTATCACCAACATATATAATCTTAAGAGATTTATTATGGTGTACTCAAATATGAGAAAAAAAGAGAAAATATTTCTTTAAAAATTATCATATTTTTATTACTAATTTAAAATTCTATTTGCATTCTAGGAATAGTCCTGCCCTTGTGTATGCCATACTTGTTATATGGACCTGGAGCATGCTGCAATTTCCACTTGACCTAGCAGGTAAATGTCTTGATGTTTGTTCAAAAAAACAGAAAATTATAACTCTTGATTTTAAACTATAATCAAGCTAAGGAAGCATTTGAGAGGATTATCATTTTTATCATTTTGATATTCCAATGTTAGTTCCAGTTCAGTTTAGAAGAAAAGTCGACTGAAACTTAGGAAAGCCACTAGTGGATTCATTCTGGGACATGGTGAGTCTGAGATAGTTGAATGTACTGGAGCACAGCTTTACATTCACTTCAAATCATGTATGAGTTGTAAAATCTCCTGCAAATTAGTAAAGACCTTTGTGCCTCAATTTTTCACCAGTGAAATGGATCTAATAATCATAGTGGCTAGAGTTAAGGGTTCTTGTGATGACCAAATGAGATAGAGTGTGCAAAATTAGCACAGTGCTGGGATACAAATGTGACCTCCTGATATTTTCAGGGCTCATTTTCAGTCTTTTGTCAGATCTGTGTATTAGAACATCTCAGGGAGTAAGAACAGTTTTGAAGCCACATTGGAAAATTACAATTTTCCTCAAGGTAGTGGCCCTTCCAATTCCATTGATCTTATTTTAATAAATACATAAACTCTGAAGACTTTGTAAGAAGAAACTGTTGTCCAAGCATATCATACTAGTGATGATCTAGAGCTGCACTGTCCAATACAGAAATCACTAGTCACATGTGGCTATTTAAATTTAAATTAATTAAAATTAAAGAAAATGAAAACTTCAGTTCCTCAGTCACACTAACCACAATTCAAGTATTTAACTGCCACGAATGGCTGATGTAAGAGGCCGTGCATTAGGCAGAATGTTTTTACCTCACAGAAGGTTAAATTGGACAGCATGGATCTGGAGTCATCCTTTAACTTCTAGGAAAGATCCCTAGAATTCTTATTTGAGAATTCTCCAGGATGCCACTTTACTCTGAAGAAATTCTAGGATCTAATAATTACATATTCCTTACACCTGACTTCTTTCTATGGCACCCCACCCGATGGCATCAGAATTAGAATTAATCTATAATAGGGATATTTAATCTTTTCTGCATCTTTTTTTTTTTTTTTTGGTTTGCTTTAATAGGTCCAGAGCTTTCAGAGGCAACTTTAGAATTTAGCAGATACTTTCTGAAACAAAACTGTCACCAGAATAGATGGAAATAGATGGAAAGAGTGGCTGTGGCTTTTTAGAAATACCCTAAATCTAATTACTAGTTAATAATTACAAACAAATGTATGCCTATAACACACACACACACACACACACACACACCCCGCACACACACATACAGATCTTGTTGTAATGTGCCCAATCTATACCTATTGATCAGGTAGTGTCTCCTAACAGAATATCGGTTACCATCACTTTAGATATTGAAGAACACTCTCAGGCGGTCCCCTTGGAACCATTTCCTGACCCTAACTTCTTAGGAGAGGCCACTACTGAGGTGCCTGGGTGGCTCAGTTGGTTAAGTGGCTGACTCCTGGGTTCGGATCAAATCATGATCTCAGTGTTGTGGGATCGAGCCCCATGTCAGGCTCTGTGTTTAGCAAGGAGTATGCTTGAAATTTCTCACCAACTCCCTCCTCTACCCGCTGATCTCTCTTTCTCATATAAATAAATAAATCTGAGAGAGAGAGAGAGAGACAGAGAGAAAGAGAAGCCACTATTGATCATATATGTTGGTTTTACTCTTGTCATTCACTCTGCTGATCTTCACCCTCCCATATCTTGTGGTTTATAGCCTTGCTAAGAAAATTTTTATTTGGGAAAGAAATTTTGTAAACTTTCAGGGGTGATAATGTTATGCAGCTGTTTGAAAAACAAAGACCAAATGTTACTTCTGACTAAATCGCTATTGTATTTTCCAACAAACAGTACATTATGTTCACCCATATCAAAGCAGCTTCATAATATTTGCAGGCTCCAGTAGACGAAGGCATCCTTTGTTTGAAAATTCCAAATGGAAGGCTTCATTATTATAAAACATTATTTTATGCCCTTGACCTTGAATTAAATTAGCACTTTAGAAATTAAAACAAAAAGTTTGTTGATTGGGCCTCCTTTTGTTCAACTGGAAAATTGGTAATTATATCCAGTGTTTCTTATAAACTGTGAAATAAAACCATAAGGCGTTAGACAAAATAAAGTAACAATGGCAGTTATTTGGGCTTTTGTCCCCCTACCATTAGAAAAATATTTAACGTGAATTAAGTTTGAATTTGTATTGTAAACACTTGAATTTCCACAACATAATTTGCACGTATGGCTGAGTGAGTCAACCAGGAAACAGGTAGGTCCCAAAGGGAGGATACAGAAGGATCTGGGCCATATATTTATACTGTTCCATCTCCCAAACTCAGCAGTCACATAAGTCATTCAGTATCCCAAGGGAAAGAGAGAAGTGAGAAATCAGAGAGGAGCCAGGGTTTATGACTCTAATGGAAACAAAAAGATACAGTGAATAGGGGCCCCTCTCCTCACAGACATCACTGTTACCTCAGCTCTCAAAGGAAAACACTGGGGCCCAAGGAGGTGAAATAACTTGCTGGCATCTTGCTAGAAAAAATGAGGCAGCCAGGCTACCTGAGTCAAGGCCTTGAGTGCCGTGCTGTGCTGTCTCTGTACCCTGCAGACCCCAAGGACAGACACAGTGGTTTCTCTGTTTCTTTATTCTCTCTAGCTGAGTTGATCATGCTTTCCCCAGGGAGGGGACTAGAAGGTGACTTAAAATTTGTGACAGGGAAGGAAACCCCAGGGCTGGTTTTTTTTGGTGTCTTTTACTGAATTTATAATAGAATCTTGATTTTAAATATACAATGGCCAAGGATGTGAAGTGGTTAAGGGGTGGCTAAGGGTGGTGTTAAATGTGAAGGGTGGGTTCACCTGTCTCCTGCCCCCCAAATTAAATTATAGAATCACCCCCTGTTGTTAAGCAGTACCACAGCACCCACTGTTGATGACCTTTCCCCTTTTCATTCTGTCTTTCACATCTCAGAGGTTCGCTAATCGGTCTGTCTGTGTTCTCAGTGCAGCATGTCGTCTGCCCCTTGTCCGTGGCCATGAAGGGGTTCCTCAGCCTCTTCTTTTGCCAATACAGTGCCGACCTGTGGAACATTGGAATCAGCATCTTCATACAAGACGGCCCTTTCCTTGTCGTGCGTCTCGTATTGATGACCTACTTCAGAGTGATAAACCAGATGCTGGTGTTCTTTGCGGCAAAGAATTTCCTGGTGGTGGTGTTACAGCTCTACCGACTGGTGGTGCTGGGGATGGATGTCCGGGCTGCCTTGCGGAGCCCGCCGGGAAGCCTGAAGGCGAAGCACCACTGCCCGTGTGAACCGGTCGTGGGTGGGCTCTCACCTGGAGACACGGAGAGCGACTCTAAGGGGAGCATGGATGTCCCTTTGCAGGCCTTGCCCGTCACCCGCGAGGACTCTCCCCTCACACCGTAGCTCCTCACTGACAGCAGCAGGGAGCTAGAACATTTGACTCTTCGCTTCCTATAGACAGAACCTCCTCTCCCCCCTCCTTTTTTTTTTTTTTTTAATCTCTAGCATATCATAGTTTTCAAAAGAACACAGCATAAAAAGTGATCTTAAACCAAAGCTGAGGAATTTTCTTCCTTCAACTGAATGAAAAAAACTTTGATTAGTGGCCATCGCCACAACTCCTGTGCGATAGTATCAGATGTTACAGTTGTTCAACGACTAAGTGATTTGTTTGTCTTGAACCGTTTGAAAAGCTATGGACAGGGTCACAGTGACATGCCCTCAAAAGATTTAGTGCAGACAAACTGTCACGGCTGTTACCTGAAAATAGAGAAGCTTTGAACCTTGGCTCCATTGTCAGACTATCTCATCTGATCTTTTCTGCAATGTCCCTGACATCAAAAAATGTACATTCAGTGAATGCAGAACAAATGAAGGGAAAAGTGCTTTTAGAATTACCTCACTGTGAGCTGCAAGCAGTGAAAATCTCTGCCCGGCGTCCACAGCACTGCGAGGCCTCCACACGGCTGCACAGGCCTTCCCGGGAAAATCCTTTTCCTGGGCTGATGCGGTGTCTGTCCTGGCGCATGTGCTCCTACAGAAACGCTATTGCTCTTGGCTCCGGCGCTGCAAACTGCACAGCGAGCCATTTCGGTTGTGAGGCAGGAAATACTGGTAATGCTAGAAAGTCACAGTTTCCACTCTGAAGCACGATTTGCGGCGTTCGTCAGTATTTCTCTTAACTCTACCATCTTCTGTATCGCCAAGTCGCGTGGTGTGACTCGATGCCCTGAAGCAGGAGGTAAAGGTGTTTCCGGCCCTCTCGGGGTTGCCCTAGTTTCTGGAGTCCGCCCCCACTTGGTGGGACTCCTCTGAACTGCCACTACCCGAGCCGGCCTGGCCTTCCGTGTCCAGGAAGGTGTCAGGGTCGGAGGCTGGCATCTGCCCGACAGCCCCTGAGCGGTGACAGGGCCCAGGGTCCACCACGGTGGGGTGGAAAGCAGGCCGTTGGCTTTCCTTCCCTGCATTGACTTCACTTCCCCGCTGTGGAAATAGCCATGCTTTCCCCTTGCACACCTCTGTACTTTCCAGATGGAGGTCATTCGGACCATTTTAAAATGATTTTTGCTTTGAAAGGTACAATGTGAAAATCTCCCTGACTCTATAGAAGTGATTACAGTTGAGGCAAGCAGTTCCAGAACTGTTCTTTTAGGATTCAAAGCCTAATTCCAGCTTGTTCTTATGCTGATGGATCCAAAGGGACGTGAAAGATTAAGACTGAGGATGACCTGGAATTGAGCGTGACCCTTCGACATGCAATCCGGACAATTTTATCTGTAAATCTGTGTGACATGATATCTGTTCAAACTATCTGATAAAAAGTTTTTTAGGCAAATTCTATTTTCATACAGAGAAATTAATTTTTTCCACTCCATGGCTTTTTCAGTGCCTGATGGCATGTTTCTATTTCTTCCTTTTCTTCCTCGTGTTTCTAATTTTAACCATATGATGATTGTAAAATTGCACATGAGACAAGTGGAATACATTTATAATTTTCATAATAATTTTACGAACGCTAAGATCAGGAAATTATATTTATATAAAGTAAAGAACTTGACAACTTTTAAGGGCATGTTATTTAAGATGCTTAGCAATTGGAAGCAAAATAATAAGTGCTACTATTTATAAAAACGCCTCAGCAGAATCTGTTTTTCTGTTGACTATTTTATGTTGAATGTTTTCCTCCACAACATGTATGTGCTGCTTATTATTGCAGATTTGCTCATGGCATACTTTTCATGTTTTAATTTTTTTCTTCCAGCAAAACAAACACTGAGCATCTAAAAATAGATAAACTATAAAGTAGTACGGCTGTTGCGAGGATATTTTTAAATGCTTTCAAATCTGAGACTTGGCTTGGCTTCGTGAATGAGTTCCTAGTGTTTAAGTGAAGTATTTTGTAATTAGCACTCCTCCAAAGGCCTGGGAAATGGGAAGTCCAGAGTCTGGCTTTATTTAGCATGCCGGAAAGGCAAAGAGCACGGGGGACCATCTCAGCCAATGAATAGTGGCAGAAATAGACACACACACTACAACGTTTTCCAGGAAAATCTGCACAGGGCAGCATTTATTAACTTCCTGCCGGTATCTCTACTCTCTCAAACTATTTTTAATAGCACACACGCAAAAAAATCTATAGTCATTTAGCTTATTTAAAATCAAAACCTAAATCCAGGTTATATTCCTTGGACCCCTAATGATGAAAAGTGTTAAATTTGTACTCAGTTAATTGTCTGTTTTTATTATAGATTGCTAAGCATTGTAGTGTTTGAAAAAAGCCCAGCATTTTCTATAAAGTGGCGAGAGCAGAAGTTACAAAGGCACATACTGACATCCTGGGACTTGCTTCTGTGGTATGTGTGATCAGATAACTGTTCAGATCATCTGTACCACGTGCTGCCAGACATACCTCCCTACCGTCCCTTACAGACACACAACATGCCAATCCCCAGCCACGAGAGACAGTGGCTCATTGGCAGTGCTGTTGTTATTGTTGGTAGTTGTTACCTAACTGCTTGATGAAAGTTCCATCAAATGTCCTTCCTAAAAAATATATCCTTCTACTGGTGAGGAAACACAGTGTACACGTTTTAATGATGCTGCATGGAAACATACAACAACCTCTTGGGTTTTCTTTTTACCCTTACTAGAGGAGTCCCAAAGGACATGACTTCACGTTGCAAGATACATAAACTGTCTTTATCTTTTATTATTCTGTGAACTTTTATTTAAGACTGAACTGATAACATAAGAAAATAAAAATGTGTATGGGCCACTAACATTGTAAGTAATCTTCCAAAACGAAGACTCTTACACAAAGTTACCAGTTGGACTTGCAGTGCTTCCATTAACATGTGGCAGCACTTCAGGTCTTATAAGATCAGAAAGACACAGCCAAGAAGCATTGGAATTCACAATTGAAATATTAATTGTGATTCTGTGATTTAATAGAAAGCTTCTAAAGCCCTGGAAAGGCATGCATTGTAGGGGCACATGGTTTAGGTTTCTTCCCAAGTTTCAGAGTCTAACACCTACTTCTATTCCCTTTGACACTGAATTTCAATTATTTTTAATGTATTCTCCTGTTAAAAGACGGAATTGCAGAAGGCCCAGCGTCTATCCATCCATCCATCCATCCATCCACTTTTGCTCTACTTTGGCACTGGGCAAGTGAAATGCTGAAACATGTTACAGAGCCTTAAAGATGTACATTTAAAAAAAAATCTTGAATTATAGGAAGAGACTATTATGTTTTTTGTTTTCATTTTGTTTTTTATTAATTTCTTTTTACTTAGTGACCATTTTGATCCACTCTCTCAAATATCTGATTTGGGGGTAAGGCAAGGCAGCTGGAGGACATTTATGGCATGAGCTTTAAATAACATTCCATATGATGAGAGGAACTTTAAATAATGCTCGAATAATCAACTGCTGCAGCCTAATATTTTATGTGTGTCCATCCTCCAAGTCATTCTTCCTAGAATATTTTGTAAGAATTTTTTTCTGTATTAATTATATTTATACTATTTGATATGAATGGCCTTTGTATTTTATTATATACATTAAAGAGTTTGTGTACAACGTTATCTTGATGTCTGTTTTTTGTCTGCATGTCTTTGTTCTCTACTGTCATTTGTTTCATTTCGTTTTTAGGCTTTGATTTTAAAAAACAGATCTATTTAGAATGTGACTAAAGTGGCATTTCAAACTAGTGAGGAAAGACTGACCAATTTTATAAATGATGTTGGGGAATTTTGTGAACCATCTGGAAAAAATAAAGTTAGATTTTTATCTCACGCAATATATAGAAATAAATTCCAGATGGATTAAAAGAACTAAATATAAAAGTGAAAACTATAAAATATTAGAAGAAATACAGGATATGTCTTTAGCATTTGGGGAATGGGAAAGACCTTCCAAAGCAAGACATGAAACCTGGAAGCTCTGAGAGAAGAGATGTACAGATTTTCCTATGTAAAGGTTTAAAGTTTCTGAACGGCTGAAGGTGTCAGAGATACATCACTATGATTCTCTTTTCTGGGGAAATGTGTCAGTGCAGTTATACAAGAGAAATGAGAGGTATAGAAGTTAGAAGAGTCAAATTTATCATTTAATTATAGAAGATTGAGTCTTGAACATCCAAGGAAAGCATATTATTATTAAAAATGATAATCTAAAATAATGACAAAATCAATGCTTTCTATTGATAAACATAAGATATGTATTAAAACGAGATATTTCCATTGTGAAATTAACTAGAACCATAAAATACACAGGAATAAACTTAGTAAATATACAAGATCCATGTAAAGAAAATTTCAAAATGATTTTTGAGGACCATCAGTGAATAATTTGACAAACTGAAGGTTATGTTTCTATTGGGAAGTGGTTAGATGCTTGGTATTTTAAAAAGTATTAATTTCTTCTAAATTTATCCTATAAATTTAACACAATGACGGCAATAAGATTTTAATTTTTAATGACTACCCATGTTAATTCTAAAGATTTTATGACAAAATAAGCATGAAAGAATACCTGCCAAATATTAAAACTAACAAAAAATTAGAAAGACATTTAGTTATATTTTAAATCACAGAGCTACAACAACCAAGAGAATTCAATTCTGTCAGGTAGAAAAATGGAACAGAATAAGGTAAAAAAATAGAGTGAAGTACTGAAGATTTTGATATACGATAAGTCATGAGTGGGAGGTGATAAAGTATTATAAGTGGTTTAAGGTTTTTAAAATATCAAATTGAATACCTACCTCAATCCTTATGTCCAAAACATTTCAAGATGGATCAAAGAATTAAACATCAAAAGTTAAAAAAAATAATTGCAATGATGAGAATGTTTTCAAAGCAAGGTACGAAACTAGAAACCATAGGCAATTAATAAATTTCAACTTGTAAAATTAAATATTTTTAGCATTATAAAAATACCATAAGTGGATTCAAAAATTGAACGATGAACTGGGTAAAGACTCTGCGACAAAAGTAAGAAAACATTAGTTTTCTTAATGAATAAATAGTTCTTACAAATAAAAAAATCCTTTGGAAAAATAAGCAAAAGATATATGATTCAATGCAAAAGGAATAGTCAAGGAAATGCAAATCAAACCACAATGACATACCATTTTTCAAATGCAGACAAAACCACAAGATACCATTTTTCAATTATCAGGTTGGCAAAGATTCAAAAATGTTTTAGGATGCTGCATTAGAGGGGCTCAAGGGAAGCAGGAATTCTTACTCATTGCTAGTGAGGATTTAAATTGGTCTAACTCTTTTGGAAGATGATTTGGCAGTATCAGTCAGTATTAAAAATACATTTGTCATCTGACCCAGCAACTCAACTTTCAAGGAAGTATCCCACAGATAATGTGCACAAAAATGTATGTATGAGACCATTCAAAGCAATATTTTCTATAGAAACACCATACTCTCCATTCATAGGATCATTATTAGATTATGAAATAACCATACTACATAATACTTCATAGCTCTTTCAGGGGATAAAGTAGATGCATAAGTTCTGATAAGGAACATCACTTCAATATTTTGTTAGGTAAAACTAAGGGAGCAAACCATGAGGTTAGTTTGTCACTTTTTTATAAATGGTATCCATACCCTTACAAGTGCTGGTAAACCTAAAAAATGATCCCCAAGTTTCTGATAATTATAGATGTTCCCACCTTTTCTGTTTTTTTTAGCTTTTATATTTTTGATAGTTTGAAAGTCTTAAGTATTCATTACTTTAATGATCTTAAAAATAATTATTAATAAAAAGAAATCTTAAACTTACAGAGCTTTCTGCCATGTATAGACACTCTGATATCATTTTGCAAATAAAGCAAAAGCACATCAATCATTTTCAGTCGAGAAAATATAGACTTTGTCATTATAACTAAGAGCAGTCTTTAGACACTTTAGATGAATCAAATGTTTAAACCATGTCAAATTCTGCTTGCCTTATGAAGTGTCAAACGTTGGGAAATGAAATAATGAATAGATCTATAAGACCACAGAAAAATCAAACTGACCAAATGATTCACTGGGTCTTGATAAGTACCACGGAGACTACTTTGCAATGGCTAGTCTGACATTTTCACACCCTCTTACATTTATGAAGGCACCAAAACAAACCACAGAGGAATTTCACATTGAATTACGGAGTCAAAAACTGATTTTCCCAAGAGAGATAGAGAACTGAAGGAGCCCTGAAAGAAAACTCAGAAAGAATCTGTGCATCTGTTTCCAAGTCCACATTTGTAGTCCATTTAACTTGTGTATGTAAGCCTTCTAGATTTTTGTCAAATATTTACTAAACTTACAATTGATTGTGTAAGTGATCAAATGGATCATATGCAAATCTGATCGCATTATTGAAAAAAACAAAAATTCCTAAACCAACCATATGTCAGATATCATATAGTCTTTGTATCCAAACTAAGAATTTTGGGCAAGGAAACTCGAATCTACAAGACGAAATATGTTTTCTCTGTGGATGCTGTTGTTCAGCGCCTGCCAAGTACATAGCCGAAGAATTCAGATGGTTGTGGTTCTGGGATCTTGGGGATTGTTTCCATCTTCTGGCAAAGGATATTTTTCCCTATTATTCAAAGTTTCCCATATGACCTGAGTGACAGCTAATGGCTGGATCAAACACTATAATTATTTCATCAGCTTTCCTGGTTTCAACTTCTTTACCTTGTGGGGTTTTTTAGTATCTAACTTCCACCTCTTTCCTGAACTCCATGCCTGGATTTTCACCTCCTCCAACTGCTCTGCAGGCATCTCAAACTCAGTCAATACAGAATACGTATCCAACCACACCCTCTTCCCAACAGCCTCCCCTCTCTGTGTTCCATACAGTGGCTAGCAGCATAGCCAGACACTCAGGCATCCTTGCTAAACCTGGAGATATCCTTGACCCTTTGATCTTCTTATCCTTCCTACCCAAGTAATCCCCACATTCTTTCGGTTATGCTGTCCATAATTTCTTTAAATCTTTAACCTGCCTCTCTTTTTCAACTGCTGCTGTCCTCATTAGTGCCTCACCATTTCTTGCATCAGTGACTGTTGTCATTTCCCAACTGACCCTCCAACCTCCTGGTTAATCCCCCATAAATATTCCAAACTGCATTCAGAGCTGCTCTAAAATACACAATGGATCTTGCGTCTCTTGTATTCAACATGATGATGCTTCATGGCCAATAGGATCAAGCATGAAGTCCCAGGAAAATCATTGAAGACCTTTCACAAGCTGGTCTTAACTTCAACCTTTCAACTTTGTTTCCCAACACAATGCATTGCATGCGGGTCCACACACACGCACACACACACACACACACCCCTTCTACTGTAACATAGTTCTCATGTTCCCCTATGATATGGTATACTTGCCATTGTCCTTTACATAGCAATGTAAAGTTTGCATATTTTGCCCTTTCTTTTTTCAGCAATGCCTTTCATTGCTACCACTCTATTACTCACTCTTTGTCTACTCACCCCTAACCTGTCTCGGGTGGCTCATTTTGCCATTTAGATTTGATGGCTAAGGGAAAGAAGAATGTTCCCATGGGCCAAAATTGTTTTGTACCCTATAGGAACTCTAGGAGAGTGAGCAGTTATCATCTGAAAGTAGAGAATGTTCCAGTGTCAAGTCTCTGATCTCTTTCCTTCAAAGACACAATATTGTTTCTATGTAGAGCTGGGAGATTCATCACTTATCATGGTCCCAGACTAGAGACCACAGGAGAAGCAGCATGTCAGTGATTTTCAGAAATTTTCCTCTCTTCTTCTCACGTCTTCTCAGCTTCCAGAACTGAGTGACTCTTCTCCCTTACTGTGTATTCATAGCACTTTGTACTTGTCTCTGTCCCAGTGTTTATCATAATATATCTAATGATTTGTTTATGTGTCTGTCTCTCCCATGCCTGTGAGCTGTTTGAGGGCATAGGCCATGTCTTATACTCTATCATACAACCACACAGCTCCAGACATACTGATTTTTTTTTTTCTGTTCCCAGTAAACACCAAGTTTTTGTTTGTTTGTTTGTTTGTTTGTTTGTTTTTGTCTTGAGGACTTTGTTCTTGCTGGCGCTTCCAGGAACCCTCACACTGGCTTTTATTTATTTATTTATTTATTTATTTATTTATTTATTTTTAATTTGGATTCCAGCTTAAATGCAAGGTCCTCAGAGAGCCCATCACTTTTAGCCTTCCTCAATAATCTCCATCACATTGATCTTTATTTTTTTCCTACCATTTTTCACTAGGTGAAATTATTTTTACTTTATAAGTTTATTTAATGTCTATCCTACCTATAATGAGAATATAAAAGTCAAATGTGTCTGTCTTGTTCACTTTTGTGTCCCCAGTCGCTAGCAACAGTAGCTTATTGGAAGCTACTGTTGAGTATTTTATTTTTCTGTCCTTATTTGTACCTTTAATTTTTTTAAAACAACTAAAATTATACTATTTATATATATATATCTGACTTTGTTCATTGATTATCATTTCTTGAGCTTTTCCTAAAGTGAACTATTCTTTGCAAACATAATGCTTACCTACTTCTCTGTGTGAATGTAGAAAAAAACCTTATTACTGGAGTGCCTGGGTGGCTCAGTAGGTTAAGTGTCTGCCTTTGGCTCAGATCATGATCGTAGCATACTGAGATTAGCCTCACATCAGTCTCCCTGCTCAACTTGGAGACTCCCTCTCCCTCTCCCTCTGCCATGCACCCCCACCCGCACTAGTGCTTGCTCTCTCTCTCAAACAAATGAATAAAATCTGAAAGAAAGAAAAGAAAGAAAGAAAGAAAGAAAGAAAGAAAGAGAAAGAAAGAGAAAGAAAGAGAAAGAAAGAGAAAGAAGAAAGAAAGAAAGAAAGAAAGAAAGAAAGAAAGAAGAAAGAAAAAGAAAGAAAGAAAGAAAGAAAGAAAGAAAGAAGAAAGAAAGAAAGAAAGAAAGAAAGAAAGAAAGAAAGAAAGAAAGAAAGAAAGAAAGAAAAGCCTAATTACCAAACACCATAGACTTTCCCAGCCATCTTCCTCCTGACACTCTGCCTTTAGTGCTGTGGAATACCTCTTCTTTCTGGCTTCCTCCACTCTTATGGTGATATGAGACCTTCATCTCCAATTCTCAAATTCCCTCATTGTTGGTTCCTTCTCCATCTATGGGTCCATGGACTCTTGCATTCTCTAAATGTGTAAGTTCTATCTTGTCCACCTGGGCTCATCTTCCCCTTTGCAATTTCACTCCCATCAATGATCCCTTAAGTCTATTTTGCCAGTTTCCCCCCAAACTTCTCTTGCACATTTCCATGTAGAAGTTCTTCTGGCACTTCCATATTAACATGTCCACAATTGGATTCAAAACATTCTCTCTTCTAAATCAGTGCCTTTTCTTGAACCTTCTATTTCTGTTAATAGAACCATGATCCTACCAGCCAGCCATTTTGGCTAAAACTAAGTTTTCATCTTTGATTGACTTTCCTCATTCACACATTTGCTGAATCCTCTTTTCTTGTTTTGCATAATGAATATAATTTTATTACTTTTCTCTGATTATATAAGTCATATGTGTTCCATATAATGTGTCAAACATTCAGAAAACTAAAAGGAAGAGGATAAAAATCACAAGGAACCCCAGCCCCTTAACTACAATATTCATTATTAATAATTTGGAAGCCATTTTTGTGAGTCTTTTATTTCAGATAAAAATGATAGATAAACAATATCTAGATAAATATGCTTACATTAATAAGTAATAGACTAATTAAATCTTTAAAGGTGAAAACTATTGAAAGAGTTGCAAAAATCATCACTTTATTTAACTTTGTATGAGGAACAACCTCAGCCCTACGTCTTGTCAGTCTCACCTCTATGAAGGCAAATGCAATCTCATGTGCAAAAGTGAAAAATGTCTATGTTTTAGGCCTTTTGTGAATTGGAAGCCTGGAACAAATGGTGCCCCTGTGGTAAACTCTGGAATTGGGACCTTATTTTATTCATCTTTTTATGCCCCATGGAGACTCTCATGGTACATGTGGAGCAATTTTTTGCTCTGTGAATGATCAATGGCATCAACAAATATCTTTTAATACCTACTATACACAAGCCATTGCTAGCTATGTGAGAGATACACACATGAATAAGACATTCCCCTTGCTTTTGAGGAAATTTATATCTATAATATTTCCCCCAAAATGCCACTATAACCTCCATAAACTTCATTCCCTCCCACCTATCTTTATGCCTGTGAAGGGTTCCTTTTGGTTCTCTATGGGTTTTCTGTAGAACCTGAAGTCCCGGGCCTTGCTCCCAACACGTACTTTGAAATAGGAGAGGGGATGCAAAAAAGAAAGGAGATCTGAGAGAACTGATTTAAAAGGAATGAACGTTGTTTGTTTTTTGAAAACATGTTTTGTAGGTTGATGGCTCTTGATCACTGTAGGATGGCCACCGTGGGATCCCTCATACATTGCAAGAGCTCATCTTGGTCATATAATGATTTGGGCTATAATCTGCTGCCTTTTTTTTTTTTTTTCAAAGGATGTAGCTATTCTGCAGAGGCTTCTGTCTGAACTCAGCCATATTTCTAGGCTCAAAGTGGTGGGACACCATTCATGTGAAAGCACCATAGGACTCTTAAAAGCACCACCATGTGGACCTTAGGGACAGTCTAAAGCATATTCCTAGCAGACGTCCAAGGTAGAAGATGCTCATTTGTTACATAGAAGAGAGCAGTGATATTTATTTTTACACATGCGCTGGCCTGAAAAGAAGAACCCTCGGGGCCATCATATCCTACCCATCTCAATTACAGCAAAAGTCTTAAAAGGAAGACATGCTTGCTTTACACTTGAAGATCATAATGTCTCCTTAACTCTTTGCAAACATGTTGCAAAAAGTCTAAAGTTTTACTGAAGCAGTATATGGCATGAAAGCCTTCGAGAAAATGCTAGCTAGGAGAACATGTCAGTCATGTTTAAGAGCAGATGTCCACCACTTCTCTCTTTGGGGGAAGCAGCCCATGAAGCCGCATGCTGCTGAATCAGATGTGACAAAACGTTCAGTCAGCCCAGTTTATTTTGGCTTGAGAGTCAGCAGCCATGAGTGGGCAATGGCTGGTATTTCTAGATCTGCTGTTGCTTCTACTTTCGAGACTGTTGAGTCAGACCTGGCTGAACTCACAGACATCTCTGGTTCTGCCACACATATGTGCGTCTTCACGGCCTGAGTGTTAGTGATCTATAGCATCCTGCCAATTTGTGTTTTAAAATTGCACACCTACCTGCACAGATGTAAAATCAGCACCAAGCAAAATAAGCTTACCCTTGAATCTTTGTATTCTGTGTTCTTCCATAGAAGACTAAACACTCGCGCTGATCCATTTATTATATGGTACATGTCATCTCTGGGGGTGACAGCCACATTCATCAAAGCTCCAATCCCTCGAAAGGGAAAATGTTCAGGAAATATTTGTACGGCTATCAGAGAATTCATCCTTGCCTTATGGCTTTTCTAAAACTTAATAAAAATCCTGTTTTCAATCAGAATCTTCCAAAGAATACAAACCTCATTTCTCCAACTTCTTGGAGACGCCAAAGCAAACATCAACTATTATAATTTCTATATTTTAACTTCAAGTGCCTCACTTAGTGTCATACTGTTGACTTCCTTGCAGCTGTTGTCCACACAGGGTTTTACTCAAGATAGATTCTGCTCTATATTTGTACTTTGAGTCATATACCTTTGGGGTGTCTGAGTTTGAAGCCATGTTTGATCTCCTTACTTCTTTGAAAGTGAATAACAGAGGGAAGAAGAACAGGGTCATGCTAGATACACTCTAGTGAATGGGAAATTTGAGACCAAAATGACTGGTACAAAAAAAAGCAAAATACAAACACAAATACACAACAAAACAAAAAATTAAATATGCTTACTTTTCAAATAACACTTAATATCTATAGTACCCTACAATAATCTCACCTGCCCAACATTTTCGAGTTTACACAGTGATTTCACATCAATTGTTTTAATATTCACAGGTGCTCTAGAAACAAATTTTTTTTGTCTTAAAGAAATGAAGAAATGAGCACTCCCAGTGGCCAGAATACTTGCAAAGATCAGGATTTGGGGTCTGCACAGGGGCTCAGGTCCAAAGGTTCTGATTCCCAGGCCAGAATTCTTTGTGAAATGATTCTATTCCAACACTGAGCAGCACTGCCCATAAAACAACTTTAAAAATCTAAATGAATTTGCTTTTCCCATTGGTTTGCAATTCTCCAAACTTAGCTTTGACCAGTGAAATTGTCCTGATGTCGTTGGAAATGGGTCCAAAGCCACATCCATTAGATGACAACTTCTGTCAGCATAATCAGAATTGGATTAAATTACTACTCTATTTCTTTGGGCCCTAAACTTGTTTGCTCCCAGCAGCTTCCTTCCGCAGGAGTATTCAAGTAATGTGACTTCTTCTTCCCAAAGAGAGATTGGTATTGTGCATATTTGTTCAAAGACAACTGTTGCTGTTGCTTTCTGTGGTACTGGGATTAATTATGTTAGAGTGTTTTCATTTGATTGTCTCCTTTTCTATATTTAATGGAGCTGGGAAAAATAAAACTCAGCTTTCCTTTTTCCATGTTTTCTAAAAACAATTAAGATAATAAGAGAAAGACAGAGTGACAGGGAAGATGTGGGGTTCTTTTACAGAAGACCCTTTGAGTTTCCCTGACAGACTTCTTGCTCCCCTTCTATCCTTCCTTTTCCCTTCTAGGTTTTTCTCTTTCATAAGCGCACTTTAGGTCATGAGGACAGGACTCAGCAGCAGGTAAGAGTGGAACTGAAACAGTACATCTTCCTTTCTCTTCTTTCTATGACTTCTTCATTTACATAAATTAAAACCCATTCTAGACTAGCTTCTTTCCTTTGACATGGAAGTAAGTTCTTCAGGTATTCATTAAATGCCCAGTCATCTCATCCCGTTTTTGCTCCCTTAACTTTTTGTCCCTCGACTTCTCATGGACATCTCTTGTCAGAGTGGCAGGATTTTTTTTTTTTTTATGTGAAACCTGAATTGATAACCTTGGAAAGTCTGAATTGCATCCAAAAGGAATTCATTACTGAGTGGGGGTGACTTTGACTTTCATGAAAATGAATGCTCGGAAATCATCAGCTTTACGAAATAATTCATTATACTTTTTTTTGTGGTGGTGGGGTGGATAAAGTACCTTCATAAAAGCACCTCTTGTATGAGTATCCTGCGTGACCTATCTCTTATGAAAGAAAATGTTAGGACAGCCAGCTATTTGGAAACATTGTACATGCAAGCTTTTATGCTGACTTTCAGTGAGAACAAGATGAATCATGAATACTTAAAATTCTTTCCCCATGGTTCTGCTTGAATCCTGGTTTAATTGTTTCAGAGTATGCACCTGGGAGACGCTGTATACAATAAGGGTTTGGGAATTGGAGCTTCTAAAACTTGTCCGGCTTAGTGGCCAGTGGGAATGTAGTTCCCTGGAAATTTCATCTCAGAAGTCTCCTGTCTCATTATTTGGGCAGATACTTTCATCACTCTCTTTTCTGAAGGCAAAAGCATACTGACCACTAGCCTCCGTATGTTGAAGATTAACAAAAGTTTTAATATTTTTCCTTAGTTTAGAAAAATGCATAAAACGATTGAGGACAAGATGCATGCATCTAACGTACAGATAAAAATAATTTTAATATTTTGCCATATTTGCTTTAGATTTTTTCTGTTAAATACATAAGTAAAGTGGCGATTAAGTAAGAACCTTTTTTGTACTCCTACTCAATTCTTTCTCTCTCTCTAGAGGAACACACTTTCATAAATTTGGGATATAACTGCCCAGTCCATGTTTTTATATCTTTACTACTTATTTTTAAACATTATATAATATTTGAAGGAAATAATTCTAATTGTCCACCGAATCATTGTCACATTGCTTTCTACCATTCTATCAGAATCCTAGTTCTTTCCAGGAAGCAGTGGGTCAGGAAGGTCTATACACACACACACACACACACACACACACACACACACAAACACATACCAGTCTCTGGTGCAGCTAAGGAGGGGAGGGATAAGTAGGGAAGAATGTGACTTAGTTTTGGTTATGAAGCTTTATGCAGAAATTTAGAAAGTGAGATTTCTGGAAAAATCATTGTTTTCTTGGTAAAAGAGGTTATATTCAGATTCAGATCTGAGGCATGGATGCAATGCATGAAATGGAAACTACTTGGGGATGGAAGAAAAAGAGATTGAATGATGAGTCTTTACCATATTTATTAAGCTTCTGACAAAAGGGGAAATTAAAATTTAAAAATATAGAAAAAATAGCATCAAGTGAGTAAAAAAAGATTTTGATTTCCACCAACCAGCTCTATGAGAATTCCTTCTGTAACATTACTTTTGGTCATGAAACTCTACACCAGGATTTTTCAACCAGAGCACTACTGACATTCGAAGCTAGATCACTCTTTGTTGCAGGGCTTATCCTGTGCATTGTTCAATGTTTAGTAGCCTCTCTGGCCTCAACTCACTAGATGCAATTAGCATACTCCACCCCAATTGCAACAATCAAAAATGACTCTAGACATTACCAATGTCCCTGGGGGTGAGGGGCCTACAAAATCACCCTTGGTTCAGAACTACTGGTTGAGAACTACTGCTTTACAGCAACTAATTTGTGTGGTATTTGTGAACAAAGAATCCCATGGAGGCAATGGCAGACCACACAATTTTTTTAATGGCCATTTTCAGCCCAATAAAGAAGACTACTATAGTACTGGTTTCAGTAAACCTATATTTTCAGCCCATAAGTTGGGAAAATTAATGTTGGATATTTATAAAACCTTTGTAAAATAAATAACAAGGAATAATAATATAATTACATTTATACCATGCGGAGAATTTTTCTAAATACGTTAGATATGCCTGCTTGTTTAATCTTCACAACCTACTTGTGATATAGGTATGATAGATGAGAAAACTGAGGTGCAAGAAGGTTATGGTTTGTTCTAGATACATGCGATTACCACCATGTTATAGATGAATAAATTGAAACAGAGATTAAGAAAGCTAACAAAGATCTCATATTATTAAACTCTGAGGTGATATTCAGTGTGGATTAATATGGTTACACCCATGAACATGATAAAAATTAAAGCTATTTGCTGTCAAAGCAGCATAGCATTAGGGATATGGATTCCTTAAGAGGAATTTAGTTACCTCTTTTGCAAATACAGGAAAATAAGACTTTGTAATTTGTCATTAAGAGATTATATTTAGACATAAATATAAGTTTCAACAATTCAGTTTTCTTCCTCTTTCTTTTTCCTCTCTACCCCTCTCCCCTTTTTCCAGTAAGGATTTAAATAAGGCATCTAACAGATATATAAAGCTAACTAACTATAATATGGCATATTATAGTTATATAATATATAATAAAACCTTATGGGAATTTAAGGTGGATTCAAAAATTATAACAAAACACATCCTAGAAGGACCTACACATTACCATGAGAACACTACACAGCAGAAATCAGCTCTTTCTCAAAGAAAAACTGGGTAGTTACATAATTCTGACAGTCCATTAGAGAAAAAAACAAACCCATTACTCAGAGGAAGTGTACTGTTCTTGGTGCTAAGATCAGACAGGAATTTCTCCCATCTTTGCCTGACAAAGTTACATGGTCCATAGTGTTTTTAATAGCATCCTCAACAGCATTCAAACAATAAATTCAGGGATGAGTTTCCTGTCTGGATAAGGCTAGTTCAGGAAAGTATGTTGTCAGTTATTCGTTGTCCTTTTTATGCTGACTATAATTTGATTCTCTCGTGAAGAAATCAAGAATCATCAAAGTATCAAAATATCCAAGAATTTTATACACAATCCTGACTCACTGTATTTTTTCCAGATTCTTTGGAATCTTCATTAATTTCCATTTGACACCCCCATTATAAATATTTAGACAAATTCACTTATTTTTAAATGTACTTTCCTTTTTAAGTTTTGAAAATTCCTGATGCCTATTCTCCCAAAACTATTATATTGAGCCATCTTAGGGTCACTATGGTTTATGCTACTAACTTAATAGCGATTTATGTAACTTTATTTTCCAAGCCTGCTCAGTTGCTTATATGCTGTAAGGCTCAGGGCACTTTATAAATTAATAATTTTTAAAAAGCCTACAATAATAGTTGCAAAACCAGCAAAACCTGCAGTGGGCAGATTTCACTTTCTGTTTCAAATTGCCAGCATAGGTCTATTAACAACCAGAACAATGGTGAGGGTTATAATGGTTTTTCTTGCATTACACCTTTAAAAGAAGATTCAGCAGGGTAGGTCAACAGGAAAATAGCTGAAACTTCTAGTTCCTGTTGTAATTCAGAAATTACTAATATTTGTTATTAGTAATATTAATATTATTATTATCATTACAAATAGTGAAAGCAGGAATGCATAAATAAAGTCTGCCCCAGGGGCAGCCTGAAGCTATATTCCAGCAAGTTACTGTGCTTCAGTATTTTGAGAATTTTTATCCATCATCAATAAAAAATGAGCATAGCAGTTATTATGGCAGTTCCACAGTCAAGACTGTTTCTGCTATTACATCTCTTAGTAAAAAGGTGATACACTCTCCATTATATGATGTCAACTCATCCACCTTTCCGACATTAAAGTATAATGTATAATCTTTACATGGATTCTTCCCTAGTGAAGTCACATTTCCATGAACTTGGGGCAAGGACACAATGGGGCTAAATTAACTGTGGGCAGAAAGTAAAGTAAATTACATTTTTTATAAACCAATAGCAGCACTGAGCTACCTCCATTCCATTTTTGGAAAGGGATGAAGTTGAAATAAATTTGACAAAATAAATATTTTACAGATAGGCCTATGCTCACCAGTGGTGGAATTATGCTAGATCAATGCCCTTGATGCTCCACTGGGCACAATCTCTGGAACGACATACTTCTCTAACCCTAAACTCTCCAGTACCATGGATATGAGTAAGCAGCCTGAGCAGACTGCCTGGCTGCTGCAGTCATCTTTCCATCAGCATGGTGGTTGGGGTTGGCTTCTCAGTACATCAAAGTCCCCCTCTTTACATGCTGATTTTTTCTTCCCCTAAGCCCTTTTAATTTTATCCTTTTTTTTTTAACGTAACTATTCTTGCTTATAGTCATCAACAGAATGTAGAAGTTTCATGGATAATTGACTAAAGCAGATGTGTGAGAAAATTCGAGAAGCCCAAGATAGGGAACAGAAGACCCCAGTCAAGCCCAGCCTCTGCACCTCCTTAGATGTCTTACTTTGGGAAAATGCCTTTCCTACTTTTTAGTAGATAGTTTTTTTTAAGATTTTATTTATTTATGAGAGACAGAGAGACAGAGAGAGAGAGAGAGAGAGAGAGAGAGAGAGGCAGAGACACAGGCAGAGGGAGAAGCAGGCTCCATGCAGGCAGCCCAACGTGGACTCGATCCGGGGACTCCAGGATCATGCCCTGGGCCAAAGTTGGTGGTAAATCGCTGAGCCACCCGGGCTGCCCATTAGTAGATAGTTTTAAGGGCATCTGATCAGTTCAAAATGATTCCCACTTCTCTGAGAAGCCATGCCTGTCTTATCTACATACTCCTTACCATAATTAATTGGATCTTATCCATCAGACTCTCTCCCCCAGCAAAGCTGATAAAAGGTAAACTGTGAAAAGCTTCTTTCTGCCATGTGAACAAAACAAGAAAAGCTAATCTGCAGGAAGAAAATAATGTGGTAGAAAGGAAAAGAAGCGCAAATAAGAAAATGAAGACTGAATCTTAATGCTTCTTAACCTAACCTAGAGAGGGAAGGAAAGTCATCTTGGCAGCATTCCTATCACACAGCCTTCATTTCGATCCTACCTGAGATTTAGCCGCACACCTATACTCCAGTTCTATGAGACATACTATGTGTTGTGCTGGAGTTCTTTCTGTTGTTTTTCTAGATTTTGTGGTCTTTGTTCCTGTGACTACAAGAGTCCTAAGACACTTTTGAAGTCTTGTTTTTTCTTTTCCTATCACAAAATGAAAAATTCATGACCCACCATCGTCATGGGTTTGTGAAAAGGGAAAGTGAGTTCATGACAATATTCTTTGTTGTTAGTCATTTACAAGCTCATTCTTTTGGCCAACAAATGTTTACTGACATGCACTATGTGCCTCACTCTACCCTAGACATAAGGATAGAGCACTGAAGGAAAATATAAAATAAAATAAAATAAAATAAAATAAAATAAAATAAAATAAAATAAAGCATTGTCAAATGGAATTTATATTCTGGAGGAGGGAAATATAAGGGGAAAATTTAAAAAAACAAGTAAATATATTGTATGACAGGTAATAAAATGAAATGTTTAAAAATGCAGTGTAAAGATGGCAGGGAATGATGGAAGTAAAGGGTTATTTTAGGTAGATTGGTTAGAGAAAGCCTCAATAATGCAATAGCATCTGAAACATGAAGCAAATTAGGGAGTGAGATAGGGAGCCATCTGGAGAACAGCATTCCAGAAGAGGGAAAGAAATGCAAAAGTCTAGAGGAAGTGTGGATGTATTGTACGTGAGGAACAGAAAGAAGGCCAGAGTACACGGTGGAAGATAGGATCCAAGAGTGGCTGCTACACGATGGTAAAAACTTTCAACTTTATTCTGGGTGAGGTGGAAAGCTATTAGAGGCTTTGAGGAGAGACTTGACATGATTTGACTTCCATTTTGAAAGGATTCTTGGGATGCTGCACTAAGAACAGGCAGTTTAGGGAAAGGCAAAGCAAGGAAACTTCCCTGGAACCACTGCAGTGGTCCAGGGGAGTGATTTGGGTGGCTTGGATAAGAACAGTGGCTATAGAGGAATAAGGAAGCACCAGATTTTCATTGATTTGAAGGCAGAAGCTGCAAGGCTTGCTGATGGTTTAGAAATGGGTTTGAGGGAAGATGAGGGTAAAGAAAAAGTAAAGATTTTGTCCAAATAGACCAATGGAGCTGTCACTGATGAGCTGAAGGAAAGTTACAGGATCAAAAGCTATTGAGATGGGGAAAAAGGAGAGTTTCATTTTGGATATGGTAAAACTTAAACAACAATTAGATATCCAAGTTTAAAAAAAAATGAAGTAAGAAGGACTTGGATATGAGAGTTTAGACAGACTTCCAGATTGGAGATCTGGTTTATATTCCTATCTTCCCCATCCCCCAGCCCCATTTCACCTCGGGAGGCCTACTAGGGGCTACTAAAAAGATTGATATTTTCAGTTAATGGACTAAGAATTACAATTAGAGATGGCACGGTACTTCAAGATTAACACGTTTGGAAAGGAAGCGAGGGAATTTTTTTAAAGCCCCAATTGACTTCCTTGTTTGTTTTTTTTTTGTAATTAATTTGGGTCAACATATCTTTTATCTTTGGACAAAATACTATCAGCAGCAAAACATTTTATATCTATAAATATGTTTATTGGAAACACTTGGAACTTCTGAGTCAGAAAATAAATATAGAGATCATTTTGATAATAATTAACAAATTATTCTTTGATGCATGAATTGTTGGATGAGCATATCAGTCATTGAACATTTATGCTGAGAACAGCTTAACAGGGCTAAGACTAATAAAGCCCAGTCCCTGCCGTGAAGGGGCTTAGAGTAGGGAGTCTGAAATCTGGCATATTCCTAAGGTCAACTCAGAGCAAATGGTAAATTTGCTAAGTCTGTTGTTGGTCCTTTTCCACACCCATATACAGAATTTAATTTATCCTTATAGCACATCCGCTTTCTAAAACAATCTGCAAGTCAGAGAATTTGTGTAGCAGGGCATACCCTGAAAATATATGCAAGCAAAAAGAATGTATATTTGAGATGTGAAATACAGCTGAGAACTATAAAAGCAATGCAGTTTGGTGTAAAGACCACAAAAATAGAGCCAATTAATCCTGCTTAGCATGTAACTTATTCACTGTATCATATATGATAAATTCATTTAAATGGAACATTTCAATACTTCATTGATGCAAGAGAGCAATTATCTCACACCAGAGTCTCAGAAACTCCTATCTTCAATCCTTCAAACCTTCTTCATTGCATAAACAGGTTTGTTTTTTTAATCCTTATTTTAGTGGGATTTACCTACCCAACTCCAAAATATTTTAATGTATAACTGTCACACATGGCACTCTGGAGCTAGTAAACACTAATTGGACATCAACTGTGCTACACACTGGTAAGACAAAAAATGACATGCAGTCATTCTCTTCAAGCATGGAGGAGAACCATCTACACATAATACATCACAGAAACTGCAAAGGTGAATCTTTGCATGAGATATTATGAAAGCCCAGAAAAAGACACTTATCAATCCAAGAGTGTTGTGAAGTCTTGTATAGGGAGTCTTAAAGGACAAATGGGAGTTCACCAGGCTAACAGAAAAGAAGGTAATGGGAAGGAAGGAAGATCATTCCTATTAGACGGAGCAATAAGAAATAGCAATGAGCCCATTCCATAAGATTAAGTGTTAGAATATAAATTTTGAGACAGCAGACCATGAGAGTTGCAGTTGGAGGGATAGGCTAGAGCCCAATCATGGGGGCTTAAATTATGTACTTACTTCTGCTCTTGATAGGGAGCCATTTTTCCCTAAGCCAACTCAAATTCCTCTTTTCTTGGAAGATGGGGGTGGGAAGAGTATGTCAAACAACTAAAAACTAGATAGATGACTATACAACTATAGAGGCTTCTTCTTTTATGTTTTCCTGATGCCTGGAGAAAGATGATGCAAAATCTAAGAAAATAAATATTATGAAAATTCATTAATCAGGATATTCCTTGTTGTATTTAAAGTCACAAGAAATAATGATACATGCTATATGCATCTTTGAAATAATTATTAGAGATTACAATCAGAAAGCATAAATATTAAGTCAATGACCTCTAGGGTCTCTTGTAACAGTTGCAAAATTCCAGTATTATGACCTTGCCTTTTTTTTTTTTTCTCATGTCTGAGGAATTGCCAGAGAGGAAGTATCTCTAAAGGAGGAATTAAGAACTCAAATCTCAGCTTGTGTTGCAACATCTCTTTGTTCTTAGAGCTCCTTTCATAATAAACAGTGGGTTTCTCAGAAATGATTTTAAACTTCAGGAAAGTACATTATAGAACTGAGGAGATCAGCCAGGCAAAAGCTTTTAAGAAAGATGCAAATGACATAAAAATATTAATTTAAGTAATACAACAAACTAAACTTATCAGTTTATAAGGATAGATATTTATGCAAATATATCAATTATACCTCATTAGTGCTTTGTATGATGTGTCTGATTCTGTGACTAAATATAAACCCACTAATACATATATTTTTGATCTGGGACATTTCCATTTAAAAAATCATTTCCCAAATCCTGTAATTACAGAGATTGCTGACTAGTGCTATTTGAAAACTCTTTGTAGTCCAGGTTACTTATCATCATGTTGGATAAAAATAGGCAAATGACATCTGTTCCCTTTTAAGAAAGAGAGTTCCTGGCTTCATCGAACCTAATTAACTGGTTAGAGTAGCCATCCATAAAAACAGGAGCTAGCACTTCAGGGCCCATTAGCATCACCCCATGAAGCTGTCCTCCTTAGCTGGCTGATTTTTCTGTTTCCAAGCCTAAGAATCCTGACCCTGAATATGCGGTAGGTCCCATTCAAGTTTCCTTTTACCTTTAATTCTGTAAGTGGTTAGAGTAGGTTGCTAATGAGGTTAAATAATGGGCTGAAGTCTTGGGCAGATTTTTCATTATTGTTGTTGTTCTGAGTTCATGCCTTGACCCAGTTAAGTTCCATCAAAATTAAGATGATGGTCAGTTGTAGTTTATAAGTCCTCTTCTAAAAAACACATTATAACTTAGAAACAAAAATTCAAACACTGATTTTAAACATTTGTCCCATAGAACATTGATTCTCAAAAAAGTATTCCTTGAAAACCAAAGGAGGGGAGGCTCCTGGATTAACCCTTGCATGTTGCATGTTGACTTTACATTTCAAGGTCAACATTTGAAAGGGTGCATGGATGGCACTCAAGAAGAACCTAACCATTACATTAAAGGTCCTGGTATATGTTGGCAAATTGAATTTAAATAAAATATTAAAAAGATTAAAAATAAAGTTCTGAGAATTCTAGCAGTAAAAAACCCTGCTTCTCCTTATTTGACCAGAATAATCAACCTTATCTGATCAAGGAAGGTTTGTTTTATTTTTATGAAATATATTGCTGTTCTATGGAATTCCACAATTTTAGAAATAAGAGATATTAAATCAGAATTTTGAAGTTCAAAATTTATTCATTTTATATATCTACAACAAATTCCATTTGACAGATAGCTTGAGAATCAGGGATATCATTCCAAGACTGGCTTATTCCACTTGCAGAACAGTAAGTGGCAATAAGGTTTCCTTATTTCCATTCTAAATCATCTCATTGTTACCAAGAACTCTTAGTAACCACCTCAAAAATATTTTGAGTCAGTTTGATCTCATTGTTACCAAGAATTCTTGAGTAACTTGCTCAAAGATATTTTCCACCACTTTATCTGGAGGCACAACATACCTTCTACCAGATTTGGAATAGATGCATATTTATAATTGTTGGCCGAATAACAAATTTCCAAACACAAGCAAGGTGGGGAGCAAAGCTTACATTTTTACCATGTGAAGAATTCCAAAATCATAGTAATAAGAGGCAAAATATAATAGTAGGCATTACAAATGTGATAATGAGACCTGCTGAGATAAATCCTCATAGAGATGAGAAAAGGAATAGAGAAGCAAACTAGTAAGCAAAACAGAATCCATGAGTCCAGATTCAGGTTCTATGTAGCACTTACTGACAGAAAGTTAAAATTTGAGTTCTAGATATTAGTACCAGAATGAGAATCATTCCTGGAAACAGGGACCAGGGTGGAGGGATCCTGCTAATCAAAAAATAAATCCGGGTATTGGGGATAGGCAACTAATGCTGTCTTATACCTGGAACTATAGCATATGAGGGAAGACAACACACTCAAATGAAAGAATAATTCCTATCTACCAAGAGCAAGAATCTATAAAACATAAACATACATAAAAGATATAAGCCCCAGAGAAGATGAAACAGACTAAACCACAGACTGGAAATGAAAACTATAACCATTAAAATTAAAGACTAAAACAATACTCATGGGATGAAACAATTCTAAAGAAGAAGTACACTGTAGAAAAAGAGAGAATTAATGAATTTGCGAGTAATTCTGAGAATTCACAAAAAATATATCACAAAGGGCAAACCAAACTTCTAAAGAATAAGGAAAAGCAGGTAAGAGATATGCATGGCTGATTTGAGAGGCTCCAGAATACGAGAATAGAAGGAGTGGGGGAAAATAATACGTGAACCAATATAACTGAATTTTCCAAAAGGTAAGAAAGAAAAACATGTTTCTAGCAAACTACTGAGTTCTGAGAAGTGTGCAAGATAAAAATAAAGCTAGAACGGAGATATGCAAGAATCCTAATCCTAAATAATAATCCTAAAACCTGGAGGCAAAACATTATCTGCAGAAAGTGGCACTTAAGTAGTCAGATTTCTCTTTAGCAGCAAGAAACCTCAGAAGGCAGTAGAATTATATATTTAAGGTACTGAGGACAATAACTGTGATCTAGAATTTTATACCCAGTAAAACTATAAGAGTTAAAGAAAATGAAAACATTTTCAAGCATATAAAAATGAAGACTGTTAGTACTACAGATACTCTGCTTAAAAAAAATAAAGACTGTCATCAAGCAGTGATGCAAACCCAGAAATTAATAAAATGTCACTAAATTTAGTTATTTATAGACTGTAAAAACTACTGACAGCTTTATATGTTTTTGGAAATGTGAAATATAACTCTACTGAAAATAATGAGAAGTAAAATAAATAATGAGTAGTTGCAGTATGATAGTTTCTGTGTTACACATGAGAGAAAGGAAGAAATGTCACATAGTTGTAGTGTATGTTAGAAAATAAAAGTCATTATATGACTTTAAAAAAAATTTTTATGAGTTTTAAAAAATTTCAGAACATCTAGTAAAATAATAATGCAATTAAAGTTTCTAAGACTGGGACACCTGGGTGGCTTAGTGATTGAGTGTCTACCTTTGGCTCAGGGTGTAATCCCAAGGTACTGGGATAGAGTCTCACATGGAGCCTGCTTCTCCGTGTATGTCTCTGCCTCTCTCTCTCTGTCTCTCATGATAAATAAATAAAATCTTTAAAAAAACAACAACAACTAAAGTTTCTATGACTGTACAGGAAAATAAAAGACTATTAAAATTTTTGTTAATTCAAAAGAAAACAGGAAAAAAGGAACAAAAGAAAAGGATTTACACAGAAAACAATAAAAGGATAGTAATAGGACTAAGAACAATAAATACAGTAAATGTCATAGATTTAGCATTTAACAAAGCCAATAATTACCAAAAGACTGTGATTTACTAAATTAAGTTTAGAAAACAAAGTCCATCTAAGACAAAAACTACCTTGAGAAATTAAGATTAAAAAGATAGTTATCTGGGATGCCTGGATGGCTCAGCAGTTGAGTGTCTGCCTTTGGCTCAGGGCATGATCCAGGAGTCCCGAGATCAAGTCCCACATCAGGCTCCATGTGAGAAGCCTGCTTCTCCCTCTGCCTGTGTCTGTCCCCCTCTCTCTCATGAATAAATAAATAAAATAAAAATATTTTTAATAGAAGATAGTTATCTCATAAATTATAAATCATATACATATAATATGTCATTCTAATTTTTTTCACATGGCCTTATGTTTTCGGCACTTATTAATCTTGACATATATAGTTCTGGCTCATTCATTTAAACTTCTATGCTTACTACTTGTAGACTATTGTCTGATATTAATAATAACTGCAATAACTAACAATTTACCTATTCTCTTTTTGAAAGCATTTTAGATTATTTCCAATTTTATTGCTCTTTGAAACAATGGTACACTTTTTATGTTCCATCTGCCATTTTGTGTATTTTTGCAAAGCCTTTTTCTAGATAATATGTCTAAAGGAAGAATTGTGGCATCACTAGCTGTATGCTTCTTCAATGTATTGAATATAACCCAATTGCTAAACAAAGTGCTTGTAGTTGTAGCAATTTACACTCCCACTCAAGATGGAAATTCTAAACTTTTCAAGGTTCTTTCTGCCTTTGCCAATATTAATATAATCGGACTTCTTAAATTTTATCAGCTGCATGCATATAAAAATATTCTTCATTTTTGTTTTGGTATCGTGAGGTTTAATATCTATACTGTGTTTATAAGTTGTCTCTTAGTGCATTGCCTGTTCAGATTATTTCCCCATTTTTCTATGGAATTATTTTAAAGTTGAACTGTTCTTGATTTTTTGGATAGCTATTGACTGTGACATATATATTAAATCATTTAATTTTTCTAGTATTTTATTTAGGAACTTTACATCTTTATTCCTAACTTTACTTTCTTTTTCTGTCCTTGTCTGGTTTTGATTTCAAGATTATTACTTGTCTTATAAAATGAGTTGGTGACTGATTTTCCCTCCTTTTCTATTTTGCCAAATATTTTGTATTTGTTAGTTTTTTAAAGGTTAGAAAAGTTCAACTTGGGAATAGTCAGTTTTCTGGAAGTTTTTTTTTGTGTGTGTTTTGTTGGAAGCAAGGACAATAGTCATGAAGACAATAATTTTGATTATAAGTTAAATTTATTTAAAAGCTACTGGTTTATTACACTTTTATGTTTTTTAAAAAGATTATATAACATTTTTCTAGAAATATATTTAATCAAAGTTTTCAAAATGTTTTTGTTATACTATTATGGCTTTAAATATTGACATAATTTCTGTGGTTCTGTCCCTTTACTTCATAATTTTTAATTTTTAAAAATTTTCCTTGATTACTCTTGTTGGAAGTGTGACTATTTTGTTAGCTCATTAAAGAACTATATTTAGTTTTGTTAATCTTCTCTTATGTTTCTTTGACTAATTTACATTAATTTTTTTTATCTTATTTGTGAAATTTTCTTCTCCCTAATTAAAAGTCTGTTCTTTAGGACTTTCCTATCTTCATGAGTTGAAAGTGACACTCAAATATTCTTGTGCTTTTTTTGTTGTTGTTGTTTGTTGGTTTTAACAAAGGCATTTAAGACTGTAAGTTTATTCTAATTACTATCTTAGATAATAATAAATTTTTGTTACTTAATACTCTTTTCAACTCTAAATATTTTAAATTTCTATTAGAAATTTAGAAGTGTCCTCATGAATTTTTAGCTTTTATAATTTTAATCATTAATTTATTATTGAATTATTAATCTAAGAGTGTAGAATGTAAAAAAAATAAAAATAAAAAATAAAAAAATAAAAAATAAGAGTGTAGAATGTATGAGCTCAATTTTAATAAATGTTTCTTGTGTGGTTGAAATGAGGTATCTTTTTCTATATCTTTGATGTAAGGCTCTCTCTTTGTCTCTCTTTCTCTCCCTCTCTCCCTCCCTCTTTTCCTCCTTTCCTCACCATCCACTTTGTAAGTATTTAATTCAAAATATCTAGCTGGGTGGCTCAGTCAGTTAGGGGTTCAACTTTTGATTTTGTCTCAGGCCAAGATCTCAGAGATCAAGCCCTGTGACAGGCTTCCTGCTCAGCAGAAAGTCTCCTTGAGATTTTTCTTATTCCTTCTCCCTCTGTCCCTCCCTCTCATTCTCTCTCTAAAATAAATACATCTTTTTAAAAAAATGTCTATATCCTTACTACTTTGGTTTTGGCTGCTTGGTCTATGGAGTTTCTTATAGACTTGAGTTAAAATATACCATACAATTGTTAAGTTGTGAAATTTAACTTTAGATTCTGTCAGTTTTTGCTTCATACAGGTAAATACTCATTTTTAATTGCATATAAACTCATGATTCTTATGTATTTTTTGTGAATTATTCTTTTATTATTTTCTGCCCCATTCAGTTCTTCTTGCCTTATGTTCTGTTTTATCAGATATTAATAATACCCTGCCAATTTTCTCTTTGTTAATGCTTATATGACATCATTATAAATATGAATTTATATATGCAAATATAAATTTGACACAAACAGAAAAATAGCATACATTGTTTATGGAGCTGTACATATGTACAAATAGTCAAAGAAAGTCATAGAAAATGCCACTTTCGATAATGACAAACTAGCAATTTGGATAAATACACTCATAAGGAAAAACTACATGTATGTATGTATGTATATATGTATTTTAGAAGAGGCAGGTGAGAATTTGTGGGTCAAAGAAAAAATCAAAAGGAAAAGTAGAATGTGTTACTGTATTTTGAATTAATGACAATAAAAAGACTACATATCAAAACTTGTTTGCTGAACTAAAGTCATGTCAGAGGGACATTTTTAGCATTAAATGTGTATATCAAAAAAGAAGGAAAGCTGGATATCAGTGAGCTAAATGCCCACTTCAGGATGTTGGAAAAAGTAAATTAAATTCATACAAAGCATAAGAAAGGAAATAATAATGATAAAAGCAGAAATGTCAATGAAACTAAAAAAAAAAAAAAAAGCACTTTTCAACTCTTTATTTGAGCCCAAAACCTCAGCAATTAAAACAACAACAACTGGGGTGCCTGGCTGGCTCAGTTGGTTAAGTGTCTGACTCTTGATTTCAACGCAGGTCATGATCTCAGGGTCATGAGATTGGGCCTAGCATCAGACTGCACTCAGCAGGGAGTCTGCTTCTACCCCTCCGCTCTCGTTCTGTCCTTCCCCACACTCTCCACCCCCCCAAATAAATTTAAAAATCTAAAAACAACAACAAAAACAACAAAGATGTCAAAAGAGAAAAAATACAGGCCAATTTTACGTAAGATAATTGCAAATGAAATCTAGCAACACATGAAGTAGTACATCGCAAAGAAGCTGGCTTATTCCAGGAATGCAAGGTTGTTTAACATGAGAACATTGGAGTTGAAGTCATCATAAATACAGAGAACATATGATCATCTTAATGCAGAAAATTTATTTGATAATATTTATTATCTGTGGTAAGCTGAAAAATTCCCCCCAAAGATGTATATGCCTCAATCCCGAGAACCTATGAATACAGTACCTTACATGGTAAAAGAGACTTTGATTAATCGAAGAATCCTGATATGTGCGTATTATCCTAGATTATTCTGAATGGGCCAATGTAATCACAAGAGTCTTTATAAAGAAGGAGGCAAGAAATCAGTGTCAAAGAAGGAGATATTTACAATAAAAAACAGAGTTTGGAATGATGAAGGACGTGAACCAAGAAATGAAGAAAACCTATGGAAACCAGAAGAGACAGGGAAACATAATCTCCCGTAAAGCCTTGAAAAAGATTGCAGCTTTGCTGACCCATTTGGGGCTTCTAATCTCCAGATCTTCAAGAAATCAATCTGTACTGTATTAAGCCACTAATTCTGAGGCATTTTGTTTACAGAAGCAATAGGAACTAATAGTAAAACTTCGCAATTAGGAAAAGAAAGGAATTAACTTAATCTTAAAAGGGTATCTACAAAAAAATATAGTACAAACATCATCCTTAAAAGTGGTATGTTGAAAGCTTTTTCTCTGAAACCAGACAGGAGACAAGGATGCCTAATATCACTTTTTTATTTAACATTGGGAAGCCCTACCCAATGTTGTAAGGGGAAAAAATGATAAAGTATGTATATATATAAACCACTGTGATTTGCACATTTCATAATTATGTGTATTAAAATCTAAAGGAATCTATAATAAATGACAGAATTTTTAAAAAGTGAATTTAGCAAATTAAAAGAAAGCAGATCTCCTTATAAATTTGGCTAACTCCAAAGTCATTGCAGTAAAAATAAAAGATGAGCCTGGAACATCTTGTTATGTCAAAAAATAAAGAAGTGTTCCAAAAATGAAAAGGACAAGTCAAAATGATACAGAGCCAACTTGATGAGGCTGGCCATACTAGGGGCAGATTTAGACTCAAAATGAATAATGGCAGTAATTACCACTGAATAAAATAATAATCCATGTGTCCATGCTGAACCTAGGTAAACAACTACATAAAGGAGGATTGAAAGCTCCTTTTTATAGTATAATGATTATCATTAATTTACGTAAGAATCATGAATGAGCACTGGATGAATGCTTAAAGAGGACAGGAAATTTACTTAATTTCAAAGTCTCTCTCTTTAGTTTACATAACTGAAAGTGGAAATCAATGGTAAAGAGAAATAAATGTTAGCTATGAACTGGAACAAATTGGGGACACCACCTTAATCAAGTGATTCAGGTAAACATCACGAAAATGGGAAAATCTTAAAACATGTGCCTTCGAATGTAATGCACTGGGAAGGAGATTAGACAGATGACAAATAGACTACACATAAATACATATGTCTGTGTGTGTGTGTCTGAAAAGTACTACCAATTTGTAAATCTGGGTGAGGAGTAAATGGAAGTTATCTGTACTAACTTAATGAAATATGTAAAATATCTGTGCACAGAAAATTTAGAAATATTGAAGAGAAGTATATCAGAATCATGAATTAGAATATCCAATGTCATACAAATTTATATAATCCTCCACATATCAACTTGTTCCAAATGAAATTCTAGCAGGTGTGTGTGTGTGTGTGTGTGTGTGTGTGTGTGTGTGTGTGTAAATTGATAGGGATAGTCTAAAATGTACACAGAAATTCAAGTACCAAAAATAACCAAAACACTCATAAAAAGTCAGGCCCCCTCATCTTTTTCTCTTGTCCAAGGAGAAAAAAGGTGAGGAAATTACTCTATTAGGTACTAAGGCTACAAGATTGCAAGATATAAGGCTACCATAGCCAATTAAACAATGTAGTATGAACACAAAGATGGGCAAATGGTTCAGAATAAAGAAAGCAAATTTCATCTATTATTATGATAAACACACTAATGAGTACTGGATAAATTATGATCTTTTTGATAAGTGTTACTGAGTCAATTGGATAGCCATATGGGGGGAAATGTAATTATATCCTTACCACAATTATACACAAAAATCAGTTCTAAGTAGTTTGAAGATCTCTAGGTAAAAGGAACAGCAATAAAGATTCTAGAAAAAACGAGAGAATATCTTCAAGACTTTGGGGAGGGAAAATATTTCTTAAGGAATGTGAAGAAGCCATACCCATAAAGGAGAATATAGATTGTACATATTAAAATTAAAAACTTTTATTGTCAAATAGAAAATTATCTGAGTGAGGGATCTCTGGGTGGCGTAGCGGTTTGGCGCCTGCCTTTGGCCCAGGGCGCGATCCTGGAGACCCGGGATTGAATCCCACGTCGGGCTTCCGGTGCATGGAGCCTGCTTCTCCCTCTGCCTGTGTCTCTGCCTCTCTCTCTCTCAATCTCTCTGTGACTATCATAAATAAATTTTAAAAAAAAATTTAAAAAAAAAAGAAAAAAAAGAAAATTATCTGAGTGAAAAGGCAAGTTAGGGAATATATTTCTAACATACGCAATCTACCAGAGAGTTCATGTACATAATAAAGAATTTTTATGAATCAATAAGAGAAAAAGCAGACAACCTAATCAAATATCAGGCAAGACACTTGAATAGACAATCATCTGAATGGGCCAATGAATATATAAAGAAAGTATGGAATCTCATTAGTCATCAGGGAAATACAAATAAAATCACAACAATTTATCTTCATCAAGATGGCTAAATGAAAATACTGATAATGCCAAGTACTGACAAGGATGCAGAACAATGGCAACTTTTGTACACTGCTGCTAGAAGCGTGATTATTAGAATTAGTTGGGAAACTGACATTACCTATTAATTATCTATTAATTCCCATATATATATCAAACAGAATTTTATGGAGAAGAGTGCCTGCAGCAGTTTTAATATTTGGAGACTAGGCACAATGCAAATGGAATCAGCAATGGAGTAATTGAATCAATTCTAGTATATTGATATACTGATATAGTATATTGATACAAAAATTTTAAAGCTACAAAAATGATCAATTAAAGCCACATGCAACAAGATGAACATCACAACATCATTTCGAGCAAAGGAAACCAAACACAAAGTGTCATACAGTTTGATAATAACCAAGTTCAAAACCAGTCAGAACTGATCTACGATGGTAAAAAACAGAATATTGGTTAGTTTTTGAGGAGAAGAGTAAGGGATAGTGGTTGTTAGGAGGTGCAAATTTGAGTGGGGATGGGCAACTTGGGAGCTAATGTCTACCTTCTAAGCTGAGTAGTGTTCACATGAGCCTCCTCACTTTGTAAAAATTGAGTTGTACATTTGACATTTATACACTTCTATACAATATATTTAAAATTCAGCTAACAATTAAATTTGTTTAATGTATGGGAATAACAAATATCGAAATCCTAATAGTGGTTACTTCTGAGAAAGAATGGAATGGATTTGGGAGGGGCTGATGGAGGCAGGGGAGAATTCAACTCTATGCCTTATTTATTTTAAAAGAATATAATGCAAGCATAGTAAAAATATTAAGGTATAGTTAAATGAGGGTTTGTTACATAGGTGTTTGTTATAGTACCATTACTCTGTATACATTTCTATAGATTTAAAATCTTTCCCTTACAAACAAAAACCAACCAGTGAGCTTGTCCTAAATAATATGTTCACCAATGCAAGAGACAATTCCAGGACCATGCCATCATGATCTCCATATTGCTCTCAAAGACTAAAATTGGAGCATCTCAAGATGTTGTCCACTACATGTCATAGAGTGACAGAACAGGTTGAAGAGTAAAAGGTAATGAGCTATTCTGTTCTCTGAAGGGAAGTGTGAAATTTTGGTGACTTTTAATAGAATAGGCACCTTCATGAGCTCTTTATAGGATCCTCAAACTCTTCTCCATGGAGAAAATGTACACATTTACATATAGTGGATACAGAAGGCAAAATAAATTTTCTGACTCTTTTGAATGTCTTATATGATGTCATGTTTGCAGTTTTGTTACCTCTGTGTTATCTTTTATTTTATTGATTGTTTTATTTCATTATTATTTTATTTTATTACATGGATCTATTGAAAGTAAGTATAAGTGATAGACATTCTGATTTTTGCAGTTCCCCCTATATTCCTTTCATCTGTGCACACACACACACACACACACACACCTTTCACATAACCATGGATGATTTGTAAACTGCTTCTCACCTCGTTTTCCATTTCAGTCTCATTAAAATTTCCAAGGTCTACTCTAGAGTTCAAGCTTTCTCAAAGATCAATGCAGACTTCACTTACCATTGGGTTTTGTTGATCCATCCTTCAAGAAGCTAATTTAAATTTCTCCTCACCAGGTAATATGGTAAGTCACTACTCTATGTCAATATTTGCTTTAAGTTCTTTTCCACTTGATGGAGTTCACGAGATGTGTAAAGCATTTACTTGGCTCTTCAAGAGTGGGTTATATATATATATGTAAAAACAGAAAGGAAATGAGTGTAAACTTTTCCAAAAGGCCTTTCTGAAGTGAATGATCATTTTATTATTTTCTCAGATAAAATTAACTCAGTCACTTGAAAGAAATACAACACTCATATTTAATGCAAAGTATTGAGATGAGAGAATGAAATATATCTGTATTTATAATTCATCATAACATTTTACATTCAATTTTCACTTTGCCAAAATGCATCCATCACTCTATTTTAGAAACATAGAGGAATTCTTAATACTTCATGAATAAAAGTCTGAGGGGGGAAGAATTCCCTCTGGTAGCAGTATTATTTCAATACAAGTTGTAGCTTCAATTCTTTAATGCAGACAAAAATCCCAAAGAAAAAGCTTAAATGTTGGAATGTCCTCTTGCTATTTATAAGAAAAGTAACTCCCTATACTCAGAAACACAGCTCTAATAGTCACCTCCCACCTCTGAGCCCATCCACTTTTAGGTCCCAGCTATAGGATGACAGGAGTTGACCAGGAAAAGGATAACATTTCTGAGAGTTCATTTTACTCTTGAGTCACTTTTGCATGAAATGATAGCTTGCCTTTTGGGGATTGGCCTCAATGCGTCTCTCTGTAAATTACTTACCATATATCAGTCTTGATTCAATAGACTATAAAATATAGGGGCTTTTTATTGGCAAGAACTTAGGGTATTTTTACAATGCAAAATAATTCTCCCCTGCAGGCAAACTTAAAAGAATTAAGAGTTATGAGACTACAAGGAAAAAGTGACCATGTTTTCTCTTGCAAACCCCTCCCTATCTTCTACTCCAGATCTCCCATGTACGACCTTTTAATGCTTCAATCCAAGGAAAGAAGACTGAAGCTGTAAAAATAATTTTAACTCAAAGTTTTTTTATTCAATTCACATAATTAATTTAACAGCAGCTCAAGGTTTCTTTTTTCCTTAAAGGACTTTTTTTTCCTAATTGCCTAATTTTCTAATAGGAACTAGAATCTTCCATTTGAGTCCTCTCAGAGCCTGATTTCATCTATGTCCTATATCGGAGACTAGAAAGCTGGACTGCATATTAAACTTACCCTGCTCTTAAGCTTCTTGAATTTGGTTCCTATTGGATATTACATTCCTTTACTAGCTAAGAAACTATGGGATGACAGTACACAATGCTCTGGTACCATCAAATAAAATCAGTCTCCATCCTTAACTATTGTAAAACATTTTTAATTTTTTTTTTATGATAGTCACAGAGAGAGAGAGAGAGGCAGAGACACAGGCAGAGGGAGAAGCAGGCTCCATGCCCCGGGAGCCCGACGTGGGACTCGATCCCGGGTCTCCAGGATCGCGCCCTGGGCCAAAGGCAGGCGCCAAACCGCTGCGCCACCCAGGGATCCCCTATTGTAAAACATTTATCTCTGAAATGATATTGTATATCTGAAGCATAATCCTGTTTTTTAAAATGTTATTGCTGTGTTTTATATTTTTTTAAAGATCTTTTGTTTTATTTACTCATGAGAGATACAGAGCAAGAGAGAGAGGCAGAGACACAGGCAGAGGGAGATGCAGGCTCCACGCAGGGAGCCCGACGTGGGACTCGATCCCCGGTCTCCAGGATCACGCAGTGGGTTGCAGGCAGCGCTAAAGCGCTGCACCACCGAAGCTGCCTACTGTGTTTTATCTTGATGTTATTTTAAGGGTCAAAGCGAGAAAAACAAGCTCACCCTTTATGGAAGCTGTGGCATAAACCCAGATACACACACACACACACACACGCAAATCCAAACAAGAGTTTCAACAAAGAGCCATTTAATGCATATCAGTTGTTAATAAGGTATCAATATGAATTTGGTTTGAAAATTTAGAAAAACAGTGTGATTCTTAAAGGAAATCTTCCTATTGGAAAAAGATCATCATGAAACAATCACACTGCTGACCAAAGCATTTGGCCTCCTCTTCTTCCCTTTTTGTTTTCTCTCTTACGATGAAGGGGGGGTGGGGGAGGGGAGTGAGCAGAAACTGGAAAAAGAAATAAATAAGGCTGGAGGGGACCTAAAATTGAGAGCAAAATGAAACAAGTTAGAATCCTTAAAACCATATAATAAAACAAAGTTAAAGCAAATATGATAGCTACTCAATATCTTCACTCTATCAAGCTAAATTTCAGGCAATAAATCACCTGGAGCTGTGAATACAAAGTGTAGCTATAAAGAAGACAAAGTTAAAACTTTTCATTTCTAAATGAAAAATAAGCTGAATTTAGTAAAAAGAATCAATCCTGGAAAGATCCTCAGCAAATCTAATCCCCTCATTAAAAAAATGATAATAATCCCCTTATTAGAAAAGAGAACTGAAAATCAGAAATTCAATGATATGCTTGCTGATGATGGGGCTGGGACTAGAACCCATACCTCCTGGAATTTCCACTGGTACCCTCAATACCTAAAAACTTATGTGCCTTTAAATTTGTCCTTAATTTGGTTTCATTCTACAGATATGCATTCAGCATTTTTTCTGTGCCAGGAATTAAGTTCAGTGAGTCTTTGTATCCATAGAGCTTATCATCTTGCAGGAAAACTGACACCAAACCATTCTTTACAAAATGAAATACATCTGGAATGAATGCGACAAAAAAGTGAAGGGTAAAGAAATATTTTGGAAGTATCAGCTATTTACCTGCTGCTCTAATGAGATTTTTCTCATTGAGGTCACCAAGACACATTTCTTTCCTCATTTTATCTGAACTCTCTTCAACTTTTGATGCTGCTAGTAGTTTCTTCCTCTTGAAGCTCCCTCCTCCCTTGATGCAATACTTAAAAAAAAATGTGGCATTTTATCTACCTTCCAAACAAAGTAACACATGGGTTTTGGGATCTGGGCCAAGTTAGAGAGTTACTGCAGGACAAGCTTGTGGCTGCAAACCTTGGATAAGACTAGAGCTCAAGCATAGCTTTGGGGGCTGAGTCTTCAATTGAGTCAAATGGATGGTAGTAAAAGTTCCTGAGAACACACCAAAGGAATCATCAAGAATGAAGCCATGGGAAGAATAAATAAGATAGAGAATGTGAGTATGGGGCATGTGGACCCAGTAAAATTTTTCCCAAAGATCTTTATTTTCCAGAAATGCCTAAATATGCATACAATTTTTCTTATAGTACAAAAAAAGTGAATATAAAAAAACCAATAGGGATCTCTGGATGGCTCAGCGGTTTAGTGCCTGCCTTTGGCCCACGGTGTGATCCTGGAGTCCCGGGATGGAGTCCCATGTTGGGCTCCCTGCATGGAGCCTGCTTCTCCCTCTGCCTGTGTCTCTGCCTCTCTCTCTGTGTGTCTCCCATGAACAAAATAAATAAAATCTTTAAAAAAAAACACTAAATTAAGGAATCTGATTTGCATTACATAGGCTGCTTTAGACAGGAAGAGGATAATTTAATATTAAGAATGTTAAACTGATATGTTTTCATGTCCCCCCCCCCCCCTAATGATATTGCCCTGCAGCTCTTATGCCATTACGGCTCCAAGAAAGAATAAGATGTGACACCTTGAAAGTCCCCGCCAGTCAAGAAGCAGAAGTGCTTCAGGTTATAGGAGGAGAGAAAGAAATGGAAAAGAAAGGATAACAAGTCGGAGGGGAATGTGTTGTCCTCTTCAGAACTGAAGCAACCTACCAAGCAAGAAGAGTAGAAACACCCAGACAGGTTGTGTGTGTGTGTGTGTGTGTGTGTGTGTGTGTGTGTGTGTGTGTATGGCTAATGGAGGAGAGTAATAAGACCAAAAAAAAAAATGTTGAAATTCTCACAGAGATGATGGAAGAACTTTCAAGGAGATGTTTCATTTTTTCCAGCACCTCCGACAAGGTTCAGGAATGGCAAAATGGCATAGGAGGAAGGATGCCAGGAATGAGACTCAGAGTGTCCTTCTGGTTTCATTTATGCACATGTGGCACATGAGAAATTCAGAAATCGGAGTGCTTTTCCCCATCCAGAAGGCTGAGTTACAAGGTTACAGGCCTGCCAGGAGCTTCTGTAATAAGAGGCAAAGTGTCCCTTGAGTGGAAACTGGGGTGAAGACATGTCTGAGAATTAGAGGACCTATAGGCCAGTAAGAGTGAGAGACAGTAAATAGAATTGTCACATGACCTAGCAACTCCATTCTCGTGAATAGACCAAAAATAATAAAAGCAAGTTTCAAAAGCGAGTATCACTTTTTGGATGAACAAAAGTGATATAACCCTAACATGGAATATTATTCAACCATAAAAAAAGGAATAAAGTACTAGTACCTGCAACTCTAAAGATAAATTTTGGAAACATGCTAACTGAAATAAGCCAAACACCAAAGATCACTTATTCTATGATTCTATTATCTGAAATATCCAGAATATACAAATTCTGTCTATTTTCCATTCATAGAGACAGAAAATACAGTGGTGGTTATAAGAGGCTGTGAGGGAGAAGGAATAGTTACTGAGTACATGGGTTCCATTTGGGGTGACAAAAAACTTCCAAAACTGGAGAGTGGAGATGGTTGCATAATGTTATAAATGTATTTAATGCCACTTGATTGCACATTTCCGTTAAAATGGTAAATTTCATGATATATGCATTTTACGACAAGGTAGTAGTAGTGTAGTAGTAGTAGTAGTAGTAGTAGTAGTAGTAGTAGTAGCAGCAGTAATAGAGGTAGAAGTAGGCCTTGCCAACAGGGAGTGATGGTTAATGTAGCCATGGAACACTCAATACGCTTCATTCATACCAAAGGAACAGACTATGAATTTTAGCAAGTGAGCTCTTCATTATTGGGCCCCAGAGATAAATACCCATGAGTGGTTGATGGAGATCCAGAAAAGAGTATGAGCATGCTAGACCCTAACTACTTACTGTCAGGATAGAAAAGTAACCCTTGAAACCAGAAACTGCCTTGGGGACTGAGAGAAAAGAAACAGATTAGATTGGAATTGAATTTTGAGTTGCCGTAATCATTTCTGAAATGAGACTATTCAAAAACTGAAAGAAATTATTTTAAACTAGAAGGGCTTGAGATACTGTAACTGGCAAGCTTAGAAGTGTTTTTTTTTTTTCCTTCCATCAACAGGAATAGGTATCTCAGACTGAGATAAACACTAAAAGACCACTTCTTTGGTGCACAGTATAGTATGTATATTTTAGGTTTTAATAAGATGGAAATCAGAAGCAACCAATGCATATGTGTTCATAACCCATCCCTTTGTTGAGTGACTTCATGATGTTTATCTTAACAGTGATGAGGATAGTGTCAGAAATGTAAGAAGTGCTGTATCAGTGGCCGTGTTTGTGGTGATAGAAGATTCTGGTCTTGAGCAAAAGTGTGTATGAAGTCAACATTCCGTGATGTTTAGGTATTATAGCTCTACACATATATAATGCTTAAAAGCATCACTGCTGTGAAATTCCTACGGGATAAAGATGTATTATACATGGTCTGGAACTCTTTATACATTTAATCTCCACTTTCCTGTTGAAACAACTGTTTTTATAAGGAAGTTTTTGATAATGTGAGACTTCCAATGGCACAATTATGTCATAGCACAGAAGTATTTCTCAGAGTTCTCAAAAGTTTGATTCTATTTTTTAAGAATTGAGATATTTTATTTATATGTGTACAGATTTTGTTTTTCTTTAAAATTTTACAGAGATTGAGTTGACATATGGCAACAATTAGAACTGAATCTTCAACTTGAAAGAGCCTTTAGCCTCTCTGTTGTCTCAACAACACCATTGTCACTTGTTCATTTTTAGATATCTTGACCTGTGGGCACTGGTGTTCACTCCACACTATAGCTAAATATGTGTTATTATATCCAATGACGAAGATTATGCTGGTGAATCACATTGTTTGGCTTAAGTGGCAAAATCTCAGAAATATTCCATCTCTGGAAGACAAGCCACCAACTCCTTACCTCAAAAAGACTGAAGTCATAGCAAGTGTACCATCACCCATCCTTAAAACAGAATTGTTTACTAACCAAGAAAGTATTATGTAAATTAGACTGTAAAGTGCCAAGCGGTATGCATATATAAGGCATTATTACAGAGCTGTCATTAACAAGTGTTCTAGAGCTTTGCCAAAGAATCTTAACTATTTGATGATGATGACTTTGGTACAGCAGATAAAGCCCAGGAGACCCTAGATTAGCTACAAGCCATACTGGGAAAACTGAAAAAAGCCTAAAGACATTCATTTAAAAAATATAATTTGAAATATCTACATTTATAGTAGAGAATATGCAGCCTTCCTAGCACATAAGTAAGTAAAAGCATTAATTTTGAAATATAGGTTTTTAATTTTAGTGCATAGATCTGTTTTGCAATGGTTATAGGTACTTTGGGAAAATGTTGTCTTCAGTCCTTCTGGCATCTCTGTTGATTTTGTGGTTTAAATGAACTCTCACTTTCACACAAGGTAAAAATGAAACAGAAGGATTAAGCAACTGGTTGAAGGTTACACAGTGACTCAATTCAGAGAAAAGATGAACTGTGTCTCTTGATTCCCACAGCAATTTTATATTGTGACCTAATTCTTCCCAGGTACCAAGACCCAGCTAAATACGCTTTTCATTTTTCATTTTATAGGAATTGATTAAATAATGGCTCAAGATTGTCACTGTACTTTTATTATTTTAATTGCAAGGCTATCAATAGTTATGTAGAGTTTCATAAAAGATTGTTCTTGATGTGATGTAAGAATTGATTTTCTTTCAGCTCAGCTGATCACTCAGAATTTTGAATGTGGAAATCTTTTAGAACTGTACTTTGTTTTCTTAATAGGATTATGGTTAATCTCTTGATGAATAGTAATGCAGAATCCTTTGTTTTTTGCTTTATGTTGAATAGTTCACTTAGTTACATGCTCTTACAACATGTTTTCTCCAACTCTGTCAATAAGCACAAATATCCCTCACTGGTCTGCTCTCTGACTGAAAAATATTAGTACAAATAAAATGAAAAGATAAACACCATTTGCTATTTGGTGTAAGATAAACTCACCCTAGGAGATAAAATGAGACAATTTACAAGATTAACTTGAAAAAATCTACTTTCTTGGACATTTTTGGCCAGGGATAGGCTATGAAATCACTTATCATCTCTGAGTCCTGTAGATTTTACAAATTTCTGGTAAGAAACAAAAATGGGACAGTGAGAAACAGTAATTGAGACAATGATAAAAACTGAAATTTGGAACTGTGGCTTGTCTTTGTTTCAGCCGAGATGCAGCTGAGGTTTTCTGCTAAGTGTAGTGGAAAATAAGGGGAAAGGAATTATTGCCAAAAAAGTAAATACAATGATAGTTGAATATATATATTAAATTATTTTCCAAGGAGCTTTTGTGTGAGAGCCTGTCTGATAGTGCACTTCAATACATTTACATCTTGGAATTTTAAAGGGTCTGTCTATCAGTGTGCTTTCTGAATGGGTTTTCAATTGCACAAATGGTCTCTATCACATGAAAAGCAATCCTGTTTTTTGAAAGGCAATGTACTTATTGTGCTACCCACATGGGACTATCAGTGCCTATTGGCTACCAACAATTACCTTTGAAATGAAAAATATTGTTTGTATCAAAGAACTGTTTGAGTCTAAAGAAAAAGCTTTGCAGCCTGCCAATCATTCTCATATCCTGAGGATTATATTGTTGGGAGTTTTATACAATTTACATGCAGAACCTGAAAATGACTCCAGTGAGTTATATAACCCCATGGGGTGTTTTCACTCTGGTTAGGTTGCATTTCCTGACACTGCTGACATCAGATTCTTTTTATGAGAGTAGGAACCAATGTCCTTCTATTTTTAGATATCTGTAGTCTGTCCATCAGTGATTACTTGGAATGCTTTTTTCCTACAGAAATTTCAGAAAATCACCTTTATCAGTTCAGCAGGGGATTAAGGAAAATAGTTATTATAAATGTCTCCCCAGATTACTGGTTTGGAAAAGCAGTAAATAGAATAGTGAGTGTCATCTAGATTACCGGAATAAGTTACCAGTGCTACTAAATTTCCAGTAACTAAAGCAAGTTCAGGGATCTTTGTAAATCAGTATTTTAGAATTATTTTTTAACCACAGTTTTTGAAAAAGCTTTATCATTCTTTTTTTTTTAACATCATGGAGCAGAGCCAGGCTTTCATTCCAAAATTCATTCCTTGCTCAAAAAAATGCATCTATAATTTCTTTATAGTGTGTGGATGCCATGGCAGGAAACTGATCTGGAGACAGAAGACATGCCAATGTCATTAAACAATCCATATGTCTGCCTAATGCATGAGAGTGAGTTATTGTAAAGCTTGATATAAACAGATATGTTATATGATAAATATATAATAGGATACTTAGTGAAGGTTTAAGTGTTACCAGACACTCATGGGGTCTCCTCGGCATATTTCCAAAGGAACTCTAGTCTTAGCTTTGTCTGAAATTAATTCTGATTATTAACAGAAAGAGAATTTTTATTTTAATCAAAAACATACATCCTTTATATTTCAAAAATGAAAAAACAAAATGAGGTAAAGGGAAAAGAGTTAGGGAGACAGAGAATATTATTGCTTTCATTTATAAAGGAAAACATATTGGAGTTAACAAAGGTTCACTAGCAAGAGTCACACCATTAGCAACACTCTGCATGTGTGTGTACATGTGCATGTGTATATGAGTATGTGCATGTGTGTGAGTGTGTGTGTGTGGACATATTTATGCATATTTTATATATATACATGACCATAGTACATATATACTTATAGTAATCATACATAATATATATGGTATAGTAGATATATAGTAGAGATATATAGATAGTAGATACCTGTTTGACATGTTATGTTATAATTTCATCATATTCCCAAATTATCAAGAGACCATATTGCAACCATAAAAATTCCAAAAACTCTTTAGTCTTTGGGAATCTGCTTTTAATTTCATATAAATCCCTAACCACAAACATTGGTAAAGTCAAATCAATGAATATTTATTCGCTGGCTTATTGAGTGTTTAGATTTTTGCTATGTACTATGACTAGAAGAAGAGAGTAAAATGAGAAACTTCAATTCATTCATTTAATTTTTTGGTGCAACAGAAAAATACTCCTATTCTTTGTAGCTTGTAGTAGAACATCAGCACTAGTGAGAGAGAAGCATAATTTGAGAGCCATTGTAGTAAGCAATGAATTTTGTGGATTCTTATGTTGGAAGGAGATAAAGTTATAAAAGCAGGTCTTTTTTGATAGCAAGTGGGTATGGATGCTGCAGACCATGGGCAGTAGTTAGAGAAAAAAACAATATGGTGGGAGGTCAAATGTGGGTCAAAGTCCAAAGCAGAATCAGTCAGGAGAGTAAGAGTCAGCAACAAGTAGGTTAACAGTATGAATGCAACAGATTCAGCATGAATGCAACAGAGACAGAATCTGTCTCAATTCTGTCTCCCCTTTTGACTTTTGTTTATTTATCTACCTGTGACCTTCCTGATTGCTGAAAGAAACTAATGTGCTTATGAAAGCAATGAGGTTAAGACAATGTCTGGGATGAATGAAAAGACTGGGAGCATTTAAGTTCTGTATTCAAGGTGATGAATAGGAGGAAAATTTGGCATCTGACCAGGATATTGGTAGCAAGGTAGATGGCAAGAGTGGAAGGAACAGAGTTGGACTAGAAAAGCTAGGGAGATTAGCCTGGCACTTAGAAACCCATGTAAGTAAGGAGGTGAACTCGATGTGATCAGAGAGAAGACTGGACTACAGAATGGTATCTCTCACTCTGACCCTTTCTTGGCAAGAAAGAAGTCTGAAATTGAAGCAATGTGATGGTTAAATCCAGAACATTTGATATGCTTCCTGCTATATCAAGGACAGACCCTAAGCCTGCTAGCATTACAGGCAAGACAAATAGATGTATCTGGATGAAGTGGGTAAGAAAAGGGGTATAAGGGTTTTCCTAGAAAGGTGGTAATAGGAAGAGATTGATGGCAAGGATACAGGAATAAAGTGATGAGAGTATAAACCAAGAGGTGAGCAGTGAGAATGGAGTGAGAAGGAAAAGGAAATCTAAATGAGAACAAGATATCAGCACTGAAATAGAATTCAATTAATCTAGAGAAGGGCAAGAATCAAGCTCATCTCCAATTGATCTTTTGCTTACCTTTAACACTCTTGACTTTTATTCTCACAAGGTTGTCCTAGAACTAATTATTTTGTTCCTTTCTCTTCTATCACACTGTTCCCTTGTCCTATTGTTGCTTAGAACCTTCTGTGACAATCACAGAGCCACTGGCATTTCAACATCTGAATATCCAAGCTGAAGTGTTTGTACATCACAGCTGCTAGGGTTATATTATGAAATGATAGTTTTCAAATCCTAAACATGAATCAATATTTTGCAATTCTTTACATGAGATGACATTAAAATACATATATTTTACACAGAACTGCCTTTTCTCCATTCTCCATCAATCTTGCTTCTTCATGGTGGTCCATAGCCTCAAAAATTTAGTTTCTTTTCATGCTTTGCTATATATGCAGCATGTTTTGAATGAAATCAGAAAATTGTGAGGCTAATTAAAGGAAAAACAGCTTTTTCATGTTTCAAGTCACCGCAGAAATTTAAATTGAATATATTCTCTCATTCTCCCCAACCACCACTCCTTTTTTCAGGATTTATTAATTTCTCATGCTGTTCCAGTCTTCTGTGAGTTATAGAAGTTTTACTAAAACATGCCTAGTATCTTCTCCCATGCAGTGTCCCATATACTTAGGAAGAAAGAATATTAAACAACTTAATGTAAGTGCCATCAAAAGACAAGTAGCTCTATGATCAAGAGTTGGAGAGCATTTCTGACTTTCTCCAAACAAGTGTTGTTTAAGCTAACAGTAGTAGACAATGATTTAACCAAGTTGGCATATTGGGAGAGAGTGAAGCCCAGAAGATCGTGCCAGGAGAACAATGCAGAAGTGTGAAAGTAAATTTATTAAAAGAATGGAAGAAAGTTCAAATAGATTGTGATCATCAGGCTAACTGGCCAGAAGTGAGACTGTAGAGGTTAAGTGAGGGCCAGCATTACACCAGGACTGTGAGGATGGTTTGATCTCCAAAAGTATATTAATATATTATAAAATTTTTAACAGTAAGAGAGAAAGCTCAGTGTGTTCCTATCAATAGATGCAGAAAAAGGTATGAGATAAAAGCTAACACTCATTCAGGAAAATTTCTTAGAAAACTTGGGTTTCCCTCAATAAACCTCAAGGAACATCTCATACAGATCTAAAACATTAGTACTTCTTTAAAGTCAGAAACAAATGTGCTTTCTATCGCTGCTATTCTTTTACATTATAATGGCAACCGAAGCCGAACAATTCAAAATAAAAGACAAGAAAAAAATAAGAATTGGAAAAATAGAACATGGGTGCTCTGCCTCTAAAATTTCCTTTCCAGCTACTAAACAAATGATTGTATTGTGAAGGGTTAATCCAACTTTTCTATAAATTGAGATGCTAATTAAAGAAAATATTTCAACCTACCCCACACCCCAGTTGATAATACAACTTAAATGTAGCAATATCTTTGTGTCCATGAATTACTAACCAAAGTAAATGATCTGTGTTTGTCTTTCTTCAGTATCTTTTACTATCCAGTCTGCCTTCAATTTTCTTGCCAGTTGCATTTCAGTAGTTAGTTATTGTTTGCATGCAAACTATAAATGATTACAGGAACATGCCTTGTTAGGGTCATTTTTTTTCTTACAATGTGCCCAGTATATTGTTAAAAATTATGATGAACATGAGATTTTATACCAGTAGAGACTTTTAGGAGTAGCACAAGAAATTTTATAACAATTATCCTCCCTTAGATGAAAACAACAACAACAAATCCCATCCTAAACAATGGTTTTAATAAGAACAATTATCTTGAATATGTAAATATCCCAAAGGATATTTCTCTAGGCATCACTGGCTCTTTGGCTTCTAATTAGTTTTCTTCACCTTATTAACTCTATTTGCTGGCATTTGTCACAGTGAGGCCAAACCTCACAGGAAACACTGTACATCTTAATGTCACATGTACTTTCCCTTTTATATAAATAATGTTAGCTTTATAAAATTATATTATGAAAGCAAATGTCATATTATATGAATTCCATGGGGTTATGTATTTCAACTCCTTGCTATACTATTATAAAATCTATAATCTTAGTAAGATTTACTTATCTTCCTTAAGGCTTAATTTACTTGCACAACATGCATGATAACATCTACTTCATGTGAATCTTATAAAGACTAAATGAGATATGTACAGACAAGCTCACAGTGGCTGCAACTTGGCACTGAGTAAAATGGGAGTCCTATTCCTTTATTCTTTCTGTCTATAATATCAAATAATAAAGATATAATTTTCATGAGGTTAAGGACCATGCCTTTTGTTCATTACTGTGTCCTCAGAATAGAACACATTGCCTTTTATATAGAGGAGGCTTAATAGAAATTTATTGAATAAATGAAGGAATGAACAAACTTTGAGGGATCTTGAATATAATCTAATACAACAACCATATATTTTTATTGAGATAAAAAGCTCAATTTAAAAAATAAAATTACTACTTTATTTTATTTTATTTTTATTTTTTTTATTTTTTTTTACTACTTTATTTTAAAGTGCAGAATTCAGTAGCTTTTAGTACATTCACATTCTTGTACAACCAATATCACTATCTTATCCTGATCACCTTCATAACTTGCCCTAAAACAGACCCTGTACCCACTGAACAGTTCTACTCTCTCTTCTGCCAACCCCTGGTGATCATGACTCTGCTTTCTGCCTCCATCAACCACTTTCTATTTAGATGAAGGGAAGATAAGGTCTAGAGACATCATATGACTTCCCAAGTTGCAGTGTCAGTAAACCTCAGAGCTGGGCATCAATTTAAGTTTAATTTCCTCTCTAGAGCATCATTGTGCATTGCTTTACATACAAATCATTTGAGCAGCTTCTTCATTAAGAAATTTCACTCACTCTCTTTTTCAGGGATATAAAGACAATAATATTCATCCAGACTTTTTCTGGTTAGGTGGATGATTGAAAGAAGGCTTTCCATTTTCCAAATGAGTTCCAAGAGTAACTAACACACTGTCCCAGGCACTGTTCTTAAGTATATTACAAACATTAGCTCTTTTCTGCCTCACTACACCTATAAGATAGGGACTATTGTCCTACTTTTCAGGTGAGGAAATTATAGTAAAAAGAATTTAAGTGACTCACCCATGATCACACAACTACTAAACTGATAATCCAAGGATGTTAATAGGATTTAATTTTTAAGATGAGAGGGATTGGAAGTAATGTAGTTTCAGGGAATGTGGAAATCAACAGTTAATTAATCAGTGTTCTACACGATAGGATTTCTTCTCTGAGCTTCTAATGATTCAATTGCCTCTCGTGGATTAAGAGTCTTTAATTGATTAATTATGAATTTCTGAGAGGAGAAGATAGGGTGAATTATTTCTCAAACATATTTGAGCAAAGGAGTACTTATTTATTTATTTATTGAGGTATAATTGACATGTAACATTGTATTAGTTCCAGGTGTACAACATAATGCTTCAATATTTTATATACTACAAAATGATCACTATAATAAGTCTAGTTACCATTCATCACCATACAAAATTACAATTGTTTTTCTTGTGATGAGAATTTTAGGATTTACTCTTTTGACAGCTTTCAATTATGCACCACAATATCACTTCCTATAGTTAATGAGCTGTATTATTACATCCCCAGGGCTTATTTATTTTGTAATTGGAAGTTTCACCCATTTTGTGTGTTCCCAAACCCCCCATCACTCAACCCTGCCCTGGATCTTGGTTTTCTTGAACCTTTATGATCATTTGAACAGCCTGATTTATTCTTGATAGGTTCCAGTTGTTGAGGGTGTGCCAAGACTTGACAGTGTTCCAAAGGGAGAGATCTCAATCAGATGTTGGATGTTGTCTCCTGGCTTATGTCCCCTGAAAGCACTACCATAGTCTCAGATGAGTGGCAAACCTGAAGTCTGTCCCTCAGGCTGAAACTCTAGGACAAATAAATAGGCCCATTTCACAGAAAGACTGAGAAAATGTTGCCTTCTCCTGTCTGTGCAGTGCCCTGGGCGTGGCAGTATGCCAAGAACTGTTATTCTGATCATTACTGTCCTGTGAGACTCAGGAATGTGAGTCCTCATGGCCACCAGAGCCAAGTGCTCAAGGGGAGCCCCCTGTGTGGTCTGTGTGTGCCCACCAGCCTTAGCCAAGTAACCAGAGTATAGAAATTGTGTACGCTCATTTGCTTTAGTGAGGCAGCTGAGAACACAAGGGCAAGGTATGCCTGCTGGCCTTGGCAGGGCAGCTGGAGAGTGTGTATGCCTGCCTATGCTAGCTAGGTGGAGAGAGTACAAAAATGATGCACATCAGTGCCTCCCTCTGAGAGAGAGTCCCAGCAGACTCTTTCCCCTCAGGCAGACTCTTTAAAATTAGCAATCAGATCTCCTTCACAAATAGTCTAGGCACTTTCCAAAATGCTGCTCTTGTGTTGGGCCCCAAAGAGTCTGCATGTAAGCCTTTTAAGAATGGCATCTCAATTCCTTACAGCCCTTTAGGTCTCCTAGACATAAGCTCCACTATTTTTCAAAGCCAGATGTTTTGGGGGCTTGACTCTCTGGTACAGGTCCCAAGGACTGGGGTGCTTGCTATAAAGCATGAAACCCTCACTCCTCAGGAAGAAGCTCCAGATTTTTGAGATTCCTTTCAATTGTGGGTTACTGCACTGGGGATGGGGTTTTGGGCAAGATCTTATCTCTTCCTCTCCTACCCGTATTGATGTGGTCTATTTATCCTTTGTTGTAGATGAGCTGTTTAGCTAGTTTTCAGAGAGAATTGTCCTATCTGTAGCTATAGATTCAGTATGTCTGTAGGAGGAAGTGAGCTCAGGATCTTCCTACATAGCCATCTTGGATTGCCCCCTCCAAAGAACTTTTTTAAATGAACTTATTAAGTTATAATTTATGTGTAGTAATTAAACTCATTTTAAATGAACAGTTCAATGGGTTTTGACAGAGAGTCACCACCATAATCACTCTCTTCCCAGAGAAGTTCCCCACCTCTGGCCTTGGACAACTACGGTTCTTTTTTTCACTCTGTTTTTACAATACATCAAACTTTCCCTTCTACAATTTTATTTGTGGAATCATAGTATGTACTCTATTGTCTGTCTTCCTTTACTTGGCATGATTTTAAGATTCTTTGGTGCTGCATGTTATATCAGTAGTCTGTTCCTTATACCGGTAGTCTGTTCCTTTTATTTCTTTGAATGGAAACAGCATAATGTATTTGTCTATTCATCTATTAATGAATATTTTTGTTTTGCTTTGTTTCATTTAGATAGAACATCTTCCACTTTGAAAATCATTGACAAAGTGACGTCTGGGTGGCTCAGTGGTTAAGCATCTGCTTTCAGCTCAGGGCATGGTCCTGGAGTCCCGGGATTGAGTCCCACATGGGGCTCCCTGCATGAAGCCTGTGTGTCCCTCTGCTTGTGTTTCTCTCTCTCTCTCTCTGTCTCTCTCTCTCATGAATAAGTAAATAAAATTAAAAAAAAAGAAAAAAGAAAATCATTGACATGAATCCTAGTTAATGTGAAATTCTTAGATACTTATGGACTCCTCTGGAGAAGTACAAACCAGAGATGTCATGCAGACAACAATTTGCTTGGTCATGTAGCAGCTGTGACATCAAAGGTAAAAAAAAAAAACAAAAAACTGGGGAGTACCTTCTTTGTGTCTGACATTTTGTTGGACACTTAACATATCTTACCTAGTTTAATGTTGGAATGTTTGGAAGTCACTCTGAGGACCACAGTCAGATTGTTTTGGGGAAAGTGTATGTGTGTTCATAGGTGTGTGTGTGTGTGTGTGTGTGTGTGTGTGTGTATGCACACATATGCTGTATTAAATACACCAGAGAAGTAAAAGAAATCTTAGACTCTGGACAAATTGAGCAGGTTTTTGTGACAGAATATTAATCGAGCTTAAGTCCCTAGATTGATGGCAAGTGCTTTGTTGAATGTAATTAATAAATATGAAGGATTAGATGTTGAGTCTGATATCTGTTGACCTTGTAATTCTACAGAACTTACAGGCAATAAAATGTCCCTGTATGTTGTACTGAATCTGTGTCTTGTTTTCACAATTATCTTTGTAACCAGTCTTACTCAGTTACCATTCCAGAGAGCTCCTCTTCCCTATTACAGCACTAATAAATTAGGGGTTCCATAAGTGCCTTTGTTCAGATTCATTTTCTTCTTTCAGTTAATGAACAGCCATCTGCAGCTGCTCCTCGATCTTAATCCATCTGCATGGAGATGCCATTGTTATATACAGCATTCTATAAATATTGCTATGTTGACAAGCTGACTGCAGATGGGGGGGGATATTTTTATTATTATTATCCCTGATTAAGAGAGAGGCCAGATTGACAACACAAGGGCTCGGAGATCCCTTCTCTTCTGTAAATTGTCTGTTCACATAATTATATTTCTAGTAACAATATTACGGTATGCATTACAATCATCATTGTAGCTGTTATTTGTTATTCGCTGAGTACCACTTCTGCATTCTGCTATGTATAAGGCACAGCGTGTAGGAAGCCAGAGTTCAGACTTGAAAGGATTAAATATTCTTCCTGTAAAAAGGAATCTTACCAGCCTAACGGAACTGAGCTGTTAAAGTAGATATGGTGTCTTGTGCCACTTTTACATGCCATGGACTATATAGTAAAGAAGTTGAGTGCACCATCTATATGTCAAACTTTCTCTTACACAATGAGATTGGTCCGAGGTTCCTACAATAAAGCAATGAACTAGAAGATAAATATCTTCATTTAAATTCAGAATATGAATGCATTTTTTTAATGAGACAGCTTGAGAGATGACAAATTCACAATTAGTGGGAAGAACTTTATTACCAATGACTTAGGCTATTTCTACCCAGCAAAGTGGGAGAGAAAGCAATGATCCAGTAAGTTTGGAAAAAACAAACTGCTTTTCATGTGCTTAATCCATGTTGGGTGCTGGGAAACATAGCTGTGAGTGAGACAGACAGGTTACCTATCTGTGGGGATGTGTGCTCTAGCAGACCAACAATAGACCTTGAGCAGGTAATCAGAACTGTGCTAATGCTAACGTGCAAGATGGCAAGATGCTGTTGAGCATGAAATGGGAGGACCCACAGGGATAAAGGCATTCAAGCAGTTGACCTGTAGAAGGCTGAATGCTGGGTCCCAAAAGATATGTCCTGCTAATCCCCAGAACCCATGAATGATGACTCACTTAGAAAAAGGATCTTTCCATATGAATCTTGTGATAATAAGCTCATTATGGATTATCAGGTGAACACTAAATCCAATAATAAATGTCCATATAAGAAAAAGGCAGAAGGAGACTTGAGGCAGATACAGAAGAGAAGAGGAGAAGACACAGAAAAGAGGGAGAGACAACTTGTGACCATGGAGTCAGAGACTGGAGCATCGTGGCACAAGTCAGAGTGCTGACACCCACTAGAAGCTGAAATCAGCAAAGAACAGGTTCTGTCAGAAACTGAACTGTGCCTCTGTGAGATTCCTATTCTGCAAGTGACAGTGCAGCTCATCTGGCCTTAATTACAGTCTGGTAAGACTCTAAGGAGAGGATCCAATTGCACCATGCCTGGCTAGTCTTGACCCATTGGAATTATGAGATAATAAATGCCTGTTATTTTATGCTAACTTTGTGGTAATTTGTTACACAGCAATAAAACCCTAATATACCCATTGAAAGAGTATTGGGGTTGGGTAGACTGCTCTAGCCAAAAGGAGATGTGAGTATAAGACCCTATCACATAAGGAAGTGTGGCACCTGGTACAAGAACATCCTGACATAACTAGGATATGTTGACTGAGGAGAAGAGCATCTGCAACAAGATTAAAGAGGGGGAACAGGCAAATCATCCCAGACTCTGGAACTCAGGTGCAGGATTTTAGACTCTGTTGGTGGAATGGTAAGTATTGGAGGTTTCTAAAGCAGTCAAGCAATGAGATAAAACTTGAGATTTTGTAAGACCATTCTATTAATTGCTATTGCTATTGTCACTTAACAGATTACCACAAATAGTGGCTCAAAACAGGACAAATTTATTTTCTTACAGCTCTGTGGGTTAGATGTCTGACATGGTTCACAGTGAGCTAAAGTCAAGGTCACAGCAGTGCCAAGTTCCTTTCTGAAGATTCTAGTGAGGAATCTGTTTCCTTGCCTTTAGAACTTCAGAGGCCACCTGCATTCCTTGGCTAATGACCCCTTTCCCCCATCTTTAAACCCGGTCATGTTACATGTCTCTGACCTTTCTTCCATAGCTACATTTCTCTTTGACTACAGCCAGGAAAGGTTACCTTGTTCTCAGGACTTGTGATTAGATTGAGTCCACCCAGATAATACCTCCCATCTCAAAGCCCTTAATTTAATTATATCTGCAAAGTCCCATACCTGTGTAAATTAATATAGTCCCGTTTCCAGGGATTAGAATATGGACTTTTCAGGGGTCACTATTCTTTCTACGACAACCACATCGACTGCCTGTGGAGAATAGAACAGAGAAAGACAGCTTAGGCTATCCCAGTAGCCTAGGAGAGACCTCATCTATGTGAAGTGGTGGAGTAGGGATGGAGAGACTGTCAAATCTGTAAGATATTTGAGTTGTATTTGTACTTGTGGATGAAGGAGTAGAAAGAAAGAGGCAACAAGAATGACTCAGGATTTTGGCTTCAGAATCTTTGTGGATGATGGAGCTGCCCTGTACTTCACATTTTCTGTACCTTGCAGCATCCTGTTACTCTTCTAGATTTAATCTCCTCCTTTCGCCAATCTGTTTTCTGCCCCAGGAAGTGATCTCCATGTCCTACATCAATAGGTGTCTTTACCTTCTCCTTCCAAATGGCTTCAGTGAATAGGGCCAAGGAAAGAGATCAAAGGGTGAGAAGAGAGCAAGGATTGAATATCCCACTGAGTCTCTTTCTGCAGGATTTTCTTGGGTTGGCTTTGCCCCACTGTCTCTGAGACACCCCTTTCTGTGTAGGTTTTCTGTGGTCTCTCTCCCTCCATCTCTCTCTCTCTCTCTCTCTCTCTCTCTCTCTCTCTCTCTCTCTCTCCCTCCCTCCTTCTGAGTTCTTGTAACCACTTTCTTCCCTTGTTCTATGGATCTGGGGGTTCTAATAGCTGCCTGCTGTTACTAGAACTACAGTAATGTATCAACCTTTGTTACTTTTTCTAAATACTGTCCACAATTTTTCAAATAGATCCTTTATTAAAACTTCTGTTTCCTGTCAGAAGAGTTCAGTTTTAGACATATTGATGACTGTAAGACATCCCAGTGGAAATTTACACATATGAGTCTGGAGCTCAGAAGCAAAGTATGAACTAGAAATATGAATGCAGACATTACTAGCATAGAGGTAATAACTGGAACTTTGGCAACTGATCAGATCATTTAAGAAGTACAGAGTTAAAAGAAAAAAAATCTTAGGAGAGAGCACAGAGGAGTTCTAATACTTAAAGGCTGGTGGAGAAACAAAGGAGACTGAGTAGAATTAGTCAGTGAGATAAAAGAGAAACCATAATAAAACAGTGTCGTAAGAAAGGACAAAAAGGATTTGTATTAGTCTACTTGGCTGCCCTTACGAAAACCATGGACTATGTGGCTTAACCAACAGAATAGAACAGTTTCACAGTTCTGGAGACTGGGAAGTCCAAGATCAAGGTGCCAGCATGGTCAGTTTCTCATACTGAGGGCTCTCTTCCTGGCTTGCAGATGGCTGCCTCTACCCGGCATCCTCCCATGATGCAGAGAGATGAAGTGAGACTTCTCTTGCATCTCTTCTTATAAAGGTACTAAGCACATCATGGGGGCCCAACCTCATGACCCCATCCAAAGCTAATTACCTCACAAAGGCCCCATTTCCAAATACCACCAGCGCAGCGCATTGGAGTTAGAGCTTCAACATAGGAATTTGGGATGGGGAACACAGTTCAGTTCGTGGCAGGGTTTAAAATGGAGAAGTGGTCAACTATGTCAAATGCTGCTGAGAAGTTACTTCAGAAAATACTGGAAAGTGCCCACTGGATTGTACAATGCAGATTACGCATTTGATCAGTATGTATTAATAGCTTAACTTTACACAGTAATTTACTAGGTGGTAATGGCATCTAAAGTATAACTCAATCCTTTGAGCTCATGAAGTTTCCCATAGAGCTGCAGAGTCAAGTCATAAATATATATCAATTTAAATACAGCAGTAAAATAAAGAATTAGTGCAGAGCTCTATGAAGGTCTGAAAGAAAGAAAATAATTTCAACTCTCATTTATTGGGGTATATTTAGATGTCAGACACTGTGCTAAGAACAACACATATATTATCTCATTCTAATCTTTGCAAAAATGCTATAAGGTACGTATCATTATTATTCCCGTGATTATATTATATTTTAACAGGAAAGGAAAGGGAGAATTTGAGACAATAAGTAATTTTCTATGACCTATGGCTAGTAAACGAAAAGTCTGAGTAAAATTGAAACCTATTTGATGCCAAAACCCAGACTCTTAACATGCATTTCAGGGAGTAAACTCTTTAAAAACATGTTTTTCGTCTTGTTAAGAATTAATACACGGCGCCTGGGTGGCTCAGTTGGTTGAGCATCTGCCTTCGGCTCAGGTCATGATCCTAGGGTCCTGGGATGGAGTCCCGCATAAGGCTCCCCACAGGGAGGCTGCTTCTCCCTCTGCCTGTGTCTCTGCCTCTCTCTATCTCTGTGTCTCTCATGAAAAAAATAAATAGGATTGTAAAAAAATTAATACATAGCCTATGGATTCTATATAACATTTGGGGACCTTCAAAAATAACTTTTATATCAAAATAACTATAGATTTAAAAGAAGTTGCAAAAATACTGAAAGATCTCAGGCATGCTTCACCCAATCTCCTCAAATAGGTACATTTTGCATAACTATAGTACAGACAATATCAAAACCAGGTGTTGACACTGATACAAATGTGTATAAATTCTATATCATCTTATCACAACTGTACATTCACGTAATCATTGTAACCATCTATTGTAACCAGCTATTCCAATCACCCCCAAAAGTTCCCTCTTGCTATCCCTTTACAGTCAAATCATACCGCTAGATGATGATCTACCCATCATCCCTAGCCCCTAGCAGCCACTAATCTGCTATCGATCTCTATAATTTTATCATTTTGAAAGTGTTGTATAAACAGAATCATATGGTATAGACATTTTGGGACTGGCTTTTTTCATGAGTCAAAGTGCCCTGAGATCCATCGCAGTTCTTGTAAGTATCAATAATCCATTCCTTCTTACTACCAAGTAGTATTTCATATTGTGGATATGCCACAATTTGCTTAATCATCCACCTATTGAAGGACATTTTGTTTCCTGTTAAAGTGTAGACCTAAGTTTTCATTTCTCTAACATAAATGCCCATAAGAGCAATGGGTGGCTTGTGTGATAAGCATGTATTTAGTTTTCTCAAGAAAATGTCCAAGTATTCCCCCAGAGTATTATACGATCTTACATTCCCAAAAACAATGTATAAGAAATCCAATTTTTCAGCCTCTTCATCAGCATTTGGTATTCTCATAATTCTTTATTTTAAGCTATTATAATAAAGTATACAAGGATATCCACTATAGATCCATTTGCATTTCTCTAATAGCTAGTGATGCTAAACATCTTTTAATGTACTTAGTTGCTATGCCATCTGTATATCTTGCTTGGTAGAATGACCTTTCATATCTTTGCCCATTTTCTAATTGAACTGTTTGAGTTATTTTGTTTTTATTGTTGTGTTTGAGGGTTCCTTACATTTTCTAAACATGGGTCCTTTACCAGACATGTGATTTACAAATATTTTTTTTCCCAGTCTGCATCTTGTCTTCGCATTCTCCTAATAAGGTCCTTTCAGAGCAAATATTTTTAATTAACTGCATATTATATGTAGCTATATATGTATGTATCATATGTGTATAAATATGTGATTTTTAATCTATAAAACTTTAGAGACATCAACTTGGAAGTTTTTCTCAATGACATTGTCATTTGGATCAGAAATTCTGCTAGTGTTTACAAGTCGTGTCTTGGCAATAGCACCTGAAACAGCAAATGTCATAGCTTATTCTATCTCAGGCACTTTAAAATAATATGCATCCAAAATTCAGGGAAGCATGTGAGCAAGTTTCTACTAATACATGTAAACTGTACGTTAAAATGGCCTATACTTTACAAGATTTTCAAAACACTTTCATTCAGGATAGTAACTGTTTCATAAGCAGCAAGAGAGGGATTTTCAGAGACTGAGATTAATGAAATTGGATGGTGGCATTCAGGGAGACAGCAGTTATATAAATGCAATTTAATACAATTTCTTTAGTTTGTAGGAAATAGCTTATTATATTACATAGTTGATCAATTTAAATACATAGATTGGAAAGCAAAATCTAAATGTTCAAGGACTCTATCCCATAATGAGCATTGGAGAAATATCCTTAGAAAAGGTAAGCTCTGTGGGGTAGCTAGGTTTATTGTAGTAGTAAAGTGAAAATAAAGACAATTGTCTGGCTTTTTAAGTTGTCTAGATGTTATTTATTTTTGTTGATCGATTTAAAGTACTTCAGGAGTGTTAACATAAATTTCCTTTTAAGCATTAGATTCAGTGTTATTAATTCTAGCTTTCAACCAATACGTGAACTGTACATTGTAACTATATATGGTATTGCTTTAATTACTGTCTGGCTAGAGAAGTAAATAATTTAGGTCTATGAAGGTCTAATCTCTTAATCTCTATTAGTTGATGGAAAAGTTTTCAATTGCCTTTTTTTTTCCTGATAATCACAAAGACTAGCTCCAGAAATAACAAAATACTCTAGGTTCTTAAATCAGTTTGCCTCTACAATATAACTTCAGTATTTTATTTGAACTATCTTTTTAGATTCAGTGTTATTAATTCTAGCTTTCAACCAATAGGTGAACTGTACATTGTAACTATATATGGTATTGCTTTAATTACTGTCTGGCTAGAGAAGTAAATAATTTAGGTCTATGAAGGTCTAATCTCTTAATCTCTATTAGTTGATGGAAAAGTTTTCAATTGCCTTTTTTTTTCCTGATAATCACAAAGACTAGCTCCAGAAATAACAAAATACTCTAGGTTCTTAAATCAGTTTGCCTCTACAATATAACTTCAGTATTTTATTTGAACTATCTTTTTAATATGCATCTAGAAGAAATGTCTAAATTTTTAACTTAATAATATGTCCTAAAGTATCCAGGGATCTATTGCCAATTTTTTTTTTTTTTGCAAGATGCTTGTCTGAACTGTGAAAGAGAGGCAATTTTAAAATTAATGGATTCACGGCATATACAATATTCCACAAAGCTGTTCTGCCTTTTCTCCCTTTCCCTGAGCTGCCAGCTTTGGACAAAGAAACTTTTATGGCAGTGACTGACTTGCAGAATCATCCAAGACCACCCTTTCCATGAGGAAGAGGTCAGCAATTAGATAAGGTGATGGTAGATTGACCTTAACACCAGGGGCTGTCCAGCTGGAGCTTAGTGTTCATTCTGTCCTTTCAATTAAGTTCCTAACAGATTCTTGAGGAAATAAGGGGGAAAGGGCAAACTGGCTTGAAAATCAGAACATACAACAGAGGGCAAAAAGCACAGGAACAAAAATGTATTCCAGATAAGTCTTTTTAAAACCAGCAACCCAAGATGTCATGGAAAGGGCAGACTTATCAATGACAAAACAATATCCTCTCAGCCCAATGATATAATTATTTACTTTGGTTAGTGGCACTGAACTCCAGGAGTATATTTTATAAATTAAATACTTATAATAAAACTATAGCCCAATTTATCCCAAGAATGTCTGTAGAATCTCTCTCTCTCTCTCTCTCTCTCTCTCTCTCAATCTCTCTCTTTCATGGTGGGGAGAATGAGGCTGATGGCAGTGTGCCATGGTTATGTGATATCCTGGCAAGAAAATGCCTCATTTTATATCACAAACATATGGTCTGGTAATGGTTTTATATTATATTCCTTTAGTGTTTTATTCCCATTTTTAGGAGACTTCTTCTAGACAAGAGCAATATGTTTTCTTGTCGACCTATCACATCAACTGTTAACACATGTCTCTACTTTTAGAGTTCACAATGGTTAAAAAGTTAAAACTTAACCTTATGTCACATAAGACCTAAATTTTGATTACGAAGTAAAGTTCATCCCTGTGCTCATCTGTGTTGAAGTTACTGTTTCTCTGTTTACCTTTCAATTAAGAATTCTCTCCCTTTTTTCAATGGTTAAGGTTCGTCAAATTACAACTGACTAAATAAAAATGTGTACAAAATGTGGCAACCAGGATGGTAAAATGACTCTAATCTTAAGGTTTTAAACTAGCGTTTCACAAATCTGGCCCACAGATGTGTTTTATTTGGCTTACGAAATGTTTAAACATTTTTTAAAAAATTATTTGCCAACATTTAAAAAATGGGAGATTTCTTTTTTTTTTTTTTTTCATTTATTTATGATAGTCACACACTGAGAAAGAGAGAGGCAGAGACACAGGCAGAGGGAGAAGCAGGCTCCATGCCCCGGGAGCCCGACGTGGGATTCGATCCCGGGTCTCCAGAATCGCGCCCTGGGCCAAAGGCAGGCGCTAAACCGCTGCGCCACCCAGGGATCCCCCAAAATGGGAGATTTCAAATAGAAATCTTGATCCTTGGGTTCTTTTAAAATCTCCCAATAACCCTGGCCCGGACTGTCACACAACAACTGGTGGATGCTACGTTGCATTTTCCTCTTCCCTTGAATTTTCCCTCTCTGGTTCATCTCAGTCCCATCCAATATGCTCTCTCAACTTGTTTATTCGATCTCCCACCCCTGTTGACATCTATGTTTGAGACTCCTCAACTATGCTACAGGAGAGTTTGGAAAAAAATGGTGGCATATGGCCTTGGGAAATAAATAATCATGAGAGACAGGTAGCTATCCTCAAATATATAAAGGATTATTCCTGGGGGAAAGTGATTAGAGTCAAAAGGACCATTGAATCAGTAAGCATAAAAAAAAAAAAAATCTATAGTAAAGCAAATGTTGCCTAAATGTAGCAATAACATCTTGAATGATGACAAGCCAGCCAGAAAAGAAAATGTGCTACTCAGGGGCAAAGACTCCATTAGTGAAAGTGTACAAGCAGGTATGGGCATGGTGGGATGTTCAATGGAAGCACTGGTTGCTGAGTTGACCGGTGATCTCCAAGGCCCCCTACAGCTCCATGAGTCTGTGAAATTGGCTTTTAAAAATTGTACTTTGGAGCTATAAACTGAGGACTATGCTAACTGGAAAACAAGTATGAATTTTTAAATATTATATGAACATACAGGTCTTTGACATATTTTTGGGTTCTCTGGGATAAAGTTTACTGAATGCCACCTTATTCTTCCAAATCATGAGCAGTGCACTGATTATATTTGTTTCAGAGTGTTAGTTTCTAGTTATAGGGTATTTGATTTCCTTTTTAATAACACATGGCAATCAGATGTATGGTTTTTCTTCTGGGGAAAAACATTGATTATTTTAAGAACAGTAACATCAGCACAACTGTCAGGAAAAAAAAAGCACAATGGTTTTGAAAATCGCTCTGAAGTTTATATTTGTTGAAGCAATTAAAGGAAATATATATTGCCGCTAAAGTATTTACAAACCACTGGAAAATTACATTAATTAATTTGCAAAGAAAGTTACTGGGAAAGCGTAAGACTGATGTGTGCATTAGTAGATTTCATACTTTCTCTCTTAAGGTTTTGCCTTTTTATAGAGGTTAGGGATTGGCAAACCAACAGCCTACAATCCAAACTGGGTGCACACTCTGTCTTTGTAAATAAAACTTTATTAGAACAAGCCACATTTTCACATTGTCTAAATTGTTTTTATGCTACAATGACAGTTGGGTAGTTTCAACATGAACTGTCTGACTCCCAAAGCCTAAAATATTTTACTGTTTGGCCCCTAACAAAAAAAGTCTGCTGACCCTCTTACAGGCACTAGTTAACTTGTACTATTTATATCACTATTTCTTGTAGTATAACAAAAAGCCAAATTAAACCTTAAGGTTGCTATAAGAAAAAATACACATTCTCTTGCTTTGATGATAAAAAAAAAGAGCTTTTCTTTCTCCTTCTGACTTCTATGTCTCTATTTTCATCTTGTACTCACTGAGACACAAAATTCAACATCTTTTTCAGTTTCTCACAAGGAATTCACTCATGCAGAAGTATCAGTGAACAATGTAGCCTTCATTAAAGTGGGTGGAAGGGTAGTGGAATAGAGGTGCTCCATTTCCCATAGTAAACAACTTTAAAATCCCTTTTTAAACTTTCTTCAGAGTTCTTTCTGCCTTAAATTTGTTGAAAACTTAGTGAATGAAAGTTTCTTGACAATTTTGATTGTCCCCAAGATAAGTGAGAGGAAACAAAATAGGAAGCTTATTTTTTTAGAAGAATTGTCTTCATTTTAGTTTTCTACTTCCTCTGGTAAAGAGTAGATTTTTGTAATCTCTGGTCAAAATGTGGAGATCACTGCTTCGGAAAACTAATCTAGTTCATCGTGTGATATTTTCTAGTTCACTTAATAAAATATTTTACCTATATTCTAGAAAAGAAACAGTATTACTTGTGCTGCTGAGATTTACAACTTGTCCTAGAAATTACAGCCTTTTCTCTGTTGTAAAGGATGATGATGGAAGGAGCATATATTTTGCTAACTATAATCTGGATATACAGTATAGTGAGTGGCTATTGTTCACAATTTAAATATACCAAGGACTTCTGTTGCTGGCATTGTGACAAAGTAGATAGCATGAAAAAAAAAAAAAACCCTATTCCAACACTTGTAAATAATGGATCAGACACAAACATCTCTTCAAATATAAAGCTGAGCTCAGAAGCGAAGGAAACCCACAAGGGCCAAAAGCTGAGAAGACCCAAGAGTTTTCCTCTCTTATCTTTCTTCTATGCAGCACACGGCTTCCTGAATCTCTCCCAGGGAATGTCAACTCTCTATTATGCAGAATACTTCAGTTCTGACTCAGTCCTTACCATCGTGATTCCATATGAATTTTCCTCAGGAAGAAAACTTAGCTCTCTAATAAGATCTCACCTTCTTCAGAAGATATTTTTGTGGTTTGTGCCAGATTGACATCTTGCCATCTATCCAACACCAACCCAAGCTGTGGTTTCAAAGTATTTCTCCAGACAAATGCAGTGTTCACCCCAAGAAGAAATCTGTTACATGGGATTTTCTCATTCAGTTACCCAAGCTGGAAAAAAAGATCATGTGGTTGGGTGCAGGATAGCTTCCTGTGAGGCAAAGCAGATATTACATGGTCCCTCTCTTCAATGAAAAGAGGAAAGACTCTCCGAGAGGCAGCAAGAGAGGAGCAGAGCTGGTCAACAGACATCCAATGACTCAGAAGCCTTCCTTTGCATCACTATCCCTTCCAGATACTCACTGAAAAGTGCCACTGATGACTTTGTAGACTGAAGTCTGCCAGTGAACAGTGCAAAGCAGGAATTAGTTTGAATGTAGAATTAAGGATCACGAAAAGGAAGTTTTGAGAACATATCAATAGCATAGAATGCTCTCAGAGTCAAGAGGGGCTCTTCTGGAGTCCAAGTGAAGCATGAAATACCTTAAGATACCATTGAAGAATTTGGGAAAATCAAAGGTTATGTTAAAATATTTAAAGTTTTGGATACTGAGCTTACTTCATTCTGACTCATCTTTTAGATCTGAGCTCAAAGATCATTTCTTTCTGGAAGGGTTTCCCAATAGTACCCCAAATCTCTGTCAGATCTTTCTGGTATTCAGTCTTGTCACCCCTGAATTTGTTTCCTAGTGTCACTGTGACCATTATAATGTCATTATTAATTAATTGTGTGATTCATTTCCTTTCTAAACACAAGTTACACGAAGGCATACACTGCTTTGGTTTCAGTACCTAGCACTTGCTAAGAGTAGAGTTGGTTTTACTAAATAAAGTATCTGTAAAATGACTGCAATAATATGGTTATAGTCATTATAATATTATATCTGTTTATGATGCACCGTTGAGCAGTTTTTTCAAACTTTTAAAAAGTGCCATCCAGTAAAAAATACATGCAGAAAATTAAACAAACAAATGAAAATGTTGTTGCAAACAACACTGACGATCACCATGTAAAGTTCACTCTAAAATTTTCTAATCTCCTCTGTTTTAGTTTTTGAAAGTGCTAGTCATGACCTCCGAAATTGATTTTATAACCTACTTATGATTTATAACCTATAGTTTGAAAAATCCTGCCCTAGGGCACTTCATAATCATAAGATGTATTGAATATTAAATGTGTTTAAACCTTGCCTTCGTTCATCTGTCTGTATATGTTTCATAGGATTTAGGTAAAATAAATATTTTTATGGGAGGGGAAGGAAGCAGAGGGAGAGGGAGAGAGAGAATCTTAAGTAGGCTCTATGTCTAGCACAGGGCCTAATGCAGGGCTCAAACTCATAATCCTGACGTCATCACCTGAGCCAAAATCAAGAGTTGGACTTTTAGCCTACTGAGCCACCCAGGCATCTCTAGATAAAATATTCTTTGCAGATGCAGCAACATACTTGTCAAGGGCTCCAAAATTCATTAAATTAACCTTCAGTTGGCAATACCCCACTGCAGGTACTTACAGGCAGAGGGCAGTATGGGAAGATGGCCAAACATGCCAAAGTCCACTGTGTTCTTAGGTAATAACTTACTTGCAGAAAGTATAATTTACCTAACACTCTGATCATACATTTATAATTAGATTTGTATTTCTTGCCCAGTTTTACTACATCAGACTAACATATGCTGTGCTACAGATGGAAGTCCCAGGTTATTCAGCATCAGGGACCCTGGGGTCTTGTGATTCCAAATTAAACTTGGGTGTGTGCATAAACCATGCAAATTAGGCTATGGCCACATGCTCAGTACTGCTGAAAAGAAATCAGACAACGTCTAGAAACAAAATGCACTGAAGGCTGCCTCCTCTTGCTGGAAAAGTTCTAATTGGCCTTGGTGATTGGAGAGGTTTGAAAGTAAACACTCAACTCAAATTGTCATGACCAGATGCACATGTTTCTTTGACCATCAAAACTGGCTGGGTGGTTAGGCATGTTTTAGAATGCTCATCCATGTCTACTGAATGGATATAAACTTAGTGGACAGACCAGAATTTTTATGGGCTCAGTATTTGGAAAATATTTTCACATGTGGACAACTGGAGTTATATTCTATGGGTGATACACATTGTTGTAGGAAGACTGTGTTCTTCTCCCTCCTGTCGGGGTGACACAACAGTTGTCTAAGACATCTCTGCCCAGGAGTTATCCCAAGCCTAAGCTCATTTGAAGAGTTCATGTTTTCATAGCTTGGAACTGGTTGCAGAGAGATCAGCAGGGCCCTAGCACCAGTGACAGGATGTCTCTTCTCAATGGTAGTCTGGTTTCACTTTCCTTTTCCTGAGGACATCATGCCTTAAATTTGTGAGAGTAAACTTTGCACTGAAAAGTAAGTTTTATAAGTAAACTTTATATAGTAAACTGCAGAAATCATAAACACAGCTCAATAAATTTTACAAAGTGATTGCACCCATATAATTAACACTCGTATCAAGAAACAAAACATTTCTTTATACTAGAAGCACAATTTATTCCAATCATTATCTGTTCCCCAGGGGTAATCATTTTCCCTCTGTCTGATAGGACAGATGACTATTTTTTATTTTTGAATTTTATATAAATGGACTCCTGTAGAATGTATTTCTTTAAATTTGGATTCTAACATTCCACTCTTTGTTTATGAGATTAATCTTTATGGCTGATTATAGTTGTTTGTTCATACTCATAGTTATGTAGTACTTCAGTGGATGAATATATAACAATTTTTATATCCATTCTACTATTATTGGACATTTTGGTTGTTTCCAGTTTGTGGCAATTCTAAATAATGCTACTATGAACATCTTTGCACATGTCATTTGGTAAATCTGTGTACACATTTCTGCTGTTATATCTAGGGGTAGAATTGGGAAAACATAGACAAAAGGACATCCAGCTTTAAATGAAATCTGAACAATTCTCCAAAGTGCTTGTACATTTCCACCAGCAAGGTATGCAAAGCCCAGTTCTCACATTGTCCATATGTATTTTATTTTTTTATTTCTATTTTACTTTATTTATTTAGAGAAGGAAAGAGTAGGAGGCAGGGGAGAAGGAGAGAGAGAATCTAATACAGACTCCCTGCCCAGCACAGAGCTTAACTTGAGGCTCTCAATCCTGAGATCATGACCTGAGCCATCATTAAGAGTAAGATGCTTAACCGACTGAGCCACCCAAGCACTCCTGTCCATCTTTTTAATTTTAGTCATTCTGATTGGCATTTTTAATGGGAAGAGCATGGACTTTGGAATTAGACATGACTTTAATTCTTGCTGTGTCACATTCTAAGAGTTTATGTGGTCTCAAGCAAGTCACATTTCCTCTCTGAACCTTATGTTTCTCATCTGCAACATGGCAATACAAATACTTATCACATAGAAGATTTGCAAATTATAAATGAAAAATTTGCAAATAATATTACTTCTTAAGCATTTACTATATACCACTATGCTACGTACTTATACGTGAGCTTGAGACATAGTATTTAGGAATATCACCAATAATAATAGCTGTATTTCCTACCATCAGACTTGTAAACATCTGGCCTTACATAGAGACTCTGAGTTGGTCTTGCCATTGTGCCCAGATGATTGGACCACTCTATCTCCCAAGACAAAGGAGACAGAATCTAGTGCTTTATAGTTGCCCAAAAAGTGTGTCAAGATGTCACTGAAACAACTGTGATTTGATTATTTCTTTTATTTCATCTCGAAGTCTTCAGATCAGACCACAATGTCATGATGGAATTGGCTTAGAGAAGACCAAGGAACTAGCAGGTGAAGACATAAACTCTTTTTTCACCAAATTAAGAACAAGAAATGACTAGGGGCATATTTGTGCTTTCTAAATGCCTCTACTATAGAGGCTATAGCATTCATTCATTCATTCAAGTGTATTCATTTGTCAAAACTTTGCCACATCTTCTTCTGCAAAGAGGTGTCATGTTGCCTTAAGAATTGAAAAGTAAATTTGTTTATTGTCTGTCTTCCTGCCCAATTATGGAAGCTGAAAAAAGCCTTCAGTTTTAGAAGAATGAGCCCATGATTTTCAGAAGACGTGAAGAAATCTTTAGGTTGGCAGATCTCTTTCAACAATTGGTATCAATCCAACAGTTCTTCAATTGCCAGGGCTCTGTCTATACAATAGGAAATTAAACATTTAAGCAGAAAATAAAACATCACAGGGAACTGTTTTTTTTGCAAATTGAAATTGTACCGCATGTTCTCCCTCTGTCACTGCTGTATTATTTGGGTGGGGAGGGAGATGGTGATTTCTCACCAGCTGTTAGGGACCCACTCCCATTTGGGTTCACAAACACAAGCCTTTGGTTCTTACTGAATGGTGTTCCATGTTCTCACTTGTCTTTAGGTTTAATAATTGTAGGGTTCCCCCCATACAAGGCTGTTTAGAAACCATGGAAGAATGATTCCTAAGTTAATAAACCTAAAACACATTTGCCCAACACAGTTCCTTTAATTTTTAAAGGCTTGTATAATTTAAGGGAATTTAAATCCATGTGTTTTTTATTCACTTGCACTGACATCATCAAAATAGCCCTTTAAACAGCTGGTTGAGCCTTTTTTAATAAAGTTTTCATATGACTTGTTTCTTTTTGAAAACAAGGGTTTTTTTTTTCTTCCAAAGGCAAATGAACTTAAACGCCAAAAGATTTGGATTTCAGTCAAAACTCCAAAACTGTATATTTTGAGGTTGAAAATTTTGCAAATGGGCTCCTGACTCTCCACTGAAATTAGCTGCAAGAAAGGAAAAAAAAACATTCGAGTGAAGTTCATGGTCAAATCTGGTGTCAGAAGACTAAAGAAACGTCTATATTTGCTGCTCTATTTTGTGCCAAATCTGAAATGAATCAATGTACAATGTGCATTGGATTATTACAGAAATGCGATCCACTGCCAAGTAGTTAACTTTTCCACCATCTCTGGTTATCATGAGTAAACCACAATGCTGTACTCTCTAGAGGTTAGAAACCCAGCACACCGTGGCTGTCTGAGATTTGTGAGAAGTGATTGTTTTAACAGAGTCATTTTGGAGAAAAATCTTTCACTAAACATTGTAGATGCTCATGATACATATGCATGTACACGCATGTGTTTAGGAAGTATATATATACATATATATGCATCTAGGAATATATATATTCATTTATAGTAAATATGTACCTATATATATTCTTCTCTTTATATAGGAATTTTTCTTGTTAATAAGAATACTCTCCTCTAAAGATGCTTAATGACTTAGCAAGCAAAATTATAATCTGAGCATAAAATATGTAAAGGAGTTCAGTCTTTGTAAATATATCCACATGTTGTAGTCAAAACAAAACTCTTAATGCTTTTTGGTATTAACAATTGGACTGTTTTTCTCTTTGTCAAAATGTATATAGCTAAGCAGTAATCAGAGAGATGTATGACTGGGAGTAGTTGAATTTTACAGGAATCTGTGAAGCAAATGGGTATTCTGATCTCCTCCAGCCCTGCAGCACAACTGCAAAAACCAATGCTCCATTTGAGAAACAAATCTGTCTGCCACCATGAAACTCCTCAAAGGATAATTCCCCTGTAATAGGAAAATTAAAAGTGAGAAAGAAAGAAGAAAGGGACGGTTTCTCTGATTCTATTTTACAATTGAGATTTTTTTTTTTTAAAGAGAAGCGTTACATATATACACTCACATGAAGATGCATGAATATTAATAGAGCCAGGCTTCTGATAAAAATAAAAAACCAGAGTCTTTATTATTGGATTACTGCTAACAGATTTGATTGTACCATTCTTTTTTAAAGGATAGCTCTACAGTTTCCTATAGGGTGGAATTTATTTGCTGTCAAAAACTCTGGATTCTTCAAATCCAGTTTTCAAAATCCAGTCTGTATGATATTCAAAGAATATTCATGAGTTTACAGAATTGTCTTCCTTAAGAAACTTTAATTAGCAAAAATTCATATTTACAAATGAGATGATGATTCCTATCTACTTTCTCTAGTCCAAGTATTGTCATGAGATATCTCATTAAAATTTTACAACCTTGACAAGGAGAAGGCCATTGTTCCCCACTGATAAATATAGAACTTTTGACATATAGAGCTATAGCAGAATGAATGAATTTCATTTTGAATATATAGTCATAGAATTTTTAGTAGATTCACCACAGGGTCCATTTAAATATGAACTTCCATTGTGCTTTGAATAACTGGATGAAGGTTGGAGACAAAGTATAGAAATAAAACAGGAGAAAAATCTAAAGGAGATACACCCTTTGAAGATCAAACTAAAATTAAAGAGTTGTCAGTGACAAGTAGGATTTGATTTAAAGACATTTGATTTGTATCTTTCAAATAGCTCTTTGACTGTGTAACATGAAGTACATCACTATTTGCATTATTAAGCAATAGAAGTTTTCAGAAGTGTTTTATATATTGACTTTTCAGCCTAATCCAGAGAATGCTGTTTCATATTGGCAGCAAAATTGCTAGATTCTATGACTTAGCTATGTGACCTTGGCAAGTCACAAACTTTCTGTATTGCTATTTCCTCATTTATCAAATGGCAGTGATGATATATAGACATATTGTACAAAAATGAATGTAGTGACATATCTGAAAGTCTTTTGACTTCATTATAAGCTACAAAGATGTCATTGTGTTCAATTATAGTTATACACCAAAGTCTCTCATCTCCTCCTGTCTCTCTTTTCTCTTCTCCTTCTTGCTCTTCCCTTACCCCCCTCCCAAATATATTCTCTCCTAGAATCATAGATTGTCAGAACTGAAAAAAAAAAAAGCCATAGATATCAGGCAGTTCTATCAAGAGAGGAAGTTCGAAAAAAATTAAATAATTTATCCCAAGTCACAAAACTACAAAGCTAATTAATGGCATAAGTAGGTTTAGGTCCCAAGTCATTGGAACTCCCATTCCTCACCTCCCAGGGAGGGCACTCTAGCAGAGTAAATTAAGAAGCATAAGATTGGGTAACAGACAGATGGGTTCACTGACCAATTCTCTTTATCTGTAAAATGGGATTAAAAACAATATAACACCTGGCATTACTGTGAGATATTTAAACACTTTGCAGAATGTCTGGACTTTATTAGCATTGAACAAACATTAGCATTTCCGCAGCACATATCATTGTTTCTCTTGAGATAGTGTGAATTCACCTCCATTTTCCTGAGATGGATCTAAGAGTCAGGAACTGCCTTCTCAATGGCCCAGATGATTCTACTACAGAAGTTTAACAGCTAACTTGAGTTCTTGCTACACAATATTTTGGGATGGTAGTAGCAGGAAAACTTTATAACATGAGAAAACTGAGGCACAGAGAAGTAACTTATTCAAGAGCACCTGACTACTGAGTGGCTCTGGAGCCCACATTTCGGATCATTGTGATCCACTGAAGCTAAAGCAGTGGAGTTCATTCAGCATCAATCATCAAATCCAGGTGATCAGGGACGGGAAGTCGGACGGGAAGTCAGAAGACGTGCCTCCTTCTCCACCCGCTATGAACTTCTATAGAGAGCTTCCTTCTGGAGAATTATGTGCACGTAACTGTCAGTCTGCAAAGGAGATGGACTCCACCATTATGCCACCGCAGAATCATGGTTAGCCTGGAGACCTAAGCCAAATCCCCCAAGAGTGTAAACAAATGGGATGCTGCATCCAAGTCCCCATGGGTGCTTGTCCAAGCCCAACGTATTTGGGACACTCACTCTGCTGGGGTTAATCCTGACAATTATATACCAGAGATGTCACAGCTAAAGGTTAAAATGGCTGATTGTTGGGGAAAATGTGCCCACTGACGTCATCATTCTTAGAAGTCGTGTCATCTCTCATTTCTGAGAGCATTAGATTCATGAGCACGTTGGTGTTAAAAAGCTAATTTAAAAACAGAGTCGGGTGTTTAATTATTGTTTGATTTGAGGTTATAGCCTTTCATTTTTCAAACATCTTAAGAGCAGAGAATGAAAATTGTTACCTAAGAAACTATTGAAATTCCCTTAACTCTTCTGGGTATGTATTATGTATTCCACGAGTTCTCTGCCAGGGATATAAGTCAGAAACTCTCCTGCTGGTTTTGATTACAGCTGCAAAGTCACAGATTTGAACAGCTCTAGACAATCATTCTTCTGAACCTGCACATAAATATAAAACATTTTCTTTATCCTTATCACATAAACCTTCAATGAGGTTTGCTTCAAAGTAAATTCCAGTTTTCTTCCATTTTTTTCTCATTTATCATTTTAATAATTAGCAAACTACATTTTTTTTTGCAAAAAGCTACTCCATTTGCATATTCAAAGGTCATTGTATAGGTTCAAGCTATTTAATATCAAAGCAATGATAATTTAACAATCTCTTCTTCTGGAGTCAGATAAAACACAAAATTACCTCTGGCTTTTTAATTTTGCACATTTACAGACACATGAGAAAAATATGAGATTAAGATAATGGCAGGAGCAATATAATGAGCCATCAGCTAAGCTATGGTAAACTTTCTTCATATCTAGCTTCAGGTCTTTGCATTGTCACTTTATTATTTAAAATGGAGCCATTGCATTTCAGTAAGTGATATCAAGAACATAATTTGCTAAGACACCTCTTTATTTGAGGCGCTGTCAGGACTGGCAATGAGAAATGACACAATCCCTCAGTTGTAAGCGACAGGCGCCACTATATTAGTCCAGCACTTGTGTATTTCTCTGCTGTTTTTGAAAAATTGCATTTCCTTTGTGTAAGCAGAACAAAAAGAAATAGAAATCGGTTCCATGTGAATTCTGTGGTCCTCTATATTAAACTGTAATTGTTTCCTGGTAAAAAACCAAGCCTGCAGGATTTCCTGAAAAATAATTTACAAGGATGGGTACTGGGTCCAGCTTGCTTTTTTCCCTGTGCTTCTGTGATTGATGACACTGCAAGGAGCTGATAGATTTGCTGCTGCTGCATCTCCAGAAAGTTCTTTTGCTTTAAACAAACTGCAATCTTCCTCCCCCCCACCCCACCCCCCCAAAAAAGAAATCTTTACATGCCATTCACTTTCCTAGCTTTTTGGTTCCTAGTTGCTTTTCAGCTCTGGCACTGCTCTGAGGGATCCAGCTAATGGACCCCATTGCATCAATACAACCATGAAGACAGCTTGAATGAATTATTTAAGGTAATGGCTAGGCAGAAATTTGTAATTCAATCTAGTTAGTTCAATATGAGCTATGATCTTTAGAGGGCTAATATGGAAAGAATGCTGGCTTAGGGATCCTACACACCTGAGTTCGGATCCTTCCTCTCCTACTGTATATCTTGAACATGTCACTTAAACTATGTGAGCTATAATTTCCTCTTATGCAAAACTGGGGAATGATGAGCCTGTTTTCAGAAGAGGAAGCAACAAGCTTCTTATGAAAGCCCAGTGAGTTAAAGGTCAGAAAACAGTCTGTAAATCATAGATGGCTTTACAAATAATAAAGCCCTAAAAATGGTAAATCAGAGCCTCAGACCCCATTCCTCGAGGATCCCCATATTATTTTAATAACAAGCACTAAGGAAGAAAAGCTAACTATCCTTAGGCCTTACAATATGCTGGGCATTATGCCAGGTCCATAATACACATTCTCATTTATACCTCACAAAATCTTATGAGGAATGTGTCATTCTTCTCTTTTATAGTAATAGCTATGTCAAATAATTATTGACTGTATGATATATACCATATACTCTGCTAAGTAATTTACACACAAAATGTCTTGTAATCCTTAAAATAATCCTATGAAGTAGGTGCAACATCATCCTTCCTGAAGAAGTAGAAGTTAACTTGCCCAAAGTCAGCCACATAGCTGGTCGGTGGGACTCATTTAACCACCTCCCAGCAAAAACAGCAGCCTCATCCCTACTTACATGACCTCTGTTTTTTGACCTTTTGATCTTTTCATGCCTTGCGTGCATTTTAATCTGACTTTATTTGTAAAAGCGTACAGTGGGATTGAGAATCGGGCATAGGATGCTGTCGTGCGACTTGCTCTGGGGACCTCAGACCTTCTTTCACATCTCGTGTCACTGTGGCCCTGTGGCCCTGCATACTCTGCAGGATCAGGCAAAGGCCCTCAGTCCTCTAGGTTTCCTCTCATATGTCCTTTGGTATGCTTCTTGGCAAGGGTTGGCAGCACAGAAGGAATAAAGATTCCAATACACTATGTCATGTGAAATGAGGTTACAATAATGACGTAAGCTCTCTAATAAACTCCACTTGTGATAGCCTAGTTATATACATTCAGCATATATATGGTCATTTGTTATTGAAAATAATATGCTTTAGAAAGCACTACCAATTAAGTTCCATAAAGGCCCCCTCTATTCATTCCTAATATTCGAGTCCCTGGCACCAGTAATGGAGCTTTGGATGTGCTGCATCACAAGAAGGAGAATCATAATCCTTCAAACCTGCTTGTGCTGGGGCAGATGGATTGGAGAGATGATGTTTGACAAATTCTCTGTCATTTTGGAGGAGGGAGAAGCAGAGCAGAACACGAATGAGTATATGACAGCCTCAGAGGCCTGCCAAAAGCCAGACCAGGTAAACATTCACACCTAGAAATTAAATCAACACAACTATCTTGTAGCCAACATCTTTCGCTGTTGTGACATCCCAGGAATTTTTTTCACCCCCACATGTTAGATAGCTTCTTCATGGACACTGAACTATGCCACTTGTCATGTGTACAGTATGGAGAACAAAGAAGGAAACAGGATGAGATTTCCATTCCTTTGAGGAAATTACTTGTATTAGCTCTTTAATCCTTGTCCTGAGAATTAAAAATGATATAATACATGTGAAACATACAAAGCAAGACTGTGTCTGGCCACACGGTAAGCAATCAAGATGTGCTGGTTGTTGTTGGTGTTGTCATTGTTTCCATTATATTTTCCCTCTTTTCTTTCTAGACATTCTTCACCAACTCAAGCCATGTCCTACCCAGTTATCTACCATTTTGGACACAGAGAGAGAAGAGGTAACTAAGAGGAAGAAATGAAGAAGCACTTAGAAATTGGAAAGCAGAAATAGTTGCTCTAAGATCTGCTGAACCTCCCTGATTCTCTCATCTTAAGTATTTACAAAGGAGTTTATGAGCTCAAGCAGACTCTACCTCAGCGTGCTCATCTATAAAATGGGGGGATGGGCAATATGAGTGTATTAGCTTCCTCCAGGGAAGTCATGCTGTTTGACAACCTGTAGGATAATTTTATAGTTTCAATATATAGCCAAGGAGCAAAGAATCTAAATTTCTGCTGAATCCCTGGATGACAACAGGAGGCATAGTGTGCACGAATGGATCTCATTCACTCCACGTCCTTCTTTGCCAGAAATAGAAGAAAAATTTGCCTTAAGTATAGCTGTTTTTATTGGGTATTGTCTGCTGTGAATAAGGAAGTTTGTAAGAGGACAATGAAGACATTGTCCTCATTGCATTATGAGGACAATGCAACATGTGATACGTTCATCTTAACTTCCCAATGTGAGGAGACACAAAGCATATGTAGGCATTTCCCACTCTATATACGTGTATAAATGTGTGTATACATATAAACACATTATATATACATTGTATGTCTATATTATATACACACACATACAAATATGCACACATACTTAGATACACACTATTGTGCTTAAAATATTTTTGTTCATGGCATACTCTTACCGTTGATTTGCATAAGACTTTCTTTTCTTTGTTTAAGTAATATATTAAACTACAAAAAAAAACCCTTCCCCCTCATGGAAACTAGAACATTGGCAATTACTTGCATGTACTTCATTGGTATTACCTCATCCTTTCTCTGTTCCTCCCTGAAAATAACCATTTCCTAGCTTATGTGTCCATCATAAGCTTGCTTTCCATTTATATCATCATGTCTAAAAAATTATATTCTCATTTTAGTCATTTTGAACTATAAAAGTGCTATATGTAATATCCTGAGACTTATGGTTTTTATCTAAAATCATTGTTAAAATCAATCCATTTGGTTGAATGTAGCTATACCTCAATTTTTTGGACACCGACATTGTATTCCATTGCATAAATATACCACACTTTATTTATCCATTCTGCCAATGGGCATTTGAATTATTTCCACATTTTACAATCAGTTTGGCCTGAAATGTATATTAATCAGTAATAATTCAATGAGTACCCAGTGCTTTTCTTTAAACACTTTACCATTCAGACATAGTCACAAAACCAATCAAAGGGGAAGGAATAAGGGTTGAGTGCATTTTAGTAAGGCCTGCTTTTGGGGGTGAGGGATTCTCTTTAGTAAGGACTGATGCTTGACTGTTAACTCCAATGAACACATTTTTATAAAGATTTCATGTATCATCTCCTGAGCCAGCCATTTCCAACCAACAATAGCTTTGCTACTTTAAGAAAGTGCTACTTAAGCTGTGCTTCAGTTTCTTTTTCTATGAAAATAACCAGGCCAATTTTTAAAATCTGCAAGATTCCTCTCAACCCCTGAGATTCTAGGGCCTGGAGGAGGCAGAGGGAACCTATCCACATTAGGACAACCTCACATTTGTGGAATTATGAATCACATGATATTTTGTATACAGTATTTAACATTCACAATGACCTGATGAAGTAGTTACTATTATTTTCATTTTCGAGATAAGGAAGCTGAGGCAGAGATTAAAAAAAAGAAAGAAGACCACACACACCTAAGGTTTTAAAAAGCTAGCTAGTCAGTCATGGAATGAAGATGGAAATCCATGCAGCCCAAAACAAAACCCCACCCGGTTGCCTAAGCACTCTGGATCTCAGCCAGCTGAGCCATTTTCTGAATTCCGTAGAGTTCTAAGAGCAATCACTATTAAATTCAAGCACACAACTTTCATCTCAAGCTACAAGACCTTCCTCCCACAAACCAAAGAATGAAATTGACACCTTTCATGGAATAGAGATTTTTTCATCAGTACCTTATAAAAAATATGCATTCTTGTTTGTTTGTTATGACTATTCACTCATAAGTGAACAGAGTAGAATTGAAGTTGCTAAGACTGAAGATGTCACAATGAATTTTGGTAGAAAACTTTTCTATCACCAGCATTCCAGACTGTGATGTGACAGCATATTCTTATAATGTTTTGTATAGTTCTTTTAATAAAATTTTTTATTCATCTATTTGATAGAGATCAGTGTGGGGCAAGGGGAGAGGGAGAGAGAGAACCTCAAGCAGACTTCCCACCAAATGGGGAGCCCAATACAGAGCTTGATCCCACGCCCCTGAGACCATGAGCCAAAATCAAGATTGAACACTTCATCAACTGAGCCACCTAAGCACCCCTATAATTACTTCTTAGACATTTCCCCATAGTGTGACTGTAGCACCACGGAGAATTCAATTCAGAATGTAGAAATTAGTGCAATATTTGAATATTTTTGCCAACATGCAAAGTTGTGGTATTTTCAGTTTATTAAATATTACCAGTGTATGAAAGCTTCAGTTCATTAGGAGGCTGAAAGAATACAGTGTTGCCAACTTATAATCATCAGCCAGTGAACATTCATCTTGTGCTGTGTGCAGAATACTGAATGAGGCAGTTGGGGCACGATAAAAGAAGTAGAAGACTGCATTAAATGATCTTATAATTTAATTGAGAAAATTGTCTAAACTTAAGAGCAGCTTATTAAATATCAAATACAAATTTAAATGGTATGAATTAAACTGGTGTATATTTAGAGAACACAGAATAGAAGAGGATTTACAGATTAGTCAGAGACCAGCTTTAAGGAAATCATGTGTGCCCTAAAAGCCATAACTTCTGTTGAATACTACTGTGAGCAAGCCTCTGTGCCTTCACACTGACTAAACACTATCTCATTTGATCTTTACAACCCCTTTTTGACAAAGTATTAGTTTTATTCCCGTTTAAAAACTAAAGATGAGGACATCAATGACTAGAAAGCCAAGAGAATACACCAAACGTCATCCAGCTAACACGGGGCTGGCTCAGGATTTAAGCCCAGTGGGTCTGACAGCAAAGCTGATGTGCTAACCAAACTGCATGTGGTGGATGTAGACTGTGTTTAAACAAACTGCATGAAGGTGGATGTTGGCTCTGGAGAGATGGACAAAGGGAGATGAGCACATTCCTAGAGAACAGAGCGCAGGTAGTGCAGGTGAGACATCATGTGGAAGACTGGAGGTAGATCAGTCTTTTTTCTTAACCTTTGAACTAATTTTAAACTTACAAACAAGTTGCAAAAACAGTCAGAAGAGTTTTCTTATATGCTTCAACTTCCCTTCCCCGGTTGTTAACATCTTACATGGCAATGTTCAAGAACAAGAAATTAACACTGGCACAGTATTACTAACAAGACTTTAGATCTTACTTAAAATTCTTACTTCCCCTTTAGTGTTCTTTTTGTGCTCCAGGACCTTATCCAGGATCCCATATTACACTGAGCTGCCTTTCCTCCTTAGGCTCCTCTGGTACATCACAGACTTTCCGGTCTTTCTTGGTGTTTCATGGTTTTGACACTTTTGAAAACTACCAATCTGTTATTCTGTAAGCTGTCTCCCCATGTGCATTTGTTCAGGATTTTCCTGTAACTGGAATGGGATTATACATTTTTGGCTAGAATATCACAACAACGATGTATCTATCTTCAGTGTATCATATCTTGGGGTTCACGATATCAATGTGTCTTATTACTACTGTATGGTAGTTTTGCCCATTGTAATATTACTACATTTTCCATTGTAGTTGATAGGTATTTGGGGAGTGAGGGTGGGGAGATTCCTTGAGACTATGCAAATCTTATTTTTCCTCAAATAATTGCCCTTTAATTTTAGTATCCATTGGTGAATCTTGTCTGACTTTACTGGTGTAGTGTTTACCTAATGATGATACTCAATCTCTGTCTTTTCTTCTACATTTGTTGATTGAAATACTATTGTGAGGAAGACATGTCTCTTCTTTACTTATTTATTTATGTAAATAAGCATGGATTATGGATATTGATTTATTCCATGGGTTAAATCCAATATTATCATTATTAATTTTGTGGCTTGAATTATTTCTCCTTTGACACTGGGGCTCCCTAGGTTGGATCCTGTATTGTTTTGACAAGGTTCATTTTATTTAAACATTTCATTGCTTTCTGGCATGACATGCTATTCCAGATCCATCTGGTATATTTCCTGCCCTGGCCCTGAAATCAAATACTTCCTTCTATTGAAGGGTGGCTCAGTCAGTTAAGTGTCTGCCTTTGGCTCATGTCATGATCTCTGGATCCTGGGCTCAACAGAGAGTCTGCTTCTCCCTCTCCCTCTGTTTCCTCACCCCTGCTCATGCTCATGATCATACTCTGTCTTTCTCTCAAATCAATAAATAAAGTATTAAAAAAAAGGAATAGCTAAGATAGATTACCTATGCACTGAATGAGAGAGGCCCAGTTGTAGAACAAAAGTGTAAGAGGAAGAAAGAAAAGGAAGAAGCAGAAATATTAGAGAAAAATAATTGGCTAGAGAAGGTGATAGACACAACAGAGGGTTGAGGGAAGTGTAAAATTATTCTGTTTGGTATTTCAGAGAGCTGAATACATAGAGGTGTCACTGGTAATATCAGGAATGATTGATTCTGTGTCAAGAAAGCACAGATTTTAGTTTTGACATATTTAGCTTAAGAATTATTGAGACATGTTAATGGAAATATCTCTAGTAAGAATGGGAGGTATTATACTAAAGATAAATACTGTATTTTTGAATTCCTAATACCTACCTCTGTATGTCCTTTCAGTGGGCTTTTAGAATAATAATAGCTAACATTTTTAAAAGCTTACATTATGTCATGCTTATGCCAGGCATTTTTTATACACATCAAGCATTTATATTTATATGGCCTTATTTAATCCTCACAATACTCATACTCATATCAGTTCCATATTTTTATGGAGAATCTGAGATTTAAGTAGACTGAATAGCTTGACCAAAGAGACACAGCTAGTAATTTATGAAATCAAGTTTTGACTCCAGCTTATGACTCCAATTCCCTACTCTTAATAAACTGTTTTCGAGAGAAAAGTAGATAAACATGTAGAGTGATCAAACAAAAAGCATGCCTTATAGAAATAGATTTGAGACTTATTTGTGCAAATTAATTCACTAGAAGAGTAAGACTAAAGGAATAAAAACTCCCTAAACAGAATCTCAATAAAATACATTTGAAATAAGGAAGACAAATTCAAAGCAATAAAACAGAGAAGGAAATAGAAAATATTATTGGCATATCAGTGACAAAATGCTATAGTAGGAGTTTTCTATCAGTAATAGTAGGTAAGCTTATTGCAGGCCAACCCTCCTGCGAAGGACAATTATAAAATGCAGCAAATATCTCAAACCATTTGTTTTAAGGTATCAGAAAGCCTTCCAAATTAGCAAAGACCTCCAGAGACAAGATCCCAGAGTAAAGTGGAGGTCCTATATAAAATTCATGCCCTTTGCTAATGCAGCATTTGTCAGTTTTCAAGATGCTGTACAAAGCTTCTGGAAGTCTTAATGGGACTTGGAATAAGAAATTGGAATTCAGAATCTATCCAGAAGAGGCCTTAACAAATAACTTACTCTTTCAGCTGGGACCCTTAATGACTACACTTTAGAGATTTACCATAACAGGTATTCTATTCCCATAGAATAAAGCCCACCTCCAATTGACTCAATCCAAGATTCAATTAAGGCAATCTGCCCAACATTAACTACCTTCCGGTAGAAAAAGTATGTCCTTTTTAGAGGAAATAACACTTTATAAATTTTCATACACTGTGTCCAGGATTCAGTAAAAAAATTAGCCAGTATCCAAGAGACAAGTGTAAGTGCCTCAAATCCAAGATAAAAGGCAGAAAATAGAAACAGATCTATCCAAGATCCAGACATTAGATTTAGATATTAAAATATATGTGATTACTGTTGGTGGGAATGTGAACTGGTACAGCCACTCTGGAAAACTGTGTGGAGGTTTCTCAAAGAGTTAAAAATAGAACTACCCTATGACCCAGCAATTGCACTGCTGGGATTTACCCCAAAGGTACAGATGCAGTGAAAAGCCGAGACACGTGCACCCCAATGTTTATAGCAGCAATGTCCACAATAGCCAAACTGTGGAAGGAGCCTCGGTGTCCATAGACAGATGAAATGGATAAAGAAGATGTGGCCTATGTATACAATGGAATATTACTCAGCCATTAGAAACGACAAATACCCACCATTTGCTTCAACATGGATGGAACTAGAGGGTATTATGCTGAGTGAACTAAGTCAATGGGAGAAAGACAAACATTATATGGTCTCATTCATTTGGGGAATATAAAAAATAGTGAAAGGGAATAAAGGGGAAAGGAGAGAAAATGAGTGGGAAATATCAGAGGGTGACAAAACATGAGAGACTCCTAACTCTGGGAAATGAACAAGGGGTAGTGGAAGGGGAGGTGGGCGGAGGGATGGGGTGACTGGGTGACGGGCACTTGACGAATGAGCACTGGGTGTTATACTATATGTTGGCAAATCGAACTCCAATAAAAAATACAAATAAATAAATAAAATAAAATAAAATAAATGTGATGAACATAATTCAAAAAATAAAAGGCAAGAAAAAAGATTTCAGAAGAGAAATTAAAACTATAAAAAGGAATCAGATAGGAACTACAGAATTGAAAAATTTAATTGAAATTACATCTTAATAGACAGCTTTAAGAGCAGATTAGATAAAACTAAAGAAAAAAATACTAAACTAAAATCTATGTTAGAAGATATTCAAGCTGAATCACAGGAGAGAAATAGTTAAAAACCAAATTTTTAAAAGTGTAGTAGATATATAGGACACGGTAAAAAGTATAGTACACATATAATTGGGATCCCAGAAGAAGAAAGAATAGAGCAAAAGTAACACTCAAAGAGATAAGGACTAAGAACCTTCCCAACGGATGAAAATACACGAAGTCTGAGGTTGAGGAAGTGCTACAAGTACAATCGATAAAGAAATGACCACACTGAGGTACTTCTGGTGCTTTCCAAGAAAAAAAGGAAAAAGTGAAAGATAGCAGCTAACTTCTCAACAGAAACGTATGAAGCCAGAAGATAATGGAATGATATTTTCAAATTGCAAGGGGAAAAGAAAAAAATGGAAAAATGCTAACTTTGTCTGATGGTTAATCCTTCAAACAGGAAGGATTTCTGTTTAAAAATGAGATGCTCTCAGACCAACATAGAGATTTCATCACCCACACTGAAGGAAATACTGGAAAGCCCTTCTTTAATCCAAGGTGAGATGATTCCTGTTGGACACACTGAAATGCTGGAAGAAAGGAAGAACGAGGGAAAAGATAAACATACAGGGAAAATCTAGATGATTATTAGCATACAGAAAAATACTGATAATGTCTTGTGGAGCTAATATACACATGCATATGTAGGTTTAAAATACATAACAAAAGCACAAAAAAAGAAAAAAGATATTAAAGTGTTCTAAAATCCTTAAATGACTTCAGTCATTTAAGTTATAGAAATAATTTAAATTGAAATTTGGGACACCTGGGTGGCTCAGTGGTTGAGCATCTGCATTTAGTTCAGGTCATAATCCCAGGGTCCTGGGATTGAATTCCATATTGGGCTCCCCACAAGGAGACTGCTTCTCCCTCTGCCTATGTCTCTGCCTCTTTCTGTGTGTCTCTCATGAGTAAATAAATAAAATCTTTAAAAAAATAAATAATTTAAATTGAAATTTAGACATCAAAGATATTTGCAGTGATGTAGGGTAGACACTGAAAGAATAATTAAAAAGTTATAATAAAACAATACTGCTACTTCAAAAAAAAAAGCCAAGATAGGAAAGAAAAGAGAGGGACAAATAGATGACAAATTAGAGAACAGATTTAAATCAAAGCATAATAATAGCACAAAATGTAAGTATATAGAACACTGTAATTTTTTAATCACCAAATAGTATTTAAAAATAAAAACCACAGACTGGTTAAAAGGATGTACTTTAAATAAAAGGAAATAAATACAAGGAAAATAAAATAATGAGGAAAATACACAATGCAAAATGAATCAAAACAAAGTTGGTATAGTTATGTCACTACTGGAAAACAGGATGGAAGTATTGCTAGAGATAAAAGAGGGATTTGTTTCATAATTATAAAATAGTCTATTAATAGGAAATTGAATAAAAATAAAGTATATGCACCCAATAAAATATTCCCAAAATGCAGAAATAAAGTTGACAGAAATAAAGTGAGAGGAAAAGTCAACAATTATAGGTGAAAGTTTTAACACAATTGTAACTAATATAATAAGTAGACTAAATAAAAAAAAACACTAACGTAATAGATACAAACCACATGATTAAAATGCTTGACCTCTCTAGAACTCTGTATTCAAAGACTACATGTTTTCAAAATAATATGTAACATTTACCAAAATTAACAGCACAGTGGGCCATAAAGCAAATCTTAACAAATTTCAAAATATTGATGTCACACAGAATACATTTCCCAACTACAGTGAAATAAAGCTAAAATTAATATCTGAAAGACAATAGAAAAATCCACAAATATGGTAAATAACCAATACACTTGCAAAAACACACAGATCAAACAATAAATGATAATGAAATAAAAACTATTTTGAACAAAATGGTACGAAATTATGGTATGTCAAAACTTGGGTGATGCAGCTATGGCTGCTTAGAGGAAAAACGATAGTCTTAACAAATATTAAGAAAGAAAAGAGGCTGAAAGTCAGATCTATAATTATTCACCTCAGAACTGACAAAAAGAAGAACAAACTAAAGCCAAATAAGTTTTTAAAAAGAAATAATACAGGGAACACAAGAGAGAACAAATGCAAAATGTAATGTAAAAAGATAAAAGTAAATTTATAGAATTATTCCATAAATAAACTGCGTATCCATAGTAGAGAGAAGTCACAAATTACCAGTACAGAAACAACAGAGGGCTTTTACCTTCAAATCCTACATGCCTTAAAAATTTAAGAAGATACTATAAACAACATTATCCAATTAATTTGAAAATTTAGATAAAATGTGCACATTCCTTGAAAAACACAAATTGCCAAATGTGACCTAGAAGAGATAAGAAATCTGAATAGTCTTATATCTGTCAAAGAATTTTGTTCTGTAATTAGAAAACTTGCAAGCGAACACTACACTCAGGTTTCCCTGTTGAAGTTTTCCAATCATTTACAGCAGAAACAACACAAATCTTACACAAACCCTTCCAAAAAAAAAAAAAAGAAAGAAAGAAAGAAAATGTAAACTTAGAAACTCATTTTATGAGGCTGTCATAACTTTGACACAAAACCTGACAAGGGCATGACAAGAAAAGAAAATCACTTTCCCTCAAGAATTTAGATGTGTGTCCTAAAATTATTAGCCACTAAATCAAAACTAAGTCTATGAATATAAGGTTGGTTCAACATGGACCACTTAATCAATATAATTCACAACATTCAGAGAATAAGAGAGAAAAATCACATGATTAGCTCAAAAAATGCAGTGACTGATAAATAGATCAATATTCATTTTTGACAATCTGAGAAGAGAAGGAAATTATCTTAATCTGTTAAGAGAATCTCTAAAATACTTGCTGCAAGTACTGCATTAAATAGTCAACTGCTGAAGGATTTCTACCTGGGATGAGTGGATAATGATACCCACTGTCACTATTTCTATTAATCCTTATACAGGAGGTGCACTCCCTGATCCCTTTCTCTGCATACACTCTATATCAATCATCCCTATAAATTATGCATTTTACTTACTTATCCTTCTACAATGTAAGCTTTATAGGCAGGGATTTGTAACTTATTTGCTCACTGTTCTATCATGTCTATAACAGTGTCTGGCATGTGGCAAGCCCTTGATAAATATTAGTTGGATGAATTAAACAAATGAGTAAAGTTTAAAGATGATTTTACAGAAAAAACCCTTATAATACTTCAATCATTTTTTTATTTTATTTTCATATTCTTGTTTGGTATTTTTCTCATTGGAGTCCACATTTCGATTTTCAGGGGCCCACAGAGGCCACATGTCACAGCCTGACTGGAATGTTCCATGACTCGCACAGTGAGAACGAAAGGCACATAATTCTGCTGTGAGAGTAGAGCATTTTAATGTTGGCTTCAATATTTTTTAGTACATTCATAAAATGTTTAATGAAAGTGTGATAAAAAAGAAGAGTGGTTTTATTAAAAGAAAAATAAAAAGTTCTGTGTTGTTCCAAGGGATCATCTTTTGGTTTGATACTCAAAATGAACTGAAGTGAGGGTACAAAAATATGCTTGAAAATAACGGATTCAGTGTGTTATTTATAATATATAATGGAACATGTTCCTGAGAAAGTAGGTTACTTCTTTATGCACATATAAATTTGAAATTAATACAATAAAAAGTTGAACATCTTTGGTTAAGGAGGACAGTAAGGTCAGATGTCAAATTCATAATAAAAACATTGCTGTAGCCAGACCAGAAAGTGACTCTCTGATCTTTTTAGGGTTTTTCAATAAGTTTTTCTGATGATTTTTTTCCTTCGTTCACCATTTTTATAGTCTCACTCTTAAAAGACTCATTTTCTTTCAAGAATAATCACTCCAGCAAAAAAGAAAATCTCTTCATTTCAACAATAGTTGGGTTTGTTAAATTTTCAGCTTTAAAGAGAAGATAAATAAGACAGTACTTTGGAGAAAAATGACTAATTTGGAGCCTTTAACTATTTCTAGAACATCTATGAGTAATTTTGGCATACCACCTTGCAAAATTTTGTTAGGTCTTGAATTAATATTCACCTAAGAATAGCTATAACCTAAAAAAATTATATAAGACCGGTCAGCTCCTGGCAGCCAATGTTCTTTCACCTCTCTCCACCTGGAAAAGAGAGTCTTTACTATAAATCAAGGAAAAGATACTATCCAGATTCCAACATTCTTTTAAGAATTTCCTTCATGGTGAAGTATCTTGAGAGTTGATATCAGAACATCTAAGGCTCTAAAAGAAAACTACCTCAGAGTGTAAAATGATGTAGGTAAACTTTTGATTCAACTCATACATAAGTAAATAAATTTCTCAGACATACTTCCCCTACTTGTCAGATTTCTCCCTGCCCGCCAACTCCATCCCAACTGCAATGTGACATCCTGTAGAAATAAAACAGATTCTGAAGTCAGTCAAATACACATTCAATTCCAAGCTCTACCACTTACTGTGTGAATTTGGGCTAACCATTAACATCTCTGGACCTCAATTTGCTCCTCAGTAAAATGGGGCTGATGATACTTCAGGAAGGGTATCTATGAGGACTAAATGAGATAATTTACAAGCATGTAGTAGGCACTTTGGGAAACAATAAAAAGTTCTTCATTTGATCAATGCTTCTTCACTTCTATTTTATGTAGAACTGTGCTTTGTCCTTTTCACGCCCAATATATCTAAACCATTGTTCTTTAATCTCATCTTTCCACTCTGGTCTACCAGTTGTATAATCTTGAAAAAATGGTTCATACATTTAGAGCTCATTCTTTCATACCTTCTCTCTCTCTAGGAAATCCAATAATTAGAAATAATAACTACAAAATAAATAGTGCTTAATAGGTTCTAGCATTGTCCTAAGTAGTAGCTCATTTATTTTTCCCATCAGTCCTATGAGAAATGTGCTCCTATTTGCATTCAACAGATATAGAGAATAGGGAAGAGAAAGTTGAAGTGACTTGTCCAGGCTACACACAGTAGGTGTCAGCAGAGACAAGAGTCAAACCCAGAGCCTCTACTTGAAATCATTATGTAGGAATACCCATCACTTTATTTTAATTTGACTCCAGAATTTAATCCAAGATGATGTCTCAAAACACTTATTCTTTGAATTTAGGATTGAAAAAGACAATATAAAAAGAAAGGAAGCTAAATGGTTCTCAGCATGAAGTGTGTCCCCAGAAATTGGGAGTGCCACTATTATATGATGGGATAGACTGTGATAGGATAGGCTGTTCTCTTCCTCACTTCCCTTGAATAGAAAAAGGCGGAGTGGACCCAAACAGAAAAGCTGACATGAGAAATAAGATTGCTAGAAACAATGTCTTCTGAATAACTCCCAACATCTATTGTCTTATCATCAAAATGAATCAAAACTGTGTCTCTCAAAAGCCAAATAATAGATGACATTTATTGAATATCTACTTTGTGACATCCATCGTGCTAAGCTGGCCCTAGATAATTTCATCTAATCATTACAGGATCTCCACTCAGAAAAATACTATTATTTTGCCTACTGTAAATATGGAAACTCAAAAAAAATGGAAACTCATGTTGCAAAAGACTAATGAATTTGAGCATATGGTTGATAAATAGTAGGGATGGAGAAAGAACTAGCTGTATAGCTCTCATGGACTGAGTGAAGGCAGAAAACTTACATCATGGGATGTCATAGTTGAATTCCTTAGTTTAAGATTCTCTGGTTCATTCTACTCTGTATGAATTTTAAAACACACACACACACAAAAAAAAAAAAGAAAAAAGAAAAGAAAAGAAAAGAAAAGAAAAGAAAAGAAAAGAAAAGAAAAAAAGAAAAAAAACTGAGGCCAAGTCTAGTAAAGTGACTTGCCCAAGTTTCTCAGATCATTAATGGCAGTGCCAAACTTAGAACTCTATTCTCCTTTTTGCTTGCTCCTGTAATTTTCTGCCACACTACCCTGCCTCTTGCTTGGGGTAGAAGAGTGATTATAGAATCCATGAACATAAATTTCAAAAACCCCCTGTTTGTTTTCTGCAGTAATTAGAAAGAAGTGAAAGTGGGGGAGGAAGGTTAAAGAGGCTTTGGAGGTGGGCGAAAGAGAGTCAAATATGGAGAGAAAGGTCCTAAAAAGTGTCCTTAGCTGACCCCTAGTGAACACTAGAGTGCTTTGTTCAAAAGAACTCATAACTAAAAATAAGCTGGGAAAAGTGCCCCTATAGGAAAAACAACATTTCGTGCAAAAGTATGATTTCAATAAGTCAACCGAGTCCAAGTTTAGACTGTGATTCATTTTACAAATGAAGTTACACCCCCAGATCATGTATGCATCCAATTTCAGCCTTTGGCCATATTCTTCATCACTCTTGTGGGACATGTGTTTATTAAATTATAGCCCATGCCCTGTTCTGTGGTGTGGACTGTTTATCTTGTAGATCTGAAATAACATAATTATTTAAAGCAAGTTTGAATGGCATATTATTAAATTCCTTTTTTTCTTTTCTACCAACAGAAAGTGTTCTCATTTTCTAAATTTAAAATATTTATCTCTTTAAATTTTGATACAATATCTTTGATACATACACAATAACATTAAAAGTTGTGTGTGTAATTATACTGTCAAATGGTTCCATCTTCCCTCTTAATCTTCCTCCAGCGCATTCAGTTTCGAAGAACTGGTGCTGCCAGACTATAATAAATCATCCCTGCAGGCCTCGAATATTGTGCCATACAAGAGAAATTTGGGAAGGATAACATTTTTTTAAGTGAATACATATAGGCATTTTTTATTTGTACACATGACTACATATTGTTGGCACTTAAAGTTAATTGCCTGACTTTTGAATTAAAGAATAGTTAACAGCAGGTCTATTCCACACAAGGCTGTCAAGGTGGTGCTCAATATCTATTGGTGGTTTTGACTATTTTATGCTGGATTAAGTCAATGAAAAATTGTGTAGACATAATAGCACCAATTATCAAGTGCTCATTATATGCTAGGCATATTATCATTAAAACTCACAGTGTTTCTGCAAAGTAAATCGTACCAACACTTTTTATTAGATAAAAAAACTCTAGGGGCTCAGAGAGTTTAAACAGTTGAAAGAGGTCAAACAGTCAGTGGCAGAGATTGGGACCTAATTAACATGGGTTGGAAAACACTTTGGGAAAGGTTGACCTAACTGATTTGTACAAAGCCAACCCAGAAATTCTTCATCTTAAAGAGCATGGGCTATAAAGGCACAACCTCTTTCCTTCATTCCATGCTACCTTCTCCATTTTAATAATATTTTTAAGGAAAAAAAAAACTAACACTTATTGAGCACTTACATTCTACCAGAGTCCATGCTGGCCCTTTGCATATGGTCTTCCATTGAAATTTTTCTAAACACATGGGAGCTCTCTGACTCTGCCCAGCTGCCTCCTATTGTGGCTGGAAGTCAAGACCACTTGGCAGGTAGTCAGAAAATTGAATTCCAGTCATGAAAATAGGGTTGGTCACAAATCCTCTTCACACCATTTCTTTATCTGTAATATGGGATAATAATACAGTCCATACCTCACTTCTCAGTTGGAGGCAACATGTCAGATAATAAAATATTAGAGGAGAATACAATTATATCTATGTACAGAGTGGTCACCTATATGACAGAGTCACATTGTATGCTTTTAAAATATGACACATGTGTGGCCAGTAAAGGAGGGACAAAGGGGAAATGAGAGAGCGGAAAAAAGGAATTACAGAAAATAATCTGAACAGGGCCAGTCATTCCTCCTGTTATTCTACTTAATTGGAATAAACCTCCAGTAAAAGGGACTCAGTCCCTCCCAGTTCTTTTGTGCTTCTCCAAGTGTGAGCATCTCCCTGTGCTAGGTTTAGCTTCTAGGGATTAGATGCATAATTTTCTAATAAGATGGCCTATAAATGCAAGCCATCTGGCTCTCCAACAAACAGCCACTTGTTTTAATGCAGAACGAAAAACTGGCTGTGAGAGAAGACATATTCCTCGGAGCATTTTCAAGAATAATCTCGATTGTGCTTCTCAAACCATCTGTGGTGAAGCACTATTTTTTCCCAACACTTTTTAAACTAATACTTTTGTAAAATACAATAAAAATTAATTACTAGAAAATAACCACTTGCTTGGATGTCCAGCCATGCCATCTGGCTCATTCTCAATTTCAATACTTATCTTGTTGCTGACCAGAAACAAAAAATTCATTGATTTGCACTGGCTCAGGAACCATTCTGTGAGTAGCGCTGATCTTAAGGACAAGCTCTAATGTCAATGCTAATTCTAAAACCCCAAACCTTCTTTAAAATAGGACTCCATTTCTACTCAAATGAGGATTTTTTATTGTTCTTAGATAATCCTTTTTTCTTCTCTTCTTGTTGCCCAGGAAGCCCAACACCCTTGGGCTCTTCTTGTTTTCCTACACAAGCCTCTCCTCTACCTTCTCTATCCTTCATCTTCACTACAAAACTGTTATGTTTGGTAACTTCTGTCCCCAAATATCCCACATTTCTAATCTTTCCTTTCCTTCCTCAATCCCATAGAAATATACCCATTCTGTAGCCCATCCCCTTGGAGTCTTGTCTATAGTAACTGACAGGCTACTTACGTCAATCAATGAGTTTATGCTGAGACCTATAAAGTCATGGCTCACTCCATTCAATGGAATTCCATGTATAAACATTTGTCTATTTGAGCCTGCTGTATTTAAGGTATTCTGCTGGAAAGGATGTCATAAAAGGTACAATATCTGCTCTTAAGCAGTTCATCACCATGTCACTTGGGTCATAATCCAAATTGACTCTCAGGTCAATACTTTCACACCCTACTCTCATTGTCAGACCTCATTTCCCTCCACTCCGTAGCCTGGCTAGCTACTTCACTGTTACCTGAACACACCATAATTTTTAAGATTTCTGTACTCTTATTCGTGTCATTCAGTTATATTCCAGAATCTTCCTTTCTGCTACTCATCTTTCCAGGTCTAGCTCAAGGAGGGTTTCATCTTCATCATGAGTCTTCTGGACAAAGGAGCACTACAGGGCCAAAGGATCTGCCCTTCCCATAACATTCAATGTAGCACCATGTCATGTGATTTTGAGTTGTTAGAATAGTACTTAATTAGACTGTAGACCTCTCCTGAGCAGCATCTTCATTGTTTGGTATAATGACAACTGATGTTCATCCAACATCTTTATTCATTGCTCACTAAGAACAAGGCTGCTTCCTCAACTCTCTTGGAAATACAAACACAAAGACCCTTGAGACCTAGGACTGAGCTCAGCTTTCCACTCCTATGTGTCTTGTGTAATATTTATCTTCCTTGTACTCCATGAAAAAATGTGTCAATGGCCAAACAAACCTCAAAATGTCTACATATTCTATTTCCCTCTTTGAGAGGCCTATGAAAATTAGTCTTAAAATTTTTATTAAGTCTTACAGGTGAACAATTTAACTTTATTTAAACCAGAAGTTTCCTAAAATAATTTGACCATGAAACTCTTTGTCTAAAAACATCTTTGTGAATAGCTAATGGATATTACGATTTTAATGTTACTCTTCAAAATTCAATTTGACATTGATGGGGTTATAATTTCAAGGTTAAAATGCTAAAAACTAAAGAGTTAGTTTTAATTTTGTTAAGTATCATAAAGGGAAGTGATTTTTCTTTAAATCCTGTTGTTTAGAGACACATACTGAAGTATTTGTGGGTGAAATGATATGAAATCTGAGATTTTCTATAAAATACTCCCAGACGGCAGCCCGGGGACCTCAGCGGTTTAGCGCCGCCGTCAGCCCAGGTGTGATCCTGGAGACCCGGGATCAGGTCCAGCGTTGGGCTCCCAGCATGGACCCTGCTTCTCCCTCTGCCCGTGTCTCTGCCTCTTTCTCTCTCTCTGTATCTCTCATGAATAAATAAATAAAATCTTAAAAAAAAAATACTCCCAGAAAGGCAGAATATAAGACAGATAAAAGATTGGCAGAATTTTGATAATTGGTGAGCCTTCATGATTAATGCATGGAAGTCCAGCATATAGCCTACTATTCTATATATGTTTGAAAAGCTCTATTATAAACAGTTTTGTTTTTAAATTCTAGGTTGCTTAAAATACCTAAATTCAGCCAAACTTCATTAACTTGGAATTCACCAATTTAAATTTTGTGATCATCAGAATAGTATATTAATTTGATTAAACTTAAATAAATCCTCAGGGGCTCTGGAGGGACCTCAGCATCACTGCCAACACAGCAGGTCATCAGGTGGGTTCCCATCCTTTCTCCCAAATCTGAGCTACAGGCTGAAAAACTCCTACTTAAACTCTTTAGTGAAGTACAGATCTGTATAAGACTTTATTTCCAGAAAGGGTCCCACTTTATATGTTTGAAAATATAAAAGTGTGAAATCCACTGCTGTAGGTCATGCTGCCTAACCCGGATGGAAGTGATCTACTAGACCTAATTTGGTGAAGCCCATCCTTGTTCCAAGTTAGCCTCATTTTAAAAATTGGTTCAGGATTCAGTTCAATCCCCAGACTCCCTTTCCGGTGCCTTCCCACAGAGGCCAGGGAAGGCTGCATTTTGGTGCTTTGCTGGGTTTGTGGTTTGTGGGTTGGCAGATTGCTTTCAGGCAGCCTTCTACATAGTCTGGTATGTATCACACCATGATTATTTCCGTTAGCTAGTGGCAGGTCTGCAGCCACCTGCATGCCTCCAGATGTGATTTCCCACCCCAAATAAGCACCTGGGGCAGCTCCACAAGACCCAGGCTTAGTTTCATGGAGACTCTGTTCGAACAAATGGATTAACTTGTCCATTTCTCCAAAGGATATTTTAGGGATTAACTCTTGTCTTGGTCCCTATTGGTGGTATCTTGAAGAGCAAAAAATCCCATCAAGAGAGGACTTTACAGGACTATCAAAGAAATCAGAAAATACCTCTAAGTGTTATCACATTACAAAGTGGAGGTCAGTAAAGAACTCCTTCTAGTGTACCCATCATCCAGTTTCTTATTATGGGATGGAGTATAAGGCTTCAGAGCACCAGCTGTGGAGTCTGATAGTCTCAGGAGCGTCACAGCCCCTGGACCTTGGCTTTACTACGTCAGTTGCTAGCCTTGGTCTCCTCATTTCTCAGAAGGTTGAAAATAATATAGCCTACACCACAGAGCTGTCCCAAATGCTTTTAAATGCACTGTTTCTTCAGTATCATTGTAAAATAGGAGATGGTGAGATCAGCACTTTGTATAAAGCTTGTCCTGGTACAAAGTAGAAGCTTGACATATTTCTGCTTCTTCTGATGGTGGTGGTAGAGGAGGTTATAATAGTCCTGCTCCCCAATTACTCCCCCAGGGAAGAAGTCTGGACAAGCAGTTCTCCCTTTGTCATTCTGTTTAGTTTCCTGGAAGATTCACTTAATGACCTTGGCCCTGGGCACACCTGAGAAATGAGGAAAGCAAGTTCCGATTGAGGTGGAGCCCACTCTGAGGGGCTTGCCAGTCTCACTGTGCCCTCTGCACTGTGACATTGTTCCTTCACTGTCAGGGAAGATCAGGAGAACCTATTGGTACCAGACAGGAGATCTGCATTTATTTAGCAATTAGCTTCCATAGTGATTCCATGCTTAGCATGAAAAATAAGATCAATCCAATATAATAGCTCAGGCACAGTTAAGTTAACCTAATTAGTCTGGCACCACTTTCCGAAAGCCATGGCCACCGAGGCAGATTTCCAAACATTGTAGATGGAGTGCCATCCACTGCCAGAAAATGGACAGCAGTCTTCTCAGGAACAAGACCTGATCTACCAAACTGGTTATTGATTTCAGCTCTTGACTTTTCTGCTCTAAGTATTACTTCCTCCTCCCTCCCCCACTTGATTTCTGATGCTTTGTAGGATAGGCAAGAGACACAGTTCCAACCAGAGTGTTGTGTGTCCTCTGTTGGCAAATGAATTTGCTAAAATGGGTTCTCTCTTCTGCTAGGAGGCTTCAGTTTGGTTTCAGCACATGTGAGCCACGAGGCAACCTCAGGAGGCCACCTTTAAATACTTCAGAATGAAGCTTCTTAACAAAGACTCCAAAAGTATAGGAGAGCAAATCAAAGAAAAATGTCAAACTCCAAATGCCCTCCCAGCCCAGAAAAAAATGTCAAAGGAGCTGCTAGGAAGGGAAGAATGGGCCTCCAAATAATGTACAGCCGGGCAGAGAGGAGAAAGAAAAGAGGCTCATATCTGATTTATAAATATTTATAAAACAATCATTAGGCTTGGCTAGAACATGCAGTTCTTCTCTCAGTTCACTGCTGGGAAACAATAATAAAAAGCATGGAATTATTCAAATAGAGGCTAGAGGAGATTTAATTCTGTATTTTTAGAAATCTACCAGCGGCTCTCCACAAGGCCTAGTGAGGAAGGGGCAAGTGAAGGAGCACGAAGTAATCCTGTACTTGGACTGGGAGCGGGAAACCAGCTCAGCCTCTGATTGCAGAGCCACAAATGAGCCTCCTGTCCCATCCACTCAGACCCTGGCCAGCAGCACCTCATGTGAATTGGTCCTTGGCTGCTGTCCTGAAGCTCCTGTTCGGAGCTGGAACTGCCGCTTTCACTCCTATGGCCATCCCAGTTAGGAAGCCTGTAGAGACTGCACTGATTGGGGCCAAGGTGCTTTCTCTCTAAGAGGCCCAGCCTGGGTCTTCTTTTTTAGAATAGGACCATTTAGTAGAGTGCTTCTGAAAAGGATCTCTATTAGGAAAAATTCCTCTTACTCATATTTGTTCTGGGCCAGGCCTACACAGAAGTGGGGAAGAAATGTGTGGCAGCAGGGCCTCCCAACCACTGGGACATGGAATACTGCTGTACACCAAGTTTTAAGTTGACAAGGAGATATGAGGGGTTATAAATCTTCATCATACCCCAAATGTTCAACCTTTTTTAAAGCAACCATTCAGGGGGCAGCTGGGTGGTGCAGTCAATTGAGCGTCTGACTCTTGGTTTTTGCTCAGGTCATAATCTCATGGGTTGTGAGAACCCCAGGTCAGACTCCGTGCTTGACGCTTGAGTCTGCCTAAGTTTCTCTCCTTCTTCCTCTGCCCCTCACTTGCATTCATGTTCTCTTTCTCTCTCCCGCAAATAAATAAATAAAATCTTTTAAATAACATAATAAATAAAGCAACCATTCAAAAAAGTTACAAAAATTAAGATTATCTTTAGACATGATTTGAATGCCTCACTCTATAGACTTTCTGAATTCAGAATTTTCTTTTTAAGATTTTATTTATTTACTTGAGAGAGAGAGTACAAGTGGGAAGAGTGGGAGAAGGAGAAGCAGACTCCTTGTTGGTCCGGGATCAGACGCACGGCTCAAATCCAAGATCCTGAGATCATGACCTGAGTCGAAGGCAGATGTTTTACAGACTGAGCCACCCAAGTGCCCCTGAATACAGAATTGTTATGTTGATACTCAAGGCCCTTAATCATCTCCGCTGGACCATTTGTCACCACCTGTATATGCAAAGATTTCTGTCAATGATGACAAGTGACAAATAAATTCAAGTTTCTTATTACATTTTTTGAAATTATTTCACTTGAAAGTTATAGACAATTGTTTAAATTATGGGGTTTTTTTTTTGTTTTTTTTTCTTATAGTAACTATATAATACCAAAACTCACTTTTTTTTCAACAAACAAAACATCCCAAAATCGCTCCCCTCAATTTACTCTCATGTGCAGTACCAGTAATATCATTTTCTATGTGCACCTTGACATGAAAATAATATCTAACAGTTAATTACAACTCTGCATCCAGACCTGTTCTAAGTCCTTTATATGCATTTAACTCTTTGTAACATGCAGGCCAAACCCATTTTATGCATGAGGGAGTTTAAGCACAGAACTGCGCAGGTAACATGTTGAGGAAGTAGGGAGCTGGGTTTTTTTTTTTAATTCTTAAAGTTTATTTATTCATGAGAGACACAGAGAGAGAGAGACAGAGACAGAGACATAGGCAGAGGGAGGAGCAGGCTCCATGCAGGGAGTCAGATGTGGGACTCGATCCTGGAACTCCAGGATCATGCTCTGAGCCAAAGACAGATGCCACCCAGGTGCCCCAAGCTGGGATTTAACTTAGAGTGTATGTTCTTCACACTGGGCTATCCTGTTTCTCAAAATGTAGGGAGGCATGCATTCTCAACCATAGCCATACCACCTGCAATGGAGCAAAAAATCAGTTCTTGGGAGTCTAAAAAATCTTATTCTTTGTATAAAGCACAGATTACATTAGCACATAAACAGATAATAGTATATCATGGGAAGGGGCAATTAAGAAAAAATTGTCCTTAGGGGAGCAATAATAAAAAGTGATAGAAAAACACTAGTCTATGAGGTATGTTAGGAGAATAATCTGGAAGTCTTTTTGGAGCAGCAATTTCCCCTCAGACCTGCAAACACATACACACTCAAATGCTACCTTCAGTTATACTAAAGTTATTTCTTAATCAGCCTGTCTTGGTGAGTGAACTTATCCATATCAGAGAATTACTCATTTTGATCATGGTAATACTGTCCATAGATGGCCCATATAAATGCATATATTGCTGTGATAAATAGTGTATGAATCTCTTCATATCAGTTAGTGAAAGCACCTGCTCAAACAGGTGCAGAGCAAAAACAGAACAAGTCAGAATTCAGGACCAGGGAAAAAGAGATAGGCCAGGTCAAGAGCATGAGGTCTGTGGGGCCTGAGGGGGGGGGGGGGACCCCAGAGAGCAATATGAGGGGAAGCCTCAGTAGAGTATGGATTTAGGAGAGCATCAATACCCACACGCCTGAGAAAACTGGGATGAAGAGGAGGAAAGACGAGCATCACCTCATTTACGATTTTTGCATCAGACAGAATTAAATCCACATCTTAGGTCTGCATCCTTTTGCAAGTGACTTTCCCCCCCTCTGAGCCTCAAATCTCTTGTCACAGAGACAGTGGACCTTAGAGTGTGCGTACATGACAGATGCCTGGAATGGAGTAGGCACTCCATATACACTAGCTTAAATGTTGGTTAGTTCCATTTTTGTATTTTTCCATGGTATTTTTGTAATAATCATATTATTATCTCACGGCCTTATCTAGAGCTAGCTGTGTGCTTTAGAACAACTACACCCATTCCTCTTTGGATCTGGTAAGAAGTCAAGGAAAGAGAAGTACAACTTTTTCTCACTCACCTCCCACAGTAGCCAGTTTCAATGGCAGCTTCTCAGTGGCTTACTAATTGCATTAGTGTACACATACATCAAGGCAGCCACTGGATTTCCAGACAGCAAATTTACCTCTTCACTTGTTGCAAATATTTCCAAAGGAAAATTGAACTAAAAGTGTAATTTTTCAGAAGCAGGCAAGTGATTGCCAAGAAGGAGTAAATAAAGGGCCTTTTTCACAGAAAAGAATCAGCAACAAGAGAGTTGATAATTAATTCATCCTTTCATCTCCAAATTCACTGGAGCTTCGATTTTGCCAAATTTAGAGGTTTCCCTGATTTTGACCTATGTCTTCAGTTCCAGTTTGGGAAATAGGATGGTGAGTGTTATCTCCTTAGAGAAACGTTGAAAAGCATAAATTTAGAAGCCGTACAGTCTTGTGTGGACTAGATTATTCTAGTTCTAGTTCTGTATGACAATCTTCAAATTTATTTTGAATTCCAGCATAGCTATATACATTCAAGGCCTGCCCCTAACAGACTAAGCTACATCCAGACCTGGAACCAGGAAGGTCTCATTTTCCCCTAGAAGGTAACATTCTTCCCTCATAATTGAAAGGGTTTGGAAAAATTCCTTCTCTCTCCCACATCTCCAAAAGGAAATATGCCATCCTGTGACCACATGAGCACAAAAGTTCATTCAGCCTCTGAGCTCTCCCACTATGACCTGTTCTCATGCCTGCACTTGCACTCTTTTCATCTTCTTATATACCTTTCATTCCTTGTTATAACCCTAATTACAATTTCCTTAAATTGAGTCAGATCTTTTTCACTATTCTGACACCTACCTATCCCTCATTGGGCCTGCCACTACCACATGAGAAGCCAAGAGGGAGAGGACAATTTAAGACCCTTTGGCCCCAGGGTGTCTGGATGGCTCAGTGGTTGAGCATCTGCCTTTGGCTCAGGTTGTGACCCCTGAGTCCTGGGATTGAGTCCCACATCGGGCTCCCCACGGGAGCCTTCTTCTCCCTCTGCCTGTGTCTCTACTTCTCTCTCTGCGTCTCTCATGAATAAATAAGTAAAATATTTTCTTAAAAGACCCTTTGGCTCCTTTTACCACTCACTTCTTGGGGAGGAGCATTGCCAGAGTAGGGCCAGAGTGGAACTCTGTGAAATTATTCTATCCAATACAATAGCCATTAGATACATATGGCCATTTAAATCTAAATTAGGTAAAATTAAGTAAACTTTAAAAGTCAGTCCTTCAGTCATAATGAGAATATTTCAAATGTTCAATAGCCACATGTGGCTACCGGCTTCTGAAGTGCTATGCAACATTTCCATCACTGCAGAGAGCTCTGTTAGTGCTGCTCTGAGCAGAGGGCTCAGAACACCAGTTCCTCTTCACCATGACTAAGAAAGGAGGTATTACTCCAAAGAACCACTGTTGGCTGAAGCCTGGATATTCCTCCCAGTGAGACCCTTCTGATAATGACCTCCAAACAGCTCTGGGCTCAGGCCTTGCCTTGTGGAGCACTGATTCCTATTTAGAAATTTGCCAATTTATTATTATTTTTTTTAAAGATTTATTTATTTGAGAAAGTATGTACTAGTTGGAGGAGGGGCAGAGGGAAAGAAGAGAATCTCAAGGAGACGCCCACAGAGCACAGAGTCTGACATAGGGCTTGATCTGAAAATCCAGAGATTGTGACCTGAGCCTAAATCAAGAGTTGGATGTTTAACTAACTGAACCAACCAGATGCCCCTAGAAGTTTGCCAGTTTAAACCTAGTTCTTCTCTGAGCAGAAAGTAAAAGATAATATTTTTGGGTGGATATAACTTTTAAATATTTTATTTGATTTGATGTCTTTTATTCTAGTAAAATATGCATAACATAAAATTTACCATCTTAAACATTTTTAAGGGTATAATTCATTGGCATTAAGTATAACCACAATGTTGTGCAATCTTCACCATTATCTATTTCCAGAACATTTTCATCACCCCAAACAGAACCCCTGTGCTCATTAAGCAATAACTCCCCATTCTCTCCTTTCTCCAGCCCCTGATTATCTTTAATCTCCTCTCTGCCTTTATGAATCTGCCTATTTTAGATATTTCACAAATAGAATCATACAATATTTGTACTTCTATGTCTGGTTTATTTCACTTAGCATAATGATTTTAAGGTTCATCATTACTGTAGTATGTATCAGAACTTCATCCATTTTTATGTCTAGATAATATTCATATATATATATAGGAATGTATATAAATATATATATATATATACACACACACACATTTTGTTTAAAGGAAGAGACAATTTTTAAATAACTAAAAAAATGAGACACATTACTTTGACTGATTGAATTCTCAGCCACTCCACATACCCTTCACTGACAAAAAAAAAAAAAGGAATTACTTTCCTACTTCCTACTCCACATCAGGAGTTAAATCTCCTTATGAGACTGTAATCTTTGATAGATAAAGTAAATGCATAGGGCCTGGCACAGAGCAAGCATGCTATATAATTGTTTGTTATTATCATTGTTATTATTATCATCATTATTATATTACTGTCATTAGTCTGCTGGATCAACAGTACATCATAGATGACCTGAGCATGGATTTCTGAAAAGCATTCAGCATTATTCCTTAAACTGTTACATGGGCAAGATGCCCCAATTAGTGGGACTGGTGGGACAGCTGAGTTGACTGGTCTGATCGTTGAGCTACATTCTAGAGTTGATAGAAATCCCATCAAGTTTTGAAGACCAATCTTCCTGTTGGTGACTTCTGCGAGTTGTTCTAGCTCTGCTCTTAGAGTGATACATAGTCAGTCTTTTCATTCTTCAGATGACACTGATCTAGTATTTGAAAGTGACTCTGGACTCTGCTTTTGTTCTATCTTCACTTCTCCAAGGCAATGGCCTACTTTCTCCAAGGCTATGCCTACTTTCTTCCACTGTGCATTCTACCAAGTAGTTTCCAGATGTTTCTTTAGCCTACATTGCTTCTCTGGGCATTTTTTAATTTGTGTAGGACCCTTATAAAATGGCCTAGGGCTGTATACAATACTTCAGATGTGGCCTGACCATGGGCCTATACTTAAAGGTCACTGATTACAGACAGATAAATAGATATTTACATCTATACATACTTATGCTTATCTGTGTATCTTTGTATATATAAGGACTTAACAGGTACACATACAGAGACAGACACTTTTTTAACAGTGACACTGCTGTTTTGATACATATGCTCTTAAGTCTTTAACAACTCTGAAGAACACAGTGTTCTATTAGGTCAGCCCCCAGAAAGGTCATAGTGGTGACATGATCTCTTACTCCGGCTGTAGGGCTGGACATGGACACCAGGGGTGGTGATGACCTATTGTCTTTGGAGGCCTTCCAGAAGAACTAAGTCTGTTAGCCCAGGGAAGGGACATAAAGAACCTTACAAAGATAACCTTGAAAGGTTTCCCCTTTTTGAATATTTATGTGGCATTGAATACTTTGTTTGATACTCCACAGGTGTTAAGAGCTTTGTTTTCTCTTAGATTTCCAATAATTAAAAAAACAGACATAAATCCTTCAAACATTGTTTTTACCCATTCTTTATTTATAATGACCTATCTCCTGCCTTCCCTCATTTTCCTCCTTCTAATCCCTCCAAAGCATACTGTAATATGCTTTATTCCAACAAGTAAAAGTCCTAAAAGAGAAATAGTTCACATACATATGTGAGGCCTGACAATGAGGGCTTAGAAGAAGTCTATAATCATTTAGGAGAGAACAGCTTTAGTAGCACAGGTTTGCCATAGCTTGCTCAGAGAAGCTGTTTGTTTATTTTGTAAAGAGGCAATAGAGAGAAGGAAATACTGAGCTTCAATAATAAAATGACCTTTCTTCTGAATAGATGAGCTTCATAAGTTAAAATGATTCAGGGCTCTGTCTAATATCTGGGGAATAGAGTCTTCTGTTTCTGAAGACAGATGTGATTATGACACACAGTCAACAATGTTTTCTTCATGATTGTTTGGCTTGACTTTGGGGTTTTCTGGGAGGGAAAGGGAGAGAAAGGGTTGAGGACTTGGAGAATAATAGGAATTAAATGGGAATGTATTTGTGGTTCAATGTCTCTATTACAGAGTTTTATTGTTGGCTTACGTAAAATATCATTTGGAATTTATCATAAGAAAGTCTCCTAGGCCTTTTGGTAGACCATTCTCAAATTAAAGGATACAATCTGAGTCTCGTGAGGTTGTTTTTCATTAACTTAACAGAAAAACCATACTCATAGAATGAGGAACTGAAGCCAGGATGTGGGTTTCTTAAGCTACCATAACAGTACAGTTTAGAATGTGGTACATATAGTACAGTTAGTTTATAGATAGTTCTTTTATGACATTCAAAATATGACTTTGTCTGTTTTAAAACAAGTTTTGGTTTAATTACTTAGGTGATTCTAACAGCTCTGTGACAACAATACCAAATGTACATAGTCATGAGTAGTGAGGATGTCCCATGCCCATGCCTCTCAGATATAAGAAATAAGAAAGAGAGAAAGAAAGAAAGAAAGAAAAGGAAGGGAGAGGGGAGGGGAGAGAAAGAAAAAGAAGATAAAAGAAAAAGAAAAGAAGGGAAGAAAAGAAAAAAGGAAAAGAAATTGGGAAAGAGAAATTAGTTGGGCAAAAGAAAAACTGGATGACAGGCTGGCCTTCAACATGTACTGGTAAGTCATTCAATTTTTATGTGTCTCAAATGTTAAATATTTAAAATGGGAACAAGTGTATCAAATCTACCACCTTACTAGGATTAAATTGAGAAAAATAAAGCACACAATACCGAAGAAATATTCTAGGGAAATAAAAAACAAATTCACAAGGATATTTAGTCTGTATTAGCTGGAATATGTTGCTGTTCTCATGTGTCAGATGCTGTACTTGCTGTACTTAGTAATTTACTGATATTATCTAATTTAATCCTCATGATAGACTTAGGAGGTAAACATTGTTATAATGCCTACTTCATAGATAAGGAATGGAGGTATCAACAGGATCACAGGAAGTGAAGGAGCTTGGATTTGGATCTAGTTTGTCTAGCACCAGAACTAGCTCTTCAATGTATTATCTAGCCCCTGCTAGATTATAAAACATTCTTGGCTAATATGGGAAAAGGTCCTGATCTGTAATATTACAGAGTGGTTTCAAGGCTTAATACTCAATGGATAAGCCACTAATGTCATGGCTTATAGCTCTGAGGTGGCCTCCAATGATCTCCACTTCTTAATATTCATGCCCTTTTGGAATGCCCTCCCCGTAGGTGTGAGGGATTTTTGAGTCATTTCTAAATGAAATGCAACACAAATGAAAAGATGTCATTTCCAAGATTAGGTTATAAAATGACTATGGCTTCCATCTTTGGGCATTCTCTCTCACTCTCTCGGATCACTTCATTCGGGGGGAAAGCCATCTACCATGTTGTGAGGCAAGGCAGCCTCGTGGTGAGATAAGGTCAGCTAATGGTCACATGAATGATACAGATCTTCTGGGGTCTGCCGACAGCCATGTGAATGACTGTAGATGCAGATCTTGCCCCAGCTGACCATTGGGGTAACAGTATCCTTGGCCAAAATCCTGACTGCAGCCTTGTGAGAGACCCAGGAAACCTCTCCTGGATTCCTGACCCACAGGAACTGAGAGATAACAAATATCTGTCATTTTCAGCCAGTAAGTTTTATGCACCAATAAACAAAATATTTTATGCAGCAATAAAATAAAAATAAAATAATGGAGTAATATTTTATGCAGCAAAATAAGCAATAAATAAAATAAAATATTTTATGCAGCAATTAAATAAGCAATTTATTTAAATAAATAAATCTATGCAGTAATACTTTATGCAGCAAATGTTAATGAAGTGGCTGATTAAAGAAATGGAACTTTCCCAAGTATCCCTCCTTCAACTCCTTCAATAAATGCTCACTGAGTTCTTACATGCCAGGCATCAGACATGGTCCCTGCCTTCATACTGCTGAGCATCTGATGAGTTGTATAGTGGAGGGAGAAATTTTTTTAAATAATTAAAAATCAACTTCTTTCTGAAGAAAGGAGTAGAAATAGAAAATATAGAGCCAGCCAGAAGGACTTCAATTCCAGTCTCCAGATACAAGATATGGGGCAAATAATTTCTCTGAGCTTTAGTTTCTTCATCTGAACAAGAGATGATACTATCTCTGAAAAGTTTGTAGGATTAAATAAAAGAAGGCATGAAAAACATCTGTCATGAATTAGGAGCTCAGCAAACAACAATTCTATTACTCTTATTGGCCTTTGAAAAGTAGAGAGTAATCATCCATATTTTGCAGGATTGTTCAGTTTATAAAATATATGTATGGGCGTCTAGGTGGCTCGGTTGGTTAAGCATCTTTGGCTCAGGTCATGATCTCAGGGTTTTGGGATCAGGCTTAGCAGGGAGCCTCCTTCTCCCTCTCCTCCCTGCTCCTACTCTTTCATTATCTCTCTCGCTGTCTTTGTCTCTGTCTGCCAGATAAATAAACAAAATCTTTAAAAAAAATAAAGATATATGTACATAAAATGTTTAGCACAGAGCAAAGTCTATTTTATATGCATCCAGAATAGTAATTACCCTTAGTTTCTATAGACCCTATAAGTCAGATCACGGCTATAGAATATGAAAATAATTTTATTAAAAAAAACTTTTATGGGTTCTAATTTTAATTTAAAAATAATTTCTCCATTTTATTTGTCCATTTTATTTCTTTTGCAGAGGTCCTCACTATGAACCAATGGAAGAGATGAAAAACAAGAATAGGATGAGATATCTAAATTTACAACAAAGCAGGGTGAAAGCTGGTTAATGGAGATCAGAATTCTGGGATTCTCTGCTAGCCTCTGAGTGACCACCAATGTCTACCACCAAAGTGAGCATCAAGTGGTTTCAGTCTCATGAGTATTGTGTAGCTTATAATTAATGGTCCCTTAATACAATTATTTTATAAGAAACATTTCTATCATATGACAACATAAAGGATTTAATGTTCCACGTGAATTTCCTAGAATTTAACCAATATGCGTCAACATGGTAATGACTAAAGTAATATGTAAGAACAGAAAGACACACACACACACACACACACACACGCGCGCGCGGGCACACACACATACCTTGCCCAAATGAGAAGTGAAAAATCAATATTAGAGTATATTGGATTTTATTTCTAGAGGAACTAAATATGGCCACTAGATGGCACTGGAGTCTGATTTCGTCTTTCTGGTTCCAGAACCATCTCTGGGAAAAACAACTGTAAGACTATCATAAATTTTCTGAGTCAGTTACTTGCTTATCTGATATGGTGCAAGGTTTAAAACATTTTGATATTCTTTTTCAAGTTACTGGCAATCTTCTGTCAATAAATGAACATACTGCCAACTCAACTTGAAGCAAACTGATCTTGTCCAGACAAGTGAGTTTTGTGATTCCTTGAAGAGCTTCCTATAAGTAAATTTAAGTTTCTACAAATGAAATAGATTATAATTTCAAATGAAAAAAGCACGATATGCCTCTCGCAAAGTGCTGACTCTAGCTCTCCATTTCCTCTAGCACATCTAGGGTAATGCCTAGAAATCCATTCAACACACTTGTGCCAAGACGAGTGTTCCAGGGTCCACTTAGGTACTACGAGGCAGTTGGGCACCTCTTTGTGGAATTTACATTCTGGTGGAAAAGTCAGACAGTAAGCATATGAGTAGATACAATTATTGTATATGCCATGAAGAAAATCAGTGGCTAACATGCTAAGAACAGTGGGGTCAAGAGGAGGTGCATTTGATGAGGCGGTTAGAAGTCTTCTCTGAGAAGGTGAAATTTGAGCTAGAACTAGAATAAGATAGAATCTACCACAGAAAGAAGGTCAGCATGGTAGAAGGAGCAAGGAGGGAAGGGGAAAGAAGTAAGAAAGGAGCTGGGAGGGGCAGGTAAACCGAGTCTAAGAGAGACTTAGAGTTTGTCTAAGGGAGACTGTAAGTTTGTATTTCATCTTGTTATGTGAGTCACTGAAAGGTTTTAAGCAAGCAAATAGCACATTTGATTTACATTTTAAAAAGATAATTCTGGCTGCCAGTGGGCAATGGATTATATGACACAGGATAATAACAGCAAGTGCTCACTATATGTCTATTAAAGGAATGAATGAACAGCTATGTCCACTGTGGCTAACACCACTAGGTGCTTATTATTCATTGAAATTCATTTTATCACATTGATAGAGTTAATAACACTCTTAAGATAATGGTTCTCAAGCTTTAGCATCCATCAGAATGATCTAGAGCACCTATTAAACACAGATTGCTAGGCTACACCCTTAATCATACTTTTAGACATTACTTCCTCCCTCCACAGCTTCTGATTCAGGAGATTTGGGTGGGGCCCAAGAATCTGAATTTCCAACAAGTTCCCAGATGATGCCGATGTCACTGATCTGAGGACACTTGGAGACCCACTGTCAGAAGATGGTGAGCGTTAAATGCCATCAGCTATTAAAATAAAAACAAACACAATGGGGAGAACTTAATTCTCGTATGGTTCAGGCTTCTGGATCTTAGAGACCACATTCATCCTTTTCTTGTTTTACTAATGTGGGAAATATTTTTTCTCTGGACAAGGATAAAGTCTTCCTTACTAATAGATCCTCATTTTTGTTCAGGGTTATTGTGTCCAGCTCCACAGTTTAAGTCAGGATTGGCTTAGACCAAATGTGGCAGCCCCATTCCCCTAAGCCAGATACTCACTATCCCAGCCTCCCTTGAATAGCTGTGGGACGCCAGTCTAACCAAGGAAAAATAATAGCAGTGTACTAAAGGTTCTAGGAGACTTTCCTCCCTAATAAAAAGGAGAGTAGGGAGAAAAGAGCCTTTATTAATAGGAGTTCTGGTCAGTAAATACTCTCATGCAGAAAGAGCCACAATTTCAAAAATGTTAATACTTGTCAGGCAGTGGTGTGCTGGTAAGTGCTTAACAACAGGCTCTCAGCAATATATATATAAAAAAAAAGAGGGGGGCAGCCAATTGCTAATTTCCACAGCGTAAATGCTCCTAAATGGGTAATTTTAAACTACCTAGTGAAGTCACTGAACAAAAATGTGAAGAGATGGTAATGATAGGTTCTCACCAGCTAGTATGAGCTGGCTCCAGCAAACCACTGCCAGGGATTTTAAAACCTAAAGGTGCAGTACACCTTATCTTGAAATGTAAAGAAAGCAAGCCTAATCTTTCATGTTCCTGTGCGCATAATCTCTCCCAAATCCAAAAGCATAGTGTCTCACACAAAAGAAGACACCCAGATTTGTGGTTGATGAGGATCCCCCTTGCCATGACTATTTACATTTTATTGAAATGTAAGCATAAAAGTAATTCTCTACAGAATTGTGTTCATTGTTTATAGAAGTATCTTAGAGGGCTGGAGTCTTTCTAAGGTTCTTCCACAAATTACCTTCTTATTCAGTTGAGTCTCCTTAGTGCTAAAAGAAAATAATCCTTAAAACAAAGGAAAGCAAACTTTATTTGAGGGGTACCTCTGAGGAATCAGCAGGTCCAGGTCCTTCTGTAGAGCAGTCACCAATTTCCTCCTCTCCCCCACATCCCAATACTCAAGCTTCTGCTCAGTCCAATACTCAAGCTTCTGCTCAGTCATGTTCGAAGTTTCAATAACTTACAAATTTTTCTAGCAAATCGTTCCTGATCCTCACTGGACATCATACTCTGCCCGCTATCAAAAATAGTTTCTCCTAGGCTCTCTCTACCCTCATTGTGTTGCCTTGGTATGCAGAATGCCTCTGCCTAGAATGCTCATTCAGGATTTCCCAAACTTTGTGGATTACCAGAACAACATGGAAAAGTTACCAATACAGATTCCTAGATATCAGTCCTTGATCTACTGAATCAGAATCGCCAATATAAGGAGCCTGGAAATACATAATTTCAAACAAATACTCTGATAATTTCTATCTGAAGTTTTAAAAAGAACTATGCTTATCCGTCTCCTTTTCACTGCTCAGCTCCCTTTTCCTTCCTGGTCCCCCAAATAGGGTTACATCCTCTTCTTAATTGTTTTAGGCTAACAATATTTAGCATTACTTTTTAGCCTTTGCTCAAATGAACTTTATTGAGTATCCTTCCCATAAGATTATAAATTTTGTAAAAGTAGAAAGTGTCTTGTTTATGACTATATCTTAAGTGTCTAACACCATCTCTTACACACAGTAGATGCTCAGTAAATATAGGCTGGCTGATTGACTCATAGACCCATCTCACACCTGTGAGCCATGAAATATCTAAAGATAATGATCACTTCATTGAGGAATATGCATAAGTGCAAGCATATCTGTCTGGCCCTACAACCTAAATGCGTGTCCTTGTACCAGTCCTATACTCAGCCTGGATCTCAATTTCCTTAGTTCTAAAAGAAGCAGATTAAAAAAGAATGGATTAAAAGGGAATGCTCTTAGTGTACTTAGTTAGAACATGTTAGAGCTGAGTGTGAGCATTAGAAACCTGACATAAATGGAGAATAGATAGCCTTGTCCTAAGGCAGTATACATATTAGGTCACAGTCCATCATGGCTATAGATCCTCATTAGAGACATCTAGCCAGAAGTGCTTGCCTTCCTTTCTAGGGTGACTTCAGTTCCTGCTGGGACAGGCCCTTGTGGTGTTGACTGGGTTGAAATCTTTCACCCTACTGTCTCCAAAGGGCAAATGTTCAGCATTAGGTATTTAACGCCATATGTCAACAGGGAGGCAGTGGAGGGTAGCTCCAAAAGGAGCTTTTTCAGAAGAGCACCATGTATCTGTTTTCATTTCCAAACCAAATGAGATGGATTAGGGAATAAACATAGAATTTGCATCAATTTCTTGATTCTTAAGGATCAGACACCTTAATTTATTTTATTTTTCTATTTCTCAGTTTTTCCTGTACCAAATGCTAGCCCTTGTGGGCATCCATTCTCTTTTTGGCCATGCTCACCAGTTTCTTTGGCTAAAATTGAGAAATATGAATCTTAGGGACCGGACAGCCATTCAATAATACCTATTTATTGCCTTCATTCTATGTGCCAGATGCTGTACCACTGAGCTAACCAAATGATCTGTCACATATGACCAATTAGAATTAGAGGTGACTTCACTAAGTCCATTCCTGGAATTTGGAAAACAGAATTCTTAATCATAAACCCAATGGACAAAAAGGCTAAGATGTTCCCAAACTGACCATAGATTATTAGAGATGCAAGAAACTGCCAGGATGCTCTAGTACCACGATTTTGAACCTTTTTCAACCTTGGTTTGAACAAAATCTTATTGGAAGTTCATTGTATAAAATGGTTACAAGCACAGCTGCTAACATTGGCTCCCGAAGAATGGAGGTCCCAGAGTCCCACCTACTTTATCACACTGATACCTGCTGAGGAGATCCCCTAAATTCAGTTTGAAAATCATGCATCTACTACAACACCTTCCTTTCATAGATGAGAAAACCTGAGTTGCAATAAAAGGCAATCACTTTCTCATCACCGTGGAACTCATCAATGAAGGAGCCAGGCCAGAACCAGGGTTTCCTGACTGCTGGTTCAGGGTATGGTTCCCTTCACCAGAACACAGAATTTACTCCTTCCTAATGCATGTGATTCCTAAAATCTGTCTGCTGGTCTGTTTAGATATTTCCAGAAAAACTTGATACTAGCATTCAGGAAGGTCTTAGGGAACAAAGAGAAGCCAAACCCAGCCAGTCCATTACTTAATTAAAGCCAACAGATGTATAAAAAAAAATGATATCCTACTCTGGGTACAGATTCAGAATCTTCATCCCCCAAATCACTTGAAAGAAGTCAGAGTAGAAATTATAAGTCTGGCAACACTATGCCCCCTTGCAGAAACATTTGGTCACTTACTATAAAATAAAACTAACTCTACAAAAAGTATTCAGATATTGCCGAGGCCCTCACAGAATCATTGGAATCACCAGAAGGTTGGAAGTGAAAGGGGATTTCAAGGAGTCCAACATGTGTAAAGCTTTCCTTAGCGTCCTTTAAGAGAACGCTCTTACTCGCTTTGTATATACTATTTGATCTGACTTAAAATTCCAGTACAAGCTAGGGGCAGAGATTATCTGGGCCCAAACCAAATGAATTAGTCTAACATGATACATTAATAGGAGAGACCAAAAAGAAAAGCATTTTGTTTTACATATTGTTACCTGGAAGCATAATTTGTGACTCCCGAAGAGGATACTTTTACTGGTTACTACTGACAGACAAATTGTATTTGTCCCTTTGTATTTACTTTACCATTAATAGAATTGACATAAAAATATACTATCCTCAGAAACGGAAGTCTGCCTTTACATTTATTTAGCCATCTTTCATGATTTTTCTTCCAGGAACCCGTCTATACATAGCAAATTTTGTTACTTTGACTTGCCGGCTGCTCCCTGCCAACCACCGTATGTATCTTTTAATTAAGTAGAAAAGAGATCTTAAAAGCTCACATAAGCCTAGGAAACTCTATTTCTGGCTGACAGCAATGTCTCCTCATTTGCTAGCAAAAGCACAGATTGACAGAATAGAATAGATCAAGAAAATTGATCGTTACTCATATGCTGGATTGAGTCAATATATGTAAATCCATCCCTATTGCTGGCAGGCACTGAGATGCTTGCCATGCAGAACAGACACAGTTACAGCCTGTTTTCTAGTCCAAATGCCAGCTTTTTGCTTTAATGCAGCAAAACTACAGTTATGTACTCGGAAAGCTCTTTTGTATTCATAACAACTGCAGTTTGAATGTGGTTCAGGACAGAGAAACTGTATTTACGAGCCACCATCTCTTCTGACTCAATACAATTTGCAGTAAATACAGTTTAAGTTAGAGCGATGGTATAGATGCTCTGGGAATTTTCTTTGTGGTTTTACTACATTTTGGGGAAACGTTTTAAATGTTCGCTGCTTTCAAGTTCATTTCTTTAAAGTGAACAGCCTCACATGGTTGTTGTGAAGATCAAGTGAAATAATAGATATGAAAAAGGCTTTGAAAAAAATTAAAAGCATTATGCAAATGGGAGACGATTATTATTTTTTTTTGTCTCAAGGTCCTTTTACTTAAGGGCAATGCTCTCTAGTTATCCTAAGCCTGTTTTAATCTTGATTTAAAATAGTAGAATATTCAAAGTAGCAGTGCATGAAAAGAAGGCTTCAGAACATAAAATACACATTATGTGTTTAGATATCCCTTAATATCTTTTCAGAGAAGAATAATTATGAATCTCATAGTATCAAAGAAGAGTCATGTTTCTTTCCTCGGGAGTAGGACTCAATGGTATATGATTTGAGTCTTTCAAGAGCTCTTAGAGTTGCTATCTTCTTTCCCAGGCCTAACTAACCTGTTCAAAAGCTAAAGACAGTCATCTCTTCTATGCTGTAAATCACAAGAGGAACACAGTTCATAAACAAATATAGGTAAACCATCATCCAAGCTGACTTACCGCTCTCATAATATATGGCAGTAATCACAAAGAAAGCCCTCCTGAAAACAGTTGAAGCTGAGTGATTAGGCCTAGGGTCTGCTGTACCTTCAAGAGAGCTACTATGGACATCACCCTTCGATTATCACCACACTTTCCAGTCACTCTCAACAGCATGGGGTCTTTCCCTCTGCTTCTCTCATCTCACAAGTGGTGAATGCCTCAATCACGCTGGCCAAGTGGCCAGAAGAGTTTGCAGGGACAGAATGACACGTGGGAAGGCATTTTAAACATCTTCTAGTTCAAGTCCCTTCTTTACAAATTATTCTCCACGCATCATTTCATCCCCCTTATATTATATTTCCACTCTAATCAGGTCTCCGAGTTCCTAACTGTTCCTGACTGTGCTTCTCCCATATTTGAGCACTAGGAGCCTCTTCAAGTTAACTACTGAGTCTTTTACTGTTACTGTTGACTCAGTTTGTTTTTTTTTTTAAATTATTTGAGTATAGTATGCACACAATGTTATATTAGTTTCAGGTGCACAACATAGTGATTAGACAGGTTTGTTATGCTGTGCTCACCACAAGTGTAGCCACTCTCTCTATCACCTTACAACACTGTTAAGATATCATCAACTAGAGATGCCTGGGTGGCTCAGTGGTTGGGCGTCTACCTTTGGCTCAGGGCAAGATCCCAGAGTCCCAGGATTGAGTCCTACATTGGGCTTCCGGCATGGAGCCTGCTCCTCCCTCTGCCTATGTCTCTGCCTCTGTGTCTGTCATGAATTAAATAAACAAAATCTTTAAAAATTAAAAAAAAAGATATCATTGACTATATTCCCTATGCTGTGTCTCTTATTCCCATGACTTATTCATTCCTTAACTGGAAGGCTATGTCTCCCATTCCCCTTCACCCATTTTACCCATCTCTCCAGACCCCTTCCCTCTTGCAACCATCAGTTTGTTCTCTGTATTTATAGATCTGATTCTTTTTGTTTGTTTATTCTTTTATTTTTAGGTTCCAAATATAAGTGAAATCATGTGGTATTTGTCTTTCTCTATATGATTTCTTTCACTTAGCATAATATCATCTGGGTCCATCCATGTTGTTGCAAATGGCAAGATCTCATCCTTCTTTATGGCTGAGTAATACTCCATATCTTCTTTATCCACCCATCTGTCAGTGGATACACTTGGGCAAGGGTATGGAGAAAAAGAAACCCTCATGCACTATTGGTGAGAATGCAAACTGGTATAGTCATTGTGGAAAACAATTGAAAATTGTTAAAGTAAAAACTTTAAAATAGAAATACCATATGATCCAGGAATTCCACTAATGGGTATTCACCCAAAGAAATCAAAAACACTAATTCTGAAAGACATGAGCACCCCTATGTTTATTTCAGCATTATTTACAATAGTCAAAATATGGAAGCAGCCCAAGTTAGCTACTGAGTGTTTTTGACATGACCTTGATCATCTTTGATAGTTTCCTTACTCTCTAGGATATTCTAACTTCAGAATCACGCAAATCCAAGTAGTAGTAAATAGTATTTCAAGACTATAGTATGCATATGAGAAATGCTCATTACTAATAATTTGGTCACTATTTCTACATCTTTTCAGTGGGCAGAACTAGAAGGTAACTTTTATATAATCTCCCTATTCGCAATTCCCCATTTTTAAAACAGTCACATTGTCTACACTATGAGAGCATATAGACATTGCATTACTACACTGTCGCCCTTATAGTGATTTTTGGTCTTAATTTTACAGATAAATTTATAGTGTTCTCTATATCCTTATAGTAAATTTTATTTTAGTATGAAGAGTTAAATTTTTCTCCCAACCTTATATGGACTAATACTTTTGTAAAGTACAATGAAAATAAATTGCTAGAGAAATGATTCATGTGCTTGGATGTCATGGCAATGTCAAAATGCTATAAAAGCTTGAAAATGCTTACTCTTAAATTCCATTCTTATTTCATTGTGGTCTGGTAGATTCCTTAGGAAAAGCACATGAGAACAATATTCTCTGTGTTCTTGCATGTTTACATCAGTTTACCAGAGGCTTTTTATACTTAAAGGTCATTTTGGCTGAACATCAGAATCTTGGCCCACATTTTCTTTCCTTAGCTTTCTTAAATATGTTTCTATACTTCCCTTGGTCATAAAAGTGTTGCTTTTAAAAATACTGGTGGCAATCTAACTTTCTTTCTATTGGTCTTTTTGCTGGGATGTCCAAATGATTTTTCTTTACAGGATAGTGTTGGTTATTATGGGACAATTTTTAGGCCTCTCAATATGTAATTTCAAATTGTCTTGTATCTCAAGAAAGTTTTTGGAATTATAATTTCTCTTCAGAGTTTCCTGATATATAATAGAGATCACAAAATTTATTATACTGGGGAAACTTTCAGCAGTCTGGTAAAACCAATAGACCAATTCTCAGGATAATATTTTTAAATGCATAAAATGGAATACATAGAACAGCAAAGGAAGCTAATTATATTGAAATATAGTTCTCAAAATATTTTTAAATTGTGATACATGATCTATTTACTTCTTTATTACCATATTAGATAATTAGATCTAGTTATAGGTATAAGAGCCACTGTAAATTTGAAAAAGTGATGAACATAAGAAATATTTGGAAATATTATTTTAATTATAATTTGATATGATGACATTTATGATTCCTTCTGGTGACAAAGTCACAGGTACTGTTAATACCACTGTATATTGGTGCATGCATATTGATTAAAGGAAAATATTAAATTCAGCTAGAGGTTAACAAAAATGTAGACATATTTTTCCCAATGAAGTCCACAAACCACATGAATTTTACCCACAAACCCTGCACTCTGTCCTTCTCTCTAGGCAATAAACTCCTGTATTGAACATACGTTGACTTTTCTGAATCATCCCTTTCTCTCAGACGCTTTCTTTAAATGTTTTTTTCATACCTTTTTGATTTTTAAAACTTTCTTCCTTTCACACAGTCTATTTCTCTCATTGCATTATTGTTTCTGTTTATTTGTTTTGTCTTTCTCTTGGCTCATTTTCATTACAAAAATGATCTTATTTTATTTCTAGTTTTTTTTTTCAATCATGTTGAGAAAAAGCTCTCTCTTAAAACCTTCCTTAATCATATCATTTTTGAGTTCTTCCTTTTGCAATTTATTGTCACAGCTTCTACCATTTACTTGGTTTCCTTCAGCCCACTTTGAAATTCTGGGTTTCAGTTTTCATCTGTTTTATGGGCATGTCTTTCCATGTGCCTCCCAGGCCATGGGGAATTTATTCTGTTCCTCATTCTCTTTATTAGACTGCATACTTTTTCCTTTGCTCACATGTAAGTAAATGAGTTTTTCTCTACTTTTAGGAGGAAGGAGAGGCTAAAATAATTTCTAGATTCATGATTCTAAACTCTTTAGTCTGGTTTTTTTTCTCAAAATAATTTTCAAAAATATGGTTTTGTACTTTGTAAGATCTCCCTTCTCCAGTTCCCAATCCCATTTTAATCTGGATTTTTTTTTTTTTTTTTTTTTGCCCCTTTTTTCCATGTTCTCATTTTAGAATCTCTGTGCTGGAAAGGAACACTGGTTTGTTACTATCAGTGGCTTGTAATGATCAAATTGTGCCAGCATCATTAGGTCTTATCAAATTCAGTCCCCTTGCTCCCACAGAGCTTTGTATGTATAAAACCACCTCCCCATTCAGCTACATTTCCCAGTGATTACCATTAAGGGATATGGGGGTGCTCTGAACTACTGGGGGCAGTTTTCTAATTCTGCCTGAAGCCATTCTCCTTTCCCTCCTATCCATAATGCCAGAGTAATCCTCCCAAATAACAGCTTATGTCATGCCAAACAGCTGCTCAAAGAGATCCAGTGACTCATCAGTATCTTGTAAATAAAGTTCAATCCCATTATCTAGAAATTTGAAATTTTCTGTGCTCTATCTCCAATTTATCTTCCCAACACTTACTGCTTCCACTCCCCTGCACCTAACCTGTGACACAGTCAAGTGGGACTTTTCACCATTTGACAACTATATCAATATTTTACTCAGTTCTTTGTGAGGAACACTGCATTAATTTGTGGTGCCTTACCATCCCCCCACCTCCACCCCAGCCTCAAAGCTCCCTTGCACATAAACTCCCAATCCTCTCCACTCCTGTTCTTTTTAACCTACACACTTTAACCAAAAATGCCCTTCCCTCTTTTAGACATCTTAATCTTTTTTTTAAACATTTAGATTTTTACTACTACTTGAAAAAAAAAAAAAAAAACCTTCTTGGTAGCATTTTCTAAAACCCATCCTAGATAAGGAACAATTAGTATTGGCACCAGAGGATCCTGTTTGCAAATGGTAGGTGAGTCAGTCCACAGGATGTATTTTGGCCAGGGCTCTCTCGCACTCTCATTCTCCAGCTTTCTGTGGCAAAGTGGCAGTATGTTCCGTTAAGAACAGGCTTTGGAACACAAGCTCTGGCTTATTGGGAGGCAGTGTGGATGAGACCTCTCATGGTTTGGAATACAGAAGCCTGTTTCCATGTCCTATGAAACGGACAATGTCAAAGAGTGGTGTTACCCAAGGAAGAGCTTGATAGGCACCATGTCACTTTACCACATCCTACAGTTTTTAACAGCATCCTGTGCGTCTGGATATGGTGAAAGCTGGGATTAAGGGGACATGCTAAGAAAGGAATAGTTTTTGTGGCTTTACAACAAGCTCACAAGTTTGATGCTGGTCTTCCCAAGTCAGCCTGCAATGGCGCTGAGCTATCGGCCTCCCCGCCTACTCATGTGCTTCAGGTCCCCTTCCCTGCCTCTTACCCCCATACCAGTGAGACTTCTGAATGGAAGTCAGTGGACATAGGAGTTCAATGTTGGCACGTGGATGGCAGGATAAGGCATGGGACCAATGGGTTATCTAGTACACAGTAAAAAACTACCTACCTACAATGATTTTCCTGGGCCAACATCAGGAGGAGAGAACTTATTTCAAGAACCAAGTCATCACTTGCTGCTGGCCTAGTAAGCGTAGATACTGCCGGGAGTGGTTGGAAAGGTGGGTAGCCACCAATATTTAGGGCCAGGTGGGTACCCAGACAGTTATCACCCTACTCCACTTGTCTCCACACCCCATGCTTCTACCTCCCAGAACCCTTGAGGTAAGACCCAAAGAAGGATCCTTAGGCTTGCATTAAAACCACCTTGCTGCCAATGGAGGTCTGATAGGATCCAATTGTTGTTACTTAGAAAAAAGTGCTTTTGCAAAAGAGGCAGGTTAGAAGAGGGAGGTAATATGAACGTTCTTTAGAAAAACAAACCCAGGGGATCCCTGGGTGGCGCAGCGGTTTGGCGCCTGCCTTTGGCCCAGGGCGCGATCCTGGAGACCCGGGATCGAATCCCACGTCGGGCTCCCGGTGCATGGAGCCTGCTTCTCCCTCCGCCTATGTCTCTGCCTCTCTCTCTCTCTCTCTCTCTCTGTGACTATCATAAATAAATTAATTAATTAATTAAAAAAAAGAAGAAAGAAAAACAAACCCATCTATCTGCTTATCAATACCCAAAAGGCTGAGGCCACCCAGGGCACAACTTGGTCCGTGGAATACTGAGTGGAGGAGGCAGCTGGTGTGAGGAGGTACCCTCACTGCCTGACTCCTGGGAGCGATTAGCCATCCTTTTTGGCTGGGGCGGTGTCAAAGAGCCGGGTTGCTTTCTTGCACAGCAGAGAGAACCAGTAGATCTGGGGAGCGATGAGGAAGGCATTGGCCACATTGCAGTAAAGGGATGCTGAATGGCACTCAGGGTGGGCTGAGTCCCTGCTGTTGGCCATAAGACCAGTACATGAAAGGGAAGAGGAGGATCCGACAGGAAAGGAAGGTGGTAGCGTGAGGATTTCCTTCACTCTGTACAGAAGGGTGTGCTGCTGCTTTAGCTGAATCAGGACTCTGCCCAGTGACACAAACGGAGTGCTCAGTTCTGCCATGAAGATGCAGCCAACAAAGAAGTCCCCGAGGTCTCCCCTAAGCCTCTGTGCAACTGGCACAAGGACAAACAGGATGACTGCGTGGTGCGCGACCATGAGGTGGTTTTTACTTAGGAAGTTTCAAAAAGTGGTGAGGGAGTGTCTGTGGTTCTGGTCTCTGGTTCGGTACCACTCACAGAGGTCCATGGCGTAGAAGTTACAGATCATGTACGGAATCAAGAACAAGACATACTCTCGGGCAAGCCAGCGCCAGCTGGGGTCATTTCTCCCCCGGTGGCAGGGGGACACCTACTGCCCCTGACCAAGGGGGCCCTGGGAGCAGTAGGGTCTTAATATTTTAGATACACTTGTCTTATAGCATTTAAATTTTACATATATGCATATATATACACATACATGCACACACATACTATATTGTAATTTCACTATAAGAAAAGATTTGTATAGTTTTCCTCTTAACATTACCTATAGCACCTAGCATAGACTTATATAGGGTAAATGTTCAATACTACTCGCTGAATGAATAGATAAATTAGTAGAACTCAGTCCTAAAGGTAATGTGACTATCCAAAATTTATCCCTCCAGTCATGGCTGACACTAGATGATTCTAAAACAAAACTACTTAACAGTTTCCTAAGACCTCTTTGTATAAATGATGCTATAATCATCATTATTATTGTTCATAATTACTAATCTGGGACTACTTGCTGAATGAACATCAATGAACAATCTAACTTAGGTGACACAGCTACTAGTACTTAGAAGAATTTCTAGGCAGATATTCATTCAGGTTGAGGGTCAACAAGTAATTAACCAGGTATAAAAGTGAATGCTAAACATTAGTAATATTTTTGATACTCCATCTCTCAAAGCTTCATATCTTTACCACTCTATGTATTTTGTTTTTATATTTATATGTTTAAAATAATAGGATCACATTCCATATAAGAGGTATGCCATAAGTCTAGACTATCTTGTCTTGTGCACCCTTTCTTTTTTTTTTCTTTTTTTTTTTTTAGTACTACATATTGAATGCTCTTTATAGACTCAGTGAGGCACTAAATATGTCATGTACACATGTATTTCCATGGGTAGAACATATCTGGTGCCTTCCTGATAGTATATTATACATACTGAAAGAATCTTCATCTTCCAAAATGCTCCCCCACCTGCCATTCCCAGTCTTTCTGCTCATCATAGATTTCTCACTTTGGTGTTTAAAGAAAGAATCCTTATAAGTCATTTATCCCATGATGGGAATGAGTTTCAGATTCCATGTCCCCAGTCCCAGAGTAGGGTCCATGATGTCACTGAACTGTGACAGTGAGGAAAAGGCCAGGACATTTATGAGAACCAAGTACCATGGACACATTTTACTGGTTTTATAATTTGGCCACAGGGCAGGCACTTCTCTGTTTCTTTCTAGTTATTTCTTCATTTTCCATTTTTTTTTTCTGCAACACAGCTTGACATGATTCCTTTTCTTTAAAAATTTTTCTGGCCAGAAAACAGAACCTCAAAATGTATTTTATTGTTACTCTTTAAAGCAAAAAAGAGACCGTGCCTCCATATAAGAAGTTGTATCATATTTACACAATTAGTATGTGGAGATGGCAACTGAAAAAATAATCTCTACCATATGTGTTTTGTGGGTATTAAACGTAGAACATAGCATCAAAGCATTTTTGAATAAAAATATTAAGGACCTAAAAATGCGACAGGTTGTTTGATCCTACAGTTTTAATCCACATTATTTCAAAATATTCAAGATCACTCCTTTTTTTCCCTTGGGGATTGAAATTATTCTCTAAGATCTAGACTTGGTCATGTCTCTGAATACTAACTATCAATTAATGTTGAAAGAGGAAAGCTGTGTGGGATGTGAAAGAAGAACATCTTACTCATCTGGTCACCTCTGCCAGGCACAATGATTTGGGCTAAACTCTCACGATCCTGTTGTAATTTCTTAGCAATATTCTTTTCCCTGATTCCTGGACACGTTGTGCTCTAAGATACTTGTTATCACACCTAGAGAACAAACGAGGTGTGGGTAGCATTTTGGCGTCACTTTACTGCCTTTAGGTTTGTGCCATGCTGAAACTACTCTTTCATGGTATCCCTGGTCTCTTTCAGAAATGAAGCCCACGTTGATGACCTCAATATATTCCGAGTTCTACTATCTAGCAAATGGCTGTGTTTTCTTCATTTTGTAAACAGGGACATAGATGAGATTATTGTTCAGCAGATATTTATTTCCTCCCCCAACTCCCAGTTTCCTGGGAGGAATATGCTTCCTCAGCCTTCTGATGCTAAACCTGGCCATGTGACTTGCTTTGTCCTCATGGAAAGTAAAATATAAGACCCTGTCTTCTTGATTTGGGTTTGGTCACCCATAGGATTTGCTTTGGCCAATGGGATGTGAGCTGACATGACACAAGACTTGAAATAGGCTTGTATTTTGCCATAGGAAGAACATATCTTGGGTAATCTCTTGTTTAAGGACAATGAGATATGTGGAACAGACCCTGATCTAACCTACAGTGTGGGACAAGATAAGCCATATCCCAGCAGACCTAGACATGTGGGAAATAAGTGTTTATTGTGTGTTAAGTACATGATTGTGGTGATGATTGACTAAGGTCATCAGTGATGTACTGAAGCCCTTATAACACACTCTGTATCTACTGCAATTTGGCTTCTCAGACTCCATTCTTCATCACCTCCAATCTATCTTGCCTAGCACTGCCGCTTCCAACGTCCAGAATCTCTCTTGTAATCATGTAACTTTCTATATGAGGTTTTAGATATCTTCGTGATTAGGAGCTAGTTTCATTAACTTATTGACCTGGGAACCCTTATATTTCCCAGGAACACAAATTAGCATCTCAAGGGTCACAACTGGAGAAATAGTAGTCCATAGGATAAAGTAAAAACTTAGCATGACATTAAAGATCCTACACAGGGCTCAAACATACATTTTTATCAAATTTCTATACATTTTTAAGTTTTAAACTATAAAAATAGTATGATCCCAATGAACATTTTAAAAATACAGGAAAATAAAAGAAAAAAATTTAAAATTATATAGAGCCCATCCTCCAAATATTACCAGTATTTGATTTCTATTTTATTTCCTTTCAATCTCTGTGCTATAAATATTTTATCTGCTTATAATCATATGGGACACTAAAATTATAAATACAGACTTATATTTTTTATATTTATAGAAAGACACATTATAAGCAAAATATATTATTAAAATTTTATTTTTCTTTGTATTATGCCTATATTTCAAGCAAATAAATTACAGTATTTCAATAAATAAAATGTACCTACCTACTGCATCAGCTTTGCCAATATTAACATCTTTATATTCATGTCCCAGATTTTTATGTTTTCTCAAGGAGAAAGTAAAAACAGTGTAGAATGGTTAATGCCTCTTGAGTTTCCCCTCCCCAATTTTAGATCCCTTTCCTTCCTCCCCAAAGATAAACACCTTCTTGAATTTATAATTTCCTTTATATTTTTATAATTTGACTACGTATGTCATATCCATAAATAAATGTTTTATTTTTATGTTTTTAAACTTATAAAATTGATATTGTGCTCTAAATATTCCTTTTTAACTTGCATTTCCTCTCTCAGTATTATATTTTTCAGATTTATTCCACATTGTGTTCTTTGTAATACATGTTCAATTATTTTAATTACAATATAAAATAGACCACAAATTTTTCATCCAGTTTTTCCTTTCCACATTTTTGTCCTCATAAGCAATGCTGTGACAATCTAAAAGTGTAATTGGATTGTGAATGTGTACATTGTTCACTTTCCTAGATGCCATCATATTAAATCTCTAAAAGCTTGTGCTTATTTATATTTTTACAAGACATGAGAGGTGCATACATATCCTCACCATCAAAGGTATAGCCAAACTTGTAAATTGATTAACCATTCTGATGGGTATGAAAATATATATGGAGGTTTTATTTTGAATTTCCTTGATTTCTGCTGAGACAGAATATTTTTTCATGTTTCCTGGTCATTCACGTATCTGCTTTTGTAAGTTTCCTATTTATATCCTTTAAATATTGTGTTTTTTAAAATTCGATTCATTACTAGTTATAATTGTAAAATATGTTCAGTTGTGAAATACTACAGCAAACTGCAAGGGGAAAAAAAAACATGGAATCACCTCAAATCCTACCACTTGCCAGTTAATATTATTAACATTTAGCTGCATTTTTCTCATAGTGTTTTAAAACATTTAAATGTTTTATACAGTTAAAGTGAGGAACAGCTGGGAAGAGGGCCTTGGTGATAGAATTTTCCACTGGGTTGTTTATAATCTTTTCCAGATTAAATCCCAAGAAATAGTCATACAATATGTGTTTGAAACATACAAAACGCTGTCATTCAAGTTTTCTGGCATTGTAAATAACCAGAATATAGATATTGGCTTTACTTTTGTGTAGAACAAAGGCCAATGATTTGTTTAGTCATTTTTTGGGCTCTCTTACTAAACCTTGCACATAGGTCATCCATTGTCAATAAGCACTTGTAGAGAGGAGTACCATGAATCCTGCAAAGGGTTTCACCAGAAAAGGAGCACAGCAGACGAAATGATACAGCTCACAAGTAACATCTGCTGCCAAAAAAGTGGAAAAGGTAAGAGTGCAGAGAGAAATGCCATAAAGCTAAGCTAAGCCACGTAACGCCCCCAGGCTTCCAATTACAAAATCCAATTTATTATTGATTTTAGAATGCAAAGTGTGACTTAATCAACACAATGCCTAGAACTCCTCTTCTTGCTCATTTTTTTTAAATCTCCTGCATCATTTCAGTATATTTTTAAATGAATGCTTAAATAGAAGGATCACATCAACGAGCAGTTTCTGAGTCTTTGAAAAATGGTGAAGGTCTTTCTAGAACTGTCACACGTGAAAAACAATCTGGATGCTTTTAAAATTCTTGGGTTACAAACTTTCCATCCAAAAGCACTAAGATTTTTCTCAAATTCTGACATTTGCTATTACAGAAAGGTTAAGGTCAGGCTTTGTAGGCAACATTTTTCTTTCTGCCTGGACAAATATAGGATTTATTTTTATTCTTCTAATTCAAACATTTTGGCCAGTCATGTTCAAGTGTGGTTCTCTTTTCTTTGATTCTGTCCAGCATACAGTGAATCCTCCTATTCTTGATACTTGTCTTTGGAGGACTAGGAGAAGCTGCTTTTTACTTAACGTGTGTTTTTTATTATTGCTTCATCTCCAGTTGTGCTTGTTTCCTTCTCTTTAACACTGAAAGTCGTTCAGTTTCATCTGAAGTCTGCTTTGTAGAGCCACAGTCATCTCCATTAGTTTCATCTTTTTATCCTTTTTCCTCTGCATTTTGTAAGAGTTCTGGAGCTTGCTCAATGAGTCACTGATTTCATTTTCTATAGTGTCAGTGCTTTCTTCTTCTTCTTCTTCTTCTTCTTCTTCTTCTTCTTCTTCTTCTTCTTCTTCTTCTTCTTTGTATAGTTCATGCACAACATGACATTAGCTTCAGGTGTACAATACAGTGATTTGAGAAATTTAGACATTGTCCTATGTTCACTTCAAGTTTAGCTAATATCTGTCCCAAAACATTGCTGTTACAATATCATTGACTGTATTCCTTTATGCTGTACCTTTTCTTCCTGTGACTTATTCATTCTGTAACTGGAAGCCTGTACCTCCCACTCCCCTTCACCCATGTTTCCCATCCCCCCCAACCCCCCAGAACCGTCAGCTTGTTCTCTGTATTTATAGGTCTGATTCTGGGGTTCTTTTTGGTTGTTTATTTATTTGTTTTAGATTCCACTTATGAGTAGAATCATATGGTATTTGTCTTTCTCAGTCTGACTTATTTCACTTAGCATATGCTCTAGTTCATGGATGGAACTCATGTTGTCTCAAATGGCAAGATCTCACGCTTTTCATGGTTGAATAATACTCCGTGTGTGTGTGTGTGTGTGTGCATTATTTTGATGTAGTCACAATAGTTTATTTTTGCTTTTACCTCCCTTGCCTTAAGATACATACCTAGAAAAATGTTGCTATGACCAATGTCATAGAAATTACAGCCTGTGTTCTCTTATAGGATTTCTGTGGTTTTAGGTTTCATATTTTAGGTCTTTCATCCACTTCAAGGTGTTAAAAAGTGGTCCAATTTCATTCTTTTACATGTAGCTGTCCAGTGATCCCAATACCATTTATTGAGGAGAATATCTTTTCTCCTTTGTATATTCTTGCCTTCTTTGTCAAGATTAATTGGCATATAATTATGGGTTTATTTCTGGACTCTCTATTTTGTTCCATTGATCTATGTGTCTATTTTTGTATCAGCTCTGTACTATTCTTTACTGTTATTCAATTTTATCCTGATGTTTAGTTTTTGGCATCCTAAAAATCCTTTCTTCACTCAAATCTTCATTTTATCTCAACCAATGTCTCTCATTATGACTTTCTATTACTGTTTCATGGGGACACAATGTCTTGCATTCTACTGCTTATGCTCCAATTTTCTAAAATTCTCTTCTGTTTAATATAACAAATCATCCTCTGAGGTCTGGTCTTCTTCTAAGTCTTTAGGCTAGTGCTTTCTTCCTTTATGATGCGTGGTTGTTGATATTTCCCCATAGTTCATTTTGTTCTTCTGTTTATTTTTCCATCAACAAGGAAAGATCTTTATTGATTTTTTCCCCAATAGAAAAAAATATGTGAATTTTCCTCAACATCTTTCTTTGTGGACTTGGGTGTAGGCTGAATACCCTTGTTATACCTAGGCTGAAATACTCATTGACAGGTACAGCTTCTAGTCTTAACTGCCAGAGTCCAGCAGTCCTTTACCCCCATTTTATCCATAATGACTCTGCAACCTTCTCCTCTCCCCAATTGCATGGTATTCTGACTCTCTATGATCACTATTTTAAAGACCGACCTCCTTGTTCAGGTCTCCAAGTGGAAGAAGGAGTGCCTAATGTGAACCAATGCCAAAAATTCCATTTTGATTATTTTGATGGTCAAAGCCCTGCAGAACCCCTGCTGAAATGTCTTTTAAGTGTTCGTTTTGATTTTTTTAATTGAAATTTTGCTTTGCAGGAGATTTTAAGGACATATGTAGTGAATTAAAGACTGTGTCATCAAATGATAGGTAGAAAAGTTCTGTTATTCAAACTGATGACCCCTGGCTTCATCTTATGAATATTATCTTACCCCTCCTTTCAAAAATTCATACCTATTTCCTAGGAATTAATTTGCTTTTATTTATAAGTAATTTTAATAATTCCTTTTCAGTATTGTGCAGAAGTATCACTTCTATTTCTCAGTCAGGTCTTAAATATTTCTGACCTACCCATAAGGGCATAAGGAGTGGATTAAAATACAATTCTGGTGTGGCAATCAGGGTTCTTTGGTTACAGTCAATCAATTGCACTTTAGTTGATTTAAGCCAAAGGAAATACGTTGAAAATATTCTCGGAAATCAGAGAGTTGAGAGGCAAGTTGGAGACCAAGTTTGAAAGAGACAGAAGTGTCAACCTGGAAACCTGGAATCAAGGACTGTAGGAACTAGAGGAATGAACTCACAAAAGAAAGAATCTGGCTAACCTTGAGGTTATTAAACTCTGATCATGCCATACCTACTTGTTACTCTGTTTAAGATTCAGTCTTCAGGGAGTGAGTGTGCAGTAGGCTTTTTTTTTTTTTCCAGTAGGCTTTAGATCACAAACTTATTTCTTTTATCAATAGGGGCAGGACTCCTGGTTAGGATCTCACCACATGGAATCCTGAGGGAAAGAGGTAAATCTCCCACAGAAGCCAAAGTGCTTATAAGAAGGAAAAATGGACCTCAGAGAGTCAAACTCCCATGAATGTCCATCAAATGAAAATTAACCTGTACCTTCAGATTTCATCCACATGATCTTATATCTCACTCATTTAATTTCTTCTCACATCTTAATTAGCTGTATTTTTGTTGGCTTTGTACCTCAAAATTGGTCATCAGCTTAGTGTTATGGTTTTGGATGACTTGTTGAGAGGTCACATCTTGCTGTATGCAAAGAGACCATTTAGAATCAGATGAACCTAAGTTAAATACCAGCAGCTCCACTCACCCAGCTATATGATCTTGGACAAATCACTTAGTTTTTCTAAGCATCAGTTTCCATATTTATCATATTGTTTTGGAGAATTTAGTGGAGGTAATATATGTAAGACTCATAGAAAATATTCAATAAATAATCTATTATGTTAATACTATGGTTACAGTTGTGTAAATGTTATTATTATCATTAACAATTGACTAATTCATATTGACCTGTTTTTCTCCACCTCAACCCTAAAGGACTTCTAAATTAATCCTCTGACACCACCAACCCTCAACAATGGGAAGAGAGAATCCTAATAATCTTTCTCCAAACATACAAAACTCATCTCCAGTGAATAATAAGCTAAATCAGCACCTGATTGGCCTACTAAAGGCAGGGCATCCTTTAGGGACTTTTAGTCCCATTCAAAAAATCAAACTATTGAATATGATCAAAGTAATTATGGATAAACCACCTAGTGACCTGCTTAAGGGACCTTTAATGAACATTTATTCCTAAGATAGGGACAATAACTCTGCTTGAGCAGAAAATTAGTATGTTGTACTTGAAATATCCATTGACACATGATGGTGTAGTTCACATTTGTTTGTCATAACTACAGGGAACATGCATGATGAATTCCAAATATCAATGGAAAAATGCAATTAAAAATGTCTAATTGAAAAAAACAGGTTAACTTTCCTAAAGTGCACATGCAATATTAATTTTCTAGGATAGATCATATATATTGGGCCACAAAACAAATATCAATAGAATCAAGAAGATAGAAATTATATCAAGTATATCTTCTGACCACAATGATATGAATTTAGAAATCAATAACAGAAGGAAATCTGGATAATCAAAAATACGTGGAAATTAAACAACATGATCTTTAATAACTAATAGATCAAGAATAAACTGAAAGAAAAATGAAAAATATCTTGAGATAAAACACAATGGAGGCACAACATACCAAAACTTATGGGATTCAGCAAAAAGCAGTTCCAAGGGGAAAGCTTACACCTATAAACACATACACTAAGGAAAAAGAAAGATCTCTAATAAACAACTACCATTGCACCACAAGGGACTAGAAAAAGAACAAGGTTGCACAAAGTTAGCAGAAGGAAGGAAATAATAAAAATTAGAGGAGAAATAGAGAATAGGAAAACAATAGAAAAGATTAACAAAACTAAGGGTTAATCCTTTAAAAAGATTGTCCAATTGACAAACCTTTAGCTAAACTAAGAAAAAAGAGAAAAACTAAAATGAATAAAATTATAAATGAAAAAGAAGACATCACAAATGACACTACATAAATACAAGGGGTCATAAGAGATTACTATGAACAATTATATACCTACAAATTGGATAACCCAGAAGAAATGAATAATACTTAGAAACATACAACTACAAAGATGGAAACATAAAGGAATAGAAAATTTGAACAGATCAAAAATTAGTAAAGAGGTGGAATTAATCATAACATATCCTCCAACAAAGAAAAGTTCAGAACTGGTAGTTTCACTGATGAATTCTGCTAAACATTTAAAAGAGAAATAAAAACAATCTTTCTGAATCTTTCTTCAAAACTGAAGAAGAAACCACTCTTAAAGTCATTTTTATGAGAGTGGCATTACCCTGAAAACACAACCAAATAAGGACACTATAAGAAAATTACAGGCCAATATCCTTGATGAATATAGTTGCAAAAGTTCTCAACAAAATACCAGTGAACCAAATTCGACAGCACATTGAAAATATTATACACATTTATCAAGTGGGATTCATCCCTAGCAATGCAAGGTTGCTTTGCCATACATGAATCAATAAATGTGATATATAAAAGTAAAATCATATGATCATCTCAATAGATACAGAAAAAAATATTTGACAAAATTCAACATACTTTCATGATTAAAAATTTTTTTTGTGTGCCTTCATCTATATGTTCCCTTCTGGCATGTGTCTATTTGCTCTCTGTCAATAAATGACAAAATTGAACTAACCTGGTATACTTATGAAGGTTGATAATGATTGACATTTCCTTTTTAATATTAATAATACCAATCTCTCATTTCCCAGGTGCCCACTATGTGCCAAACACTATTCAAGGCGCCTTAAATATATTACCTCTTCCCTTCTTCACAAAAATTCTGTGAGGTAGTCATTATTATTCATACCTTATTTATGAGGAAACCAAGGCTTGTCAGGGTTACAAAACTCACCCCAGTTTCAGAGCTAATGGGAACCAGAAGCAGAATTTAACTTATCTGTCTGAGGCAGAATTTAACTTATGTCTGATCCAAAGCCTTTCTACCCGAGCATGCCTCTTCTCCACTATCATTATTGTGATGATCAATCTCTCTAAAAATGCACACTATCCATATTTTAAGGTGTTTTTCTTAGCATGTTTATATATGTTATTACTTGCCCTGGAAGGAAATGTTTCCTAGTCTCCTTTTTCATCTGCATGCCATAAAAAGAAATTATCTGTAAGGTATTGCTCATATAAACTAAGAGCTAACCTGATTTAAAATCAGAATCTCAATGTCCTAAAAGAACCCAAATTAGAATTCAAGATGTGGCTTATAGCCTATTTCACTGATGGAAAAATGGAGACACAAAGACATGAAATGACTGCTGGAGTCAAAAAAGATACTGGTTCCATCAGGTTTAGGCTTCCTGTTCCCAGAGAAGCAACACGTGTCTGGAAAGAGTATGGATCATGCGGCCAAACAACGCAAATTCAAATACTGACTCTGTCACTTGAGTATGTGACCTCAGGCAAGTTTTCTAACTTCTTTGAAGCTGTTTCCTCATTTGTAGATGAAATAAAGATACCTACTTTGTAGGTGTGTTGTGACTATTGGAGATGAATTATGGAAAGTACCTAATATAGTGCCTAACAGAGTTGAGTGCTAATTAAATGTTAATTTTTTCTCTCCATCATAGGCTTGGCTTTTTCTGGAGCACATATTGCCCTCTACAGGGCGAGATTTTTTTTTTTTTTTTTTTTTTTTTTTTTGGTTTTTTACCCTTTCTTGACATCCACATAAATTTCACATTGTAGAAATCTAGAGCTGAGTGCACATGAAGCAGAGTCCATTCTAAAGGGTTTTATTTTTTTTAATTTAAAGGAAGAAAAAGCAAAAAGTGCTGAGCCAATATTTCTACTATTCAATCATTAAATATTAATCGATGTCAATGCATTTGAGGGAGCCTTTAGCTGTGACAGGTGAGCTGAAAGTAGAAATTCTGATTTAACGAGGCCTCCCAGCCGCTTTGGCAAAATGTCAGGGTACAGGGTGTGGTGGAGAATAATTAACTGATAAACAATCTTCCAAAAAAGATCAGTAACTATGAAATTGAGGACAAAGACAAAGATTCTCACATTTTCTCCAAAACATTTTTTTCTCATGGGATCTCTCAGTCCTTTTTAAATCAACCCTGATTCAGTACCCCCGAAGTCGGAATGCCCTTAACTGTTTTGTTTAGACGGGGCTATGAAATGATTAGGCTGTTGAAATGATGAATCAGGGAGCACTGCAGGATTTTTCACAGTCTCTCTGAACAATGCCCCATATCACATTTACACTGACAGGCTGTATTTTTATATTTGACATGTGAGAGGAACATGGAAAATAACATACTGACAGCGCCTTAGATACCAGTCATACATCTTCCTAACACAGATTGATGGGTGGGAAAGAATATTATTTAGTGAGCCCTTCTTAAGCTCTCCAAGGAAAATATATAGATCCACCAGTGGGTTGACTTGAAACTCATATTAACATTCCTTACGAGCAAGAAACAGAAAAACAACTACCATCCATTTCTGCACAAGCCAACAGATCAGAAAAATTAGCAGAAACCAATCCAGTACCTGTACATTTCTCACTAATGGGTCATACTTTGCTCCTCCCCTGCCTAGCAATCTTAGTAGGTGGAATTTCCCCCATCGAGGCACATTGGTCTTTCTCAATTTCAAACCAAAGGTAAAAGATAAGCTGGTAGGAACATTGAAGCCACAGCTTTAGCTGCTCAGAGACCCAACCTGAAATAGAAAAAAAAAAAAAAAAAAAAAAACTGAAAAGGAGCAGCCCAGGCTAACCACATACCTGTAGAGAGACCCAAAGAACCATGTGAGATTGTGACTGCCTTATACCTAGGAAACATAGAATAAGAGAAGGAAAAGGAAAAAGAAAAAGTGCCCTGGGGCATCCAAGTGGCTCAGTCAGCTAAGGTCTGCCTTGGGCTAAGTCATGATCTCAGGGTCCTGGAATCAAGGTCCAGTATCTGGTTCTCTGCCCAGCAGAGAGCGTGCTTCTCCCTCTCCCTCTGCTACTTCCCCTGCTTGTGATCTCTCTCTCTCTCTCTCTAATAAATAAATAAGTAATCTTTTAAAAAATAAAAAAATAAAAAACATGCCCCTTATAGTGGATCCTGTAATCTCCCTCTAGGAGGGCAGGATTTATTTCTGCAGTTGCTAGGAATGAAGCTGGTGAGCACTATCTCAGCCTCCAGCCCTCTTCAGGCAGTGCCTCTGTGAAAGCGAGCTGTCTCACCAAACAGTATGCTGTCTCATGGAGCCACTCACACCCAGTCACTAGTCAATACAGAAGTATAGGGGCCTAGCCTATGATCCCCAAAAGAACAACTATAGAAGGTCATCCCAGCTACAGAGCCCCATGAGTTAGCTAAAACCTGCACTGAGACTCCATCACAGTCTAAACTGACCTTACGCCCAATCCTGTTTCTTTCCATTTGCTTATACAGGTGTCAATCCCATAAACATTCCACAATTCCCTGCATACTAATCTCCATCCCAATGTCTGTTTACAGGATTATATTCTGGAATACTATATACTGGAAAATTCCAGTATTCCAAACTGCAATACTCCCTTCATTTCCCACTTCCATAATGTACCATGTAACTTAAATGTCTCAATGAATAAAATCCTATGATACTTTCAGAAATGCGTATGTAGGGATGCCTGGGTAGCTCAACAGTTGAGTGTCTGCCTTCTGCTCAGGGTGTGATCCAGGGATTCCGGGATCGAGTCCCACATCAGCTCCCTGCATGGAGCCTGCTTCTCCCTCTGCCTATGTCTCTGCCTATGTCTCTGCCTCTCTCTCTGTGTCTCTCATGAATAAATAAATAAAACCTTTTAAAAAAAGAAATGTGTTTGTATAATTGACAAAATCATTTTGAAACACAAGTCAGAGTCATTCTAACTCTCAAGATGGAAAATAAAGACAGAAAGACAAGCACCATCTTTGGAAGGACCTGCCTCTCTAAGTTTCAAGCTCTCTCTTTAGTCTAACATGGGGTTTTTGTTTGTTTGTTTGTTTGCTTGTTTGTTTTTCTTTATATATGCTTAAATGGAGGCAAAAGCAGGTAAAGAAAAACATCCAGGAATTCTAATATCAAAACAGAAATAGGTGAGAAATATTTTTCCTTTTGTAGATGATACTAAAAAGTCATAGGGGTGCCTGGGTGTCTCAGCCAGTTGAGCATCCAACCTTTGATTTCTACTCAGGTCATGACCTCAGGGTTGTAAGATGGAGTCCAGGAACCAGGCTCCAGCTAGGCTCAGCATGAAGTCTGCCTGAGATTCTCTCTCTCTCCCCCTCTTTCTACCCTTCTTACCCCTCCTCCTCAAATAAATAAATAAATAAATAAAATTTTTAAAAAGCCAAGAACCTGGGATCTGGATCATTAATTCTTAGGATCACAGAGAACCTGGCACTTCTTATTCCTGATGGCAAAAGATGGAATATGAAGACTTTCAACTAGTAGTTTACTGATTCTGAAGTGGAGGCGAAGGGAACCAGAGACATGTTTAGAATCTCACAGAACGTTTTTTTAGCATTTGGTTCTAACTAAGAGTACCAACTCATTGCCTACCTATGGCTTCATCTACTTTCCCTAGTTTTTTCCTTCCCCTTCCTGTTTTCCATTTGCTTCCTTTGCTTCTGCTTCCTCCTCTTTGGTTCCTTTTCCTATTTCCTCTCCCTCTCACTTCATTGAACCTTTTTTATTGACTGGAGCTTCAGTCGTGGTTGCATCACACAGATTGCTTTTTCCGCAGTAAAGCCCTGATTTGGAAGGGAGAAAGAAGAACTTTTCATCGCTCTGTGCAAATGTGATTCAAATATGGTGAACTAATTTATTCTGTAAAACTTAATTAAAACCAATAAAAAAAAGGAGACAGCTCTGGAGGGAGCAGTAACTCCCTTGGCAGGACCTGGGTGAGATGCATTCAGTTGGGACTTTTTAAATCTTATTTGATTTGGCCCCATGATTTTCGGAGGACTTGGTTTGGTTTTATATGCTACTAAAATGCTTTTAAGTATTTAATGGTTTACTCCAATTGGGGAAAGTTTTGTTAGGTTTTCTCTAAAGTTTCCCACAGGAAAGCCTTGGTTTTTTATTTGTGACTGGAATATTTTGTGGCTTTAGAAATTACCAGGAAAATTTTTAAAAATGCTACTTTTGAAGTTTTCCAGATGCACACAAGTATATTTTCATATATCTTACATCACATCCCTCATTTTGAAGTGATTGTATCTGAAAGTATGAATAAACAAGGTCAGAGTGGAACTTGCAGGAATAGTGACTTCATGATGAGATTGCCATTACACTTGAAGCTTCTTGATTGTAGAATTCTGTCTTAAACACTATTGAAATGCTTCATGCCAAACAGAAAAATAGCGTACAGACTGATATATGGATACATGGATGGAGTGAGGCAGGGAGGGAGGAAGGAAGGAAGGGTGGCCCGAATAAATCGATCCATGAATCCCAAAGTGTTGGGATACATTTGCCTATATTCTTCCTGCTGGAACTGGAATTAAAGAGAGAGGTTAGATCTGCTGCACTTAGCCATACTTAAGAGTAGAGGGAGATTGCTAAGTATGGAATCTTAATGAAATCTCATACCCAGCACCAAACTTTGCCAAGGGAGATACTCAATAAATACTGGATAAATTGAATTGTCCCACCATTTAGAAAAATTTAATAATTTTTCATGGAACATGCCTCTACCTTTGACCTACAATCTACTATTAACATCTTGCTCTACTTGATTTATCATATAACTGTCTATCCATCCCTATATACATCCAGCAATTCATATTATTTTTTTGGCTGGGTACTGTATACTTTATTAATGGCACATGATAAGGTAGGATTCCCTAAACTCCTCCCCCTCTTCAGGGGGTCTGGGATGGAAACTATGTGGTGGTTGGGAGATTCTCAGTGTGTTGGGGGATAAGTTGGGACAAGGACTCCCCAGCAGCTGAGGAACTCTCTCTTCCTCTTTATCTTGCTGGGGTTAGTGGTCCACAGAGCTCTTACTTCCATGTGGACCATAAGTTCCACCACCCAGTTGCTGTAGTCAAATTCATTGTCATACCAGGAAATAAACTTGACAAGTGGTCATTGAGAGAAAAGCAAGCTCGAGCACTGAAAGTGGAAGAGCAGGTGTTATTGTTAAAATTGCAGGAGACAGCTTGGTCTTCAGTGTACAATAGGGTGCCTTTGAAGGGGCCCTCTGATGCCTTCTTCAGCTCCTTCCTGATGTTATTATATTTGGCAGCTTTCTCCAGGCAGCAGATCAGATCCAGGACTGACATGTTGGCGGTGGGGACAAAGAAGGCTATGCCAGTGAGCTTCCCATTAAGCTCAGGGATGACCTTGATATAGCCCTGGTGGCTCCAGTAGAAGCAGGAATGGTGTTCTGGGCAGCCCCTTGGCTATGATGCCACAGCTTCCCAAAGAGACCATCCACATTTTCTGGGTGCCAGTAATGGCATAGATTGTGATCATGGGTCCCTCTATGGCGCCAAAGTTGTCATGGATGACCTTGGCTAGAGGGGCCAAGCAGTTGGTGGTGCAGAAGACATTGCTGACAATCTTGAGGGAGTTATCATACTTCTCATGGTTCACAACCATCACAAACATGGAGGTGTCAGCAGAAAGGGCAGAGATGATGATCATCTTGGCCCCACCCTTCAAGTGAGCTCTAGCCTTCTCAGTGATAGTGAAGACTCCAGTGGGTTCCACAACATATTTAGCACTAGCATCACCCCATTTGATATTGGCAGAACCTCACTCCTGGAAGATGGAGATAAGTCTTCCATTGATGACAAGTTTCCTGTGCTCAGTCTTGACGTTGCCATTGAATTTGCTGTGGTTGGAATCATACTGGAGTACGTAGACCATGTAGTTGGGGTCAAAGAATGGGTTACTGATGGTGAAAATAGCCTCTTTGCCAGAGTTAGAAGCAGCCCTGGCGACCAGGTGACCAATACGGCCAAATTTATTTACTCCAACCTTCATCATCATGTCTTGGGGATGTGGCTTGGCATTGCACCAGAAGATGTGGATATCTGTTGAATGGGGAAAGGTAGAGGAATAACTCATTATTTTTTATGCATTTCAAGTTGAATTGCAGGCATTGGTAACTTTCTCCATAAATACTTTATCTATCTATAAATATTTTATCATTAGAATTCAATATTTGTTTCAAGTCTTTACCTTTGAAATAAAATGATCATTCACTAAATTTTGACCAATGCAAACACCTGTGCAACACAAACCCTTATCAAGATTACCATCACCCCTGGAAAATTTAGCAGTGGATATTTGAGAGTCTTTGAAATAATTTCTTTACCTGTTTACTCAGAAAGAAACTGTTCGAGAATAATTTAATGAGTTTAAAACTTGATAGGAACTCTCCACCCTCACAAATTGCTTCAGATATCATATCATTAAAGAGTTGCTTTCCTCTATTTGTATTAGCAAAATCCAAACTCTAAATGCATAGTTGATGGCAAGGGAGAGATTTATGAGTATGTACAATATTAGCTGATGGTCCAGTGAGTTGGCAGTCAGGCAGGAGAGAATAAAGCAAAATTAGAATCCTATTTTGTTATGTGGACTTAAGAAATACTGCATACAAATAATTTTTCTCAGAACAACAGATACACTTTTGGTCTTAATACATGTAAGTATGTTTTCTTTGCACTGGATTTTCCTGGGACATCACCTTTATGGGGAAGAGGGAAAAAAACAACCAAGGAGCCCTCTGTGAAGTTGTGCATGTTGCCAAGTTGAATCCAGTGCCAAGCTAAATCCCTACCACATGGTACATATAAGTTGAATCTCTTCCAAATGCAGGGCTCCTTCTTAAGTAGCTGTGTTGACTAATTACTTTCATCAGGATAATTGCACCTAAGAAAAGGGTACAATTATTTCTACTGAGTAGAATGTTGACATCATTTAATGAAGAATTAATGCATGTGGTGACAAACTATGTATTTAGAGAGGAAATAAAGCACTTACCAACAATCTGTTTCCAAGAAAGAATTTTTAAGCATGTCTGGTATGCTCTTAAGTATTCAGAATGAAGCTAATAGCCATTTCCACAGCACACAAGACTCAGCCTCTATCTAAGCCCATGCATGCCAATGAATTGACATCCACTAGGCTCGAGTGGGTTCTACATCATGGTTTAAAGTCATAGCTGCAATTCAATTGGGCTAAGGTAGTACCCACTCACATCATCATATCTCAAAGTGACCTTCCCAGTCACTGTTCCACACAAAGAGTAACCCACATCATCCTTCTTTGTGGGGATGACAAATTTTATAAAACCATAATGCAGAGGGATTACAGTTAAAATCTCCAAAGTATTGACTGGGACCTAGAATAGTCACTGATGAACAAGAGACCTAAAATTTATTCTTTCATATATTCAATGAACACATAATGATCAATCAACTATTATATGGAAGGTGCTATTCTAATTGCTACATAATAACCCAAAAGGAATCTGCATTCCAGAGGTTTGTAACCACAAAAAGACCATTCAATCATTAATTCAACATATCTCTATTGGTAACGATGGTGAACTTTGTGGTCCACTGCCCAAATACTCTTTTAAGACTGACAAACCCATTTCTCCAGCTTCCAGGAGTACGACTGCTAATAGTTCACAACTGAGTTCCTCCCCAGGAATTACTCTAAGCTGAAAGAATACACATCCCCCTTCCTGGAGGTATCTGCATCCAGTGACTGGTGGTGCTAGAGTACGAAGGCTCTTGACTCGCTTAGAACAACTGTGAAGAACATCACAGTTCCAGATATCAACATAGAATCAACTGAGGCCCTTCTTGAAACTATATCACGATTCAACTTCTCCCTTTGCCCAGTCCAGCAACTCTCACTCATCACAGCTGTTATTATTAAAAGCACTCTTCAGTTAACTTCCTGATGCAAATTTCAGTCTCAGTCACCTGAGGAAGCCAACCTGGGACAATTGCTGCCAAATATGATTCTAGGATGACAACTATAAAATGGAATTTACAAGCTGGATCATCACCTAGCTCCAAGATGAGAATCCCGTTACTAGTGTACAGTTATGGTGCAACTATTTAAAATCCCACTAATGGAGAACTGAGATGGAAATGAAACCCCAAGGATAAAATACTGCCAACATAAGGTGGTACAAGACGCTAAGGGCCTTTTCAGTAATATAAAAAAGACTCATCTCCTGCAACCAGAGGACAGGAAAACTGCAGATTGAACCCAGACAGAGCTGCAGAGAGAGCTGACTTCTCCATACCAGGTTGTTTTTTAAAATATAGGCAGTGTTCTGGTTGGGAAGGAGTAGGACATGGAGACTTGAGATGGGAACATGTTGGTTGATGCGTTAGGAAAACTTGAACCTTTGGAGAGGTTCAGACTGCCCTGAGTCCTCTAGCTATTCAAAAGTAGTCCACTCCTCTCTCTTTAAAGTCTTGCACTCCTCATTCCACTTTTGCTCATATATGGTACAGAAGCTTTTGTACTTCCAAAATAAACTATACCCTTTATGATATGCTCCACATTTTTTCCTGGCCACCAGTTCATGGAGAAAGTTATAACAATCCATCAGTGATAGTTAACCTGCTAAAGGAACTTTGAAACTATATATCAAAGAAGCTGCACCACCTAGTCAACATTTCTCAGCAGGAGCCAGGATAGTTTACATGCATCCTGGGTATGCTGTATCAAGGAGAACAGAATGTGAAGTTGGAAAGGGATGAGTTTATCAATATGTGAGCAGTCTCTTGTGATCCAAGATTTACACCCCATCAAGGACCCCAGAAGACAGTGCTAATATGTTGCTAGGATGGTTCTTAGAAGCTTGGACAAAGCAATAGTCCACACCTAATGAAGTAGAATTGAGACAGATGGCAAAGACAAAAGATTCAGAAAAATCAAAAGATTCAGAGAAGTGAGGCTGCTAGATAACATATAATACATAATCCATAAAACCAACCCATTTATAATGTTCTAAGAAAGGGCCTAGAGAACAATCCATTTACCAAAGTGTTAAGTGACATTCCAGTAAGATGGGCACTAGCATCAGTAAGCTCAGTGACAGCTGTCTTTGGTCTTCCAGGGCAATGAGAGATTCTGCTAAAGAATTAGGCTCCCCAATAAGAATGGACATGAGAGGATCCTCATATAAAAGATATAGGTAACTCAACCCACTGAAAATAACCCACTTAACTGAAAAAAGCAAGGGGAACACAATTATCTTAATAAATAGTAAGGTCAAAGTAGTAATCAAGGAAGCTGACCTCTAAAGAACCATGGAAATGGTTAATAGAACACGGTACTCCAAATGTCATGATAAATGGGCAGCCTTTGAAAGTATTGCTCAAGATGTACAATGAAAAGGAATTAAGGATGAATGATCAAGAGGCTAGAGGTGGACATCTCAATAAAGAGTCACAAACTTGTCCGATATCCAGACCTGAGCCTTTCTCACACCTGGAATACACTGGCTGATGGAAATGTCATGTCTCCAGGGAAAAGAATTCCATAACACCATGAAAGGTTACTTGGTAATGATGATTACAATAAAGGATATCTGTACAATGATTACATAAAGGATCTCTGTCCATTTACTCAAATAACTTCATACTTGAAAAAGAAATATCCAAATATTCAGATGAGAACTGTAGGACAGAGTCCAAATTGACATCTTTATCAAAGCATCTCAATGGACCTCTATTTTAGTAGGGCTAATATAGGTACATGCAATAAGTGGAGTTCTGGTCCATACCTGCTCGCTATGGGTCCACTGGGGACCATGGACCTACTCCATAATCATTTCCCTAGTCTCTGGGTGTATAATTGGAATAAATATTCTTGGTACTTGTTAGGACCTATACACATCTCCTTTCGTCTGTAGGTTAAGAGCTATTATAAGAAAAACCAAGTGGAAGACTAAGAAACAGCCTTCTTACTCCCCTTCCAGCCAAGATTGTATGTTGGGACATCCTCTCCAAAGTGAGTGACAAATCACAGCATCTCATAACCTCCATCAATATGAAGGAAGCACAATGTGTGGTAGGCCTTTTTAGGTTCTGGATACAACATATTCCACACTTTGGAATACTGCTTCCACCCATTTACTGAGAGACACAGAAGACTTATGGCTTTGAATGAATCCCAGAACAGGAAAGAGATCTGCAACAGGCCCAAAGTGTAGTGCAAGCAGTCATTCTATCTGGGGCATGTGACCTAGCAGACCTTATGGTATTAGAGGTATCTGTGTTGACAATAGATGTGTAGAGTTTATAGTGAGCTCTAATATGAGAATGATATTATAGACTTCTAGGTATATTGTGATAGCAAGGCTCATTCTATCTACTGAAGAGATTTCTTGGCCACTTAAAAAAATATGCTGTTCATTCCTGGCTGGAATAGAATATCAGATAATGGAACACCAATTGATCGGTGGCCCTAGCTTCCCATCAGGAGCTGGATTTCCAAACCCATCAAGGCATAAGGTTCAGAGGACTCAGCAGCAATTCATTTTAAAATGGATGTGTTACTTTTGGTATCAGGTATGAGAAAGTACAGAAGGCACCAGTAAGCTATATGGGCAGGTGGCCAGACTCCCATGCCACACTCCACTATTTTATCAGTACCCCTCCCTCCAACTTATACATATGGCTCCATGGTGAGGGTGGGGAGGGAATGGAGGATGGCATATGATTCGGTGATAAAGAAGGAAAAAGGTCAAATAGGTTTATTTGAACCATAAACTGCCCTGTACTTCTCACCTCCTCTCCTAAATGATGGTCTATGAAACTATCTTGGAACTGTGGTGCTAGATGCCACCTGGTGTTTGAATGAGGTTGCTATCTGATAAAATAATTAGTTGCACCATTACTCTTTACTCATTCGTTAAATAGCTACTTGTTGAGCCCATACTTTGTATTACCCTGGGTATGAGAAGGACACAATAAGTAAAACAGACAAAAATGTCTTCCTTCAAAAACTCAGTAGCTACATGCAAAACAATGAATCTGGACTACTGTCTTATACCACATACAAATATAAACTCACAATGGATTGAAGACTTAAATGTAAGGCCTGAAACCATAAAACCTCTAAAAGAAAACATGGGCCGTAAACTCCTGGACACAGGCCTTAGAAGTAAAATAAAATAAAAATAAACAACTGGGACTATATCAAACTAAAAAGTTTTTGCACAGTGAAGGAAACTATCAACAAAATTAAAAGGTAATCTGAATGGGAAAGATATTTGCAAGTGAAATATCCAGTAAGGGGTTAATATCCAAATTATATAAAGAACTTATACAGCTCAACACCAAATTAAAATTAAAATTTTAAATTAAAATTAAATTAAAAATGGGCAAAGGACTTGAATAGACATTTTCCTAAAGAAGGCAGATAGCCAATAGACACATGAAAAGGTGCTCAACATCACTCATCATCACCGAAATGAAAATCAAAACCATAATGAAATATCACCTCACAACAGTAAGAATAGTGATGAATTAGAATAAATTAGAATAAAAATAGATAAAGAAAAGAAAAGAAAAGAAATAACAAATGTTGACAAAGATGTAGTATAAAGGGAACACTCATGCATTGTTGGTGGAAATGCAAATTGATGCAACTAGTATGGAAAACAGTATGGGGGTTCCTAAAAATTTTTAAATAGAAATACTATATGATCCATTAATTCCACTATTGCGTACTTACCAAAAGGAAATGAAAACACTAATTTGAAAAGATATATATTTATTGCAGCATTTATAATAGCCAAAATACAGAATCAACCAAAGTGTCCAAATAAATGAATGCATAAAGAAGATATACTGTGTATGTACAATGGAATAATATTCAGCCATAAAAAAGAATGAAGAATTGCCATTCACAACAGCATGGATGGACCCAGTGGGTATTATTCTAAGTGAAATTAGTCTGAGAGAGAAAAACAAATGACATATGATTTTATTTGTATGTGGAATCTAAATAACAAAACAAAATAACAAGGAAACAAAAAAATAGAAACAGTTCCATAAATACAGAGAACAAATTGGTGGTTGCCAGAGGAAAGGATAAAATAAATTAAGGGGGATTAAGAAGTACAAACTTACAGTTATAAAATAAATAAGTCACGAGACTGAAAAGTATAGCTGAGGAAACATAGCCAAACAAAGATCTATTCACATTTCAGTGTAGGGCTCTTAAAACGCAAACAAGTAGAAGTTACAGTATGTATGGTGATAATTTCTACGGAGAAAAATAGAGAAGTTAGAGGGATTGGAGGTGTCTAGCTTCTACATAGAAGTCCGGTTTTGAATAACATGTTTTGGAAAGATCTCCATGAGAAGTTTTAACTTTTGAGCAAAGGACTGAAGCATGTATCTGTGATATTAACATTCTAAGCAGGAAAAAAAAAGCAAATGCAAAGGACCAGAGTCAGTGGGCATCTCTGAAATGTTCAAATGGGAAAAAGACAAATAGGACTGCAATCTAGAGAGGAAGGCGAAGTGGTTGGAAGTGAGCTCAGAAAGTAATGAGCTACCAGATTTTGTAGGTTTAGAGATCACTGTAAGGACTTGAAATTCTGCTCTTAGTGAAATGGGGAGCCATTAGAGGATTTTTTTTTTATTTATTTATGATAGTCACAGAGAGAGAGAGAGAGAGAGAGACAGAGAGGCAGAGACATAGGCAGAGGGAGAAGCAGGCTCCATGCACCGGGAGCCCGACGTGGGATTCGATTCGGGGTCTCCAGGATCGCGCCCTGGGCCAAAGGCAGGCGCCAAACCGCTGCGCCACCCAGGGATCCCCCATTAGAGGATTTTGAACAGGATGGATATCATCTTATATATTAAAATAATTTATCTGGTCTCTGTTGAAGATAGACTGTTGGTGAGATAAGAATGGGAGCCTTAAGTTGCTATTACCCAGGAGGGAAATAATGATGGCTTATACCAAGATGATAATGATATAAGTGATAAGTTGTATGAATTTGGATTTTTCAGGTCAAAAATTATTTGCAAACAGATTAAATGTAGGGTGAGGGAAATAGACAAGTGAAGGATGATTCTAAATGATTTTGCCCTGAACCAAAGTGGATGGCCTTTGCATTATTTAAGAAGGAGAAACTGAGGGAGGAGCAACTTAGAGAAGAAAAATGAGGAATTGGCTTTTGTGCATGTTAAAATTGAGATCTCTATTTATTAGATACCAAGTGGAGATATTAAAACTCAACCAATCTGGAATATGTATTTGAGGTATGTATTTGGCTGAGGTATGTATTTAAGGATGATTAGTATGTGGGTGGTATTTAAAGCCATGAGGCAGATGAGACCTCTAAGTTGGTACGAGTAGATAGAAAAACAAAGGAGCTCAATCATTAAGTGTTGGGATCATTCTACCATTGAGATTGGGGGAATCAGGAGAATCTGTAGAAGTGCAAAGGAGTAGCCAGTAAGGTAGGAAAAACCAAGATTGTATGGTGCCCTTCAAGCCAAAGTATTTCTAGAAGGATGGAATGATCACCTGTGTTAAATAGTTCTGATACATTAAGTAGAACATGAAGACTGACAACTGATCTTTAGAATTCCCAATGTGAAAGACATTGGCTTTGGTAAGAGAAGTGTCTTTATCAGTCTTCATCAATAGTCAGATCAGGAATCCACACACAAGTGCATCTCCTCTCCTCATTAGTTCCAACTCAGCAATCTAGCTTTCACAGCCTTTGTAAAGATGAAAAAATAATCTTTCTCTTTCTTTTCCCTTTCCTTTTCCTATTTCCCTATACACCTGTCTCTTCTCCTTTCACTCTACATTTTGCCTCTTCCTAAATAGAAAAATAATATAATGGTTCAAAATCTAAAAATGTCAAGGGAACAAGTATCCTTTACCTCTAAATTTCTAACAGTTTCTCAATGTTTTCCTTCAGAATACTGACAACTGTCAACATCCACTTCTTATTATCTTTGCTTATCCACAGGAAGCAGGTTTTAGAATAAAACGTGCAACATGCAACTTTTTTTTTACCTAGCAAGTAATTGCAAATTATATTTCCACTATGTTTTCATTTCAAATGCACTATATATTAAACAAATATTAAAGGCCCTTCCTGGACTTTTGGGGGGCAAGAACCATATATTTTGTTCTAATTACCCTCCTTACCATGTGCCTTGTATAGTGATTTGCATTTGGTAGGACTTCAATTAATATTTGTAAAATTGAATTAGTATTTTTTCTATGGATAAATGGTTAGTTCCAAAAAGCTTACCTGCAACTGAATTATAGAATACAAACTACTTACAAGATATAGATATGCTGTATGTGCCAAACTTTGCCTCATAGAGCAATAAGAGTGGTGGTAAGGAGACAAGCATACATGATGTCTCCAAATAAGGGATTAAAAATCAAATGGAGGAAGATATAAGTGGACCAGGTGAAGGACCTAGGGGAAAAAACCAACATGTCCTGTCTAAGGGGAGTTGCTACTCAATGTTAAATAAATGTAGCTATGTAAGAAGACAAGTCTAGTGTTGCTGGGTCATCCTATATCTTAAGAGAAGTTGGACATTCAAGTGATCTGAGTTTTTAAATGTTGGCTATGAATCCAATCTTCTTAAATGGGGGTGGAGAGGGGCCAAAAGCAACAGAAATGTTCATTGAAGGCTATTCTACAGATTTGTCACCTCTGCCCTAAATAGCCATGAAAACTTCTGAGGAAAGGAACTAGTTTTAAAAAATAGCTCAGCTTGCTGCCTGTCACCCATCTAAATATGGCCCTAGGATATTTCATAGATGGTGGGGAGATAGGATTGCTACCATCTTTCTAAAAGATTTATATTAAGGAGGCTACATTAAGTTTCATAAGTTACATCATTCAGTAGGAACTATACCTCCATCTATATATCTACAGATACCAAGTACTTCTTTTAATGAGATACCATTCAGACTGCCTGAGATGTCCCCAGTAAGCGATCTACATGCATGTTCTATTATTACCTCATAAATACTCAGCATCATGGAAGGCTTTCCTATTTTTAGTTCTTTCATAGATTATTCATGAAGAGTTGTAGACCGTCTGTGAAATTTCACTAACCTTTCTTCAATTCTCCCAAAGTAGTGGATTCCTTTTTGTGTACCTCTGTCTTCTGGAAACTGTTTCCTTCCTGTTCTGTTTCATTGAGCTGGAATCATCTTGGATGAAAAATAGGCTGGCATCCTCAAAATACCAGTGTATGTGTGTGTGTGTGTGTGTGTGTGTGTGTGTGCGCGCGCGCGCGCGCATACACACACACACACTCATGTTGCAGCACTGTGGGGCTGGAAACTGGCTTTAAAATTTGTCCTAAAAACCAGGGTCATAAACTCAAATGTAATTATTTATCTTCCTCTTAAACAAGAGAAAAGCTTTTTTTAAAGCTCCCTAATGCATTTATTGGCTTTGCCCTGATGGAAGTAATTTGAACATATCCCTAAAGCATTCACCTCATTTCAGGGAGAATGTGGTTCTGGGATTGGGCACAAACCTAAATACAGCATGGTTTTGTGCTAAACTATATTGACAAGTGAGAAGGTCTCTTACTCCCCACTGTTCCAAGGTATAATGTAACATTGAAATACATTCTACTCTCCCCTAGCATTTTCCTTTCACAGGCCCTAACCTGTTTTCTTAAACTAACCCTAATACCCTAATCCTGGGGAAGGGCAGAGGCCAACCTATTATTTATTTATTTATTTATTTATTTATTTATTTATTTATTTATTTAAATTTCCTAGCACATGCAAGCAAATGAGCCAGAGTGAAGAAAGCTTTAGTGGGGGATCATATGGCCTCTGTGGGGATCAGGCAACTCTCCAGCTCTCAGTGGTTGTTCTAATCCTAACCTCCTGCTGGCTGGAGAATTCTTTTCAGATTTTTGGGTTGCTTTCACATAAGTGATATTATCCAATGTTTCTGGCTATCATGTATGTTTGGGGAACAGAAGAGGCACTGATTATGACCCTTTAACAGGTGAAAAAAAAAAGACCAGAGTTTAATGGTGGTGGAAGGAGAACCAGAAATAGTTCTCTTGGATCACCCCATAGAGCCTCTTTGCTATTTGTGGCTACTTTTCCTAGACCGATCCAGCTGCAAACAGACAGCATATTCCAGCTTAGAGACGTGTCCTTTTCTCTTCCTGGAAGGTTCTTCACACAGAGGGCTGTCTTCACACCATTTAACATCAACTAAGATGCCACTGTACAAAGAGGCCTTTCCTGACCACTCTGTCTAATGTCATTCTCACTTCTCTGCCAGTCACTCAATCACAAGATATTTTCCCCTTGATAGCACTGAAAATATCTTCTCCATTTACTTTTTAATAAGTGTATGTCTCTATCTACCCTCATACTATGTACCATGAAACCCAAGAGGATGTCTCTCTTTTTCATTCTTGTGTCTCGAAAACTTAAAACAGTGCATGCACTTTGAAAATATTCAATAAATATTTGCTAAATGACTTCCCAATGATTTGATTTACTATATACTTTAATCAGTAAAATTCAAAAAAATCACAATAAATGGGAAAGGTATTGTATGAAAAATCAGAAGACTGGGGTTCTAGTAGGAGTCCCCACTACTTAAAAGTGGCCAAAATCTAATATATTGGTTCCTGTATGGCAGCATATGGTTGAGACATCCTAGGCCACCTATATCATTACTTATAGCTTCCCCCTTGAACTCTCATGTCTCATCAACCAATTCTCTTCCTGAATTAAGAACATTACCATTTCCTCACAGTGAAAACTTCTAGTAATACCCATTCTTAACCATAGAGAAAAGAGAAAATAGCTTTACCAAAATCATTGGCTCAAATATTCCAAACTTAAATAGCCTATGAGGTAATATATTTCCTTAATTCTTAAATCTTAAAGTCCTGATCCTAACTGACTGTAGAAGGCCCATTTTTTCCCAGGTTTTCTTGCCCACATGTCTCTAGGAAACTCTAGAAAAACTTAGTATGATTCTCATATATATCCTAATTGTGGCTCACTATCACAGCCAACCAGTTGGCCTCATGCTACTGGTCTGTTCCTTCACAGATTTCCTCTTACCATCTTGAAATCATTCTCTGTGCAGCTACTATTGCCTAACACTGAGTCATTTTGCCTCTGCTTTGGTAACAGACCTTTCCGTCAGGTCTCCATGACTGTGGAGACTAAGATGTAGTCTTAGCATGTGCTAGAGACAGACAAGAATAGCAACAATAAAGAACTTAAAGGCAATATAAGTTGTCACTACTCTCAGAATTCACTAAACCTTTCTCTAGGATCTTCATTGATTTTTTTCTCTTCACCATTTCCTTCTTTTTGCCTACTTTGAGTTTGCTTTATTCTTTTCCTACATTCTTCAAGTGGAAACTTAAATAATTAATTTTAGACCTCTTTTTCAATATAAGCTTTAAAGACATAAATTTCACTTTTAGCAGTGCTTTAACTGCATCTCACTAATTTTGATATGTTGAGTTTTCATTCAGTTAAAAATATGATCTAATTTCCCTTGTGATTTCTTCCTTTATAAGTTAACTAGAAATGTATAGCTTCATTTTCAAGTATTTGGGGATTTCCCAGATAGCTTTTTTGTTATTTATTTCTAGGTTAATTTTAAAATCTTTTGGTTAGTTGAGGTTTATTCTATGGTCCAGAATAGAGCCTACCTTAAAGAATGTTCAATGTGCACTTTAAAGAATATGTATTCTCCTGCAGCTGGGTGAAGTGTTCCATATGTGTTCTATACATTCAATTAGGTAAAGCTAGCTGATAGCATTTGTGTTCTAAATAAATATCATTGTTTCTAATTGTTCTAAAAAGAAGGGAGTTTAGAATTCTCCTACTATTATTATAGATTTGTCAATTTATTCCTTCCAATTCCATCACTTTTTACTCCATGCATTTTGTATATTTATTATTAGGCCCACACATATTTAGGATTATTAAGTTTTCACATAAGTGCACTTGTTCATTATTATAAATTCCCCTTTATCGCTTATGATTCTTTGTTCTGAAGCTATCTTTGTCTAATAATATAGCTAATTTATATTTCTTATACTACTTGCATGCTATATCTTTTTGTGTTCTTTTGCTTTTAACCAATATCTATCTTTTTAAAAAGATTTTATATTTTTATCTGAGAGAGAGAGCATGAGTGGGGCAAAAGGAGAGGGAGAAGCAGACTCCCAGCGGAGCAGGAAGCCCAATGCCAGGCTCAATCCCAGGACTCCAAGATCATGACCTGAGCCAAAGGTAGACGTTTAATCCACTGTATTTCCTATAGACGCATATTTTTGGGTCTCACCTTTATCCAGTTTGACAATTTCTGCCTTTAAACAGGAATGTTCAGAATATTTAAGTTGAATGTAGCTATCAATAGGTTTGGTGTAAATCTACCATCTTGTTATATATTTTGCATTTATTCCTTCTGTTCCTTATATCTTTTACCCCTTTTCTGCCCTTTTAAGGTTGGCTATGTTTTATGACTTTATCTCTACTGTTTATTAATTAGCTCTTTGTTTTATTTTTATATTTTAGGCTGGTTAGCTCTATAGTTTACAAATGCATCTTTTACTCATCAAAGTTTACTTTCAAATATCATGCCACTTCACATATAATGTAAAAACATTGCAGCAGAGAACTATGAAATGCCCATTGAATACTCTGTGCTAATATAGTAAATCAATTTACTTCTACAAAAATTATGACCACCCCGTTATAATTGTTAATTTTGCTTTAAATACTGCATTCCATTAAAAGATTTTGAAACAATGAGTTAAAAGTCATATGTATAGTCAAGTATTTACCACTTTCAACATTTTCATTCTTTTGTATAGATCCAAATTTTAGGCATATTATTTCAGCCTGAAAAAAAAACCATACTTTAACATTTCTTATAGTTAAGGTCTTCTGGCAATAAATATGCTCAGCTTTGGTGTTTCTGGAAAGGTCTTTATTTTACCTTCGTTTGTGAAGAACAGTTTTAGTGAATATAAAATTCTACATTGACACTTTAATTTTAGCATTTTAAAGATGTTGTACCACTCCCTTCTGGCTTATGTCGATTCTCACAAAAAGTAGGTGATATTTCTTATCATTAGTCCCTTTATATAATTTGTCTCTTATCTCTAGCTGCCTTTAAGATTTCTCTCTAACACTGGTGCTCTGCAATTCAATTATGGTGTACTTTGAGGTATGTGTATGTGTGTGTGTTTCCTGAGTGGTGTCTATTTACCTTCTTAAATCTATGAGTTAATAGTTCGCATCTAATATGGAACATTTTTTGTCATTATTTCTTCAATATATTTTTGTCCTTTTTTTCTCTTCTCTCCTTCTGAGATTCTACTTACAGTTTTGTTAGATCACTTGTTAACCCTGAACAAGGCTCTGTTTACTGCTTTCAACATTAGTTCTGAAGCTCTGTTTACTGCTTTCAACATTCTTTCTCTCTGTGCTCCTCTTTAGCTAATATTTGTTGCTATTTCTTCACATTCATTGATCATTTCCTCTGCAGTAACTAATTTAGTGTTAATACCACCTAGTGAAATTTTCATTTCAGATATCTTTCACCTTAAAAGTCATTTTGATTTCTCTTTTAAATCTTCCATTCATCACCTGACCATGCCCTATGTTTCTTCTAAATACTTGAGCATATGGGGCATACTCATAGTGGGCATTTTAACATTGTTGTTTGGCAATTTCATAATTTCTATAATTTTTTAGTCTATTAATTTTTACTAATTTTTTTCTCATTTGAATTTTTTATTTTTATAAAACTATCTCTTCTCCCCCACAAACATGGAAGAAACATAAGCTCCTGAAAAGAGGGGCAAATATCCCTTGCACAGCAGCCTGTAGAGAATATCCAGTTCTGGGAAGAAAAAAAGGGCAAAGAATTCAGGATACAGAGAGGTCAAAGTCCCTCATTCATTAAAGTGATGATACAGGCCTCCAACTCATATCTCTTACAGGCCAGGAGACAGAAGGCCATTATCTTATACTACTCTTGGCCCATCAGTGAGCCCTGCATCTCTTTATATTGCTAACCCATGAATACCACCCACTAGGGGTTGTTGTAGTCAGGAAGTGTAGGGCTATCGTTCTTCTTCATGTCAACTGAGCCTTCATTATTTGTTTTAAAGTGACTCTCTTTACTAAAATTAAGAATGAAAAATTTCTTGACCAAGTTTCCATATTCCATGGGCAAGTAGAATGAAATATGATATATTCTGCTCCGTATCCACTCCCGTAGCTTCTTGAAGTTCTGTCTATCAAAAGGCAGGGATTCCCTGAACAGTATACATAGGATGACTAGAGCTCTATACATATACCTTAGATCCTTGGTGTACTTTTAAAACTGGAAGAGTTCTAGGCCAGCATGGGAGGAGGGGCTGTCACAGAAAGTATCTACAAGCAATATTTTTGGGTGGCAGTTCTGTATATCAGACACTGACAAAATTTGCTCAGGCCTCTTTCTCTTATACACTACTGAAGGAGTTCCACTGAGCTTCATCAATGACTTTCTCAGACACCTCTTTTTGAGTCAAGAGGTGTTAGACTAACTTCTTCTTTATGTAGTTACCATTACTGATAATCTCAAGGAGTCAGTAGTTGGAATGCAGGTCTCCTTCTCAGTAGATATGAAAGAGAGGCCTGGCAATATTATGAACTTACTGCTAAACTAATCTTGAAGGTATCAAGAAATCAGATTAAAATTGAGGTAAGTTGATGAGAAGCTTTGTCCAATTCAGTTAAAAAAAATCACTTCTAAAGCCCGTCTAACAAACTGATCTTTTAATGGAATCAAAACAAAATGCCAAACAAAAATAAAAATAGACAAAATAAATACAAACTAAATTTTAAAAGAAAAGACTGAGAAAATATAAGTAGGAAAAAAAGAAGAAAAAGAAAATAAAAAAGACAAGAACAAATTGGAAAATGAAGAGTAAATGAAAAAGAAAAATTAACAACAAATAAATACATTTTAAACACCCACAATGACAACAAAGAAAGCTAAATTTGGTCAAAGTCCCTCAAGTCACTGAAAACCATCTTCTTAGACTAGAATAATCAAAACCCGGGTCCAAAAAATTAAAATCATATAAATCATCTTTTCCAGCCACAATGTTATGAAACTAGAAATCAATTACAAGAAAAAAAAATCTGGAAAGAACACAAATATAAGAAGGCTAACTAATATGTTACTAAACAGTGAATGGGTCAACCAAGAAATCAAAGAGGAAATTAAAACATACATGGAAACAAATGAAAATAAAAATATAATGCTCCAAAATCTTTGGGACACAGCAAAAGGATTTCTAAGAGAGAAATTTATAGCAATACAGACCTAGCTCAAGAAATGAGAAAAATCTCAAATAAAGACCCTAAACTTACATCTAAAAGGGCCAGAAAAAGAATAAAGTCCAAAGCTAGAATAAGGAAGGCAATATTAAAGCAGAAATAAATAAAATAGAAAATAAAAACAATTTAAAAGGTCAGTGACACCAGGCGATGGTTCTTTGATCAACAAAATTGATAATCTTTTAGCCAGACTCATCAAGGAAAAAAGAGAAAGGACTCAAATATATTATATCAGAAGTGGAAAAGGAGAAATAACAACTGATACCACAGAAATAGTAAGTTTTATAAGAGAATATTATAAAAAATATATGCCAATAAATTAAACAACCTACAAGAAATGGATAAATTCCTAAAAATATATAATCTTCCAAAACTGAAACAAGAAGAAATAGAAAATTTGAACAGACCAATTACTAGTGATGATATTGAATCAGTAAACAAAAAAACCCCTGAAAATCAGGATGAGATGGCTTCACAGGTTAATTCTACCAAACATTTTAAAAAGAGCTAATACCTATTCTTCTCAAGCGATTCCAAAAAACAGAAGAGGAAGGAAAACTTCCAAATTCATTCTATGAGGTTATCATTATCTCATAAATACTAAATATACTAAAAAAGACAAAGATACTAAAGACAAGACAAAAACAAAAACAAAAATTCCAGGCTAGTATCTCTGATGAATATACATGCAAAAATCCTCAACAAAATATTATCAAATTAAATTCAACTATATGTTAAAAAGCATTCACCACAATCAATTTAGATTTGTTCCAGGGATGCAAGTGTAGTTCAGTATTTGCAAATCATCCAATGTGATAAATCACATTATCAAAGAAAGACTTTAAAAAGATAGGATTATCTCAATAGATGCATAAAAAGCATCCCACAAAATAAAATATCCATTCATTATAAAAACTCTGGAAAAAGTGGATTTAGAGGGAACATACCTCAACATAATAAAGGCCAAATATGAAAAATCCACAGCAAACATCATGGTCGTTGCTGAAAAACTGAAAGTTTTTCCTCTAAGATCAGAAACAAATCAAAGATGTACATTCTCATCACTTTTACTCAACATAGTACTGGAAGTCCCAGCTGCAACAATCAGACAAGAAAAATAAATAAATAAATAAATAAATAAATAATAAATAAATAAATAAACAAACAAACAAATAATAAATAAATAGATAGATAGCTTCCAAATTGGCAAAGAAGTAGAACTATCATTATTTGCAGATGACATGATACTATATACAGGAAACCCTAAAGAATCCGCAAATATTATAATTGATAAATAAATTCAGTAAAGTTGCAAGATACATAATTAGCATGTAGAAATCTGCTGCATTTCTATATATTAAAAACAAAGTAGCAGAATGAGAAATTAAGAAAACAATCCCATTTACAATCACATCAAAACTAATAAAATACCTAGGAGTAATTTAATGAAGGAGGTGAAAGATCTATACTCTGAAAACTATAAAACATTGGTGAAAGAAATGCAAGATGACCCAAACAAGTTAAAAATTATTTCATATTTGTGCATTGGAAGAGTAATATTGTTAAAATGTTCATACAACCCAAAACAATCTACATATTCAATGCACTATCAAAATATCAGAAGCATTTTCACAGAACTAGAACAAATAATATGAAAATTTGTATGGAACTACAAAAGATCACAAATAGCCAAAGCAATCCTAAGAAAGAACAAAGCTGGGATATCATAATCCCAGATTTCAAGATATACTACAATGCTATAGTAATCAAAATAGCATAATATTAGCATAAAAATAAGCACACAGGTCAATGAAGTAAAAGAGATCCTAGAAATAAACCCATGCTTATATAATCAATTAATTTTGACAAAGTAAGCAAGAATATACAATGGGGAAAAGACCATTGTATATGTGTTCAATAAATGACACTGCACAGCTACATGCAAAGAATGAAACTAAATTACTTTCTCATGCCATACACAAAAATAAACTCAAAATGGGTTAAAGATCTAAATGGGAAACCTGAAACCATAAAACTCCTAGAAGGAAACATAAGATAGTAAATTCTTACATATAGGCTTCAGCAACATTTTTCTATATATAATCTCCTCTGGCAAAAAATTTAAAAGCAATAATAAACTATCGGCACTACACCAAGATTAAAAAGCTTTTGCACAGTGAAGGAAAGGAAACAAAACAAAAAGGTAGCCTACTGAATGATATTTGTAAATGATATATCCAATAGGAAATTAATGTGCAAAATATGCAAAGAACTTATACAACTCGATACCAAAAAAACAAATAATCCAATTAAAAAATGGGCAGATGACCTGAAGACATTTTTTCAAAGACATACAAATGGCCAACAGACACATGAAAAGGTACTCAGCATCACTCACCATCAGAAAAAATGCAAACCAAAACCACAGTCAGATCACCTTACACCTATTGAAATGGCTAGATTCAAAAAGACAAGAAATAACAAATGTCGGTGAGGATGTGGAGAAAAAGAAACCCTTATGTAATGTTGGTGGGAATGCATATTGGTGTAGCCACTGTGTAGTCACTGTGGAAAACCATACTCAGCCATAAAAAAAAGGAGATCTTGCGATCTGTAACAACATGGATGGATCTAGAGCATATTAGGCTAAGTGAAATAAGCCAGACAGAGAAAGAAAAATACCATATGATTTCATTTGTATGCGGAATCTAAAAAAGAAAAAAGAAAGAAAAAAGAAAAATCAAACACACTCTCTAATATAGAGAATAAACTACTGGTTGTCAGAGGGGAGTTGGAGGGGAGATGGGTGAAATAGATAAAGGAGATTAAGAGTAGAAACCTCCAGTTATAAAATAAATATCATAGAGATAAAAAGTATGATATGGGGAATATAGTCAATAATATTTTAATAATGCTCTATGCTGACAGATAGTGACTATACTTATCACAATGAGCCCTGAGTAACATAGAATTGTTGAATTAATATGTCGTAGTCCTGAAACTATATAACACTGTATGTTAATTTTACTTCAACAAAACTGGTCACATCTGGAAATAATTCATAGTATCATATTCAGTTTTTGGCTTTACAAATCCTTCAGTCCTTTAAAAAATTATGGAGGAGCTCCCGCAAATTTTGGGTTTTTTTTTGTGGAAAATTGCTGTTGATGTTTAACTTATTAGAACTAAATACCTATAGGATGTTTCTGTAGCCTTTTCATTTCTAATTTGAAAAGCTGCAATAATTTGGATGTTTTAAAGAACTCATAATGTCTACAATTTCAATTATAAATTCAATTCCTTTTTCTTTAAATTCTGAATAATTGGTCTCAAAATGATACCTCAGCTTAATTGGCATCAACCCCAGCTTTATTGGCATCCTGATGCTATACAAAAATGTTCTGTTGCATAAGATACAATAAGGTACAGTATTACTATCTATAAAGCTGAGTGGAAGGTAATTTTCACCATCTTTTATTTATTTCCTGCCCAGGTCTGTTCCCTCAGAGATCCACAAAACTCCTTTCCCCACCTTCTTTAACTTTGGTCAAAATGTCATTTTCTTAGTGCTTTCTCTACTTGGTCTTGCAACACTCACTGCACAACCTATCCACTACTCCTAATTATTGCTTTCCATCTATTGTAGGAATTTTTCAAATACATATAAAATTAAATAAAATAGTATAAAGATTCTTCCTCATATATTTATCATCCAACAACAAGAATTATCAAATTTTTGCAACCCAATGTTATCTTACCCACAAATATTTCAGTCTACATCTTTAAATGACAACTACTTTTATTTCTTTGGAAATGCAGCCACAACGCCATCATCAAAACTAACAAAATTAACAATACCATATATTATCAGTCCATTTTCTAAATCCCCACTTGTCTTAGAGGTGCCTTGGTACGGTTAGTATCTTTGAATAAAAGCCCAAACAAAATGTACAAAGGACTTTATTCTCTACCACAGCAATATCGTCATTCAAAATACCACATATTTTATTTGATTATTGTCTTTCTGTTTCTCTTATAGAATATCAACTCCACAATATCAATTGTCAATGTTAACTATATTTTCTTTTTTCCTTTTTTTTTTTTTTAGTGGCTGATGTAGAATTTGCAATGTACATTTACAATTAATTCAAGTCTCCTTTCAAATAATACTACTATTTTATGGGTAGTATAACTACCTTATAACAGAGTATATATAATTCCTCCTTTATAACATTGCCATCACCCACTTCACTTATCTATAAGCTATAATCACTAAACATATCGTTACTATCATTATTTTGAACAAACCATTATTTGTTAGGTCAATTAAAAATAAGAAAAATATAAGATTTTATTTTACTTTTTTCCCAACATTTTTCTTTTCTTTATATAGATCCAAATTTCTGACCTATATATAGTACTTGCCTTCCTTCTAAAGAATTTCTTTTAACATTTCTAGTAAGGGAGATCTTGGATTTCCCTCAATTTTGGCTTGTCTGAAAAAGTTTTATTTCTCCTTTACTTTTAAAGAATAATTTCACTGGATATAACATTCTTGTATCATTTGATATTTTTTTCATCCAACGCTGTATTTCATTCTGTACTTCTGTTGCTTTTTTGATTGCTGAATAGAAATCTGACATAATTATTATTTTTGCTTCTCTACAGGTAATGAATCATTTCCTCTGGGTTCTTTCAAGATTTTCGTTTTTCTTTGGTTTTCTGAGATTAGATATGATATATCCAAGTTTTCTTTTTTTTAAAATATTTGTCCTGCTTGATGTTCTCCTAACTTCCTGGATCTACGGTTTGGTATATATCATCAAGTTTAGAAAATTTTCAGTTTGCTTGGCTTTGTTGTGAGAATAAGAGTGATAGCTTCCAAGCTCTTTACCTGCCAGATAAGAAACTGGATATATCCTCACTTATTTTATCCTGGTTATGTACTAAACTTTTCTAATTCTTGTTATGCTGAAAAATTTTTCTATTGATTCCTGGACATTGTGATTTTATTTTTTTGGAATGCTAGAGTCTGTTATATTTCTTTAATGAATTTTGAATTTGGTTCCTGAAGATATTTAAATAATTTGCACATTAGTTTCATCCTTTCAGGTTTTGTTTTTAAGCTTTTTGATCATGAGCCTAGACTAGTTTTCTCTTTATAAACCTTTAATGAATGTTCTTTGTATTCATCTAGGTTTCTCTATCATAGTTTGGGATTTAAATGATTCCAAGTCCTGTGTAAATTCTGAGAGTTATTTGGCTGACAACTCCCATCCCTATGCAGAAACTGTTTTTCCTCAGAAGTTATTTTTTGTCCTGCTTCATGAATGTTACTCTTGCACATGCAGGTGGTTGTTCAGTCAAGGCCTCAATGACAGACATAAGCATACTTCTGGGGCTATTTCCCTGCGTGTATCTCTCATAAATTCTAGTCATGCCAGCCTTTCTTAACTCCAACCTCTGAGTATCCAACTCAACAAGACTGCTGAGCTGTTTGGATTTCTACTCCCTGTGCCACAACTTGAAAATGTTTTCAGGCATAGAACCAGGGCAATTGTACCATTTACTTCATTTGTTCATCTTCTTTCAAAAATCACAGTCCTGCATTGTGTTTGATATCTGAAAACAATTGTGTCATATATTTTGTCCAGCTTTCTAATTATTAACAATAAAAGATACAAGGTGAAACAGAGTGGCAGAGTTCCATGAACATAGCTAGATAACTATCAAATCATCCTAAATACTACAGTAATCAACTTGAAGATTGAAAGAACAAACTCCACAACTAAAGGAAGAGAAGAGTTCACATCAAAGAAGGTAGGAGGTGTGGAGACATGGTTTAAGGGTGAAATGGATTGTGGGTGCTGTAGAGGGGATGGAGATGTGACCACACACACACACACACACACACAGAGAGAGAGAGAGAGAGAGAGAGAGAGAGAGAGGAATGCACAAGGAGAACATTTCCCAAGATGTTGTCTTGGGAAACAAGAAGAGCTGAATTTCATGAGTTTTTGCAACCAATGGGGATTAAAGCCTAGAGTTTTAAAGGTCAGCAGGCTTGACTGGGGTAGATCACAGGGGGGAAACTCTGCTCCTGGAGGGAAGGTTTAAAAAAAAAAAGAAACATGGGAGGCAAACAGCATGGAAACAGTGATCTGAAGAATGCCTGAGGCACACAATGGAGAGATTATTTGCTCTTCTCAGAGTGTGTTCCTGAGAAGCAGCATTACCCAAGATGCCTCTCTGGAACAAAAGAGCTTGCCAGTGTCATTTCCCTTCCCCAATCCTCAGCATGAACACAGAGCCAATTGTGAGACACAGTCCAGCACTGACACAGGCTCCCTAATATGCTTACACCAAGCTGTGCCCCCTTTGCTCTGGTGAGACTGCCTTTCTCAATCAAACTTGCCTCAGTCCCAGCTAGATGGGCCCTTCCCCCAGAAAACTAACACAAAACCCTGCCCACACCACATTTCCCAACCAGAGAGCTCTGCAGGGCCTCAGTTCTGGTGGAGTTGGTTCCAGGTCTCATTTCACAAGCAGACCAGAGCATGCCTAGTTAAACTCACCACACTCAAGTCAGAGACCAAACACTGCTCATAGCAGGAAAGAGAACCTCTGCAGATGACTGGCCTGAAGGATAAAGCTGCTGAAAGAAAATAGCAGATTGCATGCAACAAACATCAAGACAGTCCCTGAAGCTCCAGGCCCTAGGCATTACATGGCTTCTTCTTCATAAGGCTATTATGTTCAGGAGCAGGAGACATAAGTGGCTTTTCTAATACACAGAAGTAGGCAGAGACTTAGACAAAATGCCAAGATGAAGGAATTTATCCTAAATGAAAGAACAAGACGAGGTTACAGCCAGAGATCTAAAAGAAACAGATTAAGTAACATGCCTGATGGAGAATTTAAAATAATAAAGAATATTCACTGGGTTTGGGACACCTTGGGGGCTCAGTAGTTAAGTGCCTGCCTTTGGCCCAGGGCATAATCCTGGAGTTCGGGTCAAGTCCTACATTGGGCTCCCTGCATGGAGCCTGCTTCTGCCTCTGCCTAAAAAAGAATATTCACTGGGTTTGAGAAAATAATAGAAGACATAAAGGAGACCCTTAGAACAGAGATAAAAGAGTTTAAAAAGAACCAATCAGAGATGAAGAATGCAATAAATGAGATTGGAAACAAGCTTGATTCAATGAACAGCAGGCTAGAAGAAGCAGAGGAATAATTACTGACCTCGAAGAAAAAATAATGGAAAATAATGAGGCTAAATGAATGAGAGAAAGTAGAATATTCAACACAAGACCAGACTTAGGGAACTCAGTGACTCCATCAAATGTAATGACATTCGTATTATAGGAATCTCAGAAGAAGAGAGAGAAAAAAGAGCAGAAAATTTCTTTCAAGAAATAATAGCAGAAAACTTCCCTTATCTGGGGAAGGAAGCAGACTTCCAGATCCCATAGGCACAAAGAACTCCCATCAAAATCAACAAAAGCAGGCCAACACCAAGACATATTATAATTAAATTTGCAAAATATAGTGCTAAAGAAAAAAATCTTAAAAGCAACAAGATAAGAGAAGTCCTTAACTTATAAGGGAAACCCACAAAACTAGCTGGAGATTTCTCAACAGAAACTTGGCAAGTGAGAAGAAAGTGGCATGATATATTTAAATTGCTGAATGGAAAAATTATGCAGCCAAGAATACTCTATCCAGCAAGGCTATCATTCAGAATAAAAGGAGAGAGAGTTTCCCAGACAAATAAAAACTAAAGGAGTTCATGACCACTAAACCAGCCCTGCAAGAAATATTAAAGGGTACTCTTTGAGTGCAAAGGAGAGACCAACAATGACAAAGACAAGAAAGCATCAGAGAATCTCCAGAAACAATGACAAAACAAGCAATAAAAATGGCAATAAATACACACGTATCAATAATTACTTTGAATGTAAATAGACTATATGCTCCGATCAAAAGGCATAGCGTATCACAACGTATTTAAAAAAAAAAAAAAAAAAAAACAAGACCCATCTATATGCTGCCTACAGGAGACTCATTTTAGACCCAAAGACATCTGCAGATTGAAAGTGAGGTGATGAAGAAACATTTATCATGCAAATGCATGTCAAAAGAGAGTGAGAGTAGCAATACTTAATTTAGACAAACTAGACTTTTTTTGTTCTCGTATCATTTTTATCCTGCTTTGGTATCAGGGTAATCCTGGCTCCATGGAATGATTTTGAATGTGTTCCATCTATTCCATTATTTGTAAGAGTTTTATAAAGACTATCATTAATTATTTATTTAAATGTTTGGTAGAATTCACCAATGAAACCGTGTCTTCTTGGGATTTTCCGTGCTGGGAGATTTTTGATTCCTAATTCAACTTTCATGATTGCTATTGGACTAAGAAGATTTCCTATTTCTAAGAAGATTTCCTTATTTTTTAGATTCAAGAGTCATGATTCAATCATGGTAATTTGGATGTTTTTAGGAATTATCTGGGTTTTTTCCTGTTACCTGATTTATTATTATATGATTGTTTATAGTAATCTGTTATCACACAATGTATTTCCCTGGTACCTATTGTATTGTTTTTTCTTCAACTTCTCATTTTGGTTTTTGAGTCCTTTTTGTTCTTGTTGTTAATATAGTTAAAGAATTGCCAACTTTATATGTTTTTGGAAAAACTGGTGATTGCTTTTAATATTATATTATGATTTATTCTGGTCTCTATTGATTTTTTTGTTATTTACTTCCTCTACTAATTTTTAGCTGTTTCTTCTACTTCTAATTCCTAGTGATGTAATGTTGCTTTTTTTCTTAATACAAGTATTTATAGCATAATTTTCACTCTATCATCTGCTTTGATGCATGCCATAGTTTTGTAATGTTCTTTTCTTTTTCAGTTGTTTTGAGACATATTTTGATTTCCCATTTAATTTCTTATTTGGCCCATTGCTTATGCAGTACTATGTTGTTTAATATTTACATATTAAATATTAAATATTTATATTTAAAAATAATGAGGGGGTATGGTATATCTAGATATATCTGGACCATTTTACTCCCTCATGAGAAGGCAGCCTTTCTTCCAGGAGTGACTGACAACAGAAGAATCCATTCATTTCAGGACAACCTTCACTGGATCCCACAGAAATTTGGTCCTAATATCTGCATCTTCTAATCTCTTGACATTAGCACAATAGACAACATCAATATACTTTCCAAAGTCTGGTTTCTTTATTCTGGAAAATACTGCATGTTGCACTTCTATAACAATATCAATACAATCCCTTTCAGGATCCCACCAATCATACTTTCAATCTTCTGCATATTTCTTTTTGACCTCTGTCCACTTTATAGGACAAGAACTCATACTCATCTTCCAAGTATGATCAATATTTTTGAGATGAATCAATCTAAATCTTAACATGAAAATATATTTTCTTCTTAAGGAAAGCATAATATGATCAGATGGGATGTTAGCTAAAATAGAAACAGCTTTTTTCTATTATTAGGGAGAACTATTCAGCTTTGGGGTCCACATTGTCTTGAATTTTTCTATTTTCAAATTTTGCTTTATCTCTGAAAAACTTTAAGGTTTATCAAAGTGGTCCTTCAGTGAAAAGAACATTTACATAATGACTTTATGCCCACAAACTATATAAAAGGAGAATAAGAGAAAAGCCTGAAGCTTTTAAGTTGTAGTTCTTTCAGAATCTAATATCTTCATCAGTTTTAGAGATTCACAGGTCTTATTCTAAGCCCTAAGTAAAATTACATTTTCCTCTCTCCTCCAGCACTCTCTATGAAAGGGAATCTTTTCAAAGTTAGTGAACTAAGAAAGGCTGTCCAGTTATGAGATGGAGTCACATGAAGTTTTCTCCTTCTCCCTCAGGCTTTCTTTTTATTTCTGTTGTTTGGTTCAGAGGTACATACCATTACTTGGACCTAATTACACTTCCAGGTAATCAAGGTAGGGAATCAAAACTGTAGATGCATAATATGAGCAAATATTCAGATCTCTCTTTCTTACATAGAATAACAGGATTGCATAGCTCATGTGGCTGTTTTGAAATAACATCAGATTATTTTTTAAAGAGACAAAAAAGAAACACATACCTGTGTTTTTTATGGTGTTCCTAATTTAGTTTTATTCAGTATGATATTCACATATTTTCTGCATAGATATGTTCTAAGAACCATGTGAAAAATGCATCAGAGAACCATCTCAGATGTAAGGTCTTTAAATTTTTTAAGGCAGGTTGCCTGAGTGGCTCAATTGGGTAAGTATCTGACTCTTGATTTTGGCTCAGGTCGTGATCTCAGGGTATGAGATTGAGCCCTGCGTGGAGCTCCATGCTGGGCATAGAGTGTGTTTGAGATTCTCTTTCTCTCTCTTCCTGCTTACTCTTTCTCTAAAAACATAAATAAATAATGTTTTAATGTTAAGTCTTCCTTCATCTTGGGCAGGTTCTTTTTCCCTCAGAAAAGTCACCAGGTAGGAGAGCTAGATGTGGAGAGAATAATTTTGATTATGTTGCTATGTACTAAGATTAGAGATTGGTGATAATTTTATAGAAGATCAAAGTGTCTTATTATGCAAAGGAATGAGTCTCCATTCCTTCTATGACCAATAGCTCCTTTCCTCTCTGAGTAAAGAAAGGATGCTAGCAGAAACTAATTCCACCATCAATTCCCCCTATGTCCTGAACACTTTGCCCCAAAAGACTGATGCCAGAATTAGAAGCCCCTGGTAATTCCCATCTCCTGGTATTCAGATGTTTGTGGAATCCCCTCCCTTGAATGTGGGTGTTGGTTTAGTCACCCACTTCTAAGAATGGAATATGGTAGAGTGACAAGATGTCATGTTTGAGGTTATGAGACTGTATCTTCTGTTTTCTATTTTCCCTCTTTCTCTGTCTCTGGTCACTTACCCTAGAGGAAGTTAGGAGTCCTTTGGAGCAGCATGTGGCAAGGACCTGGGGCTGACCAACAGACATATAATTGAGCTTAGAAGTGGATCCTCCTGCATTTGATTCCTCAGATGAGACCACATATTACTGCAAACTCGTAAGAGATCTTGAACAAAGGCACCCAACTAAGCCACGTTCAGATTCTTGGCCCACAAAAACTGTGAGTTAATAAATGTTTTAAATTGTTAAATTTTGAAGTAACTTGTTAGGCAGAAATAGGGAACTAATACAAGGATCTACAAGATATTACTATAAAAATTAACTTTCCCCACCACTCCCCAACCCTTCCAGAGGTCTGCACATCAAAAAACTTGAGCACTAGTCCTGCCTCTGTTACTAAACAGTTGATGACTGTCTAAATCTCATTTCTGTTCTGGGGTTCTGTTTCCTCATGTTTTTAAATAATGGATTGGATTAGCTGACTTTTAATGTCATATAATTTTATATTTTTTAGGATCTATGCAGTGTAAGTAGCATATATGTGTGTATAAAACTATAAAAGTCACACAATTCTGATGAAGAAATTGAAGAAAAAATATATAAAGAGAGAGAAGTGTAGAGGGAGAGAGAGAAAGACAGAGACATCATGTTTATGGGTAGGAAGACTCAATATTGCTAAGGTATGAGTCTTCCAAAATTGACCTATAGATTCGAGGCAATCGCAATAAAAATTCCAGGAATTTATTTCATGACTATCAACAAACTGATTCAAAAGCTTATATGGAAAGGCAAAATACTGAGTATAACCAACATAATATTGAAGAAGATTAAAGTCAGAGGACTGATATTACCTGACTTCACGATTTACTATAAAGCTACAATAATCAAACAGTGTGATATTGGTGAAAGAACAAACAATATACAATAAAACAGAATGGATAGCCCAAAATTAGACACACACAAATATAGCCAACTAATCTTTGACAAAGAAGCAAAAGCAATGCAATGGAGAAAGGTAGTCTTTTCAACACTTGGTGGGAATGACTGAACATCTACATGCAAAAAATAATAATTTAGACTATATCTCTCACAAAAAAAATGAACTCAACATATATCATAGGCCTAAATGTAAATTACAACATTATAAATCACCTAGAAGATAATATAGGAAAAATTTAGATGACCTTGAGATGGAGATGACTTTTTTAGATACAACAGGGCCTGATCTATGACAGAAATCATTGATATGTTGAACTTTATTAAATTTAAGACTTCTGCTCTTTGAAAGGTACTTTTAAGAGTTAGAACAGACAAGCCACAGACTGGCAGAAAATGTCTGCAAAACACCTATCTGATAAAGGACTACTAGTCAAAATATACAAAGAACTCTTAAAACTTAAAGTAAGAAAACAAAAACAATTTAAAAATGAGCAAAATATCTGAACAGATATATTACCAGGGAAGATACATAGATGGCAAATAAGCATACAAAAAGATGCTCCATATCATACATATATCTTTAGACAGTTGCAAATTAGAACAATGAGATATCACTACACACCTATTAGAATAGCAAAAATCCAAAACACTGATAATCCCAAACGTTGGTGGGATGTGGTGTACAAGAACTCTCACTTCTTGTTGATGAGAATGAAACATGGCACAGCCACTTTGGAAGACAGTTTAATAGTTTCTTACAAAGTTAAACACAGTCTCACCACACAACTCAACAATCATGCTTCTTGGTATTTATCCAAATTATATGAAAACATGTCCACACAAGAACTTACATGTGGATGTTCCTATAGCTTTATTCATAACCATCAAAATGTGGAAGCACCAGGATGACTTTCAATAGGTGAATGGATGAACAAACTCGGGTACATCTACACAATGGAATGTTATTCAGCAATAAAAATAAGGAAGTTATCAAGCTATGGAGATGCATAAAAGAATCTTAAATGCATATTAGTAAGTGAAAAAAGACATCAGAAAAGGCTATAAATTCTATGTGTCATATATGAATTATATGACATTCTGGAAAATGGCAAAATAGTAAAAAGACAGTAAAAAGATCAGTAGTTGCCAGGATTTTGGAGAAAAAAAAAGAGAGGGATGAAAAGGTGGAACATTGGAGGATTTTAGGACAGTGAGACTGTTCTGTATAATACTCTAACAGTGGATATGTGACATATATTTGTCAAAACCCATAGAACGTATAACAGAGTGAGCACTAAGTAAATGGTGGCTTTAGTTAAAAAATAATGCATGTTTTGCTCAATTGTAACAAATGTACCACACTACTGCAAAATACTAATAATAGAAAAAACTGTGGAGTGAGAGGAGGATGAAGAGGAGATACAAGGGAGCTCTCTGTACTTTCTGATAATTTTTTTATAAACTTAAACAGTTCTAAACAACACTTTTTAAATAGTTTTAAATAGTTGATTTTATATATATATGTGTGTGTGTGTATATATATGTATGTGTGTGTGTGTGTGTGTGTATATATATATATGACACATATGAAGCCTATGTGGATATGAAGCCTATCCTTCTGGATATAAGTAAGTCTTTCATTTATGCTATCTACTAAGTATATGATAATAATACATTTAGGGCAGCCCGGATGGCTCAGCGGTTTAGTGCTGCCTTCAGCCCAGAGCCTGATCCTGGAGACCTGGGATCCAGTCCCATGTCAGGCTCCCTGCAAGGAGTCTGCTTTTCCCTCTGCTTGTGTCTCTGCCTCCCTCTCTCTCTCTCTCTCTCTCTCTCTCTGTTTCTCTCTGTCTCTCTCTCTCTCTCAATCTCTCTTTCATGAATAAATAAATAAAATCTTTAAAATAATAATAATTTATTATATGTGTGATGTGGTGGTTAAGAAGATTCAGAGGGAAGACTTGTTTAAATCCTGTTTGCAATATTTTTATTTATTTATTTATTTATTTATTTATTTATTTATTTATTTATTTATTCATTTATTTAATAAATTAATTTTTTGTTGGTGTTCAATTTACCAACATACAGAATAACACCCAGTGCTCATCCCCTCAAGGGTCCCCCTCAGTGCCCGTCATCCTTTCACCCCCATCCCCCGCCCTCCTCCCCTTCCTCTACCCCTAGTTTGTTTCCCAGAGTTAGGAGTCTTTATGTTCTGTCTCCCTTTCTGATATTTCCCACACATTTCTTCTCCCTTCCCTTATATTCCCTTTCACTATTATATTTCTAAAGTTAAATTGCTAGATAAGTCACTAAATCTATATACTTTGATTCCTCCATCTACAAGATAGATGTAAAGATTGTGAAGATCAATAAACTAATAATTGCAAATCACAATAAAGTGCTTGGGACATAGTAGGTACTCAATAAATGTTAAATATTATTTTGGTTATGTATTAACTGTTCTGGTTTTTATACATTGCCTGTATGTTTGAATCTCTGTTTTAACTCCCTAACCAGACAGTAGATCTACATTTTAAACAGCTTAAACAGTAAAACAAAAAACTTGAGGTTAAACAGTGAGCCTTAAAAAAATAAAATAAAATAAAATAAAAATAAAAAATAAACAGTGAGCCTTTTATGTGCTAGGTGCTTAGTATTTGTTGATGATGTTTAAATGAATATATAACAGAGGAATGGTTGGAAAAATAAATTAATAATAAATAAATAAATAAATTAATTAATTAATTAAAATGACCTTCTATTTGACACATCAATAAAAATAATCCTACTTTTCACCAAATTGTCTAGAGACACATTTTCATCCACACCTTTGTCCCAAAAGGATTTTTTTTTAATCTCAGTGTATCTGTGTATCAGGGGTGAATGTCAGCTAGATTCTTTTCCTAATAACTTTAAAGTAGAGCTAAAAGGAAGACAAATCAGCCTCACAAAGAAAATGTACTCAACAGGAACTCCTTGATGGAACACAACAGCTGTGCTAACAATAAGTGAAGGAATGAATTTTTAAAGAACAATTCTGAATCCCAGTTTGGGAGTGTCTTGTTTCAAAGATCACTGATGGGGTAACATTTCATTGAATTAAATATTGACTAATAACAAAACCTAGGAAGTACAATCTAAGTGATACTTAGCTTTCCTAAACTCCAAAGAGACATGGTCAAAGTTGAATCACTCCAAATTGAAGACATTACACAAGTATATCAATCAAAAGGTCCATCACTTTTTTATGTAAGAGAAAGAATTCTTTTGAATTCTTTCTTTTGAATGATATGATACATTACAAGTGAAGATGTTTAGAGCACAATTTTTGAGTGGCATGAAAGACTGAATGCCAATGACAAATAATTCACTTTTTTCTCTTAACAATGTACCCTTGAGTCTCCTTTGTTTGACAAAGGTATATGATTCACTGGTAAATAACTAACAGCCTTATTTTTGGTGTACAATTCAGAGGACTGAATTAGTAATAACAAAAATAACAGTTAATGTTAAGTATGTATTTTCCCATTTAATTCTCAAAATTCTTTGGGGTAAGATAGTTTTATTTACTTTCTTTCACAAATGGAAAACTAAAACTTAAGAAAGTTAAACGACTTACTCAGACATAATTACTAAATAATGAAACAACTTAAATATGTCTACATTCATAGCCTGCCTCTCTCCTGGTTACCTGGACCTCACACCAAAGTAATAGTAGACTTCACTCTGCATTCCCTTCTTACTCCTACCTGCAATTGAAGCTTCTCTATGCTGTGTCCTGTTGCCCTAAAGCTTGATTGGTGGCGTGGCAATGAATCAGTCACAGCAATTTGTCCCAACTAAAACATAAGGTAAATAATTCTTGCCTCTCCAAAAAATTTACTGCTTTTTACTCAGGTTAGATACCTAAGAGCCTATAAAGAGTACCAAGGGAATTGCAGAAATGAAGACTAATCAGAGAGATACCTTTAGCTTAGGTGTGAGCTTTAAGAAACAAAGGAGCATCCTTTCATCATCTTACTAACACACATGGTAGGTACTTTTTCTACCTGTGATTTTTGCTATACAATTTGGTGCCAACTGTCTATCTGTGTTTCTTCCCATATGTCAAATAGCATGAATACCCACCACAGTGAGATGTAATAGAATATTGCAGAGGCAGGAAAACTTATGTAGAAAGAGCCATACTAAGAATCTAATTGTCTAAAATTATCTTAAAGTATACTTCATAAGAAGTTAATAAAAGAAAGATGGGATGTGATATAATTCCTAAATACGCTTGAAAAATATTGCTTGTAGTCTCTCCTTGAGACTCAAAAATGTAAAGACATTGAGAGGTCCCACAGTAAGTGAACAAGTTAGTCTGTTTGAGCCAATGTTATCAAATGTAATATCTATTGATATTCTTGGATATTAGGGTTCCATGGAACACATTCTGGAAATGTAAATGTAATCACTAAAGACTGAAAGAAGAAAAGGGAACAGTGATAGTTGGATTCAGATCATAAAAGTCAGATCCCATTTGGAATCTGGATTGAGTAAGTGAAACCACTGTGCATCTGGATGACATTTCAGTCCTTGGAGACTGCTGGAACATCCCCCCCAAATCTCAATGGATATACAAAAGAAGTTGATTTATAACTCATGTGACAAAGAGTGTGGTAATTTAAGGGCCCAGAATTCTTGTATCTTATGCCTCCAACATCCTCGTGGGGCCGTGAGTCATCTTCTGTATTCTCATGGTAAAAAGAAAGAACTTAGGACTCATGTACAGCACTTCTTCCCGCATTCTATTCCATAGAACTCAGTCACATGGCCATCCTTTACCACAGAGCAGTGCAAGTAAAGTAGTATAGGTGTATGCCATATGAGAACATCATATTGGTTACTAGTCTTTGCTACAGAAGGAATTAGAATCTGAATTGGAGTCAGAAAATTTTGGAGAAGACCTCAGCCACAGAACCTAGGTTAGATCTATCCTTCAAACTGCCAAAAACATTTCCCGTGGAGAGGAGAGGTTCATATTTTTACCTTGGAACTGAGAATCCTGTGGTAATGGCATCAACCTATTTCTTGACTTCAAGAAAGAAACAGACTATGCATCCTAAATTATAGAATGAGAGAACAAGGTCTCCTAAAGATGAATAAATAATTAAACCACACCAGCATTTAAGGCTTCTTATCTCTGTAAAACCATGCTTTTTGTCAAAGAACAAGCCTTCCTTAAGAGTCGAAGGCCACAAAATAATAGGAAGAATATGAGTATGTCAGTTCATCAGTTCAGTGTACAGAGCTCTCTTTTTGCTTCCTTGGAAAGGGTGTTATTAAATATGCCAAGAACACTTATTAGCACAAGAGACTAGTAGAGATGTTACATAAATGGACTTTCAAGTGACTGATGACTCACAATAATGCCTTACATTAATTTCAGCATATGTCATATGTCCAAGTCACAGCCTTCCCATAGTTGAGTATATGTGCACAGTTATAAGACTGTTAAGGATGAGGTGCTTATGAAAGAATTACTGTTAATATAAATAAACACTGGATCACCTACACAAGGAAGAAATATTGTCAAAGCTCTACCAATGGCCTGACATAGCAAAGGACTGAGTACTAAGATGGTTTTATTCATTAAGTATGAAATTCAAATATCATAGGGACAGTTCACTTGCTGGAGTTTCTAGGCGCACATTGGTTAGTGAGTAAGTGAGTGTTGACTTATCAGGGAGGAAAATAGTAGGATTTGAAGACAGACTTCCATCAAATGCTGCTGTTTGTGAGAAAAATACCACTGGAACCTCCAAAGCTATGCCTCAACTACTGCTCCAGAGCTCTGGGATGGAGATAGTATCACTCTCATTTTACAGATAGGAAAATTGAGAGATTAAGAGGCTTATCCAAGGACATAGTGGAAAATGATGGATAAAAAGCTTGATCCTGGCCTTTCAGGTTCTAACACCTGTCTTTTGCCTACTGCATCATTCTGTTTATCTCTTCTAAATTGACTGAAAGAATCTCTGGTGACATTTCCCAATTTCTGAACCATTTCCAACCAAAGATAACATTTCCTAAAATATATCAATGAAAAGCTATTGTATTTTGCTATCTCAAAGAGTATTTTTCTTTTAAGATGCTGAATTTCTTTTTGCTAAATGACAGAGTATGCCCAGACATTGCCATTTTATTTTATTTAAAGTAATTTTTATAAATGCACAATTTCTGAAGATATATTGAAAAATTCTCCCTGTTTTCTAAGCTATTGTGAGTATGTCATGGAAAATCAAACTGAGAGAATCATATCAAACATCTATACAATGGGCTGAAAATGAATCCATCCAGTGCCGCATAAGCCTTATATATAAGAAATATAAACAATATTTATTGAATGAAAGAATAACAGATAACTTTGTATGGCATTTGGAAAATATGTGTAGAAAAGCAAAAACCTTGCCATTGTTTAGTTCTCTCCATTTTTTTCTTGTTCCATGGTATCAAATAAGAATCAGTAGGAAATTCATTGGCCATAATAATAGACAATAACCTGTCCTGATAAGAGATCATTGTTTTCTCTACAAGTACAAAAAAAGTGACCCCAATATAAAGGGATACCTTTTCAATGAGCATTCCAAATCAACTTATCCGAATGAATATTATCCTTAAATTAGTATATTAAGAGGCAATGATACTATGTTTTTAAGCATTATGGGTTTATCTCAAGTGAAAGCACTTTTGTAAAAGCAAGGACCAAAGGGTATGGTGGCAGGACGGAATCCAGTTAATCAAATCTCACCTGAAGTTCCTAGGAAGTGACCCAGGGCCTACCATGGCAGACAGCTCTCATAAGGAAATTTTAGCAGTTAGAGAATGGAAGCAGCTGGCTCCAACTACATGGCCACAAAGACACATATATAAAAACAAACAAACAAACAAATTCTTTAAAAAACACTCAAGCATGTAATAGAGACTTTGTCAAATAGCTGCCTCTGACTGTTGCTTCTTCCTCAAACTCTACAAGGTAAAGTGGATCTGCAATCTGCCAAAATAAAACCACAGCAAATTTAAATTCTTCCTTCACTCATCAGCTGAAACATCCTGAGCATTTATCTACATAATCTTTCACAAAACTCACCTAGATTAATAATATTTGGAAAATGTAGACATTTTCTTCTTCCCCTAAGAATGAATAAACAGACAAAAATTGGACAGCCCTCGTGGCTCAGCGGTTTAGTGCTGCCTTCAGCCCAGGGTGTGATCTTGAAGACCCAGGATTGAGTCTCAGATCATGTTTCCTGCATGGAGCCTGTTTCTCCCTCTCTCTGTGTCTCTGCCTCTCTCTCTGTGTGTCTCTCATGAATAAGTAAATAAAATCTTAAAAAAAAAAAAAAACCTAAAGGCAAAAAAAAATGATAAAAATCTCCAAGTATATTAAAAAAATACTCAGTAGTTGTAAAGAAAGAGGATATAGAGACACATATATGTGTATGGATATGTATATATAGAGAGAGATATACATATATATGCATTTCTATATATATAAATACATGATTTTTTTCTAAAGAGATTTGCTGCAAGAAATAGAAAAAAGCCATATACCTCTCTAAATTATGTCAAAAAATTTGAGAAAAACATTCAGTCTAAGTAATGAAAACAACATGAAATCAGCAAATTTTACTTTCAGATTTTAAAATTACATGACTGTAGTCATTAAAATTACAGTGATGAAAGACAACAGAAAATTGCAAGTTTCAGAAGGCAGAATTAGAAGATGAACATTTTTCCCATTAATTCAGAAGAGTTGTAGATAATAAGAAAATGAGCAAAAGGAAGATAAAAATGAATGACACACCAGAAAAGATAATATACATACAATCAGTAAAAACAGAATTAAGTGGATGAAAGTAACCATCACAGAACTAACAGAAGAAAAGATCCCTGAGCTAAGGAAGGACTAATTCTCTAGCTCTAAGGTCTTGTTCCAAGTACAAGGCAAAATTGATAAAATGCACGTTCATTAGGTTGTGTATTTTACTTTTCTCATGTACATTTCATGGGGAGCTAGGGAGAATAAATCATACCTTACATGATAGTGGAGAAAAACCCTTATTGGCACCAAGTTCTCCTCATCATCAAATGACAGTATTTGAAATCTATAAAACTTTGAGGATAAAGATTATGACCCAGGATTTCTATACTCAAACCACTCATATGTGAGGACAGCAGACTTTCTCAGACATATGAGCATTTTCTTAGTATTCCATAAACATACATTTCCTTAAGAAGGGAAAAGGGAGTTTTTTCTTTAATTAACAAAAAGAAATAAAATTACCTTAAGTGAGAAGAAGAAATAGGAAAAAATTGAAAGGAAAAAAAGAGGAACTTAACCAGTTATTATACATTTGAGTATATGTTTTCTTGATTTTACCAAGACATTAGGTTCTCACACAGCTATATATCATAACCATCACATGAATATCAAGAGTTACTGACTCCAAGATGAATCCTGATTTCAAAGATATTCTGATGTGAAGAAAATGCATCTTCAAAATGGAGCTGGCAGGCACCACTTCCTTCCCCCGCACCCAGCATAAACACAGAGCCACCTGCCAGAACGAGGGCTGTGCCAACATTCACTACCTAACTTGCTTACAATGTGTCCCCAGGGTTTTCGATCCAATCCCTCCAGCCAAACCCACCTCAGTCCTGGTGCTGCAGGCCCCCTCCCACAGAAGACCTGAACAAATCTTGCCAACACCACATTTCCTGATCAGTGTGTTTTGTAGGACCTTGGTCCTGGCAGCAGGAGTGGGTCCCCTCTCGTGGAGGACCCATGCACAAATATTTTAAAATCATGCACCTTACCCTCAAACACTTGGATCTGCTCCCTCCAATACACCCATGACTGGAGCCACTTCAAACCTGGGCCACAACCCTGCAAGCAGAACTGACAGAGGTCAGGAACACTCTAAAGTGATTCCTGCCCAGGGAGAGAGAAAGATCACCACACACACCAGACTGCAGCCCCAGCAGTGGGCTGCAGGCAGACAGCTGGTCTGATTACAGACCTGGTCCACCAAAATGATTCTCAGTGGACAACACAGAGAAAGTACCCTACAGTTTAGTGCTACTGCATCTCAGGCAAACACCTGGTCAGACTCAACTCAAGCCCAAGGTATCCACTGACTGGCCCACCAACATCACAGTGAATCACATTGCTCACAACAGGAAAAAGGAAGCCTCTACAGATGACTGGTAGAAGGAAAAAGTTGTTTAGCTACAAAGGCAGGATGCATACAACACACATAGGAGATACCCATGAAGCACCCAATTCCAGTAAACCAGACACACACCCTTACGGCAGGGTGCTACAGGACCTCTTCTTTATAAAGCCACTACTTTCAAGAGCAGGAGATATAGCTTACTTTCCTGACACTGAGAGTTAGACAAAATAAGGAGACAGGAATATGTCCCAAATGAAAGAATAGTATGAAACCACGGTAAGAGACCTAAGTGAAATGAAGATAAGTAATATCCCTAATAGAGTATTTAAAGCAATGGTCATACAGATACTCACTGGACTTGGAAAAAAAAAGTGGATGACATCAGTGAGATCCTAACAAAGACATAAAAAAGAAGCAATCAGAGATGAACAGAAATTTGAAATTAAAAATACACTAGATTTTCACCAGCATCAATAACAGACTTGAAGAAGCAGAAGAACAAATCAGCAACTGGAGGATGGAGTAATTAAAAGTAATTAAACCCAACAGGTGAAAAAAAAATGCAAAATGAGAACTGACTTAAGGGACTCAGTGATTGCATCAAGTGTAATAACATAAACATAATAGAGATCCCAGAACAGAGAGTAAAGGGAGCACAAGATTTATGGGAAGCAATAATAGGTGAAAACTTCCTGAATCTGAGGAAGGAAACAGACATCCAGATCTAGGAGGCACAACGATCACCAAACAAAATCAACCCAAGGAGCTTCACACCAAGACACATAGTAAATAAAATGGTAAAAAGTAGTTATTGATAGAGAGTATTCTAAAATCAGCAAGAGAAAAGAAAACAGTTAAAAACAAGGAAAACTCCATAATACTGAGGATTTTCCAGCAGAAATTTTGCAGGCCAGAAGAGAAAGCCATGATATATTCAAAGTGCTGAAAGGAAAAAATCTTCAGCCAAGAATATTCTAACCAGCAAAGCTTTCATTCAGAAAGCTATAGGAGAAATAGTTTCCCAGACAAACAAAAGTTAAAGGAGTTCATGACCACTAAACCAGTCCTACAAGAGATAGTAAAGGTAACACTAAGTGGAAAGCAAAGGCCATAAGTAAGAATAAGAAAAGTAGGAAGGAAAAAAAATCAGTAAAAAGTATATTTGTAAAAATCAGTCAAGGAACTCACAAAATAAAAAGATGTAGAGTATGACACAGCTTACCTAAAAGAGAGAAGTAAAGAATGGGTTTAAACTTTAGTAAACATCAACTTAATACAGATATCTATATATAATACATATATAAGATGTTATTGTATAAATTTAATGATAACCACAAATCAAAAATCAGTAATAGATATGCAAAAAATAAAGAGAAAGGAATACAGGGATATCACTAAAGAAAGCCAACTTACTATGAAAGAAGAGAACAAGTGAAAAGATAAGAAAGAAGAGAGCAAGTGAAGAAAAGAACTACCAAAAACAACCACAAAATAATTAACAAAATGTCAATAAATACATGCCTATCAGTAATTGCTTTGAATGTAAATTGGACTAAATGCTCCAATCAAAAGACATAGAGTGAGAGAATGGATTTAAAAAAAAAAAAAAAAAAAACAAGACCCACATATATGCTGCCTACAAGAGACTCATTTCATCAGACCTAATGTGAAAAGATGTGAAAAGATATAAGAAATACTTATATCAGAAAAAATAGACTTTGAAACAAAGACTGTAACAAGAGACAAAGGAGGATCCTATATAATCATTAAGGAGAAAATCCAACAAGAAAACATAACAATTGTAAATATTTATGCACTGAACATTCAAGCACCCAAATACATAAAACAGTTAACAACAAACATAAAAGAACTAATTGATAGTAATACAATAATAGTATAGAACTTTAAGCCCCACTTACATCAATGGGCAGATCATCTAAATAGAAAAACAAGTTAATAGTGGGTTTGACGTCGGGACACCTGCACCCCGATGTTTCTATCAGCAATGGCCACAATAGCCAAACTGTGGAAGGAGCCTCGGTGTCCATCGAAAGATGAATGGATAAAGAAGATGTGGTCTATGTATACAATGGGATATTACTCAGCAATTAGAAACGACAAATACCCACCATTTGCTTCAACGTGGATGGAACTGGAGGGTATTATGCTGAGTGAAATAAGTCAATCGGAGAAGGACAAACAGTGTATGTTCTCATTCATTTGGGGAATATAAATAATAGTGAAAGGGAATATAAAGGAAGGGAAAAGAAATGTTGGGAAATATCAGGAAGGGAGACAGAACATAAAGACTCCTAACTCGGGGAAACGAACTAGGGGTGGTGGAAGGGGAGGAGGGCAGGTGTTGGAGGGGAATGGGTGACGGGCACTGAGGTGGACACTTGACGGGATGAGCACTGGGTGTTTTTCTGTATGTTGGTAAACTGAACACCAATAAAAATTAATTAAAAAAAATAGTGGGTTTGAATGACACACTGGACCAGATGGATTTAACATATTCAGAACATTCCATCCTAAAACAACAGAATACACATTCTTTTCAAGTATACATGTACATTCTCCAGGATAGATCACCTATTAGGCCACAAAATGAGTCTCAACAAATTAAAAAAGACTGAAGTCATACTATCACCTTTTCTAACTACAATGAAAATCCAAGAAAATGTAAATAGGGGCACTTGGGTGGCTCAGTCAGTTAAGCATCCAACTCTTGATTTCAGCTCAGATCATGATCTTAGCGTTGCAAAACCCAGCCCACCCTTGGGCTCCACATTGGGCATGGAGCCTGCCTAGGATTCTACTCTCTCTGCCCCTCACACACACTCCTCTCTCCCTCTCTCTAAAAAAAATTAAAATAAAAAAATTAAAGAAGATACAAATAAATGAAAAGTATCCCATGCTCATGGATTATAAGACTTAGTATTGTCTAATGCCCATATCATCCAAAGTGATCTACAAATTCAGGGCAATCCCTATCTAAATCCCAATGAAATTTTTTTGCAGAAATAGAAAAATATCCTAGAATTCGTGTGGAATTTCAAAGAATCTTAAATAGGAAAACAATTATGAAAAAGCAGAATAAAGCTAGAGATGGCACCCTTCCTGATTTCAAAACAAGCTACAAATCTATAGTAATCAAAACAATATGGTATGAGGATGGGGGAAAATTGGAACCTTTGTGACTGTGGGTGGGAATGTAAAATGGAGCAGCCACTATAGCAAATAGTACAGAGGCTTATTTAAAAATTAAAATGGAATTACCATAGAATCCAGCAATATCACTCATTGGTATATATTCCAGAGAACTGAAAATAGGGTCTTGCAGAGATATATGCACACCTATGTTTATTGCAGCAATATTCACATTAGCCAAGAGGTGGAAGCAACCTAAATATTCATCAATGGCTGAATGTATAAAAACAGATGGTATATACATACAGTGGAATACTATTCAGGCTTTAAAAAGATGGAAATCGTTGCATACACTACACCATGGATGAATCTTGAGGACATTATACTAAATAAAATAACCCAGTCACAAAAAGACAAATTACTGCATGATTCCACTTATATGAAGTATCTAAAATAGTCAAATTCATGGAAACAGAAAGTAAAGTGTTACTATCAGAGACTGGATCATTACTTAATGGACACAGAGTTTCAGTTTTGCAAGAAAAAGTTCTAGGAATCTGTTTCACAACAATGTGCATATTGTTGACCCTACTACTGTACACTTAGAAATGGTTAAGATGTTAAGTTTTATATTATGCTGTTTTTACTATAGTAAAAAAATGAATTGTCTCAATAGCTTTAAAAAGAGTATAAATAGGAGGAAGCAGCTATTAAAGATAAAAATATAAACTGATGAAATTTAAAACAAAAAGAATTCTAACCAGTCGATTCAAAATCTGCATCCTTGTAAAAACCAATAAAGTAGAAATGTATGACAAATTGGATCAGGAAAATATAAGAAAATAATAATCTTGAAATGAGAAAGGGAGCAAAACTACAATAAAGACAAGTGGGGGGCAACCCCAGGTGGCTCAGCAGTTTAGTGCTGCCTTCAGCCCAGGGCCTGATCCTAGAGTCCTAAGATGGAGTCCCACCTCAGGCTCTCTGCGTGGAGCCTGCCTCTCCCTCTGCCTGTGTCTCTGCCTCTCTCTCTCTCTGTGTGTCTCTCATGAATAAATAAATATAATCTAAAACATAAATAAATAAAAATAAATAAAATCAAAAGGTAAAATACAGCATTGGTCCACTGATTACATTCAATGTATGTAAGAACTCATATGTGGTCTTTGTTGTTCGTATAGTTGTAGGTTTATATATCACATATAATATTTTTATTGATTTTATTTTTATTTTATAATTTCCAAGATAAGATGGTAAATAAATATATAGTAGTAGATAAATAGAAAATCATCTGAAAAGATATCAACCAAAGTCTTAATATTAGCTATTCTAAAGATGATTAACATTGTAGTGGAGGATGATGGTTGATGAACAGGGGATTTTCAGATTTTTCTCTATATGCTATAATGTTTGAATTTTAAAAAGAAGGTTGCATTTCTCTGCTAATTAAAACTGACAGAAAATGGAAAAATCTATATCAAAGAATGGACAAAGGTAAACAAGTTAAAGAAAGAATGATACTTCTGATATTAATAGAAAACAAAGTGAAATTCAAGTCAGGGAGGATTTATTCAAGCAAAGATAAGTATGTTCTAGGGCTTAAAAGTACAATTCTAAATGAATGCTATAAATATTCACTAAATAACATAATATCCAAATACATAAACCAAATAAAAAATATTTAGCCAAATCTCACCCATATTTAGACATGTTTACTTATATACTGGGGAAATAAGAAATGAGGGTACAGGGGCACCTGGGTGGCGTCTGCCTTCAGCACAGGTCATGATCCCAGGATCCTGGGATGGAGCCTCAGGTCTGGCTCCCTGCTCAGCAGGGAGCCTGCTTCTCCCTTTCCTCCCCACACTTGCTCTCTCTCTCTCAGATGAATAAATAAAATCTTTTTTTAAAAAAAGAAAACATATTTTTAAAAAAGAAAGGGTATAATACAGGATTTGAATAAATCATATGCTTACCAGTAATGAGTCTAGTTTGTATTTTTCAAGAGAAGATACATTTTCTTTTCAAATGCTCAAAAAGCCTATGCCAGCAGTGTCAAGTACCGGACCATAAAAAAACCTTAATAAACTCCCCAAAGTAGAACTATACATGTCATTCTCTCTGATCACAATGAAATAATCTTATAAATTAAGAGTAAAAGGCTAAACAAAAACTCATCAAGCCACTTAAAGTTTTTTAAAAGCCCTCTGGATGTTGTCAAAGTGAGTTTAATGTTGTAAAATAATAAGCTAACGTTACTAGTCAAGGAAATAAGGACGAATACTGAGAGAAAATTGCACAACCATATATTAAAATACTAAAAAGCAAAAACAATGAAAGCAATGTGATTTTCTCATAGGAATAAGCAAACATATCAATTAAACAGAACTAAAAATTAGAGTTTAGCGTATGCTCTTTTTTAGTTTATAAATTTCCAAGAGCTTCTAGAGTGCAAATTTCCTTGAACTAGGTGGCTAAAACAGAAATCTGCCGTCTCACTGTTCTGGAAGTCAGAAATCTGAAATCAAGGAGTCAGAAGAGCCATTTTCTCTCTAAAGGCTGTACGCAAGGATGCGTCTTTGCTTCCTCTGAGTTCTGACAGTTTCTGGCAATCCTTGGTGTTTGCTGCAATCTCTGCCTCCACAGTCAAATGGTGTCTGTGTCTGAATATCCCTCTTCTTATAAGAACACTAGTCATTGGATTATGATCTACCCTATTCCAGTATGATCTCTTCTTAAACTGATTACATCTACCACAAGACCCTATTTACAAAAAAGGTCCCATTCACAGGTACCAGATGGACATGAATTTCAGGAGAAGACAATTCAAGCAGTACACTGAGTCAATATACCTCTTGAATGAATATAAAGAAAATGTAATTTCAACTTGACACCTGAGTATGGATGTGAAATTTCACCACAAAGTTACTCTTCTGATACCCAAGGCTTGACAGTGACTGGAACTGAGGGACTCTTACTTTTATCCTCATCCTCAAAATCAGACAATTTGGCCTCTCACCACTGTCTTTATGTGCATGTCTGCTTTTTTTTTTTTATTTAAGATTTTATCTATCTATCTATCTATCTATCTATCTATCTATCTATCTATCATCTATCTATCTATCTACTTATTTGAGAAAGAGCTATCGAGAGAAAGCATCAGTGGGGAGGAGAGGAAGAAGCAGGCTCAACGCTGAGCAGGGAGCCAGATGTGGGGCTCCATCCCAAGGCCCGGATCATGACCTGAGCTGAAGGCAGATCCTTAACTGACTGAGCCACCCAGGTGCCCCCACATCTGCTTTTTCATTTTCTCTCTACAGGCCTCCTTCTCCGTGCACATGGACATCTTCAGTTTCCATGTAGATGTTCTCAGTTCCAGGCACACACAGGGAACCTTTCAGTCCCAATTCCAAATCCTCAAGAGAAATATGATTAGCCCAGGGCATGGGGACACAGTGGTTCACTTCTGTGGCTTGGAGGCAGTTTCCAGAGAAATGGGATCATCATGAGCTCTGCTGTTTCTTCCCAAAGTCTCTACTAGCATAGGTATCATTTAAAATCAATAAGGAAAGGAGAGTTAATTCACTAAACTCTTTGGGGGGAGAAAATAACAATTTAGGAGTAGGAGGAACATGAGATAGCTTTGCCATGCATCATAAATCACAAGAAAATTAAAAATTCAATGTATTTTAAAATATTTTTAAATATAGAAATATATGTGTATATTTATATTAGTCTGTATTTTTGTTAAGTATTTTGAATCATTCTTCAAGTATAACAGCACATATACTAGCTATATATTATTTTAAAGTGTTAGTTGCAGATTTATAGTATTACTCTATGTATTTTTGTAAAATATTTCCAGGAATTCCTCAAGTATGACAGCATATATGTTAGTTATACATTACTTTTAAAGTTATAGATTACTCTGGGCTCAAAGAGTGAAAATTTGCCACCAGTAATATTTTTTTAAATGTGCAATGCTCGGGATCCCTGGGTGGCGCAGCGGTTTGGCGCCTGCCTTTGGCCCAGGGCGTGATCCTGGAGACCTGGGATCGAGTCCCACGTCGGGCTCCCGGTGCATGGAGCCTGCTTCTCCCTCTGCCTGTGTCTCTGCCTCTCTCTCTCTCTCTCACTGTGTGCCTATAATAAATAAATAAAAAGTTTAAAAAAAAAAAAAAATGTGCAATGCTCAATTCTCTGAAAGATTTTCACATACTATTTAAAGTAATATCTTTATCATTGGAATTTAGTGTTTTCCAAGATGATTACTTTGAAAGAGAATACAATTATTTGAATGTATAAATATCAGTAAGGCTATTTTAAAACATCATTACAAAACAGTTTGCACAAACCTCACCATTTCATATTTGTGGAAACTACTGTTTCTCTATCATGGTGTTATTTATTTATTTATTTACTTACTTATTTATTTCTGTGTTCTGTTGTTATTTTAGATAACTATGGCCTCATTAAATGACTCTGCAGTGTTAAAATAATTGCTTCCTCATTTAAATGAGACTGTTCTAGAAAAATGAAGACTACATTTTCACTTAACAGAAAAGCTATTCAATACTCTAGTTATAATAAAACTTCATTTAGAATTTTCAGAGTAGAAGGGAATTCTTATAAATTTCATTTCTCATTAAATAAGAGTATCTTTAAAATACTTTTGGATTAGCTTTTATTATTGGATCATTTTAAGAAATGGATTACTCCACCTTCTTAACTTAATAGTTGAGGAAAAATGGATATAATTATATGTATCTTTGATCATTTAGGACCATCCAACATGGGGCACATAGTAAGTATTCAAGAGTGATGCTTGAATGGATAAGAGATTTTTCGTTATTATAAAAATTGATTTGCATTGACTAGAGTTCTGAATAAGTATATGAAATAAGGCAGTATTGAATGAATCTGTCTTGTCTCTAGTACATTTCTCTAAAACTTATTTTTTTAATAAGTACTTTGAGCATATTTCCTCATTTTTACTGTAGGTTGAGAACAGAAAACTCGAGTTAAATTGAAATGCTAGTTTTTTAAAAAAATTCCATTAATTAATGCTTTGTAGCCTCTATCTCATTTTTTCTACATTTGAATCTGAACCAATGAAACAAGCAGAGAACCATTTTCTTCAACCGAAGTGTCTGAAAGACTAGATGTGAAAGTAAGCAATAAATCGTAATAGTGGTGTAACACAAAAAGGTATTACTCAAAATATTATTAATAATAATACTTAACCTTTACTGGGTATTTAATAAATTCCAGACATTGAGCTAACTGCTTTATATACATTATCTTGTTTAATCCTCATACCACCCTCTGAGATAAATACTATCATTATCACCATAAGGGACCTGGAGGTTAAGACCAAAGGCCTGAGAGTCCCTGAATCCTGGAGGCAAGGCTGTAGGAAATAAATGGTCAGTTTATTTATGCATGCCTGTTTTTTCGTATCCTTACTGCTCCAGGATCAACTCAATGGGAGAAGTACTAAGAGCCAAGCCTTGTCTGATCTAGATAAATTCATATAGAGATCATAAACAAGCTTTGGCCCATCAAACCACAAAACTAAGTGAATTGAAAACACATTTTTAAGACATTAGTTGAAGCTTTCATCGAAAGTTTCTGGTGAAGAAAACTGGGAATCCACTTGGGATTAAGTACACTATGGTGAGTGTGCTTTCAGTTACATGGATTCAAATATCAAAACTAAAAATATAGGAAAGCAGAGGACGTGTAAAACATTCCCAGCCAACTGTTTCCTGACCGCTGACAGTAGGAGGGAAAGAACTTCTAATGAAACAACTTCTTGTTGTTCAACAAAATAGCTCTTGATTCTGTGAAGAGAAAAACAGCCTCCTCTTTTTATTGTGATGCAATTGATCCAACTGAAGAGATAGGTATTTGCACATGTTTTCTTCTCAGGGTCAACTGAATAAATTTCGCAGTCTCAAAAGTGCAAAGGAAAGTAAACCACTGAATTTGACAAACCCCTGCACCATCTATGTTGATTTAACATTTGGAAACCTTATTATATTTTGCTATTTCATTTACTTATTACCATTATATTAATTTTGGAGGAGGCTGTCATATTCTATTTTCACCCAATAAATCAAAATCAGATGATTAAGTATCTTTTACTTAGCAATTAACAGAGGACTTTGATCTTTTACAAAATCATTCAGTAACTGCCAGTATAATGATAACACACACTTGACTGCCGTCGAAAAGGAAAAGTCCCTGAAAGAAAAAGAGAGAGAGAAAGAGAGAAAAGAACTTCTGTTTTAAATTAAAATGAGAACTGGATTTCTGCGGGCATGTGTGCATTAATTTTAAAAGGCCTTGACTTCTTTATCAGGTGGCATTATTGAAGCCACTGACCTGTTTTAAAAAAAGGAAAGGGAGAGAAATAACACATATTGGGTCCTTTGGAATTAACAGATTGCTTTGATAGCTAGGCATGCTGCATTCATTTACTTTTGTCTGCTAAATGGCTAGATAAAACTAAATAGAGTGAACAATTTGGTAATCTCAACTCCTTAAACTACCATATATACGTAAATGTATTATCACGTTAGAGGAATATTTCTTATCACGCCTGTGCGCCTCACATCATACAGGTGAAGAGAACCATTGTGCTGATTTCCCAGAGAAAGTTGAATCTTGAAAGCCAGGTGGTGGAATTGGAGTATCTGCCTCTAAAATCCAGGAAATTGGGCCTTGATTTCATTTTCCTGTTGTTCGGGTTCCATGAAGCTCCCCACTCTGTGCCATCAGAGTTGGCAGATTCAAGACATTGTCATTACAAAGGCACTGAATTTGATTCTAAATATCTCTAGTTTCAAATCCTGTGCCTATAATTACTAGCTATTTAAGTACAGGAAAATTTCTTAACCTTCTGAACCTCCGTTTGTTTCATCTTTGTTTTCTGAATAGTAAACCTGTTCTGCAAGGAACAGAAATGTTGGGTGGTCCATGTACAATATATGTATGGTAGATGTCTATATCTATATATAGATACATAAATACATAGACATATATAAACTTATATAGAAGATATAGTTTAATGTGCCTGGCATAAGTGGAATTCGGTAGCCATTAGTAGTAGCAGCATACAATATTGTAGAGAAGTTAACAGTTTGAGTTCTGAAATCAAGCAAACTTGACTTTGAATCCTGACCTCATTACCTAACAATCTTGTAACCATGAACAAAGCAATTTAACTATGCTGTGCATCAGTTTTCTTTCCTATAAAATGAAGAGGAAAAATCCCTAACAACCAGAATTTTGCAGAGATTCAATTAAATCATGTACATAAAGTGTTTTGCATAAAGCTATCAACTGATAACTTTTTAATGAAATAGCTGTAGATTCTGAATTAAAATGATGTTTTAACACTTGTCCTATTTCTGTGCCTCCCTGACCTGAAAAGAATGTTCAGTATGCATTTGCTGAATGGTCTTTTAATTGATAGATCATGTCTCATGGATCAGATATGAGGCACCAGCACTCTTACTTTCAACTTTTTTTTTTTTTTTACCATATATCAGATCAGCAGTGTTAATTTACAGCCTGACTCTGTATTTTGATTGATGTGCGGTAGCCTTAGATTTGAATGCAGACAATAAACTGTCACAATTGGACTTAGGATACTGTCAGCCCCTCTGACACTGTTAAGATTAGCTTTCTGGAGAATCCTAAAATGTAAGAAGAAATAAAATGAGAATACAAGATATTCCCACCAAGATAGACTATCAGGGTGATGTTGGGCAAATCGTTTATCTCTTTAAGTTAGTTTTCTCATCTACAATGTAGAGAGAATTGACTATAGGGTCCTTTCAGTATCTAAAATCCTCATACCCTCATTACAAGTCCTGAGTACCACTTACCTCTCCTTTATTTTGGAGTTATAGCTTTCTCAGCTAGGTCTGTAATCCATCTCTAATTATTTTTTTAGTGTGGTGTGAGGTAGGGAATGAGGTTAATTTTTGTTCCATATGCAGTTATTCCAGTATCATTTGTGAAAAGGCTTTTCCTTTTTTTCATTGAATTGTGTTGGTGTCTTTTTGAAAATCAATGACCATGTATGTGGGTGTCTATTTCTGTATTCTCTGTTGTGGTCCTTTGATGTATTTCTCTCTTCTTCCATCCACATCATATCATCTTGATTACAGTAGCCTTTACAGTGAGTCTTGAAATCAGGTACTGACTGCTCTGACTATGCTCCTGTGAATTTCTATATACATTTTACAATCAATTTGTCAATTTTGACTGAAAAGTCTGTTGAGATTTATATTTGGATTGTATTGAATCTATAGATCAATTTAGAGAAAATAGACATCCTAAAAATAGGTTATCTTCTGATTCAAGAAATGATATATCACTTCATTTATTTAGATCTTCTTTTATTTCTCTCAACAATATTTTGTAGTTATCAGAGAAATGATTTATACCTTTTGTTTCATTTCTAAATATTTTGCTTGATTGTTATTATAAATTACTTTTTTATTAATTTTATTTTTCAATTTTATGCTAATATATAGAAATCCATTTGATTTTTGCATGCTTGCCTTGAACCTTAAAAAACATACTACTGGGGATCCCGGGTGGCGCAGCGGTTTAGCGCCTGCCTTTGGCCCAGGGCGCGATCCTGGAGACCCCGGATCGAATCCCACGTCGGGCTCCCGGTGCATGGAGCCTGCTTCTCCCTCCGCCTATGTCTCTGCCTCTCTCTCTCCCTCCCTCTCTCTCTCTGACTATCATAAATAAATAAAAATTAAAAAAAAAAAAAAAAAAGAACATACTACTTGGGCAGCCCAGGTAGCACAGCGGTTTAGCGCCGCCTGCAGCCCAAGGTGTGATCCTGGAGACCCGGGATCGAGTCCCACGTCAGGCTCCCTGCTTGGTGCCTGCTTCTCCCTCTGCCTCTGTCTCTGCCTGTCTCTCTCTCTGTGTCTCTGAATAGATAAATAATTTTTTTAAAAAAAGTAATTCTATTCAAGGGGACCTTATCTTTCTAGTTCTAGTAGAGGTTTCTATTTTTTTCTTTTCCTGTCTTTTTTTTTTTTTTTTTTTTTAGATTCCTTAGAAGAGATAGTGTTACTTCTGTCCTTCCAGTCTTTGTGATTTTGCTTTTTAAAACTTACCTTAGTGCACTAGTTAGGACCTCCAGTACCAAACAGAGTAGAAATGGTGACAGCAGATACTTTTGCGAAGCTTCTCATCTTAGGAAGAAGCTAAGTTAGTACTTAGCTTTTCACAACTAGGTATATTGTTGCCTGTTTTGTTTTGTCTCACTGTAGATTCTTTTATTAGATTGAGAACATTCCCTTCTGTTCCTATACTAAGAGGATTTCTTTCATGAATTCATGTTGAATTTTGACAAACACTTTTCCTGTAGTATGTATTGATTTCATCATATGGCTTTGCTTTATTATTCTGTCAATGTCATGAATTATATTGATAGATTTTTGAGTGGTAGCTCAGTCTTGCATTCATAGGAAAAAGCTTACTTAGTCATGCTATATTATCCTTTTCATATATTTTTGTATTTGGTTTGCCAATATTTTTCAAGGATTTTCACATTTCTGTATATGAGGCTTATTATTGTTATTATTCTGTTATAGTTCTGTTATTTTTTTAGTATCTTTCTCAGGTTTCTATTGGGGTTATACTACCACAAAAAAAGGAAGTATTCTCTAAAAAGTTTGCATAAGAATAATATTATTACTTCTTTAAACATTTGATAATATTTAACACTGACACCATCTGGGCCTGGGGTATTCTTTGGGGAAATTTTTTAAATAAATTACATTTTTAAAACACGTACAGAAATATACATATTTCTATTTCTTCCTGTTTATGTGTTGGCAATATTTACATTTTAAGATATTAGATTTCATCTAAAGTTGTTGATACATAATCTCTTATTATCATTTCTCTTGTGGTTTCCTTCTTGACCCATGGGTTATTTAGAAATGTGTTATTTAATATTCAAATATTTTGGGCTTTTTAGACATGCTGTTATCATTATACCTAATTTAATTGTGTTGTTATTAGAGAACATACTCTTATTAATTCAACTTTTTAAAGTTATGTGACTTGTTTCATACTCTAGCATAGGTCTATTTAAGTAAGCATTAGTATGCACTTAACAAGAATGTTTAATCTAAAGATGTAGAAAGTTGTACAAATTATCTATATCATTGTTGATTTCTTTTTCATTATGTAACTTACTGAGAGAGGAATTTTAAATTCTCCACCTATAATCTGTATGAATCATTCTTTTCCCTTCAGACGTGATTGCTTTTGTGTCATGTATTTTTAAGTTCTATTATTTGGTGTATACACATTCAGGATTATTATATTGACAAGTTTATTAATTGTACAATGTCCTTCTTTATCTGATAATATTCCTTATCTTCAAGCCTACTTTGTCAATATTAGCAGTCACACCAACTTTCTTATGTTTATTGTCGCATACTGTATCTTTTTCCATCCTTTTAAGTTCAAACTCTCTGCATTTTTGTATTTAACAGCATAGATTTGGGTTTTGCTTTCCTCCCCCCCCCCCCAATTGGATCATCTCTGTCTCTTATGTGGCAATTATATTTAATGCAATCGTTAATATGATAGGGCTTAAGTCTACCATTTTGTTTGCTATTTAACACATGTCTTTGTTATGGATCATCCTCTGTTGCTAATTTTACACCTTCTTATTGGTTAATTAAATTGATTTTAGGGGTACCTGAGTAGGTCAATAGTTAAGTGTCTGCTTTCAGCTCAGGTCATGATCCTGGGTCCTGGCATAGAGCCCCGAGTTGGGCTACGTGCTCAGTGAGAGATCATCTTCTCCCTCTCTCCCTCTGCCCCTCTACACCCCTGCTCATGCTCTCTCTCTCTCAAATATATAAAATCTTTTAAAAAATTATTTTAATATCTTTTTAAATTTTTTCTACTCTCCTTCAGCTATACCTCTTTTTTTGTGGTTAACCTAGAATCACAAAATACATCTTTAATCTATCACAGTCTACTTATATTTAATATTGCATCATTTCACATAAAACATTACCAACTGACAAAGAATAATTTCTTTCAATCCTCTTCCTTTGCCTATTATCATATATGTTACATCTACCTGTTATAAACCCCATAATGTAGAGTTAACACTTTAAAACCATCAGTTTCTTTCAAAGAAATTAAGAGAAAAATGTATTTTTTATCTACCTATTTACCATTTTTGCTGTTCTTTTTTCCTTTATGAAAATCCATGTTTCATCTGCTGTCATGTCCTTTCAGTCTAAAGAACTTATATTAGCATTTCCTATAATGCATTTTGGCAGACAACAGATTATCTTGGCTTTAGTTTATCTGAAAATGCTAATCAGTTAATCAAAATATTGAATCAGTTTGCTCATATGCCATTTAAAAAATAATCCATATATTCTCCATTGTGGCAGAACATTTATTCCTCACAAAATATCTAAGACCTACTCATATTTCTCAGCCCTCTTGCAATTAGGCAGGTCATAAGCCCCATAAATTTGTTACTTCTAGGCAAAACGTTTAAAATAAGGTCTGAGGTCTCCATTAGCAATCTTATATCGTAATCATAAAGGCCATATATTTCACCTACAAGATAGTGGAGACTCTGTCAGCCTAGATCCATAAATGACTCTGTAGAGCAAATTTCTTTCCCTTCCACATCCTGTGACCTGCACTGGACTACAGAGTGGGCATGGTATAAGCTTTTGTTATATTAATCTAGTATGATTTGACAATAGTTTGTTACTTGACCTAGTCTAGCCTAACAGACCTGCTGATTTTTTAAGATATCCTTTTTATTCAGTTGATCTATTTATCCTTTCTGATACCAGTACCAAACTTCTGATTTTTTTATCAATTTTTTTTAGATTTTATTTATTTGTTTGTTTGTTTGTTTGTTTGAGAGAGAATGAGCAGGTGGAGGGGCAAAGAGAGAAGCTGAGTCCCCACTGAGCAGGGATCTTGACATAGGGCTCAATCCCAGGACTCTAAGTTTATAACCCAAGCTGAAGATAGATGCTTAACTGACTGAGCCACCCAGGAGTCCTCCAAACTTCTGCTTTTTGTAGCTTCAAAATAAAACAAATTTACTGGGGGAGAAAAACATTGTCACTATTCTTCTTTTCAAAAACTCTGGTGTATTCCCACACATATCATCCTTACAAGTCATTTTTAAGTTTAATCATGTTCCCCAAAAGAGTCCAAATGGGGCTCAACTCATCCATTTATTTAAGAAAATTGAGACTTCTTATCTAAGGACGTATTAGATATATCCACTTGTAGGCCCTATTTATATCCCGTAGTAAAGCTTTATAGTTTTCTCCATATAGATTCTGCACACTTCATATAAATTTATTCCTGAGCTTTTTAGTACTTATTCTTACTATAATAAATGACACATTTTTACCATTGCATATTCTTATTATTTAACATAAATATTCTTGCCTAGAACTTGTATACAGCCTTATTTACTGCATTGGAATCATCCTCATGGCTAACTAATGTCCTGTATGATATATATACAATTAATAGAATTATGCATTCTATATGTCCCCTTGAATAGAATAATTTTTGAAAGCATTTTGTTGTTGTTACATTGTTTAAAACTTGAAAGGGACTTTAGGATCACCTGGTCTACTCTTATTTTTTATGTGAAAAAAATAAAGCCTATTTCAGAGAAAACACTTCAGTTTCAAGGTCATATTGGTTTCAATTTAACATATACATAACTGAGCACTTGCCATGTGTTTGATATTCTGATTCTAAGGAACTCAGAGTATGCCACAACATAAACTGAGATGGGCGCACAGTAGCAACTCAAATGTTTGATTGACTTGACTGCTTTATTTTGAAAAATATATCATTGCTAGAGGTCATTGCACATCAGATTTGTGGAAGGCAAGCACTACAATTGTGGAAGTTATCTGAGTGAGATTTTGCATTATTCCATAGGCCCCACAAAGTCCTCTGTGAATTTCAGAAGGAAAAAATCTACTATTGTAAGTGGAAAAATATATAGCTGGCTGTTCGGAGCTTCTGCAGAAAGTAGGTGAAAGGATTTCTTTCCCTCTTAGGCTTCCTGAAGTATTTTCCATCTTACAATAAATTACACATGGTTCTCTGGCCCCAGGAGCCTACTTTTCTAAGTTTGTTTTTAAACATGGCACGGGTTCGCAGACAGCTGCCACTAGAAACTTCTATGACTTTATTCCCTTCAGTTAACAGCTGAGTACATTAAGACATAGCAGTACTTTCCCAAGGGTTACATCCAAGCCAAAGGAGATTAGGACAAGATTCAACTTATGCACACAAGAGTTAGCACAAGTTAAAAATAGAAATTAATTTGTAAGAAGCTAAATTAAGAACCATGGCTAAATAAGTCAATGTGGGTTAGGGAGGAAAACTAGGATGTACCAAACAAAATCTCTGGCTTTCAAGTTTATTATATAATCAAGGCTAAGACCATATCCTCTGTAGCTCAAGTCTCAACTCTGCTATTTGCTAGCTATGTAATCTTTGCATTTTATTTAACCTCTCTGAGCTTCACTTTCCACACCTGTAAAGTGAAGATAACATTATACCTCGGTTAAAAGTTTCTATAGGGTTATATATGACCCTTGGCAAATACATGCCATGGTGCCTGGTACACAGTAAGCTTCAATTAAGTAACCAAGACCCAAGGATAGAGATTGTATACTGACAGATGATAGTCTGACCCAGGAGAGCAGTAATTATGTTCATGTGTTTTTAAGCCAATAGTTTAAGAGCTAGTTTTAAATCAAACAAAACGAGAGCTTCTTCAAGCAATATCATTCATTTTAATTCTACTATATAAAGAGAGTATGCTAGGCATTGTGGATTACAAGGATGAAGAAGGCACGGTTTCACCTTCCACTATGCACTTAATCTAAGAGGGGGCAAGGAATATCACCCAGGAATACAAGGGACTATAACAAGTACCATATGATCATCACTGAATTCCCTAATCTCAGACGGAGAGTAATTGTGCTGCTTGATGTGATCAGGGAAAGCTTCAAGGAGGAGGAGTTATCTATACTGAGTCTCAAAGAGTCAGTAGGGTTTTGAGAGATGGAAGTGACTGCGGTAGTTGGCTGAAAAAAATGAATGGAAAGAAATAGGGCCAGAAACAAGAAATGAAGACTGAATATATATTCATTCACTCATTTATTCATTCATGTGATAAATATTGGATGTTTTGGGATCAAAGAATTGTTAGTTTGGTTGGAATAAAGAACATGTGTGAGGAAGTCAGGAATATATCCCTGAACAGGTATGTTGGACTCCAGGCATGGAGGACATGTGGTATCCACTATGCTATAATCCCAAATGTGGGAGCGTCAGAGGATCTTTGTGAATAAGAAAGTAATCAGAAATGACTGGACTTCTGCTTCTAAGAGGATTACCCCATAGGTTGGACGTCCTTAAAGGAATCCTGGTAAGAGGTGATGAGGGCCTAGATTTGAAGGTTACAGTAAGAATATTTTGGAAGACAGTTGGCAGGATTGATCTCTGGTTGGGGAAGGGCATAAAACCAAAATGATCTATCAGGAAGGGAGACAGAACATAAAGACTCCTACCTCTGGGAAACGAACTAGGGGTGGTGGAAGGGGAGGAGGGCAGGTGTTGGAGGGGAATGGGTGATGGGCACTGAGGCGGACACTTGACGGGATGAGCACTGGGTGTTTTTCTGTATGTTGGTAAATTGAACACCAATAAAAATTAATTTAAAAAGAAACCAAAATGATCAGATGTATGACTCACAGAAAAACGAGTCATTATCAAGTTTGCAAGTCAGGAAGAAGCTGATAGGGGGAAAGAGTTGGAAGGAATGATGATGCTAAAATCAAATGAACTTAATGGTTTTCATGGGAAAACCTGAAGAAGACTTGTGATGAATAGAATCACCAAGGAAGTAGAGAAGGGGAACAAGGACAGAACCTTGGTGGATTCCTAGCCCTAATAAGTATGAAAAAGAAGAGAAATAGGTAAAGAAACAGCTAGAGACATTAGAAGAAAGACTGAAGAGCTCCAGGTCACTGAAGTAAAAGGAAATTTCAAGAAGTAGATGATAAGCAGCATCATAGCTTCCAAGGAATCGAGGATGAAAACTGATGAAAAATACACATGAAATTTAGTGATTAGGAAGTCATGGTGACTTCCAAGAAAACAATTGTAGAAGACAGGAGAGGTCAAATGCAGATTGCAAAGAGTCAGTAAGTCATCATGAGATTAGAAAATGGTGCTTGAGAAGAAATTGGTATTGTAAAATTTGGCAGCATGCCCCAAATGGAGTTACAAGGAAAGCCCACAGTCAATTTGATCTGCAATAATAATTCCTTTAATATAACTGCTTGCATCCATTTTGTTCAAAGTACTTTAACACATTACCTAATTTTATTCTTAACCACTTGGTAAAGCTAGGAGGTCAGGTATTTTCCTTATTCACAGACGATGGGTAGTTTCCTTATTCACAGACTATGGGTATTAAGGAGGGCACTTATTATGGTGAGCACTGGGTGTTGTAAGTAAGTGATGAAACACTAAATTCTACTCCTGAAACCAATATTGCACTGTATGTAAACTAACTAGAATTTAAAAATGTAAATATAAATTTTTGAAAAAAAAGGAAAAAATAAAGAGATCAAGATATCAAATAACTTATGCCAGGTCACACAGCTAATAAATAGGGGCAAGACAAGTACCCAGGTCTTCCGTCTCCTAGTCCAACACCATTTTCATTGCTCCAAACCAAATGTACCAGGACCTTTTGGCAATATGTCTCATGTTACCTGGCAATGAAAGTTTCGAACCACATATAAAACCCATATGAAATGAAAAGCACATGGTACACCAGAGACAAGGTATGTTTCTCTTTTTCTAGCACACTGGAGACATTGAATTTGACTTTCCTAGCTAGAAACCTTTGTGCAATGAGGTCAGGATTTGTGATTATCTTTCTCTCATCTTTTCCTCTTGAGTAACTAGCCAAGGATAACCATCACTTTGTCAGTGTCTTGATTCACCTGCTGCCTTTCTATCATCCAGGAAGCTGAAAATGACCTCAACTTCCTGAATACCTCAAATGCCATTTATTTTTGAATAATCTATATTTGAATCCTCACTCTTTTCTTCGACATCTTTAAGACCCTAAAGACATATATTATTGGTGGTGACAATAAGTTTCTGAATATTCAGAGTCAGGAGGAATGAGGTAGCAGTGGACTTTAGTAGGAAGCTTTCCTTAAGAAAAAAGATCATCTGACTTTTCCCCACTGACACACAATTTCTCAATTCTTCCCACTGATGTCCTTTCTCCTCTAATCCTTAGCCATGATTACTACTTGATGCATAATTTCTTTAAAGATTTTATTTATTCATTCATGAGAGACACAGAGAAAGAGGCAGAGACATAGGCAGAGGGAGAAGCAGGCTCCCTGCAGGGAGCCTGATGTGGGACTCAATCCCAAGACACTGGGATCAAGACCTGAGCCAAAGGAAGATGCTCAACCACTGAGCCACGCAAGTGCCCCTCATGCATAATTTTTAAAACAGGCAAACGAACCAAGATATTCCATGGATACCATAGCCCTCTCCTTCATGAATAATCTCAAGAGAACAGGTACCTTTGGCTAAAACAAGGACATCATACACTAGCTTTTTTCTTACTCTTCATCAGACACTAACTCACAAACTCTTCTGCTATTTCCCGAGTCATGAGATAGGATTACAGCACCTGTGTATTTCTGAAGATGGTCTTTCATGCTTCAGGAGCCACTGGTTCACAACCAATTGTGAACTATATTTTCATCATGGATGTCAGTACTACTCAGATATTTGTACACTTTAATTGTCTTGGGAGCTGTCGTTGTCTTTGACTGCTCCCTCAAAGAGTCAAAGTTTAAGGATTTTTAGTGGAGGCGGTGACTTGTTGGTTCAGGAAAGCACTAGATCAGTGGTGGGGAAAGGTGCTACTGAATGAGACTTCTAGACAATGAGGCTCCCTTCCTTCTTTGCTCATCACCTACCACCGTGCATCAGGTTTCTGAAGAACATGGACCTTGGAGAAACACTCTACCTTGGAGAAACAGATAGCTATTATTCCTGAACATGAACTCTGCCCTAGATGCTTACCAATTCACCTTCCCTGGAACCATGTGTGACTCTCATGGCTCCTCCGCTCCTTACCCTTCTCTTCTAAGGCCACGAACAAACCTAAAAGGCTTATTCCATGTCCTCTGTATCCCATCCCTTTCCTGCTAGTCCTTCACTGATGGTGTGGGGCTTAAAATGTTAATTTTCCAGAACCTATTCATTAAGTATCTACCAAGTGCTAAGTCTGGGTGAGCACTCTACATGAATAAACATCATTTCGCCTCACAACAACCTCATGAGGCAGATATTTTCCCATTGAACTGATGGAGAAACCAAGATCAAATAAAATAGCTTGTCAAAGGTCACAGGATCAGTTGTGAGGCAGCCTTATTCATCATACCTACGTAGTCCAGTCCCTGAGCTCTTGTGCTTAAAAACCATGCTCTTTATCAGGTTTAAGTGTGGGTTTGGGCAGGGATGCTGGGGTTGTGCAGTCTGGACAGCACTCAAAGGTGTTCGCGGAGAGAGCCTCAGGAGGCTGAAATTCTCTGCTCAAACAGCTGAGAGCTATGGGGTTAATCTACCCAGAGCAGGAAGCAGCAGCCAAAACTAGGAATCAGCCAGATCTGAGGTTGGATTCTGTCTCTGTCCTCACTAGCTGAACAAAGAGAATACCTATAAAGTCCTTAGCGTGGTGCTGGCAAAGAACATAAACCCAATAAATTTGTTTTTATTGTTATGTGCTAAAATGCCCGATGATATTACATTTCTGCCTTTTCCTTTCTCTGCTCCCTCAAAAGCAGAACCATAAACTACCTAGGTGGTCTTCAGAAGGGCATATCACTTTGAGGCATTAGTGGTAGCTCCCTCCCCCAATGTAGAGGGGGCAGAGAACTCCTCTAGACACTCTCAGGGTTGTTGCCATTAGAAGAGCGAGAAGGTAGCCATACTGTTAGGGAAAGGAGCTTCTTAGGGCTATTCCTTTTCTCAAAGGCTGAGTCCCTTGAGGACATCAGCATAACCACCCTTAGAAGAGGGGGCTGCTAGCTTCCCAACTATGAAAAGGCAATGTAACAAGACTTATCTGTGTTATGACTGACGAAAACTACAGTCTGTCTGATGCCTAGGAGGGAAAGGAGACCAAGATCCAAATGGGTGCAACAGCCCAGCTACCTGGAAGCTTGAGAGATGACTCTGGATGGAATAAAACTGCTAAGAACCAAGAACCATGACTATGGGAACCTAAGTGAAGCAAGGGGCACTCTTGAAAAATTAAGCACTGAGGAAATAGTGCCAAGACCTGGTCCATCAGCTTCCAGCATCATTTCCAGACTCCTCAGGACCAGCTGTCAATAGAAACCCCATAAAGCAGCAAAAGGTAATGATCAGAGTGGCCCCTCCTGCATATAAAAATCTGAGTAACCTTCACATTCTTTCTGCTCCTAGAATCTAATTTGTGGGTAGAAACTTGAAGAGATGAAGACCTAAAAATAAAAAAAAAATTAAAAAAAAAAGATGCCAAGTCTACTATTCTGACAGAGAACTCAGACAGGATTTGGTTGAAAAATAAAAGAGAGGTGACCATATTTCACCCCAGATTTGGGGAGTCATTCTTACTATTTATGACTATTATTATTTGTAAGGATGATGGTGGGGATAACAATACATGTCTCATGAAAGGAAAACAGCCCAGGCCCAACTTAATATTTTTTCAAGAGAAATGAAAAAGAGCCAGTGCAGGGTAGGTACTCTGAACCCCTTCTCATCTTCCATTAGAGCCCACATCAATATGGTGACTTGAGCGTCCATGAGGAATTTTTCCCCCTTGAGGAGAGATGAAGGGAGAATGTGAGGTTAATGCACAGAAGAGGAAATTTTGATCTAGGAATAGTTGTTTCTGAAAATGTGCCAATTCAGGCAACAAAGCAATGACTAGCTCACAAGCTCTATTTGTGTTTACAGAATTACATTCAGGGATCCTAAATGAAACTGTACCCATTCTCATCACTGGGAGAATTAAATTCATGCCAATGAATGTATAGATTTATCAGAGAGAAGACCACTAGGTTTCTAGAACAAATCAGTGCTTTTCCTTCCACACTCCTCTCAGAGCGAACTCTACTTACAGAGTCAGTCTGAGCCAGTTCCTCAACAGAGAGGTTTCTGCTGTGGATCTGGTAAGTACAAACTGAGTTTATGAGACTTAAACTTTTTTTTTCAAAGTACTTCTCCATCTATTATTTCTACTGGTCATAACCCTGTGATGTGGGCCAAACGTTTGATGAGGACACTCGGGCACAGAGAATTTATACTCTTTTTCAGAGCTTGGACAGCTGCCGGGTTTAATGCTCGACCTAAAATTGGAGCCAAGCCCCTGTCTTGCCAGCACAGCCTCCTGATGGCAGCACACCATTTACAAATAAGAAAAATAAGTGAAAAATGACTGTGTTGTTGTTGAAGTAGACTATTTTTCCCAATAAACAGGGAGCCAAGGTGCCAACCACAGAAGCAGTGTTAAGAATGTTGTTCTGAGGCTTTACAAATCATTCATGTTATTTATAAAATGCTTTTAACATTTTTTGGTCATTTATAAAAATAACCCCTCTGCAGCCACGTCTATGACTCACACTTGACTAAATATTGCAGTCACCTGATCCAACATGAGCCAATCAGATCCCATCCTCCAGTGAGTTGAGTCACAATTAAAATTCTCTTCAAATACAAGTCCTCTCTTGACCTCGGGGCCTGTGAGCAAGCTACCTTTTGACACATGAGAAAGTCACTTTGCAGGGAGGGAGGAATGGAGTTTAGAAAGCAAGAGCAAAACACTGAAGCAAGGCCTGCCCTCTCTTCTAGTGCTTCCTTTCTAGGTTCCAGATCTTACTGAGACCAGGTTCCAGGGCTCTGAAAGATGCTCCTGGTTTTGCCTAAGAACCAACCAAAATATGGTGGAAGTGAAGAGTACAGGACAGTTTTCTTACACTGGTTTTGTTAAGTTTTGAAGTTTTAAATAAAAGAATCATTAAGGCAGTGTAAGAAAGTGATTAAAAATTTTTCATGCTGTTAAGTTGTGAATTCCAGTGCTGTCACTAGGACAATTTTGTTCCTTTGAAGTACAGTATCCCCATTTATAAATGAGAATTATGACCCTAACCTCGTAAGATTGCTACAAAAGTTCCTTACATATATATAGTGAGCAGGTTTCCCTGTAATAATTAAACCACAGACTATTGGAGAAAAGCTTCAGAAAGGGCAAAGGTCATATCGTGGAAGGTCTTATGTGTTATGCTAAGAAGGTGAGACTTCATATTTCAGGCAGCCAAGTAATTAAAGGCCTTTTTAAAGGAACAGATAAGGTCAAATTTGCATTTTACAGAGATCACAGAGAGTACCAGGTAGGGAGATTTGGAAAAGAGATAAGAAATAGATAAAAAGAGCCCAGAGTAGTGAGGTTGTGGCCGAAGTCCAGGGGATAATGATGAAAGCCTTGGTAAAGCAGTTGCCATCGGATTTAGAAAGTGGAAGACAGCATTCTCCTATCTCTCTCTCTGAGAGCAGACAATAGATTTATGAATGGAGTGAATTGAGTTCCTCCTATTGCGTAATACCTGTGGAGAGGTTTGTTTTGGGTTTTGGTTTTGTTATGTTTTTTTTTTTTTAAGTCACCTCTCCACAAAGTATACCACAATAGAAAAGTGTTCTATATTTCAGACCCAGAGCAAATAGATATCATAATATCAGGGAAGCTTGAGTTTCTAACAATATCACTATTGCTTTTAATCCCAACAGTCATACCCTAGGATGGCAAATCTCTTTATTTAAAATAAACCCCCCAAAAAAACCTACATTATCCATTATAGCACAGGACCAAAGTGTCACTGTTCTTTATCTACAAAGGTATGATATATCAAAAACCGTATGCCAACAAGTAGAATAACTATGTTAAGGGTCATTGTTCAGGAAAAATCAGAGGGAATCAGTGGCTTTATCCTTTGGGCCACACATGAAGCAGGTTCAGAACCCCTGCTTTTCCAGATACCAGCTCTAAGCTCATTGCTTGAATGTGGGCTGTCCAGACAGCACCAAGAGGACAGATGAAATGTTTCAGTAGCCCACAATTAGTTTAGAAACTCAACAAATATATATATGTCAGGCATGTGACTAGCCGTTTCTTTTTTTGTCTGTGCTTATTCTAATTATAGTTGAGAGTGGGGAGCACAGAAAGAAATTAAGTTTCATAGAATTGCCGGATTTGCAGGATACAAGTGAAATTCTTATCTTGGAGTTAAGACCAAAGATCAAGTCTGTTCCAGGAGTCCTGTATTGCAAACCGAATGTACCAGTCTAATCTGGGCCCCTAACTTCTCTAACCTTCTCTTCCTTTCTCTGACTACTTCACACCTCTGCTTCCTACCAACACACACACACACACACACACACACACACACACTTCTGACACTGTGTTTAACATTCTAGTTCATCTTTTGGGGTGCAGGAGTGAGAGGGGCACCAGCCTCTTTCTGAAATCCAACAATTCTAACACCTGGGATGATTTTCTCAAGAATAATAAGATTGAATGGTGTAATTTTTATGTGAGTGCCCTGTGTATGGCAGATATTATGTATATACAGAATATTCCTCAAGACACAATCATGAAGAACACATTTTACTTTCTGTGACTTTTAAATCCATAGTTCATCCCAGTGCCTTGACATATAATAGATTTGCAAGATAGCTCTAAGAATTTGGTGTCTCCTGGCTTTAGTACTTATAAACTGTACAGCCTTGTACAAGTTCCTTAACTTGCTCTCTGAATGTCAATTTCTTCAACCTAAAATGGGAGTAATAATAGTACATACATCAGAGTCATAGCGTGGCGGTCAGGGTTCATTAACAATTCAAGAAAATACCTCAGCACTGTGGCAGGCATAAACACTCAGTAAATGCTAGCTGTTACCATTATCTTAAGTATTAGCATAATTATTTTTGTGGATCAGAAACAAAATGATAATGAAGGTAGAGGACGTTATGAAGGCTTCTCCAAGATACAATTCATGCAATATTTGTTAGTGTCTCACATATATTGCTTTGAAGTGTTTGGTCCTCTTAGCTTGATGGGCAATTATTGATCTCTCTCTCCCTCCCCTCTGAGTAGGTCAAAGCTGAATCTGTGCAGAGGAAATACTGAGGAAAGGAGCAAGGCTATGCGATATGAACCCAACTCCTGTCTCTACCACTTGAACAAGTTCATTAAGCTCTCCAAATCCTTACTTCCTCCTTCTCTAAAGCAGGGACAAAAAATATCCACCTACAGAAAGGTTGTGATTATTAGATTGAGTGAAAGAATACATGTGAAACAAATGAATATGATCATGGAAGGAAACAGGGCAATATGTTTCCTTCCCAGGGTGACCCCTAAGGACACATGATGTAAATTCAAAGAATCTCTCCTTCATTAAACTCCAAAGATTGACAGACTCCTATCAGGGCATAACAGTATCCATAGATGAGGTGAACTAGTACATCTATTACACATACTGTCCTAAGGTGGAGGGAGTATCCACAGAACAGGAACCAAGTCATGTCAAAGCCATCTCATATATTTGACTCCCACTAGCCCTCACTTCCTTCAAGACTCTTCTGTGTAGTTCACTTTTTCATGAAACCCTTCCAAATTTAATAGAGAAGGTAAGTATCCTGCCTCTTCCCTGATTATCTAAAGAAACCTCAACCCCAACCTAAAAACTAGTGGAAGAAAGTCATCCAGCAACAAAAGAAAGGTGTATTTGTTTATTTTTTTTTAATTAACATGAGCCTTAAAGGCCATAAGCTACCTCTTAAATCTTCATCTATTTAATTATTCCCTGTCTTTTGTTAAAATACAAAGAATACAGTTGGAAAAAAAAGTTTTTTTTTAAGTTTAAAAACAATGTTGTATCAAAGAGAAAAATAAGGATGAGAAAATAAAAGGAAGTTGGCGTAAGGGCATAAAAAAGGCATAGCAAAAATTGTTAGAGGTAGATCACAAGTTTGGTTTCAGACTTCCCAATGGGAGGGAAACATGATCAGCTATGAGATCTACAGTGTGCATGAGATGAAAAGCCAAGTATTCTGACACTGGGACCAGAGGTAGATTTTGCCCATGAAGGAAGACAGAGTCATAGCTTCTAGCTAGTCTCTCTGCATCTACACTTGTCTAGGAAATCTGTCCTCCAAGCAAAAACTAAAATCATCTTCCCAATGAACAAAGTTTATCACTTCCTAACCCAAAGTCTTTTTGTCCTTGGGAAAATATTGAGAAGTTCTGTACTTGTATTTAGCAATAAGCTCTCAGAAGGAGGCAAAGACCCTGACTTGTAGCACTTGTCAGGCACTGTGGTGTGAATGGTCCTACTATGGCCAATTTTAAGCTACCAAAGTGATGATGTCACTGAAGACAGACTGGTATGTCCAGTAGTATGTTGTAACACTGAACAAAGGGAATGTCACTTAAAATGGGACTCAGGGGGCAGCACCTGGGTGGCTCAGTCGGTTAAGTGTCCAGCTCTTGATTTCAGCTCAGGTCTGGATCTCAGGGTCGTGAGTTCAAGCCCCACACTGAGTTTTTGCTGGGCATGGAGAATACCTAAAAAAAAAAAAAAAAAATGGGACTTGGGAGAAACGAAGAGGGAGGGTCTCATGCCCAACAACTTGTCATTGATTGCAGATCCCAACGGGAATTGCATTCCCAACAGGAGAATTCCTGCTCTGGCAGGAGGATGGAAGAATTTTTCCTGGCCCAGCAACAAGCTCAGTGGATAAGAAAACACCACAGTTCAGCCAAAGAGAAACCATCAGCATCCTGAATTCTCACTTTTCTTCAAAGCAGCCCTTCCCAAATCCTTCCTTTTTTCTATAAAGTGACCTTCCTCTCTTTTGATCTCCAGGCTTGACTACAGTTTGTCATAGCTTGCTTGTACCAAATTGTAATTCTTCTGCCATTACCAAATAAACCCATTTTGCTGGTAAAATGACTGATTGTTTTAGGGTTGACAACACTATTGCACAGAATTTCCACCATACAGATATAATAGACATAAATAATCTCCAGAACATATGTGATAGCAAAATGTAGTAAAGTAATTAGCAAGTGATGGGTCTTAAGTATTCTTATTAAAATACAGTTTAGCCATAAATTTATATAATTGGATTTTTAATGAAAACTGTGTTAAACGATAGCTTGCAAAATCCTAGAAGAGTTAGCAGTTGACTGTGTCAAAGCTGACTCCAACATATCACTGCTACTGAGGCATCATAGGATATGTTGCCAGCTGCCTTCCCCAGTTTCTTCTCTGCCCACCTGTTCCCTCCCTCACACTTGCTGCTCCAAACGTCCTGAGATGCTGCAAATCATCTCATTTTTCTCCTGTTTCAGACACCTTATTTATGCTGATTTCCTTTCACTGGAAGACCCTGGCTAGTTCTCATGTGTCTTAAAGATCTCCATTGACACATTTTTTTTCCCTCCAAGAAGTTTGCTCTGTCACTTTAGACTAGTGTGGGTGTAGTATGGTACAGACTTAACTTTGCCCAAACCTGGTCTTTGTCCTTGGCTCCCTGGAGGTAATCTCTAAGCCCTTGGAATGTCCTGTCTGATAAGTTTGGGGGATTTGTGCTACACCCAACAATACAGTGTAACAGTAGTGGAGGTTCTGGGCCATAGGGTATCAGCTTGACTCCTAGAGGAGCTGGAAATGAAAATCCATCATGGATGACCAACCGTATCTACATAACTGAGCCCCCATAATAACACCAGACATCAAGGCTCAGGTAATCTTCTCTCAGAACACCAATACTCTGTTACATATCATTACACATCACTGCTGGGAGATGTTCACACCATCCATGACTTCACTGGGAGAGGCCTACTGGAGACTTTACATTTGGAACCTCCTGGGCTCTGCCCTATGCACCAGTTTCCTTGGCTGAATTTGATAGTTATCCTTAGTTCTAATAAACCATAATTATGAATCCAATTAACTTATGAACAACACGAGGGTCAAGGGTGCTGACCCCCTGTACAATTGAAAATCTGCATATGTTTTGACTCTCCAAAACCCTACTAATAGCCTACTATTGACCAGAAGTCTTACTGATAATATAGTCAATTAACATATATTTTGTACATTATAAGTATTATCTACTGTATTTTTATAATAAGTTCAGCTTATTATGACAAAAAGAAAATTGCCATTAAGAAAATCATAAGGAAAAAATTTATAGCACTGTATTTATTGAGAAAAATCTGCATAAAAGAGGACCCATACAGTTCAGATCTGTGTATTTCAAGGATCAACTGTGTCACTCACTTTCAGTGAGCCCTTGACTCCTTCAATGGATAAATTATTGAACTTGGGGTGGTCTTGGAGACCCCAAACTCACAATTAGTGTCAGATGTGAAGATAGTTTGGGGGACTCCAAAACTTTAAAGTGGCCCTTTTAAGGCTCATTTACTTACTATGACACACTTATCACCCTCTGTAGTTTCTGCCTGTTTATCCCTCTAAGAATAGGGACTATGTCTTACTGTTCACCATTGCCTCCTTAGATCCTGACGCGTGGTAAAACATAGCCACTCAAACATGGCGCAATGAGTTCAACAGGCAATATTTTCTATTCTTTTTTTTTTTTATTTATTTATGATGGTCACAGAGAGAGAGAGAGAGGCAGAGACACAGGCGGAGGGAGAAGCAGGCTCCATGCACCGGGAGCCTGATGTGGGATTCGATCCCGGGTCTCCAGGATTGCGCCCTGGGCCAAAGGCAGGCGCCAAACCGCTGCGCCACCCAGGGATCCCCCAGACAATATTTTCATATCGATTTTATAGCCACGCACTTGTTTCCTAGGATTATTTTTATTGTAACATGAATCAATTAAACTGAGGACAATAATGCCTGAAGGACATTCAATAAAACCATTTCACAAACAGCCACAAAGCATGTCTTTATGAATCTCTATCTTTGATGATTTATTTGATCTAATAATAATATTTAGACCATAGAGGAATGGAAAATTATTTCTCAGATAAACTTCTATCATATTGTTTCTTCCAACTCACCTTCTAATGAAAACTACACTGCAAAATATGAGGGCTTATTTTCTGGGACATGCCTGGAAAACAGATAAAAGAGTAATTCTGAAGTTTCCAAAGCTAGCAGAGTCCAGAGCAGGATTGCCACAGACCTGAGTAACATACAAACATCTGGCCAGAACACCTGATTGAGTAGAAGGCTACCACAGGTTGGAGAGAGCTAACAAAATTTCTTTTGTTTATTCTTTATGAGACTAAAAATACCTGAGAATGTAAGCTGGGTCTACCACAAAAACCATGATAGGTAAAGTTCCTTCACCTCTCTGAATCACAGTCTGCTCATCTGTAGAATGGGTATAAGAGCAACCATTTTGTTTCACAAATATGTGGCAGGGATCAGAGGAGGTAATAAGCATAAGAGCTTTGAACATACCAATGTAGATGTGTAATATTGTTCTTCTACTGCTCTTAGTATACCAGAGACACGTCCTACCTGGACACACATTTAATGGTAGGTATTTGAAATGGTTGAAAAGAAAATGCAATAAATCATCAAGGTCTACCTAGGAGCAGATCAAAACCATGGCATGATGGCAGCAGCTAATTTTTATTGAGTACTTAACATATGCTGAACACTAGCCACTTCCCTTAATATCATCTTCTCCTCACAGTTCTGCAAGGTATATTTATTAGCCCCATTTTCCAGATGAGGAAACTAAGGCTCAAACTTTACCCAAAGCCACACGGTAGATTCGTAGAAAAGCTGAGCCTCGAGCCCAGATTTGCCTCTTCATAAAAGCCAAACTCTTAGCGCTCTGCAGACCTGTCCCTCTGTGGAGGGCCTGGGAGAGGGAATATATGGGATGCTTTTGGTCATTGTACAGCTAGGCTTCAGGATTTCATCACAGCTCTCTCCAGCATTCACACCAGGGCTGGGTGGGCTGAGGAGGAGTGGTGTATGGACTTTTCAGGGTGAAATGTATTGCTTGCTACTAACCATAATGAATATTACAACCCCATTTCAGCCTGGGCTTCAAAGACCAGATAAGATTTTCCCATGGGAACCTTGTAATGTAAGTCTATTTTATAATCCATTTGAACAGGGTGCTGAGATAAAATTAATTCATGACAACTTGTTCTCAAACTGTGAATTTTTGGGAACATTTCCAGTATTCATTAGCTCTCAGATTCACACTTCCACCTGTGTGTTGAAGAGTTGTTTTATCGGTTCCTAGAGCAAGAGGATAAAATATATAGGGGGACTGACTTTGTCTCATTTAATTCCTTTAATTTGCAATTTTTAAACATCAGTAGACAAAGTTTTAAAAGGTGGTCAGGAGTCCTCTAACTCCCACATTCCTCTTCTGGTAAATCTTTAGTTTTGTTTATGTCCTTTTTTCTTCATGCTCTGGGTTTCTCTCCAATGGGTATCTTATTTTTACTGAATTATGTTTACAGTAAGCTTTGTTATAAAGAGGCTCCTCCTTATCTCTATAATAGCTTTCTAGGCCAATAAATACTAAAAGTGACCTTATTTTAAGGCTACTATAACCCCCAACACCCCTGAGATTGATTGTATATCAAGACTCTCAGTAAATCCTGACGTTTGGAACAAAAACTTAGCTAGAAAGAAAATAGCTATCATCTGGTCAGTAAAATCACAGATCTTGTCTAGGTGGCAGAGTTTAGCATTTCCCAGTGCAACTGGCCAGTTATACTGAAGTTAAAATTGATTTTCTAATTCTTTCTGTACAATGCTTACCTCATCACACACAAGACCTACTTCTTACTTACGACCTATGACAAACTAGCCCAGCTTGAGGAGCATCTCAATAAGCCTAGGAGTATAATTTATAGCCTTTTTCTAACACAAAAGCCGTAACTTTCCCCCCCCCCAAAATACTCAACTTTTCAATCATAGTTCTTACCAATGCGTTTGAAATTTCACAACCTTGGTAGTTTTAAAGTATCCTATCATTCTCCTCTTCTGCTAATTCGCACTCAGGGAGAAACAAATCAGAACAGATGTTCTCCACTTCATTTTCTTGCCTATCTGACAGAAAGAGATTCTGGCAACAGTGACATCAGACAAGAATACTGAAAAGAATTCTTGCAAAGAGAAGGAATTGAATAGATATTGTGGTCAAAGGGGAGGATGATGTCACTGACCCTCTACATCTCATCTGCCTTCAGTGTCCTATCTTTTTGTCTTTGCCTCTATTTCCTAGCTCCCTTATTTCCCTTTCAACTATCTCATACCAATTTTTAATTGAAGTATAATTAACATATAATATTATGTTAGTTTCAGGTGTACAATATATTGATTCAACAATCCTATACATTACTGTGTTAATCACCAAAAGTGTAGTCACATCTGCCACTATCCAACATTATAACAATATTATTGACTATATTCTCTATGCTGTCCTTTTCATCTATGTGACTTATTTATTGTATAAGTGGAAATATGTACCTCTTACTCCCTTTATGTCACCCATTCCCCCGTCCTCCTACCCTCTGGTAACCACCAGTTTGTTCTCTTTATTTAAGAATCTGTTGTTGAAGTTCCCCACACCTCCCATTAAAATTTCCCCACCCTGAATGCAAGCTGATGCAGCACTCTGAAAAATACTATATATATATATATATATATATATATATATATATATATATATATATATATGATGGAATACTACTAAGCCATCCAAAAAAAATGAAATCTTGCCATTTGTAATGATGTGGATGGAACTAGAGGATATTATGCTAAGTGAAATAAGTCAATCAGAGGAAGACAATTATCATGATCCCACTCATACATGAAATTTAAGAAATAAAACAGATGAATATAGGGGAAGGGGGGGAAATAAAACAAGATGAAATCAGAGAAAGAGTTGGTCAATCAAAACCAGAGATAAGAGACTCTTAATCATAGGAAGCAAACTGAGGGTCCCTGGAGGGGAAGGGGGTGGGAGGATGGGGTAACTGGGTGATGGATGTTAATGAGGGCATGTGATATAATGAACACTGGGTGTTATATAAGACTGATGAATCACTGACCTCTACCTCTGAAACCAATAATACATTATATATTAATTAATTGGATTTAGAAATTTTTTTAAAAGGGTTTGCTTTGCTTATAAAAAATAAAATAAAAATCTCAAAAAAAAAAAAAGGGCAAAAGAAGTGATGGGTATGTCTATAGCATAGATTGTGGTAAAGGTTTTATGGGTGTGTTTTTATCACCAAACTCATCAGATCATATATGTTAAATATATGCAACTTTTTGTATGTCAACCATACCTCAATAAAATCATTTAAAAATTACAAAAAAAATTCCCCACCCTCACTAAATACATCTGATAAAAGAAAGAGAGTCAAGTGTATGAATTGTCCAGGTGCTTTTTCTCAATTATCTGTTTGCATGCTCAGTAGACACCAATTAATGTATAGCTGTGTCAGTAAAAACAGAAACATATGAACCACTAAAGACATTTCTAAGGCAAGAGTTGGCTGGCTAGATCGACAAGCAGTTGTATTCTTTAAATTTAAAAAGACTTGTCAACTAGGGATTTTTTTTTTTAAACACTCTGATTTGATGAGCAAGGGAATAGCTTCAGAGAAATGTATGAGAAAGTCATATTTATATCATTGTAAATTTTCTAAGCAGCAAGGATCTGAAACATGCTTTTTAAAATAGCCAGATAGAGAAATCTTAGTGTGAGCAATTTACACTTGAAGTGACTGTTCTGTCTTTAGAACACTGGGAAAAGCGAGGTGTTTAATGTATCTTCCAGACAATTACAAAGCAGTCCTTGATCAAAACCCTCTGCGAGGGATATTGACAAATCTGCCCAACTGCAAGAATCTCCTGTAGAGAAAATGATCTATGAGATTACCTGCTGGCGGGTTCATGGGTCAGATTGTCAATATCTAGAGAAGGATCACAGAAATAAACATTTAGTGTTTGCTGTCCTGACATCTATATTTATGGTCCTGTTAAAGCAGTTGGTCAATCAAAACCAGTTAAAGCAATTACAATTTTCCCCAGCTACATGCAAGAGAGAGAAACTGAACTCTTTGTGACGAGAAGTCAATATAGCAAGATAATCCAAAATTGCTTTTTATTCATGTGGAGGGAATTTGGTGCTATTATATCTCGTCACTTGTAATTGTCTGATTAGATGAATACACTGAAGATGTATTAATGTAATGAAGTCAAATACTCAATTAGATTTTATTTTTTCTTCCCTTCCTACATTGTTTGAGGTCCCCACAGAATTTGGAACAGAGTGTTCCTTTCCCAATTGAGTTTGACTCCTTTATATTTGGAAAATATTTATTCTTTTATCTGTGTTTCAATTGAAGCTGCAATGAATGGGTCCATTTTTCTCACAGATTGACTTCTGCTGTCAAACAATATAGGTGATGTTGTTAGGCATAAAATTATTTTGGAGATGACATAAATCACTAACATGAGACAGACTGCATTCTGGATTTTCACAGCAAACTTCTGCAAAGGAATAAGAGAGAGCATAAACGGCAACATCTGAAGGAGGATGTAGTTTCCAAAATGGTGACCCAGAGCCTGAAAACAACCTGGAAAAAAGATGCATCGAATTGTTAAATCTGAAGGGTTTAAAAGAAAGACAGGTAAAATGAATTGGCATCTGTTTTGGTAAAACTTGCTATTCAGATACTTGAATAGGGAGTTAATAGGATTTCTGATTGAGAGCTCAGGTTCTAGAGCTGGGTCCTCTTTATAGGATGATGTGACCTCAGGCAAGTTGATATCCCTCTCTAAGCCTCAGTTACCTTATCTGTTGAATGAAAGTAATTGTAGAACCTGCTGGATAGAATGGTTAGGAGTTTGAAGTTATATAATCCATGCATGGCTCTTGGTACAGACTGCATCGTAAGAAGCACCCAATAAATGTCAGCTATTGTTGGCTAATTGTCAGATACTGTGGAGAGCTAACGCAGAGTTTGCGGTTCCTATTAGCAACCTGATTGGTATCTAACTCAACACACTTATTTAGGGTCTTCTATGTACAGAAAACAAACTAGGTGGATTCAAAGATAAATAACACATCGCCCCAGTTTAGGAGGGGGGGGTAACCCTGGTATTCACCAGTCTCTTAGAAGGTAGACTGAGGTGAGTATCTAAGAAACTGTAAGTCACACCTGAAAAGCTTCTACATCCATTTGGAATCTTATCCTAACCCAGTCTCTATGCAGGAGTAGAGGATCTTTATAAAACCTTTCAGTGGCCTCCTGTTGAACTCAAAATGAAATCCAAAGTACTTACTCTGGGCTCCTTGGCCCTGCCCCACCTGAGCCAGAGAGCTCATTTGCTGTCACTCTGTCCCTCTCTCACTGGAGAACTCCTTCCCCCTTTGCTACAGGCCTTTGCCTCTGTATCTTCCCTCCAATGGAGATGTTCCCGCTCCCCTTCTTTGCTGACTTAATTCTCACCAATTCTTCCTCAGGCTTCAGCTGTGATGTTACTTACTGAGGGAGACTTCCTTAACTGTCTCACTGCCCACTGCCAGTCTGAATGAATCTCTCATAGAAAGACTTATCATTTTCCTTTATGACCCTGAACCATTTCTCTGAATTCAGAAAAAAGAATCTGGCTCCCCTACTAGACATAAACTCCTTGAAGTCAGAGACTATGACTATTTTGATCATCCTTGTGTGCTCACATGCTGGCACAGAGCATGGCATATAGTAGTTGCATAATAAACAAAACACTAAAGAAATGTGTGAAAGGGTAATTTTTTCTTAAAGAAAGGTCAAATCATGATTCTCATACACATATAAAATGAAAACGTGTGAATAATTTTAAGTCATTAATGAGCAAACGAGGTAGATGTTAAACAGAGTCAAAGAAATACAAAAAGAATAGACATACAGAATCTATTTCTAGATACAGGGTGTTGTAATGAATGTGCAAATTGAGACAAAACTAGCTTCTTCCATAGTGCAAAGGAAATTTAACTGAACCTTCACCTGACATAATTCTTGTATATTCATAGACAAGAATTATTTTGCATTGCTTTTAGTTATCTACAACTTACAGAGTTATAAAGTAGCTCAAAGGTAATGGAAGGCCAAAATCTGAGAACTGAGAAGAAAGTACTCCACAGAGTACACAGTTGTCTACCGTAGCACATTTTTCTCTACAACACATAGATAGTAATTATGGGGGCACATAGGAGGGTACACTTCATTTCAAGGGTAGGTGAGAGATTTCAGAAGAATAGAGGGAGAATAGTCGAGCTAAGTCTTGATTGTAGGTAGGATTTCAACAATGGTAACTAGTTGAGAGTTTTGAGCAGTGCTCTAGAGAAATTTTTCTGGTAGCCATGGATGCTTGCTAACAGGAATGCAGTCTGGGAGACAAGACACAAGGCCGCTTGCAACAGCCCAGGGGAGAAACAGCTAGGATAGATGAAGGAGCACCCAATGGGGAAGGGTGATTCTGATTCTTGCACCAGCATTTCCTCTGGACTAATTCTCAGATCTCTCTGGGCCTAATCTCAGAAATACTTAGTTAGCACTTGGCACCAGGAATATGATGGTGAAAACAAGAACAAAAACCAGGCATGTAACTTAGATTCTGGAGTACTGATTATTTGGATAAGGAAATCCTGATGTCCTAAAAAAGTCTCCAACCTCTATAGGTAGAGTCTATAGGTAGAAGTGTACTTCCTGAAGTCATATTGAAATGAGAAATCACCCTATGTCTATGACCAGATTATTTAGTACATGAATCCTACAGGGAAGGTTCCTATCACATGACTAATATTACTGATTGATTGTCTTCCAGCACAAGAGTCAGGAAACTTTGTCTGTAAAAGGCTAGATTGTAAATAGTTTCGATTTTTGCATACTCTACTACCTCTTTTGCAATTACTCAACCTTGCTGTTATAGTTCAGAAGTAGCCACAGACAATATGTAAAGAAATGGATGCCTCTGTTCTAATAAGACTTTATTTTCAAAACCAAGCAAGGGGACGGATATGCCCCGCAGGCCATAGTGTGTGAACACTTAGTTTTGAAGGCAAGGGGGTGAAGATCAGTAGAATTGTGAGCCGATGGAGGGCAGTTTATTTACCTCTGTCCCAAATAGTGCCCTGTGCAGAAATTCTAGAAAATTCATTGTAAAAGAAAGATTTCTGTTTAAAAGGATCCTGCACTGGACTTTTACAACAATTTGTGACTCTCTTATAGCATTCATCACATCCCACGTGATTAATTAGAGTTACCCATGCACATGTCTTTATTTCTCCCTAAGCTTTAAACTCCTAGAGGGTTGAAACCAGGGCACTTTCAATCTTTCTATTTGTTCCTTGATGTATCAGTGCTAAAAAATGTTTCCTGGAGGAGTGAATGAAATCATGTTGTTTGGGGGTTTTTTTAATCGCTCTTTCATGGCCTCAGTGAAATATTAGGCCTTCCCTGGAATGTTCAGTATCTCCCAGCAGCTTTCTCCGGGGGGGGAAGCGTCTCTTGGAACAGGACACTTGCCTGTGATCATCGCTGTGGGTCAGTTCCTCACCCTTTTCTCCCTACTTTGCGGGACTACTCTTGAATGAGAGCGATCATTTGCCTTCTTAGGAAATGTCCTCTTAGTGGCTGCCCATGACCCATTTAACATAATTCAATGCAGCATTCATATATTTTTCCCCAGGGCTGTCCTTTTCATGTGCACGTCTGAGAGCTTTTGAGGGAGGCACACAGTTTTGTTGTGGGTCATTTTATATACACCGCAGATAATAAACTGTTAATGGAAAGAAATATCAGCTGCATTCAAATTTCCAGTTTGTTTGGTTTTTTTTTTTCAATTTTCCTTAAGTGTTCCTTCCTTTGTGAGAACACCAAGCCCTCATTTCCCTGCCTACAATAGCTTTTTCATGAAGTGCTTTTTGATTTTTTCCCCTTTTTTTAAGCTTTTAAGCAGTACCAGATGTTGAAAGAAACTTTCTCTGATTGGTGTCCAGAGAAAACAAAAAGCATGTATCACTCCAAGCCTGACCTACACAAGGGGAAAATGGACCAAACAAAAGCTGCCAGGATTAAACGCACTGCAGATGGTATAAAAGGAAAATTCTAAAGTAGTACTTTTTTCATCCTTTGTGCTTCCATTGTTCCTCTTCATACCTGATTAAAGAGTTAATTTTTGTTAAGAAGAAAAGATAAAGTAGGAAAAAGAAAAGCCACAAGAAAAGGATTTTTGTCTGAGGTTCATCTTTTGGCTTCTGATGTGATTCTAGGCCAGGGATCCTAAGGAGACCCACGTTCAACCAGGAGACATTGAAGGTTTGAGAGAGGAAGGAGAGTTTTGTGACCAGGTAAGTTTGAGCTATGCTGGGTTAAACAATCAAAACTATGGGCCAACCAGCATCATGAATCTCCAAGGGGGTATCTATAGCTTTAGTGTTTCCCAATAATCTGTGCAGAATACTCTTACTGCAGAATATTTTATAGAACTAATGCTGCTGTGGCATACACTTCAGGAAACGTCCTCTGCTAGGAAAAGCATATTTGCTAGAAAAATTAGGTGCCATGATCTTTGGTATCATTAACGCAATGGTATTTATAAAATGCCAGCTCACCGCCCAGGTCGCCCAGGTCGCCCAGGTCGCATAAGGTGCTGTGGAAGACTCCTGAGTCCTTGTCTCCTGTCTCCAAAGGGGACACAGCCTGGCTGGAAAAATTTGGCACACGCACCTGAAAGGGTGCCCAGTGGGACAGCGCCAAACCAGTGACCAGGGAAGCAACAGCTACAGCAGAATTTCTTAAAAATTATGTGTGGTGGAGCCGTAGAGAGTCCCTGAGGGTACCACAGGGCCGCCTGTGAGGGGAGAATGGTTAAGGAGAATGTCAACCGGGAAGGGCTAAGTTCCCCAGCCCTGAGTGAGTTAGCAAGTAGAATTCCATGGGAGAGAGGAGAGGATGGTGCTGCTGTAAAGTGCCCCAGTGATTGATAATGAGAGGATGCCAGGCCATCCCTGTTGGCACAAATCTCCACCTCTGAGCAGAGTGCTCCTTGTTACCCTCAGGAGACTGCAACTCCTGTTTTTATTATTATTATTATTATTATTATTATTATTATTATTTTCGTCCTGTGCTTTTGCGTGCATTTACTGGATTGCCTGGGTTCGGAACTCAGGGCTACGCAGACCAGTCACTAGTTTGCATGAGGCTTTTTGAAATCCTGCGTATGCCTTGGGGGGCCCGCCGTTGCCCCTGAGCCCTCGGAGATGTTCAGGGGGGCCGGGCTGGGAGCTCATCGCTTAGATGATGTGGATAAAAACTGCGAAGGACTTTTTAAAAAATCCCATTTAGGAAGTCCAGTGAGATTAACAGCTTTTATTATTTTACAGAACTGGATAAACAACCTGAAGTGGTTTGCTTTGCTTTTTCCTACTCAGAATCTCCTGTCACCGAGCCTTGTAACTCTTTTTGCTTCTAGTTGCTATAGAAATGGTGCAAGAAATCTTGACTGGTTTGTGCAGAATTCATTTCTCTCTGACACCGTTGCCTTTTAAAAGCAACATTGGGGTTGTGTGTGGAAATTGGGTCGCTGCACTGTACGGTAATTATAAATGCTGCTATTTTCATTGAAAGCAATGAAGAAGAAGACTTCTGATTTTATCTTGGTTAGGCTGGATGTGTCCTTAGAGGTTATTTTTTTAAGCTTGGTATCTACTATAACGTTCAGGTCTCTTCTGTGTGTGTGTGTGTCTCTGTGTGTGTGTGTGAGAGAGAGAGAGAGAGAGAGAGAGAGAGAGATTGAGAGATCTTCCTATGTGTACTTTTTTCTGACAACTCCTTCCTCATCTGCTTATAGTTGACTGAAACCAAAGAGGGAATCCTTTATTCCCACCCACGCTACTTTCTGGAACCACTCATCTTGCCACTAACAACCATTTTATTGTGGGCTGTCTTAAAAGATGCAAATTAATAGAGAAAGAATTCATTGCCTTCCGGAACCATCTCCTATCCTGAATTTATGGCCCTTTGGAGGCCCAGGGCTTGATTCTGAGGTAATTTTCTCCACATTCTGTGACAAGAATGAACTTCGTGAACCAAGAGTGCTCCTTTCTTGCCACAGTCAGGTGAGGGACTCAGAATGCCTTCATCTCTCTTCTGACCTCCAATAGAAGGCTGGCGATCCCCTGTCATTAGAAGCATCTGAGGGGGGTCCAGGATACCTCAGGTGCAGATGGCCCAGGCCTCATTACCACAGATGAAGTGACGATGACTTTTTAAGAGACTACCAAGACAGTCTGCTTCCAATTTCCCTCTGCTCCTTCTAAATTTGATTGTATTCCTCTGCTTAAGCCACTTTATCATCTTAATCTGTGAAACGAGGAGGTCAACTCTATGGAAAATATAGTTTTCCACAGAAGACTGCGTCTTAGTTTTGGCTGCACATTTTCTTCCTGCATTTTTGCATATGGCAGTCTGCGCAGACACACATTTGACTGTTTAATATAAAGAGCCATTGATTTGAGGAGAATTTACTTCACACAAAGCCTACAATCCTGATTTTTTTCCCCCCAAAGCTTTGATAAAGCTGAAGTCATAGGGATGACTGCATTACCCAGGGAGAGAAGACAAAAAAGAATCGAACAATCTACTTTGGGAAGACTTCTGATTCGTCTGAGTGAGCACTCAGACATCTTTCCTGGGCTCCTCTTGCTTTCCCCACCAAACGGTTTAGAAATAGCAGTTAAGAGTCTCACTGTTTTTCAGTTCTGCTATTGCCAAACTTAGCACTACCCATATTATTTGGAGGGAATGAAAAAAAAAAAAACACAAAACCACACATACAACAGTCTCTTCTTTTTTCTTCGGTTCTCCCGTTATTTGCCTATAAACGGCTCATTTAGCTGTTCTTCATTTGCAGGAAAGCTTTCTGGGGCCTCATCAAAGCCCTCTTCTCTCACTTTTAAGTCTCCCTGCAGGTTCTTTTCCTGATTGCTTTGAAAAAATCTTTCTCTTTCAGAAAGGCTCTGAACTTACACCACCTTCCTTTTCTAAAACAATCACAAACCCATTTCTATATCCAAATTGTTGTGATTTCAAGAAATTGTGGTTAGAAGCACAAACAAGATGGGAGACGTTTAGAAAAATACCTCTGTGTTGTATGCATGTGTTTGCTTAATTTGCAGCTACACAAGTAGATAGGAGTTCAGGGAACTTGCTGAGATCTTCCAGACTCCTCAACCATACCACTGGGCTAGAAAGCAAAGCCAGAAGTGTTTACACACACGTGCACACATGCACGCCATGCATACAAATACGCTCAGATACACACACACACATACTACACAGACAGGTCTGAATATTTCATCATAATCCTTGGAAACACCCATCAGCAAGTGAATGCTTATTTTCAAATTAACTTTCCAATTCACACACTACAGAAAATATGTACAAACACTAGAATTGTTCGACCAATCTATATATTTTCCTTTTTCTCATTTTTAAGAAATTTCAATAATACAAAACAGGAAAACAACTGGTTTTTCTACCTTTTTCATACATTCTTTTTCATGAAACCCGGACAACCTAAATGAGTGAAATGTGGCTTCTAAAATAGCCTTTACCAAAACAATCAGGTCAGTCAAAATAATCTGTAAACATGTTAGTCAAACTGTCAAACCGGTTTTGCAAAGGAAACTGATACTGTCTGTGACGTAGATCGCTGTGCATTTGCCCCATATCCAAGTTCAGGTTAAATACTCTTGGAGATATGAGGAAGGGTGCGAGGATAGAGCCAATTATCAGTTATTTCATGGCCTTACTCTTCTGTCTCCAAGCCCTCTTCCCACACAAAGTTTCTTCTTCATGTATATTTTATTCACTATGTTTGTTAGAGTTGATAGATGCCATGTGTTTATGAATTTCACCACAGTTTTGAGTGATGCATCCATTGTATTAACAAACTTGGAACTGGCTGAGGGGGAGGAAAAGGGGCATCATTGCAGATACTGGACAAATCAAGGGATTTCTTTTTTATACTAATTGGAATCACAGTTCTCAAATTAGAATGTTAAAGTAATACTGCTTTCCAAGTTGTCTTTAAATCCAATAAATATGGACTCCAAGATACCATCCCCTGACCAGCAAGAAGTTCAAGCTCAAAAGTGAAAATCATCTCCCCTTCTCCTTTTCCTTCTGGCCTTCTGTCCCGGTTCCAGCCCACACTGGTCTCTTGAAGGCCAGTTGCTTCCTTCCTGTCTACAGGGTTCTCTGCCAAACAAGGAAACCAATCCTCAAGCTTCCAGAGTTTTCTTATACCCTGGGGCATTCCCAGTGTTCTGGTCACCTGCTGTCACCTAAACAACTGCTCAAGAACGGTGACATAAAGCAACAGCAGTCATTTATTTCTCTTGCTCTCGTTCCCCCTCAGAGCTTTCCATGAACTTGCAGTCAGAAGGTGGCTGTGGTCGGCATCATCTTACAGGCTTCTCACTGACAAATCTGGAATCTGGGCTGAAAATGTTCAAAAAGCTGGGGGCTGGAACCTCTGGAGCCCCTCAGGCATCTCTGTCACCATGGTCTCTCTGTGTGATGTGGCACTACCCTCACCATCTTCAGAACTCTTATGTGGGGGTGAAGGCTCCTGCAGGGGCTGCCCCAAGAGAAACCACCACAAGTGGCATGGTTCCTTGCCTCAGAAGGCACCCAGTATCACATCCATCACATTCTGTTGCTGAGGCAGTCACGAAAGCCAGCCCAATCTCAAGGGAACAGTGTCAAAGGGCTTATAATGTTTTTTAAACCCACCAGACCCACAGGACATAATGCAGTCCCTCTCAGTCCCACGGCTGTCCTAACACTTGCCAGTTTAGACAAGTCTCATCTTTCTCCTTTCCCCTTAGTGTCTTTTTCTGCCATCCTCATCAGGGGCAGCCAGTGCTGTTTCCACAGCGCCTTGGGCCAAGGATAGCAGATAAGAAAAAAGGAGCCCAAACCTGTAAGCAGGGACACCGCCCCAGATACTAGAATAAAGAAATAATCCTTTACTATAAAAAAGCCAAAGAAAAATGACAAATGGCAACCAACACTAGAGGAACTCATTTCTGAAGACAACAGGGACTGGTGCAAACTGAGGCAATCTATCCAAAAGGGGCAGCTGCTATTCTGCGTTAGCCAGCCGTTGCCATGAGGGAGACAGGCCCTGTTTTGTGAGTCATGCCAGTTTTTCTAGAAAAGTCAGAAATCTCAATTTTTATGTGAACCATCCTGATTGTTAAATGCTACTTACTAATTCAAATGCCTTGAAACATCATTTGGGCCAAGCAAAATCTGTCACTGGCCATATTCGGGGTTCCAGACGCCCATTTGTAAACAAGGCACCAGTCTTGGATTTCAGAATAGGTAGGAAGAAAAGCTGATTTCAGGCAACTTTGGACTTCTGCTCTTTCAAAATCCCCAAATCAAAGAAGCATGAAAGAACCTGTCTACTTTCAATAAAATATTCTGCCACTCAGACCAGGGGTGAGGAAACCATGAACAAACTAGTCATATATCTCTCTCCTGCTGCCTGGTTTTGTAAATAAAGTTTTATTGGAAAACAGCCATGCTCCTTTGTTTATGCATTGTGTGTGCTTCTGCCTTGCTACCATGGAGGAGTTGAGTAGTTGCAAAGGACAGTGTGGCCCGAAAAGACTTCACAGAAAAATGTTGCCAACTCCTGCATGGTATCACTGAGGCTTGGAATCACAGCAACTGAAAACTAAAGGCTCTTAAATCCATTTCTAACTTTGGGGCTACAGTGTGGATATTTCCACTTTAAGGGAAAGGCTGTGGTTTCTCTGGATCACTGGTAGCAATTGACTTTTCCTGTTGAGCTTGGTCTGTAATTAACAGGTGTAGTCAACCTTGACTGCTTTCCCTATGACATGATAGTTAAGGCCTATAACTCAGCAGCTTTCTTCTAGTCAAGAGGAAGAATAAAACACGTTGAAAACTATGCATTCTATCCTCTTCCATGGCACCTTTATTTAAACTTCAATGACATTGTCACATTAGAGCATGACTCTTCCCCCTCAAGAACAGAAAACTTAGAATGAGGATATAGTTGCCAACTTTTCAGTTGTGCTCAAAAAACAGATTATTTCAATATTTTCTAAGAAAAAAATATTAATTTCCTTTCTTTTTCACAAAACAAAAAGTCTGCCATTACTTTATATGGTAGAAACAGTCACAGACCAGTGGGTCCTACTTTCTCCCAAAGCACATAATTTAGAAAGAAGTTAATAAACTGGTGAGGTGTAAATCTCCAGCCAAAAACATAATCATTGCTGTTGTTTTACTTGGATCCTGTGCTTCACTAACTACACAAAAAAATGAAATAAATCGACACTAAAACTTCTGGTCCAAGACCAAGATAGCATAATGCACTTCTCCTTATTCTTCACTACGTACAGCTAAATTCATTAGGATTATCATATGATTCAGCACATTATGTGGAAACTAAACATTACTAGATGTTGAAAGGTGGTAGAAGAAGGTAGATCAGCTAGGAATCTTGGGACCTAAGGAATGACATGGAGGCCAAGTGCAGAACCCAGACATCTACCTGTTCGTAACAGGCAAGATCCCCCTTCACCTGTCAGTATGGTATAAAGGAGGCCTGCTAAAATAGAAGATTTAAGTACTACCTAGATTTCATAGCATAATACTCAGGATGTCCAGGACACAATAAAAAAAGTCAACCATCATACCAAGAACCAGGAAAGTTTAAACTTGGACAAGAATAAACAATTAACAGATGACAAGACCAACCCTGCCCAGAGTGGAAATTATCCAACCAGAATTTTAAAGCAATCATCATAAAAATGCTTTCATAGGGACTCATAGGGACTAACTGAGTGGCTCAGTTAGTAGAGTGTCCAACTCTTGTTTTCGGCTCAGGTCGTGATCTCAGGGTTATGAGACTGAGCCCTGCATCAGGCTCTGTACTGGGTATGGAGCCTAGTTAGGATTTTCTCTCTCTCTCTTTCTCTCTCTCTCTCTCTCTCTCAAAAGAAAAATATTTTTAGAAGTAATTACAATCACATTTGAATATATTAAAAAACAGAAAGTCTCAGAAAAAAAGAGAGAAAAGAAAATATTCAGAGAAACCAAATGAATACTTTAGAACTATACAATAGCCAAAACAGAAAAGTCAATGGATGGACTCAATAGCAGAATGGAGAAGACAGGAAAAAAAAATCAGTGGTCTTGAAGATAGAACAACCAAAATGACTCAATCTGTACAACAGAGAGAATACAGACCAAAAATAATAAAAATAAAAATAAAAATGAAGGACCTGTGGAAGTATAATGAAAGATTTAACATTCATGTCATTAGAATCCCAAGATAGGAGAGAGAGGGTGAGGCTAAGTATTCCCAAATTCGGCAATAGACAAAATCATACAGATTTAAGAAGCTGAGTGTCTCAAAAAGAATAAACCCAAAGAAATCCATGCCAAGATGCATTATAATCAACCTTCTAAAAACAAAGAAAAAATATATTGAAATCAACAGGAGTAAAAAGACGACTTACTGACAGGGTTAAAACAATTCAAATACTGAGGAATTCTCATTAGAAACCACGGAGGCCAGAGAGAAGCAACACATTTTTTATGTGCAAAAAGCAAAGAACTGTCAAACTCTCTATTCAGTAAAATTATCTTTCAAAAATGAAGGGGAAATAAAGACATTCTCAGATGAAGGAAAAGTAGGAGAATTTGCCATGAGTAAACCTCCTATATAGGAAGTTCTTGAAACAGAAAGGAACTGATTAAACAAGGAATCTTGGAACATCAGCAAGGAAAAAGCAACAGAAAGAACAAAGATATGGGTAAATACCATACATTCTGCTCCTCTTGTGTTTTCTAAATTACATTTGACAGTTAAAGCCTAACATATAACATGTGAGATGTGATTCTCAACATATGTAAATATGTAAGGCAATTATATTATAAACACAGGAGGGAAAAGGGCTTTTAAGGGAGTTGAAGTTTGTACATATCACTCAAACTGATTTGTATTTCGATAATGGTGATGGTTATACAAATTTACACATGGTTATATAAATTTAATTATTTATCAAATTTAATATGATAAAATGGATAGAACTATTTACATGCATCAAAAAGACGAGAAATAACAAATGATACAAAAAATGTGGGTGAAAGGGAATACTGTGCACTGTTGGTGAAAATGTAAATCAGCCACTATGGAAAACTTCATGGAGGTTCCTCAAAAAATTCAATAGGATTATCATATGATTCAGCAAAACTACTTCTGGGTATTTATCCAAAGGAAACTAAGTCACCATCTTGAAGAGATATTTATACTATCATGTTCATTGCAGCATTATTCACAATAGTCATGATATGGAAACAACCATCTGATGGATGAATGAATTAAGAGAATGATAATAAAACAGGAAATCCTACCATCTGAAACAACATTCATGAAACCTGAGGGCATTATGTTAAGTAAAATAAATTAATCAGAGAAAGATGAATACTATGTGATGTCCATACTATATGGAATCTAGATTTGCTGAGCTTCTGGGAACAGAATAGGTTGGTGTTGCCAGGGACTGCGAGGAGGGGGAAGTTCCTGTTAGTCAAAAGGAACAAGTTTCTGCATACAAGATAAATAAGTTCTGGGGATCTAATGCATGGTGACTATAATTAGCAATACTATATTGTACACTTGAAAGCTGCTAAGAGAGTAGATCTTGAATGTTCTCAACACACACATACACACACCCCACACAGACACAAAGGTAAATATGTGAGATGATGGATGTGTTAACTAACTTGTGGTAATCATTTCACAGTATATACATATATCAAATCGTCACATTGCACACCTTAAATTTATACAACGTTATATGTCAATCATATCTTAATAAAGCTGGAGAAAATAGACTTATACACATTGTATCTATGTCAGTGTCAATTTCCTAGTTTTGATACTATACTATAATTACATAAGTTATTACCATTGGGGGGAACTGGGTGAGATAGACAGAGGACCTCTGTACTAACTTTGCAACTTTTTGTCAATCTATTATTATTTCAACATAAAAAGTTATTTTTAAAATGACATTAGATAGATATAAAATTTCTAGTTGGGAGGATGAAAATATTCTGGAAATAGTGGTAATGGTTATGTGACATTGTGGATGCACTTAAGCTACTGAATTGTATACTCGAAGTGGTTAAAATGGTAAATATATATGTATTATATATAAATATATAAATTGTAATATAACATATATAAACCTTTTATTATGTAAAATATATTTATATTTTATTTGTATTTATATTTTCTTATATAACTGTATATTATATAAACCATATAATAGTCACTTATGTTTCTATGATATATATTTAATATATTATTATGTATTATATACTTATATGTAATATATTATATTTATATAAAATTAAATATACATAAATTTATATATAGCTCTCTATATGTATGTATAATATATATGTTACCATAATAAAAATCTAGAATCTAGAAAGACTCTCTTTTCCTGGGATTATATGTATATTATATATAAATATATATAAATGCACAAATGTAACATATATATTACCACAATTTTTTAAAATGGCTCTAGAAAGATTATCTTTTCCTGGAATTATCAGATTTAATCTTTCAGAAAATGTGAAATTGATCCAGGCCAAGGACAAAGGAATGTTCTGGAACTGTTCAACATGGAAACTGGCTCGATTTCTCTGTACATTTCATTCCCTCAGCACTTAGCATTCTAAATGGATTTATTTTTAAGATGAAACACAAGAAAGTAAACATTTCCATTCACCTCTCTTCTCCCCCCTGAAGATATTTGGTGCCATCTGGTGATGAGGTAAAAAAAAAAAATTGGATTTCCAGAGGGATTAGTCTAGGCTCTCTAAAGTACCAAGTTAGCACAGAGGTTTTTAACCTGCAGTGACAAATGGCTCTGGGCTACGATCAAGTTCTACAAATAGATTAAGCCCTTTTTCTTCTTCGGAATAAACTGACTCATCCAGTCCTAAAAATAGATTACTAATCACCTGGCCTATTTTCCTACAGTTATTTGAAAAGAAAAGAAGAAAAACTCTTTTGGCCAGATCTCAGTAACTCTTATTCCCTTAATTAAGAAATTAAATATACGATTTTTAATAGGAGCTTTTTCTGATAAACTGGCTCCTTAAAAATGTTAATGATTTCTCATACTAAAATGTGCAATTGCAGAAGGAAATGAAATATGTAAGTAAACCCAGTCTGAAGAAAATTCATACTGCAGCAGGTAATTCAAAGTTCCCTTTGAAATCTTGCACATTTCAATTTTTCCCATAAATAAAAGCTTTTAATTTTGGATTAAATTTGATATTATTTGAACTTCTACAATAAATGTTGTGACGTTTTGTATTTTTATAATGAGCATTGTTGAGTTTGTTAAAGGCAGTCCTTGGAAAATCTAACCAACCCCTCCCCTTTCCCACAGAGCCTGCATTTACAGATGCTATAACACCATAGAAGAAACATCAGTGTCCTCAAGGAACCTCATATTTTAGTGGCAGCCAAAGCAACAGATTTCTCTAAGCCTTTTTAGATAAGAGAAATTTCTCTGCTGTTTGCTTTTGTTCACTTGATTCATTTCCCTGTAAAGTGAAAGTGCTCACAATTCCCTGGGCAAAATGTCTATGAGAGCTGGCAGGGCATTTCATACTTCCTATTATTAAAAAGACACCGACAACAATAATACTTATTTTATTTTGTTTACATCCCTTCTTGTTCCAAAATATAATAATAATAGGAGTTATTATAATAGGAGTTACATAGCTGTAATAATAATAGGAGCTGCCATTTAGTAAGTGCTCGTTATGTGTCAGGGGCCGAGCTGAGCATTTTTATGTGGAGGTTAAGAGCAGAGATTCTGTGGCCAAACACACCTAGTTCAAATCCCAGTTCCACCACATACTTAGCTCTGTGATCTCACACACGGAATTCCCCTCTCTTAGCTCCCCTCTTTATAAAACGAGAGAATTATAGTTCCCATCTCGTAAGAGTTATTGGTGAGGTTTAAAGCTGAGATGCTGTAGATATATCCACACAAGCCCTAACATGCAGAAAGTACTCTATAAAGGTGAGTCTCATTAATTTAATCTTTGGAACTTCTCAAAATATATAGTGTCTTGATAGGACACCGGCTTAGACAGATATACCAATTTGCCATAAATAGGGTTTTGATCCATGATTTTCTGCTCCCAAAGTCCATGACTTCTTCCTCACCACTACAATTCTATTTATTCATTTTATTGTAAAAGCAATGCTCATAAAAGCTATGTTATTGGAGGTGAAGAAACAAACTGTAGTACAGGCTCATTAACTCTCACTATAGCTTTCTCTTCCAGGACTCCCCATCCTCTGCTCATTCTCTTCCTCTTTCTCTGTCTCTGGCAAAGCAAAGATTCTGATGACAACCAGAGTGGTCTGAACTGGAATTGGTCTTGTTAAGAGATAGAAAAGCTGAAGAGTTCAGGAGAGGGACCCAAGGCCTCCAATGCCCGCTAACACCAGTTTGCCCATACTTGATGAATTCTCAGACCATCTCAGCCCAAAGACAGAGAGGACTTGGCACTCCTTGGGGCCACTGGCTTGAATGATGCTCCATCCAACTGGAGCTCTTAGGTACGCACCAGTGACACCTGCAAACTGCTAGTGCCGCTCAGGGTTTTTTATTACACAGCATTATCCAGGAAAGATGGCACATGACACACATGCCTGCCTCCACCAAAAGAACATTGCCAATGCTGGGATGCTTACTCGTGCTCATCTTCTCCATCCTTATCCTCTCCTCTAATGAGTTTTCTTGCTTGTACATACTTCATATATGTCATGTTTTGCTTTTTCATTATGTATCTGGCCCGGGCAAGATTTATTCCTCCTCCTCCTCCCCTTTTCTCTTCATCCTCCACCTCCTCTTCTTTCTCTTTATTATATTATTATTCATATCATCATCATTATCAATATTTAGCTTTCCCATGCCTCCCTAAGCTCATCATTTCCACTTGGAAGCTACTCTAAATATTCTCGAAATCCTCCTTAAAAATAATTTCCATTCAACAAGTAAGGTTCCAAATCCATGCCTGCAAATCTTCCTGGTCACAATCTTTTTTTTTTTTTAATGACACCTGTTGCCTGATAAAAATGTATTTTCCCAACTAGTATATGATTCCCCCTACTTGTCTTGTGCTACCTGATTGAAAACCCACATTTTAGTTTTATGGCTTTGGCTGTCACCTTTGTAAATTACAGAGCCAGCTTCATGAGACACCACTGCAGCTGGGAATTCATTTCAAACTGATATTTTTGGTGTGACCACATGTGGCCCTATTTGTTCACTGAAACCTGCGGGAATGGGAATGTGGGCACTTTAGAATCTCACCGGGCTTTCATCTCTCGTGCTGGGCTGTCCCTTTGCTGACACGGACCATTATTTTCCCCTCACTCACACTGCCTCTCTGATTTGCTTTCTACAACCCTACACATTTCTCATCAGCTTGTTGTGAGCTCTGACACATCCCAAGTAAGTTATTTATTTTGACAGTTGTGTGTGTAATACATCTAATGTGGGATGAACCTAAGAGTCAGATAACCAGTTATTTTAGTCCTGGGAAACAACTTCATTATCTTGTGAAATGTACTTTCAACACTCAATCCTAGCAAGTAATGAATGATATTGTGTAACATGTTTGCAGCAATTACCTTTGGAAATGAAGACTCCCTCTGGTGCTATTGATAGAATGCAAGGTGAGACCTTTTTTCTTATAGAAGTCCAGGGTTTCTGTACGAGCCCAGCAAGTGTGCAAGACGAGCATAAAATATCTGTGCAACTGTATTGAGGGAAAGGGCCTGTCCCCCACTCTGCCTGGCAGTCCTCCAGGCCCCACCACCCAGTTGAAGCTGAGCCTTGGAGACTAATCCTGATCCTAGTCAGAGGGAATTTGTGGATCCTACACCTTCAGAAGCCCTGCTACTTTGCATCAGATCAGTCTTTATTTAGTTCTGGTGTTGCTAGAACGCCTTGTTCATAGAACTGGGCCATTGATATGTCCATGGTCATGAATTTTGTGTCTCCTTTCAGTTGCTTGTTCCATTGAGCAGCACGTAGGTGTTTTGGTGAACCCAGTTTCCAAATGGGTACATTTGTTATTCCTTCTGAAGACCCCTGAGGGCCTCTCCCTGTGGAAGATGTTGGCACCACTTGGCCTCCTCGTCTACCCTATAGCCCCTAAATATGATTTAACTCTCAGCCCCTGTGCAAGTCCCCTTCTCAGCCACCTTCTCCTCCATACAATCTTTTGGGGGTCCCCAAGAAGCTGATTTTAACCCTAACTGCTCTTACCAGCATCCAGGCCTTCTTGCCACACTGAGTATTGCAGACACCCCCCTCTCCTGGACTCTCCATCTGTCAGGTCCACGCTCGCTCTTCTACATCTTTCTCCTCATCCCTGCAACATCATCACACAAAGCAACCTTTCCCTGGGCTAGCATCTCTCATCCCTTACTTGATGGGATGAATTTCTTTGGCATTCTTGACCAAGTTAGCACTTGGTGAATTCTACCCAAAGGAGGAAAGAATTCAGCTTTCTCCAAATGACAATCTCCTCTCCACATCCCCAGCTTTCTTGACATAGTCAAGTGGTGAGGCGCTACTGGAGTAGCCCTCTGTGTAAGAGCTGTGATGTGAGGAGGTGGCTGTGAGGCCCACTCCAAATTCAGAATGTATGGCACCATGTGGGTGATTATCAGCAACTCCATGGAAAAAGGAAAAGATCCTAATTAACTTTTACACTTCCATTTTATAATAATTCTTTTTTGAGTGCCTATCATTTTCCAGGCATATGTTATTCTGCCTAAACCTCATTCTAGTCCTTTATTACACCTCTCTTATAAATGCGGACACTGAGATTCTTTGAGATTATAGTACTTGTCCTAGCTCAAATGGGTAATAAAGGATCTATTTTCACTTATTCTTTCAATGTATATCTAAGCAGGTAATATGTTTAAGGAATAGCCTTGGTGCTGATAATACAACAGAGAAAAAACAGTGCTGTTGTGTCTGGTTTTCCTCATTAAGGTATGAACTGTTTGAAGGGGAAGAGGTTGTCTCAATCATCTCTGCAACCCCAGTAACTATCACAATGCATAGTCATTATACAATGACTGAACCAGTCACCCATCAATTATCCTCTAGGTCAGTGATTCTCAACTAGGAGCAATTTTGCTCTGCAGGGTACATTTGGCAATGTCTGGAGACATTTTGGTCATGGTGGGCATCTACTGGGCAGAAGCCAGCAATGCTGTAAAACATCCCCAAACACACAGGGCACCCTCAGCATACATACACTTGCACACACAGCAAAGAATTATCCAAAGCCAAATATCAATTGTGTTGAAGTTGAGAAAAGCTGCTCTAGGTCTGACCCCATCCATTCTGTGGCCTGCCAGCCACACGCTAAGCCTTGTTTAGCTAGCTATGTAGTTCTTAAACGGATCCTTTACCAGTTATGTGAGGAAAAATACCATAAAACCACAGTCCCTCAAAGTTTCGTTCCCATTTGAGCCACAACTAACCCAACCTCTAAATGTAATCCTCTTGTGGACTTCCTCTTCTGAGTTGTGACTTTCCTATTTCCTTTGCACTTTAATTTCCTGAAACTTGGTCTTAGATTAGACTAAACCACAACTTACTGATGGATAGAGTAGATATTAATTGACATGACTGCTAAGCTTCTGAAAGTCTTCCTTTTCTTGGAATCACTACCAATCACAGAGGTAGGCTCCCAGTGGCCGTACTCACCTCTTAGCTATCACCAACAGACCCCTACGCCCACTGAGTCAATCTGAGCCTTTCCTGGCATTTGGAACTTAACTAGAGAAACACAGGGGCTGGAGGCCTTAGGAACTGAGCTGAGAGGCTCCAGGAAATGTCCATGGACCGGTCTTCCCAGAAGCCTGGATCTTTAGCTTTCTCTTTAGTTATGAAAAACATTCCTAATCATTCCAATCCCCCACTTTGGCTTAAGTAGTCAAAATCTGTGCCTCTTGCCTGTCACCGGAATGACAGTAAATAATACAAAATTCAATGTCATATTGCTACCTACTTTTAGAAAATATTTGAGGCAGCTGACAAAAAAAGCATTAACATAATGAGGTCAAAGCCATTAACAGAAAGCAAAAGACAAAACCCAATGAATTTGAGAAGAAGCAAATAACTTTGGTTTGTTCCCTCCATCTCTGGGTCCACCCCCAAGAAACATACACACAATCTTCCACCTTCTCTTTTCCTTCCTTATTCAAATAACATGACAATGCTACGCTCTAGGTCAATGGTGTTCAACACCGTGAGTGCACTATAATAAACTTAAGAACATTTTGTTAACCTTCGCCTCCCAGTGACCTTTCCTGGGATATTCTAATATAATAGTCCCAGTGGGAAGCCATCCATACTTTTCAAGAGTTTTCACAAATGATTTTAACATGTAGCCAGATGGAGAATCACCTTAGATTAGTGGTTTTGCAGAGTCATGCATCCCTAGGACCCAATGAAATCTATGGACTGTCTCTCCCAGAAAAATGTACATCTATCTTTATTCTATTTTCATTATCAAGAGGCACACAGACGTCCTCAAGCCCAACTATGAATGCTTGGCTAAGAGCACTCTTTCTAGACACTGTTAAGCAATGAAGGCAGAGGGGCAAGAAGGCACTATAAATGAAACATGGCCCCTGCCCCAGAACAATTGATTTTAGCAAGAGGTTCTAGATAAATGAGCCAATAATATTTTTCAGGCCCACCCAATACTTGCAGCTTTTTCTAATTCTGCCAACTTTCAGCCTTCTAACTATACAACACTTTTCCAGGTCTTTCTCTTTTGTAAATACAAACAGCAGCGGACCTATGTTAGAACTCACTATAGTTTAAATGGGTCTGAGTTTTCATCTAAGGCATGGGGCACAAATTATAGTTTGAGTACTTTTTGTCCCTAAGCAATCTTTTGTAATTATGCATGTATTTATTCATTTATTGATAACATACATGAATCGCTTACTAATTTCCAAAAGCTTGCTTCATAAGTATGCTTAAGTATTGCATTTATGCAAACTCCTAAAAGGCAGACATTATAGTGGAAATGAATGCTTCATGTAGCTGATAAAATCTCACTTCTGGTTCTCAGAGAATTTGGCACCTCCAAGGACAGTGGTGGCAAACTCTCGACACTCATTTTCACTGGCCCTAAAACTCTGAGTGTCTTTGATATAATGGAAATAACACAGGACAAAGAGTCAGGACATCTAGTTCCCAAGTCTAGCTCAGTCTTCGCCCAGCTGCATGAAAGGAATGAGCCTCATAACTGTCTTCACCTTCATTCCCAATCCAGTCAGTACAAAGACCACATCCCTAATGAGTAATCCTCAGCACTCAAGGAAACTGGAAAAAAAAATTAAAGGCTTCTATCATTATAAATTACTACACAAATGGTATTACTGGAGGCAGCCTGGCATGAAGGAATGAGATTGGGCTTGGATTTGGACAAATGTAGTTTCAAAGCTGATGTCTGTCATTTAAAAGCAATGTGATTTGGGGAAGTCACTTAACCTCTGTGAGTCTTACTTTTCTCTTCTATAACATGAGGTGCTTGTGTTATCATATAAGAGTATTATGAGGATTTTATGTGAAATGTTTATCACAGAGTTTGCTTCATAGGAGCACTCAAAATATATTATTTTCTATTATAAAGATGAATTTTAATAACTAGTATTACTTCTTTAGTAGTAGAGATGGGTTTACATTAATCTAGCTATATTCTCTTGTCCTTCATCTCAGGGGACACGTGTTGCCTGGCACACATTTGCAAAAAATTACCAGAATTAGGTGAGCTCTTGGTCACCCTGAAATTGGCCACAGGAAATTTAACACCCATCCTGGCCTCATTAGTACAGAGATTAAATGATGTACTTGACTTAGGAGTGACTTCCTCTAGGCCTAAAATAGTCAAAACAAAGATAAAGAAGAGAGAAGAGGTTATTGGCCTAATAAAGTCTGTTTCCTTACAAAGAGGCCCACTTGAAGACTAATTTAAAATAGTGATATTATGGGGCTTTTTATATCACTTTAAACAATTCTTAGAGCTTAAGTGGTCATAAAAACTCCATTTCAAAAAATAATTGTATTTTTTAACAGCTGCTTGTGGTTTTAAAGAGCTGCTTATCCTTTCCCCCAAAAGAGCTTACAGCCTAATGTCAAAACATCTGGCAATTACCTTGGACACTGATGTCAATCCTGCAGGCAATGAAACTTCGAATATTCCATTAGGACATGAAGATCACAATGACATCTGACCGCTTGTATGTTAGGATTGTTCTTGACTCTGAATTTTTATAACAATCATGAATCCATAATAGACAGGTTGCATGACTGAAGCAGAGCTCTGATGAGTCATTGAAGCAATTCCCTTGGTGTCACTAACCTTTCCAGACTGCTAGGGAGAAACATGTATTGATCACTATGTACCCAGCCACGTGATCACCCTAGGGGAAAATGATGAAAAGGTATATAAGAACCATATCTTTTAAGGTGCAAGTTTTTAATGCAAACACAGCTAAATAATCTTTCTGAGACCTAACATTTAAGGTTGGAATCTTGAGACACAATGTAAGGGGCTTTAAGCCTGAATTTATTTGAAGACATCAAAGTTTATTTGAAAACTCATTTAGTGCTTCTTTGCTGAAAGCCTCATGACCATTTACCTTCTAAGAAAGGAATGGTTTAATCACAAAAACATGGTGCTGAAGTTGACCTTAAGAGCACTGGGAATCTTTCAGAGAGACAGGATGCCCACTTTGATGAAGACAGAAATAACTGCATACTTCCAAACATTTTCCTTAGCAACTCATGGTGCCCGGCATTATCACCAATGAGTTACTCCCTTCAAGCTAAATTTTTTCTACAGGACCATTGGCAGACACAATACAACCCATTTATACTCATTATCCAAGTGAGACATTAGTTTGCCTGTAATTTGGCAAAGAGTGGAATCTCAGTGGAATTACCAATGGGACAAGCTTGAATTTTTTAATGCTGGTTGGGAAGGGTAAGTTTAAATACTCAGAAGATCTTGAGGACATAAGACACTTGGGATCAGGCGCTGATGACAGGTTCCATATCCTTCAAGGGCATGCTGGCATTGCTAGAGACATCACTCATCCAAGGTCAGCAAAGGGAAAGCATCCACACACACAACTCTCTGAAGTCATGGCCACTTAGTCAGAGAGCCCTTTCCAGCCACACTATCTCCCCTCTCACCCACCCAGGAAGCCACTGTCATCTACCTCAACTAGGAAGAGAGGAAAACCCCAGTGCCTTCCAAGATCATCTTTTCTTTTTCCTCCCTGCAGACCTTCAGGCTGGCTTTCTTAAGAAAAATAGTACATTTCCTATTTGAAAAAAAAAAATTCTGAGAAGAAAATGAAATAGGAGTTGGATGTTATTTCCATTTTTAAGGACTTTAGTAAATGATTTGTTTTTAGAAATTTCTTCCTGGGATTTATATCATTTTCCTCCCACCTTACCTCTCCTGTGTCCATTTTGGAGAAAAGCACCTCGTTTATCTTTGGGAGACAGTAATGCAGAAACTGTAACTGAGCAGATTTCCCCTTGAGGATCAAAATATTTGTGTTAAATGAAATGAGAAATCTGCTAAGTGGCGGCACGAATACCCCAGGGAAGGATATTTTGTAATTTTGAAAAATTCCTACTGAAATTCTTCTCTTGCCAAGAAAAGAGGAATGATTTCTATTAAAATTACTTCATGTCTGAATTACTCTCTGCCCCTTGGGAACCTATAACATTACAGCTTTTATACTCAGTAATTTAGAAGGACGAGGGACACCTTATTTGGAAAGCATGTAAGCTTAACAAGAAATGTTGAGTATTAAGTATTTTCATCACAAAAGTCTTCTTTTGAAAATTTTGCACTTAAACTGTTCAAATTAAAGCTTGTCTTCAGAATTGATTTCTATGATCATCTGTATATGTTCTTTTTAACTTCCTACCCTTATCCTACCATTTCCTGAAGCTAAAGAAAAAAATTATCCAATTGGTGTGCAAGAATTGTACCTTTTATGTAAAACAAGATTGGTGATATCACATTAATAAAGTATTTGAATGCTTTTAAGCCAATCAAATCTGTAAGATGTATTTAAAAATATGTTTATTCTTGTGAATATATGAGTAGGTGGGTCTAGAGTAAAGGCTTTGGAAAGGCACAAGTGATGGAAAATATTTAACAATCCACGCACTAATTCTGATCAAGTATTATGGATCCTATAGGCACTGTGTTGAGAAAGCTTTGGAAGCCAAATTCAAGTTAAGAAGGAAAAAAATAGGGATCCCTGGGTGGCGCAGTGGTTTGGCGCCTGCCTTTGGCCCAGGGCGCGATCCTGGAGACCCGGGATCGAATCCCACGTCGGGCTCCCGGTGCATGGAGCCTGCTTCTCCCTCCGCCTGTGTCTCTGCCTCTCTCTCTCTCTCTCTGTGACTATCATAAATAAATAAAAAATTAAAAAATAAATAAATAAAAAAAAAAATAAATAAATAAAAAAGAAGGAAAAAAATATCATTAAAGATAAATACTGTGCCATGATCCCAGGTGGCCAAACACCAGTTGTCATCCCTGGTATGTGTTAAATAACAAGAAAGATGCTCTGAGGCTGGTGTGATTGGAGTTGTTCTCTAATTTTCCATAGTAAAATATTCTGTTTTTGTGGTAAAATTAAAGTTATTTTTAGTATTTCTTTTAAAACTGAAAAAATCGATTTGACCATTTTTTCTTAAGTTGTCCCAACACTTAGGGGAAGGTACTTAAATTATCATCTTTGTGTCCTGATCAGAAAAAGTCATCTTTGGGATCAATGGAAACTTTTGCAAGGATATGGGGTTTATTTCCATGTGCTGAAAGTCAATAATTCTTTGGATTATTAATTAATTATTAATTATTTAAAAAATACCAAGACATATTCATAGGCTTTATCCAGGAAGAGTTCCTAATGTTCCTATAAATAGGCTTGGGCTAAATAGAAGTAGATGTAAGGATCACTGGAGCAGCAAAGCTGCAAGAGTATAAACACGCTAGAAGAAGACCCAGACTGTTGTGGTTGTGTGCTCATGGTCTTTGTCACTCTCTCTCACTCTCTTGCTGTCTCTCTCTCTCTCTCTCTCTCTCACACACACACACACACACACACACACACACACCACCTAGCTCCTCAAAAGGAGAGAGGAGTAACGTCTATCTCAAGTGTCCTTTTAGGTATTTCAAAATGTCGCAATGAATTTTAAAAGTGCCCTATAGCACACCAATGCCAGTACACCAGCACTATGCTTGGGTTGTCATTATTAGCAATAACTGTCAATATCCTTGATTTCCTTATTAATTAAGGAAACAGTAGTACCCAAAACACAAATAATCTGAAATTATTTTTTATACTCTAGTAATTGATTTCTAAGTAGCATAGACTCACTGATGCCTCTATGCAACTGTCCTCAGAAGTGATGTGGTTCAACAAGTTGCCCCACAGATGAAACAGGGCCCCAAAGAACTTCAGTGATGATTCCAGGTCACATTTACAATTATCATTGAATGTGAACCAGAAACTATGGCTTTTTTGCTTTCCTTCTAGTCTCTCTTTCAATCCACGCTACTGCTTCTTATTTATCTTTATAATACTATTTCCTGCAATATTTGATTTGAATGAATGGTCCACACTTGGATAAAGATGTCAACAAAATGATTGTGCAATCTCTACACAATTAGAGGAGATTTTACCTGGGTAGCTCACACATTACAAAAAAACCCTCCACTGAGATAGAAAGTAGGTTTATCCACTATATGGATGAACACTGCCCAAATGAATAAATACCCAGCTCATGTGGTTATAAAACTAAATAAAAGCAGTATGCCATATTTGAACCTTCACACAGTCCTTCCCCTAATATTTGAATATTAAATTAGAAAGAAAAATAAGAATACATAATTTGCAAGGGAGTTGGCCTGAAGTAATATGTAAAAATAATAGCTATCATTGAGAGTACATGTGTTTTGTTCCAGGTATCTAAACATATTACGAATCATCTTTATACCAGCCTCATGATATAGTGATGCTATCATTTTACAGGTGTGAAAACAGAGAGTCAGAGCCATTAGTAATTTTTTTAATTTACTAAATAGCAGCTACTTAAGACCAGAGCCAAGATCTGAACCCGCAAAGCCCGTGCTCTCTTTACATTGTGATGTTAACATATTAATATCAGAGAGCTCATTATAATCATTTTTATCCTCCTAAATCAGTTCACACAGTGGTAAAAGTGCTCTGAAAAGAGATTTTAAATTAGGAGGTCAATGTTGTGCCATGTGATGGCAAAGTCAGATGTAGAACCCAGTCTCCTGACCTCATGTGTGCGTTATCCACTTCTTTAGTCAGCCTTTAGCATGCACCCAGGCTCATCAGGTGGCCTACCAGCCTCTGTGGGTTTCTAAAATGGTTCTTAGACATGGTGAAACAGCATTCACTAAATAAATTCACAAGCTGACTACTTGCACCCGGAAGGAACATGGAATTGGTGGTGACTGGTGGAGAATAAGGGATGAAATACAGCAGTTTCTGAGGATAAGAGCTTATAGGAGAGGGGTACTTCAGGATAACATGGCCAACTACCTGAAATGATCTGTTTCTAAGCAGGGAAAATCTCAGGTTTCACAGAAAAGAGATAAAAATTATCTGACATAGAACAGTGTGTCTGTGGTCTTGCCTATGCCCCTGTGCAAGTCATTGGCTCCTTTGTGCGTCTTTCAAATAGAAATCCTAATGTCAACCTGATTATATCACAGCAGAAGACTAAGTAACAACCAATCCAATGACTATAAAGCAGTCTACCCCAGAAGTGTGCAATAGAAATTATTCAAATTAATGATCTGGGCAGCTTGCAGGTGAGGTGCCTGCTCCAATTTGAGCCAAGTCCTTTCAAGTTGTACTTTTTTTTTTTTTAAGAGTTCTGCCTCAATTCAGTGAATCGGATTATTTCAATGAAATACAGTTAATAAGTTCCCCTGGGCATCACTTGATACTTCTTTGCTATTCTTTTTACCTTTTTTTGTATTAGATTTAACACCTGGGTAATACTAAGTGCCATGGTTACCATAAATTATAGGAGACTAAATAAATATTTGAGAGAGCAGGAGAGATTTGATTAAATTGCTGAAAATGAAATGTTGAGTACTATTTCCCACACCAAATAGACTTTCTTGCTTCAGCGTGCACTGCCAACAGTGGATTTGGTTTTCATAGCCCCAGACATTTTCTAAATGGGTAAACTGCCAGCATGACCGCTTCCGTTTTTCTCTCTTGTTTAAGCCTCAACATATTTTTTATCCTTTGACTTTAATCCAAGCTGGTAAATTATGACCAAGAATTGAAGGCTTGATTATAAGGAGTTGTAATAGTGGAACTCTATTGCAAAATCTACCTAGAATAGGCAGGAATGTTTATATTGTAAATGTGGGCTTGGGGCACATGAGATTTATACATCAAAAGTAGAGTCCTTTCTGATAAGTGGGCATGAGTGGGTAAATTCAGCTAGGATGAATTAATAATAATTACAGCAATGTCAGGAAATTTGGAACAGGCTAAAAAGATTATTTGGTTCCTCCAATGGAAAACTAGGCACCGCTTAGAGCAGCTAATTTCAATATCCCTAATGCATAAGTGACTCTGATGCTTTGGATTCCCCCCTTTGAACCAGTTGTACTCATTTAATAATGAGTTAAATAAAATCTTTGATTTTACCTTTTCAAGGAAATTATCCTTCCTCGGGTTTAATAACTAACATATAGTGAAATACTTAATGGTGCGAGATTCTGCGTGGGCAGTTTCTTATTTAAGCCAAACAACTGCGTATATACAAGCCCATTTCCCCTTTAAAAAGATGAACTGAGTGAGGTGTAGAGAAGTCAATAATTTGCCCACATAAGAAATGAGGTAGAAATTCAGAGAGGTAGCCTCTGTCACCCAAAAAATGTGCAAAATGCGTAAATAATACTACTGTAAATTTATGTGTGTTTTTTTCAGTTCACAGGGTATTAATATGTTGGAGTACTATGTTAATTTAAAGAAATCATAAACCACATTTATTATGTCAGTGTATCAGAAAAAAAAGGTTAGTTCTCCATCACTTCTGACTAGATTGAGATCATTACAATATTTCTTGAGTTATTTCCCTTTTGAGAACATAGTCTTTCAACATGCATCGTGGTCCACACCCTATGGGCAGTCTCACCAAGTTGCACCTTTTTCTGATGGCTGATAACAAAGATATCTTCCCCGGAAGGTTGTCCACTCTGTCCTAACCTAACGATTCCCCCAAGGAAGTGGAACACTAGTGAATGATGGGAAGAAGGAAGGGTTCTGAGTTTAGAAGACAGAGGGAAGGACATAGCAACTGCAAAATGCAGATTTCTGAAGTCTCCGCCAAGACACAGTTGCAGGATGGATTGGACAACAAAAGGGGGTGTGCAATGGAATCTGGTGTTTGGGGACCTGATACTGAATTTGTTACTCCATTCTTCCAACACTCCAGAGAAATGCTGCCCAGTGCCTCAGCAACCCCCGCTTCCATTCTCTCAGGAAGTTAGCACTCTGCCTTTAGGCTCAGATTCTGTAGTGCCTACCTACAATCTTTTTACTGCCCCAAATGGGAAAGCCCTACTAGAACTGATAAGCTGTCGAGTTTGGGTAGGTTTATTTCTAGGTCCCAGTTTCTTCTTCCAGAAAGAAATCCAGAGTGGAGAGCCCCTTCAACTTTTAAAATGGAACAAGGCACACCTGGGTGGCTCAGTGGTTTGGTGTCTGCCTTCGGCCCAGGGTATGATCCTGGAGTGCCAGGATCAAGTCCTATACCCGGCTCCCTGCATAGAGCCTGCTTCTCCCTCTCTGCCTGTGTCTCTGCCTGTCTTTCTCTCTCTGTGTTTCTCATGAATAAATAAAATCTTTAAGAATAAATAAATAAATAAGAAATAAAATGGAACTATTTCTATAACTAGTCCATCATTCAGTGAAACATAATTCCAAGAATAAAATGAAATATAAATTTATTTTAGGAATTATAAAGTATTTGTTTACTCCTTCATTAATTATATTCATTTAGAACTATTTTATTCCTAAAGGGAGTATGGCTGTCTTACCAGATTATATCGCAGCAATAACCCATATGATATGGTCTGCTGAACTCAGTGTAAAGCGAGGGGATTATAGTAGGTAGGGCTGTCGATAGCAGGTACAGAAACCCACTCTGCCACTTAAGGGTAATGAATGCTCTCATGGAATCCCAGAACAGGAATGCCTCCTTGGCCCTGTGAATGAATGGAAAGTAGAGATTGGAATGACCTCCCAATTCTGCTCCCCACCATATACCTGCATCATTCACTTCCATTACAGAGTGTGGCCCATGACAGAGGAGGTTTCTACAAACAGCAACCACACATATATACCATCCAAAGAGGGACCAACTCCTCTCTAAGACCCAACTTGAAATTACTGGGGAAAGAGTTAGCCAGTCTTGGGTCAAATGTCCACCTCTTTATGAGTCAACTGTGGCCACAGTCCAGGAAAGGTGCTTGGACTGAAATGTGTACTCTTCCCTCCTCTAATCAGCTGTAACCTGTGGTCAGAGCCACACTACGCAAAATGGCTAAAGTGGGGGCTCCACATCCACTACTGCCTGAGGTGAGAGGGAGGGACTACTACCAGAAAACACGGGACTGAGATAAACACTGAAAAGATGTCCACCATAAGTCCCATCAAAGGAATCATTATTAAGTAACACAGTACTCATAAAACTTTAAGTAATGCCATAAACCTCATTAAAAACTCAAGCTAGAGGCTTTATGCACCCCCTCAGTCCACAGGGACATTTTGACACAATCAGACGTGATCAAGCAAAACACACTGTATTTTCTCCTCCAATTAGCATCTTTCTTTGCTTCTCTCAGGGTGCTTATATGAGGTTCCAATAAAAGTATGCACATTCCCAAAGAGTTCTTCATCTGTTTCTCAGCATTTTTCTTTTGATTCTTGGACTTCATTTATTCCATAAAAGCACATTGGAACATCAATGCAGATCCTTGTTTTTGTGATTGTTCTCTCTGCACAATTAGGCATAATAATTAAAGCATCCTTTTTGTCTGAAAGGCAATTAAAGTACAACTTTGGAAACATGCGACAATAATATTGAATAATGTTACATTTGTCAGTGAGGTCACTAAATGGGCAATAGATCTTAGAAAGCAAATGGTCTTTCCTTTGTAAACAGATCATTGCTTAGCTTACTTAAATGGCTGTAATAAGTCCCATATAGCTCTGTAGCTTGCTGTATTTCTATTCCTTTATCAGAAGGGAACACTTTGTGGTAATGGGCACATGCCCATTGACATACTGATGAAAAATGAGTCTAAAACCACTTGGAAATCAGCAGACAAGTAAAGAGAAGACATTACAGATTTAAAAAAATTAATTTTTAAAAGAAAGTCTCAGAGACAGAATGAAAGATGATACCCTATCAAATGTTTAGCCAGAAATTGAAAGACAATTATGGCAACTCTCAAGTAGCTACCAAGTTACTGCATTTGCAGTAATTCCTGACCAATTACTCTTTTGCAATGACATTAGCTTTCCTTCGCTGCACATTTCTGACTCTTCTACTCCACACTAAAAGTTACCTCCATGAGGGCAGAAATACTGCCACCTTTGTTCCGTATATCATCCCCAGCACCTGAATGAGTGGCTGACAACAGGTGATGCTCAAATGTTTTTGTGCATCTCACACGGTGTTCATTTTATTTTTTATGGAAGGATAATATACCACAGAGAAGCACACATATCGTGGGTGTAAAGTGCACCAAATTGTCACAATCTTCACACATCTGAGCAACCAGAACTCAGAGCAATAAACAAAACATTACCAACACCTCAAAAATCCTTTTGTATCCTTTCCCAGTTACTATCCCCACAAGAATAATCACCATCTCCAATTCTAACAGCATAGTGTGCTCTGCTTCTTTTTAGACTCTATAAACAGAACCGCATAATGGGAACTCTTTTGTGTGTAATTTTCATTCAACACTGCACTGGTGAGATTGCCTAGTGTTGTAGGCAACTGTAGGTTACTCATCTCCCATTGTGTGAATGTGCCAGTTTCCTTACTCATTCAACTGTTGATGAGCATTTAAGTAGTTTCCAGTTTGGGGCTAATACAAATAGCACTCTTATGTACATTCCAGTGCGTATCTTTTAACATATACATTTCTGTTGGATATATGCATAGAAGTGAAATGGCTGTATTGTAGAATAAACATGTTTCTGGATTTATATACATTAATATTTTTAAACCATTAATAATATGAACTTTAAAGAATCTATACTTTATTTGAATTTGGGGTGACATTAAAACACAGTTCAATACCTTGATTTCTGCATAAAGAAACTAAGGACCAAGTTCATTTAAGAGGAGCAGTAGAATGGAATGCATGCTGCTACCAACTAGCTGTGTGGCCTTGAGCATGAATACTCTGGCCTTGATTTCTTCACATAAATTGAGGAAATTCAATAAGATAATCTCAAAATCACTTCCACATCCCAGCTCTAAAATTCTGTAACTCACTTGAAGCACAATTGTCAGAGTCGTGACTAAAAGCCATGCTTCAAACTCATATCCACTAGTTTTAACTTCATATCAGCCTTTATTCCAATAAGATTATTGATATAATTATTTATTTTCAACATTAAAAGTTAATTATATTAGCTAATATTTATCGAATGTTCTTTCCAAGTGTTTTTCACGTACCATCTCATCAAATCCTGATAACAACTCATAAAGAGTTATTATACTCCTCCTTCATTTACAAACAAGGAAACTGAGGACTCAAATGGCTAAATACCCAGTCTAAGGTCACAGAGCTGTGAAGTGATTGAGCTAGGTTCTTTTAGGCAGTATGCACAAATAACTCCATGTGCAGTCATTCTTTAAAACTAAACAGCATCCTTTTGTTATAACTTACAGCTCTTTTTAGCCACTAGTTCCAATGGAAACTTGTTTCTCCTTAGAGTCCTATATGTGACTTGTGAAACGCACAATCTGAAAAAAGCCACACTATAGCATTTTCTGTGGGGTGCTCCCAATCCGGGCTTAGCACACTGACAGTCAAATTCTTCACTGACATGTCCCAAGATCATCTGGTACTGATCTCTATCTTCAACAACACTGGATGCGTTTCTTAACTCAGGATTTTATGAAGGCAGTAAAACTAATGAATCACAAATGTCTGAACCCATATAGGAAACAATGCTAAAAGAGATTGTAAAATTATGTATCAGGATCTACCACAAACTATAAATATTATGCATCAGGTATCTGACGGTAACATCTAACTTCAGCCTGATAACAAGCTGGTGGAAACATTTCGTCATCTCGTAAGTAAAATATCTCTGCTCTGATACAATTCAGATTTTTGCTTCCATATTCTTTGGCTCTTCTTTTTTTTTTAATGTTCCATGAAGATTTTCATAGGCTCTAAATTTCCATTTTATTACGTACCAGATTCCTGGTTACTCAGTACAGAGAATTCTCAGGGCCTATCTGAAATCACTCTAATTGCTGGCTTTTCATGAAGGAGGTGGGGTTGTGCATCAGCTGATTTTTAGGGAGGCTTTGCTTTCAGTCAAAATACTTGGCAGAGATATGTCTATTGAGTATCTTGCTGTATAGGAATTGTCCCTTTATTTCTACACATAAGTAGGATGTGGTTCCCAATCCATTTCTTCTCTAGCTCATCTAAACTGATCTATAAATAGACTTTCACCCAAATTCCACTATGATCTACATTTACATTTGGTCCTGCTCTGATGTTGAGGCTAGATATGGTAGGTAAGGAAGGGGCCTTACCCTGTTTGGAGTAGGAAGGCCCTCTATTCTTCCTGCCCTTACAAATACTTTTTAGAAAACCATATCATATGTGCACACATATCACCCTAATTACCACATAATCTCTCACTGAAGTCCATTCTGTTTAACTGTTTACATACACAAACAAGTTTAACTTTGCCATTACAAATATGTATGATAGCAGTCCTACCTGGCCATTTTGCCATGATACATGTAGACTTATATAACCTGGAAAATGGCTCTACTTCTCCATTCAAAGACATATGAAGGCAGCCCCTCAGTGAAAGCTACAATCACCAAGGTCGCCTTACCTAGTTCCTTGTTCTTCAGTAATGTCTACTGGCTGGGTCCCTGGTCCACATGTGATCCTTATCAAAGTTTAAGGATTGCAGTTGTTTCCAGACCTTTCTGCTACCTGTGATTCAGCCATCAGTAGACCTCACTGCCCTTACCTTGGTCACTAATGATTAGTTGCACAATTATTTAACATGTATGGGCTGACCAATAAATGATTAGTAGTAATAATTTTGATTAGCAGCTTTATCTTCCTGCAGAACCTCAAAAACAGATCCAAACAAACTGTGGTTATAATGGGTTCAAGGACTGTACAGGTCAGTCCCCCTTCCCCTACCCCGAGGTAAATCAGTTCTACATTCCCTTCCTTGGCAGCATTCTGGAAAGCATATCTGGACCAATACATGTGCAAAAAGGTAAAGAAGAGAATGGACGTTCAGCAAGACTATGACAGCTAGCCAACATGAAATTATACATTCTGTGAGGTATCTTTATTAAAAGTAACAATACTCTTCTTGTTGCAGTGACTGGTGTTGGAATATTTATTCTTGTTTCTTAAAGTAGTCTACGGCCATACCACCCTGAACGCGCCCGATCTCATCTGTTTCTTAAAGTATATAGAGAAAAAAATCAGTCCTCATGATGTCGAGGGAAGGAATGGGCAAAATATAAATATCATGATCAAATCTATGACCATCTAGGTATCAATTAAGAGACGAGAGCAGAGTGATGAATGAAGAGCCTCTTTCCCATACTTTTGATCCCAGGCTGTCTACTATTGCTCTATCAGATCCTATAAACTAAGAGCCAGAACTGGAGGAAGACTGGAGCACAGACACATTAATGGTAGACAACTGCAATGAAAATCACAGACCCCTCTTGCTGAAGTCCCCTAGGACAGCCTGCTTCTGACCCATTCTACAACATAATTTGAGAAAACAGTATAGATCAGAAAAGGAAGCTATTTCATTGGAAGAGGGTATGATTAAATATAAAATATGGATAGTGAAATTGAGGAAATTTTCAAGTTCCTCAAACATTATGGAAACAGCCAAACTAATAAAGGGGGAACTGGAGAATGTTTACATGAATGACCTCACAATCATAGCCACAGTTTGACCAAACGGATTAGGAGGTCTGTGCATAACTTCCCTCCCCTGCCCCTTTTTTTGTTCTGGACACAGGACTCTGCCCCACACTAAAGAAAAATTGCATGAGTTCTAGAAAAATTTCATGAGAATAAGGTAAAAAGAAAATTGAAAAGAAGTCTGAGAAGATGTAAGACAGGAGTTAATTACATAGAACAAAACAAAGTCAGCAAAGGAAAGGAACTGGAAATTTGAGAGTTAACAGAAGCCTGTATTATGGAGAGTCTTCTGGGTACCATTGATCTTTTTTCTCTACCATAGTCTCTGTTGAAGTCAAAGTTGATGATAAATAATGTAGTTACATAACTATGTTTTTCCCCTTGTCAAGAACACTGCTTGAAACTAACCATGGACTGAGAAGAGGGAAGGGTTTTCTCCAGGAGCCTTGTAAAATTGAGCTGAGATTGTAGTAAAATAGTCAAATATGCCTTAGTTTGATCTACTTAAATGAACTATCAGCCAAGGGTTAAGCCTGCCTAGAGTTGAGACTAGAACAGATTTCATTTTCTGTGTTCTTGAAATAAATCTTGGATTTCATGAGCAGTGAATACTTGCAATAAATCCCCTTTTACTTAAATTAGATTGATTAGGTTGCTCTTTGTTACATGCAAACAATCTCTGACAAAGATGGGTTTTAGCTAAAAACGAATTCTCCCATTAGGCAGAAACATGACCTATCATTTGGATTTCAGTCAGAAAGCAGAAACCACTTGAGGTATTTCAAACAGATAGAATTTAATCTAAGGAACTGATTAAACCAGTGATGGAAAATCTAAGAGGCTGAACAGAAGATGATGAGACATGGCAAAGATTGGTAATGGGAATAAGATGCTGCTGCCTAGAGAAACACAGGGAGGGGACTGTACTCCCAAATCCAGAAGCTGAGGTCACTGGGTATAAGGTGGAACCATAGTGGGCCTTTCCAATGGGGCTATAGAGACATTTCCTGGAAGGATCTGGATCCACACAGGAGGCACAAAGATGCTGCCAGAGATGCCACCTAAAGCAAAGAAGAGAGAAGCCTTCTTCCCTTTTTATGTCTCCTTTATACCAGTGTACCCCACTGGCCAAACCTACAAAGATGCTAGCGGTCTGAGAAATAGTTTCTTGTCATACAGAACAGAGCAGGGAAAGATAAAAGAATGAATCTGAAAGTAAGGAGGCCAAGATCTGCCCCAAGTAGGCTCCAGGAAACATTCGTACCACACTAGTAAACACTCTGTGACAATTCTGGGTGGTCTGGGGGCATAATAACAGAATTTTAATTTGTATTATTCTTCTTACAATTTTTCCTTTTACCTATTTCATTCTGATCCTCAGTATCTTGCCCCATAGATTTTTCTATGATGTAAAACATAAATTACTTGAAATAATATGCTCTCTGTATATAAAATAAATGCTGAAATGTGCTGCACATATTATACTAAAGATAATAGAGGAGGAGAAAAGAGAGGGATTTACCTATGTGGGCAGCAAGCAACAGAAGGGGAGGAATTCTAACCACTGGAGAGGATAGAATACAGATGTCTCAGGGAATCAAGCTCTCATATGCTGCTCAGTGTTGACACCCCTAGAATAAGGCATGCCCTTTAGAGAAAGTCGGTATGTGGTATCCCAATGAAACCTAAAACCTGTAGCACCTGAATGGCTCAGGGGTTGAGTGTCTGCCTTTCGCTCAAGTCATGATCCTGGCATCCTGGGATCGAGTCCTGCATGGGGATCCCCAAAGGGAGCCTGCTTCTCCCTCTGCCTGTGTCTCCGCCTCTCTCTCTGTGTCTCTCAGGAATAAATAAATAAAATATTTTTTTTAAAAAAAAGGGAAGAAAGAAACCTAAAACCTAAGTACAGGAGATTCCTGCCTTGGCAAAGGGTCCCATGCCCTAAGCAAGGTCCGGATACAGCACAGCTTTCAGACAAAAAGGGAAGTGCAAGCTAAAGTACCATGTAATCAAAGGGAGCCAATAAGCTTTGACGAACTTCCCATCCCAGCCTTCCCGACTCGCATTTAACCTCAAAACCTACCTCAGCACCAGCAGAAATCAAATGGCAAACTCAAAAAAGTGTACTTTAAAGAACCAACAAGAGAACTATTACTTAAATCTTAAACAGGGGGGTGCCTGGATGGCTCAGTTTGTGGGGAAATAACTTATGGTTTTGGTTCAGGTTTGATCTCAGGATTGTGGGACTGAGCCCCAGGGAGGGGGCCCCATGCTCAGCAGGGAGTCGGCTTGGGATTCTCTCTCTCCCTCTGGCTCTCCCCTTGCTTGCATTTGCTCTCAATCTCTCTCTTTCTCTCTCTATCTCTCTCATAAATAAACAAATAAAAATATTTTTTTAATTAAAAAAAATACATCTCCAATAGGATTAAGGAAATCAACAAGGATGGTGAGGCATCTTGGAGAAAGTCACTACACTCAAGGCCTGAAGGGAAAAAGGAAGAAGATGATGATATTGCAGCCCCAAAAGAGCTGAAACCACAGAACAAAAGCCTTCCACCAAGTAGTCCTGACACCTTAGGGAAGTGTTCTCACTGTTGCAACAATAGTGAGACATGAAAAAAGCGGAAAAAAAATGAATATCCCAACTTATCTCTTTTCTTTCCTTTTCAACTCTAGCTGTGGTACCTTTCTGTTTCAACCCATCTAGAAGTTAAAAAGCACAGCACATAGGCCCAGGTAGGGCAATCTATGGGTCCCAGGGCACAGAACAGAGAAAGGCTAAAATTAGGAGACGCTAAATAAAGAACAACTCAGAGAAAATTAAAATACTGATTACTAATTCAAAAAGATACAGATACCTTTCTGTTTAGTGCAGCAGTATCTACAATAGCCAAGATATGGAAGCAAACTAAGCGCCCATCCACTGATGAATAGATCAAGAAGATGTGGTGTGTGTGTGTGTGTGTGTATAATGTATATAATATATACTCATATATTCATATATATCATATATTCATATATTCATATAATATGAATATTATTCAGCCATAAAAAGAAGGAAATTTTGCCATTTTCAACATGAATGGATTCAGAGGGTATAATGCTAAGTGAAATAAGTCAGCCAGAGAAAGACAAATACCATTTGATTTCACTCATGTGAAATTTAAGAAACAAAACAATGAATAGCAACAAAAAAATACAAACAAAAAACTGACTTTTAAATTTAGAAAACAAACTGGTGATTGCCCAGGGGGAAGGGGGTGACTAAGTGAAATAAGTGAATAAGTGAAGGGAATTAAGAGTACACTTCTTATTATGAGCTCTGAGTAATTATAGAATTGTTGAATCATTATATTGTACACTTGAAGCTGATATAACACCATATGTTAATTATATTTGAATTTTAAAAAAATTTTAAGAGGGAAAGAGGATAAAGAAAGAATAGCCAGGGATCCCTGGGTGGCGCAGCGGTTTGGCGCCTGCCTTTGACCCAGGGCGCGATCCTGGAGACCCAGGATCGAATCCCACGTCAGGCTCCCGGTGCATGGAGCCTGTTTCTCCCTTTGCCTGTGTCTCTGCCTCTCTCTCTCTCTCTCTCTCTCTCTCTCTCTCTGTGACTATCATAAATAAATAAAAAAAAATTTAAAAAAAAAAAAAAAAAAAAGAAAGAATAGCCAGCACTTGGCAGCTCCAGATTTCATGGAGTCTGAGGTCTCTACAACTTGAAGGGCTTAATTTAAAAAATAACAATATATCATTAAAAATACAAAATTAGGTACAGAAGTGCATATTTGTTTATATCAAAAAGAGAAATCACAAAAAAGTTTAAATAGCTAACAAATATTCAACCATAAGAACCTGAAAAAAAAGCAAATCCTTATTAACTGCCTAAGATACTTTTATAATATTTGCCTTCTTTATTACTATAAATTAATTTTTTAATCATCTCTTTATATAAGAACACTTTCTAATATCAACCTTTGTAGTGAGAATAGAAAGACAATTTAATATTTTCTAGAATCAAAAATTGTTATTATTGATACCTGGAATGTGTGAACTATGCAATGTTACAGAAATATGTTTTTGTTGTCTGTAGTTCTATTGTAAGTTTGTGTCCTACAAACACAGGAATTTTGATAAGTTCTATTTTGCATGATTACCATAAGTCTTTTAAATATATGCTGCTTTTTAATTTGCTAGTGTCATCATTTGTATATATCATTTGTATATATTATCAAATATATTCTCTGACAGCAGAGCATTTCCATTTTTAAAATGGTGTTGATGAGAACTGAATTCTCCACTAACAATTAAATACGTCTGATGACTGAAAGAATTTTCCAGAGATCAGCTTCCGATTCCATATATTGCACTCCTAGTTCTAACGCTAGGATCCATGTTTCTGCTTCCAGGAACCATAGAAGTAATTCATACACTGATGGTTAGCAATGGCTTAACTGCACAAAAGTGACTGCAAAATCACATAACTATATCTCATTAAATTCAAACTAAATATCATAAACTCAATTTTTCCTAAGCTGAATCTTATAAAATCCTGAAATATGGTTAAAGGAAATACAGGGCAATGAGGTTCATAGACTTGCATTTGAAAAATCAAATATACTCATGATGTAATGAATTTTAAAAAATTATTACCTCTCTTCACACAAAAGATTTAGAAGCAATAACTACCTCAGGGACAAGGAGTGCCCCTAGTGTACAGATTGTGGTTTCTAAATACCATTTCCACAAAACACTCCTGAAATCCTTGGAAAGATGGCCGATTTCAGGTCTGGTGCAGTAAGTTTATATAAGCCTAGAACATCCTATCATTCCATCCTATCATTCCAGAATGCTCTCCACATTCACTGGGTCATGTCAAGAGATAATAAATAAGGGACTCCCAGTGGCCAAAGATGAGATCGTCCATGCATTAAAAAGTATAACTCTAATAGATAAAAACACATCAAACACATCTTTAAAAAAAAAAACTATCAAGTCACACTGTTTTCCACAGTGGCTTTAACAATTTACATTCCCACCGACAATGTACCCTTTTTCTCCACATCCTTCCCAACACTTATTATTTCTTGTCTTGTGCACTGAAACTAAAAGAACAGTCTGTGTCAATTACACTCAAATACAAAAAATATACAAACATACATGTCACACCAGGTTAAAAAATCTATGAGGTCATAATGACATATTTAAAAAAAAATCACTGGTTCCATTTGAAAGTCTTTTAGGGCACCAACCTCTCATTCTAAAATTTGACAAACGGGGGAAATTATCCCACCTTTCCTGTATTAACTATATGCCAGTGTAATCAAATAATTGACAAAAAATAATTCTTCTTTATAGAAGAATTCCTCTTAGTAATTACAGAAGGGATGATTGAATCAGAGTATCTATATTTTGTAGCCCCTAATGAATTAATAGCTCCAGACAATGGTCATCCAGGGTGGCTAAAGCCATCTGTGGAATGATGCATAGATCAGGCCGACAATATTTTAAACCTCTGGTGAATCTTCACATTACAAAAAATAAAACAAGATAAAATACAATACAATGAAAAGATAGTGCATCAAACATCATATGCCCTTGATATGATATAATAATGAGTCCACAGCATCACTTATGAAATGTTCTACCAAAAAACTGGACTTGAACATCATCAAGCATCTCAATATAACCACCAGCTAATAGGAAATACACAGATGAACATGTCAAATGTCACCACAGAGATGCAACTGGCCAATCCCAGAGTGTAAAATATGCAATGGAGCACAAGATCCAGTTTCTTCAATAAATAAGTGCATTTAAAAAAAAGAGAGAGAGAGAGGGAAAGGGTTACAGATTTAAAGAATTTTAGGAAACACCAAATGTGATATGTGGACTTTATTTGAATCCTGCTTCAAATAAATCAATTTAATAAAAAATGTAATGGAACAACAAGGTAAATTTAGTAAATACTGAAAACATATTTAATCACATTAAAGAAATAGTGTTGCACTGGTGGTGTAGGTAGTATTGGCTGCAGGAGAATTTGGGGCCAAGTTTCACACCATTTTGCTGAACAGCCCCCCAAGAGGCCAGAAGGCAGGATTTATGCTATGACTCTGTGAAAGAATCCATTGACTGCATTTGTAAAATTATGAAGATCATCTGAAGAGCCCCTCTATCACATATATCAGTAAGTTGGTTGATTTTACCCATGATTTGGTAGACCTCAGCTGCCTTGTTTATGGAGCTGATATACAGGCATACCAGCCTTATAACAAAGTCTGGATTAAAGAAAAGATCTACATGTGTCTTCGTGGGGAGGCCCAACAGGCCCGGAAATAGCTGAGCTGGAAGCATGGGGGTTTGGGGGTGGGCTTGAACACTGGCATATACACTGTGCTACAGTGGAAGTTTTGTGTTACAGCAATCCTGTTTCCATTGTGGTATACCACAGCCAGGATTGCATGGAGTAGATGAAATGTGAGGATCTTGGTCAATCTGAAACCCCCATGGCCCTCTTTCCCCGCTCTTCTTTAATGTAAGCATTTTTATAATTTAGATGGAAGTTGTTTTTTTCAGTTAATTTTGGTTCCAATCCTTCAAACTCTCCATATCTGCTTTATAATATTCACTGCACTAATCCTTCTTCAAGTTGGGGTGGGAGTGGAGACAGTTTAGTTGCATCTTCAAGAAAAGTCTTAGTGAAAAACAAATAAATGTTCTTTAGGTCTTTTTTTTTTTTTTAAAGAAGAAATAGTGTTAAGGATTTTTTTTGGTAAGGAGGGGGCTCTAACAATGATTTAAAAAATACTGTCTTATCTCTCAGAGATACATACTGATATATTTAAGGGTGAGGTAATATTGTGTCTAGTATTTACTTTATAATTATCCAATAGGTGGGGGTAAGGCATAGGAGAGACAGTGTAGATGAAACAGACTGGCCACATGCTGATAATAGATGAAACACGATGCCATGCGCTGATCTGGGCAACAGGCATATGGAGGTTTATCATACTATTTTTTTCTAATTTCATGTATGCTCAAAACTTCCATAATAATTTTATTTTTCAAAAAAGCAGCTGAAGAAAAATTAACTGTCCAGAAGTTTCACTGAAACTGTGATAATGCCACTTTCCTCTTATACCAGGGAGAAGGAAGTCTACTTAGGCCTTCAAGTTTTCAGGCAGCGAATTTGTGATTCCCTTCTCTCTCTCTAATCCCTAAATGTTGCCTGTATTGTCAAGCACTCAAGGCTAACTCCATAATCATCACGGTACATATGTCTATCCCACCACTGGTATTTGACAAGGATGAAAACTTTACTTCGGGAGTATCCTGACTCAGTTATGTGTAGCAGGATGAAAACCTTTCTGAACCCTGAACAGACTTGGAATTAATTGACCCTCCAGTATTAATTGAAGGCCTTGGCTGAGTGAGAAAAAATAAATAAAGCAAGTCTTGACAAGCAATCATTAAAAGGCACTTGGTCAGCCCGGTGACAGATCTCTGCTGGAGAGCTCAAGAACTGTCTTCTCATAACTTCTCACTGAAAGAGCGAAAACATTTCCTTCCCCTGCTCCCATCAGCCTCTGGAGTCGTTGCTTTACGGAAACAAGGCTCAAAGTTTCTACCCTTCCATTCTGATAAAGTACAGAATTAATTAAGATTACACAATCTCGAAATCCATACATAGGGATTCTTTTTGTTCGAATATATCATGTGTTAGACAGTGACACCTATTGGTCAAGTGCAGTATTGTAAACTAGGACTACTGAATATTGTAATACAGGCGTCTCTAACTCAGACACAATAGAAAAAAGGCCAGACTAAATCCATGGCAGGAAAAAAAAAATCACTTTAATATGCTTTTATCACCTTCAAATAGTCTAGGTAATTCCACCTAGACTAAAGGTGAGGTGAGTTGATTCTTGACCCTTACAGGAAGATTTTTGATGAGCACATCAAATAGCCTGAATGTAGTGATATTGCCTTAAAATTGCAATTAAATATTTTTAAATGGGTGTTCCCAAAGTACTTAGAGCCACTTTGTTCTCTTAAGTGGACAAATCACAGCCCAATCTCAAATCAGTTTTTCAGTGAATGTTATTTATTTTAAAATCTACCTGAAAATTCACAAATTCCAAGCTTGTAGAATCCAAATTAATAAAAAAAAACAAACTATATATTCCATACTCAAATTAGACAAACGATTAGGAGAGTACATTTGAGCATTATAAATGTTCAATGTGAATATGGAAAGAGGGAGTTTCTAAGTATGGAATAAATAACCTCAATCAATTATAGATAGGAAGGATAGATCCTCTCATTGAGGGATCAAACTGTAGGAGCAAAGATTAGGGAAATATGAAAAGTAAAATCTCACCCAATTGTCCAGCCATCAACTTGATCCCTTCCCTCATCAAAAGTTCTTACTTTTTTCATTAGAATGATTTTATATTGCTTACAGAAATAATTTCTAGGGACACCTGGGTGGCTCACAGTTTAAGCATCTGCCTTCGACTCAGGGCATGATCCTGGAGTCCCGGGATCGAGTCCCACGTTGGGCTCCCTGCATGGAGCCTGCTTCTCCCTCTGCCTGTGTCTCTGCCTCTCTCTCTTTCTCTCTCTCATGAATAAATAAATTTTAAAAATCTTAAAAAAATAATAATTTCTATAACATGGTATAATTTATAAATTTGTTTACATTACAGGGTAAATATACATATGTGATATAAATATACATTTTCATATGTGTCACATAAATATATGAAAATATATTTACAACATAAAATTACATTGTAAAATAATTTTAATAATGAAGTCAATGCGAAAACTGGGTTCAGTCTAAGTAATTTGTTTTATAAATCCCACTTTTTTTATTGGAGTTCAATTTGCTAACATATAACATAACACTCAGTGCTCCTCCCATCAAGTGCCCCCCCAGTGCCCGTCACCCAGTCACCCACACCCCCCTTCCACCTCCCCTTCCACCACCCCTTGTTTGTTTCCCAGAGTTAGGAGTCTCTCATGTTCTGTCTCCCTCTCTGATATTTCCCACTTATTTTTTTCTCCTTTCCCCTTTATTCCCTTTCACTATTTTTTATATTCCTAAATGAATGAGACCATATAATGTTTGTCCTTCTCTGATTGACTTATTTCACTCAGCATAATACCCTCCAGTTCCATCCATGTCAAAGCAAATGGTGGGTATTTGTCATTTCTAATGGCTGAGGAATATTCCATTGTATACATAGACCACATCTTCTTTATCCATTCATCTTTCGATAGACACCGAGGCTCCTTCCACAGTTTGGCTATTGTGGACATTGTTGTTATAAACATCAGGGTGCAGGTGTCCCGGCGTATAAACCCCACTTGAGGGAATACACCAACATACTGCACAGTGAATGATGCCTGAAATTGGAAGTCTTAAACCTAGGCTTCTCCCTGATATAAAATAATTATCCCTCCCTAATCTCTCAGTCATCTCCTTCCTAACTATTTGACAACACTCTAATGGGTGGTGGGAGGTTTTCTCAGGCTCAGTTCTGAACTCACCTTCCCCTGCATCTTCTCCTCAATTATCTCTCCCTTCCAGAATCCTGGTCTCCTCCCCTCAGTGACTTGGAAGCCAGCCTTGACTGCCGTGCAGCATGAGGGAGCACTAACATTTTCTTTTCTTCTGTGGCTCTCTCCCCTCACGTTTTAATCAATGCCAGAGGAGCACTTTGGGGAATCCACTCTCAGGTCCTAAAGTCTCTGTGTGGCCAAGATGCTTGACCCTACAGGGAGCTGAAGGCACAGCAGGGACTCTGAGAGCCTTCAAGTCTCTAGATGGCACATGGGAAGCATGTATGTTCTCTGTAGTCGATGTGGTAACCACACTAACTCTGTGACAAGAAGTTTCAAATGGCAAAAAACCCTAGATTGTATGTAGAAGGAAAAGAAAAGAAGAAACAGACAACCAAGGCCCCTGACTGATGCATACTTTGCTAATGCTTCCATAGGAAGAACAACCAGCTAATAACAGACCAGAAAGGCAAACTTGCAGTTAATTTTTTCTTGCTATTCCCATCATCAAAGCATGTTTAATGTGATCCTGCATGGAGCAGGAAGGTCCTTGCCAAAATAAAATCATGAAAGGTTGGCCATCTGTGAGAGTTAAAGGAATATGGAAAGAGTCAGAGAACAAAGGAGCAACTCCTAGGATAAAGAAACATTATTTAACTCATGATTGTTTTCTGGTTTATCCTTGTTTACGGTAGGATTGCAGGGTGGAAGAGTTCAGAATCTTTAAGTAAATAAAACATTACAGTCATGCTGAGTTATTCAAGTCATTCACTCAGGGAGTCGACTCCAAGAGAGTTAATTGAAGTCACTTGGGATTGAGCAGGTTACACTTCCTACAGAAGCTAAGTAAAGGCTCAGACAAAGCAGTCATTGGAAAAGTCAGGGCAAGGTTGGTAGTTCATGAGGACAAATTAGTTGAACCTGAGAGAGCTTGGTGAGCTGATGCATGTCCTGAAGAGTAGGATCTTCGCAAGCAGATTCAATGTTTTGCTTACACACCAGGATACTGGTTATGAAAAGCTGAGAACTCTATTAGCTAGAAAGGCCCAAGGCTGTTATCCTCTCCATAAAAAGGTAGGAATAAATCAGTAGTTCTCAAAGTGTGGTCTCAGGACCAGCAGCATCAGTACCCCCTGGAAGTGCATTAGGAATGGAAATTTTGGGGGCCTCACCCCTACACACTGACACAGAAATTCAAATGGCTGTGTTTTTATAAGCCCACCAGGTGATTCTGAAGCACACCTAAGCATGCTTGAAGAAACTCCTGGAATAAATGACAGAAATGGTTCAAGAACTTTGTTACAGTGAAATAGGGATACCAGAAGTCTCTCCCTTCCTGCCTGGCTTCACCCCTGTCCAAGCCAGCACAGTTGCATGCCCAGATACCTACAAGAACCACTGCTCTCATCTCCCCATCTGGTTCAGGCTCCTCCAGTCAATTTCCTACAGTGTTGGCAGAGTGAGCCTTGAAATTACAAATCAACTAGTGTCATCCTCTTGATTAATACCCTGCAGTAGCTTCCCATAATATTTAAGATCAGGTCCAATTTGTGACCTGACTTCTGCTGTGTTGCTCAAACATTCTCCCTGGCTTGAATCTCTTTGTACCCTAGACTCCAGACCATTTGAATTGCTTTTAGCTCCTCAAATCCAACTTCCCGGCCACGATGCATGCTTTTTCCACTACCTGAAACCCTCTATCCATGTCTCTTCATCAGGCAGATCTGGAGGTGACTTGGTAGGAGGAAGAGGAAACCCACAGGGGTAAGAGTCATTAAAAAGAGGAAGCGGAGAGAGAGAGGAGAAAGGAGAAACTGCTACCCAAAAGAGTGCCAGCCTGTGCTGTGAACTAGGTCCATGGGGTCTCAAAGCCCATCCTAGCTTTCAGCTTTCTCTTTTGCAGGTGCTTAACCAATCCCTGACTTCTCCTTCAATGCCCCCAGCTTCTTGTGGACCCTCTAGCCCCCAAATATAACACACTCTCTGGAGATTAGGCTCTCCATGGCTTCCAAATAATAATTAGCTACTGGACCTGCAGGGGTTCTCAAAGTGCGGTCCCCAGACCAGAAGTATCAGCACCACCTGGGAACTATTTAAAAATTCAAATTATTAGATTGAATAATTCTAAACCTACTGCATCAGAAACTCTAGAACAGGACTCTGTAATCTATATTTTCAAAGATCCTCCAGATAACTTTTACACGCAATAAAATTTGTATCTAAAGTTACGTTAAAGCCCATGCTAATGGAAGACCACATATTTTCCTCAGCCTACAAGAGGGCATTATACTTTAGGCCTTTGGGTGATAATACCCCTCCCTCTCTTCTATAAAGCTCAAAATTGTCTCAGGCAGTTGGAGCTAGGCAGAGCATGTGTGGCCCCTTGAAAGAGTATACCACCGGGGTACCTGGACGGCTCAGTGGTTGAGCATCTGCCTTTGGTTTGGGTCATGATCCCAGGGTGCATCGGGCTCCCCACAAGGATCCTGCCTCTCCCTCTGCCTATGTCTCTGCCTCTCTCTCTGTGTCTCTCATGAATAAATAAATAAAATCTTATTTAAAAAAAAAGAAATAGTAAATACTGGTGATCATTTGCTAATCCTTTATACCATATTTTAGTTACATATATTTAACATATACAACCTTGGAAGGTAGAAATTAATATACCCCCTTAACAGATGCAAAAACCAAGTCTCAAAGAGGCCACATAATTTGCCCAAAGACACTCAACAAGAAAGTGATAGGTCAAAGACTTAAATGTGGGTCTGTCTAGCTCCAAGCCACTCACTCAACTATGCTATTAATTCCTACAGAGGTGCAGGGGTGGTTACCAGAAAACACTCTGCTTCTCAAAGCAGGCCCCTCTTCTCAGTAAACATGGCAATGTGTTGAGTTTCCTTCTGCCCATCCTGCCTTTCTTTCAGCCTCCTTCCTTTCCGTATTTGCTTTGGGGCTTCTCTTCTCCTCACTGACCAATGATTGTGATGATGCAGTTTGCATTTTCTGTTGCCATGCAGAAAGTGGCAGACAGTGATATCTTGTGTGTGTATGTGTGTGTGAGAGAGAGAGAGAGAAAGAGACAGAGAGAGAGAGAGAGAGAGAGACTTCCAGATGAAATGCAATGTGTAAATGGAAATTGTCATCATTATCCCCTGAATAAATGGAGAAGATGAACATTGGCTCTAGCAGAACTGGAAGGAAAAATTGGACTGCGAACAAAAGCATTATTAATTTAAGGAACTGCCTGAATTTGCCTCTGGCAGTTTCCTTTGTAAACACCGTTAACACTCTGGAATGCTTGAATTGTATCTAAATGCATAGCTTAAATATGTAAAAACAGAATCCTAGGCATTACTTTTAGGCATCCAGAGAATTGTTTGCTTCTAAAATCTGCCAGAACAAAATACAGCTAGCATATGAGACTTCCAAATTATGAGGGTCTAATATTTCTCATAACAGAGAATATAGAATTGTTGACTACCTCCCACCCAAGACCAGATATAATTTACAACTGACAAAATATGGGTCTGTTACTCTGCTGGTGCAGAACGTGCTTCTATTTGTGTTTCTCTGTAACATGAACATGATTCTCGGAGGTAAATGGCTGCAGCAAGGGATATCTTTAGGCAACAGAGTTATTTAAGTGGCCAAGTCACAGTTGAGTAACTTTGTAAATGAACCTGGTAGAGTCAACTCTGTGGAGAAGAATAATTGCATCTTTATGACCTCATTCTGAGGTGGAAAGCCCCTCTCTCAGCCACCATGGTGGGAGGCATTCAGAGAAAGTTGTATTTTGGACACTAGAAACAGATAAGTTACACTTCCCAGAAGGAAAATATATCTATGACTTTGGATGAGGTAACTCTTAAGTGAAAAGCCATCCTACCCTCACCAGGTTTACAGGTTTTCCCAAATAATTTGGAAAACAGTAAACATGGACTTGTCAGTTCTCTGGAGCCCAAAAAAAGCATTTGGGAGACATCATGACCGAGTTTGGTGAGCAACCATATACCCCAGGAAATTCCCCATTTAGAAGCAAGAGAATAAAGGATGGGTAGAAAAGTTGTGGTTAATTAGGAACCAACCAGCCCCTGGAGCAACTGGTGGTAAACTAGCATTTCCCTGAGCATGAAAGAGTCAAAGTTTCAATCCCCTGTGAAAATACAGAATAATAATAATAATTATAATAAATAATAATAATGACAGCAACCAACAGAGAATAGAGTCTTACAATGTATGGAGTAAACACTATATATATATATATATATATATATATATATATATATATATATATACACACACACACACACACATATGTGTGTATATATATGTATATATATACACATATATATAATTTAATCTTCTCAACAACTTTATTAAGCAATTTAATAATATTATTTGCATTTTACAGATGAGGCAACTGAATACAGAGGTTTTATAATTTCCCCAAGTTAGAAAGCAATAGAAGCAGAATTCAAACTGAGTCTCTAGAGTCCCTACTCCAGAGTCCCTGCTCCTAACCATTTAGATAGGTCATTACTTGGCCGGGAAAGATCATGGGCTTTCAAGTTTAACACTAGGGAATGGAATTCTAGCTTAGATACTTGGAGATCAAATATGACCACACACACACACCACATGCACTATGGAATATTACTAAACCATAAAAAGAATGAAATCTTGCCATTTGGACCAACATTGATGGAACTAGAGTGTATTATGCTAAGTGAAATAAGTCAGTCAGAGAAAGACAAACAAATGTCATATGATTTCATTCTTATGTAGAATTTAAGAAATAAAACAAATGAACAAAAGAAAAAAGAGGAAAACCAAAAAACAGACTCTTAACTACATAGATAAATTGACAGTTGCCAAGGGTAGGTGTGGGGGCGGATGGGTAAAACAGGTGAAAGGGATTAAAGAGTGCACTTATCATGATGAGCACTGAGCAATATATAGAATTGTTGGATCACCATATTGTATTTCTGAAACTAATATAGCAGTGTATGTTAACTATACTGGAATTAAAATAATTTAAATTAAAAGTGTGATCCTGAGTAAGTGACTTAACCTTATACCTGGCCTAAAAAGTAGATAAAATTCTCAACTAGCAGATTGTCATAAAGAAGGTACTTAGGACTTAGTAGACACTCAATGAACAGTTTCTTAAGGTACATCTTCTTTAAACTCACTAACCATTTCTGGCTATGACCCAGTATTGGAATGGCAACTATTAACTCCAGACTATTTCTTGGCTAAAGATCTAAGAGGCACAAGCAGAATGGGATGATTGCAAGCTATAAAGGAAAGAATCATAAGTATGTACACACACAAATATACACACAGACTGGATTTTTGTGGAACTTAAAAGACAGAAAACACCTGCCTTCTACATTCAAATCCTATCACATTTATCAGGCTCCTAGCACAGTTGGCTGAAGATCCACACTTAATTCCGAATCTGATTTTTGTTTGAAGAGTGTCAAAACTTTAGATTTTAAGTGCCAGGAATTTGTATTTTAAACAGATATCAACTCATATACATAAATGTAATAAATATAAAAAATATAAAGGTATGTGTGTGTGTGTGTGTGTGTGTGTGTGTGTGTGTGTGTGACAGAGAAGACTATGTATTTCCCCCTATGGTGATTTTGTAACAAATTAACCTCATTGATTTAGGCTATTTGAAACTCTTCATTGACTGGGCTGGAATAATTCAAAACCACCATGAAATGATTTCACTTAGGTTGTATTTCCCTGGGATTATTAAGACGAGACTTTACCCCCTTCCCAACATTTAACCATTTTTCAAACATGGCTAATGACTGCTTTTTCTCCCATCCATTTGCCATATCCTTACCATGAAATAACTAGAAGAGAACATATTATTATGAATGATTTTTTTTTTAATCTTTCCAAGCAGAAACTGTGAAATAGTATTGTGCTTTTTCATCCATCCCCCTATTATTTGGCTTCTTTCCTCTTTCCTGGGGAAGAGAAGCTATTTCAAGAGTAGAGAAGATTAGTTAATTATTTTCAGATGCCTTCTTACCTTTCACTGTTAGACTCTAATCTCAATGGATTCATTTAAAATAACTCTTTGATCATCGGGGTATTATTGAGGAAATTGCCACTATGGTATATTCTAAAATGTATTTTTGATTCTAAAAAACACAAGAAGTTTCCCAGGGTGTAGATCCTAGTACATGCCCCTCCTCCCTAGTTTTATCTCTTGGTAAAAATGTCCATTGAGAAAAAGAAAGTAAAGTGATTTTCTGTTTATTAAGCTATTTTGATAGATAGGAACAGGGACTCATTAAAGTCACTTCAAGAAAAGGGAGATTGAATATTAACTAGACTTATTGTGATGTTCATTTCACAATATATATAAATATCAAAGCATTACCTTGTACACCTGAAGCTAATATAATGTTATACGTCAATTATTTCTCAATTTTAAAAAAAGTCCTTGATGTTTGGGGAAAAAAAGAGAAAAAGGTAGAGTGAATTATCACAAAGTCATTATAAAAGGTACAGGAGTACATTTAATTCAATTTTCTCTCCAATGTACAGAAGAACATTTCCTGTTCTCTCTGCCCCCCTCAGAATGGCTTTGTCCTCTTGGGAAAAATATCTCTTATCTGAGAAGGTCCTCACCTTTGATAGCAATGAAAAAGGCGAGGGACACATGCCTAGCCAGCCAGATGAACCTGACCCAGTCCAGCAACCACCAGGGATAATTCTTCCCTACTAGCTCGAGGATGACGGGTAGGTGTCCCACCCTCTGTGCCTGGGCAGGTGGTGGTATCATGGGACTAAACAGAGAACACAGAAAGGGCAGGTCTAGAGGGGAAAAGGATGAGTTCACATTTGCAAACGTCCACACTGAGGCACCCGTAAAACATGCAAGAGTACATCTGGGTTTGACTCTCACAAGACAGGCCAGAGCTGCAGAGAGAAATCCAATGACTGAGCCAGGCTACATAGCATGGTGGTGGTGGTGGCAGCACTGGAAGTTGAATGGAATCAGGTCAGTGTTAGTTCTGCCATTGTACGCTGCCCATAATGCCCTGCATCAGGCCTACCAGTGAGGGGTGAGGCATGAAGCTGCCTCTCTGGCCCTCAGCTCTCTGTACCTTTTCCCTTTGCTTGCTCTTCCACTTTCCCAGCTTTCAGGCTTTCCAAGCCTGCTCGGTTCTCCTTCTCCTTTATCTTAATTAAAACTAGACTCAGGAAAGGATCCATTAATATTGCCTTCCCCAGGGGGATTGACTCTTAAGTAGCAACTCACCATGGGCAATGATGAGAATGATGAACATAATGATGAGCATTAGACTTAGGGATCTATTTTGTGTTTGTCCATGCTGAATTTTTCCCTGTACCTTTTAAGGCTTTCCAGACTGTTCTTCCCTCTACCCCACCGAAGATATGCAAGAGAAAGACCCAATCCTACACACAACTTCTATTTCTGGGTCCTTCAAAAGCAGGAGATCTTAGGGTAGAGCTGAAAGAGAAATATAGGGTGCCTGGTTTAATATGAATTGCAGATAGGTAAGAGTGTAAATATGTCCCAAGTATTGCTAGGGGTATACTTATGTTAAAAAGTTATTCATTGTTTAGCTGAAATCCAAATTTACTGGGTGATTTTTCCTGGTTCGTTTGTTGTTGTTGTTGTTGTTGTTGTTGTTGTTGTTCTTGTTCTTGTTCTTGTTCACTAAATCTGGCAATCCTACTGGAGGGCAAAGGGAAAGAGCCTTTGCAAAAATGACATTGGGGATAAAGAAGGAAGAAAAAAACAGCAGGAGAGAGGGAAACCCAAACACCAGGACAGCCTCTGAGAAGCCCTCACAGAACTGGGCCTGAGTCCACCCCTCACACCAAGGTTGAAGCAAAGTACAAGGTATACTTGTACCCCATGAACAAATTCTGTCTGCATAGAGAAATGATACTGTGTCAGTTGGAAAGAAAATTTTCCTTCTTTCAAATAAATAGTAATTGCATAATATAATGCTTTCACTGAAACCTTGGTGCAAAGATACAGGTCGTTTTTTTTGGAGTGACAGAACTTGGGAAAACTTAGCCTGTGCAAGGGAAAGGGTGCAAGCTCTGAGCTAGGCCTAACATTTATGTCTGAAGCAAGGAAATTAAGCATTTACATCAGTATCAACCCTTTTTGCCTTTTATAGGGAACAGCAAGACAGGCTGGTCTGAAACAAATACCTTGTCTGTCTAGTGAAGAGTCTTCCTGAGCTAATTTTTCCTTTAGATCAGAATTAGATTTGCGGGCTAGGACCTCAGTGGAGAGGCACTAAGTAGGATCCTGTAGGGGTCTGAGCCTCTGACCTCAGGGCATGTTCTAGAGTCCTCAGGACCAAGCAGGGCAGATATACCCAAAGTCCCCTAACATCAAGTAGCCATTTGTGCTTAGACAATTAGCTTTTTCTCTGTTAGGCCTCAAAGATTGAGATGGGAGTGATCTAATAATGACTGAGAATAGATTTCCTGCCAACTAGCAAATAGGAGACCTCAGACTAAATTTAATTTTATCCAAAGGAAGTGATGTGACATTTCTAACATTCTGTTTTGTGAAGAAACCTTCACAACTGCAAAATAATCATCATTACTGCTGAACATTGACTACTTTCTGTGTGACACATGCCATGTTCATTGGTTCGGTTTCTGTATTACAAAATCATTATGAAACAAAAGGAAGGATCCTTTGTTAACAGAGTGTCAGTCTTTCGGGAGTATGTGAAAAAGATCTTAGATGACTAACAGAGGACATAAAGCAGCACCCACTTCACTTACTGATTACCCTGGCTTTGGCCTCCAAATCTAATTCTGATATAAAGGAAAAATTAGCTCAGGAAGATACTTCACTAGATAGACAAGATATTTGTTTCAGAAGCCTGCCCTCTACCAGCCTGTCTTGCTGTTCCCTGTAAAGGTCAAAAAGAGTTGATCCTGATGTAAATGCTTTATCTCCTTGCTTCAGATATAAATTTTAAGCCTAGCTCAGAATTTGTGGCCTTTCCTCTTGCACAGGCTAAGTTTTGCCAAGTTTTGTCACTTCAAAAAAACCCAAAAAACAAAAACAATAACAACAACCTATGTCTTTGCACCAAGGCTTCAGTGAAAGCATTTTATCACTCAATTACTATGTAGTTGAAAGAGGGAAATTTCTCTTTCCAACTGGTACAGTATCATTTCCCTACTCAGACAGAATTTGTTCATGGAGTACAGGTATCCCTGTTGTACTTTGCTTCAATTTTTTGCACTTCAGAGATACCATGTTTTTTACAAATTGAAGGCTTGTGGCAATCCTGTGTAGAGCAAGTCTGTAGGCATCATTTTTCCAAAAGCATTTGCTCACTTTAGGTCTCTGAGTTATGTTTTGGTAATTCTCACAATATGTCTAAATTTTTCATTATTTTGATATTTGTTATGGTGATCTGTGATCAGTGATCTTTGATGCTACTATTGTAATTGTTTTGGGGTGCCATGCCTGTATAAGACAATGAACTTAATCCATGAATGTTGTATGTGTTTTGAGTCTTCCACCAATGAGCTGATACTCCATTTCTCTGTCCTTGGGCCTCCCTATTCCCTGAGACACAGCAATATTGGAATTAGGCCAAATAATAATCCTACCATGGCCTCTAAGTGTTCGAGTGAAAAGATGTTACTCATTTCTCACTTTAAGTCAAAAGCTAGGAATGATAGAACTTAACTAGAAAACATGTCAAAAGTTAAGACAGGCCAGAAGTTAGGCCTCCTGTACCAGTTAGCTAAGTTGTGAATACAAAGGAAAAGCTCTTGAAGGAAATTTAAAGTGCTACTCCACTGAACACGTGAATGATAAGAAAGTGAAACAGCCTTATTGCTGATATAGTGAAAGTGTTAATGATCTGGATAAAAGATCAAACCAACCACAACATGCACTTAAACCAATGCCTAATTCACAGCGAAGCCCTCTCTTCAGTTGCATAAAGGCTGGGAGAGGTGAGGAAGCTGTGGAAGAAAAGTCTGAAGCCAACAGAGGTTGTTTCATGAGGTTTAAGGAAAGAAGCCATCTCCATAACATAAAAGTATAAGAGGAAGCAGCAAGCTATCCAGAAGATCTAGCTAAGATAATTAATGAAGGTGGCTACACTAAACAACACATTTTCAATGTAATGGAAGAATAGTCTACTGGAAGAAAATGTCATCTGGGACCTTCACAGCTCAAGAGATGTCAATGCCTGGCTTCAAAGCTTCCAAGAACAGGCTGATTCTCTTTTAGAGGCTAATGCAGCTGGTTCCTTGAAGTTGAAACCAGTGCTCATTTACCCTCTGAAAAACCTAGAGCCCTTAAGAATTATGCTAAATCTACTCTGCCTGTGTTCCATAAATAAAGCAACAAAGCCTTGGTGACAGCACATCTGTTTATAACATGGTTTACTGAAAATTTTAAGACCACTATTGAGACCTACTTTTCAGAAAAATATCCCTTTCAAAATTATACTGCTCATTGACAATACACCTGGTCACTCGAGAACTCTGATGGAGATGAACAGTGGGATTCACATCATTTTCATGCCTGCTAACACAACATCCATTCTTCAACTTATGGATCAAGAGTAATTTTGATTTTCAGGTCTTATTATTTAAAAATTCATTTTGTAAGACTATAGTCAGAGCTATAGCTATAGTGATTCCTCAGCCCCTGGATACAGGAAAAGTAAATGGGAAGCCATCTAGAAAGGATTCACCATTTAGATGCCATCTAGAATATGTGATTCATAGTTTAAAATCAAAATATCAACATTAATAGGAGTTTGAAACAAAATGATTTCGATCTTCATGGATGACTTTGAGGGGTTCAAGGCCTTAAGTGGAGGAAGTAATTGCAGGTGTGGTGGAAATATCAAGATAACTAGAATAGAAAGTGGAGCCTGAAGATGGGACTGAATGCCTCTAATATCATTATCAAACTTGAATGGATGAGTTATAGCTTTTTATGGATGAACAAAGAAAGTGGTTTCTGGAGATGGAATCTACTTCTGGTGAAAATCTTCTGAAGATGGTTAAAATGACGACAAATGACTTAGAATATTACATAAATTTAGTTGATAAATCAGAGGAAGGGTTTGAGGACTGACTCCAGTTTGGAAAGATGTTCTCTTCTGGGTAAAATAATATCAAACAGCATTGCATGCTATAGAGAAATCATTCATGAAAGGAAGAGTCCATCAATGCAGCAAACTTCACTGGTGTCTTATTTTAAGAAATTACTGCAGTCACCTCAACCTTCAGGAACCACCAACCTGATCAATCAGCAGACACCAAGGCAAGACTCTCCACCAAAAGAAAGGTTGTGCTTCACTGAAAGCCCAGATGACACCTGCACCCCGATGTTTCTAGCAGCAATGTTCACAATAGCCAAACTGTGGAAAGAGCCTCGGTGTCCATCGAAAGATGAATGGATAAAGATGTGGTCTATGTATACAATGGAATATTACTCAGCAATTAGAAACGACAAATACCCACCATTTGCTTCAACGTGGATGGAACTGGAGGGTATTATGCTGAGTGAAGTGAGTCAATCAGAGAAGGACAAACAGTGTATGTTCTCATTCATTTGGGGAATATAAATAATAGTGAAAGGGAATATAAGGGAAGGGAGAAGAAATGTGTGGGAAATATCAGGAAGGGAGACAGAACATAGAGACTCTTAACTCTGGGAAAGGAACTAGGAGTGGTGGAAGGGGAAGAGGGCAGGGGGTGGGGGTGAGTGGGTGACGGGCACTGAGGGGGGGCACTTGACGGGATGAGTACTGGGTGTTATTCTGTATGTTGGTAAATTGAACACCAATAAAAAATTCATTTATTAAAAAAAAAGAAAGCCCAGATGTTGGTATGCATTTTTCATCAATAAAGTATTTTTCTTAAAATATGTACATAGGTTTTTTTAGACATAATTCTATCACAGACCTAAAAGACTATAACATATGGTAGATACACTTTCACATGCACTAGGAAATCAAAAAAAAAATTCATCTGACCAATTTTATTGTGGTGGTCTGGCACCAAACCCACAATATCTCCAAGTATGCCTGAATTCAGTGTTCCTTCTCCAGCACTAAAAAGCAAAGAGGTATTGGCTTACCTGGGAAACATTTTGTGCCCCCAACACCTTAGTAAGAAGATGTGAAATGGTTTTTCTTTCATGATGAAAAATAAATCAATCTAGCACCTGATTTTGCAGTCTCAAGTCATCAACATGTCACAAAAAAAGAAAACATCATCATCACCATCTTGCTCAACAATGACTAGCATCATAATGTCTGTCCATAATTATAAAGATTATAAAAGGAGACAGATCATGAAAAGAAATCTTGATTCTTGACCAAAGGCTTAGAAATTAGGTTTTGAAGAGGTTTTAACACTTAACCTTACAGATGAACCCCTTACCAAAATTTATTGGAAAAGATGAGGGGTTTTTTAGGAAAGATTTGTGTTATAGGATTTACTGCCAAGTCCGTGGTCTCTGGACTCAGTACAGACACACTTGATACTACAAATAGTTCAATCAGAGGTTGGTCTTAAATATCTTGATGTTGAAGGCAAGGTGTTATTGATGTCAATATAAGCACCTTGTGCTGGGGGAGCTACCCGCCATGGAAAATGAAGGTAGAAATAATAGTTTCTTTGTGAAGGAATTGGTAGGCATATACATAAATATATAATACGTAATCCCATGAAGATCCCACAACTTTGGCCTCCTTGACATTTATACTACTGTCTGAACCACAGCAAGTTAAAGGCAATTTTTCCTTTGGTAGAAACAATTAAGATCTGGACCTCTCTCCACCTGGATGTCTCAGAGATTTTTCAAAGTCAAAAAACTATATTTCTATCTGCCTTTTAAAAACATCTTTGCTCTGGGTTAAGTTTCTCAGTATTGGAGACTGGAGTTGCAAATATGAAAAAGGGAAGACTAGACTGCACCATTATCCATGAACTCAGGGTTTTTTAAAATACAGATAGACAAATAGAGAAATATATATATGATATACATAATATATAAAATATACAAATATGTATAAATATTAATAAGTACAAATATAAATATATATACATATTTCCTAGCTCTGTCTAGCAAAGAAATTAGAAACAATAATACTCCAATAGTAATGAGTACACCCAAATTTTGGTACTAGGAATGGTGCTCTCCGGACAAAATATGGATTCTAGGACTGGGGCAGGAAAAGTACAAAATGATCCCTTTTGTACTATATTGCTCTAGAAGTCAGAAAGTATCCAAAGAATGGCAAAGACTATTGAAAGCATACAGAAACCTATTTGAATGTGTTCTCAGAAGTAAAATCAGGGACAATTTGAGCATCAAAATAAATATGACAGCAGTAGATTATAAACTTATATTTAAAAAGAAAATCCATGAACCTTTACTGATTTAAGTAAATAAATACATAGATGGGAGGATCAGAAAAGCTCTTCCTAACAGTCATATCGGTATAGTAATATGAATACATTTGCAATTATGAGTTGGAAAATCAATAATAGGGAAACAAAAGCAAAAATAAACTATTGAGACTTCATCAAAATAAAAATCTTCTGCACAGTGAAGGAAACATCAACAAAACTAACAGGCAACCTGTAGATTGGGAGAAGATATTTGTAAATGACATATCTGATAAAGGGTTAGTATCCAAAATATTTAAAGAACTTATATAACTCCACACCCCAAAACCAAATAATCCAGTTAAAAATGGGCAGAAGACATAAACAGATATTTTTCCAAAGAAGACATTCAGATGGTTAACAGACATATGAAAAATGCTCAACATCACTTACCATCAGGGAAATGCAAATCAAATAAGACTACAATGAGATATCACCTCACGCTTGTCAGAATGGCTAAAATCAACAACACAGGAAACAACAAGTGTTGGCAAGGATGCAGAGAAGGGGGAACCCTCTTACCCTGTTAGTAGGAATGCAAACTGGGGCAGCCATTCTGGAAAACAGTATGGAGGCTCCTAAAAAATTAAAAATGGAACTACCCTAAAATGCAGCAAGTGCACTACTAGGTATTTACCCAAAGGATACAAAAATATTAATTCAAAGGGATACATGCCCCTGGTATTTATGGCAGCATTATCAACAATAGCCAAAATATGGAAAAAGTCCAAGTGCCCAGGAACTGATGAATGGATAAATAAAATGTGGTATATATACACAATGGAATATTACTCAGCCATAAAAAAGAATGAAATATTTGCAACGATCTGGATGGAGCTAGAGAGTGTGATGGTAAGTGCAATAAGTCAGTCAGAGAAAGAAAAACAAATACTATATGATTTCACTCATATGTGGAACCTAAGAAACAAACAAATGAACACACCGGAGGAAAAGAGAGAGGCAAATGAAGAGAAGAAACTGATGGCTACCAGAGGGGAGGTGGGCAGGGGATGGATTAAATGAGTGATGGGTATTAAAAAGAGCGCTTGTTGTAATAAGCACTGGGTATTGTATGTGATGAATCACTAAATTCTACACCTGAAACCAATATTTCACTGAATGTTTACTAGCTGGAATTCAAATCAAAACTTGGGGGGAAAACCCCAAATTTTAAAAATTAAAAAAAAATCAACAATGGATGCTCAAAGTACCAGATTAAAGTTTCATAAGGCACATGATATTTACGTAGCCTAAAATATCTCACACAAAATTCTTGATGATTAAAAAGGGGGAAGTTAACGTTGCAGCGAAGAAATCTAGTGAACATCATTCTGAGTTATCAATGTCAATATCACTGATATTGGAACAGACCTACTTTAAGTGTGTCATCCTATAAAACGCCAAGGAGGATACACCTAACTTCTTTCTTTCTAAAAATCCATAATCTGCATCTAATCATAAAGAAACATTAGCTTGGCTCAAGTTGAAGGACATTCCACAAAATAAATGGCTTGTACCTTTCAAAAGTGCTAAGACATGAAAGACAAAGAAAGGTTAAAGAACTATTTAAAATGAGAGGACAATTACACAGACAACTAACTGCAGTGGATGAATCTGGAATGGATCCTGGGAGACAAGTGACAAAATCTGATTTTGTACTGTTGATTAAATAACAGTATTGTATCAACATGAAATGTCTTGGGTTTGATTATTTTACTGTGATTTTGTAAGAGCACATCCTTTTTCTTGAGAAATATACACTAAAGTGTTTAGAAGTAAAGGAGCAGTCTCCAAGTTACTTTGAAATCGTTCAGAAAACAAAGCAACGTGTGTATACGAGAGAAGAAAAGGAACAAGAGCAACTGGAGCAAGATGTGAAAACAGGTGAATCTGGATAAAGTATAAGGTGATATCTTGTACTATTCTTGCAACTTTTCTATAAATTTAAAATTATATCAAAAGAAAATTTACAAAAATCTACCCATTTTTCAAAGCCCAAGTGAATCCTTATAGCTTCCATGAAGCTTTCTCTTCCCACTACAGAATGAAATAATAAATCATAGAATTTCATTGCTGAAAGAATCTAAATACTTTCTCCAGAGGAATCCTGTAGTATGGTGAGTCTGCATTATTCATCAGTTATTAATTAATCAAAGGAGTTCTGAGGAAGTCACTTCTCTTGTCTTCGTGTATTACCAAAATCTTCTGCTATCATTTATCTCTCCACTTACACTGTAAGCCTCTTGAGACTTGAAAATGTGTTTTATAAGTTCTTTAACCTCCTGACCCCTTGGTCACATTCCCCACTCTTTCCCTACCCTTACCTTCCCCGCGCCCCCCCCCCCCCCCCCGCGGATCCATAGCCTCTTTGCCAAAACACACACACACACACACACACACACACACACACACACACACACATGGGACAAAACTGGTGAACTGCTCCTATTACTTCTTTACCCCTTGTGTTTCAGTTTAGATACCAGCCATTTGTGATACCCCAGGCTGGATTAGACTACCTTTGTACATACTCCGCATAGCACCCCATTCTTATACCATAGCACTTAGCATGCTGAACTGAAATGGGCTATTTTCATGTCTGTCTCTGTCACCACATCCCAAGATCCTTGATTAAATAACTATATGAGTAATAATGGTCTAATTTTTGGAAGTCAACACTTGATCCCATTTTCTGTACCATTTCAGATAACCTGCTTCAGAATCACTTACTTGCTAGAAGGTAAGGAATCTTCTGGTGAATAAGGGCTGAATATCAAATTTATCAAATTTATCAATTTATCAGGCAATTCTAATGCATATCAATATTTAGAGCCATAGATAGAGCAGAATGAAATCACTTTCCACTATCCCTGCCCCTACATTTCACCCTTTTCCATATTCACCTCTAGTGTTAAATTCTCCAAAACAAATTTTGCTGACATCCTGCAGTTTCTACTCAATTTACACCCTCCTTCTTGGAATAGATCTGGCCTCCTGGTCTGCTTTGAGGATCCAGCCTCCTAGTCTGCTTCTCAGTAGCAACGTTAAAGAATTTTGCAAGGCCCTCGTGTCCATCCAAAATTTGAGGCTAGTTGGTGCTAAAGAAGTCAACTTATCTAATGTATCTGGGAAAGAATGCAAAGGAAATACATTTGAACATAATCAAAATTTTGCAGAGAAAATAACAAAAAGACAGCATATGGAATAAAATACAAAAACAGAAAAATATTTGCTCTCTAGTCCTAGTCCTACCAGAAAAGAAGGGTTTTCATCTAGAAAAACAATGACTTTCGATTAAGCCAGCTGTTACAATCACCTATCCCTTTAAAGCATTAGCAGTGCCCTTGGAGTGTAAAAAAGTGGGTGAGAGGACATAGTATCCAGTTTTACTGAGGATCCTAATGGGGTGACATTTTTAGTCTGTGGACCTCTGTTGTGTCTTAACACAGCCTTTTTGTAAGCTACTAATTACTTCTGTGCTATGTGATTCTGGATGAATAGTAAAAATGAGATATTCATTTCTCTTCCTTTTAAATGCCATACCTTTATCATGATCTTCAACGTCTATGAAATGAAAAAAAAACAGACCCCCAAAAAATCAATGGACAGCATCTTGAACACTGTGACATAAATTATTCTGAGTTAATAATTTACTAGTTTCGAGAGCCAAGGGAGATAAAGCAAGATCCCAGTGTAAGTAAAATAAACTGTGTGCATATTTAAATAATTCATACTTTAATTAAAATTGCCTATGGAACACTAGGATATTTCAAAATCATTTTGACCAACACCTACTTTCATCAGTTTAAAAAAGAAAAAGAAGAATCACCATACGTAACTTAGTATGGTTTTTGAAAAGGTCCCCAACCTGTAGAAACATAGGTCACGTGCTTTTACCCTGTGCCCCATGCTATAATTAGCTTGTGGTGTCAAGAGGAGGAAGTACAACTGAACAGCAGGTACCCAGTAGGTTTTGCTGCATGAAGCGTAATGAGGATTTCAGATGTAACACACTAATACTTGTTTTATTACCGTAGTCAATTGTCCGTGCATCTTAGGATTCATGTTGTGTACATTGGCTAACTCATGTTTCTTTCATTAGCCGAAGCAATTAATGTACATTCAGCCTTTTAAGTGCTACCTCTTTATGCTTTCTCCTTGTGTAATTCAGTTTGCAATGATTAAAATAATTTTTCAATGGCGATGTCACAGCTTAATGAAAAAATATACAGCACTAATGTGGGAAGCATTTGTAAACATTTTTAGGAGGATATTGTTTGTTGTTACACAACATTGTAGCAGATGGCTATAAAAAGCAACTCAAACTCAAACTAGCTGAGAGACAGACCTCAGGGGATTGGGATAAACAGGTGAAAGAAGGAGAAATTGTACTCTTTTTAAAGAGAATTTAACACCATGTCAGAAATACCTTAGGATCCCTCTTTTGGTTTGTATGGTTAAGGACCAAATATGGGCTAGCGTTTACAATTGATGACTCAGTCTTTGTTCAACCTTTTCACTATTGGGCATTTACCTTGTGCCAGACCTCAGGCTAAATCTTTTATACACAGCTTCCCATTCAATCACAGAAACTAAGACCCAGAAGGATGAAATAACTTTCCCTAGAGTCTCTCCACCAGTGAGTCCTGGAGCTGGGATCCATCGCACACCCAATTCTCTCTTACCACCTAGCAGAGTGGTTAAAGAGCCAGGCTGCATCTGTTTAGGTCTACAATTCCCTGTATATCAGCGATGGGACCACCACAAGTTGCTTAGCCTTTCTGAGCTTCAGTTCATTGTCTTTAAAAATGGGGATAGTCCTAGAAACCTAACTCACAGCACTGTTGTGAAGAATCAGTGAGTGAGTATATGCCATGTGCTCAGAAGCATGCCTGGCACACATGGCAAGTGCTCACGCAATATCTCCTCTTGCAGTTATTACTCTGTCTACGCTATACTGCCCATCCCGTGTTGTCTGCTTTCCTATTTCAGGCCTAATTGTTTATTTGTTTAAAGCAAGATGTTATGCTATTATGATGCCTATTAGTAAACAAGTGTGCTTGTAAATGGTCTAAGAGATGATTATGACACACTTGCTACACATCATAATCAGAATCCAGATTTCAGCAACATTCGAATCTTTCCTAATTTAATAAGTGATTATCTTTTAGTGCACATGGGCAAAAATTTCAATAGATATATTTTTAAATTATTTTTCACTTCTACATGCATGATGTGATAATTCAGTCTTTAGCAGCTAGACATATGTGATCAGACCAAAGGAGTTCAGACACTGAGAACATTGTGTGTTTCCTTTAGATCCCCAGTGAGTGCTGAACAGAAGAAAAGCCATTCCTGATCTATGGTGATTTACTGAATTCCTTACTCAGGCTGGCTGTTTCCAAAAGCAAACTCTCATACTGTTCCCTCTGCCTATATATTTGTCATATTCCTACTCTCCCTCAAAGACTTAGCTTAAATGTTACCTCCTCCAGGAAGCCCTCCAGGAAGCTTTCCAGACCTGTTTTTTTTCCTTTCCAGATAAAATTTTCTCCCCCTCACCTGAAGGCCTGAGGTAGAAAACACCCATTTTCCTCCAATAACTATCCTCTCTTTCTAGATGGTTAGTAAATTTCAGGGCTGCAGCTAACACATGGCTTTCTAGACTAAAGATTGTATCCTTGTGACCACAGTTTGATGAACAGGATATAAGCAGAAATATTGTGTCCTACTTCTAGGATATGTCCTCATACAGAACAGGGCATGCCATTCTTTACTTCTTCCTTCTTTCTGTTTGCTAGAATATGGATTTAATGGCTGATACTTGAGCAGCCATTTTAGACCATGAGGTAGAAGTCAAGTGTTCATGATGGCAAGAATGACTAGCTCCTCCCTGGTGATTGTAAAGTCACCAGGCAGCGTGGACTGCCCACTGCCAAAAACTGTTTATGTGAGAAAGATAAAAACTTGTATTTTCCTTCATTTGCATGTGAACCCAGTCTTGACTCATTCAACTCCTTCAGTATTTTGTATTATCTGCACTTGGATCTCCTGTATGGCTCTCACAATATCATATTTTATCTAACTATATAGAATAGCTGTTGCTTTACCGGATGTGAGTTTCTAAAAGTAAGAACTGTCCATTAAGTATTCATCATGGTGCTAGGCTCTTAGTAGGCTCTTGAGTAAATGCTTGTTGCATAAAGACAACCTGATTCAGAATGTGTAGAAGACATTGAAAAACAGGTCCTCTTGACAGTAAATCAGGAGCATCTTTTTGTATAAGCATAAAGGTCTTTTTTATGCACAGATTTACAATGCACAGCAGAAAAGCAGCACAATATGTTTTGTCTGTTGTGTCTATCCATTGTTCTTATTCAGAATGACTTTATTCTAATTAAGAGCATAAATTTTCTTGCTTAAGGATTACGTGTTTGCTTGAAGGCTCCAGTAATAAAGTGTGTACATGTGGCTGAAGAACACTCTCATCTGAAAAGATCATCCTCTTGAGTAGAAAGCCTTAGGAAGAATGAGTGGTGGCTCCAAGGGAGGAGAGGTCCATAGTTTTGTTGCATGACTCTTACATCTGAGCTAAGTTTGTGGGATAGGATTATGAGAATTATGAGACCCGGTGCATGTCCTAGGTTTAGCCACTTGTTGGCTATTTCTACACTTAGTCTAACTTCCTATCCAGAGTTGTTTTTCAGGGGTTCACTAAAATAGAAATGTGCATCATTTGAAATAAATAATCTATATTAACATGAACTGTAGGGTTTAAAAGGCAGCAGGACAGGACATTTTAAACTTAAAAAGCAATGTTTTAGCAGAAAGTAATGCTTTGGGGAATGTAGGCTTGGGTTTTTGTTTTGTTTTGTTTTGTTTAGAATAAAACAATCAACTAAGAGAAAATAGACTGTCTTGGGCGGGAGTGTCTTATTGATTTATCTATTCTCTGCTATGATCCCATGACTCTTTGGTAGTGTCACAGATCTGAAATTACTATGTGAACTTCATGAAAAAGCATGACTTCAATGGGAATTCATAACTCAACTTGTGTATTAAGCACTTAGCTCAGTTAAATTTCCCAATGCTACTGACATCATAAAGCTCTTCAGAAGGCACTGAGTGGTATAGTAGAAAAGTCTGTCTGAATTTAAGAGCCTAATTTGTCTACTTTAGAAGAAAGAAAATAATCTTTTTGGTGGCAAAGCTTTTTGAGATATAAGCATTACACTGATTTGGCTGTAAGTTTTTAAATGGCAATGAAAAATGAGCCATGTATTTTTTTCTCAAATTCACACTTGGCCAACAGTGAGAATCCTTTCATACTGCTTCCTCTGAATAAGGGTCACTTTATTCAAAGGGCAGAGGAAAAGTGGAATTATTTTAAAAATAAGAGCAGCTGCAGAAAATGCCCTCACTGCCTTTGTGAGGCCCAAGACAAATTGGAAAACATATGTCCCTCTGACTATCAGTCACTTAACGTCTTGCTCACCTTAAGGATAACTATCCTGGGTGACCATGTGTTGCCAGTTTAAAAGCTAGTTCACTAGTACCATACAGCAATACAATTAGAACTAATTCGCTCCAGACATATTATGGATTATAAATAGGTATTTTGTCTGTGGAAAACAATGCAAAAAATCATTGAAACAAATTAATCATGGGACATAATCATTAAAACAACTAAGTCTAGCTAGATCATTTTAAGAGTCAGTGAGTTTCCCTCTCAGGATCACTCATCACCTAAGTAATGATCACAATTATAAAATATTTGCCATCGATAAAGCGAGGGAGGATGGAAGGAAGGGAAAAGAGAGGGAGGTAAAATATCTTCAGAAAGATGTCATAACCCCCTTGATTTCAAGAACCTTCAAAAGTCTTGATTAGAAAATCTGAATCCCTAATGATGTAACCGGCCTTAGAATCTCCTGGGAAGCCACAGCTCAGCTGTTGTCACTCACATGTATCTTAGCAAAAGTCTAGGGCTTTTGGGACTACAAATTATATCTGTGGCTCAGCCCAACCCTCTATTCTTGACACTGAGCAAGTCCTTTCCTTTGTTTTTTGTCTAGATTCTTTTTTTCCTCAGAGGAGAGAGAGAGAAGAAAGCAAGGAAGAATGTATAGAAGGACAATAATATGAATACAGAGGCATAATTCTCATTCATACCCAGGTTTTCCATTTTTTCACCTAGCTAGGGGACTTTGAGTGCTAAAAGCACTGGAATATGGGACCACATTCAGCAACTGAGCTTATACACTATGTACTAGAAGTTCTAAGTACTACGGTGAGAGCCACAAAGTCCTGGTGTGTGGGATCATGTGTCCCACTGAAATACTAGACCAGTTCCAGTGACCTTGAATCCAGAAGCATTTGTACAACAATTCAACCAAATGCTGACACTCCAGTCTGAAATCAGAGCCAAAACCACAGATTCAGAACCTTTAACCTATCTGATCTTTATTTCACTCCACAGAAACTCATGAATGTTTTCTGCTGAAGTAGAGCCAGATCCCAAAGTTCCACTGAGGTATTTGATATAAAGTGAACATGAAAGAGTCTATAAAGGATTCAACCTAGAACTCTAAAGGAAATTAGAAATGAGTAGAAGTAATTCTTAGTGAACCAAATCAAAAAGAAAACTGCCAGAAATCTTATGACTTCTTTTTATAAGATGGAGTCAAACTCTTTTGACAATTGTTAAAAACAAAACAATAGGCTACAAATAGAGTCGCTTGTGCTCAGACCCATGTCACCAAACCAACACTTAATTATGTCCCAGCTCTCCCAGAAATGGAATCTCAAACCAGTCAGCTATGAATCACCTGATCAGCATTAGTTTGGCACTCTGCCTGACAGATCCCTCTCACCCCCTAAAGGAAAGTTACCTTGTAATAATCGACCTGCTTTCTAACCCAGTGCAACTGCTTTATTCCTGCTCCCTTCTGCCTATAAAAGTCATTTTGTACAATTCCTCAGAGCTCCTTTTTATCACCTGGTTAGATGTTGCCAAACACAAATCAATTTTTGTCCAAATAAACTTTTAAAATTTTAAATAAGCCTTGGTTTATCTTTCAACACAATGAATTATTTTTGCTCAACTGATGATTCACTCCTGCCAAAATAGTTCCCTCCTGTCTTTTTTTTTTAACTCAGAATGTTTAGTCATAAAATTATTATTGAGTCTTTTGGGTTGTATCCCTGTAAGTTGGCCACTAGATTTGAATTGTGTTAATAGATATGGTAAAGTCCTGGAACTTCACTCAGGAGGATTTTTTTTCTATTTGTTTGTTTTCAAAGACACTAGTGACAATAACATTTATAACTGGTAGGAAAACAGTTTCCACATTAACACAATAGTTGCTACCAAAGTATTGAATTCCTGTTTTTGAGAAACATACTGGGGGATAAACTTAGTGTTCTAAGTAGGTCTTTCATAATTAGATAAGAGCCATTTCTCTTTTCCCTTCTTCACTACAAACCTCTCCCCCCACCCAAAAAAAATCCTTTTGGCAATCTATTCCTTTGGATTATCAAGATACTCATAAGGGTAAAGAGAATATAAACTTGCTTTAATTGATCATTTTGCCTAATGTTCATTTTACCCTGTCAATAACTAGAAAATCTGAACAATGGTAGAAGGGTTCTGAACTGTTCCCCATGATTCTAGATCTTGGGTACAGGCCCTGACTAACCCCATCTTTCCCTTTAAGTGTGGGAAGAACAAAAACTGTGAAGGACACTCTCCTGCTGGCCTGGAAGAAAGAAAACTTCCATGTTGGGAGAGGAGGGTGGTCTCTAGGTGTTGAGAGCTGTCCCAGCCAATAGCTAGCAGGAAGACAGAGATCTCAGTCATATAACCAGTGAGGTTGTAAGGGCACTACAAGTCTCAGCCAACACCTTGATTTCAGCCTGGTGACTGCCTAAGCAGAGGACATATCAGATTTGTATCCAGACTCTTAACTCATGAAAACTATAAGATAATAAATTAGTGTTGCTACAAGCCACTAAATTTTTGGTGATTTGTTATGTAGCAATAGAAAACTAATAGCTGACAAATGCATGTAAAAGTCAGTCAACAGAATCTGTTAAATGACCCTGCAATAAATGGCATTACTTTATCTTGGTGAAGGCAAAAGCAAAGGTTAAACATGGTATTTGTCATGGTATTTCCTTTCTTCAATTATAACATTTGGCATTTGGCAGAAGTGCCTAGAGTACTGTTTTCATTTCTTCTCTGTCATCCTCTCCAATGGATCACATAATCAATTTCAGAGGAAATCATGGAATGGTTCCTTTATAATGAGGTACTCAAAATCAATATTCTATTGAAAGGGATGTATGCAGCTAATCCATTTTAATTAACTAAAGAAGTTTCTTTCTTATATATATGGTATCTCTTCAAATACAATCAGAATTTGGTCAATCTAAAAAATATGTTTGTGAAGAGACAAACACATAGGATCCAGTTATACATATGGATTTTATTAAGATTCTGATCGTGGTGTGTTCATTTTCCCTTCTGTAAAAATTGTAGTAGTAGTAGTAATATCCTTTATAGGAGATTGTGCTCAGCTGAGCACAATCTCTCTCCTGAGACTCCTGGAGGAAAGGGACTTAAGCTTAATGAGGAGGCAGCCAGCATACCTCATGGGAAGACAGTGGCATGGATAGTAGGAGCCCTGGGTTCCATATATATATATATATATGATTTTTATTTACCTATTCATGGAGAGATACACAGAGAAAGAGAGAGAGAGAGGCAGAGGGAGAAGCAGGCTCCTCACAGGGAGCCCGATGTGAGACTCGATCCCAGGACTCCAGGATCACATCTTGGGTTGAAGGCAGGCGCTAAACTTCTGAGCCACCCAGGGATCCCTGGAGCCCTAGGTTCTATGACCTACTCTGACATTTATTAGCTCATGATTTTAAATCTATAATTTTCTTTTTCTAGGTCTCAGTTTCTTCATATATATATTTTAAGATGTTATTTATTCATTCATGAGAGACACAGAAAGAGAGAGGCAGAGACCTAGGCAGAGGGAGAAGTAGGCCCCCTCTGGGGAGCCTGATGTGGAATTCGATCCCAGGACCCCAAGATAATGACCTGAGCCTAAGACAGATGCTCAACCACTGAACCCTTTCTTCATGTATATAAAGAAAGGGTTCAATATGCTCATTATAGTTTATAGTGTTTAAAACCTCAGGAAATCCCTAATGAACACATGGTGAAAGCAAAGACAATAATGGAAGTAGGGGAGATGGGAAACCAAGCTGACAGGTTCCAGGTCTCCCTGTTCATCCCCACACAGATTAGTTATTCTCTGTCTCATACTTGTGGGCTCCATGGAGAATTTCATATCAACAACTATAGCCTCATTAACCTGTACAACTGCATGCAGTGTAGGGATTATTTTCTCCAGTTTACCAATGAGAAAACTGAGGCTCACGGCAAGTTATTTAACTTGCTCAAGTCACAAAGCTAACAAGTGACAAGCCCACATCTGCCTGACTTCTAGTACTTATCCACACATTGTACTCTTGCAAACTACTAGAATCCGATCTGCTTTAGAGCAAAAGCCAAGATGTTTATTTTTGAGTGCCCTCATCAACAGCACAGTATTTTATACAGCAGATGTCATACGAAAATATTTGTTATTGAAATAACTATCCCTATTATTATTGGTGGTAAAATTGAAACTGAATCATTGGAAGGTGTGGAAATATCAATATGCTGTTCAGTGGAACTGAGCTTTACTAGCTACTATGATGACAAAGCTAAAACACACACAGAAAAGCTTAACTTTAATTCATATCATCTCTTCTCTAAATGGATTTGTAAACATGGGATCATTGTCCTGTAAATGGAAATTCCTAATTCTTTTAACCAGCAATATCTAAAGAAGACTATCAAAACAAGAGCTATAAGAAGTAGGTATGATCTAATATATATTAATTTTAATATATATAATCTCTCCTCTAACTGGATTTGTTGCCATAGGATCATGGGTTTACTACATGGAAATTTCCAATTCTCTTGAATATGATAATATTTAAAGAAGAAAATTAAAGGCATGAATCTAAAATAATGATTGATACAGTCTAGGTTAGTATGGGATTCATCCTAAAATAACATTTAGCTCATTAGTAATAGCAGCCTGATCTATTCTCCCTACTTAGTAAGTGTTACATATGGTATCAGCTATATTTTCCAAACCCCGAATCAGAGTACATGACATAGGATTGCTAGGGAATATCCAGAACATATGGTCACCATCATATTAGGGAGCAACCATGAGATACTTTGGAGTTGCTATTCCTATAGCACATATGTGTTTCAGAGAATAACCTCTTATTTTCCCAAAGATATAGCCTAAATCTACCAAAAGCCTTTGAGAGCTGAAGTTAATTATATATCCAGGTAGGTGGGCCAGCAAGAAAGCTCAGAAAACAGCTTGATAATACAAGAAATCAACCCTTCAACCATTTTCAGTTTAGAGAAGCCACATCAAACCTTAATGAGAAACCACATGTAGTGGTAAATTCTGGCATTTAATTTTATGATTATTTACAGCCATTCTGGTACATAGCATATGGCATAAAGTTGCCTTTTTAAAAGTACCAGGAAAATAAGCTCGGATGGACGAAACACATAGCAATTGAGTTTTATTCCTCTTGATAAAGAGATGAGAGACATATTTAATTAAACAACAAAAAAAGATAAAACGGTATGAGCTGTGGGTAATATTTCATACTTTGGAACTGCTTGGCATCATGCCTCAGGCAAAAACTAGTAACAGATATTAAGAAAGTAACAAAAGTTGCAAGGTAATTTATTCTTAGGTGAATGTCCTATAGTCTGCCAAAAGCTTCATTCTTTTAATTCTATAGTCATTTGTCATTCTAATAAAATATTATAAAATACACTGTAAAACCTTTCACCTATTTGGTTTTTAAATTATTTTCTGAAGTCTCTTAGGTGATTGCGGGTATAGAAGCAACATAAGATTCATTTCTTTTCTCCTCAAGAACAGTAACTCTGCTCATCCATATCCCTGCGTATAAACCTAACGGATTTGAGTCAATTTTCTTCCCAAATCAGCTATTATGGTATGTTTCACTGAATGGTAAGAGAGCAATCAGATGGCACATGATACTGCATAGTAATAAAATCAAAGCAGAAGAGTTTCAGGTACAAAATCACAGACCAGGGATTCACCACCCCCCCCCCACCCAAAATCCCACCCAAAAAGACTATGTATCAGTACAAAGGAATACAACCATATGAACACATACACTGGGAGAAGAGAAGTTCCTCATATTTTTGGAAGCACAAAGATGGATGAAACAGTGGGATAACACACAGTCCAGAATCTACTGTGTGGAGGCATACTGCCAATCACTGAAAATGCAGTACACAACTAGGGAGGCTCCGGGATAGGAGGAAGAGTATGGAGAGGACTGAGAAACAGGGCTGAAAATAGAAGAACTGGTTGAAGGCTGAGAAAACTGAAGAAAAACTTCAGTCAGCCCTTCTCCCCAGATATGAAGGTGGGCAGGTTGAAGGTAGACTACTCTTTATTCTCAGGCAAAAGTTACACATAAATAAAAATTAAGTAGAAAAGAATTTATTGTGGCCAGCCACGGAAAGACTCACCATTGTCCTGTTAGTGCTATGAATTTAAGGCAGAGGGAAAAAATAATATACAACTTGATGTTTAAAATTTATGATCTTCATCTATTATCATTTGAAAGCAATGTCCAAACCTTTGGAAACATTTAGAACCCACTTTGCTTATGTCCAAATGCCTAATGTGGCAAAGTAGACACTAGCCAGGCGCAGGATAGGTCACCATTTTCCTGAGTTGGTCTGTTAACTTGAAATGCTCAATGTAAAACACCTCTTCTCTCAGTCACTTGTAGAGAACTGAGAATAGGCCTTGAAAGAAACCCATTTAAAACTGAAGTCCATAGCATGGGGCAGCTAGATAATGCACCAGTGCTATTATAATCTTTTGAATTCCCCCAGCTGGATAGAAACAGAAGCAGGCAGCTGGGTGTCAAAGGGAAATGACCCCTACACGCCCTCTGCTTAGACACCACCCAACAAAGATCTTTAAGGAAAAGCACCTCACTTGTAGCCGTATCCACTACTCTGACATTCCCACTGTCACTGTCATCACTCCCTCCACAATGAGTTTTAATGCAAAATCAAATAAACTTGAAATTAAAAATGTCAACACTCAGGGCACCTGGGTAGCTCAGTCAGCTAAGCATCTGCCTTCATCTCAAGTCATGATGCCAGGGTCCTGGGATCAAGCCCTGGGTTGGGCTCTCTGCTCAGGCAGGGACCTATACTCTACCTCTCTCTCTCTCCCTCTGCCTCTCCCCCTCTCTTGTCCTCTTCCCCCACTCATGGTCTCTCTCTCTCTCTCTCTCTCTCTCTCTCTCTCTCTCCCCACCCCCAAATAAATAAAAAATAACAATACTTGGTGGCTAAAGGAAACTAACTCTCAAATACATGAGAATCTAAAACTTGCCTCCTAAGAAAATCTATAGTTGATTTGCTCCAGAATTTTCTAACCTATTATTCTCATCCTAGTTCTACATTAGAAACTTCTATGCCTAAGTCTCACTTCAGATGAACCACATCAGAATCTCTGGGGTAAAGCCAGGAATCTTGTCTTAAATGCTCTCCATGTATTTCTAATGTGCATCCAGCATTCAAACCACTGAAGCAGCCTCTAGTTGAAAGATGACTACAGGTTATTTGAATAAGGAACTGCAAACACTGATGTAGGGCATGAGTACATACAGGCATTTCAGGATTATGAAACACTTCTAAATAGCCACTTGAGAAAACTTAGAATATTCTCAGTCATAAAAAATAAGATTTAAAATCAACACAAAACCCCAATTATCATCTAGTGAATAACCCAACCCCCCCCCCCCCCCCCACTATCATCTAAGATACTTTGACTTCACTTAACAGCACTGCCCAGACCTAGGATGGAGTGGTCATCTGACGCTGGTCTAGACACCTGCTGTTTCCTTTCTCTGGCCATAATAGTTATTCTTGGACCAAGTTTGAGCAAAGATGACACAACTTTTCTACAACTCTGAAACTCAGGAAAGTGCTTTTTCTCATGAGACTTGAATCTGAAAAAATAAAGGTTGGAGTTGGTAAAGCCAATATTTCCAACAAAAGAAAACATTTATTGGAGAATAAATCCAATAGAAAAAACTAGCTGAGAGACTCTGAAAGAGAATCCAGGCCCTGATTATATTCTCTGGGTTCCTACCCATACTGAGCCAAGCCTAAAACTAAATTTTAATCTGCAACTGAATTTTAAGCTACGAGAGCCAACAAATTCCCTTTTTATAAGTTTAGTGTGGGTCTTTGGTAACCCAAAGTATTCCATGTGAAACACGTTCCCATCTACACAACAGATACTTTCTTCCTTTCTCTGTCTCAAACTGTTCCCATTCCCAGCACAAACACAGGACATTATTTCCATGAATTCAGTACTCACATTCATAGACACAGAATCACAAGCCAGCTCACTCTCATTCTCAGAAGTTGTACAACCCCATGACAGATAGACCAAGATGGATTAACCCACATTATTGCACAAAACAAGAGCTTGACTAGAAGAGAGTCAGGTGGTAATTGCCTTATCCATTGTTCCTATCATCAAAAATATTAAGACAAAGATTCATAAGAAGAATAAATAAAAAACAGGTAATAATAAAACTACTGAACATATAGTAAAATTACTGGAACCTGACGACAAAGAGAAAATCTTCAAAGAAGCCAGAGAAAATGCACATTACCTTCAAAGAAATCCTAATATGATTACAGCTAATTTCTCAACAATAATAATGAAAGGCAGAAGAAAATAAAATATCTTTTGAATGATATAATAAATTGAAACTATAAATGTACTAGGTTTATATATATATATATATATATATACATACATACATACATAAATCTGGCAGCTTAAAAACTTTTAGCAAAAGAGCACCTCAGTGGCTCTGTCGGTTGTGTCCAGCTCTTGATCTCAGCTCAGATCAGAACATTGATCTCAGAACATGAGTTCAAGCCTTGTGTTGGGCTCTAATGCTGGGCATAGAGCCTCCCTAAAAAACAAAACAAACAAACAAAAAAAACACCACACTTTTTTAGCATACGTAACACCGAAGAGGAAAACCAAGAAAGACAGAAAAGAGGAATAGATCTGACCATATAAAAAGTATGTTTATAAATTTGTATATAAAAAGGAATGCTATAAAAATGTAAAAGATATTTTCAAACTGAAGAAAAATATATTTCCTGTATATAATATATAGAGGTGTTGTCCTTAATAGATTGTCTTTACAAATCAGTGAAAAATATATGATCATCTGAGATTAAAATGAGCAAAGGATATATACACAATTCACAAATAAATATAAATGTTTAACTTAAACATATTTAACTTCATTAGTAATAAAAATACAAATTAAACAAAAATATCACAGAAACTTTCAACTATAAAATGGTCGATATATTTTTAAAATTTTAATATTGAGTTTTTCCAAAAATATGCTGACAATTAGGCTCCTTGTACTTCTGGAAGGCAGTTTAGGAGTGTACATTTGTACAACCTTTCTGGAGGGCAACCAAGCAGCACAGGTTTTTTAAAAAATTAGGACATGTTTTGGCCCAGTAGTTACACTTCTACGAATCCTTAGTCAATAATCAAAAAAGATTATGAAGATTTAGCTATAAAGAAGTTTATTACAAAATAATTTATATGAGTAAAAATTTAGAAACAATATATATATTCAACAATAAGAGAGTTATTAAAATAGTAAAATATACTGTAATTATAATATTTTGTAATTAAAAATACAATCAGGTAAGCATAATATTATTCCATTTCTCTAGATTTTTATAGGACATACATCACCTTTTATGGGACAGCACAAATTTTAAATATGCTGTATTGGACTCAATTTATGTGTCTCTCCAGATTTCCTCAACCCCTCTGAACTCCCACGCTGAATGCAAGAGTCTTAACTGGACAGTGATGTAACCAACTTGAGTAAGTTCAGTGGTGAAGGTTTTGGGTGCACTAAGCAGATGACATATTGAGAACAGGAAAGCTCTGATAACTTTCAAATCACATCCATTTACATATTGGGGAAGCCTCAAAGTATGAAGGTTTGGTGTGCAGAGAGAGAAGAGGAGGAGTCTAGTAGGTCCCTGTCTTATATCCTACATTTCCTTTCCATCAGTAACTTTAGTGGAAAAAGAAACAGTGCTCAGATTTGGAATGATTAAGAGGTCAGCCTGCAATTCCATACCATTGTCAATTTATGCAAAGAATCCTTGAGAAGAGTTTCGAAGCATTGTCTGTGTTTATGCCCTAAACAGATTGACTCCATGGCTACCCACAGGCATCACCTGAGATGCTCTCTTCAGTATTCCTTGAAAGCAGTTCCTTCTGAGTCTTTTCCTTAAATATAATCCCTCTCCACCTCACCCCAGGTCTAGGTGGCCTTGAACTCTGACAAGAGTAATAATGAATGAGAGTGAGACAACAAAGTACAAGATTTAAGATTCCTTCATCAGGGGATCCCTGGGTGGCGCAGTGGTTTGGCGCCTGCCTTTGGCCCAGGGTGCGATCCTGGAGACCCGGGATCGAATCCCACGTCAGGCTCCCTATATGGAGCCTGCTTCTCCCTCTGCCTGTGTCTCTGCCCCTCTCTCTCTCTCTCTCTCTCTTTGTGACTATCATAAATTAAAAAAAAAGAAAAGAAAAAGATTCCTTCATCAGATATCTCAGAACACAGGCAAATGTACATAAATTCTGACCAAGCAGGCATGAACTTCCATGTCCTTCCAGGAAAATTCAGTTAAATCTACATCAACATCCTGGTGCAGATTATCTAAGTCAAACATTATTATCTTTTATGCTAAGTTTCTGTTGCCATGACACAGGTTCCTTTTTTTGTGATCTCAGGAGTGGAGATTAAAAAAAAGATGAAGAAAGGAAAAAACAGAAACTTCAAATATAGATTTTTACAAAGTGTGGCTGAAATTAGTAATATGAGATTACTAAACTGGGAAAGTTTTTAGAATCTTAAAGTTGGTGATATTCCCAAAATATACAAAACACAAGTTCCTATACTGTCCAAGACTCAAGACTTTTCAATTATAAGAGAAATCATGTATGAAGGCCAATAAAAATCTACCTTGCACGACTCCACAGTCACATTAAAAATAAAGGCTTTTTTTAAATTAGTTTCAGAGGTAGAATTTAGTGATTCATCAGTTTCCTATAACACCCATTGCTCATTCCATCATTTGCCCTCCTTAATTGCCCATCACTCACCCTATCCCTCCCTCCTACCTCCCATCCAACACCCCTCAGTCTGTTTCTGAGAGTTCAGCATCTCTTATGGTTTGGCTCCTTCTCAATTTTCATCTTATTTTATTTTTCCTTCCTTTTCCCTATGTTCATGTGTTTTGTTTCTTAAATTCCTACATGAGTGAAATCATACTGTATTTGTCTTTCTCGGACTGATTTATTTCACTTAGCATAATACCATCTAGTTCCACCCATGTGGTTGCAAATGGCAAGATTTCATTCTTTTTGATGGCTGAGTATTAGTATTCCACTGTGTATATGTACCACATCTTCTTTATCCATTCATCTGTTAATGGACATCTGGGCTCTTTCCACACTAACACTAATAAAAATAAAAATTTTTAAACGTGTTAGTCTTATCTGCCTATTAGATAAATGGATTAGACAATAGATATGTCTGCTCATTTGTATATTTCCTCAAGAGTCTAGAATTGTATCTTAACAGTAATTGTTTTTTTTTACAGTAATTGTTTTGATCAACAACTGTGCATTAAAAATTCTCTTAGCTGCTAAATTTTCATCTAGGATTCTTTTATAGTAAATTCTTGCATCATGCACTTGACTAACACAGAAGCTGCTGTGTTAGGACTTGGAAGAAAAGAGTTTGTAGGTAGTGTCTGCCTTGGTGGCTGACCGTTGAGGATGGGAACCAAGGAGATGTTAGCAGTCATGAAAAGGCAAAGCAGTGCCTGATAGAAGCAGTAGTATGCAGAGAAAAGCAGAAGTAGGGCAGCAGAAAGAACCTAAGGACATTTCAGTCCCTCACTGGGCCCCTGCCATTCTTGCAGAGTTATATCCTATCAATAATATCCTCTTTTGGTTCAAGCTACTTCAGGTTAAATTTCTATCACTCGGAGCCTGAAATACTTCTGACCAATTCATCATCTTTTTCCTATAAATCCTCTCATCTATTCCTTTTTTGCTCTTAATTATTGCCAACTCAAGCTGTATCTCCACTGAGAGAGTCAATTCACATTTTGTTGAAAAGCACACAAAGAATACTGATCAGATGTCAAAATGATGAACCTCAAGTTTATGTTCAGAGTATTTGATTAAATTGCTATTCTGTAGCACTGGATATCACTCAAAACAAAAGGCCTTCAGTTGATATTTAAAGATGTTGTCATACAGCATGTAGCACTACAATAGTAATCTTTTAAAACATGCTCTAAACTGAGTTAATTGCATTTCTTATAAAATTCACTACCTAATTTTCAATAGGTAGGTTTTTATTTTCTCTCCAATAACAAACACTAATATTTTTCTAGTACTTAAAATTTTACAATGCCTTTCACATGTAATCATGTTTGAGACTCTCAATAACCATGTGGAAGATAGAGTGGATATTGTTTGCACTTTTGTACTATTCATGTTGGGTTAATGGCTGCAATTCACAACCCTAAAAGCTCAGTGATTCATAACAATCAAAGTTTATTTTTTGCTAATAGTGAGTCTAACACAAACCAAGCAGCCTTCAGAGATGCCCTTGTGATGTCACTATCATCAACACCAACACAGCAAGGGGAGGATGAGTATGGGAAAGTACACCAGCTGGCCACTTTTTCAGAAGTGACACACGTATCAGTTCCACTCACAATTCACTGGCCAGAACTAGTCACATGGCTTTGGCTCAAAAGCTAAGGAAGAGAGAAAGGCAGTCCTTGGCTGGCATCAGCTTCCCAGAAGCAAATCCACACTATGGAAGAAAGCAAGGACTGAAGGCATTCAGGTAGCCACCCTTGCCAAAGTTTTAGGGGTGAAGACCCTGAAAAATCACACAGAGCAGGAACTGCAACAGATCAGTCACCCCAACCCAGGTGTTCGGGCTTTTAGGTGGTGCTTTCCCCCCGGTGCTAATGCTAAAGGCAGTCACAATGACATGCATGTAAAGGTATCTGTATGTGTCTCCTCAACTCACTTATTCAGATTTTTCTGAGACTCTTAAAAACCTCAATTATCTTAGTTTTTTTTTTCAGACCTCCTTCCTTTCCCACTCTTGTCCCACTCCATCAACCATGCTCCCTCTATTTTTGCATTAATTAGCATTCACCTACATTGGAATGTGCTTTATCAAGGTCTATATCTCTTGACAGAACATGAACACCTTGAAAGCCATCTTACTCCTTTGTGTGCCTGATACACAAAAGTGATTAAGAAGTGCTTGGTGACTGAGGAAAGACTTTCTCCAAAGCTGGGTTTATCCAACTGCTGACCTCTCTTGGATTAAACCTCATTTTCCTCCATTAATAGGGAAGACCAAAAACAGAAGCCAGAACACATGTTACAGATGTAAAAATGTAAGCCTGGAATTTTTCTATATGTAACACATTTTATTATGACTCCAGTTCAGGAGCATCAGCAGATCCCCCTTCTTAAAATGTTTGTTTAATCCTACCATTCAGCAGCCTCGAGTCAGGGCGCCTACGTTAGCTCTGAGTTGATGCTTGGATGAGCCTTAAATCTTCATGTTTTTTGACACCGTGCTGAGACAAACTCTTTGATTCAGGAAAACTGCATACTCTATGGAATAAGGCTGAAGCAATTAATCAAATATTTAATTATATCATAACAGAACACACAGTTATCAAGCTTTTAACTAACAATGGTAAAGAGTCCCCAGTGACCCAGGCAATAGAAAACACTAAGACACAAAAGTCTGCTTAAACCTTACTTCCTCCAATCTCTGTGGGAATGTGTGGAGGAGTCTGGAATGGATCAGCACCAAAAGACTAAGAATCTGGCAGCCAAGCAGCCCCTTCCCTAGGAGACTGCTTGTTTCCAGACATTCCTATTCACTGGTCCCGACTGACCTGCCAACTTTCACCACCTTGTGTTCTCTGAAACAGAGCTCTTCAGTTTCTTCCCCTTTGCCTCTTTTTTTTTATCCCTGCAGCTCATGGTCAAAAATCTAGATACTATAATCCTGGCATTTTGAAGCATGATATCTTAAAGAGCATGCAACACTGAAGAAATCATCCTACCCTTGGCTGACTTTACAAATTCAGAATCCATAGGATGATGCAAAACATTTACTTTCTGTTCTTATTATGTCCATGTCAATGGATATCCAGAAGTCTCCTCTCCTTGGTCTCTTTCCCTCTTTTTCAGCCTCTCAACTTTAAAGTCCTGGTTCATTCTGTGGCTACCATTCTGTCCAAAGCCAGAGCAATACATTCCTGTCCCACTCTTCTTGGTAAGGTGAGGCTAGGCATGTACATTCTTTGGATTGGATAAGATAACCCAATTCCTCTCTCACTAATAATAGAGAGCATGTCTCGACAGAACCTTGATGGATTGTGATGCTTAAACAACCCTTCACATTATATGAGAATGGAGAGAAACCAAGGTAATAAAGAGAGAGTCCCATCTTGCCACAAAAGTTTTGCCTACCCACTATAATCTGAGTGGGAGGCAATTTATCTCTACAACATGACCCTCTATGTCACACACAACTTACACTCACTTCTCCATTCCAATAAGAAATTGCTGCTTCTCAATAAATGTATCAACCATTGTCTACCAGCCACAGAGTTAAGATTTAAGGTTAAGGCTTAATTCTGAAAACTACAAAGAATGATAAAATAAATTAGTGTCCCAATTTTTCACTGTTTTCCTATAAAAAGGTTATCTTGTCACTATGTGATTCTGTCACCATGTGATTGTCACCATGTGGTTCTGCAATGCCACCAAGTAAAATACACAAAATATACATAACTCTTCTTTCAACCTGGCTATGTGACTTGTTTTGGCCAATGGCATATGGGCAGAAGAGACAGTGTGCCAGTTCTGAAAAGCGAGTTTAAGAGGCATTGCTTGCACCCTTACCCTTAAGTCCCTACCATGAGAACAACATATCCCATACAGTGGCTCTTCCTTTGGCTTGGGGCCAAGGATGAGAAACAGATGGACCTGAGTCAAACTGAAACAACTCAAATTAAACCAAACCCAGCCAAACTCAGCCAAGCCCAGCAGAGCCACAGGCAAACTGTGGCTCTCGTGTAACACAAGCAATAAGTAAAATATCTCTTGTAGTCAGCCACTGCAGTTTGGGGCTCGTTTGTTGCTTGATACACAGTAGGTTCTGATTAGATTTTTGTAGACTGAAAATTTAAATGGATGAATGAATGAATGAATGAATGAATGTTAGCAAATTACACAATCCAGCTGGTAAGTGCTATCATAAAGCAATTTTAAAATAATCGTCAGATGAATAGACATGTATTTTTCTAAACTATACCATGTAATACATTAGTTTTTCTTAAGATATTAAAATGTATTTCTGGAGAAAACTGCTCCACAGTTAAATAAGTTTAGAAAATCTTGCATAAAATACTTCCATTTGGAGATCCATAACGCTCATCAACAATTAAAGGCTCTGAGAAGTCATGTGATAAAGAACTCTATTTAATTTTAGTACTCCCTGAAATTAATTGACCATCCACTCTTCCCCCTACTGGAATACCTATTGATATCCAGTGTTTTTTATTCAGTGTTCTCTCAGGACATGGTTTGTGTCTTGACTTGAGCTGCCATAACAAAAGAGTATAGACTGGGTGGCTTAACCAACAGTTTATTTTCTCATGCTTCTGGAAGCTAGAAGACTGATATCTTGGGTGCCAGCAATGGTCAGTTTCTGGTAAGGACTGTCCTCCTGGCTTGAAGATGGCTGCCTTCTCACTGTGTCTTCACATGGCAGAAAGAGAGAGAAGGGGGGTTTCTCCTCCTCCTCTTATAAGGCTACCATTCCTATCAGATTGGAGCATCACCTTTATGACTTCATTTAACGTTACTTACCTCTAAAGCTCCCTCTCAGAATGCAACCATACTGGAAGTTGCCTCAACACAGGAATTTTGGGGAGGACATAATTCAGTCTATGACAGTTTGGGAATTACTGGTAAAATAGGGAGTGTAGCAAGGTGAGTTCAGGCTATGTTGATAGAAATAGGAAATACTTTACTGAAGAGGCAAGACTTAAGTTAGTCTGGGATGCAGGGTGAATTTAGAAAGTTACTTAAGGGATCTATAAAATAGTCCATTTTAAGCTGACACTCCTGTCAAATTTCAGAAGTATGAGCAATTTGCTGGGCTAGGCAAGTATACTACTTTAGATGTTTTACTGCCCCCACCAGAGGAAGGAAGGTTTTTCTCCTTCCCTCGCCAACAGCCAGGTTAATGAGGTTGTCACAACTCAGCCAATGAAAAGCTACTACACACTTCAAACTCCCAGTTTACTCCAGTGGACTTCCAGTTTATAACATCCTTCCCAACCTCTCTCTTTCCTCTATAAAAGAGCGTTCCTCTCCTTTGTTGTCTGGATGGGCCCACAGTTTTGCTGTAGCTGCTTATCCCAAGTGGTAACTTTCTGCTGTTTCCAAATAACCCACTTTTGAGGGTAAAATAACCAAGAGTTTAATTTTAAGATTGTTTGCTTGTTTATTTGCTTGTTTTAAGGTTCAGGAGACTATCTAGTACAAACTAACTCAATGTGATATAAATAAATACAGGGTTGAAGATGCAAATGCTCCCAAGAGCCAGCATGGCAAATGCAAGTGGGTAAAATTAGCCAAGTTTAAATGACAGGGAGTGGTGGGAATTGTGACAAACTGGGGAACACAGGCCCCTTCTCTAGAATTCTAGCAAATATTACCTCGTAGATATGGAAACTGAGTGCTGGCACATCTCCTCACTTTTCAAGTAAAACTGGAAATCTGGGTTTTTATGTAAAATCTCCTAACTTTTAAATGTTGGCAACTAACTAAACATTTTTAAATCCTCTCTATATAGATGCAAATATACTCCTCCATCTCCACACATACACACACTTACACATACATATGTATACACACTTGTAGGGTAAGTCCAGCCCAGAGGCCACCAGTTCTTAACCTGCAACATATGCAATAAATATTTATTGAATGAAGACATCAAAACTATTTCTTTCCCTCCAATTGAGGGATAGATACAAGAGAAGTCCTGGTATTGGAGACCAGCATCTGGGATTGTCAGAATGGTACAGCATTAATTTTTTATCTTTGCTCTATTAAGAGAAGTGACCACTAAAATTTATAGATATGTTTGAGAGAAGTTACCATCAAATATCTCTTCTCTGTTAAATGAATACTTCATAAAGGACCCTAGTCCAGATGTCATTACAGATGGACTGGACTTCAGATGGCATGGACTTTCACTGCTGCATCCAATATCAAATTGAAAACAGTCCCATTCTTTCCATACTCTTGATGAATATTATTTCAAGATGATGACATTAAGTCATGCATAAAAAGTTATACATGCAATATTGTGTCACTAAGACTTAATTACAGGATATGTTACATTGAAATCCATACCTCTCACAGCTAGCCATGGTTCTGTCTGTTTCCTTTGTTTTTTTTTTTTTATTTTGTTTTTTGTTTTGGTTTTTTTTTTGTTTTTTTGTTTTTTTTTTTTATCCAGAATGGTTTCATCTTAGGAGATGATATCTTAATTGGGGAAAGAAAACTGCTACCAAAATTTGGAGGATACATTAAATGCTGGTTTTTTGTTTCCTGTGCTCTTTGTCCCATTGCTGTCCCTCAACACCTCTTCCACTCCAAAAGAAAAGCAAGATTTGACAGACTGAGAATGTGCTTTCTATTCATATCTTGAAGAATTAACTTGTGGAAGCTCTCCCCAGGTCATATTCACCAGGAAGCTAGGAAGCTCCTCCTTTCCTACTGGATGCCTGACCCTCCTCCACATCCTCCATCCCTTTACCCCTACAATGGCAGTGGGACTTGCCCTAAGCTAAGCTGATCAGCTTGTGGTCATTGAGAGCAGGATCTAAGAAACAATCTGAGTTCTTCTTAATAGAGGCGATGTAAGAGGATATCTAAGGAGAGGACTGTCAGATGACATGGCCTCAACACCAGAAGGGTGATGCATAGGCATGGAGCAAAACCTGGAGGCAGGGAGAAAGTTCCAGGAACCATAGCTCATGTTTCTAATTGCATCCGAAGGACTGCCAGCTCTCCTGCCTTGGGGCTCTTTGAGACACCTCTGTACTCTCATAAAAAAGACTCCTTCCTCTGCTTCTGTTTTCAAGCCAGCTCATATCTGTTCTTAGGGCCTGATGAAGTCAACAGTAGCTTTACCTTGCCAACTTTACCAACAGGGATATTACACAATATGAAAACTACATAGCCCTCTTTTCAATTCAAAGGTGGCTAATTGGAAAATGAAATGGATGGGATACCTTAAGAAGCTTCATCCCAAATTCAGTCAAATTTTTATGGGCAAAGTGAGCAGAAATACAACATGCCAAATATTTTATTGAAACAGGGGCCTCCTTATTTATTTCAAGTCCTTGTATTGAGAACACTGTGCATGCACATGCAAAGCTGCTGTGTCTCTTGGTTTTTCCAGAGAAGTGAGGAGGCTACAGCAGAAGGGCAGGTAGAATGTTTGGGCCCCCCTTCAACTGGGTCAGCCCCAAAGGGAAAGAAGGGAGTCAGATGGGACTCATCCCATTTAAGGACATCACTGATTGCTATTGTACCAAAATTTGTTACCAAAACCTTGCTGGGATTTACTCCATATAAGAGGGTCCCTGCCTTGGTTCCTTTTTATTAGGCTTCAACCCCACCCCCACCTCAACCAGAGCTTTAAAGTTTTACTTTTAATTTCACCCAACTTTACTCTTAGCTTTATAATGACTTTAACTGTTCAATATTTAATGAACCAATTAATTAAATAACATTTATTATGCTGTAGGACGGTGGTTCATGTATTTTAGTATGCATCAGAATTACCAAGGGAGCTTGTTAAAAACTCCAAGCGCCCACCAACCCAGAGATTCTGATTCAATAAGTCTGAGGTGTGGGGAGCAGGAATCTCATTTTTAACAGCCCTGCTGCATCTGATCTGGGTGATCGGTTGGCTATGTTTTGGGATGTGCTACCCTAGGGATACAGGATTTTAGGACACAGCGTGTTGTATAGACGGTAAAGAAGACAGGCAATAGAGTGCAAACGCAAAAGCCCCTGTCCATTACTCACTAGCTGTGTGATTTGGGGCAAGTGATTAAATGCTCTGCAACTCAGTTTCCTCATCTGTAAAATGAGAACAATAATAATACTGGAGTCACAGGGTTGTTGTGGACATTGAGTGAGGTGATACAGGTGAAGTCCAGATCTCATGCTACCCTGTCTGGGACTCTCGCTGACTCCAGATGCCTCTTCCTCCTTCCAGGGCAACCAGGCCAAAGGGTCAGCCTCTGCTAAAAGAATCTCACAAAATTCCAGTCCATCTGTGTGTCTTGGGGAAGAAAAAGGCAGTCGTCTGAGGTAAAATAGGTGCGATATGAGACGCCCACTCCCCAGTCAACTCAAGGGTGAAAGACTGTATGATGTGAAGATAAACAAGAATGGTCACTACAACCAAAGTAACCCTCCCCCCCCCAAAAAAAAATCTCTCTGGGACAAGTGACACTTTCCCACCCAAACAGTCACATAGGTAGGAGCATTTACACTGTGTATACACAGATTTCACTGTCTTATATATAGAAAAAAATAGGTCGCTGCTGGCCACTGACCTTCGCCAGCCCAGGGTGACCACCTTAAATCAATCGCTTGCTGTAACACAGCTGAGCTTAGCAATTTTAATGAGAAATCTGGTCCTGCTGGATTACTGTTCCTGGACCACATCTTGTCAGCAATTCCTCAGGAAATTATTCAACCATCCCCAATTGCAAAGAAACAGATGGCGTACTGGAAAAAAAAATCTGAAGTGTATGTGCTGGTAAAAAGCAAATTTAAGGACACAAAGGCCAAGGATGACACAAATACTAAAAGTACTTCTTCCTCAGAAAAATGGACTTGTGGATATTTTTTGTTTTTCCTGTCCTTTTAAACTGTGAACTACACCAGTCATCAGCATGCATGCTCACTGGAGAGATCTGCTTGACTTTTTAGAGCTGTTTAACGGAGACAGCTTGTTTTAATAATACAGAATAATACTGATCAAACGCTCTCATGGAAGATCAAGTTTTAAAATTTGTATTAATGCCCTGCTTTCATTCCTCTAATATCCTATAACCAAAACTCCAGGATCACACTCTATTATGCCAACTGCCCATGAAGAAATGCTGAATTATTATTAAAAATTATTGTGGCACCTGAGAAAATAGCAGTGTAACCCTCATGAATATTAAATCTTTTCATAATGATCAGTGTCATTACCATGAATACTAAATGTTACGAATTCATTGCAAATTATGCTTAGTGTGAAAACTTGGCCTGTAACCAAAAAGTCTGAATTACACTTGGCAAATGCTTGAACTGACTTAAGTTATAAAAAGCAGGAAAAGGAAAATGGATAAAATATTTGACCTTCAGTCTCAGAAGCCAAAGGGCATTAGGAATTTTGCAAAAGAAAGCAAGCCACAATTTTCAAATATTTCATGTGAATGTTAGAATCTTCTTCAGAGTCCCCATATATGCTTAATTATACCCCAGCAAAGAAAGTCAGAGAAATGTGAGGAAGGAGAGACTAGTGCATTTAGTTATCAGTCTGTAGTTGCACTTGGATGGCATTAACTTGGACAGGTTAGTACTGAGCACGTCATGGAAGTGATTCAGCCCTGAGAAGACATTTGTGAAAAATAATCATTTTATGACAGAGACTGCAGTTTTAAAAAGCCAACTTGTAGTCCTCACATTTCCCACTGAGTGTTCTGCTTCACTAACAGAAAGCCACATCTATACGAAAACAAATGTAAAGAGTGCTTTTTATGGTTAACTGATCACAAGCCTTCAGCCATGTGTTTTTATATTTGCATGACATTCAGGCAAATAAAATGGAATGATTGATTCTCAAGACCTTCCAAAAGCAGAGGAACAGACGGAGTTTTAGGCAAAGAGATCCTAATGAAAATCCAATGGGAAAATGTATGTCTCTCAGGAAGATTATGACTGAAAAAGTGGGGGACAATTTATAATGAACTGAAACCTACATTTCCTGAGCATGCCTTAATAGGGTCACTTACAACTATATATATACTGAGAAGGTCTCCCCACTCTTGCTGAGTGATTAGAAATCACAGGGGTTTACATCAAAGCAAAGAAGCTCACATCAAAATTCTCTCCTTAGAAAATAGGTTTTCTAAATCCACAGATAGTTAGCACTCTTCAAAATTAAGAGCATGTTCAACATAGATTTAAAATCTGTAGTTTTACTGTAGTTTTACCCCAAAACCAGTTTAAGATCCGTCGGAAATTTCCTTTAAAATATCCTACAATATCCTTAAGATTTAGAAAAAGTTCTGGTGGATGGACAGATCTGAGCAGCTCATAATTTCCTAAAACATTCTCTCACTGTCTTCAACCATAATTCTTTAAGGTGATGGAGAATACAGTACAGATGCTAATTTTGCCTCTGGGAATTTCTACGAAGTTATAGGATGGCACTGAAACTGCATAACAGCAGGATTTAACTAAACAGAACATCAATCAGTAAAGAACAGTATGGTATGCCTGGAATCCATTCAGAATGTCCTCGGGGCAGATTCCAAGATGTTTTTTCCCCTTTAAATTTTAAGTGTCATAAGTAATGTCTTACATTCTTCCAGTAATTTCTTAAATTATATAATCACGGCCAACCAAGTGGCTCCTGAGAGTTACTCAGCTAATGATCCACCGGTAAAAATTATTGGGCTCTTCAGAATAATTACTTTGCATTCTTCTTGAATTCACCCAGATTCCCTTAGTGTCCTCTGAATCTCCTTGGTTTCAACAAGACTTTCTCGATAGTGTCAGAAGTCTTCAGTCTGAGGGGCCCAGATTAGAAGTACAGATAAAAATTCTTCATATGTTCGCAGAGAATCATGAATAATATTTCTAAGTTCAAAAATAGCCCCTACTTACCTAACAAGGCAAGCAAATTGAGTGAAATTTTAAAGCAATACCATGAAGAGAGAAAATGTTCAATATTCCAGTTTAAATGAAGTCAGATGAGAGAGCATGGTAAAATGGAAAAAAAAAAAAAAAGAAGAAGAAGAATGTGGTTTTGATTCCTGGGTCTTTCACATAAAGTGAATGATCATTTCATTTTTCTATGTCTCTGGGTCTTCGTCTGTAAAATGGGGAAAACTATACATCTTGCAGGGTTATGGTTAGAATTAAATGAAAGAGATTTCTAAAGCATGTAGCACCGTGACCAACACCAAAATATGTCTTAGTAAACACTTATTTTCCCTAGGATTAGAGCGTCTCCTTGTAATGTGATTTCTGTTTGTCTGCAGAGGCCTGGGGCAGAGCCAGGCATTTTAGCAAATCTCCCATTTATAAAGGCCACTCATTAAATAATAGCTTTTCTTCCTCAATAGAGATTGCAGATTACAAGCAACAGATGCCCATTCAAAACAGCTCAAATACAGGAGGACAATTGAAGGATGTGGGGAAAGCTCGAGAAGTTGTCAGTGACCAAGGCAGCTAGTCTGCTTCTCCTCAGTCTCTCTTGGAAGCATAGTGGCCTCTTCTTGCTTCTCTCCTCTTGCTGCCTTCCCTCACCCGCTTCTCTTTGAGTTGGCAAGCTTTCTCTGCCTATTAAGGCACATGGCTCAAAATGCACCCTGTCCCGGGCCTGCTGCTACACGACGTCTGCATTCAAGCACGCACCACCCAATGAATACACACTGTCTTTGACAACAGACTCTCACAACAGGAAATATGGTTTGTCTCTGGCAAATTGTGTTTATCTTTGGTACAAGAGGTTGTGGCAGGAATACGAAACTGGGGAAACAACTTCCCCATGAAGGCCAGGGCCCATCCTTCCAGCAAACACTGTAACTGGAGACAGCTCTAAAAGAAGAATGTACAAGGCTGGCACCCCAGAGCAAATCTACTCAATCACCTCAATAAGATGTTACCTGCTTCATATTTATCAAAAGGCTGGAGGCATCAGTGAGATTGCAGACCAGTGCTATTGGCCAGTGGGCATCTGTAGCTGTCATGTCTCTCAAAAACTAGGATTTGAGCAACCTAGACATGGCCTGTGAACTCAGGCCCTGAGAAACCATCAAAATTCTCAACCACTTCCAGAATTAGAAAATGGTGCCAGCTTATTGCCTTTCCTGTTTCTTCTTTCACACTTTATAAATGCCTCTAGTCACTCCCACACACATACCACACACACTCACCCCACAGCAAGGGTCTACTGAAAACTCACTTCCATAACCAGTCTGTTCTTACTCCCTTACTTGTCTTTCTTATGTGTATTTTCTTCTCCCTCTCTTCTTTTTTTCCACTTACTTTCCTTTATAATATCCTCAATCCTTCTTACATTTCCTAGTCCTTGAGCACTAAATTCCATAATGAAGTTTAAATCTGTACAGAATAAGTCTTAGTGGTGGCCAAGTTTTATAGAAAGATGCCTATCGGGTATCAATATGCTTGACACTTAGAAGCAAGAAATGTCACCTTATTTTATTTGTTCTAAAACAAGTTGCTCTGGTACTAAACCCCCCACTAATCACAGTGTTGATAATCTGAATCTTGGACATATTTAGGGAGGCCTTTCCTGTCTCTAGAGGATTATTTAATAGTCCCAAAGAGTGTTTCCAATCCTTAAAATTGGAGAAAGAGGCCTCTTATCTTCAGACCATCATGACTATCTTTGAGATACTCATTATCCAAGATACACACATATAAACACACACACACACACACACACACACACAGGTCATCTGAAGTCAAGTGTTTCCCCTGGCTTTTGCCAAGCTCAGCCACAGGATCATTTGCTATGGCTGGAACCTAGTTTGTAGATTTTTCAGGCATTGATGCTGTCATTCTCACCTGAGGTACATCCATCTTGGGATGGGAGTGAGGAAATCCATCTGCATCCCTCCAAGGTCAAACTGTATCTCCTTCCTCCAGTCCTTGGAGGCCACTTCTTTTCTAAAAAGCCATTCCCTTTGTGAGTCTAGATATTAAAAAAACGAAGAATTGGTAATCTCCTCCTGAGGGCAACAGATGTCCAACTTCTGGGATTCTAAGCTTGCTTGCTTTCTGGAAGGTATAAAAGAGAAAAACACTTCTCATTTATTTTCTGACTTTCCCTGTAATCGTGAGAACAAGACAAATACTGATACCACTTGCTTTAGCAACTCCTATAAGTGAAACTTTTTAAATGACTCTGCTTGGGGCCTCTTCCCAAGCTATTGATTCCAGGGTCATTCTCCCAGAAGCTGAAAGTGAGCATTTTGGCCAACTATTTGGTATAGAAGGGGTCTTGGAAAGGAGATACTTCAGACACTGGTGCTCTCAAACAGCTAGGTGACCACACAGACTTCCTAGTCTGGTCCTCCATTTCTTCATCCACTAAGTAGCAATAATATTTGTTATTATTAGATGTTCTGAGAATTAAATGGGATGACATTTGAAAGTATAATTCACATCATATTGTGCAACAGCTGGCCTAAGAGCCATGCCCAGGCTATTGAAAGGTATTACACAAGAAATTTCTCATGCTGTACGATGAGGGGGCCACCTCCAGAGTGCACTCTAACCAGTCAGTAAGTCTCCTTGCAAAACAGAGTTTAAAACATTCCCTCAAGGCAGGCCGGGTAGCTCAGGGGTTTAGTGCCGCCTTCAGCTCAGGATGTGATCCTGGAGACCCGGGGTCAAGTCCACGTCGGGTTCCCTGCATGGAGCCTGCTTCTCCCTCTGCCTGTGTCTCTGCCTCTCTCTGTGTGTCTCTCATGAATAAATAAATAAAATCTTTTAAAAAGATAAAACATTCCTTCATAAAGAGCAACAACTTACAAAGAATGCTAATCAGAGCAGGGGGGGAAAAAAAGCAAGATAAAGACAGAAGACAGAGACCACTCCAGTTATCTCCACAGTTCACCAAAAAAAGCTGGCATCCAGCATTTTGCAAAGCATATTATTCATTTGCTCCCTGACTTCTTCCCTACCTCTCACCAGAGCCAAAGGGCCCAGAGGCATCCCCAGGCCCAGAGGCACCCCCAGGCCAGGCCTGAGCCTGGGAGCCTATGTCCCACATGGAAGTATGTGAGCTGATCTGATGTTGTCATACGTGAGGCAAAAGGAAACTTCTGTGTAAAGACAGGTTTAGGAAGCAAGGAAAAATCCCAAAAGGGAAACCCCTGGAGTTGGCAGAGGAGAAGTGAAGGCAAAACTGAAGAAGAAAAGAAAAGAAGAAGAAGAAGAAGAAGAAGAAGAAGAAGAAGAAGAAGAAGAAGAAAGAAGGAGAAGAAGGAGAAGAAGAAGAAGAAGAAGAAGAAGAAGAAGAAGAAGAAGAAGAAAGAAGAAGAAGAAGAAAGAAGAAGAAGAAAGAAGAAGAAGAAGAAGAAGAAGAAGAAGGAAGAAGAAGAAGAAAGAAGAAGAAGAAAGAAGAAGAAGAAGAAAAGAAGAAGAAGAAGAAGAAGAAGAAGAAGAAGAAGAAGAAGAAGAAGAAGAAGAAGAAGAAGAAGAAGAAGAAGAAGAAGAAGAAGAAGAAGAAGAAGAAGAAGAAGAAGAAGAAGAAGAAGAAGAAGAAGAAGAAGAAGAAGAAGAAGAAGAAGAAGAAGAAGAAGAAGAAGAAGAAGAAGAAGAAGAAGAAAGAAGAAGAAGAAGAAGGAAGAAGAAGAAGAAGAAGAAGAAGAAGAAGAAGAAGAAGAAGAAGAAGAAGAAAGAAGAAGAAGAAGAAGAAGAAGAAGAAGAAGAAGAAGAAGAAGAAGAAGAAAGAAGAGAAGGCAAAGAGATGGTCTATAACATGAGATATGCACAGCCAGGCTAGGCCAAGAATACAGAACTAAGAAATGCTCCAGAGCCAACCTGAGGAAGGTGAGGGCACCTTTAATAGGAGGGTCCAGAGAGCATGGAGAGCAGAGAGCACTGAGGGGAGTGCTCTGTGGGCTCCACGGAGAAATGTAAACCTTTTGGTAATAATAGTAATTCTGGAATGACTGATAAAATATAGCTAATATTTTTTTAATATTTTGAATTGAAGCATTTTGCATACTTAAGTATTTACTCTCACAGGACCCCATGAGGCAGTCTGTTGTGGTCTCCATCTTATACATGCAGAAACTGAGGCCTCAGAACCCACCAAGAAGACACAGCTGAGAAGCAGGAGAGGGGGAATCCAAATATGGGAGGTCTGTTTTCAGAGTCCAGGCATGCCTTGGCCCTTAAGAGAAACCGGGCATTCCTTGAGGCATCTTACATATGGTAACTTTTTTTTTAAGATTTTTTATTTATTCATAGAGACAGAGAGAAAGGCAAAGACAGGCAGAGGGAGAAGCAGGCATCATACAGAGAGCCTGTCGTGGGACTCGATCCAGGGTCTCCAGGATCACGCCCCGGGCTGCAGGTGGCGCTAAACCCCTGCGCCACCGGGGCTGCCCCATATGGTAACTTAATACCGACAGCGCCCTACTACATAGTTACCATTATAAATCAAGTACAAGGCTGTGGACATTTATACAAAAAATACACTACTCCGACCAAATTGGTCAGATATGTAAGAAACATTTAACCGCATTCAGCAATTAGTTGTAAGAGCCCTGAAGTATGAAACAAATCCCAAGTCACACCATCATCCATGCTCCGAGAGAAGCAATGCACCTCTAAAGAGGACATGCCCTGGACCAGCACAGGGGCTCTCGGCTTAATTATGCTTATTAAAGATTATCACCAACAACTTTGTGAAAAGGAATCTGAGACTCAAGTCACCCCACTGAAGAGCACTCATTCAAGAGCCTATCATATATAAAGATAAGTTCAGTTTCTACAGACAACATATACACATGCATACACACACACACGTAAGGTAAACAGTACATCCTTACAGAATTCAATCTGAGTTTTGAACATGATTTTTAAAAAATAACCACACAGAAAGTTAAAAATAGAACTACCCTATGATCCAGCGATTATACTACTAGGTATTTACCCAAAGAATACAAAAATACTAATTCAGAGGGATACATGCCCCCCCCCACATTTAGCAGCACTCAACCATAAAACAGAATGAAATCTTGCCATTTGCAACAACACAAATGGAGCCAGCGAGTATTATGCTAAGTGAAATGTCAGTCAGAGAAAGACAAATACTGTATAATCTCACTCATAGGTAGAATTTAAGAAACAAAACCAATGAGCAAAGGGGAAAAAAGAGAGGGAGGCAAACCAGAAAACAGACTCTTAACTATAGCGAACAAACCAATGGTTATCAGAGAGGAGGTGGGAGGGGGCGGTGGGGTAAACAGGCAATGGGGATGAAGGAGTGCACTTGTTGGGATGAGCACTGGGTGATGTATGGAAGTGTTGAATCGCTATATTGTACAGCTGAAACTAATATTACACTATGTCATCTAACTGGAGTTTAAATAAGAACTAAAACAACAACAACAACAACACACATAACACCCTCAGCACAGTGTCTGAATCTGGTAGGAAACAAGCAAAGTAACATTTGTGGGGAGTTGAATTCTGTGTCAAGAACAACTTTAGAAGAAGGAAAAAAAAAACAACTTTAGGACCTTCACTCTCATTTAAATTATTCATTTCACAAAAGCATTATTTGTTTAACCCAAGTCTAGGAAATTTTCTTTCAAGACCAAGAGATAACCTTCCAAGGGGCAAATATTTAATGAAAAGAGGAACACTGATGAAATTAAAGTATTTTGAAATTAAATAGTTCTACGTTAAGGTACAGCTTAAGGCAGTGGAGCCAAGAGACTACTGCACCTTAATGGGAGTCCGTATCTGGCATCCCAGCTTGAGAATGCCTTGCAAACGTGTACTGTGGCCAAAGAGACTGAGGGCCACATGAACAATACAGTGACAGACCCTATTATGTGGCTATTAATAGTGTCAGTAGGAGACCTGAGCGTTGCTGAGACAGAACTGGAGTATTATGCCTGGACCGGCATGCACAGACCATCACATTGTCAAGCACATGTAGAAAAAAAGAAAACCAGAGATCAGAGAAATAGACTGATACTCAGAAAAATGGAAATGGAAGGACATCTCTGCTGCAGAGCAATGTGCCCCGATAGCTCAGACTTTGGGTTTGCAGACTCAAGTTTCAAAAGGTATGGCCATCCTTTTCAGCTGAGCTGATGGTGAATAATTACGTCCTGTCTACATTTCTCCTCAAATTAGATGAATTTTAAAATAGTATGGTGACAGACAGGTTTCATGGCAATCATAATTGAATATTTTGATGAAGAATTTCTTCTGTACTTCACTAGAGCTTTGCTGTCTCATTTTTCTTAGGTGGTGTGGATTCTAAGGGAAGGGAAGCTAATGTTGAAGTACATTATTTGACCAAATAGCCATGTAAAGAATACCTTTGGTCAGTCAATTGTAAAAATAAGATTTTTTTCTTACTTTTCTTTTGTTAAATAAAAAGGGAGGGGCCTCTCAAGGAAGCAGATGACTTCTGACAGCCACTTGTCTGTAGACTCCAGGGAAAAGAGCAAAACAAGATAGTTCCAGATCTGTGTCTGAGGCCACCACTTCACTAGCATTAATGTGAATCCTGATCCCATCGCTGAACTAGAATTGACATCCTAGACAAACTGCCTGACCTCTCTAAGCTTCTCCTTCCCCCTCTGCAAAATAAGTGAAGTTGTATCTATTTTTGTGGGGGGTTGGGAGATTCTAAACCTAAACATATCTAGGTTCAGTTTTCATTGTTTCCAGAAGGTTTAACTGGGGATCACATGACCAAACCTGCCAATGAACACACGTTAAGCAAAAACTGTACCCATCAACTCTAATATTGGCACTGAAAGATGAATAGGAGGGACTGCTTTCAGAATAATTTGTTTTTCTTGGCATTTATTTCTTACTTTTTAAAATCCAATCTTATAATTCCTACAGCTGTGATGCTAAAATGCTATCCCCTATTTTGAAAATGGTAAAGTGCATAAAAATCTGTGTAAAAATCCTATGCACATCAAGGCCTCATAGGAACACACATTTGCCAAAATATGCTTGTACCTAGCAAACCTTCATTTCATGGAGACAACTGGATATTGCTCTCTTAAGGGTTTGATTATTGTCAGAATGCCTGGGTGGCTCAGCCGTTGAGTGTCTGCCTTTGGCCCAGGGCATGATCCTGGAGTCTTGGGATCGAGTCCCACATCGGGCTCCCTGCAAGGAGCCTGCTTAGTTCTCTGGCTATGTCTCTGCCTCTCTCTCTCTCTCTCTCTCTGTGTCTCATGAATAAATAAATAAAATATTTTTTAAAAAGATTGTGATTATTGGATTTAAGAGTTGCATATGAAAGAATGAGATTGTTACTTGGATTTACAATGAATTATATGAGTAAATCAATATAAGGCGTTAATATTTTATTAATAATTATTAAGATATATTGGAAAGGCATACATTATACTAGGTAGTTGGTAATATATGTATTGTATCTACTACATTGTTGTCATAAAGCAAACACTCAGAAAATGATAGCTGGCCTTAGTAAATATCCTGTAGAAAATAAGAGTAGAGTTAAAATAAACTGGCAAAGTACCAGTGTGTTCTTTTGGAACACATCTTGCCAAAATCAAGCCAAAACAGTCTGCTTTTTGTAAACTGTAGCACCCTACATTCTAGAAGAAATCATTTTATTTCAACATTGGCATATTTAACTTTTAAATGGTTGTTAGAAGATCCACTATGTCAACTGTGGATATTATTGAGTATCTAATTTTCTTTTTAGGCAACTGTGATTTTATTTTTTTAATATTTCAGTCATTATATACTAGTGTATTCTCTTTGGTTGGTTTCACCAATCTATTAAAAGCACCTGAATCTATTATTCTGTTACTAAACACATTGTTCAGCAGCCCGGGTGGCTCAGCGGTTTAGCGCTGCCTTCAGTCCAGGTTGTGATCCTGGAGACCCGGGATCGAGTCCCATGTAAGGCTTTCTGCATGAAGCCTGCTTCTCCCTCTGCCTGTGTCTCTGCCTCTGTGTGTGTGTGTGTGTCTCATGAATAAATAAATAAAATCTTTTTTAAAAAAACACACTGTTTCACCTATGACTCTATTTTTGCTATACAGCATACACCACAATTGTCAGCTATTGCTTTTCTGGCTGCATCAACTAGATAGAACTCATGGCTGCAAATTTCTAAATTACAATGCTTCACCTTTCACATTCAATAAATCTCTTGTCTCACTTAATCAAAAATTATATCCTCCTCTTCTAGGGCAATACGTGGAGGCTTAATGCCATATGAAATCTATGTATCTATTAAATCTTGTTTTGTATTCATCTTGCTAGAATATTGATAGCTTGTGGTCCTTCTGAACTTAGAGCCCAGAAAATATCTTAGAAGTATAGTGGTGGCTTACATTTCCATATGGCATCTGCATTTACCTACCCTTCTGAGACACCATCATACTGATACTGAAAACAAAACAGATAAACCCACAACGATAAAGAGAATGACAATCTGATCACCAGTGAGCAAGAGATCTCAAAATTTCTGTAAGACAAAAAACAGATGGATGAGTCTAAAGACTAATGGAGAAAGATGGAGAAAACTGCAACCAGAATACTAATGAAGTAGACTGCAATCAATGAGAGAAAATAGATTTGCCCTGGAATACTAAAAAATACCAGGTATGGTGGAGGACAGATTTAAAGCATAGGCTTGAGGAGAGGATTAACTGTGAGTCTACAGATGGAACAGTCAACATTCTTCCTCTTACCCACTCCCATGAAGAACGTTCTAAAGTGAGATATTTATCTCCCAGGGGGAAAAGGGCATCCTCTGGATCTGCTGAATAAATTATCTGGGAAGAAGGAAGGCAGTCAGTCCAGGAACTAGCACCCCTGAGCAAAGATCTCTTTATTCTGGTATTCAGGAGTCCCCATGCATCATCTCTGCTTTTCTACCCCCACTTACCATAATTGATTCTTTCCTCTTCACCAAGTTCCATCCACATACATTAAGCTCACAGTCTGTTTTTCCATCTCATCAATGATGGCATTTAAGAATAGCCGAAACATGCAACATAAAGACAATGGGCAAAAATGACTGAAGATGAACCAGGATAATTCAGGGATGGAGGAAAAGAGAGAGAAAGGGAAAGAGAGAACAAAACTACTTCTAGTTGGTGTTCCTGCAGAAGATCTAGAAGATAATGCAACATAAACCAAGAAGAAGATGCTATGAAAACAGAGAAAGACCAAAACAAAACCTTCAGAAATCCAAAAATTGTCACATTTTAAAAAATCAACAACACACTGTAATATTAAATCAAGCAAATCTCTCAGAGCATAGGACACAGAGAATGAGATAGAAGACATCATTACACCTTGACTAAATAACAAACATTTTCACTTATCTCCAATTTTTAGAATCAACCTGCAGACAAACTGTGAACTACCTTGCGCTATCAGTCAGAATGTGTATATTCTCAGCCCTGTCGGTGTAAAAGGAAAGTGGTAACTGACCAAAAATGGAATGGGATGAAGGGAAGTGGAGGAAAGTATGGGAACACTGGTGTCTCATCATCACTGTCCATGATGATGCAACAAGAGATGGTGATTTACTGTCAGGAGTTGAAAAACTGACCTGCCAAGAAACCAAGTGTGATTTTGGATAGAAGTGGGGAAAAAGATATAGAGGCCAGTATTATTAAACTAATTCTTTGTATATTGTACTAGAACACTGATAAATAAGAAAAATAAATTAAGAAACAGCAATATGAGCAATTTTATATGAAGAAATGGAGAAAAATACATGAATAGACCAAAGCAAAGACAATGATAAGTAGTTGCCTCTGACAAATGGGACTGGAGTAAGGAACTTACCAGAAGCCAAGAATTATTGCTTTTCATTCTAAGTGTTTCTATACCTACTTGACATTTTAAACCATGAGCATTAAATACAATACACACATTAATTTTAATGCACTGTTAGAAAACTAAACATCTTCCATGTACCTCAATCTCAAAACATTTAAGAGGCTGCCTCTGACCTTTTGTATTTCTTTGGTGGATGCTCAACATTCCCAGCATCATGGGGGTCATTCTTCAGCCATGCTTGTTATGATAAGGGTATATTTACCTGTGTGATAGTGTGATCTATCTCCAAACTAAAAACTAGTAGTAGACAGAAATGAGCAGCAATAATCTCATCTGACCTGTAGAGTCAGATATGCTCACAAAGGATGTTGATATTTAGCCTTCAAAAATATGCTGAGTTCATTACAAATGAGGTAAACCCTTGATTATTTAGAATTCTTAACCAGAATCACTACTTTGCTGCATTTTACCCAAGAGGAGAAAGGAAACACACGTGTGTTCACATCTCACTCCAGCCCTGATCTAGTGGAAAAACTAAGTTCCCAAGCATGCCCAGTATAGATTCATATCAATTTCCTTGGACTCACCGAGGTTCAGAAAGGTAATGTGTAGAACTAAGAGGCTTTTTTTTCCTTCTTCTTTGTACCTTTTAATATTTCCCGTTTTTGCAAAATGCAGATATATTACTTTCAGTAGATAAAAAGAAAACAAAAGCTCTCAGGGAGTTGGTGGAGAGCTAGGAATGAAAGCTTGAGAGACCTCAATTATCAGATAAAGAGAAATACATTTCAATACATTTCAATTCCAAATGATGCACTAATGAGCAAGGAAGGAGGTGGAGGGTTTCGATTTTTACTTACATGGTGGTACAGCTTCCTAAAAGAAGTTCTGGTCGAGCCCTGTGTCAACCTTCCCCTTCACTGAGCTTGTAAACTGCTAAAATCTCTCTTACCATAATTTTCCTTCTCATTTTCATGCTGTTCTATGTCACTAAATTCATCTTTTAAATTCATTGTGTGTATTGGGTTTATTTGTTTACACATTATAAAGGTAATCCATGCTCCATGCAGAAATATTAGAAAATACTGAAAAGCACATTTAATTTTGCAATCTGCTTGGCAACTTACTGTGAACATTCTTACTTCGGTAAATATATTTCTCCCCAAATTGTTTACTTGTCACAAAATATCCCATCTGATGCCTGTCTTATACTTGTCTTAATCTTTTATTGTTGGATATTTCGAGTGTTTCCAGTTTCTGACTATGCTCAATAATGCATTGGTGAATATCTTTATACATACATTTTTGCACACATCTCTGAGACTTACTTCAGATAATATGAAATTACTAGATCAAAGGCCATACTTTTTTCATTTTATAAGCATTTTCATTATTATTTTTTATAGTATACATCTAGTCCAGTTCGTTGGAAACAATTTAGGGTATATTAAGGGTGATTTGAGAACTATTCTTGGCAACACAATCTGCTTTGCACAAACTCAAAAAATCTCCAAAGTTTTATCTTATTGTAGCTATTACTAGGATTTATAAATCAACCTATATGAAGGGAATTTCAGACCAAGAATGATTCTCCAGGATCACATATCAGAAACAGAAAATGCTGTTACTTATCAAGAACTGAACATGTGCCAGGAACTATGCTTAATATATTACATGAATTATATAATCTAATCCTTACAATAACCACTGGAGGCAGGGGCTATTGCAAAAGAAGAAAACAAGTTTTTTAGAGGTTAAACTATTTGAAAGACCATATTTTAAAGTCTTCCATAAAATCTATTACTTAAAATCTTTTAATTCATTAAATTCATTTTAATCCACATCTTTCTTTTAATCCACATCATCTCATCCCTTCAGGATACACCCTTTTCAATACATCATTTTGAGATTGATATGTAGAAAAAAAGACCAGAAATAATTCATCAAATATACTGGAAGTAAATATACCAAAATGTCTTTATTTGAGTCTGAGTAATGGATTATGGATGATTTTGCTTTTTACCCTTTACAGAATTTCTCAAACTTTCTCTATGATCACATATTACTTCTTTAATTTAAATTTGCCAACATTTATTGGTCAGGTTGTGGAGAAAGGGGAATCCTCTTCCACTGTTGATGGGAATACAAAGTGGTGTTGCTACTATGGAAAATAAAACGGAGATTCGGGATCCCTGGGTGGCGCAGCGGTTTAGCGCCTGCCTTTGACCCTAGCGCGATTCTGGAGACCCAGGATCGAATCCCACGTCGGGCTCCCGGTGCATGGAGCCTGCTTCTCCCTCTGCCTATGTCTCTGCCTCTCTCTCTCTCTCTCTCTCTCTCTCTCTCTCTCTATCATAAATAAATAAAAATTTAAAAAAAGAAAAAAATACGGAGATTCCTCAAAAAGTTGAAAATAGAGCTAACCTATCACCCAGCAATGGCACTACTGGGTATCTACCCCAAAGATAATCCAAAGGGGCACCTGAACCCCAATGTTTATAGTAGCGATGTCTGCAATAGCCAAACTATGGAAAGAGCCCAGAAAGAGCCCAGATGTCCGTCAACAGATGAATGGATAAAGAAGATGTGGTACATATATACAATGGAATACTACTCACCCATCAAAAAAAATGTAATCTTACCATTTGCAAGGATGTGGATGGAACTAAAGGGTATTATGCTAAACAAAATAAGTCAATCAGAGAAAGACAATTATCATATGATCTCACTCATATGTGGAATTTAAGAAACAAAACAGATGAAATAAGGGAAAGGAGGGGAAAATAAAACAAGATGAAATAAGAGAGGGTGACAAACCATAAGAGACTCTTAATCATAGGAAACAAGCTGAGGGTTGCTGGAGGGGAGGGGGTAGGGGATGAGGTAACTGGGTGATGGAATGAGCACTGGGTATTATTTAAGACTGAAGAATCACCGACCTCTACCTCTGAAACTTATAATATAGTATATATTAATTAGTTGAATTTAAATCTAAAAAATAATAAATTTGTCAACATTTAAAATCTAAAACGTCAGCATTCATGTGTATAGTTTATATAGTGTCAACCTGTTTCCATATCCAACTTCTCCTTTTGTCTTTATCTAAACTGCTCATGGACCTTTGAGAGAATTACTTTCAGTTCTCTGAAATTGAGAATTTCAATTCTCAGTTGAAGAAATGGAAGGCTCCTCATCCAATGGAGCCAAATCCATAGAACTGGCTCTGTCAGTCAGATTTTCTAACTGAGATATAGAGACTGCCATTAGTAATTGGTAGGTTCTAGAGCTGAAAAGTCCTATAGAAAAGGCATAATGTCAAGTGAAATAAGTCACACAGGGAAAGACAAATATTATATGATCTAACTTGTATATAAAAAATATATATTTTTAAAAACCTAATATTTCAAGAACAGATTGGTGGTTGCCAGAAGAAGGGGAATAGGGACAAAATGTGTGAAAGAGCCAAAAAGCATAAGCTTCCAGCTAAAAAATAAATAAATCATGGGGACATAGTGTACACCATAGTGACTAACACTGTATTGCATATATTTGAAAGTTGCTAAGGGAGTAAATCTTAAAAGTTGTCATCACAGGAAAAAAAAATTCTGTAACTAGGTACAGTGACAGATGCTAGTTGGACTTAGTGTGGTAACATTTCATAATATCTACAAATATTGAATCATTATGCTGTACACCTGAAACTAATATATGTCAGTTATATCTCAATTTTAAAAAAAAATCATATAGCACAGATCCTATAGCATAAGAGCCAGAGTAACTCCTCAGCTCGATGAAGTTTTGGAATACAGGTGAGGTCCATAGCCGATGACCAAGAAAGAATTCTTGAGATGTCTTTGGTGCAAAATGGTGGTTTTATTAAATCACGTACAGGACCCATGGGCAGGAAGAGCTGCTGCCCCGGGCCTGTGAAGGGGTGGCTGATTATATACCCAGGAGCTGGGGAAAGTAAGCAAAAGGGAGATTTCAAAAGGATTTTCGGATGCTAAGGAGGACCTAGAAGATACTAGAGGCCTTGCCATTGTCAAGTTAAAGGTTGCTTTTCCCTCTAGCAAGGCATTCACACTAAGACAACTGGAAACTTCCTAAAGAATGTCACACATATCCCACTCGGGGTGGGGATCATTTGTGAGATATCAGCTTATGCTTTGTCCTCAGCTAACCCTCTGTTTTTTTTTTTTTTATTGGAGTTCAATTTGCCAACATATAGCATAACACCCAGTGTTCATCCTGCCAAGTACCCCTCTCATTGCCCATCACCCAGTCACCCCAACCCCCCGCACACCTCCCCTTCCACTACCCCTTGTTCATTTCCCAGAGTTAGGTGTCTCTCATGTTTTGTCACCCTCACTGATATTTTCACTCATTTTCTCTCCTTTCCCTCTATTCCCTTTCACTAATTTTTATATTCCCCAAATGAATGAGACCATATAATGTTTGTCCTTTTCCAACTGACTTATTTCACTCAGCATAATACCCTCCAGGTCCCTCCATGTCAAAGCAAATAGTGTGTATTTGTCATTTCTAATGGCTGAGTAATATTCCATCAAGTTGACCAAAGCTTTGTACAGGCCTCAGATGTGGGACACAAATACCCAGAAGTAGGCCCAGGAAGCCAATTTGCAGGAAGAAATGGAGGTTTGTTCCTGGAAAGGCAGAAACACAAGACTGTATGTCCTCAGAAAGACACACACAGAGGTAACACAATCACTCATTTTTGGATCTTGGTCCTGTCCCCACGAATCCTGGGGCAATTTCTTTTCCATCATGTATGCTATTTATGAGATAACCAGTTGTATTTTTACCAAGAAAAAAAGGAAAAAGAATAAATATATATAATATATTATATGTATTTATATATTATATATTAATGTATTTATATAATGTATTATATAATGTATATTATAAATATGATGTATATTATATGTATATATATTATATATACATATATATAATAAAATACATATCTACATGAGTTTTTGTTCTTTGGGCCCACAACCTTCTTAGTTGAGCAACATAAGACAATGACTTCATACTAAGTGTGGTGTAAGAACATTGACATTCTAAACCTAAAGTGCAAATGGGGAGCCCAGGTGCCTCTTTCCAGCCTCAGGCAGGACAAACACTTATATACAGCAGATTTTACACAAAATCTGAATCTTTATCTTCCTTTGAAAATATTCCATAGTTCAAGCATCACTGCATCCCACATTTCTGTGAGGCCTGACTTGGCTGGAGTGGAGCAGCTGCTGATGCTGTTAGACATGATGTGTCCCTCGCGGCTCCCATTGTGCACCAGCACAGACCTTCTAGGGCACCTCTCCTGACCAGCGACATTCCTCTCCTCTACCATTTAGGCATCCCCATAGGAGTCAAAGTTCCTGATTCCCTATTCTAAAAGATCTACTCTGAATTTCTCCCTCTCTTGTGCCTGCTTCTGAAGGTCTGATTCCTGGGTTCTTTATAAGAGATTACAGGCAACGCTCACTGCATCTCCTGCACCCTCCTGCACCCTCACCAGAGTGTCCTCTTTTAACTCAAGTTAATGGCTTGTCATTAAAGGGTGAGTTGGTGCCTGAGGAACCAGACATTTCATCTGCCTCGGCAGTATGTCTGTGGCAAAGGATAAAAGCTAGAAAAATCAAAACTTCCTCATTTCTCCAGAAAACCTTTTTTTTTTTTTCTAAATTAGAAATATCCATGGGGGAGGGGGGATTTTTCTGCATTCTTTGACACCACATCATTATCCCAAGCCCAAACACAAGCCATGAGGCTGAGGGATGTTATGAAGGATCTGGTCTGAACATTAAAATTATTCATCTCCAATTATGAAATTGCCTGGCTTACAGAATTGATTATTAGATGGTGTTCATTTGGGGGCCCTGAAAAACTATTTTTGAAGAAGCAAACAGGACATGATGGTATTTCACACTTTGGATGAAAGCAATGCTCACCGGCTTTGAGCACCTGCTGGCACCTGAGTCTTCTTCACCCTTCCATGTGCCTTGGAATAACTCACGGGGAGAAAGGACGACTAAGTGAGGCCACAAAAAAGATCGTCATCTCCAGAGTCTTGAAAATCTGAGGTCCTTGGCATTTGCTAAACCCCAGGGGAAATGTTTTTGATAAAAGTGGATGCTTCTGGAAGACGGTTAAGAAGCAGAAGGTTTTCTTTTACCCTTAATTTTTTGAAAGCTTTTGACTTGAACCATTAGTATCTTTGAGCCTAATCCCTGGCAAGCTGATATATTTGACAGAATAAAGTCTTTTCTCGTGAGACCTAAATGAGCTTTTCCAATTTACCACTTGAGGGCAGGAGATTAAACCTGAAACTGAACAAAAATTCTGAGCTAATAAAGAATGTCCTACCTTTTCTCTACAGGATCAGGCTGGTATGAGGCAGGAGGAAAAGTTATCAACTATGCCACTGCCTCTTGTTTATCAAGATAACATATTTCTCAGCAGAAATATTCCAAATCGTGAATTTCAAACACTGTCTCAAATTAGAAGTCCAGCCAAGCTTTAACTGCAGTCAATATTACCCAAACTTTAACCAAGTTATTTTAATCCTTAATAATAATAATAATAATAATAAGTAGAATGATAATGAATAGAACTGAATACATAATAATAACATAGAATAGATACATTTACCCAATTCGCCATTCTACAAGTCTCAGCTGGACACAAGGAAACACTGGTGAGTTAATTCAGCGATGAACTGTCATTCTCCAACAAGAATACTGAATGTTAACATACCTGATTGGGAACTAAGATTAAAGGTACATGTAAAAGGAGCTACACGAGATCTGGAGGGAATTCGACCCTTTCATTCCACGGTAATGTCATTCTACAGCCCCCTTAACATTGTACATTGAATATGAAATGTCTGCCTGTATCCATCACTACAGAGATTCACAAAGAGCTTTAAATTATAACTCCGTTTGAGTAACCACAGGCTTGTTGCTAGGTGTTTGTTTCATTTTTAGTAAATTGAGAAATAAGGGACTCCAGCAGACAAAAAATAATCAGGAGCTACCTGGGATATGACCCTGCGATCTCTGCCAGGTTCTGACTTTAGATATCCAAGAAACCTGTGGGCCTCAGTTCAGGTCTCCACGGAGGTCCAAACACCACCACTCCAACCTCACCTCACAAAGACACATTTCTATCCTCAGGAGGCAGCATTTGTGATAAAATGTTAGGTATACTTTATTAACAGTAATGACTCTGGTGATAAGAAGGTGATTAAGCCAGTTCCTGATTTGCTGGTTTGCTAGAAAATGATCTTACCTGACAATACAAAGTGATATTTTTAAAAAATAAGTGCACCACTGTTTCCTCCCTAGCTGTACTCCTTATGAAATATCAGATCTCAGAAGGAAATTAAATCACAAAATGCTGTAATGACTCATTTAACAGATACAGTCAGAGAGTACTAAGTTACAGGTGAATGAATTTTCCAAATAACTTGAAATTTATCCCATTAAACATCAATTCCTTAAAAGGTTACTAGGTAAATATATAAATTACATGTAATACAAATGTGTATAAATTATCATTGTGCAGTATGATATATAAATTATAATATTGTATGAATTAATTATATGAGTCGCCTTTTTGCCTTCTAAAACATAAGGCATTGAACATGTGATAACACAGTTCCCTAATCTGGAACATGTGTGTATATGGTAATCACAGTATCCTAACACTGCCATGCGTTTTGATTTGACTTTTTGAAATTTTTCAGTCTCCTTTTCAATTTCAGCTGTTTGGTATCATTTCAGGATAATAGTCTTTCTCAGCTACCCGAAATACCTCTTATATTAATTCCTTATTTCTAATTTGCTGTGGACAAATAGACTAGATTTTTAGAAGAGTGTGTGTGTGTGTGTGTGTGTGTGTGTGTGTTTTATGATTGTAAACCAGTCTTTAAAGACTATTCCAAGACCACAGTGCAGAACTTTAAGTTACTGGAAAACTACAGCCACATCTTTGACTTCTCAGAATTCTCTTTCGCTGGTTCTTAGCTAAGCTCCCAGGAGTTGATGTGGCTGGTTAGGTGACATCCTGATAAACAAGGTATTAATGAAGCATGATATTATATAAATTCTTTTCAATTGAAGATTAAGAAAACATTTCAAGTTTCAAGACTGTCTTATTTCCATCCTCAAATTATGCAACCTTGATGTGCAATGTAAATAAAATATTACTGAGTATAAAGCTTAATTTAACGCTTAAAGAGCAAAGTATTAATTTGGGATCACAAATGTTTGGGGAGAGAAGTAAAAGGCAGCATATTAACGAACACTCTTCTAATGAATCTTGAAAGAATTATACTAGTCACGCACTTCAAAGTCCCACGTTTACCTTGCTGGCTTGTTCAAGCACGCCTGGGGCCCCAGCTAAGGATTCTGCTTCTGAAAGTCAAGGGAGGAGCAATACCTCACTGTTTTTAAACTCCCTTAGTTAATGGTGAACAAGTGTTGAAAACCACAAGGACTAGCCCCTCCAGGTTATTACCCACTGCAGGAATCCTCTCCCTTTTATATTATTACTCCTCCTCCTTCTCTCCTCTTCATTACCAGCTCTTGTCCTCTTCTTCCTCTATTTCTCTTCTCTCTCCTGCCCCTTGGGCTTAGCAGAGGGGCAGTGCTCTCTTAAACTACTGTGAAGTCTTCTGGTTTTTCTAAGGCACTAATATAACTTCCAGACTTACTTTGCTCACAAGTAATATCTCCCAGGACACCTGGGTGGCTCAGTAGGTTAAGTGTTCAACTCTTGGTTTCAGCTCAGGTCACAACCTCAGGGCCATGAGATCAAGCCCATGGCCAAGCTCAATGCTCAACAGGGAGTCTGCTCACTCGCTCTCTCTCTCTCTCTCTCTGACTCTCTCGCCCCTGTGCCTTCCCCTACTTGTGCACTAGCATAATCTCTCTCTCAAATAAATAAATCTTAAAAAATAATATCTCCCAACTTCTATGCTTTCCCACTCATATTGCTCTTCATTTATTTCCTCCTGCTTCATGGTATAGTTAATTATTTTTTACTTGCCCATAATCCCACAAATTCTAAATTGACTGAGGACAAAGATTATTTCCTATTCCCCCTGATATCTTCATAATGCCTAGTGAACAGTGGGCATTAACTCTATATACATATACATATAATGTATATTTAATTAAATTGATGTTATTTGTACACAAGGAAGGAGAATATACTATATTTATATGTGTTGTTTTCCAAAGCACTTCTATATCCATGTTCTTAATTTAAACATATAACAAGCCAATGGTTTAAATGAGTCCAAAATGGTCATTTATTATTTAACCTACCTGGCATTCATTTACTTTTATTCTGATACCAGCACTCTGATTTTTCCTGGGGAAGGATTCCTACACTTCTTTTATTCCAAGTGGTACAGGTGGTACTACCTCCAGCCCTGACTCCACAGATGGTCATGTGATAGATGTGTGGCCTAACAGGGCACAATACTCCCCAGACTCTGGTGATTGATTCAGGGATGAGCATGTGGCAAAAAGAAGGAAGGAAGGAAGGAAGGAAGGAAGGAAGGAAGGAAGGAAGGAAGGAAGGAAAGAACTGAATTCTGGGACTTCTGTGAAACTGTTAGGAAAACAAAATAACTCCTTTCTTTTGTTTTATTTAAATTCAATTTGCCAACATATAGTACAATACCCAGTGCTAATTACATCCTGTGTTCTCCTTAATGCCCATCACTCAGTTACCCCATCTCTCCACCCACCTCCCCTTCTGCAACACTTTGTTTCCCAGAGTTAGGAGTCTCTCATGGTTTGTCTCCCTCTCTAATTTTTCCTCATTTCATTTCTCCCACTTCCTTTATGGCCCCTTTCACTATTTCTTATATTGCACATAAAAATGAAACAATATGATGATTGTCCTTCTCTGATTGACTTATTTCACTCAGCATAATATTCTCTAGTTCCATCCACATTGATGTAAATGGTAGCTGTTCATCCTTTCTGATGGCTGAGTAATATTCCATTGCGTATATAGACCACATCTTCTTTATCCATTCATTTGTCAAAAGACATCATGGTTCCTTCCACAGTTTGGCTTTTATGGACATTGCTGCTATGAACTTCGGGCCACAAGTGTCCCCTCATTTCACTACATCTGTATCTTTGGGGTAAATACCCAGTAGTGCAATTACTGAGTCAGAGGATAGCTCTATTTATAAGTTCTTGAGGAACCTCCATACAGTTTTCCAGAGTGGCTGCACCAGCTTGCACTCCCACCAACAGTGTAAGAGTGTTCCCCTTTCTCCACATCCTCACCAACATTTGTTGTTTCCTGTATTGAATAACTATTTTTAATGAAGCTGTTATGACATTAAGATGTAAATTAACTTAGCATTACAAGGGAAGAACCAACAGGGAGGACACCAGAACTGTGAGAAAGAAGGGAGAAAAATGACACTTAATGACATCATTTGAACTTCTGGATCTAGTCATACCTAAAGCCTACATAGAATATTTTTGGTAAGTGAACCAATAAAAAAGCCTTTTGTACAGCAAAACAATCAACAAAAGGTAATCACAGATTGGAAAAAATTATTTGCAAACTATATGTAACATAAGATAAGGGATTGATACTCAAAATGTTCTAAGAACTATAACTCAACAGCAATCAATCAATAATTAAAATAACTCAATTAAAAAATGGGCAAAGGGGGATCCCTGGGTGGCGCAGCAGTTTGGCGCCTGCCTTTGGCCCAGGGCGCGATCCTGGAGACCCGGGATCGAATCCCACGTCGGGCTTCCGGTGCATGGAGCCTGCTTCTCCCTCTGCCTATGTCTCTGCCTCTCTCTCTTTCTCTCTCTGTGACTATCATAAATAAATAAAAATTAAAAATTAAAAAATGGGCAAAGGACCTGAATAGACATTTTTCTAATGAAGACATACAAATGGCTGACAGGTACATGAAAATATGTTCAACATCAACAATCGACATGGAAATGCAAATCAAAATCACAAAGAGATACCACCTCATACCTGTTAAAATGGCTATTATCAAAAATACAAAAGATAACAAATGTTGGCAAGAGTGTGGAGAAAAAGAAATCCTTGTACACTATTGGTGGGGATGTAAATTGGTACAATCGTTATGGAAAACAATATGGAGACTCCTCCAAAAGTTAAAAAATGATCCAACAATCCCACTCTGAGTATATACCCAAAGGAAACAAAAACAGAATATCAAAGAGATATCTGCACTCTCATGTTCATCACATCATTATTAACAATAGCTAAGAAATGGAAACAAGCAAAGTGTCCATCTATGAATGAATGAATGAATAAAGAAGATAAATACACACACACACACACACACACACACACACACGAATATTATTCAGCCATAAGAAAAGGAGACCTGCCATTTATGACAACATGGATGAATCTGGAATGCATTATGCTAAGAGAAATACACCAGACACAGAAAGACAAATACTATGTAATCTCACTTACAGGCAAAATCTAAAAAAGTAGAACTCATAGCAGAATGGTGGTTGACAGGAACCAGGGGGTGGGGGAAAGGGGAATGTTGGTCAAAGGATACAAACTTTCAGGTAGAAGTCAGTTCTGGGAAATCTAATGTACACATGGTGATGATAGTTAATAATACCATACTTCAAATTTGCTAAGTAGATCTCAAACGTTCTTATCATACATGCAGAAACAAATGATGACTATGTGATGTGATTGATGTGTTAATTAACATGACTACTGTAAGCACTTCACAATGCATATGTATCTTAAATCATCACATTGTACCTCTTAAAATGACATCGTAAAATACATAAAGTTTGCACATCATACAAATACATAAAATTTTTATATGTCAATAATAGTTCAATAAAGCTAGAGGTGAAAAAAAAAGCTATTTGAGGAGATTTTTTGCCATTTCAAAAAGGAAAGGTTCTGTTTACCCAAAAATTAATATCACTGAGGGTTAAGGTTTTATATGACCCATCTTTCACTCATGGAAGTTAAGCTAGGGAAGGTTATGGGGACCATGCTAGCTCTCCCTATAATGCCATGCTCCCTGTAACATTATTCCTCCTCAACGCAGTATCATAAAACACCAACCTTCCTACAGCAACACTTGGGGAAAGTCAGAAAACAACTTTCAAAACAAGTTAGTCAATGATGGGTTTTTTAAGTATATTGTTGCTACAAATTTATTTTACACAGTTGAAATAAATTTACCAAATATTGACAGCTTTCACAATTTTACTTATCCACAGTATGGGTGAGTATAATCACCCATTTTTCCCCATACAGTTTTCTTCCCCTCATGGTAACAAATTGGTTTGGTCTTCCCTTTCAGATTCAGGTGAGTCACTATGTCATGTGAGAAGAATAGAAACTACTCAAGCAGAATACATTTGTTAAATGTCATGAACTAGGACAAAGACATAAAACAGATCAAAATCTGTCTATGTGGCCTGACTAAATAATTCAACAGCATATGGTTCTGGAAATTCAGGCAGCTCTCAGTAGTTAGAGTTTAAGATCTCAGCCCTAGGCAGGAGGATGTTCGCTTCAGCTGTCTCAGTAATGCCTACCTATTATCAGCCCAGAATATTGGTCACTGTGTGCTCACCTGGCTTCTTCTATAAAACTGAACTTAACAAACAGAACTTAACAAAATGAGAAGAGAGGAAAATAAACCTGGAGGGCTCATGTGAAGTGTTGGGTAGTAGCTGCTGTAGCTGACGGGAATAGGATCTGTCCCTCTACTGGGTAAAAGATCAAGGTCAAGCCGCTCAATACACATGTGAAGTTAAAAAGGTCACCGAGCTTCAGGATTCATTTTGTTTTGTTTTCCATTTGTCCATAATACAAACACACACAGAGTCAATCTTCATTATTTGCAGATTTCGTATTTGCAAATTCGTCTACTTGTAAAAATTCATTTGTTGCCCCAAAGTCAATATCAGTGGTGCTTGGTGAACATGTGCAGATATGCACAGAGTAGACAAAAAAATGTTAGCCACACATGGCCCCAACAGAGATGAACAAGGCGACACCCTGCCCTCTTATTGCAGCTGTCATACTATAAACAAATCCTTTTCATGGTCTATGTAATGCCACCTTTTTCACATTATTGTTTGATGATTTCACTGTTTAAAATGGCCCCCAAGGATAATGCTGAAGTGTCCTCCAGTGTTCCCAAATACAAAAGGCTGACATGTACCTTATGGAGAAATGTGTGTTGTGAGCTTTGTCAAATATAAGTTGTAGTGTGGTTGGCTGTGAATTCACTGTTAATGAATCAAGAATATACATTAAATTGTCACATAAAGCAAGATTATGTATTGATCGGTTAATGATAATGTTGTGTGACCAGAGCCTCATAGGAATCTAACCCTGTATTTCTCCCAGAATTTTTGGTGACTTCACAAAACATAACTAATACAAATAATGAGACTTGACTGTACAAACAGATACAATATGTATATATACATATAGATATATATACGTATACAGTATGTATATGTGTGTGTGTATATATATACAGTATGTACACACACACATATACATATATATATATATATATATATATATATGCTGCATATGCCCAAATACCTTTAATTGACATTGTATACAGAGAGACCTTCATTCAAATAGCCATTTTTTAGGGAAAGGGCTATATTACCCTTTCTGTATTCAAATTGCTGGTCCAGAGACAGAGCTGTGGTGAGAACATTCAGGGCCTTTTCCCATCCAGTTCCAGCAGATAGGGAGGTGATAAATACCTAGTGCAGGACAATCTGGCTGTGGACACAGGAGATGAAAGAGCTGACTTTGATCACTTCATTGCTGCTTCCCTGATGAGTCCCGGTAATGTTATTCATGGAGGAACCATGGAAACTGCTTACCTGAGAAACAATAAAACAAGGTACAAGTACTAACTACTACCATGCTCCCTCTCCCTGAACCTGGATATAACCTTAGAATCTGCTCACCACAGGTAGCAATTATGGTGGCAATCTTTGTGTCTGCTCCCTAGCTCCCAAGTTTAAGCAAGCCATTGATTTTTCTATTAAAATCTAACAGGTTGTACTCACAGTGACCAGAGTTCTAAGGTCAGCATTATCAGCCACAAACATATGGCGTATGTGCCAGGTAAAGCATGATACAGGACAGTTTAAGAAAATACAAAAAAGTTGAAGGTAAGGTTGGCACCTTCAAGAATCTTCTAATGATCAAAGAAAAAAAGCTTAAAATTCCAATTTCAAGCTTTTGAGGGCCTTAATTAATTTGACATTTATATGAACCAATTCAGAGTTCCTATTAAAATCATGTAATGAGCGATGGCAGGTCTAACATCATGGCTCAGGCAGAAAGTATTAGCATATAAGCCTTTTGGAATAGAATGTACTATTTTGCTTTTTGTTCGTTGACTTCTCTTTCAGTGACAATTATACACCATGCACATAATTGGAGCTCAATCAGTATGTCTTGAATTAAATAGAAGATACCTGGTTATTTGTTGATATCATCTTAACCTAAAGCCCTCCTGGCCTTAGACAAAATCAGACAGTTATGGATCTTACTATGTTTTGGAGTGTATTCCATAATGACTTTTTCCAAATTGCTCAGGATGATAAAGGAGAACAGATCTACCTAACACGTGTCCCCAGACATGGTATGTATATGGCAGAAGGGATGCACAAGGAAATAGAGAGATAGAGGCTAAGGGGGAAAAAAGTTGAGATAAGCAGCAAGGCTTTATCGCGTCCTAGCAACGTTGCACCTAGTAGAACAGTGTTAGCAACCGGAATAGCCAGTTAAATATTGTGCACTGAACCTACTCACTTACATTCATTCCTTCTCAAAATCTACTCATGCACTAACAAATCATAAACATGCAAGCCCAGCAGTTCACGAGTTTCACTCATACAAGCTTTAAAACCAGTTTTTGTTCCTCCATCCTTGCTAGGAAGAGAAAAACCAAGGTAACCAGAATCATAAAGAAGTTTTCTAATGTCAAAGAAAGTAGAAAAACACATTAAAAATGACAAAGATGAAAAGTTACAAAAATATTATGAGAAGGTAACTCACAAAACTATTATGATAGCATCAGCGATAAGACTGAAGATGGCATCCATCAAAGTACAGGGTGCCATGAAAAGAAGAAATATTTAGAGAGGGATGCCTGGGTGGCTCAGCAGCTGAGTGCCTGCCTTCGGCTCAGAGCGCGATCCTGGAGTCCCAAGATTGAGTCCCACATTGGGCTCCCTGCATGGAGCCTGCTTCTCCCTCTCCCTCTGCCTGTGTCTGTGCCTTTCCCTCTGTGTCTCTCATGAATAAGTAAATAAAATCTTAAAAAAAAAAAAAGACTCAGGGGGAGGAATGATTTCAAAAATTCTATACCTAAACAAATTATCAATTAAATGTGATCATAAAGACTTTTTAAGTACACAAGTCCTCATGAAATTTACCTGCTGTGGCCCCCTACTCTAGAAAGTACAGGATAAAATAGGTTATCCACCAGAATGAAGGTATAAACCAGGAAAGACATGGAAATAAGGAAACTCAGATCCCATTAAAAAAGCAAGACAGAATGTGTCTTAGCATAATAAAAGAGTGAAGTCCAGAGTGACTGTTGAGTCCAAGCCCAGTTTGTGTCTAATCCAAACTGGAGCAGAGGCAAAGAAGACTCCCCAGAATTTTCCTCTCCAAAACAAAAAAATAATTAGAACTGACATATTACTTAATATGTTTCAATGTATTAAGATTTTAGATAGGATAGATAATAATACTGTATTGTGTACTTGAAAGTTGCTAAGGGGGGGTGCCTGGGTGGCAGTTAAGCGTGCAAATCTAGATTTTGGCTCAGGTCATGATCTCAGGATCCTGGGATCCACACTCAACAGGGAGCCTGCTTGAGATTCTCTCTCCCTCGGCCCCTCCCCCTGCCACATGCACATGCATGCGTGTGTGCACTCTCGCCCTCTTCCTCAAATAAATAAATCTTTTAAAGAAAAAGGAAGTTGTTAAGAGAGTAAATCTTAAAAGTTCTCACTGCATAAAAAGAAATGGTGATTATGTGATATGATGAAGGTGTTAGCTGATGCTATGATATAATCATTTTGTAATTTATGTGTATTAAAACAATACATTATATACTTTAAAATTATATAATGGTATGTCAATTATATATGTTCAATAAAATTCTGAACAGTTTTTTTAAAGTTTTTCAAAGACAAGAAAAAAGAGATCTGGATATGACAGTTTGGGAGTAATATTTTCATCCATAAAATAATGGAGTAGACTAGCAGATCTGTAAATCCTTTCCAACTCAAACAACCTATGATCTCTAACCTATGACCCAAATTCTTTTAAGATGAAAATCTATATTTTAGAGCCAAGGTCAATGATGTATGGTTCATGCACTTACCTGGGAAATGAGCCAAACAATAATATTTAGAAAAACATTTATTTATATCAGGATTTTAAAAGTTGGCAATTTAGCCAAATAAGCTGTGCTTCCTCCAGTCAAACCACAATCCACCTCTCTACTCTCTTTCAGGCCCAGACTCCTAACCACGGCTCCCAGAGAAGGAGCTGGGAACAGGTGACAAGAAATACCTTGCAAATATTGGCACCTTTCACAGACAGGCCACTGGTCTGCAAACTAAGAGAATTTAAAGATTAAAAAGCCACTTAAGCATAGCACTCACATTAGCCAACTTATCTTTGCAGTTGCTAATGACCAAAAATAAAACCTTAAATATATGTGAAGTGTTCTATATACCTAAGAATGAATGATTATTTCCTATGAAATCTTTCTTTTTCTCTTTGGCCTCCATACATACAATCCTAGGGATCATGCTTGTTCAGTAGAAGTGATTTTCCAACCTACAGGATGAACATAAAAACAAGAGACCAAGAAACTTTTCATTTTTTTCCTGGTTTCTAGTTTCACTGCCCCTCTAGCCATTATCCTTGACTATATCTTCCCCATGGTCCCTCTCACTTGATCCTACCTGCCACACTTTCTCCAACCTCCCTATCATCTTTGGTGGGCCTCTGTCCTCAGATATCTTCTCCTTCCAGGATGATTTACATCCCCACACCATTCCTTAAGCTAAACCACCAGGGAAGCATCATCAAGACATCTTGGGGCAAGGATGATGGCCAAGGAAACACATTGAAACCTGCTGAAACCTGCTCAGCTGTTTCAGGAAATCAGGACAAAAGCTGAGAGTCAATTCTGAGCTTCCCCTCTGACTTTATTCAGAATCATCTCCATAACATCACAAAAGATCTGAGAGATCAGATAACCCAGGAGTAGAGAGCAGTCAAGAGGTAAATGAATGACCACATGTGACTTGGCCTTGGAAATATTCATCTAAAAGTTTGCAAGAGGTTGCATTCACATTAAGACTGCATATATATATATATATATATATATATATATATATATATATATTTATCTCAAATATATATTTATCTCAAATAATTTATGTATTTATCTGAGAGAAAGAGAGAGAGAACATGAATGGAGGAGGGGCAAAGGGAGAGGGAGAAGCAGACCCCCACCCCTAGCAGGGAGAGACTTAGGGCTCTATCCCAAAATTCTGAGATCATGACCTGAGCTGAAGGCAGACCCAGGTGCCCCTAAAGCTATGTGTTTTTAAATCGGGCTGAACTGGGATTCTAAATGTTTGGGGAGGCACCTTCTACCCTGAGTTTTTATAGTTTTTACAGTTTGCAGATTAAGACACAGCTCAATAGCCAGAAAGCGTTTGTGCAGATAGCAGAGGGTACAATTTGTTACACTGGAAACACCTAATTCTTCTAGATCCATATATCTCTGTACACAAAGCTTACATGAAGAAACAGTTAAAGTTCCACACCAAGGATTGCAAATTCACCTGCCTGGAGGAGTCAGAAGTTACCATCAATGACTGGCCATAGGCAGGCACAGGAAAGAGGGCAACTATAGCAAACAATTGGAGCAAGGAGGTCCCATCCGAGTGGCAGCACCTACTTTGCTTCAACCAACTACTATCATGCAACACCATGTGACTATTGCCACCCTATGTTTTGTTCTTGAACAGTAAAATGTCTTTCAAACACTAGAAAGGAAAAAGAAAAATCTGTAAACTTAAACTACCAAATCTATCACATTATAGGGAGTCATGCAAATTTTTATCTTTGTCTGCCAAGAAGAGGGCAGTATTGGGAAGGTTTACATAGCCCTCCGGGGGACAGCTCCAAATTTCAAATACCTCAAACGTGACCTCTGTCATGCGCTTCGCTCTCGTCAACGTCAGCAGGAGTTAAGAATTTATCAGATCAATTATATCAAGATTTTCAAATGAAGGCCTTCTTTTTATCTCTCATGGATCAAATATTTATTTCATAATCCTTGGGAAAATATGGATGCCAGCCTAAACAAAGAATCCTGAATTTTTCTATTTAAGAAAATATTTGTACTAATAAGAGGCCAAAAGAGGCTTTTAGGTAAATTGACAAAAGATCAGTTTTCTGTGTCTGGCATTAAAACTTTTGACAGCAAATTAGGTAAAAGTGTCAGAAGATATTCTTAAAAGTCTGACTGCTCAGGAAGGATTTAGGGATATGAGTGTGCAGCTGAGTATCAGGACGTTACTGGCATTTGTCCTCAGTCAGTGTTTGGCAGACTGTTTCCACAGGATAGGATTGTCCAGTCTCTCCTTCATTTATCTCAAATTCAAAAATTAAACTAGTGTTTTTATTGGGGCACATGGGTTAGAGGAGATCCATGAAGAAAAGAAATGGGTTGGCAAGAGATAAAATTCAAATACCAAGTAACATCTTAAATTGAATTGTTTTGAAATAATCTAACAACAAGGTTATGAAAGTCTAAAAACATTTTAAGTGTCAGAAGCTCAGAATCCTACAGTATTTCTAATTAGCAAAGTTCAGCTAATAAAAGGAGGAGAAGCTCTCAAGATTAAATCCAGCTGATGCTTCTGACCACTTCCACTTAACCAGTCCTCCTAACTGAGCCAGGGCTCCTTTCCTCTGTAAAACATCTGACTGATTTTACATTGGACAATTACGACTAGTAGGTTATTTTCTAGAATGCCCACACACTCGTTTTATGTTCACTTTGAGGTCTGTTACATTTTTCTCAAGTCAGCGTACACCAGTTTTCCTACTCTTACAATTACATAATTTAATTAAATGTCACACAAACTGATGAAATAAGAGTGGGGAGAGTTTGGAGTTTCTACAAAAACCTAGTTGAATACAAAGAGTTGACAAAGGCAAGAAAATTGTGGGTAACATATTTGTGAAAGAGTGTGAAATATTCATAAAAATCCAGACAGATTCTGCTTTCCGACTGCCTCACAACTCTAGCTCCTAGTTCTCTGCTTTTAGTAAACTGAACATAGTAGACAATGTATTGTGGACAGGCTGGATGCAAGGGAGCTGACTGCGCTCCCTTCTGCTCACTTACACTCAAACGAGAGGCCTTGACTCATCAAAATATTAGTGAACAACATGAATGTATTTAAAACACATACATATTATTTTCATGAGTCCCTTTTCTTTTTTCCTTTATCTATTTGAGTATAGTTGACACACAATGTTACATTAGTTTCAGGTGTACAACACAGTGATTCAACAATTCTGTACATTGTGCTATGCTCCCCACACGTGTAGCTACCATCTGTCACCACACAACGTTATAATACCATTGGCTACATTCCCTTCACCCCTTTGCTGTCTCTGTTATTCCCATGACTTACTCCATAACTGAAGCCTGTGTCTCCCACTCCCCTTCACTCGTTTTGCCCATCCTCCCCAGCCACCATCAGTTTGTTCTCTGTGTTCACGGGTCTGATTCTGCTTTGTGTTTTGTTGTTCATTCATTTGCATTTTTAGATTCCACATATGACTGAAATCATACAGTTTCTGTCTTTCTCAGTCTGACTTATTTCATTTAGCATTGCACACTATATCCAACCATGTTGTCTCAAATGGCCTGATCTCATCCTTTTTAAGGTTGTGTAATATTCTAGTTTGTGTGTGCATGCGCATGCTTGTGAACAAGCATACTGTATCCTCCTTATCCATTCATCTATCTGTGGACACTGAAGTAGCTTCTAGATCTTGGCTTTTGTAAATAATGCTGAAATAAACATAGGAGGGCGTATATCATTTTGCATTTGTGTTTTTGTTTCTTTGGGTAAATACCCAGTAGTGGAATTACTAGATCATATAGTGTTTCTATTTTTAATTTTTGGTAGGAAGCTCCATACTGTTTTCCACAGTGGCTACACCAATTTACACTCCCACCAACAGTGCATGAGTGGTCCTTTTTCTCCACATCCTCGAGAACACTTAGGTCTTTGTGATTCTAGTTGTTTTTCCAGATGTAAGGTGATACCTCACTGTGGTTTTTATTTGCATTTCCTTGATAATTTGTGATGTTGATTAATCACTAATAATGAACCTCTTTTCAATTTATTGGTCAATGCCAATCACATCAGATAATAGGGATTCTACTATGGTCATTCCGAGTAAACTCTATGTTCAAAATAAACAGGAAACACTTTGACCAAAATGTATGTTGTTTGTAGCCTTTGGGTTTTAAACTACTGTCAAGATAGAAATTATCTCCTCAGCCTAACATCCTAGCATGACAATTAATTGCAAAGTTAACATTTCAGTGAACCCAAATCAGGGTAATACCTATATGGAAACTGTCTGCTATGAAGTTGCTTTTTTCTCCTTGATCTCATAAAAATGTATATGTTTGTTTCATAATTAAGATAAATAAAATTATCAAATCACTTTACATTATCTAAAATGAATTCTGTCTTTAAATCTATGAAATATTCACAATTAGGCCAAAATTTTGAGAAGTAATAATCATTAGTAATTTTATGTGCCAGACCATATTAATAAAATGTAGATACACCATCTAATTTTACACATTTTTCACAGAAATATATACCTGAAAAAAATTAAGTGCCAGAGATAATAAATAAGTAGTCAGCAGTCACGTAAGGTGAAGGGCAATAGCCAGGATTTGGCTTCTGGTCTCTTGAACTCCCTAGCTGGTACTCATCGACACAACACTACCAAGAGCCCCCAGAATATGTTACTTTGACACTACTTAACCAAAGGCTCCCAGAATCTTTAGAATACTTATATTTTATTTTTTTAATGGTTCAATGCAATTTTTAAGTCACTAGTTGTAACATGAAATTATATAATTTAAAAGTACTAGATGGTCTTGCATAAAATTTCCCTGGAACAGAAAAGTATACATATATATTACTAATAAGAAAGTACTTCAGAGGAAGGACATAAAAAAAATAATTCTGTGACTTTTTTTAAAGATTTACTTTTTTATTCATGACAGACATGGAGAGAGGCAGAAACATAGGCAGAGGGAGAAGTGATCCTGGGATCCCACGATCATGTGAGCCCAAGGCAGATGCTCAACCACTGAGCCACCCAGGTGCTCCTAATTCTGGGATTTTTAACTCATTCATACAAATACCTACTCTGGGGTTATACTCAGCACTGAGAGTACAAAGATGCCTAAGACACTATGATTGTCCTTAGGGAGCCCATGATCTGGGTGAGGAAGAGATAATTAAGCTTTTGTAACATGATATCCTAGCAGTTCAAATAGAGATCCACCCTCAACTGCAGAAGCTAGAGGTCATGAAAACCCTCAACAAACTGGGTATAGAAGGAACATATCTCAATACTATAAAGGTTATGTATGACAAGCCCACAACTAACATCATACACAAAAGCAAAAGGCTAAAAGCTTTTCCTCTAAGATCAGGAACAGGACAAGTTCGCCCACTCTCATCACTCTTATTCAACAGAGTACTGGAAGTCCTTACTAAAACAATCAAGCAAGATAAAGAAATAAAAGCCATCCGGCACAAAAATAGACATATAGATCAATGGAACAGAATAGAGAGCCCAGAAATAAACCCACACTTAATGGTCAATTAATCTACGACAAAGGAGGCAAGAATATGCAAGGGGAAAAAGTCTCATCAACAAATGGTGCTGGGAAAATTGGACAGCTACATGCAAAAGAATGAAATTGGACCACTTTCTTACACTAATCACAAAAATAAGATCAAAATGGATTAAGGACCTAAAATGTGAGACCTGAAAATATAAAACTCCTAAAGAAAACACAGGCAGTAATTCCTTTGATATTGGCCGCAGAAACATTTTTCTAGATATGTCTCCTCAAGCAAGGGAAACAAAAGCAAAAATAAACTTGGGACAACACAAAAATAAAAAGCTTTTTGCACAGTGAAGGAAGCCATCAACAAAATGCCAAGGCAACCTACTGAGTGGAAGAAGATACTTGCAAATGACATCTCCAATAAGAGCTTAATATCCAAAATATATAAAGAACTTATACAACTTGACACCAAGTAATAATAATAATAATAATAATCTGATTAAAAATGGGCAGAGAACCTAAATAGACATTTTTCCAAGGAAGACATACAGATGGCCAACAAACACATAAATAGATGTTCAACATCATTAATCATGAAGGAAATGCAAATCAGAGCCACATGATATCACATTACACCTGTCAAAATAACTAGCATTAAAAACAAGAAATAACAAGTATTGGTGAGGATATGAAGAAAAAGGAACCATCATGCAATGTTGGTGGGAATGCAAGCTAGTACAACCACTGTGGAAGACAATATGGAGGTTCTTCAAAAAATTAAAAAATAGAGCGACACCTGGGTGGCTTAGTCCATTAACAGTCTGCCTATGGCTCAGGTCATGATCCTGGAGTCCTGGGTTTGAGCACAGAATCAGGCTCCCAGCTCAGCAGGGAGTCTGTTTCTCCCTCTTCCCTCCCTCTACCCCTCCCCACACCTGCTTGTGCATTCTTTCTCTCTATCTCTCTGAAATAAATAAATAAAATCTTTTTAAAAATAGAAATATTATATTATTCAGTAATTCCACCACTAGGTATTTTCCCAAAGAAAGCAAAAACATTACGTTGAAAAGATATACACCCTGATGTTTATTTCAGTATTATTTACAATAGCCAAGATATGGAAGTCCAAGTGTCTATGGACTGATAAATGGTTAAAGAATATTACTCAGCCATAAAAAAAAGAATGAGATCCTGCCATTTACAACATTGAGGAATCTAGAGTATAATGCTAAGTGAAAGAAGTAGATAGAGAAAGACAGTACTATATGGTAAATTGGTACAGCTATAGAAAAATCATGGAGGTTCCTCAAAAAAATTAAAAATAGAATTACCATATGCTCCAGCAATCCCACTTCCAGATATATATCCAAAGGAAATGAAAACAAGATATCGAAGAAATATCTGCATTCCATGTTTATCACAGCATTATTCACAATGGCCAAGATTTCATGAAAACAACCTGTCCGCCTTTAACCAACCTTTAACCTTAGGTTAAAGGAGATATGGTATATATACCTATATACAATGAAATATTATTCAGCTTACAGAGAATAAATCCTGCCATTTGCAACCACATAGGTAGATCTTGAGGGCATTGTGCTGAGTGAAATAAGTCAGACAGAGAAAGATAACTACTGTACAATATCACTTATATGTGGAATCTGAAAAAGCCTAACCCATAGGTACAAAGAAAAATGGTGGTTACTAGAGGCTTGGGGAGGTGGGGATGGGGAGATGTTGGTCAAAGAATATAAACTTCCAGTTATAAGATAAATACGTCCTGGCAATCTAATGTATAACATTGCAATTGTAAATAAGAATACCCTACTATATACTTGAAAGCTATTGAGAGAGTAGATTTTAAATATTTTCACCACAAAGAAAGAAATGGTAATTATGTGATGTAATAGGGATGGTAGTTAACACTATGGTGATAATCTATATTGTAATATATAAGTCAACGTGCTGTACACCTTTAAATTACACATGAGATACAAAATGTTTATTGAAATATCAATTACAGGGGTGCATGGATGGCTCAGTTGGTTAAACATCTGTCTCTTAATCTCAGCTCAGGTCTTAATCTCAGGATTGTGAGTTCAGGCCTTATATTAGGCTACACGCTGGGCATGAAGCCTAAGTAAATATATATATTATACATAATTAAAAGCTAGGGAAAAAGCAAAGAAGTGATGAATTTGCCAGGGAGTATGCCACAGAAAGAAGTCTTCTGTCACTGACCCTCTGCAATTGCTGTCATGTGGTACTAATAAAAAGCAGATGACTTTTAGTCCATTTTGTTTTCTGGAAACTGTCTACAACCAATGCATTGGCTTCCGCCTACACTTGGGTGAAATGTTCCCACCACCACCACCCTCCCCATCCTGGCATGCCACTGTGAATTTGAGCCTGGCTTGCTGAACGGAGAAGACAGGGAAGGTCATTTCAGACAGAGACAGTCCTATATTTGAACAAGCATGGTGCTATGAAGAAACAAGCAGGACAAGAAGTTTGATATAGCTAAGCACAGGGTACAAAGAACCAGGCTGATATAAAGATGATCTAACGTCAAGCCAGAATCACCTGACTGGCTCAGGACACCAGAATCTATCCTACAGGCAATAGGGAGACCGGGTGATCGGATGCTTTCTAGAGTCCGAAGGTCAAATCTTGGCTTGGCCATTTGGCTACTACATGATCTCAATGCACGAACCTATCATATCTGGATAATCACAAAATGCCTACTCCATACAGTTGTGTGGATTTAAGGTGATGATGAATGTTTAATAACCTGTGTGATATGTTTGGACAGAACAAAAGAGCCCACTGAAGGAGTTCAAGCAGAAGAATGACATGATCAGATCTGTGGTTTAGAAAGATTTCCCTGGCAACAGTGTGGAGTCAGGGAGAAGAATAAAGAATTTTTGTGAAAGTATAGGTAAAGGAAGAAGATAGTGTACTCCATGTAGCAGTTGCAGTATTTGGAGGACATAGGTTCTAGAGATATTTAGAGGAGGGGGATGGACTAAATATGAGGGAAGGGTATGTGGATACAGTCAGCATCTTATTAGTCTACCAACAACCAAAGTGATGATTCACACAGCATGCACATAAAATGATTTCTTTCACTCTGAATGCTTATTCATATCTACTTCTTAATAAAAAAAAATAATGAACTTTGATTAAACCTCAGGGTCAGGAGTCAAGTACACTGAGTTCAGTTCTGCCTCAGTCCCAGCTGGCTCTATGATCTGTGTCTCAATTTCCTCATCTGTAAATACGAAGAAAATATTCATTCTACTAGTCATAGGATTTTGAAGAGAATGAAGAATATTATTATCAATAATATTTCTAGTTTTGTAATATGAATTATTAAGAATGCAATTCTCCTTGGTTATATACAATGCTATTGTGGGGAAAACTCTCTATGCTATTTTTATAACTTTCCTGTAAGTCTGAAATTATTTCAAAATAAAAGCTAAAACAGTTATGAGGAAGTGAATGCACTTGCAACCCATGTGTGAATCTACATAGCTGTTCTCAGAGATGCAGTCTTCAGAAAAATGGGGACTATTCAAGCTGTGTTTCAATGATGTCCCCTGACAGATTGAACGACTGCCCAGTGACACACTGACTCTTAAAAGCTCCCTTCGGCAGTATCCGGAAATCTGCTCTTGCCAAACCTTTCTTTTCATGTTAGAATGATGGTAAACAGCAAAATCAAACAGGAACTCTTTGACTTGTTTTAAGGAAGTCTTTGGAAAACCGCTTTGAGTTTGCCATTACCACCGTTTGTCATTGCCACCATGCCCTGGAGATGCAGGGAGAAGATACTGGGGTGTCACACCTCAGCTCACATCTCCAGGAGCCTTTCTCACTTGTTCTTTCACACTAGCTCAGAAGGTCCAGGCACAATTCCTCTTGGAACACAGATCTCCAGCACAAGAAGAGTAGATGAGCATTTTTTTTTTAATGAAAATTATATGTCAGACACTACTAGCAGCTTTCCTTTCTCCTTGAAAGTGGAGAGGTTTTTGTTTTTGTTTTTTTTTTTTAAGATTTTCATTAGTAGGAGACATAAATAGGAAAATAAGGTTTGTGTATGTGTCCTGCATGCTGAGACCATTGGCATGAACATAGAAAACATAAAAACAGCTACTGCATGGCCTACTCGCCAAACCAGAAATCCACTTTACTGATGAGGAGGCAGAAGTTTAGGGAAATGAAGTGTCTTCCTAAGAGTCTCTCCTCTTAAACTTACAAGAGTCTATTTAACTTCAGAACACTCATTCCTACCTAACAATATATAGCAAATAGTCATGGGTGGATCTGGGTAGAACTATAAACAAGAAATAAATATGCATGAACAGCCATCATCAAAATAGGCTTTCATTTGCCATGAAACTACTCTGGGGAGCCTGACCTAAAATCACCCACCCTTATCCAACCATAAGAAAAATAAAGCTCCCACACAAGCAGAGCCCCTCCAAGCACACATAATCACTGGATTACAATTCTCCTCACATACACATGTGCAAAAAAGGTCTTTAGAATGGAGCGAATAATCCATTAAATACTCAATTAAAGCCATTTCCAGAATGTACAAGAATGTGATTTAGGTCACACACATGATGTCAGAACTACGGGTTGAATCTCATCAATCAATGAAGCAGAAGAAAATAAGATTGAAACCAGTTGTTTGGCTTCATGTAGCTAAAACAACTGCACGATTAACTAAATTTTTCTCTTTCTAACTGGTTGTCATGGTATTGTACAGATAGAATCTTAGACTGAGCCTGCAGACATCAACGAATTTGTGACATTCTTCCTTGACCCTTATATTGCAATTATATTCTCATATCATTCTCAGATGACATAGAATCACAATCCAGTCTCTTAAAAACCTCAGAAATTTGGGGTGGGAAAGCCAGTGAGTCAGTGGAAGGCCATATTTTTAATCATTTTAAAAGATGGTTTTATTATTTTCAAATATTGTACACATTCAAAACTCACATCCATAAGTACTAAAAGTAAATTCAATTAAAACAATGAAAAAAATGGTAAAAGTCTCCACTGCATAGTGGCATATCAAAAATATACAGTTATTTCAGCATACGAATATCAATTGCTTAGTACTGGGATAAAGGCACTTTTACTCAATGAGAACTGCAATAATGCTGATAGTCATTAATGGTTATTGGAAATTCAGAACAAACCAGAAGTTTTACATGTATTTTCTCCTTAAACCTCCCCATGACCATTTAAGATGGAGTCCAGCATGATCCCAATTGTACAAGTGAAGAAATTAAGGTCAAGGAGAGTAAGTGCCTTGGCTGCAATCACAGAGCTAGCAAGGGATGGGGGCCCCTGCCCGTGAGACTCCATGGCATGAAGCCTTAACTCCACCCTGCAAAACCTCTGCATGCACACACTCTAAACTGCCAGATATCCAAAGCTAACTCCTTCAGTTACATTTCTTATCCAACTCTAGCCCCTATTTCCAATCTCACTGAGACCAGAGGGCTCCTTTCAATAAAGAATCAATGTTCATTGCAGCATTATTTACAATAACCAAGATGTAAAAGCAACCCAAGTGTCCATTGGTAGATGAATGGATAAAGATGTGGAATATGTATGCAATGGGATATTATCCAACCATAAAAAGAATGAAATCTTGCCACGTTTGACAACATGGATGGACCCAGAGAGTATTATGCCAAGTGAAATAAGTCAGACAGAGAAAGAAAAATACCACATGATTTCACTTACATGTGAAATCTAAAAAAAAAAATACGAATGAACAAACAAAACAAGACAGAAACAGATTCACAGATACAGGAAACAAGCTGTTGGTTATCAGAAAGAGGAGGGGTTAGAGGGCAGAAGAAAATGGTGAAGGGCATTAAGAGGTACAAGCTTCCAGTTATAAAATAAATAAGTCATGGAGAAGTAATGTACAACATAGGGAATACAGTCAATAATACTGTAATAGCTTTGTATGGTTACAGATGGTAGCTAGACTTACCATGGGGATCACTTCATAATGTATAAAAATATCAAATCACTATGATATATACCTGAAACTAATAGAATAGTGTGAGTCATTCATACATCAATAAAAGAAAAGAATCAATGAATAGTGAGCAGTTAACAATTTTGAAATGTAAAAACAAAGCTTGAAATCTAAAGTAACTAACTGAAATGCCCAATTCAAAATAAAGACATTTTTATTTCAGCAGTAACATTCAGGATTTTAATCCACAGCCACCATTTTTAAGAGATATATTTCTTCCTGATTTGTGGAGCTATTAAAATAAAGACTTGAACACCAAAGAATAATGATTCTTTCCTAAGCCAAGGAAATTAGCGATCCTCAGATCCACATTCAATCTGACCTTTTCTATAACATATTTTGGTTAGTGCCTTGGAGATGTGCACAGTCGTTACGGAAGCCTCTCTTTGGTCTCATTCCCCAGACACTACACAGGAAAGATGCAGTGATGCCATGTTCACCAGTGCTCGAGAGATGCAAATGGATACTAGAAGAGAATTAAATCAGCAAACACACTGCCGCACAGGGATTTTATATTATCTGCCCCCCGAGGTTCAAAAGTGGGAGGCTGACAAAGTATGCACCATACCTCAGTAGGCAAAAGCAACAACTCATTATCTTAGAACACAATCCCTAATGTTCATGACTTAAAAATAAAAGGAAAGGGTAATAATTTTTCATCTATAATGGGTTTGATAGACCACAGTTCTGATTTCCCCTCCCCACTGAATTATTAAGGAGAAAGTCAATATGAATATGCAACAGAGTTGTGTCCTTCTTTCTTTTTTTGGCAAACTGGTCTTGGCTCCTAATTCCCAGCAGTATCAATTAACAATGCATAATTTTAATAGAATGCTCGAAAGTACAGAACTGGCGCTGTAAAAATTAATTGTCTTGAGCTGATTTCCTGTAGACACCATTAATCAATATTATGCCATCCTGCAAGCAGCTGCTAGCCTTCTTCCCAGTGATTCGAGAGAGGAAGGAATGTGAATAAGGTGGCCACAAGCTCTGCAGGTGTGTGGGTGACATTTGAATTTTTAACATCTTGGAATGTAAAACCCTGGAAAGAAAATGAATAGCTTTGTTTCTTAAGCTAAAGCTGAAGTTCTTAAGATTTTAAAGTGATTTAGATTAAATGATTTAATTAAACAAGGTACGAATGAAGATTTTTTGTTACAACAGTACCTAAAATTTGATCACTTGTTTGAAGTTCAAACTCTGGAAATTACACCCATTTATGTCAAGGAGTATTACATACAGTCATTTGGTATGTCCAGAAAGAAAATGATACAGTCTATATAATAGAGAGAGTTTTTAATCTCTGAATTCACATGTATTAAAAAAAAAAAAAAAAAAAAGAGCATTCACTTTAGAATAACAGGAGTCCAGGCCTGGCTCCACCACCTCTTCTCCTGTTGAGTAGGACAATGTGGAAACTAACATTCGACCTCTTGGAATGAGAGTTGGAATCATTTATAGTTAAGAGGAAGGAAGGAAGGAATCTCTAAAGGTCTAAGTCTAAAGTTCCTTGATTTAAAAGCAAGAGGCTTGGAGCAATTCACACAAAGATGGAAAACCACACATATTCAACAGATGTTGACTCCCCGGGCATGCTCATTCTCTTGGCCAGTGCTGTCCAGTACTGCAGCTGTGAGGCATGTGTGACTAGGGAGTACCTGAGGTGTGCTGTAAGTGTCCAACACACATCAGATTAGAAAGACTTAGTATGAAAAAAAAAAGAATGCAAAATACATCAATAATTTTATATTATTTATGTATGGATATGATATTTGGGACATATTGAGTTTAATAAAATACATTATCAAAATTAATTTTGCTCATCTCTTTTTCTTGTTTTTTTTTAAGATTTTATTTATTTATTCATGAGAGACAGAGAGAGAGAGAGAGAGAGAAGCAGAGGTACAGGCAGAGGGAGAAGAAGCAGGCTCCATGCAGGGAGCCCGATCCCAAGACCCCAGGATCACACCCTGGGCCAAAGGCAGGGGCCAAACTGCTGAGCCACCCAGGGATCTCCCTCTTTTTCTTGTTTTTGATGAGGCTACAAGAAAACTTTAGGTTGCTTATGTGGCTTGCATTCTGTTGGTGGACAGCACTGGCTAGGTCCTGGCAACTTAGCAGTAAGCAAAACAGACAAGTCCCCAGGCTTAAGGAACTTGCACTCTAATGGAGGCAGGAAATAATAAACAAGCATAATTCATTTTGGATAATAGTGCTGTGAAGATAATCAAACAGAAAACTGTGCTAAATATTTTTCTTTATATAGGGTGGTCAGGAGAGATCTTTAAACTAAGGGGACATTTAATCTGAGACCTAAGTGGTAAGACATGGGAACATGACACAGACCTGTGAGAAAAATGGTCCAGGAAGAGGGAACAGCAAGCTCCCAAATCCTGAAGTGAAGCAGGCTTGGGAAGTGTGTTTTTACTTGACATTGAAATACTTACATTTATTTTTTAAAGATATATTTATTTATTTGAGAGAAAGAAAGAAAGAGAGAGCAGTAGACAGAAGCAAAGGGAGGGGAAGAAAGAATCTCAAGCAGACTCCCTGCTGAGTATGGAGCCAGACACAGGGCTTAATCCCAGGACCCTAAGACTAGGACCTAAGCCAAAACTAAGAATCAGACGTTTAACAGTTTGAGCCATTCAGGCGTCCCTGAAATATCATTCCGGCTCCATAATGGATTTATCTAGCACCAAGTGTTGTTTTAGGAACTATCAGAAACATACTCCATTTCATCTTCTCGATGGTTCTCTCTATATAAAAGACACTGCAACAGAGTGTCACTGGCACAGACGAAGAAACTAAAGCTGAGAGTGTTAGGGGCCTGCCCAAGAACTTCCAGTATGAAAGACAGAATGGGGACTGAAGCTCCCATCTTCACACCTCAAATCCAGAGCTCTTTCTTTAAGTGTCCTCTGTCATCTTCATCCCAAGTATAGAGCACATGCAAAAAAGATTCCAGCAGATGTGTAACGTCTCTGCCACTCTGCTCTAGCTGGTCTTTATTACTCTGTGGCTCACAGAAGGAGGAGCGAGTTTGGAGAAATGCAATCACCACCATAAGTGTTTGACAAACATCAAGTCTGCCTTCAGGCAGCACAGTTACTAAACAACATTGTTCATCTTTAGAAAGGAAGGAAGAAATGTTTAATCCTTTTCCCCTTTTTCTCTCTTCCTCTTAATTACTGGCATTTGTTCTACTCATTACATGTATTAGTTGCTTAGCAAGCATTTTTGTCTGTGGTTCAGATGACCTCAGAGAGTGGAATAGTGCAGATCCAGGAGTCAGAGACTTGGGTTTGAATCACCTCCACTTGCCACTTAGAGGCCACATGATCTTGAACTATGCAACCTCAACATTCTCTAAGTCTTATTTTCTTCATAGGAAAAAATGACATTAAAGTACCTGCTGATGGAGTTGCAAAGGTTAAATGAGGGGATGTGGGGTGAATACCCATTCCAGGAGCTAAGGACAGACTCTCACAGAATGCTATACACTTACAAGTGTGACCACACTTTATAAGAGGCTCCCTTGTACTCTTGTCCTGGAAAGCTGAGGCATGGGGAGTTTGAACCTACTAAAGTCCTCAGGCATCCAGGGGTTAAATGAAGATGACCCTTTATCCTTTATTCTTCAATTGAACTGATATGTTTCTAGAAACTAGAATCGCCTCATCCTGGGCCCCAACCAAATCTATTATCCATCAAGCATCAATGGGGCAATGGCAAAATTAGAAAGCATTTGTTAGTCACTGAACCCTTTTCCTGTGACTAAAGAATAACTCCCTTTAGGAACTGACACACCCCCAAGTATATATAATCATGAACTAAAGCAGCTTCTGAGAGATTTATTTGAGATTCTGAAGGAAATGCCCTAACACTTTCAAATAGCAGTAGCTTCAAGCCTTTCTACTGCAACTTTTTCCAAAAAGAGCACACAGCTTGAAGGTCTCCTGTGACGTCCCCTTTGAGTTATGACGCAAAGCCTGGCTCCCTGCTTCACAAGGATCACAACCCAAGCAATGAGAAGAGAGGTTTGTGAACCATGAAATTATTGGGAGCGAGGCTGGGCAGCAAAGGGCACAGAGATAGGACTTCAAACAATTTGATACGTACATCCTGTATTCCCTGCTTGGTACTGATTCTGTTTCTGGGAATTTGTCCTGGCTGCAGTGATAACCAACAAAATTCAAATGGGTTCAGGGTGAAAGACAGGATGTTTTCTCTCTTGTCTAGTTGTTTGAGTTGTCCCAATGAGCAGATTTTTCTGTTAGGGAAATGTTGAACTCGTTCAGTCCCAGAGACACCCACTCCATCCAAAATGCCTGACACAACCTTCTCCCCATCTACCAAAGCACTTTCCTTATTTATTTTCAAACCTAAGTTACAGTATGTCAATTACTCACAGATGGCTTTCCATAACAATTCCAAACTTTTCTGCAAGCATTGAATTGGATATGGGGTTTGGGAGGGATTAAGATGGATTTTATTTATTTGCAGTGAAATGGAGTGGGAAAGTCCTTTAACATCAGGATGGACCAAGATATCCTTAGTATAAACTTCTCACGGGGTGACAGAGATTTCTGGAGTGTTTTAGAAGACCCATCGGTTTCTCAGCAGAGATCTGTTTCACGCTAAGGACCATATAAAAACCCAGTTCGCAGAGAATTTGACCTCATATTCTAGGTACAACATCTAACCTGAACTTGCAGTTTTTAATCTATGATACCAAAGGATATGGACCTCCCATTTCTTTCTGGAGGCTGTTGTTCTTCCAGTTTTTATGCCTACCTTCTTTGTTTCCCATTCTTCTCATGCCTCAGTATGATCGGGTCCCCAAGCAGAGAGGCATGATTAAGAAGTCATATTCCTGGGATCCCTGGGTGGCGCAGCAGTTTGGCGCCTGCCTTTGGCCCAGGGCGCGATCCTGGAGACTCGGGATCGAATCCCACATCGGGTTCCTGGTGCATGGAGCCTGCTTCTCCCTCTGCCTGTGTCTCTGCCTCTCTCTCTCTCTCTGTGACTATAATACATAAATAATAAATAAAAAAAAATTAAAAAAAAAATTAAAAAAAAGAAGTCATATTCCTAACATGTCTTATCAGAGTTATCCCCAGAAAGGCTGAGATATGTGACACATAGGAAGTATTCAATAGACTGGTGTAGACCATTAACCCTGATAGTCTGGCTGCCAACCAGCTATGGGTTTCTCACCATCCTCCAATTTTATATACAGGTTAAATACCTTCAAATGATTTTTGGGAAAGCCAAAAGGGGGCAGGAGACAGTGAAGAGGAAAAAGGATATAATTTAGAAACAGAAAGAATCATCTTGTCCGACTTCATCATCATTTTACCAGGAAGAATATGAGGCACAGATTGATGATGATTTGTCCAATGACACTGTGTTTATAAGGCCAGAGCTTAGGAACACACCCCACATCTCGTGACTTCCAGGCTAATGTTCTTTTCCGCTATCTAATTTACCAACCCCAGGAATAGCTCTGACTCTTATCCTAAGACTATCCTCCAGCTGTCCATAGCAAAAATTTGGAAGGCTCAGCATTGTGAACTGAAAGGACCTTTGATGTCAGATTTGGGGTAAGGTCCATCTGCGGGGAACTTTCTGGGAAATTAATAGCAATCTCTCTGAGCCCCTCATTGGTCAAGTGGGGATAATATCTGCCTTTCGTGTCTGTCTGAATTGCACAAAAATCAAAGGATACAGGGAATGTGAGATTGCTGTGAAAAGTGTTAAGTGTAATGATTCTCCAATTCAACTGACCTAACAGAGCACTGAATGCCTGAGTGGAACAGATACAACACCTGCCAAAAAGTCCCCACATCCTAATAGATCTGGAACTAAAGCAAAACCTCTTCCCAATAGTTCTGGAATGGGAGAAAAACCAGGAAGGAAAAGAAAGAGGGGAAAAAATCCTGTAATATGTATTATAAGTGACCAACTGTGTTGGTTGTCATGATTTTAACATGGAAAGTCCCATGTCCTGGGAACCCATCAGTCTCAGGCAAACTGGGATAGTTGGTCACTCTAAAATACAGTACATTTTTTTAAACCTAAAATGTGAATTACATTATATTCATTTATAGGAAATGTAAAATGTTTCAGTTAAAATTTTTCAGTAGCCAACTGTGAACTTTACATTACCCCTCTTCCCTGAGATCCAAAGAGGTAAACCTAGGTAAAGGCTGAAAAAATATATTGTTCTATCTCTAATGGCCAATGGCTTAGTATAGAACATTGTACACAGCAGAAAAACAACAGCAAGGTAAATGGATAAGTAAAGAGGCAAGGTAAGAAGACTAGAAAAAGTCAAAAAATATAATTTTATAATTCTCCTGCTCTATCCAGCCAACTGGTACCTTGCATCCTCCCTGTCTGTGTGGAAAAGTTAAGAAGCTTGTCAAATAGATGGTTCAAGATGGTGATATAGGAAGATCCTGAACTCACCTCCTCCCAGAGACACAAAAAAAAACCTATAGTGACATATGAAACAATTCCCTATGAAAAAAACCTGAGAACTAGCTGAACAGCTGCTTCACAACTAAAGGCAAAAGGGCCAAATCAAAAGGCAGGAGAGACTGAGATTCAACCTCACCAAAAACCTTACCCCCCAGCATAGCCACCCACAATCAGGAGGAATCTCACAAATACAGACCTTCTCCCTGAGGAGCAAGGGGTTTGTGCTCCACAATAGGTACCCCAACCCCTGGGACCTTACCCCAGAGACAAGCCTCCAAAACATCTGGCTTTGAGAACCAATAGGTCTTACATCCAGGAGATATCATAATGCTGTACAACCAGAGATTACTCTCTTACAGGGCCCACGTGCAAACTCACTCAGCCCAGGACCCATCATAAAATCAGCAGTTTGAAAAACACCTACAACATATGTAAAGGAGATTCATTTGCTAATTTAAAGCATCTGCCAGGAGACAAGAATCTGCTAGGATTCTCACTGGGGAGAGAGGTGCTGGCTGGCACTACTTTGAATTCCCCTACCTCGCTAGTGCTAGCACTGGAGCTACCATTTTGACTCTTCCTCTAACCTGTTAGTACTGGTGCACATTCTCAACCCCATACCACCCCCATAGGCCCATCAAAGTCACCCAGCAAGTGCCCCACCCTTGCACTGCTCCTACTGGGCTGCCAAAATCAGTGGGCATGCAAAGCCCACAGAGATACCCTTGAGCTCCTGGCTCTGATGGCCAGTGGGGGCTACCTTCCTGTGTCCCATGCATCTAAAACAATCAGAGAGGCAGTTCTTGGCAGAGTCCCCCCGCCCCAGGGCACTTCACAGACAACAAATGAAAACACACCCTCAGTCTTCCTATGAAAAAGACCTACTGACTTATCCTAGAGCTTCAGCCTGGTAGCAGTCTTCAGTTTAACATGCATCTAGAGATTATGGAAGTGCTCTCAGGGAACATAGGCTAGGGGACACTATTTTTATGCTCTCCCTCGGCTTCACCAGAGCTCACTGGCACTGCCCAGAAAGGAGCTCATACACTCACCAGGAATCATGATTTTTGCAATGTCACCAAGGGTACACCCAGATCATGTGGCCCAGAACCCAGCAGAGTTTATGACTGTGGTCCCATAGGACTACCTATATATTTGCATACCTTAAAAGCTGCTACCTGAAGGACTAACTTAAATGAAATAGAGATAAGTGATTTACCTGAAAAAGAGTTCAAAGTAATGATCATAAAAGTACTCACTGAGCTTAAGAATGGATGACCACAGTAAGAACAAAGAGAGAAAGTACAAGTGAAAGTCACAGAACTGAAGACTACAAATGAACTGAAAAATATAGTAAAGGGGTTCAATAGCAGAATAAAAGGAGCAGAAGAAAGAATCAGTAATCTAGAAGACAAGACAGGGCAATTCCTCCAAACAGAACAGCAAAAAAGAAAAAAAAAAGAATTTTTTGCAAAAAAGTAAAGATAGTTTAAAGGATCTATAAGACATCAGGTGGAATAACACTTGCAACACAGGGGTCCCAGAAGGAGAAAAAATTGAGAAGGGGGCACAAAATTAGTTGGGGAAATAATGGTTGAAAATGCTGCTAATCTGGGGAAGGAAATATACCTCCAAATCCAAGAAGCACAAAAAGTTCCAAACAAGATGAACCCAAAGAGACCCACATCAAGAACATTATAATTAAAATATCAAAAGTTAAAAAGAGAATCTTGAAAGCATCAAGAGAAACACAACCTGTAACATACAAGAAGGGAGTGGCAAGATATATCCAAAATCCTGAAATGGAAAAACTTCTAACTAAGAATACTCTTCCAGGCAAGATGAAGAATTAAAGGAGAGATAAAGAGTTTTCCAAACAAACAAAAGCTGAAGGAGTTAATCACCATGAAACCAGCCCTACGAGAAATGTTAAAGGAACTTCTTTAAACTGAAATAAAGAGGGAATCATTTAGTAACAAGAAAGACATACAATAGCAAAAATCTCACCGGAAAAGGTAAATATATACTAAAGGTAGTGAATTAATTATAAAGCTACTCTCAAGGTTAAAAGAAAAAAGCAGCAAAAGTAACTAAAATTACAATAATGAGTTACAGTATACATAAAATAAAAAGATGTAAAATGTGACATCAAAAACATGAAATTAAAAAATTAAAAACAGGGGGAGGGGGCAAGATGGTGGAAGAGTAGGGTCCCCAAGTCATCTGTCCCCACCAAATTACCTAGATAACTTTCAAATCATCCTGAAAAAATAAAAACATAAAATGGAGGAAGTAGTAAAAATGTAGAATTTTAGAATGCACCCAAACTTAGAATGCTATCAGTGTAAAATAGATTGTTATGTACACGGATGATAAATGAGAACTTCATAAATGTAAACAAAAAAAAAACCCCAAAACTTACAGTAAATGTACAAAAGAAAATGAGAAGGAAATCTAAACATAGCACTAAAAAGTCATGAAACCACAAAGGAAAAATGTAAGAGAAGAAAGGGACAGAGAGGAACTACAAAATAGTCATTAAAAAAATTAGCAAAATGGCAATAAGTACATACTTATCAACAATCACTGTAAGTGTAAATGGACTAAATTCTCCAATCAAAAGGATAAAAAAAATGAATGAATGGAAAACAAGACCCATCTATATGCTGCACATGAGAGACTCACTTTAGATATAAGGACACATAGATTGAAGGGATGGAAAAAGATGTTCCATGCAAATGGAAACCTGAAGATGCTGATACTGATCTCAGATAAAATTAGCTTTAAAACAAAGACTCTAATAAGAGACAAAGATGAACATTATATAATGCTAAAGCAATCAATCCAAAAGAAGACATAACATTGATAAATATTTATGTACACAGCATACACTCACCTAAGTATATAAAGCAAATATTAACAGATCTGAAAGGAGGAACTGACAGCAATACAATAATGAGAGAGGGCTTTTACACCTTACTTACATTAATGAATAGATAATCATCCAGTCAGAAAATCAATAAGAAAACATCAGCCTTAAACAACACATTAGACCATATGTGGATAGATAGATAATGTACAGAACATTCCATCTGAAGGCAGAACACATTGTTCCCAAGTGCACAGGGAATATTCTCCAGGATAGATCATATGTTAGGCAATAAAACAAGTCTCAAATAAATTTTAAAATATTGAAATCAGGGCAGCCTGGGTGGCTCAGAGGTTTAGCGCCACCTTCAGCCCAAGGTATGATCCTGGAGACCCAGAAGAGTCCCACATTGGGCTCCCTGCATTGAGCCTGCTTCTCCCTCTCCCTCTGTCTGTGTCTGTGCCTCTCTCTGTGTGTCTCTCATGAATAAATAAATAAAATCTTTTAAAAAATAAAATATTGAAATCATATCATGCATCTTTTCTAGCTACAATGGTATGAAACTACGAATCAATTACAACAAGAAGAAAATTGGAAAAAGCACAAACATACAAAGATTAAACAATGTACTACAGAACAATCAATGGGGTAACAAAGAAATCAAAAGAGAAGTAAAAAAATGCCTTGAGACAAGTTAAAATTGAAACACAAAATACTGAAATCTTGGGATACACCAAAAGCAGTTCTCACGGAGAAGTTTATGGTAATAAAGGTCTACCTAAAGAAACAAGAAAAAAATCTCAAAGAAAAAATCTAACTTTATACCTAAAGGAACTAGAAAAAGGGGAACAACTGAAGCACAAAGTTAGTAGAAGGAAAAAGTTATAAAGATTAAGGTGAAAATAAATTTAAAAAGAGGCTTAAAAGACAATAGAGAAAACTTAGTGAAACCAAGAGCTGATTCTTTGAAAACAAAATTCATAAACTCTTAGCCAAACTCACTGATTAGAAAAGAGAGAGAACTCAAATAAACAAAAATAGAAATGAAAAAAGTTACAACAGACATCAAAGAAATACAAAGGACTATAAGAGACCACTACAAACAACTGTCCAACAAATTGCACAACTTAGGAAAATAGATAAATTCTTGAAATATGATCTTAAGACTAACTCACTAAGAAACAGAAAATCTAAGTAGAACAATTCCTAGTAAGAGACTGAATCAATAGTCAAAAACTCCCAACAAACAAAACTGCAAGACCAAACAACTTCACTGGTGAAGTCTACCAAACATTCAAAGTTTAATATCTATCCTCAAACTCTTCTAAAAACTAAATAGGAGCAGCCCAGGTGGCTCAGCGGTTTAGCGCCTGCCTTCAGCCCAGGGTGTGATCCTGGAGACCTGGGATCGAGTCCCATGTCAGGCTCCAAGCAGGGAGCCTGCTCCTCCCTCTGCCTGTGTCTCTGCCCCCCACCCCCCCTCTCTCTCAATACTAAATAAATAAATAAAATCTTTAAAAACTAAATAATAGGAAACACTTCCAAACTAATTGTATGAGGCCAGCATACCTTGATACCAAAACCATATAAGAACACCACATGCACACACAAAATTATAGGCCAATATCCCTGATGAACATGGATGCAAAAAACCTCAACACAATATTAGCAAATAAAATTCAACAATTCGTTAAAAGAATCATATACCATGATAAAGGACATTTACTTCAAGGATGCAAGGATGATTCAGCATTTGCAAATCAACGTAATAATAATCTTAACAAAATGAAGAATAAAAATCATGCAAACATGGGATCCCTGGGTGGCGCAGAGGTTTGGCGCCTGCCTTTGGCCCAGGGCGCGATCCTGGAGACCTGGGATCGAATCCCACGTCAGGCTCCCGGTGCATGGAGCCTGCTTCTCCTTCCGCCTGTGTCTCTGCCTCTCTCTCTCTCTCTGTGACTATCATAAATAAATAAAAAATTTAAAAAAAATTTTAAAAATCATGCAAACATCCCAAAAGATGTAGAAAAAGCATTTAACAAAATTCAACATCCATTTATAATAAAAAAAAATCTCCATAAAGTGGGTATAAATGGAATATACCTTAATTAAATAGCAGCCAGATATGCCAGGCCCACAGCTAATAGTGAAAAAGCTGAAAGCATCTCCTTTAAGATGGAACAAAACAAGTATACCCACTCTTGTTCCTTTCACTCAAGATGGTATTGGAAGTTCTAGCCAGAGTAATTAGGCAGGAAAAAAAAGAAAAGGCATCCAAATTAAAAAGGAAGAAGTAATACTCTCCCTATTTGTGGGCAACATGATTTTTTTTATTTAAGATTTTTTTTTATTATTTGGGAGAGAGAGAAAGAGCATGAGTTGGGGAAGAGGGAGAGGGACAAGCAGACTTCCCACTGAAGGGGAAGCCTGACATAGGGCTCGATCCTAGGACCCCAAGATCATGATCTGAGCTGAAGTCAGACACTTAATCACTGAGCCACCCAGCAACATGACTTTAAATATAGAAAACTCTAAAGACTTGACCAAGAAACTATTAGAACTAACAAATAAATTCAGTAAAGTTACAAGGTACAAAAACAATGTACAAATGAGCTATCAGGAAGAGACAGTAAGAAAACATCCTATTTACAATCCATCAAAAGGAATAAAATACCTAGTAAAATAATTTAATCAAGGAAGTGAAAGACCTGTATGCTAAAAACTCTAAGACATTTATGATAGAAACTGGAGAAGACAGAAATAAATGGAAAGAAAGTCCATGCTCATAGATTGGGAAGAATTAATACTGTTAAAATATCCATATTAAGTTATACTAATCAAAACAGTATGGTATTGGCATAAAAACAGACACACAGATAAATGAACAAAGGCCAGAAATAAACCTACATGTATATAGCCAATTAATTTATGACAAAGGAGGCAAGAATATACAAATGGGTAAAGGGCAGTCTCTTCAACAAACAGTTCTGGGGAAAGTTGACAGCTACATGCAAAGGAATGTAACTTACACCACATATAAAAGTTTACTCCAAATGGACTAAAGACTTGAATGTAAGACCTAAAACCATAAAATTTAGGTGATAAGCTACTTAATATCAGCCTTGGTATGATTTCTTGAACCTAATTCTAAAGAAAAGGGCAACAAAAACACAAATATGGGATTATATAACATATATAACATTATATAACATATAAAAGCTTTTGCCCAGTGAAGGAAAGCATTGAGAAAATGAAAAGACTACCTACTGAATGGGAGAAGGTATTTGCAAATCATATATATCATATATTCAAAATATATCAAAAACTCAGACAAATGAGTAACAAAAAGACAATATGATTTTAAAATGGGCAGAGGATCTGAATAGATGTTCTCCCAAAAACGACATACAAATGGCCAACATGCACATGAAAAGATGCTCAACATCACTCATCATCAAGAACCACAAATCAAAACCACAATGAGATATCACTTCACACCAGTTAGGGCAACTATTATCAAAAAGACAAGAAATAAGACATCCTTATTGGATGTGGGGAAAGGGGAACACTCATGCACTATTGGTGGGAATGTAATCTGATGTCCAATATAGAAAACAATATGGAGGTTCCTCAAAAAATTAAAAGTAGAACTACCACATATTCCAGCAAATCCACTTCTAGAAACTTATCCAAAGAAAACAAAAACACTAATTTGAAAAGATCTATGCACCTTTATGTTCACTGAAGCATTATTTATAATAGCCAAGATATAGAAATAAGCTAAATGTCCATCAATGGATGAATGAATAAAGAAAATGTGATGTGAGGGATCCCTGGGTGGCGCAGCAGTTTGGCGCCTGCCTTTGGCCCAGGGCGCGATCCTGGAGACCCGGGATCGAATCCCACGTCAGGCTCCCGGTGCATGGAGCCTGCTTCTCCCTCTGCCTGTGTCTCTGCCTCTCTCTCTCTCTCTCTCTCTCTCTCTCTCTCTCTGTGACTATCATAAATAAATAAAAATTAAAAAAAAAAGAAAATGTGATGTGATGTGATATGTGTGTGTGTGTGTGTGTAATGGAATAGCACTCGGCTATAAAAAATGAAATCTTGCCATTTGAAATAAGTCATACAGAAAAAGACAAGCACTGTATGATTTCTCTTATATGTAGAACTAAACATCAAAACAAGATAAAACTCATAGACACAGAGAACAGGTTGGTGGTTGCCAGACAGGAGGGAATTCAAAAGGTGGATGAAATGGCTGAAGGAGATTGAGGTACAATCTTCCAGTTATAAAATACGTAAGTCTTGAGGATTTAACATACAACATGTTGACTATAGTAACTAACAGTGTATCACATATTTGAAGGTTGCTAAGAGTAGATCTTGAAAGTTCTTGTCATAAGAAAAAAGATTTATAACTCTGTATGGTGACGGAGGGTAACAAGATTTATTGTGGTGATCATTTTGCAACGTATAGAAATACAGAATCATTGTGCTGTACACCCAAAGCTAGCATAATGTTATATGTCAAGTATACATTGATTTAAAAAGAAATTTTGAAAGAAATGTTTTAAAGAAAGAAGCTTGTCAAAGCTTAGTATCCAATATGTTATTTTTATCTTACATTTGCTCGCATTTTTCTACAAACTCCAGAGAAATGCAGTCACTGGCTCTTGACAGCATAGGCTATCTCTAATATTGGTATCTATTGTTTAAGAGTACAGTTTTAAATGCAAGACAGTAAAAGGCATTGTTTCAACTCTATTTATTCCAAATGGTTTTTTTGGTCAAGGCTCTTTAGGGTATGCATTCTCTTGGCCAAGCCTGGAAAGAATGTCATATTCAATATTCCAAACTATTCATCCTCAGTCCTGAATTAGGATCAAGCAGTCTGCCTGAATATACACCAATTTTGAAACCTATTCTAAAAAGGTAACTTTGCGGTAGGAAGAATAACTTCTTTAGGACTGTGTGCAGAAAGATACCAAGATAAATGAAAGGCTTTGGAAAACCTCTGCTGTGCAACCACATTCAGAGGTTTCACCAAAATATTTATTCTGGTTCTTCCACCTCTCTAGAGCAGATTTTTGAACATATGGCTTTGGGACATATTCTCTATCTTCTCTTTCTCCCTCACCATCTTGTATTCCAGTTTTGCAAGTAGAGATGTATATGAAAATGATATGTGGGTTTTTTTTCCTTCAAAATATGGGGAAAATAAAATATACTAACAAGTGGAACTCTTAAAGGACTTATTTTTTTAATAAATTTATTTTTTATTGGTGTTCAATTTGTCAACATACAGAATAACACCCAGTGCTCATCCCATCAAGTGCCCACCTCAGTGCCCGCCACCCGGTCACCCCCACCCCCCATCCACCTCCCCTTCCACCACCCCTAGTTCGTTTCCCAGAGGACTTCTATAAAAACCTTGCAATGAACTCTATTGACATACAATGCACAGCAAGCCCCTGAGATTTCTTCCAGCATTATTCTTTCCACGATCCTTTTAGATCACATACAATTATGCCCACATGGAGCTAAAAATAGTTTTAAATTCTGATGAGGTATAAAAGCAAGATAAAATGACAGGCATGGTACACTTAGTAAAATAATCAATAGTACCTCATACATCTGTACTTTCAAATCTCCTTGAGAAGAATGATCTATATATACCACAGTGGATTATTGGCTGGGGGAGGATAAAAGAAGGACCTATTTATCCATGATGAATTCAAAAGATGGTAAGAAGACTTTGTCTTTAAAAATAAATCCAGTAACCTGTACCCCGCACAACCCATCATCAGGAATACCTTTATGATGTGCATTGAGGGGGGGGAAAGTGTTCTGTTGTGTTTTATTTTAAAAAATATCTTAGCTGTGGTTCTTTCCTCTGTGTGAAATTCACATGTGCCTTCTGGGCCTGTGCAGATATGCAACCTCATATTAATAGTACTTACGAAAACACTTCCTATGTACAAAGTCCTAAATATTTTACAAAAGTCAACTTAATAATCTTAATTGCTATTAAGAACAGTAGATATGATTCATGTGCTTATCATGCAGATGAGGAAACTAAGCACAGAGAGGTTAAGGGACTTCCCCTAAGTCACAGAGTTAGGAGGTACTAGAACCGAGATTCACACCCAGACAATTCGGTCATGTTCTTCATCACTGCCACTCAGGCCACACCATTTGCTGCCCGGACTACAGACACCTGTTATTGTCCAGTCCCTCAAAGGCTCTCACCACCTCAGGGCTTTTGTGCATGTTCTCTGCCCACAGAATACAACCCCCCAGCACCTTTCTCTTAGTGCCCTGGAAGCCTCAAAGCTGTGTGCTTAGGAGGTCCTCCCCACACTCCTTCTACAGTTAAGTGTCTCTTCTCCATCAACCTCTCTTACTGTTCCCTATTTATGTCTCTCCAGCATTCGTCACCATGTGTAATTATTTTCTTTCCTGTTTCCGTTGGACTGCCCCGCTAGAACATCCTCTCCTTGAAAGCACTGTCTCTCTTGATGTAGTTTCCCCAGAACTAAGCACTATAACTTCCTCGTAGTCAAAAATCAATAGATATTTGCTGAATAAATGAATATTTAAAAACTCTCTACATAGTCTGAACTCATCACTTAATGGGGACAACTCTTGAAGCTATGTCCAGGTGGAGCTTTAGGAAAAGAGGTTCTGGGTCAGGATTATTTAGAAAGCCTCTTGCATGTTCCATGAATATGGGTCCAATCTCAAGACTTTTGGGGCATCTGATTCCTGCAGAAGGTAAGGGTCATGTTGTAGCACCACACTTGGCATCAGCGGCCAAAGACTGTCTGGACACGCACCAGGCAACTGGTGAATTCAAATCTAGAAGCAAGAAGCTGGGATGGAAGGGAGCCAATCTGTGGCTCCTGTCCTCTTGGACAGTTTACAGATGTATGTTTTTGTCTTCGAGTCTAACTGTTATATAAAGCCTATCTAAAAATGTGATGCTATAAAGGCAATTAAGTCCCCAATCATTCCTGTCAACCTCGGAATTATGGGAAAACAAAAAGTCTCACTATTCAAAGTATTATTACATAATTATCTGATCTGAGCTTTCAAATTGAATAGCCACCAATCCAGAGTTACGGTGGGCAGAAATTACTACTACTAATTACCAGTGTTACAGGCCTGGCCTGAGATCAGAGGTCCCTTTCCCTGGTCTTCATTCCAGCACTCTGAGGAAGAGAAGTTTTTAACTACAGGATCTGCGTGCTCTCACAGCATCCTACAAAGCCATACTGTCCCTTTGCCTGGGCAAAAGTCAGTCTAACCCCAAAACAGCACTGAGTAACCGTAACTATATCATCAGTCACAGTTATGGCAGGAAACAGATGGGACATTCAAACTGAGTAATCAGAAGAGAACTTAGTAAAGGAATTGTTTATAAAATTAAGGTCAGGGACTAAAGAAACCACACACACACAAAAAAGTATACTGCAGTACTCTAGGACCAGCAATAGTGGGTGCTATTAGCACCCCTAGACATAAAATGGCAAGAGCAGCCAGCAGTTCCCAGATCAGATTCCAGAACAACTAGCTATGGAAGTGGGTATATGGAGTATGCCAACTGACCAGGAGGGTTGCAGACAGGTATTTGTTCAAATACCTCAACCCTCTCCCACTCATACCAACCACTGATCCAACCCAACTGGGACCCAAAGTTTCTGAGAAGTCAGTCATGTGACCAAACAATATGACCTCAAAAATGCCCCCCACCCCCGCCCCCCTGTTGCACCTTATAGCATTAAACAGAAGTAGTTCCTCACAATACAGACTTTGAAAAATGCTGGAAAAGATGGCTTCTGTTGTCTCTTCCAGCTCTAACATTCCACCACTCTGACCAGTAAGACTGGGAAGGCACAGGACATATGCGTCTAAAAGCCAAGTAATGGCTCTGTCACCTTGTGTTAACCAACATTACTTGCAGTTACAGCAATACCCACGATTCAATATGAAGTCCTTGGTCACTGGATTAACAACCGGTGAGGGGGGAGGGGGCCTTTTTGGATAAAATAGCTGAAATTCATCCAAATTTCTTTTTTTAAATGAGGCTGGAGGTTACTGAGAATTCACAAGAACCTATTAATTGCCTTCCCAGAATCATGATTGTGACAAGGGGTTCATACCAGATGCTCCTAAATATAATGAGACTAATTTGTAAATGTTCCCATAATGCACTAACTCTGAAGGAGCTCGCTGTCAGGGGAAAGTTTCTTCTGACCTCAGTTAATGACCTCCTTACATTGTGAAGCGTGAAGATTGATAGATCTTGTAATTTTACCCCTGTTAATTTCACTGCAGATGCTATTCTTGGGCAACTTGGTGATCACAAGATTTGAAATATTGATAAGCGTCTATAGGACGGCAGTAAAGAAATAACGGTTCTTAACAGACTGTGAAGGAACTTACAGCTTGTTAAAGAAAACTGGCTACAGCTCAAAAATGCATGGGAAACTGACAGAGTGGGAAGCAGTTAAGATAGAGTCAAGGAAGTAAACCATAAAATTCATATTCATGAAGCCAGTGATGCCAAATGAGCAACAGGAACCAATGTGGCTAAGTGTGGAAGGGAAGACACATACACCAGCAGAGAAACAAGGAATATTAGAAAAATTAAAATACACACGTATACTATGATCACCTCAAATTAGCAACGAAGAACTATCGAGAGCACTCCCAACTTGGAGGCAGCTCTGCCTGGGGTGGTGACGGACTGCCCAGCACCCAAGGCATCCCAGCACCTGGGAAGCACAATGATGATCCCCATAAGTCCTTTGGACCCTGCTCCCCTCATTTTGCCACCATGCTGGCTCCTGGGACATCTGTCTATCAGACCCCTGAGTTGTCATGTTAGGAAAATTCAATTGCACAAGCCCCAGGGCTGTGAAAGATAACAGCCTATGTGAGAAGAAGGCCTCGGAGTATAAGGAATGCTTTTTGTGCAGAATATATTTCTTTCAGGCATTGCCATGGGATGTTGTTCAAGCTGTAACCTGCCCCTAATATACAGGGGAATTATAACACCTAGGCAAGGGGGAAAACATTGTTGACAATTATCAGTTAAATTCCTTGCCATTCTACTGAGATATAAAGTATTATCTCTATCTCAGAAATGAAGAAACCAAAACAAAGAGGTTTCAGCAGCGTGACCAGCCAGCTGAGCTGAGGGGAGTCACTGCTGCCTCCAGAAAGAGAAACAATCTGTACATTTTCATTCCTTCCGAAGCCTTTACCTCTGGAACTAAGAAGGGGGATGAAGGAAGTAGAAATGGTACCTCGAGCTCTTCTCCGATCTCACTTTACTCATTGCAACTGCCTATCCTGAGAAGGAAAGACCAGGGAAGGAAAGTGTAAGAGGAATTATAAAACAAGTCTGGAGGAGAAGAGGAAGAGAGAGCTGGCATATGAGGAAAGTGGCCAAACTGGCAGTGACACAGCCCCAAGTCTATGCTGTGGAGCTCTGGGGAAGTGGTTCAGATCTGCTCGGGAGCGAAGAGATAGGATGACCTCTACTGAGGTTAGGCGTTATAACACAAAGGCAAGGATATTGGACTGAAAGTCCGGTGGGCCCAAATTCTACCCCCAATTCTGCAGCCCTTGAAGTCTGCGTGACCATGAGCAAATCACTGAAGCACCTCCTGGATCTGAGGCTGTCTGCCAAAGAATGGAAGTTTCTTCCCCCTTCTATCTCTGACCCCTCAAGCTCCGTGCATAACTGAAATATATTTAAACTGAATGGCTAAGCAAAATTAAGCTCTTAGAAAGAGTTTGCCTTCACACAGCTGACAAAACGGCTTCCTGTGGTTTCTGTTTCCCAGAAGCTGTACTCAGCAGCATAAACCCCTGGATCTCAACCAGTATTTTTCATTTTGCTAAGTTCTCTGAGATAACTGAGTTCCTGTCTATCATAACTTTGGGGCCACAAGTTGCCTGAAAGGGGCCCAGGGTGAAAGTGCTCACACTTCCTAAAAAAATCAAGACAAGATGCTCTAACATGCAAGAATTCTCAGCAATCCAAAAATCCTCCACCGCTGTAACGGAGTCCAAGCATCTACTCCATGTACCAGAACTCACAATAAATACAGTTGATAGACTATTTTTGACACTCTGTTTTCTTAAAGTTCTGATTGTCTTGGATTCAATATTAAAGGCTTCCTTTGTTCCCTTGGAAAAGACATTGCCTGACAAGCACGGAGAAAAGTACAGTGACATGTTTTTATAGAACATATCACCAAAGCCTTATTACAAAGCTTGAAGCATTAGGTTTTTGAATATATATTTTAAACAAATAGAAAAGTAATGATGGGCTCCCAACCATTGTAAAATTAGAGGTTCCAACATTATTCGAACAGATGGCATCCCGCTTTGTGCTATCGTGTTCGAGTTAGCAACAGTCTTCATTATACAGAGATATTCTTCATTGTCTGATCCTCATAATAGGGATTAAGGAAAGGATATAAATGCAGTAATTTAGCAGATCTTATTGTTGGAAAGTGCTCATTTACTTCTAACTTGCAGCATGACTCTGTTGCTTAAAAAATGTTTTCCTGCTGCTTTTGAGCAGCAGGGAGAACACAACACATTGTTGTTAAGGTTGTTGATTCTAACTAGCTTTCATTAGGTATAAAAACCCATAAAGAATCAATAAATACTTTGTGTTTTTCTAAAGAGCATTCAAGGGTGGGTATGGTTAATGTCCTCATTGTGTCCAAACAGTATTAGCCCAAGAGAAATAATGAGGAAAAACATGAATTGAAAGTGGAAAATACTCTATTAGTAATGCTTTCCATGCAATAAAGCATTCCAAGTCAATAACTTGCTTACTACTTACAGGCCAGCACAATATTAAAAAAAAATCCCTTACATAACTGGCCATCTATGTTTAATGGGATTTTCTGCACAAATATTACACAGTCCCTGAAGGAGCTATTAGCTGTTCATGGCAACTGTCTATCTTGATCCTATTCCACTAAGCTAGTCTTACCCATCCCCACACCACAAGGATAGTAGCCAATTTAAAAAAAAAAATGCTATGGCTTCTTCTGCTCTATCTAAGCATTGCCGATTAACCCTGCCACGCTGATTACCACACGATGAACATGTTAGGTGCTCAATAAATGCTTCATGCATAGGAATGAATCCTCTTTAATAACCACAGCCTATTTTCCCAAAATTGCTTGCTTGTGGTAAAGTTGAATTCATAAGAATACTATTTGCAGACAGTGAACTGAGACAATCAACTCATTGCTTATTTTTCTAATCATTTTTAATTAAGATCACAGATCCTTTTGAGAAAAATGATGAAAATAATGAACTCTTTCTCCAGAAAAATTTACACACACACATATTTGATTTTACATACAATTTGATGTGGTTCCATAAACCTCTTAAAGCATGATGGATCCCAAGTTAGGGATTCCTGACCTTCCAAAATGACAGAATAGTCATGGAAATATTCGTGAGCAATTATGAAGCAAATGATGACAAAATTCTTTGCAATGTTACATAATTCACCTTTGAAGGACATCCATTATATGGATCTTACAGGACATTCGCATTTGGAGGCTGCTTATTTGCTTCTCAAAAAGAATTTTCCAATCTACTGAAGACAGTAAGCATCCTGAGGCCAGGGGTTCCATATCCTTGAATCCACAGCCCCTGCCTTTGGTAAGTGTTTGGTGTGCGTGTTGGATGAATATACGGTTCTCTTGCCACTTCTGTAAATAACTATGCTTCATTTAAGTGTTTGCATTTAGGTCATTAAATGCTTGCATGGAAGGGCAAAAAGCCTCTGTCAATTGAAGATTACTCAGAAAAGAAGATAAAGCATATCTCAAATTGTAATGTGAGTCAATGGGAAAAGTGATTTACTTTACAAAAATGAAATTTACACAAAACTAGTGCATAAATCAAGATCTCCTCTCTCTCATGAATAATTTGAGTCACCTAGTATAATTTATAGCCTTTGTCATGAAACCAATTTAAAACCCTATTCCAATTTTAGTATGTCTTCTGTTGAAGCTAGCACAAATCCTGATGTGGGAAACTTGTCTGAATTGCATAAATTTTTTTCTGAAGTAAGGGATGTGAGCTCTTCAAACATTAGGCATTTTGTTTTGTTTTGCTTTGCTTTGCTTTGTAGCTCTTTGCTGAGACAAATTTTGAAATTTGCTACATCATTGTCATAAGGGATTCTCTTTATGTGAAGGCTGTACGTAGGTAGTGGCTCCAAATAAAGAAGCTAATAAGATATTGAGAAGAGTTACTTCACTCTTCTTTTGGAAATACTAGGAAATTCCAACCTCCTGATTCAGGGGGAAATATTCCTGAGAAAGGATTTCTCTTACTCCAAGCAGGAAAACCTTATTATGGTACAATCCCCTTTACCAATAAGCCTCTCAGCTTTGAGGTGCCAAACTGATTATCCAGGAATTTAGCTTCCTCTATGTACTAATTAGTTTGCTAGGACTGCTTTAACACAATACCACAGACTGGGTGGATTAAACAACAGAAATTTATTTTCTGCCAGTTCTAGAGCCTCTAAGCCCAAGACAAGGTGTCAGCAGATTTGGTCTCCCCTGAGGCCCCTCTGTGGCTTGCAGATGGCCATCTTCTTGCAGCCTCTTCACATGGCTGTCCTTCTGCACACAGACCCGTGTCTCTTCCACTTCTTTGAGGACATCAATCCTATTGGACTGGTGGCCACCATAAAACAGCCTTATTTTAGCAAATCACTTCTTTTATTTTTAATTTTTTTTTTTATTTATTTGAGAGCAGGACAGAAATAGTGCAAGAGAGCATGAGTTGGGGAAAAGAGGAAGAAGCAGGTTCCCTGCATAAAACCTGACATGAGGCTCAATCCCAGGACCCCAGGACCATGACCTGAGCTGAAGACAGATGCTTAACCAACTAAGCCACGTAGGCACCCCTCAATCACCTCTTTTAAATACTATATCTCCAAATACCATTACATTCTGCGGAACTGGGAGATGACACTTCAACATGTAATTTTAAGGGAGAGGCACAATTCAGCCCATAACCCTGAAATCCAGCAATCTGGCTGTTTGCCTTCTCATAGCCTTGTCTTCACTGACCACCTGGGAAAAATCTCTTGTCCCAGGATCAGGTTTAGAATCAATGACTTCTTTCTGATCTCAGGGTCGATGGTGTCTCTGAAGCTATGAAACAGTTACTTCTACTTACTTTTCTACCACTGCTAAAGTAACCAGGGGCCAAAAGAGAGATTTCTATGAGAATTCTGAATGACTTGCTTATTCTGCTGGTCTCTGTGGTGTGTGTATGTGTGTGTGTTCTTCTTGATATAGAAAACAAATCTCCAGTGCCTTGTTTAAATTAAAGCATCAATGAATCAGTCACAATTTCTCTGATACTGGCTGTAGCTACATTTTTCTAGATATGTCTCCTTAGGCAAGGGAAACAATAGCAAAAATAAACTCTTGGAACTTCATCAAAATAAGAAGCTTCAGCACAGCAAAGGACATAATCAAACCTACTGAATGGGAGAAGATATTTGCAAATGATAAATCCAATTAGGGGTTAATATCCAAAATATATAAAGAACTTCTAACTCGACACCAACAAAAAATAATAATCCATTAAAAAATGGGCTGAAGAAATGAACAGATATTTCCACAAAGAAGACATCCAGATGGCCAACAGACACATGAAAAGATGCTCAACATCATTCATCATCAGGGAAATGCAAATAAAAACTACAATGAGATGTCACCTCGCACCTGTCAGAATAGCTAAAATCAACAACACAAGAAACAACAAATGTTGGTGAGGATGTGGAGAAAAAGGAACCCTCGTGCACTGTTGATAGGAATGCAAATTTGTGCAGCCAGTCTAGAAAATAGTACAGAGGTCCCTCAAAAAATTAAAAATAGGGCAGCCCGGGTAGCTCAACGGTTTAGCGCCGCCTTCAGTCCAAGGTGTGATCCCAGAGACTCAGGATCGAGTCCCACGTCGGGCTCCCTGCATGGAACCTGCTTCTCCCTCTGCCTGTGTCTCTGCTTCTCTCTCTCTCTCTCTCTCTCTCTCTCTCTCTCTCTGAATAAATAAATAAAATCTTTTTAAAAATTAAAAATAAAACTACCTTATGATTCAGTCATCACACACTAGCCATTTACCCAAAGGACATGAAAACACTAATTTGGAAGGATACATGCACCTCTATGTTTATTGCAGCATTATTTACAATATCCAAATTATGGAAGCAACCTAAGTATCCACTGATAGATGAATGGATAAAGAAGAAGTGGTGTGTGTGTGTGTGTGTGTGTGTGTGTGTGTGTGTATATATATACTACTCAGCCATAAAAAAGAATGAGAGATTGCCATTTGCAACAACATGGATAGGCCTAGAAGGCATAATGTTAAGTAAATCAATCAGAAAAAGACAAATATCATATGATTCCACTCATATGTGGAATTTAAAAAAACACAAATGAACAAACAAAGGAAAATGAGACCAAAAAAGACCAGATTTTTTTTTAGATTATTTATTTATTCACGAGAGACACACAGAGAGAGGCAGAGACACAGCCAGAAGGAGAGGCAGGCTCCCTGTGGGTAGCCTGATGCGGGACTTGATCCCAGGACCCCAGGATCACGTCAGGGCGAGCCAAACGCAGATGCTCAACCACTGAGCCACCCAGGCATCCCCAGAATCTTAAATATAGATAAAAAACTGGTGGTTACCAGGGGGGAGATTTGTGAGGGGACAGGTTAAGTAGGTGATAGGGATTAAGTAGTGCACTTACCCGATAAGGATGGAGTAATGTATAGAACTGTTGAATCACTATGTTGTACACCTGAAACTAATATAACTCTGTATGTTAATTATACCAGAAGTTTAAAAAATAATAATAGTAAACTAAATGAGTAAATCCTAATAATTCCACTTATATTTGTGTAAAACTCTGCATTAAGAAGAGAATTATGATAGAAAATCCAACAAAAGCAACTAACAGCCAAACAGAAGTGAAGAGAACTGTTAGAGAACAATGTTAAAGAAAGAAGGAAAAAGGAAATTCAAATATTGCACAGGAGCCTTGAAGGATGTCCACCAATGAAAGGACACAGAGTTTAGAATGTAAGAAATCATTGATAATCCTAAGAATAGTTTCAGTGGAGCAGAGTGGAATGTGGGAAGCCAAATACAATACAATTCCTATGAGAATTTAATAAGTAATAGTTAATCAGAATAGTGAACATCAGACAATATTTTCAAGATACAGAGAGAAAGAAGACAGTGAGTAGCTCGAAGGGTGGCCAATGGAACATGAAGTGCCAAAAAATTAGTCTGCAAAAATAGGTGAACATAGTCGTAGCTTCAGAATAGGAGGAGATGTGAAGAAATTAAGAATTAGATTAAGAGAGAATATAACAAATGGAGAAAAAGAATATCCAAGGGATAAAGCACAGACCTGGAAACACAGGGACATTGTGTAGAAGATTCAGTAAAGAAGAAAGCCCACACTCCTTCTTCCTAGGGCACATAAAGAGAGAACGATTGCCAGCATGGCAAAGCCTTTCCTGGGGCGGATAACACCAGGTAATTTTAAGAGTTCCCACTCGACCATTTGATAGGACACATGATGTGTTTCAGAAGGCAGCTAGGAAAAGGAGGCCTTTGGGGAATTGGATTCATCTTCAAAACATCGTTTTGCTGAAAAAGTAGTTAAGCAAAGAGTCAATTCACCAAATTTATCAGTTTATCATTTCTTTGTCTTAACTATAAGGTTAGAGCAATTAGTACTAGATGAGATTTTACAGACTTTTGAAGATTTGGGGAAAGTTTTGGTGGACTGATTTTCATTTTGTTCTTTATGCCACCATTTTAATGAATATTTAATCTGTGAAAAGCAAAGTGTCGTGAGGTGCTTTCAATTAATTATGATCATATAAACTACTAAGAAAAGTTTATTTAAATATCAATAATCAAAATATCAGTGTTTCCTATGGGGTTTTAGGTTATACTGATTCTAATATACCTTATTCATTATTTGCTTTGCCCATTGTTTGTCCTATTTGAGAGCCTTTTGCCAAAATATCAAGTAGAAGAGGCCACTTACCTTGTTATTATAGCAATAAATAGCCAAAATTAGTATGTGATACAGTTTTTCTTATTGCTTCACTCCTACAAAAATTACAGAATCCCCAAGATGCAAAGGGTCGTGATCAACTCCTCACAAAGAATTGCCCCCTTGTATTTTTGCATCCAGTTCCATCATTAACATTTCTGCTGTGGCCTTCAAAAAGTAGAATTTTTTAAAGTATTTGAACATCACTTAGTCCATAGCTGTGTTACTTGGGCCCTTTATGATTGCTGGAAGAGGCAAGTTCAAGATTTGTTCCAAGGGTACTGGAGACCTAGGGTAGCATCAGTTACAACATCATTGGGGTATCTGTGATTCCAAGACTAGGATGTGTAATCAGCTCTACAGAAAGCTGGGACATTAGCACACTGGAGCCCAGGAAAGACCTGAGCAGGAGTGACCACCTGGGGGCACTTTTAACTAATGTATTATTTGATCTCTCCATCACACTTTTGTATTTAGATTTAATGTAGCTCAAATCTGAAGTCCTAATCAATCTGTCCTTTATAATAATCCTATATAAACAGTCTCACTTTCTTCACATCTTTGAAGAGTTCCAATCTTTCTTTTTTCTGCAACTGTCAACAAGTCTATGCTTTTGGATGCTTTACAGAGGAGCATAAACATTCATTTCCCAAATGAACACCAAGACAAATTTTATTTGGGCCTAAAATATACTTCTCATTAATGAGAGGATAACAAATTGAATTACATAAGCATATTTAAAGAGTCCTTTGGGGATAGAAGAGGGCATCTCTTGGCCCATCCATTTCCATTAACAGCCTCATAAGAAATCTGGTGGATGGCCCCAGACTAGAATGCTGGGCCACCACATTCATGAAGTCAGCCACCAAGTATGTAAATAGGACAGTTCTCCATAGTGGTCAAAACTGGAATAAGGCTTCCCAAATTTAAGTTCTGATCACTAATATGCTCATATAACTCATTACTTAATATCTGACATGTTATTTAATCTCTTTCTGCCTTTGTTTTATCTTTCATGAAATCAAGTGAGAAATGAATGAGTTTGTGTGCATATTATTTATATATTATATTTATATAAATTTGTATATATTTTGTATATATAATACACACTTGGATCATAATATACATTCATGTTAGTGGTTTTGTCCAAAATAGAAAAGTCTCTAGATCACAGCATAAGGTCATATATTTTACTTTGTAAGTTCTTCCCTTCTTGCTTTTCACAAGGCAAACCTAAAAAGTTGAGCCTAAATTAAACGCTATCACTTCTCTGACATATAATTGATTCATTTATTCAGGAAACATTTATTGAGGGCATACCACATGTCATGCTTTGTACTTAGTGATAATAAAATATAATGAAAAATAAAACCATGTGGTCTCTACCCTCGAAGAGTTTACAGTCTAGCAGGGAGGACCTCATATTATAAATAAAGCACAATTAGAATGCACGTGATGGATAAAAGGAAGAAAAAGAGCAGATGTAAAACAGATGTAAAATTCAAAGTTTCCATCAGTTAAACTTGTGCTTATGATAGGTGGCAATCGGAATTACTGCTGGGCAAGAACAAAGACGCTTTATTCTTTTCTGCAGTAAAAAGTTATCCACAAGAAATTAATCATGTCTAGAGGTAGTGCTCTTTCATATACTTGTATCTATGTCGAGGTAGGTATACCAAGATTCACCTATCTCACCGAAAAAAGTCAACTATTAGGCAGTGAAATCTTTCCCTAAAAGGAAGATACAAATAGAGAAATAAGTGGACAATAAGTCATGAAAGGGGGAGAGCAGAAAATTAGGAGAGATCAGACAATTCTCCTCCCATGCTATGCTCAGTCTTCTCTGCTCTGAAGCCGCAATTTTGTGCTGTTTCTACATCCTCACAGGCAGCCATAAAGGCTGAAAAGTGCACTCCAAATAGTCTTGGGCTCCTCCACACCACTGACCCCTTTTCAGTATGGGCTTCATAGAACTCACGTGTCAGGGGAAGCACTGATCCCTTGGACATTGTTGTGATGGGCCCAAAGGAAACACAAGATTTGTACTAGCAGTACTGCTGACCAACTGTCCTGGTTTCCCTGGGACTGAGGAGTGGCCCAGCATATAAGACTTCCAATGCTAAAATTGGAACATTCCCAAGCTACCGAGGACAGGTGGCCATTCTTCTAATTGCAGAGAAGTCCCACAAAGGCATGTGTCTGCTTTACACTCTGGAGCATCTCCAGTTTGAGCCCCTAGGGGCAGAGTACGGTGGTTAAATGCAGGGGTGCTCTGAGGTCAGACAACATCTCAAAACCTAATTCCACTTACAAGCTGTGTAACCTCTCTGAGTCTCAATTTCCTCAACTTCAGAATAGTGACATAGTTGATAAGTCAGTGCGAGGATTACATTTAAAAATGGATGCAAAGCTCTCTAACACTGCCTGGCACACTGTCAGCATTAGCCATTAATTTTACTACTTTGTAGACCTTCAACAAATATTTGTTGAATGAACATATAATTCCACATGCTTTTGACAATTCTGTTTCTGACAGTTGCAAATATTTTTTTTCCCTTTGGAAAAGTTGGAAGTTGGGTAGTATGGGGTAATGAATAGGACACCCCCACTGCCCACCTCCATCTCAGATCACTACACAACAAAGCTCTCCTTACATCTCTCCACAACTCTTCTGGATCTGGTCATATTCCTGCAGTCTCTATCTCCCACTAAGACATGTCTTAAGCAGGACACTGTGTTGTCCTAGCAATAGATAGAGTCACATTCCCTCCATCCCTTCCTCACCCTCAACCCACTTCCACAGGAGGACCGATTCACTTTATAATCATTACCACTGTTAAGATGGGAAGTGTCTGGTTGATTCTTCCAGGATCCAAGGGATGAACAGAGAGGAAAGAAGACAAGACAGGATGACTTGAACTCTTTCAAGGGTGTGGGGAAATGTACAGCCAAAAGCCAGGTCACATCTAATCTGTCAGGAGAGAGAGGCTGAGTTCCATCAGGAAGTAGGTTAGCCTTAAACTGAACCAAAATGATCAATATGGCAAAGGGCACTGTATAAATGAAGCAGCCAATGTGTATCATATAAAGAGTAAGTTTAGCAAGGAAGCATTTTAGCTTCTTTTTTTATTTATATTTATTTATTTATTTATTTATTTACATTTTAACTTCTAAAGTGAAAGATTTCTGGACTCCTAGGAAAATGTAGAAAGTAGAGAAGGAAAGATAGAAAATACATTCAGAAAATACATTAAAATACTACCCATGATTTCTCAGAGTTCTTCTCAGAGCATATTAAAACTACACCATAATTCTAAGACCGCACCCGGAATCCCTGGGTGGTGCAGCGATCCTGGAGACCCGGGATCGAATCCCACGTCGGGCTCCCGGTGCATGGAGCCTGCTTCTCCCTCTGCCTGTGTCTCTGCCTCTCTCTCTCTCTCTCTCTCTCTCTCTGACTATCATAAGTAAATAAAAATTTTAAAAAAATAAATAAAAAATAAAACCACACCCAAATTCCAATACCACCCTTTAGAATCTCATCTTCCCACAATCACATATGCACACATCCCATGAACGTCACTGGTATTGTGATCCATGCTATTTGTGTCTCATCCAACAGAATTGATGTCAGTGGGAAAGCAAGACTGGGAATCTATGGCTGGTAGACAGAACGCTGGACTAGGAGACCAGAAATCTTAATTCCAACTCAATCCATTTATGACTACGGCAAATCATTCACTTCCTTGTTCTTGAGCTGCTCCAGCTCTAAAAGGATCAGAGCTATCTCTGTCCATTTCTCCTACATAGGGAACTCATAAAGAGGAATAAGATCAAATGCATGGAGGCATTCTTTAGAAGAGAAGAACATATGCATACCTTATATTATTAATAATAAAAATTGGATTCAATAAGTCTGCTTAGAAACCTTTTTCAAAAGGCAAGGCAAGGGTAATTCCTCTGTAATAATGCCAGTCCTTTGTACCAGCTAGGCTTTGGAAATGTGAGGATATTTTTAAGCAACAGGAGGTGACTGCATAATCATTCACTACTAAATATTTTCAAAAGCCTTGTTCAAATTAGCTTTAACTTTATTTAAATAATCAGTTGGAGCTTTAAAACTGATATTAATTTTAAAACTCTCTTTCTACAGCAGATATTATCCAAGCTTTTTCTTCATTTATAGAGCATTCAGTGCACATTGAGAAAAACAAGTGGTTTCTGATTATAAAGCATATTGAAAAATGCAACCATCATCAGATAGTGTATGTTGGATAAAAAAACACTCAATAATATGAGTCAGTCAATGACTGTGGAGACAAATATATTTTTTTAGTCATGCTGGATATTAATTAGTAGTAACACCAATGAACAACAGAATGAAAATTTCACCCCAAACTGACTGAAGTGTTGCACATAATATTGCCCACTCATTCTTCATACAATTAGTCACATTGCTAGCTTTGATAAGGGAGTTTGGTTTCCTATATCTTTTCTGGTCTCTTGTGTACTGAACAGCGTTCTATGGAGAGAGCAGAACAGCATGTGTTTTCAATTCTGTTTGTGATTTGAAACTTGGCTGACATGAAAGTTACACCTGAAATAATAGGTGGAGCTGTACTCTTAAGTCTTTTATGAGCATGTCCAGATATATCAAGTAAACACTGTCATCACTAAAAAGTACACACTTTTCTGAATCACTGTGCCTAATAGCATTCTTTTGGAAGAATGTCAGCAGTAAGGGGTCAATACCTTAACCTTAAAGAACAAAAGCCCAACTTACCACCTGACTGTGCTACTTAGACCTGATACCTGTTTATGTCCAGGTTCCTGACTGGTTTGCTTTCTTGGATGTTAGAGACCAGACCAAGTTAGCAATCAACCAGTAATTATTGATAGAGTGCGCTTTTCACTAGATAGCACTGATTTTTGTCCACGTGGATTTTGATGTGGCTCTTCTGTGAGATATTTTTCCTACTCTTGAGGAGATCATGTGGGGGAAGTCAAAACAAATACTTGGAAAATTAAATGACGATGCAAAATGTAAGAATGTGGCTGAAGTGCAAGAAATTTCCAAAGACAGTAACTGAATAAGTGTTAAATGAATGATATTAAGATCAGTGGTTTGGGGGCACCAGGATGGCTCAGGTCCTGATCTCGGAGACCTGGGATCAAGCCCCACATGGAGCATGACTTTGGGCTCCCTGCTCAACGAGGAGTCTGCTTCTCCCTCTCCCTCTGCCCCATGCCTCTGCTCGTGCGCGCACTCTCTCTCTCTCAAATTCTCTCTCTCTCTCAAATAAATGAATAAAATCTTTTAAAAAATGTTTTAAAAGACCAGTGGTGTAGAAACAGTGCTCCAGATACCCCAAGTACCCAGGTGGGGGGATCTCTCAAGGCTGAAGCAGAAAAGAAGCTCCAAGCAAGTAGGGCTTCAGTCAAGCCCTCTTCCACACTGGCCCACATCCTGGCTTCCACCTCCACCACAGTAACTCTTTTGTTTTTTGTTTTCTGTTTTTGTTTCTTTTACTTTGTGTAGTGAATCTTCACATACAACTTCATATCAAGAAAAGATCCCAAATTTATATTTTACAAAACAACTAATATTTTTAAATATGATTTTTAAAATATGATGAATTTCAAAATCACATAGTGTATTCACTATGACCAAGTGTGGTAACACAAGTTTCTTGGTGGAAGAGGATTGAAGACTTGCCAGATGTAGAGAATTTGGATAGTCAGAAGGTTTCCAGTTTAGTGGTTTATATAAAAACACTAAGATACTTAAACAAGTGGCAGTTCAAGGAGCTGGACCACAGTTAGCGGACAGTGCCACTCGCCCACAGGCTATAGTGCAAGATAGTGAGAAGGGTGAGTTCAGAGGCATCACCCTGGGAAGGAGCCATATTAAAATCCACACAGACAGCCATCATTTCATAGGAAGAATCCATGTACATTGACACAAGACAGAAACCAGAAAGCTCAGAGGAAAATGGGAGGCTTCCCAGTAAAGAAGCAGACATCTGAAGGGCTGGACAGGGAGTCAGTGTGGGTGGGGCTCCTGGCCCAGCCAAGGCAAACATCAGAGCTAGATCAGTTTCAGAAACTAAGAGTGGGAGTCCTGGCTTGCCAAGAAATACCAGAAAAGCAAAATATGAAGACCAAGTCCTCTTCTCCCCAAAACCCTTTACTCTTGAATGGAGTAGGTAGCAGAGGAAGCTCTAGAAGATGTCCTAACACCACTTCAGCCGTCAGCTGAACTTGGACCTAGCAACCAGGCTATCAATTCTGCTATTCTGTCTAAAGAGAGAGAGCTGTAGGAAGTCAGACGTGTTCCCCAGCACTTATAGCTAACAATAGCACAATTGGGGTGTATTATCTGAACACAAACAATATGTTTTTCTAAATTACACAAATAGAGCAAAATATCATACAAGCACATCATAAATATTCTTGGGTTGCAAGCACAAAACATGGATCATTTAAGCATTAAAAAGAGTTATTAGAAGAACCCGGGAGTGTCTTGTAGAATTAAAGATGAGGAACAACAAGTCTTGGAAAGGACCGAGCAGGACTGAGATGTGGGGAATCTCAACAGCAGAAGCCTAAGGAGCCCTGGCCTTAAGGTGCTGCCTTTAAGGGTTTCAGCTTGCTTCTGTATCCACATGACTCCACATTTTTGCAGATCCTCCAGAAAGAATGCCTAGGAGTTTCAACCTGTGATGCAATGAACCTGTGGCAAGGAGAAAGGGTAAAAGGGTAAGTAAAGCTGGAGGAACTCTGTGAGCTGTGACACTTCCACAGGGATGCGACAACTGCATACACCATTACTCATTGTCCTAGGGGTCACGGAAGAAGCCCTCTATGGAGTATGGAATCGGAATTCTATGGAATCTGATGAACTCGGTAAGCCAAATACAGTGGTCATGATGACTGTCACCTTGAAAAACAGAAATGAAGCAAGTTTCTCTGCTTTAGACTGTTTACTGAAATGAGTGCTCCTCCAATGAGTTCTTATAACATGTTTGTGCTTCCCCCTTATTGGACATACTATTATAATTACTTATTTGCTTTTTTTTTTTTTTTTTTTTTTTTTTTTTTGGTCCATGAACTGAAAGCATCTCAAATATGGAGTTCTTTCCTGCTCACATTTGAATTCCTAGAGACTGTACCAGTCTCTACCAGTCAAAAAACATTTCTTACACGTATGAAAATCATGCTTGTCAGACTCAGGATGGGTGTAGCCATTGGTCAGGAAAGGTATGTGTTCTTCTGGCAGGGGTTTTGAGTAAAATAACAGTGGAATACTGGAAGATGAGACCCTGGCTCCAGGACTCATACCAACCATGTGGTTGGGAGGCTAATTAGAAATCAGTCAATACAAAAAGTTTGTGGGAAGCAGACCTCCACAGCACAAGCTGAAGCAAATGAGCCCTTGGAGGGAGTCCCAGGCCCTGCCCATCCTTGGTCCTAAGGCAAAGCCTGGCTGATCTTATTAAAAGTTGGGGCTGTTATCTCTAGACTGGTTCTGCAACATGATATACTGGATCCTCTTTTTCTTCTAAAGATTTGTCCAAAAATTAGAGAAGTAAATGAATACATGCTGTGTGATTTCCCTTGGGCTTCATCCCTACCTGAGAGATATATTTAATATTTTATTTTCTTTATAACCCATCCCATCCACAAATTGTTTATGTAAAACCTGATTTCAGGCTATTTGACTATATCTTCTACTTCTCAAGGGTGTTTCTTCCACTCCAAAAGTGGGAAGCTTTCCTCTTCTAAGTCAAGGATCATATTAATCATAACCCATCCCTACAGGTGGAATTCAATGATAGCAAAACCATCTCTAACCCAGCTACCACTGAGGCCCACTGGAAACCATGGCTTCCTTGAAGAATGTTGTCAATATGGCTGACCCTTCCCCCAATACTAGCAAATATCCAGGTCATCAGCGATCATCCTTAGACTTAATGGACCATGTCGCCTCAAGGATTATACTCATCTACTCAGAATACTTTAAGCTAAAAGGACATGGATTATAACATTATGAGCTCTTTATACAATTTCTTAACAATATACTGCTCATGCTAATTAATTGCCAGATCTTTGGAATATGATCAAAGCCAAAGTCCCCTAGTGGCCAAGACAAAGGTCCACAGCTGATGCAAAAAACAGAGCCCTGAAGAAATTTCATCTGTGTTGGCAAGGAAACATAGAGAGGGAATCGGGGTCAGAAGGCAGACAGCTTCTACAGTAACATTAGCATCAAAGAAAAGGATGAGAATATTATTAACTATAGAATAAATACATAAAATGTAACAATATTTGAAGCCAAATAGCACCTCTGTCCTTTAAAAAGCATTATATTGCTTTCTTGGGAAGCATATATCTAAAATTACAAAAATTCAAATTGCTTTAGGTTTCACTCAGAAACATTTTGTTAAAAGATTGCCTTACATCATATTTGAAAAACATAAGCAGACTTTTACCAAATATAGAAACAAGGATCATAAACTGAAAATAGAAGCCAGAAGACAGACTCAGTGGAAACTAAAAGAATATTAACATTGTATTACACTTGGCAGTGAAGAAATAGAAATATATAGTGATTTACTACCTTTACAAAAGAATAAAGAATTAAGTGAAAAAATATTCAAACTATCAGAAATCGTAAGACACTTTTTGGCAATAAGTAAGGAAGAAGATTTATTTAACTTTTGGAGAGCGCTGGCAGAAAGGGACTAAAATGAGAAACAATAATATCACATATTAACTTTGTTCTTAAACATCTACATTTAATGTATCAACTTTGGCTGTTGTTATATGCCTTGGCAATTCAATAAAGTTACTGGAATGGAAAATTGAAAATTTTTATTGTGATATTTCCAATTTCTCCACTAGTGGAATAGTTTAATAATAAACCATTGCATATGCTTTCAGCATTCTCATTAAAATGAGTGAGCTATCATTTTTCTTTCTATTCCTAGTTATCAGCAACTTTATTTACCAGTGCATATTAAGTAGAACACAAAGCCCAGCTAACCATTTGTGGTTATGCTCTCTGAGCAGACAAGTATTACCTATTGGAAAACCATGAAATCTTAAAGCTGGAAGGAATCCTAAGTGGTTTCATATTCCATATTTCATGGTTTCAACAAGGAAACTGAGGCTCAGAACGGTTAAGTAATTTGTCCTAAGTCAACAGCTTGTCAATGGCTAAGTAGATGTCATCCTTCTAAAATGTCCTATTACAGTAGACTATCCCAGAATCCAAATATTATTTCAGTAGTAGCCATTGAACATAGGCCTACGCATTCTTATCTGGCAAAAAAGAAAAAGAAATGCCCAAAGAAGAGCCTTAATTTATTAAAAGTCTACCTCAGCTGTATCATAAGGAATTCCAGATTGCAAAGGAATCAGATTCCATTTATATTCATCCTTACTTGGGAATGAATATTTTCCTTTTGGCTTTTTTGAATCTGCCCCCAGTTTTTACATGTTTTAATGTTTTATAAAATGTCTCTCTGTATTCACATCAGAGTTGTGTAGAATACTGATGACTCCCTAAATTGTAAGGTGATCTCTTCATAAAGCTGCATTAATTCCTTTGTTGGTCTTTGCAGAGTAAATCTACTTCTAATCTGGTACCTGCAATTAAGCTGCTCATATAACAATTTATTCCCTTTTAAAAAACAATTTGGGCATGTTTTCTTTGGCTCAGGCACTACATAGAACATTTATGTTAACTATTAACCTTCCTGAGGTAACGGACTTGATCAAAAGAGAAACAGAAGGGAGCTGAAAGAAACAGGGGTGGGATTCAACTCTCAGTTGAGTTGCCAATAAACCACGTGGCCTTGGACAAATCATTTATCTTCCCTGAACCTTTCTCTTTTTTAAAATTTTTTCCCCTGAACCTTTCTCCATGTGTAAAATGTACAAGGGCATTTTCATGACCCCAAAGATCTAAAACCCTGCATTTCTAAATTAATTGTTTTCAAGCTGACCTTCACAATAGTTATTATGTCTACACCCTAAACTTCTATCCCACTTACTTCTATGCACCTGGTGCCTATTTTGGTCCCACCACTGAAAAAAGTAAATAAACTTCAATAAAATGTGATGTCTCCCTCGCTATGCTGTGAACTCCATAAAAGGTTAATTCATTTTTATGGGTTTAGTGCCTGGTAGAGTTGACATTCTATAAATGTTTGATATATGGATGGATGGATGGATGGATGGATGGATGGATGATTGCCACAGCATGCCAGTAAGGAGAACTTAAATATAAGTTTACATTATCTCTGTATATAGCTCAGAGATCATTATCCTGAACCTTATCAAAAGAGCTCACACTTATATGTAATTTCACCTGTTTACAGCATAATTTTCATAGTATATCTCTTATAACCTGATCTCTTCTTGCCTAATCTTATACTCTTAACCTCCCTTCTTGACAATAAGCTTTTTGAGATAAAGACTTGTATCTAATTCAAATCCCACCATTCTGTACCTACTCATCAAATTTATGAGGCTTCCATCAATTTTAACTAGTTAAAGTGAGTTTAAAAATTAGTTTTAGTACAACAGTAGCCAAATAAAATAAATGGCACATTTTGTACCAAAGTAAAAATCTTTTCAGGGGAAAAGGTGTGGAGTGAGTTATCTGTGATGATAAAATTCTGACTCTTTTGTCCTTTTACTATTTGTTAATCTCAAATTTTCACCCCCTATAAAAAAATCATTCATTCATAGTGACTTTATTTTGCTTTGTATATGGTCAGTTCCTAATCAACATAACGTAATTAGGTCTAATGTAATCTAGTAAAATGTCATGAAGAAGCATGAAGAGTTGCAATTGCAAACAAAGTCACCACAGAGGTGTATTTGCATGGTTTCAGTTTATATGAAATCCAGTGGTAGGGTGAAAGTGTTCCCCATACCTTGCATGTCAACATCTCTATGTTGCTTCAATGGATTCTGTGTCAAATGTTAAGAGCCCACAATTAAGAGTGACACAGAATAGCACCAGAATATTGACTCCTGGTGGGATGTCCTACCATCCTTTGACTTATTATCATATGGATTACAGGCTATATACTTTAGGAAGCTGCCTTTTTGTTCTCAGGCATGTCCACTTCTCAGGTTGAAGGAGGCTTTCCCTACATGTGGTTCTCTTTTTCAGGCAACATAAGTTTCTTGATTGCTATCTCGTAACTTTCGCAGATTCACAATTTCATTTTGGCATAAACAATCTATATTAACACATACATAAAGTTAATATCTTCTAACTCAGCTTTTAAATAGTCATCACAATTCTAATTATGCTATTAATCCATTATAATGATGCTCATTATTACAAATATGATTTGTTCATGGGGATCTTCATTATTATAAACAGTACATTACTGTTATAAATGTTATCAATAAACCATAATTGTTAGAAATGCCCTTAATGGATTTACTATTTGTTTCATCAGGTCCCAAATAATCCACATGAACATATTTATGTCAGTATAAACTTCAAAGAAACCAGATCATCTCTCACTCCTAAAAAATTACTATCATGCTAATGAAAATAATAGCTAAGATTTACTGAATGCCTGCCATGTGCCAGTCACTGTGCCAGCACTAAATGGGTTAAAACAGATCATTTCATCAGTGCTCCCAAGGATCCTATGAGGTAGAAGTTTCTATTAGCTCCATTTTACAAATAAGAAATCTAAGGGTTATACAGATTAAATAACTACTCAGATGTTTAGAGATAAGAAATTATGGAGGTAGAACTGGAACCCAATTTCATTCTAGATTACTGTTTTGGATAGAAGATGAACTTGATCATTTTGGAAGATTCCACACTTTCTATTTATATCATTATTTCTCTAACTTCAAGTTTGCATATCATTTTCAAATTTTGTCTTAAAAGCAAACGTATATACAGAATGCAAGTTGAAATACTTGCAATAGGAATTATAGGCTATCAAAAATATAATGAACATTATTACTATGAAATTAGCAAATACAGCATATCAAAGTAAGAGAATAATATAAGTATTACATAATTATCAGCATAGTTTTCTGTGAATTTTCTAGTGTTGACTGATTAATTTTACAGTTAGTAAACTTATTAACTGTGTACCTTAGAAGTTTTTTCTTTTTAGCATGTAAGGTTTAAAGTTTAATTTCTTTCCACAAAGATTTAAGATTTTCTAGCTGCCAAAAGATAAGAAAGCAAAAATGATGAAAAGTAAATTTAACCACAAAAGTTTTGATAGCACCGCATTATATTCCATCCATTTATGAATTGGTATTTGTAAAAAAGCAAATATGTAAAATCTGATATCCATTCTTTCCTTTATTATTTTCCATTTGCTGTAGTCCAGTTAGTATCACATTCATTAAGATTATGTGCATAAAATAGATATTAAACCACATTCTCTCTGAAAGTTTAAAAAAAAATCTATGAGCATTTAAAAAATATGTCTAACACATTATCTTAAAGGTAGCTTACAAATCAGAAATATTTCCTGGCTTTATGACCTAAAGCCACAACTATTTGAAACTTAAGAGTCATATACTTCTTAATACTATGAAACCTAAAAAGTTCAAATATTTACACTGGGAAGCAAATAAGTACTTTGAGAATATGATAATTCACCCAACTAGCCTTTAGAACAAACAACACATTGTGATCCATTTCAAAACTACTGCCATATTGATGAATCAAAAGCTTATTGAGGGTTTGTCATATTCAAGACCCGATAAAGAATACTTTATGGGATATGTCCTCAAAGAGCTATCTCTTGGGACTACTATGTTTATTTTGTCTGTTTTTAAATGTGAAAATAAAACAGACACCTGTTTCACAATACTTAGATTAAATAAAGGATTAGTATTTTTTTGGCCTATTTTCATTACATAAATATCCAGGTGGAGATATTGGAACCAATTTAATTTTTCATCTAGAATTCCTTATACTCGGACCTTCTGAGGCCTAGAGGAATACTACATTTTGGGTTGCAAACCATCTACTAAAATTTCCCTTCAATTGAAATAGAAACAATCCTTACAAACAAGGGTGATTTTCCATGAGTACATGTTTAAGAGGCATACTGCCTTTCAAAAGAAACTGAAAAAAGGGAAACAGGTAACATAGTAAGTGGTATGAATTCAGTCTATAAGAGATGCAGCCAGACTGCAATCCTGGTTTTGCCACCTACCTGATACATAGCCTTCAGGAAGACATTTAATTTCATTAAACCTCAGTGTTCCTCATCCATAAAATAGACATAAAATTATGCTATTTCCCTAATAGAGCTGCACTTAGCACACAGCTGGAAACAAAGCATATATTCAGTAAGTGGTAGTTATCCTCACAGTTAGAAAAGAGGCAAAAACAGGTAAAGCCAATATGTCATTTTTCATGGATGTTGCAACAACAACAACAACAAAATCATAACAGATATAAATTAGATGGCAGTTGATACTTCCCTGGTATGACTGTAAAATAACTAAATTTGGGTTGGACTAAAGGAAGTACAAGTATCTTTCATCACCATCAGCCATGCAGTTAGGAGATGTGCAATAAGTATTTGACCTGAGGAAGAACCACATGCTCTGAGGAAACTGTGGATAATTAACTTATTCAGTAATTCATGAAAATGAACCACTTGTCATGCTGTTAACCACTTGGTCACAGCTGAAGAGATGGTGTAAAACAACGGTGCTTACAATTCAAAATTCTATGTACAAAATTCCTTACTTGAAATTCTATGTACAAAATTCCTTACTTGAAATGACCTCAAAGATCCTTTTGCAAGATCTAAATTAGGGCTACAGCAAGGCAAGGTTTGGAACGGGGAAATATCTTAACCATTATACTTAAGATTAACTCTAACAATGAACCACACAAAACTGCTTTCATAAGTTAAAAAAAAAACAATTAAATATCAATAATTTCATAAGGCTCAACCTAATTTTCCAGGGTTTTTTCTATGACATATTATTCTAAGTTCAGGGTAGTTTTGCAAGTCTACCAGAGCAGAATATGGAGTAGCCTAAACCTCTGACTCATTTTAGAGTCACTGCCAAAGTGGGGAGGTTAGACAAAATAGCAAACACAAAGCCAATTTTCTAAAGGGAGCTAAAGAATATAAGTAAGGCGACATTATGAAGGTAGACTTGGCTATTTCACATTTGCCGTAAAAATGTTTTTTATTGCAGTCTTTGAGTAATCCTCAAGCTGCCAACTATGCCTGAGAGGCCAATAATCAAATTTTTCCAATTATAAATTTACAAAAGTGTCAGGGCCCTCTTTTGAATAATTTTGAGCTCTGAGCTCAATCCCTTGTTTAAAAAAATTCAAATTTCAGAGAATAACACACATAGCCAGTCCATACTAACATCAGATGCCTTACTCCTCCAGGGCACACAGAAAACCTCACTTCCCAATGCACCTGCAGTCAGGTGGGACCACATGAATAGTTTTGGCCAATGAAGTGTGAACAAGAAAATAATTATCACTTCTCAGTGCTGAACAAAGGCAAAGTCCCATATGGTTTTCCTTACCACACTGAAATAATCAAGAAGTTGTTGAATTGAGATTACAGAGATTATAAGGATCCTAGGAAAAGATATGGAGAAAGGACCAGAAAACATATTAGAAGACATGACAGAGATTATAGGGATCCTAGGAGAAGATAGGGAGAAAGGACCAGAAAACATACTAGAAGACATAATCTGAAATTTTCACTAATCTGGAGAAGAAACACACACAGGCCCAAGAAGCCCAGAGTTCCAAAAAAGATGAACACAAACAGACATCCATATCAAGACACATTATAATTAAAATGGTAAAAGTTATAGATAGAGAATCTTAAAAGCAAAAAGAGAAAAACAGTTTATTGTGTACAAGAAAATCCCATAAAATTATCAGCAGACTTTTAAGCAGAGACTTTAAAGGCCAGAAGGGAGTAACACAACCTACTCAAAATGCTGAAAGGAAAAAAAAGCCCAATCAAGAATTCTCTATATGGCATTCAGAATTGAAAGAGAGGTTAAACATTTTCCAGAGAAGCAAAAGCTAAAGGAGTTCATTACCACGAAACTAGCTTTATAAGAAATGCTAATAGACTTTCCTAAACTAAAAATAAATGGCACTAATTAATAACAAGAAAACATAGAAAAGTAAAAATCTCACTGGAAAAGTAAACAAATAGTTAAGGTAGTAGATCAATCACTTTTAAAGGTAGCATAAAGGTCAAAAGACGCACATAGTAAAATTAACTAAAACTATAATAATTAATTAAGGGATGCATAAAATAAAAAGATGTAAAACGTCACATCAAAAGTATAAAACATAGAGGAGCACCTGGGTGGCTCATTTGGTTAAGTGACAGACTTTTGATTTCGGCTCAGATCATGATCTCAGGGTCCTGGGATCAAGCCCTGTGTTGGGCTCCACGTTCAGTAGGGAGTCTGCTTCTCTCTGTCCCTCTGCCCTTCCCTCAACTCATTCTCTCTCTCTCTCTCAAATAAATAAATAAATCATTGTATATATATCTATATTATATATATTATATAATATATATATACACATATAACATGGGGGATGTGTTCAAATTTAAGTTGCTATCAACTCAAAACAGACCATTATATACATAGGAAGCTATATGTGAACCTCACAATAACCACAAAGCAAAAGCACATAGTAAATACACAACAGTAAATGACAAAGGAACCTAAACATAACACTAAAGAAAGTCATCAAACCACAAGGAAAGGAAAAAAAAAAAAAAAGGAAAAGGAACAGAGAGGAACTACAAAACAGCCAGAACACAATTAACAAAATAACAATAAGGAAACATTATTAAAAAATTACTTAAAATATATTAAGTAATTAATACATTAACAAAATGAAGGATAGAAATCATATGATGATCTCAATAGATACAGAAAAGGCATCTGACAAAATTTAACACCTGTTCATGGTAAAACTCCCAAAAAAGTGAGTATAAAGGGAACATATAAACATATTAAAGGCCATAAATATTAAACCCACAGCTAACATCATACTCAATAGTAAAATACCAAAAGTATATCCTCTAAGAGCAGGAATAAGACAAGGATTCCCACTCTTGACACTTTAATTCAACACAACATTAGAAGTCCAAACCATGGCAGTTAGGCAAGAAAAAAATATGAAGAAAGGGCATCCAATTTGGAAAGGAAGAAGTAAAACTCCCTATTTATAAATGACATGATATTGCATACAGAAAACCCAAAAGACTCACACACACAAAAAAAAGCCCTGTTACATCAGTAATAAATCTATTTAGCAAAGTAACAGTATAGAAAATCAGTATATAGAAATCTGTGGTGTTTCTACGCTGTATTAGCAAATTATCAGAAAAAAATTTTATAGATCCCATTTACAATTGCATCAATAAGAATAAAAATACTTAGGAATAAATTCAACCGAAGAAATGAAAGACCTGTACAATGAAAACTTTAAGATATTGATGAAAGAAACTGAAGAAAACACAAATAAATGGAAAAATATTCCATGCTCACAGATTGGAGGGATTAATATTGTCAAGATAGCCATACTGGACAGCCCCAGTGGTGCAGCGGTTTAGTGCAGCCTGCAGCCCAGGGCGTGATCTTGGAGACCCAGGATCGAGTCCCACATTGGGCTCCCTGCATGGAGCCTGCTTCTCCTCTGCCTGTGTCTCTGCTTCTCTCTCTCGCTCTGTGTCTCACATGAATAAATAACATAAAATCTTAAAAAAAAAAAAAGATAGCCATACTACCCAAAGCTATTCACAGATTCAATGCAATACCTATCAAAATTCCAATGGTATTTTTTTACAAAACCAGAGGAAATAATTCTAAAATTTTTATAGAATCGTAATAGCCAAAATAATCTTGAGAAAGAACAAAGCTTGCATCTTGCTCTCTAATTTCAATTTATAATACAAAGCTACGGTAACCAAAACAGTATGGCATTGGCAGAAAAACAGACACATGGATCAATGGAAGAGAAATGAAAGCCAAGAATTAAAGCCACACACATATGGACAATTGATTTGTGACAAAGGATCTAAGAGCATACATGGAGAAACATAGTCTCTTTAAAATTGGTGCTGAGAAACTGGACAGCCACCTACAAAAGAATGAAACTAGAATTATCTTGCACCATACACAAAAATTAACTCAAAATGGATTAAAGGCTTGAATGTAAGACCTGACACCATAAGATTTCTAGAGGAAAACATAGGCAGTAAGTTCCTCGACATCAGTCTTAGCAATACTTTTGTGGATGTGACTCTAAAAGCAAAGAAAATAAAAGCAAAAGATAAATGGGACTATATCAAACTAAAAAGCTTCTGCACAGCAAAAGAAACCATGATCGAAACAAAAAGGAAATTTATTGAACAGGAGAAGACACTTGAAAATCATATGCCCAACAAGGGATTCATATCCAAAGTACATAAAGAATTCACACAAATCAACAACAATAAAGCATACAAGCCAATTAAAAAATAGGCAGAACTGATCATTTTTACAAAGACATACAGATAGCCAACAGGCACATGAAAAGATACTCAAGATCACTATTAGAGAAATGCAAATCAAAACCACGAGATGTCACCTCACACCAGTTAGAATAGCTATTATCAAAAATGCAAGATATCACAAGTGTTGTCGTTGCTGCGGAGAAAAGAGAACCCTCATGCACTGCTGATGGGATTGAGATTTGGTGCGGCCACCATGGAAAATGGGATGGAAATTCCTCAAAATATTAAGAATAGAATTATCATACGATCCAGCTATTCCACTTCTGAGTATTCATCTGAAGAATATAAAAACATTGATTCAAAAAGACAAATGCATCTGGATGTTCACTGAAGTATTATTTCCAATAGCCAAGAAATGTAAATAATCTAAATGTCCACTCATGGATGAAAGAAGATGGGGTGTATATAACAGTAGAATATTAGTCATAAAAGATAATGAAACCTCACCATGTGTGACAATACAGATGAACTCTGAAGGTGTCATGCTAAGTGAAATAAGTCACGTGGAGAAAGACAACTACCATATGGTGTCACCTATATGGTAGAATCTAAAAAAATCAAGCAAAACAAAAATAACCATAGATGCAGAGAACAGACTGGTGGCTACCACAAGGGAATCAGATTGGGACATGGGTGAAATGGGTAAAAGGGGCCAATTGTACAGTGATAGATGGTAGCTAGACATTTAGCAGTGATCATTTTGGAGTACATACAGATGCTGAATTATAATGTTGCACACCTGGAAAAAGAGTCTTATGACTCATAACATTCTCCCAGCTACCACTACCACACACACTCCTTCCACAAAAGATTTGGCTTTGCAGTCATACGGTTTTGGTTTTGGTTATTTGGTTTGGTTTTAGGGAAAGGTTTATTTGGGGTTTGAGGCTAAAAATTTGGAACTGGGATCTAAGGTAAATCTAAAACCCTCAATCGTGTTTTCTAAAACATGTCTAGAGAGGACTGATTAAAACCTTTGGAGGCCCAAACCCTGGAGATATTTTGTTTGCCCCGACCCCTCCACCCATAGGTAATTCAATATGACAAAGCAAAGTCCTATATATGTGTAAGGAATTCTAACAAAGTTCTTACTTCTTTCCCATGATAATTATACTGTTCCTTCTTTTTCTTTTTCATTTTTTAAACATTAAAGATTAAACTGTTGTCAATAGGGCTTTGTTTGCCCATTATTAGCTAGTGCCTATATTAAGTTGGGACCAAGTACTATCAAGTGATTAAATTAGTCTGACCTAATCTGACCTCCAAGTTTCAGAATGAAATTAGAAAGACAATAAATATAAGAAAATAGTTTACAGACTAATCAAACTGGGCTTTTTTCAATTAGAGCAGGATACATATAATACCCAAAATAGTTTCAAATATTAATCAACAAGGTAATATAAGTTCCAACTATGAAGACAATCTGTTTCTAACCTTGCTCCTGGGGTTTTAAGCCAAATAGGGTTATCCACATGCAATCCTGCCAATAAAAATGCCACTGATCCCTTCTGTGGCAATTGTCTTAAGCCTTCTACTTTTTGTTTCTTCCTGGCTTCTTGCTCTCACCTGCTCTACCCAAATTCTGAACTTCAGAGATTTCTGTTTGTGAATTTAATCAAAGAATTTGCTTTCTGGCTTTCCCTCCGGGATTCAGAATGTACTTGGCGTCTAGCTCGTCCTGTTCCTTTCTCATCTGAAGGAAAAACTATTATAACCACTAATAAGTGAGCAACTGTTGTGTTCAAAGTATGATGGGCAGTTTATATACATCACCTCAACTAATACCCACAACAGACTTCACTGATAAGTATTTTTTATCACCTTGTATTTGAAGCAAATGCGGAACTTGAGAAAGTTTATATAGCAAGAGACAAGGATTTAATCACAGATCTCAATCCTATGCTTTTAACTACTGTTTATACTATTGCTGCATCCAGCTATGAAGAAAAAAAATAAGTAAAAGTGCTGGAGAAGGGCTGGCAGGGGCCGGGGAGAGGGGGTGGGGAGGGTGGCAACATTAGATGAGGAAGAGGAAAGGAATATTGGGAAGGAACCAGTCACTTGAAAATCTGGGCTAGGAACATTCCAGACTGAGGAACATTCCATTCATAGGTGCAGGATCAGGAATGAGTGTGTTGTCTTCAAGAAACAGAAAGGCGTCTGGTGTCATTGAGCTTAGTGACCGGGGGGAAGATATGTATAAGAGATGAAAATGGTATGCAGAGCCAAGTCTTACAGAGCTTAGTTGTCAAGCTAAGAGATCTCAATTCTATATGCTATGGGAACCGCATTTGAAGGCACATGATTACAACGTAATTTTTTAAAGCACAGAGAATGCACCATTTTTAACAATGAATATGGAGAGAGAGACTAGAAAGACATTGAATGCATAAGGTACTCCAAAATGCCAAGGCACAAAAATCTGAAAAGCAAATGGATTTTCCGCACCTTCCTCAATCAATTCTATCCCAGGAAATAATGGAATTCATAGGAAATGTAGCATCAGATTTTAATTTACTAATATTTAATTATATTTATGAGTGTCATCTCTTCAGGTTGGGGGATGTCCTCCCAAGGTGAAACGTCCTCTCTTGTATTGGTACGCTAAAATTACAGTTTCAAAATTCAAGATAGCCCCCCAGTAAATTCCAGCCTCTACTGTCTCTACTCACAAAGCATGTTATAGGTGGAAAATGAATAATATTACCACCATAAAATAATTTTATTAAGCACTGCATGTTGAGAAAGAGAAACATATAGAATCCTACAATCAAGGTCTTGTCTTCTCTTATGGAAGGAAAAAAGATGGTGCTACTTGTACAAAATCCATCTGGACAGACATTACAGAGATGTATTTTACCATTCGGTGTTTTCTTTTGCAATAAAGCCCAGAAGGCACAGTACTGTAAAAATATAAACTTTACAAATTCTTAGACTTTATTAATAAGAAAATTAAATAAAATTTTTATGCAATCCATGGAATTTGGTTATTGAATTTACAAGTCACAATTATAGGACTACTGATAAATTTCCAAATTCCTTTCAGAAATATTCTACCCTATTTCGACTTCCCAAGTTTGGGATGGGGGAAAACATCCGAGTTAGATAAGATTATAATCAAATTTTAGTGTTTCATTCCTTTAATCCATGCCATAAAATCTACTATTAATGAGCTTATCAGGAATGTCATGAGAAATACAACTAACAAATTTAAAATCTGGAGTCTAGAGCCAAAAATTCAAATGTAGGGGGAAAATACAAGAACTAAGGGAGTTCCAGAATAAATATGAGTGTCCTAGAAGTAACAAAGAAAAAATATTCAGCGTATTTTAACAACTAAAATGCAGGGTAACTTCAGGCCCCTGGGAAAAAGAAAATCTTTATTTTCTCATAAAAGAATAAAGAACACACACATTTCGAAAACCATAAAAGCTGTAGCTAAGGAAAGGCCATCTGGGCAACTAGATTATCTTCACAATACACTCTTCACTATTTTATTTGGTCCTATTTTATGGACCTCAGGAAATTAGGTTTCCATCACTCTCCAAATTTTTCTACCAAACTATTAGATATTATTGCTAAATAGTAACCAATAATCCCCACCAAGTGGTTTAAAGGACTCTGACTGCCTGTGTCTCACTGATATTTTTATTGCTATTTTTCATTAAAATTGTATTACCAAAATAATATTATTTTGTGAAGGTTAAAGTTTTAATTAGGAAAACAGGAACTGGCAGCGGCTTAGTGCGGACTTAAATTCTGAGACCCTAAGGAGAAAAATAAAATAAAAAATATAAAAATAAAATAATCTCTAACATCTCCTCTCACCCTTTATTAACTGCAAAATAAAGAGTGATCCCTTTTCCTCCATGGGCACCCTTTGGGATAGGGGTCTTTGCGGAATTAAAACACCCTGCACTGCCAGAAATGTGTGTATGGACACAATGAGGCATAGTCCAAGGTGTCCTACTTTCTCTAATTCATACTTGCAAAGAAAAACAACATTCTCACCCAGCTCACTCTGCGGTAGCATATCACAGTGAAAAGTACTCAAAATGAGAAGTCAGAAGGTTTAGAATCTAGTCTTTGCCAGGATCCAGGGATTTGACCACAGGCAGGCCCTGTTGGTATTCCAAGCCTCAGCTTCTTTAGTCACACAATGAACTACAGTCAAGCCTCCCTTGACTCTCCAAATGTTATGGTGTAACGGTACTCATCTAAAAGAACGGAACTGAACAGATAGTCCTACTAAAGATATGCCGATATCAATTGTTACACAATGTTGTGGCTGAATAACTGAAAATTTACAAATCTATCCTGCAGATAAACTTGTTAAGTCAGAGTAGAGAGAAGGAAGTTTTTGAGCGGTTGAAAAAAATAGGGTAAAACTTTATGTGTAAGCAGTAAGAAGAGTCTGTGTTCTAGTATTATTTCAAATCCCAGGCTCTACGGGTACATTCCACTCTAAAAGAAAAGTCAACTAATTTAAAGAAGACAGGTAAATATAAAGTCATACTATTATGAGGTCGAGTAATTATAAACTAGAATATCAGGGTAAGCAACACCCCTAGGTAGACCCTAAAATAGTCTTTTTGGCAAGTTTAATCTCCTCTGCCAAATACGATAGTAAATTTACAAGATCTCTTATTTACCTTGAAATTGTGGAATGATCAAAAGGCAGAAAAGTGAAGAAAGATATAAGAGAGGTGCTGGATAATCCATACCCTGAATAGGTATTCTCCGATTAAGAAGTTGGTTTCTATTTGTTATTTGTTTGTTTTTTTCTTTCAGGAGCAGGGTTTTGGGTTCTAATGTATTATTTTATTCTTGATTATGTAAATCAGTGTTTCCAAACATTTCTGATACAGTCCTTCAGTTAGAAATGTTCAGTATATATACCCAAAAATTATTCATTTATTAATTTATTAATCAGACCATGTGTTACATATGTCATTATACATTATAAGACATAAATACAAATAAAATAGTTAAAAATCAACAATGAACTAAGATCGTATTTGTGATTTTCTTGCTAGTCACAGTGCTTCATATTATCATTAGCTTATGTCTCAAAGTAAGGCTCATTGCTAATAAAATTAGATATAAATCCATATCTCATATGTCTTCTTGATTATTTCAATGAGAGGCAGAGGCTGACTTCTTCTAAGACTGAATTAAGTAAATGGTCAACATTGTTAACCTCCCATTATGGCAAAGAATTCTTACTATAGTCAGAAAAGCTTCAATTCCACCAATTTCCTGTTGTTTGCTTATGCTTGTATTATAAGCATTATCTTCTTTACGGAAATCCTTTTAAGCCACTTTTCCATTTTGTGACTGCTGGTTTGGTTAATACTGAATAATAGAATCCTTAATTCCTTAAGTGCACACACATAAAATCAATAAGACACAACACAATGGAAATAAAAAAAGGGCAGGGATCACATGTTAGCTGTAGATCTCCCAGTACTTCCTCAAAATATCTCTGCAAGGGAGAACAGGAGGCCAACTGATCTATGGGCAACTGAGGGTGCTAGTCTGTATATTATACATTTGCAAAAGCTTTGTTTTTTTTTAATAAAAAAAATAAATGGAAGTTCAAAGTTTACTCCCTACAGCCTATTTTGGAAATAAAGGGTATAAGCGGGCTTCTAGGCAAGGAAAGCTATTATCTGAAGTATCTAATACTTTGCTTGAATATCAATGGGCCGTGATTACGTTCATGGCATAATTTAGCATAAGAGTCCTTCAACTTGACTAGTAGTAAACTTTTATAGAGTGTAGAGGCTGTGCTTTCTTGAGACAACATTTTTCACCTTGGTGACCAGACTATTTTTACTCCTCTGAGCTTCAGTCATTCATGACCTCAGACACAAATAATAAAGTTATAAAAGACTTTTGTTTACATTAAATACTTACTCTATTCTTGGGTCCAGATAAGATTAATCTTCAAGCCTCAATTATTCTAGGAGATGCCGCAAAGTTTGTTAATTGACTAAAGGTCACACCATCACACTATTTCTTACATTAGTAATCTTGAAATGATTGACTATAATGTATGGATGTAGATTGTATCTAACTCTTTTACATTCTTTGTAATTTATCATAGTTGGCTAAGGCTGCCATAACAAAATATCATAGATGGGATGGCTTAAACAACAGACATTTGTTGTTCACTGTTCTAAAAGTTGGGGAGTCCAAGATCAAGAGGTCTGTGGGCTTGGTTCCTGATGAGCTCTCTTCCTGGTTTGCAGACAGTTGCCATCTCTCCATGTGCTCTCACGCCCTTTCATCAGTACTACAGTGAACTAACTCCCCAGCATCTCATCTTATAAAGACACTCATCCTATCAGATCAGGGCCCTTCACTTATGACCTCATTTAATCTTAATTACCTCCATTAAGACCCTATTTCCAAATTTGATCACGTTGGAGGTTAGAGCTTCAATATATGAATTTGCGGGTCTGAGCTAACACATACACTCTTAAAGAGTAACCTTAAATTCTCCATGGATAATAGACCATACGAGCAAGACTGAAAGCAGGAAGACATGTACAGAGCCTTTTTCAGAAATCATATAGGCCATACTGGTTTGGGAGAGTAGTAGTTAGGGTTAGATTTGGAAAATATCAGGGTTTCCTGATAGACTGAATGTGTGACCTGAAAGAAAGGCTAGCAAAAAAAAAAAAAAAAAAAATCTTTACAGCATTTAAATAATTCTAGGGTTCAAAACAAAACAGGAATCTAAAAGTCAGACCACTTGGAGAGTGTCCTCTCCTGGCACTCCTTACTGCCACATACTTTTCACAGGTGCAATTAATTATGTTTGCACTTGCCTATTTAGTGGCTATCTCCCACTTCCATTAGAATGTTAGCTCCTGGAAGGTAGGACTTTTATCTATCTCTCTAGTGCACCCTTATATCACCTGCACCAAGCTCAATGCCAGGCAAGTTTTGAGTCCTTGATAAATACTTTATTTTTAAAAAGCTTTTATTTATTTATTTGTCAGAGAGAGAGCACAAGCAAGAAGAGCAGCGGGCAGAGGGAGAAGCAGGCTCCCCGATGAGCAAGGAGACTGATGCGGACTCCATCTCAGGGCCCTGGGGACCATGACCTAAGCTTAAGGCAGATGCTTGACCTACTGTGCCCCCAGACATCCCCATTAAACAATTTAAAGAATAAATGAATAAACAAAGCTTTGAGCAATCTTTAAATTACAGCTTCTTAGGAGCAATTGGAAGAAACGGGGAGGCTAAAAAGGCAATATTTTCATTAGGTAGCAGGTAGGTCTACAGAGAGTCTATATTTTCTCTTATCTTTCTGTATCATTTAAATTCCAAGACAAAACCAATGTTACTACTCCAAAAAAGATGTTGTGTCTCCTATCAGCTGGTTAACACATTCTTCTGTAAAGAAGAGTTTTACCCTGATCCGACATGATAACCATATTATACATTTAATCTGCTTAATAATTCTTAGAAAAGTGTTATTGCTGCTAAAAATAATAGATACCACTAGCCTTCCATAATTCAAACTCAAGCAAAATGGTAAAACTGAAGAATGAGGTCTACAGATAATTTTCAAATCTTATTGCCAATGATTGCAGACTGTCTCTCCCATAAACTTTTATACCAGCTGTTAAAAGCTCTCCAAATTGTTTTTGTTGCATTTCATTTTCGCCCCTCCTCCATATAGCCAGGGAAATGAAATAAAAGTTAAAAAAAAAAAAAAAAAGACAACTTAAAGAGGGGAAAGTTCTGGAGACTCGAAAGTGCAAAGTAAGGAGCGGCCTATGTAATCCTGGTCACTAGAAGGTCTCAACTAACCAGAAGTGACCACCCTTGGAGCTTGGGGCAGAGCTAGCACGCAATGTATTGGTTTCCAGCATTAACTTTTTATTTAAAAATGAAGTTCCTTTAACCCTTCCACGGAAATGTCACTCTGGCCAGGGTTTGGGAAGGCGAACGTGCGGGCGGCTGCGGTGACAGGGAGGCTTTGTGTAAACTCCCCCACGCGACACCGAGGGATGTGTAGTTCGTGATGTCAGCAGAAACCGCAGATAGCATCGCTTGGGCTCCTATCTCTGGGCTAGAGAACGTCCCTACCAGAAAAGGCTGACCCCTGACACCGCCAGAAACTTTCCCCAGACTTGGCCTCCACTGGTACAAGGAGTCGCCCCCCTCCTGGCGCCCCCCGGGAGTCCCAGAGGTGGGTCGTGGGGACGCCGACCGTGGGCGCGGCCCCTGCGGCCCTCCCTGCGCAGGCAAGGGCGGGGTCACGGCCACTCGGGCCGACCCGGGCTGGGGGGCCCCGGAGGGCGGGGAGGGCGGGGAGGGCGGCGCCGCGGGTGCCAGCTGGGGGGGCGGGGCGCCGCCCGGGGTGTGCGAGCAGGCGGCGAGCGTGGGACGGCCCCGCAGCCCCCGCCCCGCGGAGAGCCGCAGCGGGTGGCCAGCGGGGCGGGGCGGGGGTGCCCGGGGACGGAGACGGGGGGGCGGGTGCTCTACCCAGCCGGAGCGCCAGCCCGGCCGCCGGGGGATCGCGAGCCGCGGCCGCCGAGCCTCCAGCGGCCGCCGAGCCTCCAGCGTCCGCAGGTAGAGCCGGCGCGGGCGGGGCGGGACGGGGCGGGGTCTGGGGGACCGGGACGCGCCGGGGCGGGGGCGGGGGCGGGGGCGGGCACTCCGAGGGCCCCGAGGGGCGCGCCCCCGCCCGTCACCCGCCCTCTCAGGGCACGCGAGGGCTTGGAGCATCCCTCGACACCCGGAAGGGGGGTGACCTGGTTACCTTACGCTGACCCCCTGACAGCTGCCCAGCTGCACTGAGAAAGCACAGGGCCCCAGAGGGTGCGAGCTGCCAAGGTACTTTGCTTGTTTTCTGCACCCTCCAACCTAACTGTCCTCCAACACACACACACACACACACACACACACACACACACACACACGCAACGCAGGAGGAGGCGGAGGCCTGAGGGATTAGAGGGATAGAGACACTGTCACTCAGAAGAGATTAGGATCTGGGCAGGACGTGTCCCTGCTGGAGTCTTCAGAAAGTAGATGCAGCGTCTGCGGCTCCTCGCGTCCAACCCTCAGGTGATGCGTGATTGGCTTTCCTAGGTGCGGGGGCTCTGAAAGCCCAGGCTCTAAGAGGTCTGGGTCAACCATGAGACGGTCGTCCGCCGAGGCTTTCTGGGCCCTGCTCTCCCACACCTTCTCGTGTCTGGAGGAGGGGCACATTGGAGGATCCTAAAAAGTTTGTAGTGAGTGTTCCAAGTTGCTTAGTGTTTTTGATTTGTGACTTTTTGAGAAAAGAAAATACAGACTTTCTTAGTTTGAGTTAGGTTTGATTTTCTTTCACATACATGCATTCATTTTAAGAGAATTGGTGATATCATTAGACTGTGGGTCCAGTATGTATGGCATCGTTAGAACTGAAAACCAAATTTACAGTATAGTTGCAGGAAAAAAAATGCTTCCTAATGTGTATTTTTATGTGCTCTGCTCCTGGGATGTGTCTTTGTTGGGAATGCTGTCAATATCACCTTGGTGTCTTGTGAAGTTTCCCCCGATGTTGGCCACCTGACTTGGGATGGGCTCCCTTCTCCTTTCTTGTGTTTCAGGAGGGCACCAACCTACTTGCCGGCCTCTAGCCTTGGTCTCTGGTGGGAGGAAAAAAGTATCAAAGGTGTGCTCTTAGCAAGGAGGCAGCAAGGAGGAATGCTGTAGATTTTTCTCCCCATTAAAGTTTTCACGTATTGGCAATTTAAAACCCAAAGCATTGTTTACCACCTGTCAGCCTCACTCGTAAGTGTAAGGATTAACTAATAAAAGATTTGTAAAATGTTTCCTGAATATAAAACTCCATAAATATGCAAAATAGTAATAATCCACCCATTGTTAAATTTATGTAGCTGCTTCTGCCGTGCATACAAGATGATTTAGAATGCATGTTTCCTGTCAATTAAACAATGAGTTTGGAGAAAAATAATGAGTTCAATTCACATCCTATGAAACTTTGAAATAAAATTTTTCCCATAAGGCACCATCGGCAGAGAATCATAAAGCAAGCAGCATTTCAAAAGTTATATATGGAATGGCACTTACCTTATGGCTGGGGGAAAAGGGACCCAGTGAACTCCTGAAACTAAGAAATATTCAGCCCTAGTTCAGTGTGCCAGAACCATAAATATTCCCTTACGTTTTGCATAAGTCTAAGGGGAAAGCAAACAGGTTTTGTGGGATGGCCTTAGAGCTGGCTGTCCGCTTTAATCCATGAAATATGCTTCTCCATATTTTAAGGCTGAAGTTCAATCTGTGGTTTTGCTCACAATGAAGAAAATCTTCATAGTTACTTAGATAAATTATTCATTCCTCCAATATCATGGGCTTGGTTTTTAAGCATCCTTAATACCAGCAATCATTTTAATATCCTGCAGATAATTAAATTAATTTGTTCCCAGTGGATTGAGTGACATGTTAGCATCACATTTTTCTCTTCATGTGAATTTAATAATAAAGGGTGTCACTTTTCTGCTTACGGGTCTCCTAGAGTAAAACCTGTTTCTTATACGCTAATTGTAAGTATAAATATTACGAAGGATGGTCTTTTCTGTTTTATGAAGACAACTGTAGATTACCCCACTAACAGACTAAGTCGTGAGCAGAACCACGAATTTGGGGATGTTTTTCCTTGATGTCTCTCCCCAGTCAGCAGCCTTTCCTCATTTCCTCCACTCAGCCCTCAGATGGATAGCTGCTCAGCTGGGCACTGGCCCGGTATTCCAGAACTTCCTCTCTGTTACACTCTTCCTTTATCCAAATAACTTAACCTCTGCCCCTACATATTTTCCAACAATGTGGTATGGGTGAGAGACCACTAGGTGAAGAATCAAAGGAGTTTGCATCTATTGGGCAGCTGTGATAAACCAGGCACCGAGCCACATTTTCTCACTAAATCCCTGTAACAATCTGATGTGGTCGATGTCATCTGTGTCTCACACAAAAGAAAATTGAGTCTCAAAGAAGCTCTGGTGCCCATGGACAAGCAGTTTATGAGTCAAAGAGCTAGGATTTGAACCAAAGCATTGTGGTGCTTCCTGCTGCATTATGATCCTGACCCCTCAGAAGGGCTCACATTCTGGACTGAGGTGTGGAAGAGTTCTCCCACCAACTGACTGGCCATTTGACCTCAGATGAGTCCCTTAAGCCCTCTGGGCCTCTGATTTCCTTTCTCTAGTTTTGGATGAAATTATCTCTCAGAGATGGATGTTTAGATGCCAAGCACATAAACTGCTCCTCCCAAGGAATTCCATAATATGCTCTTCCCTGCCTGGGTCTTTCCTCCAACCCCCTCCCTGGTCTATCTTTTTTTCTTCCTGCAGGTCCAAGTAAATATTGCCTCCTCCAAGAGGCTTTTCCCAAACACTTTTCTGATATTTTCTCTCTCAGGCCCAGTGATGCCTTTAAAACACTGGTTACAAACAAACCACTTATTACAAACAAACCACTTATTTTATTTACACCCCCGTTTATTGTTTTTTAAGGAACCAGTTTATTGTTTTTTAAGGATTTTATTTATTTATTCATGATAGACAGAGAGAGAGAGAGAGAGGCAGAAGAAGAAGCAGGCTCCATGCGGGGAGCCTGACGCGGGACTCGATCCCGGGACTCTCATGCCCTGGGCCAAAGGCAGGCGCTGGACCGCTGAGCCACCTAGGGATCTCCCTACACACCAGTTTATATGTGGCCGTTGTTTTTATCTTCAGACTGTACATTGCATGAGGCCAGATCTCCATTTGTGTGACTTTTGTCATTATTGCATTCCCAGGGTCTAGCACAGTGACACATGGCACATAGCTGTGATCAATATGCGTGTTGAATAATTATGAATTATATGATTATAACTGTATAATGAATAATTATCTCCTACAAAGGACATGTGCTAATGGCCCATATATTGTCCTATCCCTGGAAAAACCCCAATGAAGTATCATCGATCTTACACTGTTACAGTTGAGCCTAAATTATGAATGGGGATCTAGGCATAGTAACGGAGATAACCTGACTATCCTGGGACACACTGGATAAACAGACACATGGCCCAAGCCACATATTTAACAACAGAGAAAACTGAACCTCAAAATTATAATAGGAACTTGGGTTCAGAAGACACACTGGAGACCAACTGATGGTCCAAACCATTGTTTTATTGATGAGGACACACAGAACATAAAGTATAGAACCTATGCGTCCTGATTTCCGGACTAGCACACCTCTCACCAAGAAGTCAAAAATCTCAGGGACAACCCAGTCAATAGGGGTAGGAAGCTTTAGGCAATGATACATTTTTTTCCAGAAACTCCAAAGAGGCTTAGGTTTCCCAGACCAATCCTAGATAGTAGCATTAGTACACAGAAGAATATTCTACTTCAGATAATTTTATTTTAAAATTTCGTATGGCCTGTATAAATTTCAGTGACTCATTTACTATTTTAATGATCCAGCAGGCAGCCTTTTAATACCTATCATTAGTTTACCAGTTCTGTTTAAAGGCTGGGGAGCTCCAAATGGCAAATTTACAGGGCTGAGCATTTACCACTACCATGATAGATTCAAGATACATTTAAAAGATGATTGATATTTTGAACTCCAAATGATGATGGCTTGTTTTTAAGGACTAAAATAACTTTTCTTCTCTAACTTAAAGTGCAATCCTTGCTAGAGTATTACATCCCATAAAAAAGCAGTCCTTAAACTTTAGAGGGCATAAAAATCATCTGGAAGGCTTTTAAAAACCCAGATTGCTTAGAGCCTTTCTGCACATTTCTGAATTAATAGGTCTGAGATTGGACCCAGACAACTGCATTTTTAACACCTTTCGTGATTTTCTCAAATAGTCTGAAGACCTTACTTTGAGATTACTTTGAGATCCAATAATAATTTTAGTATGTTTTGAACTTTTCCAGGTTCCTTATAAGAGGATTTTTTTTAAACAAAGATAATTGGAGAAAAGCTTGATGTGTTTGAAGCTAGCAAATAGCACACTAGGTATGATGGGACTCTGTTTCCTTGTAGCAAAATAATGGTATACCTACTGAGTTAGATATCAGCCCCAAATCAAGAATATTACAAAATGTTTCTGTTGGATTACAAGAGTAAATCAATTAGCAATAAATGTTCAGTGTTAAGTTCTATGGAGCAATAATGAAGCCCCTTGCCCTCTAGGTGATTACATTCAGTATAGTAGAAAGAGAAGATTAATATCCACAAAACATTCAAAGAAAGGGTTGCAGATCCTGTACAGCATGCTCGCTTAAATTTGAATTTCAAATACACAACAAATCATGTTTTAGTATAGGCATGTTCCATATAATATTTTTATTTGCTAAATCTGGCAACCTTGCTCAGTGAACATTAACATTTAATGTCATTACTTTCCAGAACTTGGGGGTAGGCGGGGGGTGGGGAAGCAGGGTGCTGGGGGTTGGTAATGCTGAGTGGTTGTTAAGCTTTGAGAAATTGATAAAAGCTCTGAACACAATCCTGAGGAAAAAATACCCAATGGCACTTTCCAACAGAACCATCATACTACTCCAAGGATCCCAGGCTGCTGAAGCCCTTGGGGACATCTGATTCATCTGCAACGTAGACAGCAGAGGCCAGCTCTTCAAACTACTTCCTCTGGGCTGGTGGCTCTAGAAGGTAGCTTGGAAAAGTGGAATGTGAAGTTGGCCTTTAAGAGCAGGGGAATTTAGCTGGATTGTGGGTTTAGGAGACTTCTTAAAGCTTTGACAGAAGGCAGGTTCCCTTAGATGTATTTAGTACGGAATATTGATAAATTAGCTTGGACTGGTTTTTTAAAAGTCCAGATTATGGACAACCTTAAATTCTAAATAGTTTAGACTGCCTATATTGGGAAACAGTGTGTCCTTCGTGACGTGTCAATTAGAGATGAGAAGATGATCAGACAATGGGAGATGGCACAGTGAAACTGTAGGCTGCCTGGGTTCTAGTCTCTACAGGCCTGGTGCAAGCTCCTTCATTAACAAGCTAAGAAGCCTTCAGGGTGTATGCAGTTTCTCTGGGTCCCAAGCTCCTAAACTGGGAATTTGGGATAATAATAGGAGCTATCAACAGGGTTGTTGTGAGGATAAAATGAAGTTGTACAGTGCTTGGCACAGTGGAAGATACCGCATAAATATTCAATCAGTGGTATCTAGTGCTAGGATACGCTACCACTGCTACTATCGCCCTTAGGCAGTAAGGGCGAATGGGTGGCCCAGCAGCCTCCAAAAATGGTTTGAGGGAGTAAAAAAAAAGAAAAAAAATGATTGTTTAATCTGGATTTGTATAAACTTTTAAAATCTCCCTTTTCCAAGTTAGAATTTTGTAATCAAAAGACAGTAAGCACGGAAGCAAGTTAGTAAAATAATGTTTGTACTTTTAATGGAGGATGTTAAATACATTTGACTCTTCGTTATTTTTCCTAGGAGAGGGAATATTGTGAACAATCTAAATCATACACTCTGATCCAAAGTCAAGGAACCTTTAATTGCATGTGTTACTCTTAAATAGAAGATTTGCCATCTTAACTGTTTCGTTTAGGCTAATATTTAAATTAATTTGCACATGATAAGCTCAGGCTAATCATTCAGAAAGTTGTTCCCCAAAGCCATTTAAACCACAAAGCAGATGAGTTTATCAGAGATAATTCACACAACAACCTGCCTTCCCAGAGCTGGCTGATGATACTGGAGATGGGATCACAGGGGCTCTGGAGTCAGACTGTTTAGGTTCCAATCCTAGCTGTCTCCTGTGACTAGCTCTGTGACCAGGCAAATGGCTTTGCTTCTCTAACCTGAGTTTCTCCGTATCTGTAAAACAGAACTAATAATAGCCCTTACCTCCAAGGGCATGAGCACAGAGTTCTCACGTGGTTTCCTGTACACACTAAGCGTCCCATAGAATTCTACGACCTCAGTGTCATCTTCATCTTATCGGTATGTCCTTTAATATATGCATAAAGAATTTAATTCAGGAAAGCAACTAATAATGTGGGAGATATTTATGATCTTTAGTCACATCTTAATTTATTGATTTACACAGCCAGAGCTATTTAGAGCATTTTCCAAACCACAGAATACAGTGTTCTTATTTTCAAGAATTTTTAATCCTAGCTTTCATTATGTGTCACTTTCCCCAGCTCATCCATCTTCAACTTTTACAGGGTGATTGGTGCCTTTCTAAAGAGCTTTGGGTTTCAAACTGTATATTAAAGCGTCTGGGCCATAGAATTTACTTGGCTCATAAACCTATGGTACGGAACAATTCAGGATTGGTTTACGGTACATTATAGTTACATGTATGGCAGTTATATTTTATTTGGTCTGTGCTGAGCACCTTGAGGGCATCTCTCATATTGCCTTGAAGATGGTAGATTCAAGTACTTCTTGAATGAAGTTAATGTATAATAAAATACATAGCATTCTTTTTCTGAGGATAAGTTTCCCTCACTTTAGGAAATCTAACTTTAAAAAAAAAATGAAAACAAGGAACAAACTTCTATGCATAAGATCATTAGTCTGATATTTCTAGACTGAAGTACTGAAGTGAATATCATTCCTATTTCCTAGAAGATCTGTGGATTATAACATGTCCCTTAGAGGCTTTGCATTAAGCTGGTCCCTCGATCTCAAATATTCTCCCCTCAGATAATTGCTTGTTTGTTTTATGTTCATTTTTTTATTGTCTACCTTCACCCTCCCCCACTGGACCAGAAGTACCCTGAGGTTAGAGGTCAAGCCTACACATTTATCACTATTTACTGCTCTAATAGCTACCTAGCATCTATTACAGTGCCAGGCACTTAGTGGGTTGTCAATAAATAGTCTGTCAATTAGTTGAATGTTAGAAGACCAAGCTCTGATTATTCCACTGCAAAGCAGTAATATTTTTTTTTTAATCTTTTGGGTCAAAGTCATCTTTCAGAATTGGATAAAATCATGAAATACCTCATTAATAAAATTTTACATGCTCAGAATTTTTCACATAATTTGAGTCCATGGACCTCCGCTAGGAATCCCAGTTCTAAAAATATATATAAATATTAAGAAAATCTAACTGAAATATTAAACTAAATATCACAAAAACTTTAATTACTACAAATACCAATGTGTTAATATTCATGCATCTATAGTAATAAATTATATGCTGCCTTGGGAAAATTCTGCAACCCTCCAAAGGGAAAAAAGGCATCTACAAATGTTGAATGTTTTATTTATATGCTGGAAAGGATTTAAGGCTTATAGAGAAAGGCTAATAAAAATACATACTGTACAGCAGTATAAAATATATTTCAAATAGGTAAGAAAAAATGAGCCAAAGGAAAAAAATAAGGCTAAGAACATAAGATGGGGTCAGGAGAGAGATTCATACTCAAAATTTATGCCATGAAATGCAACACTCTTGCTAGAAGATAGTAACAAATTTTGTTCTCAGTTTTTTAGTAGCCAATGCAGAGAAAAATATAATCAGTGATGTCCTGCAGAGGGTCATGTTTTATATATACTTATATATGAATACATGGATGTGTATTTAATAGCAAACTGCTTCTTAAAAGAAGAACATTTCAGTGTCATAATAAAGAATGGAGATTATATTTCCAATGTTCATTTGTGGAAAGTGTCCTTGTACCGGAGCCTGAAATAACCTATAACAAATGTTCAAAAATAACTGGCACGGGGATGTTTATAATGAAGATGTTACAGTTTTCCGTAATTTCTGTCAACAGGCCTTGCAGAACAAGGCCTCAGTGGGTCAGTAAGACCCTCATAGAATTCAGAGGAGGAGGGGTCAGGGACAGATGAGGAAAACAAATGGTCCTTCTCCATTGTCTTACACCCATCAGCTCCCTCACCATTCCACCCTTTCTGCCACTGCATGCTATTTAAAAAGAGATGCCCGAAGCTCTCCTTCTTCCCTTCAAGGCGTCTGCACCTAGGATGTTGACTAACATTGTTATTCCCCTTCACCTTAGATTCCTTGGATAACAGGCTGTCAGGAACTTCTACGCCTTCTCTCTTTGAGAGAGCAAATACAATAACTAGCTTCTCGGAACATTCTGTGGATTTTTTTTTTTTTTTCATTCTGTGGATTTGTGGCATTCTCGGAGGGTCTATATAAATGGATCACATTGACAGCTTTATTTGTCATTCTTAAATGGAGTGTGTTTTTCCCCCTTTGAGTTAAATCAAAATCAGATGGCATTTCTTATTTCAATGTGGAATGTTTTTACTCTCATAATTGCAAAATTGCATTCATAACTGATACTATTCTAATTTACAAAATTTGTGTTTTATTATTGGGGGGGTTCTATTTGGAAAGTAACTGAGGGAAAACAACTTATGCAACATTTTCGTTTTGCCTATTTATTGAGATCCCGATATAGTTGCTAGAATTCTGTTGCCATATGGAAGCAGAGACAATTATATTGCATGTAATGACATGGATTTTAGAAGCAAGGATATAAAAAGGCATACCCAGCAGAATACCCACAATCCAGAGACTAAAACATTTTTGAAACCTCTTCTCTCCTTTGCCTCCCTAGCACATCCCTGGTCTCAATCATCTTCCTCTCCTTGCAGTGGCTCTTGTTCAATATATGCAGTAGGGTTGGAAAGCACTACATTCATACCTTAGCATATTTCTTATATGCTAAAACCAGTTGCTTTAGCCCAGGTAAAATTTTCCATTAAAAAAAATCCCCATCACTCCCATCAACCCACTACTAAATCTGTGTGAGAAAAGAAGCCCTCCTACTTTAATTTCTTAAATCCTCCAAAACCTCCCAGTGCTCCCGTTACTGATCTCAATGCTGTGCTTATCTTTAGAATTTTTAAATGCTACGCAATGGGTACATTTTTCACACTGAATTTATATGTGTTTATTTCCATGCTCATTTTATACACGTGTTCAATAAAGTCAACTTTACTGAGTACCCACTAAGTATCAAACATTGTTAGGATACAATGAACTGCTTCCATATCCCTGCCCTTGTTTGGCCCACAGGCTGGTGGGTGGGGAAAAGACAGTGAAGAAATTACACAAATAGGTATGAAACTGAAATTGTTCTAAATATGCCACAGAGAAGAGCTACAAGGTTCTGGAAAGTGATATCTAAATGACAGACAGGAGTCAACTAGACAAGGAATACAGGCAGCAGGCATGTCGTGGAAGGTATGGAAAGCTTCGCGATGTATGGCAAGAAGAGAATGGAAGCAACGTGAGGGATTGAAGGGAGATTAAGTGGCTGGAGTACAGAGAGCAAGGGCGAACAGAACGAGTCTGGAGACATGATCAGTGGCTGTCACCACGAAAGGCTTTTTAGCCATAGCAAAAAAAATATGTCTTTATCCCAGAACCAATGAGGAGGTTGGGAGAGGCGAATGGAAGGATCATAATTAGTCACATCATCAATTCAATAATTCAAAGAAATATTTCTGGCTACAATGTAAAGTATGCATTGGCCAAGGGAGAAAGTTACACAGCCCAGTTGAACATTAACAGTACCGAGATCCTGATAGTATGGCCTAGGGGAGGAAGGATGAGATGCTGGTGATTGCTAACAAGAGAATAGATTCAAGAGGCATAGAGGAGATAAGCTGACAGGCCGTCTTCTGCAGTATTTATGGAGAGCCCATACGGAAGTATAAGGGAACACGGAAGGAGGAAGATGCTAAGTTCAGATGGACATATAGAGTTTGTGAGTTCTGTAGAAAACATTAGAGGACAGACCCAAAAGACATTGGACTATGGGTGTGGAGCTTGTCAGAAAACTCTAGGGTTTGTATGTAAACTTGTGACTCATCTTTAATCCATAGTTCTGGTTATGATGGATATGACCCATAGATGAGACTATCTACAGGAAGATTATAAAGTGAGTGGTGGAACAGAATGCTAAGACCAAAGTCTTAAGGAATTCAAATCCATAACAGCCAAGCAGTGAAGGATGAGCTTGGAAAGGATGAAAGGAGGAATGAAATAGAAGGAAACTCAGGAAGTTGCCAGATCACAGGGAGCAAGGGAGCAAGGATTTCATTTCAAGAGGGTGGGAGTGGTCAGTTGGCTTGGATGTGGAAGATTGAGAGCTGTTTATTTTATTTAGCAAGAGTGGAGAGCACCAATCAGGAGAGAATTGTTTTGAATGAAAATAAAGAGAGATTGCTAAGTGTTATGTATGGGAACTAGAGTTCTAACTGCTTCTATCTGGGGCCGTGCCTGTTTGAGAATATTTCACATTTCGTATTTTACATCTCTCTTAACAAAGATACTTGGGGAGCTGGCATGATAGACAAGAAAGCCATTTTGGCATGTCTGTGACCAGTATAGAGTAGAACTGGGGTGGGTTTTGAGCAGAGAGGCCCTGCGGCCTGAACTGGAGAGAAAATGTGAACCTGACAGCAAGGAATTTTATAAGCACAGCACTGCGTGTTCCTCCACCCAGTGGTGCTTGTGTGACCAGGGTAAATAAACCAGATGTTCATGAAACAGTATTAACCCGCCTCACCCACTTGCTGGCATCCCGTGAAAGAGGAGGAGGCTGTGGGCTGACGCATTGCACAGCACATTCTCAGCAACCCCTCTGAGGTGAACTGCAGCCTCAACTTCCCTCCTAGAACCTGCCACGACACAGACGTCTGAAGGGGAAGGGCAGAGTAGAAGTTAATACCTTAGCCAGCGAGCTCTGTGACGAGGCAAAGGTCAGGCTGCAGAGGCGTGAGCTGCCAATGGGAGGTAAGAAAAGAAAGATGACTATTGGTAATTATTTGCAGTAGTTTGGCTACAAAAAAGGGAAGCAAGAGATTGGAGGGCAGCTGGAGAAAAACACTTATTCAATCAACAAATACTAAAATATATATGCCAGGTACTAAGAGAGGTACCAGGAAGATATTTTCCCGCCCTCATGGGCGATCTGCTATAAGATAGATTTCATGTGATAATCTCAAGCGCATAGTGACTAAATATTTTGCGATCTGATTCACTGAAACAAATGCAACATCTTCCTTCTGATACAAACCTTACTTGCTTTATAAAATAATCAAATCTGTGTTAAAATAAAAGAGAGGTAAATAACATGTCCACGTCTACTTTTATTTTTCTCATCCTCTTTCCTTTCATTCCTTTAGTGTCCCAAATTTGGACAGTCTTGCTATTGTCACTTATTCAGAAAGTATTTTCTAGAATGGTGTTTTTAATCCTTAATCCTTGCTATTGTCACTTATTCAGAAAGTATTTTCTAGAATGGTGTTCTTAATCCTTTGTTCAGTGTCCCAAATTTGGACAGTCTTGCTATTGTCACTTATTCAGAAAGTATTTTCTAGAATGGTGTTCTTAATCCTTTGTTCTTAATGGCACTAGCCTCTCATAGTGCTAATTGATGTTTCAAAATCATCTAATCTATAATTTATAGAGCACCTACATAATGAAATATGGAATATTACCCCAAGGAAGTTAGAAATGTGAATAAATCAGGGCTTCCCTAGCTAGACTGTAAGCTTTATGAGGGCTTTTGGCACTGCTGTGTTTAGAGCTTTGGAAAATAAAGTCAAGGGAGCCTGGTGGCTCAGTTGGTTGAGCCTCTGCCTTCAGTTCAGGTCATGACCTCAGGGTCCTGGGATTGAGCCCCACATCCCCAAGCAGGGAATCTGTTTCTCCCTTTCCCTCTCCCCCTCCCTGTGTTCTTGCTTGCACACTCTCTCTCAAATAAATAAATGAAATATTTTTTTTAAAAAAGAAAAGAAAGAGTTTACTATAAATGGGATTCTTGTAGTAAGGTTGCAGTGATCCTTGGGTTTGAAGAGAAAGGTACACTAAATTCTTAGACAAGAATTCAGGAAAATCCCTAAAAGAGGTAGTATTTGAACTGTGTATTAAAAAATGAGCATTTCAGACAAGAGGAAGCTAGCAAGCAAAATCACAGAGACATGAAATCACTTGGAGAAGAGGAAGAATGAAGAGAAATGGTTTGGAATATTTAAAGAGATTATATGGAAAGTAGTAAATGCACCCACCTGGGATCTTGGGAAGCTCTGCCAAAGAGTCCCTAGACTCGATCCTACACTGACTGGAAGTATCAGAAGTTTTCAAGCAAGTGGAGAAGCATGAGGTTTAGGAAGAAAACCGGGATCATCAGGAGAGCTGGGAGGTGATAGGGACTGGAAGCAGGGAGTACATGAGATGGGAGGCCACTGCCTGGATGGGAGATGGTGGACGGTGGATGAGTTTCTGCCATCATGATGGCCTTGGACATGTCAAAGGGAAGTGGAGCTTCTTGTGCACAAAGGGTCATAGTCAGTTATTTGTGCGTGTTTGGAAGGTGCAGTGATGGGGGAGAATGAAGGGGATGCCATATTATCAAACCAGGGAGAGTGACAATGCCACTGATTTTAGGTATGGAAAAGCAAATTCAGGACATGATGGGGATAGGGATCTAGCCCAGAAAGCATGAAAAAAAGTGTTAATTTAAGACATTTAAGCCATTGGTGTAAATGAAATTGCTGCAAAGTGAAGAACCTTGATGAAGGCCCACATTCAAGGAAGGGAGAAGAAGAGGGAGAAGAGGAAAGTTGAGAGGAATTTCCTGCAAGATTGGAAGTGAAGTTTCAAAAAAGTCATGAAAAAAGATGTGGATTTCAAGGATGAGGACTGTGATTTGTTTCACTTATGTAGGTGATCCTTGAACAACATGGGCTTGAAGCGCAGGAGTCCACTTATAAGCAGATTTTTTTATAAATATAGTACAGTCTATAAATGTATTTTCTCTGCCTTATGATTTTCTTAATAACATTTTATCTGGCTCACATTTTTGTAAGGATACAGTATCTAATCCATGGGACATACAAAATATGTGTCAGTCAACTGCTTATGCTATCAGTAGGGCATCCAGTCAGCAACAGGCTATTAATAGTTATGTTTTGAGGGGAGTCAGAAGTTATATGCAGATTTCCAACTGTTGAGGCGTCAGCACCCCTCACCCCTGCTTTGTTCAAGGGTCAGCTATATAATCATTTGGTTGTATCTTCTTTTCCCTTCCTTTTCCTTTTGAATAGGCCCCATGGAAGGGGTGCAGCTGTCAGTTCTGTATCATATCTAGGTTCACACTTCATCCCTGCAGCTCTATCCTCTACTTATGAATGAGCGGTGGCCAGCCTACAGTCACCATCAGTGACTTCCCTCGGAAGCTCCTCCCCACTACTGAACATGATTTAAGGAAAGAAACTGCATGTGTGTGCATGTGCGCATGTGCACAATCAGAGAGAAGTGCTGGATGATTTGTTAATTGGGAGTCAGTGGGTTTATATATAGTATTTCCCTAATTCAAATTTCATGTTTGTCTCTAGGAGTAATAGAATTTTATGATGATAATAACTACCTCCAAAAATAAACACTGTTTTGCCCTTTAGCTTCAGGTAGGCAGTCAGTTCCACTTTTGTGAAATAGTTCATTTTATTTCACTGTCCGTATATTATGTTGTCCATGAAAAATTTCCCTATTAACTTTGTATCAGGAAGATTTCTTTGGGGGAAGTAATGCATTTTCTCCTTTCTAAGTTATAGAAGAAATTGTATTCTCCTTTTACCTAAATTACCAAAAATTCCAACCCAAATGGTAACTTCAGTTATTTCAACTGTCAACCAATATAGGCAGCATGAGAACTTCCTCCGTTTTTTTTACTCTCAGCCCTGTTCTTTTTATTCATATTTCATTATTTTTCTATTTGGAAGCCACCCCGAATCTTTAAGATGAAGAGCCAGGGCATAAATAAATTAAATACTTTCACTCTTAACTAAAAGTCTTTCCAGACTTCATCTCCTATGATGGCTAGAACAAGCCACTGACTATCTAGTATTATTACTCCCACAGGAGCCATGAGGCAGCAGAGCCTCAGTGAAGTTAAGGACATAAAGTTCACTCAGACAAGTACTGAGTGGCAGTCAACCTTTGGGTCTTCTTTCTCTAGGGGCAGTGGTCATTTCAGCCTATCTGGCTCAAACTTTTGTTGGCAGCAGGCTGATGGTTAGATGGCATATGGTTGGCTGTCATAGCTCTTGTCCAGATGAGAACTAACCACTGACATTAGAAACTAGTATTGTTTTGAGCAGTTTTCTTCTTGACGATGAAACAGTCCATGCTTCTATCTCCTCCCCAGATTTTATAACATTCAAGAAGCACATGAAAGAGGCCTCTCTCATCAAGTATTCTTGATTAAGTTATGAAAATGGAATTGAAGCCTGTTCTCTTCCTTCGTATGGTAAGTAACTACTAACTTGGGTAACAGATTTGCCTTTTAATTTCCTTTTAATCTCCTCACAATATTCACAAAAGAAATGTTTCTGGTGTGAAGGTACCATAATTTATAAATAATATCCAGATCTGTCTTTGGAATATTTCCTTGAAAAGGGGAATATTCCATTTTTTAGTGCAATTGTGATTTTCATAAACTCCAGTTTAATAGGTTTTATCTGGCTTGGGATTGGAGTCATTTTGAACTACATATGAGTTTGATAACATAACTCTTCTACTCATTTTATACACCCTTTTAATTCTTTGGTGCAAATTGACATGTGGACTCTGAAAAGTCATGGACACATAAAAGGAAGATTTAGAAATGCCAGATTGCTGTGTAGTGGCATTTCTCTTCATTCCAGAAGCCCTAGTTTGGAGCATCCACCCCTTTTGGCCTGGGCACCAACTGTCTTTAACTAGAAAAACATATCACTTTGCAAATGATTAGAACTGAGTCACCCCACGTGAGCAAAATCCACTTTTAAAGAAAAGGCGATGTTATTAAGTTCTTTCACCAGGATATTATGCCTGAAGGACTTAAAATGATTTGAGACAGTTCACTCCTTTGTTCTCCCCCAAGATCATTTGTTTTTTCACTCTTCACTGTATTTTACTTTTCTTTATATATATGTTCTAATGCATGTTGAAAAGAAAAATTCTGTATGTATAGCTGTGAATATTCATTAATAAATTTCATTTATTCCAACAAATTAGGAAAGTAGGCATATCTGAATTTGTGGGCAGACTGAATTATAGATAACTTTCAAACAAATGTGGGCTTTATTCTTTAAACTACATATAGTAACTCCAACAAAACATTACAAAGTAGAAATCCTTAAGGAGACCCTGTAATAATAAATCATATGAACATTTCGTTATTAGCATATAGATTGGATGTATGTAGGAGCTTGTAAAGTGCCTGAGGTTCACTGAAAATACTTTATTCTGTGTCTGAAAAGTGTACGCAAGATTGAAAATAAATGTTTAAAACACCATATATTATCTACCTATAAATAAAGTGTTTGCAAAGCAAAGGTAAAAGTCGGCCCAGCTCATGAAAAAATTATCAAAAGATTTTAAATTTACTGAAGCTGTAAATTAATGAGATATTACCATGTGTGCATAAATAACTTAAAGAATAAAATTTGCTGATCCTTCTCTCATATGGATATTTGTGCTAATGAATCAGGATCCTATTTACTCTATTAGTCCCCAAAGTAATTGCTTATTTGAAGAAGTTCTGTCTTATGGGTTTTCAGTTAATTAAATCCATTTGCATTTTATGCACACATTTTAAATTCTCAAGTCCTATTTTTCATAAGCCAGATTCAAATATGTTCATGTAATAATACCTCTCATTAAGGCATTAGTCTTTCATTTTTAAAGGAACTTTCAGAATAGCCATATGCATAAAATGCTTATTAATGAAATCCAATCAATATTTTAGAAAAGTCAACCCATTTAATGTTTTTTTTTTTAGTTTAAATTTTCCTATTTGTAATGGTGATTACTATGCTGAACATACTTCCAGTTTCTAATTTTTCGGTTAGCTTAATTTATTCAATGATTTTTTTTTTTTTTTGCTTTGATTTTGCATGGCAGTTTTTTAACTTCTAATATGCCTTTAGAATTACAAGCAACCTTTTCCCAAAGAGTACTAACTTTTTCAAGGTATGTGCATATTAACTGATTGATCTTGCCAACCCAGTGGGTAGATCCCTAAAACACAAAACAAAACTTTGCTAAATCTAATACTGGAGAACAAGAGTATACTAATTCACAAAGTGAGGGATATTTTTAAAAGTATCATTTTTCCCATAGCTTTCAAATACTTGAGAAGTTGTGAATTAAAGTACATAAGTGATAAAAACTAAGTATCTCCACTAAATCCAGACTGTAGAAATCTTCCAGTGCTGCCCTGGCTTGGAAGCTTGAAAAACCTCCTGAATTTAGGAGAGTATAAGTATACAGAAGAGATGCCAGGGAGAGCCACGGGATCCACACAGTGGGCCAGAGTCTAAAACGAAAGCGCGGGGCAAGGCCAGATGCCGGGAAAGGCACCCAGAGGCACCATCTGGAAAGCTGACTTGAAATCCAGTTTTGAAATCATGCCTAACTGAGCTATCTCTAGTGATTATTAGATGTTAATCTAGTTTACAATTTATCTAGGCTTATTAGTTCCTCTGTGCAAAAAAAAAAAAAAAAAATACAGAATGCCGAGTCTGGATACATTTAGGTTCTAATTCCAGCCTAAGATTATATCTGAATCAACAAAGGATATAGTATCCAAGTAGAGAAAAAAGAAGAGGAAGCAAGAAAGGGAGAGAAAGAAGAAGGGTATCTGAAAACCAGGAAGAGTATGAATTATTTTGACCTTTTTTGGCAGTATTAAACAATAAGGCACTTTTGTTGACCTCTTAACATGTGATACGAGTATAAAATGGAAAACGTTTTGATACACTGAAAACCTCATATATTTATAATAAAATAAACAAATTTCATTCAATTAAATCTTATTAATTCACTTAACCAATGATCTATGTAAAGTATAATGCCAATAGTATCCTAAAAAGATAACATTTTCTTTGTAGCTAGAATCGCCCTAAGGAAGCATTTTTTCTCATTTAGACAAAATAGGAATAAAGCACTTGTATTACCACTTGTATAAATTTTTAATACTGAATAAAATATTAGTGTTTAGTGTAATATTGATTCTCAACATAATACTCCTCCATAATAGCATGCTAATTGGTTAGAATTAAATCAGACAGATTCAAAAACCCTGAGAAAAGACCATCTAACACTGGTAATTTTTTTTCATTAGTTTCCAGAATTCCAATTAAAATAGAATTATTCTGCCAAATAAAAGGCCATGGTACAATAAAAGTTCCATGTACTATGTCATGTGCATGCCTTCCTCCTTCCCTGGGCTGCACCCCCACGATGAGATCTAGAAGTGAGGAGGGTGGGAGAGTTCCAATCTCACATTTGTGAGTTCCAATCACACCGTAACAGCCTTCAAAGAGGCAGGCAGTCTCTGTGCATTCCAGCTCTGTAATTTCCTTCCTGTGAGACCTTAGGCATTTTACTTGAAATTCGTAGAGCCACAGTTTCCTCACCAATAATGCTATTAGTCTAATAGTTTCAACCTCCTGGAGTTGTTAAGGAGGTAAAAGAAAGATCTGTAGCAAGTAGAGGTGATCCCCCCCCCCCCCCCACCACCACCACCACCAGGAGACATTAGGTAATGTCTGGAGATAGTTTTGGCTGTCACAACTGGAGGCAGTGGGTGTGATATGGGCGTCGGAGGAGTAGGATCCAGGGATGCTGCAATTCAAGATGCATAGGACAGACCCCCACAACACAGTCCTCTAGTCCAAAAAGTGAATAGTACCAAGGCTAAGAAACCCTGGAGTATGTTGACATCATGTCTGTAATAGCATAATGTCTGATACACAGGAGGCCCTCAGAAAATATTTGTATAATTACATTGTTATTGCTGTCATTTGTTTGACAAGGAACTCTGAATCACCCTCATGGTATCAGGCCTGAGTCCTGTAAGCAATTCAGTAAGCCCACTGCAAGGATAGTCAGTCATGCCTATCTGCTTGGTCATCTAGATGGACTGGTCAAATTGTTAGGTGCCTTCAGGAATGGACTGACCCACTTAATACTTGACTGGTCTACCAAACTAATGGACAAGATTGTACAAAAGTTCATGTACTTTCTTAGAAATTAGGAACAAAATAGGAAGAGTTGAATAAAAAGTAACCTACAAGTAACAGGTGACTATTACTTTTTAACTCCTACTGTTAGAAATGACTCAAGAGTTTCCTGATGATAATTTACTTTAGAAAATAAACTGATATATGGACAAATGGTTAGGAAATATGGTCTTCTGGTTAAAGGAAGATTAACAGAAGATCTTGACAATATCATACACAAATATTATCAATTTCAAATCAACTGAATGCAACAAAATGGTTTTAGCTTCATGTTAAAACAGTTTAGAGTGAAAACTCTTGCTTAATGCAGAGTCAAACAGACCTGAGTTTGAATTTCAGCTTTATAACATTCATGCTGTGTGACCTTGAATAATTTGCCTTCTCTGACCTCAGTTTCCTCATCTGTCTAATAGGCAGACAATTACATCATAGAGTTATTGAGAGAATTAAGTGATAAAGCATTTGACATATATTAGCAGTGAATAAATGGTAGTTATTACTTCTTCTAGAGACCCTGCATTGCCTTGGGGTTCTTATCATAGCTGTTGGTTCTTGTAAGAATCATAACTATGTGTAGGTACTTTTTATTAATGAAGAAAGCTCCAAATACATCCATTGCCTCAATGAACAACAAAAAAAAAAATCTTAGACTTACTTCAATAAAAGTGATGTAAGAAGAAAAAAGAAAAGGTACATATTATATCTGGAATTTCCCAGTGAGAATTTTTTTTAAGGAAAAGGTGGATTTCCTAAATTAAAGAATGAATGATGTACACATCTTTCTGGCATATTTTAATATAGTTGGTAATCTACTTTTTAATTAGCCACCTAATTACAATTCAATAGAAATTTCCCTAGGTGAATGTAGTAACCTACTTCAGAGAGAGAAATGGAGCTCTGAGTGGGTGCTCCTACTGTGAATTTTGACACTTTTTCAGGTTCAATTTGTTCTAAGCCTAACTGGCCCAGGAGAGATGGGGAGAGCTCTGTTTCATAACCTAATAATTCTGACTGCCAGGAAGGTTGATTATAAGGCTAAATTCACCTTTTATTAGTATTTTTATTTATCTCTTTTCTTTGTTCCCTGGAGAAGACCCACTCTTTTTTTTTTAATCTTCCCATCATTCAAATGCTTTCAATGTGAAAATGAAAACGTTTACATATAATCCAAACTATGGTTGCCTTCATTTTCTTAGTGGTTTGCCTTCTTCTTAATTCCAGGTTCCCTTACTTCCAACTCCTAAGAAGCAAGGGACTGAAAGGCATGAGAGGAGACCATCTCAATGTCATAATCCACACTTGCTTAATTCCACAACCAAGATCATGCTAAGAAGGGAGATTTTTTAGTCTATTCCTTAGCAACAGATGTTTGAATTTCCGAAACCCTAATGGTTACTTTTTATCATTAGTTGCTCATGACCTTAATTTAAAATGTTTTCAAACTCAGCAACTGGTGCTATAGAAATGAAATTGATTGCTTTATTGAATTCTCTGTTGCAACTGGCTTTAACTTCGTGTAGTTATAACTTCAGTGTGCTTGCATATAATTGTACACTATTGTCTCTCATTAATTTCTGGCTCATATCCATTAAACGTATGCAGAGAGAAGAGGTGAACTTTTCATTTTAATTAACTGATCTCCTTGCTTTCACCGTTTCCTCCTGCAGTCAATTTTCAATAAAGTATGAGTCAGATCATTTTGTTCCTTGACTCAACACTCTCCAGTAGATCCATTTCAATCAGATTAAAAGCTAGAGCCTAACAATTGTCCTCAAAGCCATATATATTTTAGCCCACCGTGGCCACCATTTCCTGCCCAGACTCTCGCATTCACTACACTCCCATCACTCTGATTTCCTTACAGTTCTGCCAATACACAGACGTATCCCTGCCTCAGGGCCTTCACACTTGCTATTTCCTGTCTGAGACTGTCTTCCCCAGTAATCCACATGATTTGCTTCAAGTCTTTGCTCAAATGTCAACTTCTCCATAACTGACCAGCCTTCTAAAAATTCAGTCCCTTCCCACACTTACCATTCTTCCCTAATTTATTTTTCTCCATAACACTTGTAATCTTCTAATACTTTTATTTATTTATTTATTTATTTATTTATTTATTTATTTATTTATTTATTCATTTATTTTCTGTCTCCCTCCAAGAGAATGCGAGTGTCATGAGGGAAGCAATTTTTGTTAGTTTTGACGGGTGTATCTCAAGGCACCTACTCCAATGCCTGGTATCTGGCAGGCACTTGATATACATTAATTAAATGAGTTGAAGTAGAATTACACACTTATTGACCTTATTGCATTTCCTGCAAAGCCTAATTCTCCTTCTATTAGCCTTTATCTTCTGTTGTTCTGCCATTATAGCTCCTTCAGGAAAACTTTGATCCCACCTAGATTTTGGAAGTAGAAGAAACATTTTTACTGTGTTTCCCTTTAATCACCGATAAACTGTAACTGGGATAAGTTTGCATTTTAGCCGTATTCCTTTCCTATTAGATGAGGAGACTTTTATCACTAAAATAGTGAACTGAGTGGGATAAACTAGATTCCTGATCAGAGCACTCTTGGGTGAATCCTGATCCAATATAAAGAGTGGAGGGAAAAGGAGAGAGAGAGATACAGATGGAAATGCTAAGCTTTATAAATAGCTATTTGAAAGAAAATGTGGAGAATTATTTTCCTTTGGACCTAGGTCTACTTTTCTTAGCACACATGTTCCTAGCATAAATATTAGATCCTTAAACCTGATTCAAGAAAATACGTACTTCCTGATGACAAGAAAGTCATAAATATAGTTCATGACCAAAGATTAGTCACTGTTTATTATTGCTGGTGACACATGATACATTGGGGAGATTTGGCAATATTTCAGACATCTCTAGGCAGCCATTTATCATTTCATAGTGGAAGATGAGGAGGTATTTCTATATTAACAGCCCCTATAAAAGGAAGTGAGTGAAGAAACATCTGATGTGTTTTATCATTGAGAGTCAAAGGAACATTGACAATGTTAAAAATGTGCTGAGTAGATTACAGGTATTGTACAAGTTGGTCTTCTAAACAATAAGACTCCTTTAAAAAAAAAAAAGCAGTAGAAGAAGAAAGGAACTATGTTCTATGTTGCTTAGTTCTCCCTGGTGTCCCTGAATGATATTTCTGGACTTGAACTGAGAAACAGAAACTTGATTTATCTCTAGAACCTGTAACATTTTGAGCAAAATGATGGCCTTGAGACCCTGCTACTTGAGGCCACACCATTCTCCCAGCAAAGGATCACACTGTGGTTAGCAATATGCAGAGACCCAATGGACTCGTCCTCCACCCAGTTTAACAATGCTTCCCTATTTCAACCTATAATTTAGAAGAAACCAAAGCAAAGAGCATGTTAACAACTTTCGCCTGATTATAAAATTCAAGCCTGTGTTCTCTTCATCACTATTATGTCCATGCAAGTGAAAGACATAAAGCTCTTTGGGAAGGGGCTTTAAAATGGAATTGTGGATATGAATGGCCAAGAACTTTATCTTAGAAATTGTGGGAGCCACCACAAAGTTTTTAACATAACCAATAACTTCTGCAATGCTTTGCAGAATTCCGAAGAGACATTAAAAATTAAATAAAGAGCCTCAGCTTGGTTTTGTGTATGCTTCAATAGGCAAAAAGATATATTTAATGCAGAGGGTGTTGAATCTGAATTAGTACAAATATTATTAATTTAATGTTCATACTGCATTTTATGGTTTATAAACTGCTTAGCAATAATTTTATATATTTCCCCTCACAGCACCACTGTAAAATATATCAGCATTTTATTTTTCCCATTTTATAGATGAAGCAACCTTTAATAAGTGATCTATTTCTTTCTTGTGCATATTGGTTAACTGGTAAATGATTAATTTATGTCTGCATGAACTTCATCATGCAGAGTATTTATTTTAGTGTGAGTTGGTATTTATTTTACCCGCAAAGCATTACAGTATCCAATTATATATGCATGTTTTAAAGGCAGTAAAGCAGCCACCGGTAGTTAATGCAACATTAAGTCAGAGATTTTAAATCCACAGTAAATTCTGAGTGAGGGTATTTAAATCAACCAGCCCCTTTCCCTCCTGCTCTCATCCATGTGGGTAAGCACTGGCCCTTCTAAAAATGATCACGTGGCACTCGTCCAGCGACATGGAAAAGATGTGTTGAGATTTTTCAGAGCTTAAAATCTTAACTGTAAAATAAAGAACCCAAAGGTTTATAATTACATTTGGCAAAAGTGGCAGAGTAAACCAATCCGATTATTTCTATCTGCCTGTGGAACGAACAAGCTTGCAGTGGTGGCCTTGCTGTCTTGCCTGTTTCCTCCTTCCCCTCTTATCTGCCTTCGTTTCTTCCTTTCATTTTCTTTTTTAATTTAAACTCAATTTTTCAGCATAGAATATAACACTCAGTGCTCATCACATCACATGGCCTCCTTAATGCCCATCATTTCATCAGTTTTTGCGTCACTAAAATGGTGATTGTGGCTGCTAGTATGGAGAAGTATAACCGCGTATGAGGTATGTGTTAAGATTGAATAAAAAGGATAATGTCTCTACAACTCTATCATTTGCATTAACTCTTCAAACTGCACGCTACTGAGATGTCAGCAAAACTGCTTCTCAGTGATTGTTGGTCTGTGAAGTCCAAGGTTCTCAAAACACTCCCTCAGCACCGACTCAGGAGTGCCCCTCTAATATCATTTCATCCTTCAATCCCATAGAGGACAAAGCACTGGAAGGTTCACTCATTCATAAGTCAAATTTTTTAACTAATTAGAAATAGACTTTCTTTTCATGATAATTTATAGCATATAATTTACCCTTATTGATTGATCTCAAGACTCTTAAACGTAGCCAATAAAGCTAGGAATTTTTAAAATTCATGGCAAAGATTCCAGCCCTAATTTCACATGCAAAAGTTTCTGATAAAGTCTAAATATTGGCATGTTAGCTGTCAAAGGCAGATGATTTAAAACACACTGTGTATGTTGGGTACTTAAATGCTTCCAGAATCTCTTTCAAAATTAAAAGGTACTTAAAGATCCAGGAAGTGATACCAATTTTGTGAAAATATTTTTATTATTAAAAATTTTGTACGTATTTAAATATAAACTCCATCACATCAGATCTACCAGTAAGATAATATGTTATGAGGTAATATTTTTTAATTTGTGTGATTTGTTATTCAGTCTATTAAACAGTGTCTACTTATCAGGGCAGAGATTTTAAAAATAAATTTTTTAAAACAAGAAGCTCAGTAGGTTGAGCTCTGCCTTTGGCTCAGGTCATGATTCGAGGGTCTTGGGATCGAATCCCATGTTGGGCTCCCTGCTCAGTGGGGAGTCTCCTTTCCCCTCTGCCTCCCCCCTCACCCCACTTGTACTGTCCTTCTCTCACTCCCTCTCTCTCTCTCAAATAAATGGAAAAAAATCTTTTTTAAAGAAAATTAAATAAATAAATAAAACAAAGAGCATTTGTATAGAGGAATATCTATATTGAAATAGATATTGAAATACTGTCCTCAGGCTTCCTGCTTATAGACCAGTTAGAAAAGGAATTCACACTCCAGTGTGCTGCTTCCTAATTCAGAGTTAGATGCACTTGGCCCTTAAATGAGCAGAGTGGATTATTTTCATATAATGAAAACTTGATGTATATACATACATATAAATTGAGAGACTTTAGCCATCTTCTCTGCTATAAAAATAGAAAAAAAATGTGTAATCAAAAGAAACATTCCAAATACTAGAATATAAGTTAAATGTATGAAGTATAGAAATTCCATCCTTTTAAAAATCCTTCCAACTAATAAAATATCCAAATGAAATGCTATTATAGCTTTCCTTACATGCTGCAGTTCCAATATCTAACACCCCATGGCTTTTCCCAGTCCAAGACTTTTCCGATGGCATTTATTATTCCCATTTACATTTATTTGCCCCATATTGCAGCTTCTAATTTGGATATATCCTTTTCCCCTGAGAATTCAGTGTCCTCACATAGCCTTACAGGAGAACTGTGAATTTATATCACTTTCTGATGCAACAATGAACTAAATGAGCATAAGACCAGAGAAGACTCTCTCACACCCCCTCGTTTTTCCACCACCCCTCACAGGACATGAAATACAAGTGAACGTCCCATTATTGTAAATGTTGAACTGGGCTTGATTCCCAGTTCTCAGTCTTGTAATCCCAGAATCCATTATTATGGTGTTTCTGTTTTCATCGATTGTCATCTTTTTATGTAATTCTGTTAGCGTTTGCCAAAAAGAAACATTTCGAGGAGGAATTCTTATGTGTAAAAAACTGAAAAATAATGCTCATGCTAAGTAAAAATACTTATTCTTTTTTAAAGAGAGAACTTTTCACCAAATATCATGATTTTCCAGAATTGTATATATGGATAAGTTGCTAAAACTCCATCTTGCTTCTAGATAAAATCAACACAGCATTTATACAATCATTATCTAGCATTTCCATGAAAACTAATAAAAAGTATGTCAGCTTAAAATTTCAGCTTTCAGTCTATACTTTACAAGTAAAAACTCTTACAAGTAAGCATTCTTGCCCATCAGAAGTTGGTACAGAAAAAAAAAAAAATCAGAAGGACAAATATGGGAGGTGCCTTTCCAGCCCTAAGTGGGTGAGGATCCTGGCCTAAGAACACAGATCTCTAGACCATGCAGCAAATGTATCCCTGAAGACAGAAAAATCCATTAGGTTGTCATGGCTTTGAAACATCAGCCAGTTACATGTTCCAAGTTATGAACATAAATTCACTTGGTAATCAGTTCACTGATTAGAATCCTTTCTGCCAGGTATTTCTATCTATCTATCTAGAGCTACAGGGAGAAAATACAGCAGTGAGTCAATATAACTCATTAGTTTCATGAATGTATTTCTTACTATAAGTTAATATACTGGCATTTTGCAATAAAGAAGCTTTTTAATTAATGTAAATATTGTCAGTGAGATCATTTTAAAATCACAAAACTCTCAGCCACACATAACAAGGTAGAAAAATTCCATTTCTGGAACATGAGACTAAAGAGAGTCATCTCTTATCCATATTTGCTTTTGAAATATAGCCACTCCCATACATGCTATCACAATGCCTTCCCCACCCCGTAGGAAACGGAACTAATGCTTGTGAGAAATGTTAGTCTTACACACTATCCTCAGAGAAATAAAGTTACTTGTGCAGGTTTATCCAGCCAGTAACTAATAGAGATAAAACTCAGGTCTGACAAATGCCCCTTAACTAAACTTAGGTCTTTTTTTTTTTTTTTAATTCCATTTACTTATTCATGAGAGACACAGAGCAAGAGAGGCAGAGACACAGGCAGAGGGAGAAGCAGGCTCCATGCAGGGAGCCCAATATGGGACTTGATCCTGGGTCTCCAGGATCACCTCCCCCGCCCCACCAGCCAAAGGCAGGTGCTAAACCACCGAGCCACCCAGGGATCCTCTAAACTTAGGTCTTTACTTAGAATCCACTAATAGCAACACAGGCCTAACTAGAAGCAGATAAATGTCCACTGGCTGCTTGAGAATAAACACTGATCCTATTGGCTATTCCCTCTAAATAGGCCTAAACTCAAATCTCACGCCCAAGAAGTTAGCGTTCTGTAACTGGCACTTTTATCTTCGTGGACATGTGGAGAAACCTCATCTGATAATTTAGCTGTACATATATTTTGGAAACAGATTTTTTAATTAATGTAACACAAAGACATTTGTTCATAGTAAACTTAAAAATTCATTGTATACTTCCTACCAGGGACCTGGAAAAGCAAAGAGAAATGATAATTAGTTTACCAAGCAGTTTCATAGCTGTCTTTCATTGTCTATTCATACCTCTTTATTTGGTCTGGCTCATAACTATGTTATGAGCCCAGTTCCCATTATTATATTTTGTTAATTGAAATACAGTTTTAATTGTTTCCAAGTATGCATTTATATTACTTACCTAGAACTCATCTGAAAAAAGGTCTTAAACCCATTTAATTGAAGCTAGTAGGGTTAGAGGTGAAGGCACTCCTAACTAATTAGGAGCTTAGTGATACACAGATGAAATATTTTGGATTTTGACCATGCATGTTAGGTATCAGGAGTATCCTATTTCCTGTTATGAAAATGGATATAAAATGCTAGAGATGTTTTTTTCATCTTAAAGAATCAGAAATATCAAATGGTATTTATTAGGTCAGTTTGATTTCATTTAATGAGGCTATCCTCCATTTTCCAGTAAACTATTTTGCCTAAACTAGTTCCAACATGAAAACCTTTCTTTAAGAAAAGACCATCACTGAAGACTGACACTATAAAACACAAACAGGAATTCATTTCAGTGTTTAGGACACCTCCTCAATTTGAATAAACTCTTCCTAATATTTAAGTAAAGTCTCTCCCAAAACAACCCATACTTTCTCCTCTGCAAGTCATTCTCCCTACTTTTGGTTTTTCATCCCTTTAATGCTGGTTTGAAGCCACATTCTCTCCCATTCACCCAGGCCTCCTTTCTTTATGTTTCCCTGTATTTGCAAATGTCAGGGTTGTTTCTTTTAGGTATAAAACCCAAAGGGTGTTGTCCTCCTCACTATTCCGATGTTTCTAGGATATAACCCTTAAATAATTTTTTCAAAATTCCTCCAGAAATGAAGTACTTACTAAAAACAAAGGGCAAACAAAAGAGGGCTAGGTCAGACAAGACTCAAATGCAATTTATGCTGAAAATTTTCAACAAAAGGATGAACACTTTTCTCTCTTGGATGCTATTTTGAATGGAGGCAGAAAGATGAACTAAATGACCTCTTGATGATCCCCCAGCCCTGTCATTTTGTGATAATCTTAGCTTCTGGCATCTCATTTTCTTGAAACACTAAAATCTAATCTGCCTTAAGATATGAGAGTGTTTAACAGATGAAAACCTTTTAATGGAGGAAAGATTCTGCTTGTTTTCTTGGAAGTAATTTTCTTAACAATTGCTTACATTTATATTCAAGGCAGCCTATATTGAATCATTAAATCCAAAGAAAATCATAAAAGAAAAATTAGCAGACATATTATATAACGATATGCAATTTATTTCTTGACTTTTGCCTTTATTGCTCTGCATTGGAAACATTTACTCTTATCGACATGGTTAAAGGATTCATGAACTCTACTTTCTTAAACCTAAAATCATTCTTGTTTTCTGTACCACAATTGTTCCTATTTAACACAGGTGTTAACACCAGTAGACATTTTACTTCCAAAAGAGGTGGTTTTCTGAGCAGAGTTGCCATAGAGCAAATTACATCTGACAAGTAAAGATTAGCAGTAGTTAGATTAAACAGACCTTGAGCCTGCCATTTAATCTCCCACAACTGGTTGTGTGTGCTAAGCCAATGATGATACTTGGAGGCAGAGCAATTAGGTTATTAGTTTTCATTACATTTTAATCAGCTGTTTCAGAACCGGTGGAAAACTTTAGATGTAAACTGAAAAACAGCCCTCTCCCATATCAAATGGATGATCTCCTTGACTCTAGATTTAGGTGCTAATATTATTAATTACATTACCACTACTACTAATGATGATGATAAAAATGTTCCATAAAAACTAGCTGCCTGGAGCTAATCTCTGACAGAGCTGTCCATAGATTATTTATAGAGAATCATCACAACAGTTCCCTGAAGTTTTACCAAAATAAAAATGGTGACTTATGCGTATATTCTGGGACTTTCTTTTTTTTTCTGGTATTGACTGGGAGCATCCATGAATATTTTCACAATGAGTTGTTCAGCATTTGGTTGATTATTTTTTGTTGTTGTTTGGTCCAACTGCAGTTTGGATGATAGAGAATGAACACAGAAAACCATAGCATTAATCTTAGACTGTAAAAGCCCTATTTGTATTGTGACACAAATATAAATGTAAAGCAAGCAGAAAAAGTGCTATGTAAGCTCTTTTCTGAGCTTAGTATTGTTAGGAAATATTTAACTCTTGTTTGGTAGTTTTTCTATTATGTGTACAAGTGCAAAAAGAACTAGTCTAGACTCCAAAATAAACCTCAAGTTTCATAGTGAACTATTTTTACAAAAATTCATTGGTTCCTCCAGTAAATGGGCAGTACTGAACTTTATACAATTACAATTAAGAAGCAAGAAATATAGAATAAATATTCAGTATGTACCTGAATTGTATTGATCAGCAAATATTTGATATAAGGTGCTAAAAAGGAAAAGCCCTAAGCCCTATATTATCATCATCATATTTCTTGTCTTAAATAAATATACATCTCATGCATCGAGTAGTGGGATTATATACCTAAAGAGGGTAGCATTTGGTTGTGCCAAATATAAACCATGACCACCACTCATATCACCTAAGCCTCACTTTATTCAAACGTGGAAAGCATTTTTCATGCAATGTGCATAACTGGAATAGAACTGCCAATAACCACAACCTCTGGGGCTTTTTGATAATAGCAATGAAAGAACGGTTGGTATTTACTGTATCAGGCAAACAAAGGTAGATCACCATGCCATTCTGCTAAATAGTAATCAACAAGCTTCATCCATTGCACTGAATAATCCCTGTGCCAAATACCACTGGAGACCACACTGGAAATGCAGTTTCTGGGCGATGGTTTTACCCAGTTGGCCTTATGTATATCAATCAAGCAGTTACCCTAGTTTTCCAATTCTTTCCTCGATGATATCAGATCTAAGATCTTTAAAATGTTGGAAGTCCTGTAATCTGCTCTCTGGGGCTTTCACCTTGGGATACAGGAAGGGATTATAAAGTCTCAATTACTCCGATTCCCCAGCTTCTAAAGGCACAGCCTGAAAGTGGCCAAAAAAGCTAAGTCAATGTCATTGTACAATTCCTAGTTAGCAAGCAGCTCTAGAACTAAAGACTCCCAAGGTTGAGAGGAACCTTAAAGGTCATACATAATGACCCTATACTCCACTGATCACTGATGACTTAAGTGATGTTGAAACACCATTGATGATAGGAATGAATCTCTTGGCCTCCCAACTTCAAATGGCCTTGGTTGATGGAAAGTCCTTACATTTACTCTACTGTGGCTGTAAATCTCCCTTACTGGCCCTAGATGTAACCTTTGAGACTAACAAAATGTTTATGTCCTCTGATACCCCAAGAAGCTCCTTTCCGATGCTTCCTCATTCCCTTTGGTTTCCTCCCTAAATGCCCTAGTCACTTTCCTCAGAACATGGTCCAATTTTTTTAATATTTTTCAAATTCAAGGTATGACTGGACTCGCACAGAATAAAATACAATTAGCAATAAATAGCCTTATTCCAAGCACTGTCTTGCTGTTAATACTGAATTTGCTTTTGTGGCAACTCTATCAGAATGATACTTAAAATTCCTAAGTGCTTCTCAAATATCTAAGCAAAATCACATGCACCCCATCCTCTACCTGTGTAGCTGGGCTTTTGTCTCTTTGTTTTTGACCATCATAGTTGACATCTATTTCCTTTAATGTTACGCCACCAAATTTGTTCCATCCCATCAACTTTGATTTTTTTTGTTCTTTTGGAATGGAGAATGTATTCTAATCCTGTCATCTCACTATGTAAAATCCTAACTTGTGTCATCAGTAAACCTGACTAGCATATTCTCTATTTTAATACCTATCCTTTTAAGTGTTGACAATAAAAGGACTGAGGCATCACCATTAGAAATGTCCTTCCAGACACCCATTGATCATTCATTTGTACCTTATAGGTATGGCTATTCAACAAATTGCCAACACCCTGGATTTCTAGCACATATATCTCCATCTTAGCGACAAGGATGCTCTGCAATGCCTCAGCAGATATCCTAGTTACCCCCATCGGTTTGTCCATTAACCCTTCAGAGAAGGAAATGATGTTCATTATCTATACGATCTTGTTTCTGTTCCATGGTAAATCATTTGGAATCTGGCTGTGAGCCTTACCACAGTTATTTGAGGTTCTCACTGAAATGTAGGTTTTAAGAAACTGCCCCCTCCCCCTTTTGAAAATCAGATCCACATTTGCCAATCCTCTGTTTCTGCCAATTTGCCAACTTACACTTTTCCTATTTTCTGCAGTACCTCAAAAATGGTCAACAGTGGTTTTGCAGGATTAATTTGCTACAGGGACCTCAGCTTATTCATTGTCCCTAGAACCTAGCACAGTGTCTAGAACATAAGAGGAATCCTACTATTTTCAAGAATCAAAGCACTCAAAACTTGGTATTTTGGTGGTTATATTCATGTTTTAAAATTCTGAAATGGGGGTTGCCTGGTGGCTCAGTCAGTTAAGCGTCCAACTCTTGGTTTCAGCTCAGGTCATGATCTCAGGGTTATGAGATCAAGCCCTACTTCATGCTCTGCACTCAGCGTGGAGTCTGCTTGTCCCTCTCCCTCTTCTCCCCCACCCCACACACACACTCACTTCTCTCTCTCTCTCTCTCTCTCTCAAATAAAATATTTTAAAAAGAGGAAAAAATAAAACTCTGAAATAAGAATCACATATGTCTCAAGACCATATTCATTTATACATTACATCAGAATTTTGACTCACATGCCACACTTACTGAACACCCCTCCAAATTTTATTCCTGTGATTTTAAATGAAATGCCCCAGGTTTCCAGAAGGACCCTTTGGATTTCACCTGGATACATCTGGGCATGAGTATTCCTGCTGAGGCTCAGAGAAAACCATAGTTGAATTGTTTGGGGGTGGGGAGAGAGAAACGGGTGGAGACATTAAAAATTATAAGAGGAAGGTGAAGCAGGGCTTTGGGGATGGGAGGGATGTTTTCAAGTAGGTTCCTTGAGGCCTCATACCTCTGCTCCCTTAGCACTGCTCCCTTTTTCTGTTCCTCTGCTCCTGTTTTTCCGCCAGGGCCAATTCTCTTAGGACCTGGTCCCTCCTCTACTAGCATAATATAACCTACACCTCTCCTTTTATCAGACTCCTTAACGAAATTTAAGCCACAAGGAAAGGAGAATTTCAGGTGGAACAAGCTTATTAAGTAGGTGATGATGACCAAATCTCACATTTCAATAAAATCCTGGTAATTAATTGAGATTACTCAAAAGAATTATAGGACTCCTGGGTGGCTCAGCGGTTGAGCATCTGACTTTGGCTCAGGGCATGATCCCGGACTCCTGAGATCAAGTCCCACATCGGGCTCCCTGCGAGACGCCTGCTTCTCCCTCTGCCTGTGTCTCTGCCTCTCTCTCTCTCTCTCTGTGTGTGTGTGTGTCTCTCATGAATAAATAAATAAAATCTTAAAAAAAATTATAAAAACACCAACACTATCTCTTTACCCCAAGGTTGCAGTCATTTCTAAGGGATTGAAAAAAGGTGATGCGCAGGGACTCGGCTCCTACCCCTGAGAATCCTTGAAAACATCTAGAATGTCAGCAACCTCTTATCCTCTCCTTATTCATCTTCTCTTCCCTCTCAGCAACAGTAGTCTATCATTTCCAGTCTCTCCTTGACACAAAGAAAATAGAAGTCTTACTATTCTGTTCTCTTTCTGATACATCAGTGTTACCATCACCTCTAAGTTGTGGATCCATTTTTTATTGGAACAATATGCTCCTTGAGCTTAAAAAGCAAGCAAACAAACAAAAACAAAACAACAATAACAACAACAAGAAAGCAAACAAACAGAAACCATGTGTTTCCTGACATTCTTCTCAGTAGGTCTCAGGTTATCTGCGGGTTTCCCTTCATATTTGCTATCCTCCTCTGGACAACTCTTCACCTGATTTTTCCCAAGGCCAATTCATAGCACTTGAGCCTCTGATCAAGACTGGCCATTTTCTCAAAGAGGGCCTGCCTGACCTCCCTGAAGAAACCACACTGCGTTGCTCTTTCTCTCCTGCTCAGCCGTATTTGTCTTAAAAGCACCACTACTGCCTGGAATTTGTTTATTTGTCCTTCTATCTCACTAGAATATAAGCCCTCTGAGAGCAAGGACTTGCCCTTGGTCACATCAGTGTGCCCAGAACTGTGCTGCTACATAGAAGGTTCTCAATAAATATATGCCCAGTGAATGAAGTGACAGAAATACAGACATTGGAAAAAAGGCCACCTAAAAATCACCAGAGTGGTTTCTTCTTCGTATTCTCCAACTTTCTTTCATCTTTAGTTGTGCAATTATGTACAACTCATTTCTACAGGATAGAAATGGCATGTTTTAAAATAAACCTTATTTCATAGATTATAATATAATCAGAATTGCTTTGATCATCTGAAAATTACTCTATAGACAAATTAAAAATATAGAGAGGTAAAATTTAAAAGAAATTACTCATAATCCTAATACTAGAGAAAACTGGTCTTGAGAGTTTGGGGTATGTTTAGAATTTCTGCAAGCTCCTTAATCTTTTCAAAACATTTTCACTTTCAAATTGTTATGCTGTAGAATTCTTCTAATCTGTTCTCTGAACTTTTAAAAATCTGTTCTCATAAATTTGACATATTTGTCTGATACTTTTCAGGCTTTCTATCCCCATCACAGTTTTTAAAACTACATTTTTATTGTTCTATAAAATTCCTGTTACTTCTGCATGGCCAGCACGTGTCCCCCTTATGAATTAGACTTTTTTGAAATATCAGTTCCTTCATTCATTTGCTCAATTTTTTTAAACAATAAAATTGCCAACAAAGCAGGTCAATAACCTATCAGATGCCCTGAGTTTACCTGAAAATGAATTCCAGGATAGCTGGTGAAAGACTACCATCAATATAGTATCTCACAAAATAACTTTGTCCTTTGGTCTTAGGACTGTTATACCGTTATGGATATACCATAACAATTAAGGTAGTGGGAAAATGCTCAAAAAAGACTGCCTAAGAAATCTTCATTTACTCATCCATTCGGCAATTAATTACTGAAGAACCATTATGTGCCAAATACTGTTTGAAGCACTTGAAATACCAAAGTGAAGGCAAAGGATACAGTTAACACTTGAACAACACAGGAGTTAGTGGCACCAACACCCCACAGAATCAAAAATCCACATATAACTTCTGACTCCCCAAAAACTTAACCACATATAGCCTACTGCTGACTGGTAGCCTTACCAATTAACATCATCAGGTAATACATATTTTGTATATTACAGCTATTATATACCTTATTCTTACAATAAAGTAAGCTAAGGAGAAGGAAATGTTATTAAGAAAATCATACAGAGGGTTACCTGGATGGCTCAGTCAGTTAAGCATCTGCCTTCGGTTCAGGTCATGATCTCGGGTCCAGGGACTGAGCCTGGCACTGGGCTCCCTGATCATCGGGGAGCCTGCTTCTCTCTCTCCCTCTGCCCCTCTCTGCCCTGCTTGTTCTCTCTCTCTCTCTCTCTCTCTCTCTCTCTCTCTTTCTCTCTATCTCTATCTCTCTCTCTAATAAATGAAATCATTTAAAAATATCATATGGCAGAGAAAACACATTTACAGTACTATACTTATTGAAAAGAAAAGCCATGTTTAAGTAGATCCATGCAGTTCAAACTTGTGTTGTCAATTGTACACTACTGAGGTAAAACACACAAATTAATTATTTTGCGGATTGTTACCGAACACCTACTAGGTGCCAGGTGCTATGCTAGTCACATAAGCAGAAAAGAATCATAATGTCACAGATACAAGACACACTTGGCTTTAAATCTCTACTATGTGCCAGCTTAGAAATTGCTGAATAATTTACTTCATCTATAAACTGAGAATAATAACACAGACTTAAAGGACTACTATTAGACTTAAGAAATTAAATCATAAAAAAAAGAAATTAAATCATCCAAGGTACTATAATCCAAAGATGAGCAAAATTCCCTATTCTCAAGATACCTGATGTCTAGTACAAAATATACTTTATGTAGGCATTTCACAGTACTTGTTGAATAACATTAAGTGTAGTTCTAACTACACTCTCAACTAAATGGTACGCTTCTTTGTACACCTATAATCCCTACTGCAGTATCTTATGAGTAATGGAGCACTCAACAAATGTCAACTACATAACAAATAGATGTTTTACAAGTAATTCTTCCAGAATATTGCCCTAAAATGATGAAATTCTCTCTTAAAGCAGAATACTTACTTCCAGAAATTTCATTTTAGCTTTAATCATGTAAATTCTCCTTTAAGTTTGAGAAATGAAAGAACAGATTAATTTCTGCCTATAAAGTAGGATTATAATAGATATTATCCCCAATGTTTCAAGTTTTAAATAAAGAAGCTTGAATGACCTGAGAGAATTTTAAGTTGGACCTGCCATGAAAAAAATCACAAGTTGGTCTTTGCTCTTCACTTCGAATTAGTGAAGCTTCTTTGTCCAGAAATAAGTAACCATTTCACAACTTTGGAAATGTTTGCACATTCTCCTCCAAGCAAACTAACTTTATAAAAAAGGGCTGAAGGAGCTGGGGTTTCTGGTTTCTGTGGCATTGAAACCCAAAAGCTGCAAGTATAAACAGTGACTAACATGTTAGTCATAGTAAGCAGCTGTTTCTTAATAGGACAAGAAATAACATGTTTAAAATGCTGCAGGAGAATTAGGAGAGACAAAAGAATTTCTTATCTGCTGAAAGTAACTCTAACTCAGGTAATTCTAGAAAAGCATGCAGCGCAAACATCTTTTTAGGATTATAAAGCTATCCTTGACGTGACTTTAATTAGTTTTTAATTATGTCTTCCTTAATAAAAAGTGGATGGATGAGATGATTTTCCAAGGTCCTCTCAAATCTCCGGCAGCTGTGGAGACTTTGCTCATGTTCCATGTGACCCCTAGAGGGCAGCGGTGGCCCAAACAGGAAAGGATTTTTCCATCAGTCCCGTATCCCCTCTGGCGCCAGCCTGAACTCCACTACCTTTACCATTTCTCACAGACCTGTTTTCTGTCAGCCAGTTGGCAGTGGTATTTCTGAGTGTTTATTTCTGAGTACCTAACTAGCAAAATCATTACATATTAGGAAAGAATGTTGCATGAAGTAATATTTTTGCACAAACTGAAAGAAAAGAATGTGCATGTCCCTTAACACACATACTCATCCTAACTGTCCTTTCATGCATCTTTCATGCATTTTGGAGTGGACGATGGCTTGAGACAGTTGGGATAAAATTATAAGATGTGTCAAAGATAAGAAGTCAAAATTTTTTTTCCTTTAGTTGGTTTGAAATAAACCACAGTATTGCTGAATGCCTATTCATTCATTCATTCATTTATGCACTCAGGAGTTACCAACTGTGTAAGAACCATGTATCAGATGCTGCATTTAATAATGTGTGGAACAGAGAAACTACTGCAGGGAACTTATAATTAAGAAAGGGATACTAAATTACGTGATACAGGGAAGGATGACACAGGAATGTACCCAACTAGCTACGAACCCTGGCCGTGGTGTAACATAAAAATCTTTGCTCCTTTTACAAATGTTCTGGATTTCTTTTGGAGGCCCACAGGTCTGAAGAAATCCTTGTCCTGTTCCAACAGAACACATAACTTTTTGTTTAAAAGGTGATGACGAACCACAGGAAGCTTCCTAAACAAGGAGGGAGGGAGAGCCTGAGTGTGCACTTTTCTGATGCTGAGTTTTCTTTTTTAGTTAATGTTGCTGTTTAAATATTTTATTCTGCTCAGAGACATTTTTATGCAAAGGGTGCAACTTTCAAAAGAGACTTTTTTTGCAAGGTTCCCTAAAAGCCTCTTATAATACCTGTGAATCTATCTTCTGGGATCTCTTTTATTGTATTCAGATTATTTGCTGATTAAACTTATTTATTCACTTTCATCTTGTGAAATTGGAAGCAACATGCACCTCAGGTATGTGAAGAAAAAGATTAATGATGTCAGAATTATAATTCAGTCAATATTTGCTGAGCCATTTGGGTTTTCTGTATGGAACAGAGGGTAATGCAAATTGTCTACCTATACAGCAGTGAGTGGCCCTGAGAACATTCCTGCCGTAACTTTAGGGAGACAAATGGTGTGGTTTACGTGATTGCTTGTTCATGCAGATCACTTTGGCTGGAAATTACACATATTTGCAATATTTCCTGGGAGAATCCTGCCATCATATCTGTATCTGTGGTCTGCATTACAACCAAGACTTTATTGAGATGTCAGAAAATGGACTTTTAGTCCTAACAATGTGTGATAATCATTTATGATGTTCTGACTCTAGATTAGGAAGGACAATTTGTTTAAGTACGCTGAAACTGGTGGATATTTAAGTGACATTGTTTTGAAGAGGTAAAGTAGCGGGATCATAGTACTGTCAGGTAGGATGATGAAGCCATGACCAACCCAGGAAGGGAGTAAAACTGTTAGAATTGGACCAGAAACCATAACATATTTAAAACTATTCCTATTTGCCCAGAACTGACTAAGCAAACTGTTATTTCCAGAGCTATAGTAAATCATCTTAAGACCTTATCAAAGGACAGATAAGCTTCTAAATACTTGTCAAGTGGAAAACTTCTTTAGAAGAAAACAGAAAATTTTAACTGTTTGAAAAAGATCTAGACATTTACAGTAGACATTTTACGAGGAGGAGAAAGAGCACTATGTAATTTGCTTCTTCCCAAGGGTGTGGAAATTTCCCATAAAAGGAAAAAAAATTGTTTGTAGAAAGAGTAGGTATAAGAGCCAATTTAGACTTCTAACTTTATTTTGCATTTGCAGTTTGAGAGGAGTCTATAAAATGGCTACTGGTAAACATTAATCATTTCTCTCTCCTCCGCTCTTTCTGTGTGCTTGTGTTTAAAAGGAATGTATAACCATTGTGTATATTTTGATATGTTATCTGTTGTAGGAAATTGTCTCCTTTTTCTATTGGGAAGAGTTATATTGGATGCCAGAGATAACTGAATGATTTTCATGTTGGCTTCAACAAGAATTAGACTACTAACTGCATATAATCAGCAGACTTTTTCTACCACATGGCTATTTTAAAAGTTTCTATTCACAGTAGTCCTACCGTTGGATCTCGGGTGCAGAAAAATGGCCAGTTCTTTTAAAAACATTATAAATGATCACTACATTTAATGGTTGCATTCATTTTCTCACAAGGTAGCCTGTATGTTGATGTAACACACACACACAGCAGTGCTAGTACTCTGTGCAGGCAACGCATGGGTCTCCTTTTTAGGGAGGAGGAAGCAGAGCCCCAGCAAGGCCAAACAACACATCTAGAATCACACAGCTAGTGAGCGGTGGAGTCAGGGTTCTGATCCAGGTGTGCCCAGCTCCAAAGTCACACTGCTGCCAGAAAAGCACTTTTCTTTCCAGTGCTACTACTATTCTAATCTGGGCTTTTCACTCCCTAATTGTTCTACTTTAAAACTCTAACAGGCAGTTCCATGCTGACTTTTTTTGCCTCACGGTTTCATATTTTCATTGAATATAAATTTTCCTACATGCCCCAAATGATGTTGGTGTGTGCTGTTTTGAGTGTAATTTGCATGGCATGGCACAGTGCCCCTTGAGCATTGACAGAGGATAACTGAAGTCCTCTAGGTTTTTTTTTTTAAAGATTTTATTTATTTATTCATGAGAGACACAGAGAGAGAGAGAGGCAGAGACACAGGAAGAGGTAGAAGCAGGCTCCATGCAGGGAGCCCGATGTGGGACTGATCCTGGGAGTTCAGGATCATGCCCTGGGCCAAAGGCAGGTGCTAAACCACTGAGCCACCCACGGATCCCAAAGGCTCACTGTTGAAATTTCATGATTCCAGTTGTACCTTGCTTGTGTATACCACATAGTAACAGGTTCTTCTGGCATCCATCACGTGGCAACAGTGAACTGTATGAAAGTCTAGGAGTAGAAGGCCCTGGGGCTTCCTGGATTACTAGGAAGCCCCAGGGCTTTCTAAGAAAGGCAGCTGCGTCTCCCCATTCTTGGGTTGACTGAAGGGTTATAAGAAAAAGAGGGCCTGAGTAAAGCACACTCGACTCTCTGAGTACAGAACAGAGTTATGACTCCCTTACCCATAAACCCGATCCCAAGTCAATAAAAAAATGAGGAAGGGCTACAGAAAGAAGCCTGAAAAAGACTCCACAATCCTGCTCTCAGAGCCGGGACACGATGGTGACAGGGTGTCTTCCTGAAATGGCAAGTTCATGGTTAGTGCAAGTGACAAGCAAGGGAGTAGGAGCCAACAGCACCCAAGGTACGGGCCTGTGGAAATCGCCAAGCCTCCAGTACTGCCCAAAAGACCACAGAAAATGCCATCCAACTGTAGTCATCACAAGTTTTTCATGACTTGGGCTACGACTGCCTATAAATAAGAAAGAATCCAATGTATGATAGGGGCATGATCCAAAAGTAATATTATTTAAATCTCTCTTGTGAATATTTTCAGTTTGAATAGATGGTCCAACCAAGCAGTTCAAACTCTCAGATGGACACTATGAAAATGACTCTCAGAAAAAGCAGTCATTTATTTGATATAGTATGTAAAGTTGCAAATGCAGATCATTAAGTTTCTAGTTCCCCTTAGAGAACTAGTTCTTGTGAGCAGCTTACTTACAACTGGGCAAAAACCACATGTCTGTCCATGGATGTCAAACTTTGTTAGATTACTTAGGTAAACATACTATTTGATTAAATTCACCACCATAATCAATAGGGGGCTCTGGTTGTCACATTAATTACATTCTATGGAAATGCTATGGATGCATCATTTAATTAGATTTTTCACTTAGTACTTATCAGAGTATAAGAAATGCCATCATAGTTTTTTGCACATGGTAATGAAATCATTGGTACATTACCAAGATTAAATCATGAAAGAATATCTACCCTTCTGTTTTCCTTCCTGCTAAAATTATCAAGCTTCTTACCGTACCACCTGTCATGACAGGCAGGCTACACAGAATTTCAAAGCTTTCCACAACACCTACCAATCTCCATGTCAGAACAAATTAGTATTTCCAGTCTCCTGTTTATCATTATGGCATTTTAAAGCCTAATAGCTAATTCTTAAAAACATTAATAACACCTACTTTTATTGAGAGCTCAATATGTTCAGTGAATGTGTTAAGAGCTCCACTTACATGAGCATATTTAATCTCCAGAGAAACACTTTGAGGTTTCTTTTCATGATACAGATGTAGAAACTGAGGCACTAGTCACAGAGATGGTAAAGGCTAGAGTCAGGACTGACACCTAGATCTAATGTATTCTGTGGCCCTACGTAGATTAATCCATGTATTTCACAGACACAGAAACAGACCTAGAGGAGGAACCTGTCTTTCTACAGGGCACATAGCTAAAGAGTGGAGGACAAAACCAGGACTCAGGTTTGCACTGAGTCTTTATTGCTGTGAGCCATCACTATAGACCTGAGCTCTTCAGCTTTTTATTCTGTCTCATTTCTGTTTCAGCATGCAGCAACCAAGCTCAGAGACATGTAAGCATTATCCATTAGCACTGCTGCCTGTGATGTGTAGAGCAATCACATTTTCAATGGACTCTGTCTGAGTCCTATGCTGGTCTACATAGCTCTGAAAGAGGTCTGGAGTAAATCTATTGCTCACTTGGCAGTCAGCATTTGGCACAGTTCCTCAAATGGTGAAGTTGAATGTCTGCAGATTTTGCTTCTCCCATATCTCTAGAAACTTCTCCTAGAAAATGTCATTCTCCCTATTCTGAGGCCAAGAACTGTGATTGCTTCATAAAAAGTCTTCTAACAACACTGATCTGGCCATGCTTTTCCCTTACTTTAAATACTCAGATAAAAAGTTTCATCATGAATAGGTATTGAATTTTATCAGTTACTTTGTATTTATTGAGATGATCTTATGGTTTTCAATTCTACTATTATGGTCATTTACTTTATTGGTTTTTGAATGTGAAACTAACCTTGCATTCCTGTCCACTCGGTCTTGATGTATTATTGTCCTTTGTTAAATTGCTAGATTTGCTAATATTTTTTATTTGCTAATATTTGGTTCAGGATATGTGGGTCTGTGCTCAGGATGTCCTATCAGGTTTTGTCATGAGGATTAGTGCTGGCCTCATCTTGATTCAGGTAGTGGTCACAAGGGTATTTACATATAATAAAAGTAGGGGTGCCTGTGGGGCTCAGTCAGCTAGGCAATGACTTGATTTCTACTCAGGTCATGATCTCAGGGTTATAAGATCGAGCCCCGAGTTGGGCCCCATGCTCAGTGAGAAGTCTGCTTGAGATTCTCTCTCCTTCTCTCCTCACCCCTCCCCCAACTCTCTCTCAGATAAATAAATCTTTTCTGAGAAAGTAATTGAACATAAGTTGTAGACCGTCTACTGTATGTAAATTATACCTCATTTAAGTACAATTAAAAAATCATTTATATGGCTTCTGTGTCCTTAAGCAAAATTCTTAGAGTGATAGCCAAGGCTTCTGTTTGCTTGGATAGCTGAGCAATCTTTTGTTACTTCACCTTGCACCATGGCCAACTACTTTTAATTAATTACTTAAAACTATTGTATTCTTTCATATTGTCAGAACTTTCCGAATGCTCTTCCTTCTGCACAGAATGACTCTCCTGCTTAATGACTCTCTTGCTCTGGCAAGAATTCCTTTCATCCTTCAAGACTTAACATAAATGATGCTTCTTCTAGGACATTTCTTGGAAGATTCTGATGCCCTCCCCCACTCAGAGGCAGGAGTGGTCCCTTCTGTGTGCTGCCATTTCAGTAGGCACTCCCACCCTTCTCTGTTGAAGATATGGTCACTGGTTGATATTTTGTGAGATTTTTCTGAAAAAAAAAAGTATTTTAGAAATCCATATCTAGACAATATTTAATTCCAAGTTTTGCCTTAAAGATCTAGTTATGCTTACTCATCAAATAAAAATAATGTAGCTCCTCTGACCTGTGTAATATCAAAGCCCCAAATGCTTTTAAAACTAAGAGCTATTGAGTTTCCTTTGCAAGATGGCCAGTTCAGAAATGTTGGTTTTTAAAAGAAATGAGAGTTTAACATTTTTCAGAAAATTTAGGATTGCATTAGCATTCTTTATAATATGTAATACACTGTGCTTGAAACTAAATGTTTTCAGACTTCAGCTTTATGCATATAAAAATGGAATCAAGTCAAGTTCCTTATAATTTCTTCCTCAGAGGTTCTTGACTTTTCCACTTCCTTTAATTTGGCATTAGCCTTTTTGTTCCCTGTACTGAGTCTTTTAACCACATGTTCTGAGCATCCAATTACCGACTTTTTAATCCGATTAACAGTGAAATCTGTGTCTGGTCTGGCAAAGCACAGAAAATACACTCACAAGTGGTGTCTGCTCACAGTAAGTCCTACTTTGCAGCAATACTGTACTACGGTTTTAAATTTGGGATTGAATTTAGACTTAGAGTGTCAATCTTCCAACTCCTCTTCCTAGGGACATGATTATACAAGTGACTGAACCTCTCTATACTGCAGCTTTCCCACCTGTATAAGTGAAGAATAGTACCTCCTAGGATTGCTGTGAGGGTTACATAAGACAAAGCATGTTTACTGAACAGTATGTAGCCGTGGAGTAAACGTTCAATAAATACTGTTGTGTTATTACCATTGGACAAATTAAGAATACTCTTTCCGTTACTCAGAACTAGACTACTAAATTTGTGACAATCCAAAAACTTTGTGGTGTTTTTTTTTTTCCTTTCTACCTGCTTACTCACTTGGACCTCCATTTTAGCATTCTCAATATCAATTAGCATTTGATTCCAGTTGGCTCTGAAGATGCAAGGAGGACAGAATTTGAGCTGACTCCTAAGACATGCAGCGGTTACACCACAGCACCAAATTGTTTGGGAACAACTGAAGTCACTCAAAGGAGAACTGCCAGCCTATAAACAAATGAGTTCCAACTATAAAACTTTTGTAGAATCCCACATGAGAGTCGTTCAGTGTGTCCATTGAGAAAACTAATGGCTAAAAACTGTTATGAATTTAAAAACATGTTTAAATGAAAAATACTGCATCAATCATGATAGCATGCACTTAAATGTTTAAAATAGCAACATTCTTTTTCAAACAACAGACAAACTTGGTGCAGATATGGGTTCCTATCTCCTTTGAAATCAAAAACTAGACCCTTCTGAGTATCTATCCCTGACCACAAGTTATCGACCACAAATTTAGACTAAGAATGCTTTCTAATAGTGGGTCACTGCTTCTATGCTTCCCTAAATAATTACAATGTTTTATAATCAGCACTGCTGGCATACGCTGGACTGGCAGTTTCAATGAATTTATTTGTGCTATGTAATGGTAGCTGGCAATTATCTGTGGTTTGGGGTAACCCAGGACAGCTACTCCTTGAATAATTGACCACAGTGACCCACATGTCTGCCTAATCAGAAGGAAGATTCCAAGTTAAGTTCTTTGGAATGAACGACCCTACCCACTGTTTTCTATTATTTACTGTGATGTTCACAAACTGTATTCAGTGGAACACTGTGGATTGTTGATATTCTAGTATCAAAAGAAGGGTTCCCTTATCAAATAAGTATGGACAGCTCAACACAGACTTCTTCCCTCCTATCAATACATTATTTACTGTCACACATAAACATCTTGAGAAGTCTTGCAATAAGAACCATAATTTAAAGAAGAGGATAAAATACAAAGTATTTCCCAAACTTACTTGATCATTTATAACTAAATAAATGACTAGTCCCCTTTATTAACAGAGTTTCACTCAGGGCTGGTCCAATAGGAATATATATACTTTGGGAAATGCTGCTTGATTAATTTATCTCCTATTTACTATTAAATTCACTATTCTATAATTACAAAAATGCTTTTGTCTACTTTCCTCCCATCTAATTTTTCTCCCTGTTCCTCACCCTTTCCAACCCATTACATTGCCAGATTTAGCTAATTAATTAATTAAAATAAAAACAAGACACCCAGTTACATTTGAATTTTAGACAATGAATATTTTTTAATATAAGTAAGTCCCAAATATTGCACAACACACTGGAATGTGTGTCCTGTATTTTATCTGGCAACCCTAACTCTGAGCCAAATGAGGGCTATTAGCAATTTAAAAAACTCAATTTAATAATAAATACATGCAAGGAAGTCATGCAATGCTTGCCAAATTTGTTTCTTGAAATATAACTATGGTCTTTTCATAATAATTTCAACATGAATAGTGGCATCACTATAGAACTCAAGACTAAAATAAACTTTCACCCAGTTTGAGACTTTTGATTTTACAGATGAGGAAACTGAGCCCTGACAGAGGTTACTTGCCTTGCCCAAGGAAATCCTCCCACAAAGAGTTGATTAACTATAGTCTGGAATTCTTGTTACTTGACTCCAAAACCAATGGACTGGACTCACAACAAGGCCATCTTTACTGTTCTTCACTATATTTGGCAGTGCTAAAAAAAAAAAATGATAAACTGGTTAATCAAATGTTCTGATTTATAGTTAACTAAGTTTACCTAATTAAGTTAGCTACATTTTAGTAATGAAGTTTAATAAAATCATAATATAATGGAATACATTAGAATAAATTTAAAGCTTCAACTATACTAGATAGAAGTTAATGTTTCCTTTATCATTCAGAAGACACTTCAATATCTCCCAGGGTCTCAGTCTCCCATTACTGTATAGTATGCAAGGGTGCAAATTTAAAAAGAATACCAGAGTGTCTTTTGTGTGCCTAGTGTTTCTATTTATAAACTATTGTGCAGGATACATATGCCTGTTTTCATCCATAAGCCACCTCAAGTGCGTTGTTGGGAAAAAGCTTCAAGCCCAGCAATAATCTAATGGTACAAGCAGTAGTGCTCATAAGAGCAATACTTTTGTATTATAGAAAGCAGAACTACCTATATTCACAGTAGATGATATATCACCTTTACTAGTAAAAGGAGATGTTTGGATTGGACCCCACACAAATACCACTGTCCCTTCAGGCGTCATGTAACTTAGAGAAACAAGTGAGGGACATAGGGTCTTCAACAGGGATTCTAGATTTAGGAATTAGGAAGAAAGAAGTATTACTTTCAAACTAATGAATTCTTATGGATAGATGTGGATAGAGATAGATATCCACACTAGATAGATGTGGATATTCAAACATCAATATCACTTGGTAATTGAGAATGATATGCTTACTAGGAGCCTAAGTCTCTGCCTTATCTGTATTACCCATATATTTAAATCATCCTTCATAATCACATCGTCTGTTAAAATGGGCTGAATTTTCTTCTATATAAACTTCCCTTCTTATCTCACCAACATGACATTGCTGGCCCAGGGTGAAACCATTATGGCACGTTCCATTAGGAAGTAGAGCAATAATTTACTTTCAAGAAATATCAAGAAATGAACTAGAGATTGCACTGTGTATTTTTCCATAAATTATGTGCTTTCTGTGACATTGTGGTGGTGAGGTCATATCTCTCATAGACACCTGACCCCCAGGTGTTGGCCAAGGACCGCGTGAATTCCAAAGTTGTCATCTCATAAAGATGAGCTTTCTTCAGTTCTACTCAACCTTTAACCTACGAGGGGTTTCTAAAATACAAAGTATTGAGGTAGTTTACCTGAGTTTGATGTCAAAGTTTAGAGAAGCTGTAATCTATCAGTGTTCCAATTACACAATGCAATGTCTTACATTGTAATCAGCATTACTTTGAATGAATAAGGAGTCCTAAGTGTGATGTGCTAATTATATGAAAGTAGAATCTTTCTCTATCAGGAGTTTCTATTTTAAAATGAGTAATACTTAAATAAGAGTTTGACCTCTGCCAAAAGACCTGACCTTTCTGGGTCCTCAGTTTCCTTTTCTATAAAATGGAGCTGATAGTGATGTCTCCCTCATAAAGTCATTGTAGGGAGTTAATGTGAGAGTGAAAGCATTTAGCACCATGCCCCACACATAGTGGGTGCTTACTCACTACTCACTAATACAATTATGGATTAAAAGATCTGGTGGCGATCTTGGTGTTTATTATTGTTATTTGTGCATGCTAGTACCCTCCTTGTTTATTATTACACTTTAATCTTTGCAAAACATTTTCATTACTATTATTTGTGCATGCTAGTACCCTCCTTGTTTATTATTACACTTTAATCTTTGCAAAACATTTTCATGATGTCAAAGCGCCTTTTCATGAATGTTGGCAGTGATTACAGTAGAACAAATGAAACTGTGAAGAAGAGTTTTCCCTTAAAATTGCAGCTATTTTGTAACTTAGATGGCCTGTATATATAAGTAGTTAGAAGTAAGAACTAAGGTGTCTTGTACAAGTTTTATCATTTATCATCACTAAAAACCCTCCACTGTGGACTTTCTTGCCCACACTGCTGTTCACGTTCTGTGGGGATGGAAACACAATGACACTTCTATGCCTATCTGCACCAACTCAGTTTTGTTTTTTTTGTTTTTTTTTAAGACTGACACAAGGATAGAAGTGAGATTTTGTGTCTGACCCCAGGAGTCCTCAGGGTATGTTTATAAACTCAGGGCTTGCGCTCCTTCAATATTGATCTTAACCTGTTTTACTGCTTATTTCACTCACATGTGATGCAGCTAACTATTTGTCCATAAAGGTTTACCATGTGGTAAATTAAAGATCATTGGACTAAATATTTACAGAACTCAGGAGAGACTTGGTTGTGCGCATGAGGACAGATGTTCTCGTCTCCAGGGCAAAAAGTCAGCCCCTCGGTGTTTCAGATAAGGAACCATTATGAAAAGGCAGCTGATACCAACTAAGAAAAAAAAATACCAGCTTTTTCCTAGAAGCTGACTGGTGAGTTGACTTCCAGTCACTGGTGTTTCTAAAATAATCATATTCCTTTTAAAGTGGGTATCTATACATAAGTTAGTGTACCGTGCACTAAATTACCTCAGAATAGTTACTTTCATATGGTCTGACAATCAGGGTTAGAAGTCTGGGTTAGAAAGAATTCTTGCTCTCCCTCTACTCACAGATAGCAAGTCACTCTCTAGGAAACTTCATTTTCCTTCTCCCATACTTGAGATGATAATTCCCAAGCTTGTCATGAAGATTAGGTGACACGTAGATTAGAGATGTTGGGTAAGCAGAAAAATGTGATATGCACATAGGTGGAATTATTCTTCTGAAATGGGCTGTGTGTGTGTGTGTTTACTCCATTTATTTTTCTAGTTTCTGCATGTAGTTTAGCTCACTTCTACAGATGGGAGAAAATGCAGCAATTGCAAGTCACTGGCAGAGCAAAAAAGTCAAACCTCAAATATTAAACTTTCTATCTTATAGACAGAATTTGGTGGAGGCTATTATGTATAATACTTAGAGTCAGCACTTGGGAGATGAGTTACGGGAATGATATAGTTCCTCTATGATTGATCTTTGATACTTGCAAATCAAGGGGTACCCCATGGGGCACTGTATTTTTAAACGGCCTCATAATGACTCCATTTTCACATTTACCAGCATGTGTACAGCTTCATAGTTTACATTTTTCACAAACATTTTTTCATTTAGTCCTCTTAACAACATTTTAGAAAGTTATGATTCTTAGCCTCATTTTATATATGGAACGTTGAGATGCAATGGATTAAGGGACTAGCACAGAATTACATGGTTTATAAAATTATATAGTTAGTGGGGTAACCAAAATACAATTCTATTTTCCTACCGTTTCCACTACCTAATGTGTTTGGTTTTTTTATTTTTGAGGAGTTTTTTTTTTTTTTTCACCTTTTTCACAAAGAGAAACACAGTTTGGTATTTTTTGTAAGAAACAGTTGGTCAGGCAAGATAGCCTTAAATATGCTATGATACATAAATCTTGTCACTTATTTTTAATTAGGTAAAATTAACACATTTTTAATATCAGGAATAGAGCTTATTCCTGAAACAAATGTCCCATTCGCATGCAGATTTCTTTATCATATTTTTCCTTTTTAAAAGAATCAAAGATATACATTGTGCATTAGACTGCTGTGTTTTCCTTCTTTCTAGAGATATGATATATGTTTTCATATTTTTATGAAAGAATTATACTTCTCTTTAAAAATCATATTTTACTTTTAAAAATCAAAGATAAACATTGTGCATTAGTTTGTTGTGTTTTTCTTCTTTCTAAAGGTGTGACACATGTTTTCCAATTAGTAACCCCATACTAAACAAAAACATGTGGGTAACCATAAAAGCTGTTTACTACCTCCCCTTACACATGCTGAGCTAGCCCAGTGGAATACCATCTTGTTAAGAGAAATTTTGATAGGAAGAAGAATGTAGCTAGATTTGTGAAGCTTGCAAAATTACATTTTTACCAAACTCACCCTAATCCAACAGAAAACATAATGAAGTGGATCTATTCAGAAAGGATTTTTTTAAAGATTTATTTATTTATTTTAGACAGAGAATGCTTAAGCAGGTGGAAGGAGAAGCAGAAGGAGAGGCAGAAGGAGAAAAGCAGACTCCCCGCTGAGCGTGGAGCCCTACTCGAGGTTTGATCTCAGGACCTTGAGATCATGACCTGAGCCAAAATCAAGAGCAGGATGCTTAATCCCTTGAGCCACCCAGGCGCCCCCATACAGAAAAGATTTTTATGGAAACCTGGACAAATACATTTACTAGAAGAAAAGAATGCCTTTGTGTAAATTTCCAGCACAGAACCTATATCCATTAGTGCCTGGTAAAATAGGAACTCCAATTTGAAAAATCTTTTTGCCATCATAGAACAACTAAAATGCACACACCATTTAGTGTTTTTGCCTTTAAAAGGCTAATCACAACTGGGTGACGGGCACTGAGGGGGGGAACTTGATGGGATGAGCACTGTGTTATTCTATATGTTGGCAAATCGAACACCAATAAAAAATAAATTTATTTTAAAAAAAAGGCTAATCACAAGAATCCCAAGATTGGATCCACTAGATTATCTTGAGTATCCATGTATTCATCTGTCCATCCATCTATCCATATTTTCTAAATCTATCTATACTTAAATGGTGCCTTAGAAAAAGGTTCTCATATAGACTAAATTAGGACTGACAGTGATAACTACAAACTCAAAACTAAGAGTTCCTATCCACTTATTGTTTTCAGGTAAAGGACATCTTTTTCAGTTGATTCCCACAACCAAGACTAGCTCAGGAGTCCCCAAAACAGTAGTGAACAGAAAAGAGAAGTTTCAGAGATCTCAAGAACTGGTCTGAGTAACACCCAAGGTAAATTCCCAAGTAGTCAAAAACCCACACAGTTTCATCAGTTGGACTTAAGGGTTTTCAGTCTTACCCAGGTGAAAAAGCTATAAACACACAGATTCACACAAAGCCTGCCTGCCTGTCATATTTGGGACAGAAAGCGTTCATAATGGCAGGTGTTTCCATGCTATTGATATATCAACGACATGGAAGCTGGGGAAGGGCCCTATCTCCCTCTGCATATGGAATGCTGGAAAACATCTGGCCCCAGAGTAGTCTTGGACTCCTCCAAGAGGAGAAGCAGCTACCCCAGCACCAGAATACCCAAATACAAGGACATGTCTCGGGAGACACAGAGGTCCCAGGAGGGTCAGGTCATTTCTTTTTTGAACCTTCAATGCTTAGCATGAATGAAGAGCCCCAGAACAGAGTCAGTTCACTTACCTGTCACCATTAGCTGGGAACAGAGTCAGTTCACTTACCTGTCACCATTAGCTGGGACTGCGCTTTACACCTGCCCCGCTGCCCGGCGGTAGGAGCTGGAGCCGCAGTTCTGGAGCTGGCCCGCGAGGTGGTCTGCACAAGCAAGCGGCCACCAACCCACTGCTTGAGTCCAGGGCCCAGAGCCCTCATTCTGCTCTAGAGTCCAGGAGGGGTTCTGTAAAAGCCAGAAAACCCCAAAAAAGGGTGGGCCAGCAGACCAATTCTGCCTCCACCCACTGCATCTGTACAGAAGCCACCTTGGTAACTTCAGGAATCTGCTCCAACAGCTGTGTTTTAACATATTTCTAGCAAATGCATCTATACTTCAAAACGGGCACATGGTTGAACTTTTCTTCCACGTGCTCAAGCCTTGGTCGTGCTTGCCCGTGGACCTCGCCACCCAGGACACTGTCCTCTAAACAGCCAACGACTACACCAAATTCTGCATCCTAAGCGGAAGAGACCCAGTTCCGAGGTGGCCTTATTCCGTGGGGCCTGTGGAACAAGCCAGCGGCCTAGGTGCCCTGGAGGAGCGTTTGCGCCTGCGCGGAGGCAGGACCTCGCCCCCCCCCCCCCGGGGGCGGGGGCTGCAGCCACGGGCCGGCGGTTCGGTGGGTGTCTGTTACCCACCCCTGAAGTGCAGGTGTATAAAATAATCCTGAAAACGGTCTATTGGACTTATAGGTAAGTACTTGAGGATGATTTATGTGTCTGAGAACATTCTCGATAAAACTGAAGGCAACAGAAATGTTGAACAAGTATTGAAAATAGAGTTATCTCGAGGTCTTATTTAATTTGCATTTTGAAAATTCTTTGATCCTAGGATATATTTTTTTAAGACTCTCAAAACCTAATAGTAAAAACAAAAACAAAAAAAAAAACCCACCCAGGTAATAATCCAATTATTAAATAGGCCAAAGACATGAACAGATATTTCAGCAAAAAGAGATGTGGAAAGCAAAAAAGAACAAGAAAAGATGTTCAAAATCATTAGCCATTAGGGAAATGAAAATTAAAACAATGAGTTGTCCCTGCAAAATTACTGAGCAAGTGAATTTAAAAAAATAGTGATAATAACAAAAGCTGGTGAGAATATGCAGAAACTAGACCACTCACACATTAGTGCCACCACTGATGTTTATGGTACTCTGGAACATAGCTTGACAATTTCTTAGCCTATGACCCAACAATGTATTCTTTGGTGTTCATCCTAAAGAAATAAAAACTTATGTTCATACAAATATCTATATACAAATGTTTACAGAAATGTTACTGGTAATAGCAAAATACTGGAAACACACATTCTTCGATGGATAAATGGATGAACAAATTCTGCTACATCCATATAATAGAAATTTACTCAATAATAAAAAGGAATGAGCTAGTGATACAAGCACACCATCGGTGAACTTCAAGGGCATTATGCTTAGTTTAAAAAAAAAAAAAAGTCAACTGTGTGCTCCCCACTCATGTAACAGTCTCAAAATGGCAAAACTCTGGAGACTGAGAACAGATTAAGGTTCTGAGGGGCTGCAAATACAAAGAGGATTGCATATGGAAGTTCATTTGTGATAATGGAACAGTCCTGTGTCTTGATTGTGGGAAATTTTTTTTAGTACTATGACTTTGCTAAATATTTACCATTAAAGCTAGTCAAAAGTTTCTACACTGCTTTTGTGCATCACAATCCCAAAAGTGTTTAAATACACAGTGTTGGTTTAATTAAGCTTAAGTACCAATTTTGAATATTTATTAAAAGCTAATGGTATTGATTTTATTAGCTTGCAACAATTTGAGTATGCAAATGTGGATTATTTTACGGTAATAACGAGAACAAGGATACATTTGTGGCAGTGACTCAGGGGATTCTTTGTATTATTCCTTTTCTCTCCTTTCCAGTAGGCATTAATAGAGTCTGTGCTTTATGCTCATTTTCTTCCACTATTCCAGAATCAGGGGTTTTATGTGTAATATTTGGGGGCTACAAAGCACCATTGAGACAATCTATTCCTCAGACCACTACTGTTGTTTGGAAGGACTTTGTAGAACAGTGACTTTTCCTCTGCTTTATGTGGATCACCGTTTACACCACTTTATTCTCCTAAAAGTTCACCCTGTCAGTGTCCCTCAGATATAGGCATCAACCTGGGTAGTTCCGTGATGACTGTTTGTTCTTTGGGCCCTACAGAAGAAGCATCGTCTGAAAGAAGTGAGCCTCTCGGTGCTCCGTGGGAGTGGATGGCATAGGATAGCCTTCCAGTTATGGGTATTTGTATAAGTGTCTTTTTGATCCTAGCACCTGCTTGCTGCTTAGGCATGCCACTTAACTCTTTAAATTTATAACTGAGGAAATGAAAGAAAGTGAAGAAAGGCAGGAACCTCATCAGTTGCTGTATTAATTGGGAAGATTGTTTTAAACCTCCTAGACTGTTGCCTGCCACATGTGAGTGCCGTAATACATGATAATTCCCGTTTTTTTTTTTTAAGACTTTATTTATTTATTCATGAGAGACACACAGAGAGAGAGGCAGAGGGAGAAGCAGGATCCATGCAGGGAGCCCGATGTGGGACTTGATCCCAGGACCGGGGATCACGCCCTGAGCGGAAGGCAGACACTCAACCACTGAACCACCCAGGCGTCCCAATAATTCCCATTTCTTCTGGATTTCTACCCTATTTCTTAGCCCCAGGGCACTTTGAAGAGAAATAGCTTGCAATTAAAAGGAGTGATTGCTAGGAATGAGCAGGGTTAATTAACTTTTCTGAAGAAATGTGTTCCTGAAAAGAATCTATATTGATTAAACCTCTTTAAACGGGGTCACCTTTTAAATAAACCAAGAGAAGTTTGTTTTGCACCAAGGAAATGATTGCCCCCTCATGTCTGTGTCTTGAAGTTCTTAGAGTAGACCTTTCTGATTGCCTCTTCACTACCGTCTTCTGGGCATCCCAGAGGGTGGACCCATAACTGCCATTTCCAAAGACGGCTCAGTGGGGGATGACAACCCAACCAGGGGGCCCTTTAAAGGCTCCCTTTTCTCCAGCCCTCCAACACCTCAGGAACACAGTCCTTGAGAATTCCTCGGGGACTGAGGACCCATTGTTGCCATCTGTGTAACCCCTTGGTACACAGCCGCCTGTACACAGGTTTACTAAATGAATTCCTTGAGGTAGCTGGGCACATCCATACCTTTATGGCCCAGGTGCCTCTCTGTACAGGCTGGGGGTTAGGAGGTTTAAGGCACAGTAATGTCGGCAGGCTGTCTGAAACCCTTTGAGGGCCAGGACAAGGGTTGCTTGGGTGCAGGGTCACCTTCTTAGGGCTCAGCAGGGTACCTGACAGGCGGGCAGGCAATGAGTATTTGTTGTGTGGATGCATGCCAACGTGCGAACGACCCCGGGGCCTGTCCTCAGAGGTCACTGTCGGCCTAGAAGAGGGAGAAAAGTTCACCAGGAGGGATGGACCGTCCTGGGCTCTCAAGCCGTGAGCGCCCGAAGCCAATTTCACTCCCTCACTCGGCCATTTGCAGAAGGTTGTCAATCCCCTCTCGGCACGGGGGGGTGGGGGTGGGGGGGGTGCGGCCAGGTGGTGCTGACGCCCCCTGCCCCCTGCCCGCTGCGGGGACCCCGAGTCACCGAGGAAGGTAACCCAGAGGGGGGAGCCCGCCGGCACGTGCAGCCTCCCAGGAGAGGAGGAGGCTGGGCTAACGCAGCCCTGAGTCAGCACTGGGCTCGCTTTTGAAACAAAAGCCAATGTCCTCCCTCGGAGTCCGCGGCCGGCCAGCTCCTGGGGGGAACGAGCCCTGCCGCCCAGCCGGTTAGTGGCCCAACTCACTTCTCCCGAGCCTGGGGCCACGGGCCGGCGGCTGCAGGGGTGCGGGCGGGGCGCTGGGGGCCGGGGCGCGGCGGCGATCCCCGGGGGGAGGGTCGGGCCCCGCCGCGGTCCCGCGTGGTCCGCCCCCGCCCGGGCCGCGCGTCCCCGGGGCTGCGCGAACCCGGGGCCCCCTCGCCGCCCGCGCCCCGGCGCACGGCGCGCCAGGCCCCGGTTTCATGAATGAAACCCAGTCGTGTGGCTATAAATAGCCGCGGAGGCTGCTAACGTCACAGCCGAGCGGCGGCCGCCACGGCGGCGGCGGAGCTGGGGCCGGGCGCTCGGTTCCGCCCGGCGGGCCCGCCCGGGAGCGCGGCGGGGGCGAGAGCGGCCGGGAGGGCGGGGGCCGGGGCGCGCCCCTCGCGGGCGGGAGCGGGCGGGAGCGGGCGGGGAGCGCGCGGGGAGCGGGCGGGGAGCGCGCGGGAGCCGGGCCGTGCCATGCAGCCTTTGTGCAAAGTTGGGCGGCGGGCGGCACGCGGCGCGCAGGGGTCCCGCTCGCCCGCGGCCGCGCGCAGTCGCGGCTGCTGCTGAGTGGCGGGGACCCCCCGCGCCCCCAGCCCTCGAAGGCGGAGAGAGCTCGCGTCTCGCCCGGCTCCAGGGTAGGTTCTGTGTCGTGAGTGCGCTGTGCTATGAAACTTCTTCCCGGAGCGGCGGCCGCGCAGCCCCCGGCCCCGGGCCCCAGGGGCGGCGCCCCGAGGCGGCGAGCAGCGGCTCCGGGGCGCTCGCACCCGGGCGGGCCGCGGGGTCCCCAGCAGCGCCCGCACAGCCGCGCCCCTCCTCGGAGCCGAGAAAACGCCCCGCGGGCGCCCTCAGCGCGCGGGGCTGCGCGGGCGGGGGAGGTGCCGCGGGGCCGAGAACAGTGGCGCGGAGCGGACCCCGGGGCGCCGGCACCCGCCCTCGGGAGCAGCCGGGCGCTCCCCACCCCCAGCCCCGTGTCCGTGGAGTCTGTTGTGAGTTGCCGTGACAACAGTAGGAGCTGCCACGAGGGGCTTGCAGAACACCTTACCTTGCGTGTCTGTGTGCTCGGGGAGAACAATGGGGTGAGGGGTGGAGAGGGGAGATGCTGCAGACTAGGGAATCCAACGCCCTCTCCAAAAAAAAAAAAAAAGAAAAGAAAAAAGAAAAAGAAAAGGAAGTGGAAGTGGAAGGAAGGCACAACCATGCAAAAATATATCATTAGATCCTACTTTTAGCTGCGCCTCTTCTATCCTCAGCAGTATCAAACATCTCAACTGAGGAGCAATGTCAATATTTAGACTTGGACAAGCCAGAAAGTTAGAAGGGAGCGCCAAGCGCAGGGTTTTGACTTGGCTTTGCACGTCAGCACACAAGCTGTGCCTTTCGAGCTGACTGTACACATTTGCCGGGGGGGAGAAGAAAATGCATGAAGGTTGATATATATACAAAGGCACCCAGACCCAGGAAACTCTAGGAAGTTAAGACACGAAGAGTCTTTTTGACTTTGAACTCGCCCCAGCTTGTGCTGCTCATGCAGTTCTGCTGGACCCCGGCCAGATGCTCAACTTGAGGTTTCTCCGGTTGGGGCTCCCCCATCCCCGACCAGGGCTGTGCTGCACACTCTCCACCGTACTGTGGATCCTCTCTAAACCGAAGAGAATATCCTTATCAGTAGTTTTCATCTTTGTATAAAGTCCTCTCACTATCAGCAGATATGAATAGCCAATAGGCTGTGTTTGTGTGACCTCGGCAAGCTCTAGGCTTTTCTAAACATACATTCGTAAGTTTGTTTACAAACACTCTTTAGAAATTTGGGATTACATTAACTTTCCAATAACTGTAGATTCCTAAGAGTCGCTGGTTGCTAGAAAATAAACACAAGTTCTTTTCAGTGAAAATAAGGTCTGCCTACTGCTCTGCAGGTGGAGTAGGCAGTAAATTATTATATTAGGTTGCCTCTGAGATTCCTGGATCCTATTTAGGCATACTAGTGGGAGAGGGGTTTAACCAGTTCCTCTTGGTGGGGAACACTGAAAAAAATCATTGGGAAGCAATAAAATCATGGTCAACGTTCTTCTAAATGTGCCCATTGGTGGTTGTTTTCCCAAATTCTGAAGGTAGTGTAAATTTAAGTACGTAAGGCTGAATGTGATCACAGAGGTGAAAATAGAAGCACAGGTAATCTGATGCTGTTGGCCCAATAACACAATTTGTAAACTATACACATAGAATTTAATAGGAAAAACTAGAACCGTTTGACCTTTCACTTAAGCCAATATTGCCCCCAAATGTTATTTTGGAGGGTTAGTGTGTCCACTTCTCTGACTTCTGTATGGTAAAATGCCTGGAAGTTTTTCCTTTTTCCCTTCCGTGGGTCTGGGCCAAGTGCTTTTTTTGTATCATCCCCAAATGTTCAGAAATATATTTTCACAAATGCTACAAAATGTTAACCTAGCTATTTCGGGATGTATTTGACCCAAAGAAATGCCACTTTAACACTGGTATTTAGCAAAAGCGAAGCAAACTCTTGCCCTTTGGGGGTGGAGGGGGAAAAAATGTGCGGTGAAAATTTTAGTGGCTCTCTACGTGTTCCTTCTTGGGCAGCGGTAGGACTTAACAGGTGTTTCTCTTTTTTTTATGTAGGTAAGTCCAGCTGTGAGCAGGGTGTTCTGTTCTTCACTTCCAGAAAGCCAGGTCAGTGTCTCTGTGCAAACCTATGACCGATTGATGACACCTTGTATCTAATTCTGAACATGGATTTCAGAACAGATTTCCCAGTCATTTGTCTTAAAACAATTTGTCTTTACCGTCTTTTCATGGACTCAGTTATGAACATCACAAGTTCAATGATTAATAAAATTATTTTCTTTACTCTGTGAGTAAAATGGTACTAAAATGGACCTTGAATCAGTTTGTACTCTATGACTTTTTGAGGGGTGTGGGGATCAAAGGGATGCCAGAATCACTGAGGATGCTGAGGATCTGGGTGCTTGATAATTAAGATTTTACTTCTATCCTAGTCTTGGCACTCTAGAGCTGGAAGAAACTTGATATAATAATAGCGCATATATTTTAGCATGAATCAAAGTTGGGAAAATGTGTTGCATTCTTTACATTTATGTTCTCATTGTGCATCTGGAAAAGAAAGAAAAAAAAAAACCCCCTGTGGAGTTTAACTACTCTCTTGATCCCCAAAAGACTTGTGAAGAGTTAGAAATTCAGAAAGGTTAGATAATATATTCAATTCCTACTTTTAGGAAATGGAAGAAATAGGATTTAAAAAAAAAATTCTGTCTTACACTAAAACCTAGACTTTCTAGTTGAAAAATTCTTCTCTAGTAGGGAAATTGAGGCCAGGAAAGGTTAAGTGACTTGCATAAGATAACTTGGTAATTACAGCTCATATAATAACATGAAATGGCCCAACTAGTGCAAAGAATAAATATCCTTCTCTTAAATAAAGTGGTGTGATAATAAGCTTTCATGTGTACTTTCTGGCATAACACTGTCTAAGATTTAAGAAAGTTTTTATGAGGGGATCTCCCATCCTAAGATCTTACAAAAAGACTTAAAAGGCAAGATATTAAACATTCATGTATGAAAAATTAAAGGATAAATCAAGATCATACATGTCGAAAGGCTGAATTGGAAGGTCAGTGGTACGGTTTACAAGAAGTTCTGCATTTTCCACTCCATGGGATTACTTTGCAACTCCGTGTATGCATAGAAGAAATTTCAAGCACATATTTTGTCTGGATAGATGACAGATGAGTGAGAGTTTAGGAAAAGACAGAAGGTAGAATTTCAACCCAACAGGGAGAGATTATGCAGTCATCTAGAACTGCTAAATTACAGTATCTCAAAGCTCAAAGGTGTTATTGCTTCAAAAAGCATTGTAACAAAATTGTGAGCTGTTTGAATCTGGACAGCATCTTTGAGAACATTACTACTTAGCATGATACTTTAAAGTACTCAATTCCTTTTGGAATTTTAATTTGTCTAAAATGTGCCATGTAGATAGATTTAGATGCATAATAGATAAATCCCAACCAAAGTCCTGAAAATGGCCAGTAAAGATTAAGCAGGACATTTTCAGTTTTGACCCACCTTGACGGCCTTCTCTTCCCATCTCGCCTACCTTTTGTAGAATAATTTCTAACGTTTGTCAATCCTTCGTAGGGGGTATTATATAAAGGAGTAATATGAAAATGAAATGGGGAACAAATTAGTAAAGAAAACCTTAATATATCATCCTTAAAAAAAAAAATGTGCTGATATCCCCAACTCACGCTAATAGCCCTAAAAGGTTACTTAGCTAAGAGATACTTTTAAGCATTTAAGGGGTTGTTATAAGCTGTCCTACAACAGGTTTGTCCTGTACAAGTTGTTACACAGTGTATCATTACAGAATAGAGCTTAAGAACACTGAGAAGATCCCATTGCAGGTTAAGACCTCACCGTCAACTGATATTTGGTTAGCTGTGCCAGTGCTATGTCATAAAAATATCAGTATAGCACCTCGAAACCTGTAATTATTGAAAAAGTAAAATTAGGGGCACCTGGCTGGCCCAGTCAGTAGAGCATATGACTATTGATCTTGGGGCCCTGAAATCGAGCCCCATGTTGGGCATAGAATTTACTTTAAAAAAAAAAAAAATCTAAAAATAAATAAATAAAAAGTAAAATTATACTGTGAGTCATATGTTAACAAGACCTTATAATTAGCATGTTATCCCTAATAATAATTTAATTAGCAATCATCCGTTTGCTGTATTGAACTTCAGAAGGCTTTGGTTAATTAATGTGCTTGACCTATCTCGAAACATGGGTGGAAACACTTGAAATTTCATTGTTTTTCGCTCAGGAAGTTTGCCTATAGAAAACAGCAGAATTTTTAAAAATCTTTTCTATTGCTGTTCTTTTAGAAAACAGGCAGTTGAGTCTCATTATTTGCAGGCCTCACTCTGGCTTCATGTAATAGGGTTTAAAGAGTACAGGTAATCTGAATTTGGTTTTCGTGTTCATCTTCTTTACTCCACTCAGGCTCCCCACAAACCGCACAACACCAAAACAAAACTGGAAGAAGGAAAGAAAATGAAGTCAGAAGAAGTGGCTTTTGTTGTGTTAGAGCCACGTGGGCAGGGGAGGCCAAGAGGCAGTCACTCAATGGACGGGATGTGTATACACTGTTTAATTATATGTCAGCATCAGAAGTGTTGTTGTTTTTTTTTTAGTTTATAAACAAAGTCATCACCACTCTTCCTGAAATCCTGTGTTCCCTGTGCACATGGCAGAAATTGGGAAATAGGCAAATAAAAAAACTGAAATGAACTGGGTATAGCAGCCACTGTTTCCAGATGTCCTAGGACACTTCTATCTCCAAATGTTCCCTCCAGCTGTCCCATCAAGCACATTATCATATCTCTGGTAAGGTTTTATCCACTAAGGGGTGAATTAGGAAGTTTTATAAAGAAAGAGATGCCAGTAGGTCCAGAAGAAACAATTACATTTCTCCACTCTGCACCTGTGTTTATTCATTGCATAGACACAGGTTAATGCCAAGTTCCCAGTGCTAATGAGGTTACCATCTCAGGCTCCATCCCTCTGTGAATAAGGTTCCTTTGAATTGTTACTCAACCATAGTCCAAGCCCCCAGTGAGCGCTGGAAGAATAATAACCAGCGATTATTATGCTCCTACTAGATGCCAGGCATTTTACTGCATTTCAACTAATTATCATTATCCATTCCAATTCTATGGAAGCAAAAACTGGAACTCAGATATGTTAAGGTCAAAGAGGTAACAGGAGTTAGAAAGAGATTCGCACCCAGGTCTGCCCAAGAACTTGAATACATATTTGCTTTAAATGAACTCCTGGGGAGGCAGGGGAGAGAAACACTTTAAACCATTTCATTCCAGGTTACTTTTGCAGATGGTAGAGTGCAGGAGTCAAATAATTATTCTTACTGAGGGTTTTTCGTTTTGTTTTTTGTTTGTTTATTTGTTTATTTTTAATCTAACTTGAACCACGTAGCAGGCTTGTCTGGACAAATTTGTTAACTCTCCAGGTCATTTCTAATATATTTTGACTGAAGTCAAATCTTAAGCAGTTGAGTCATAGAGTGTGGAATCACGGATCCAGAAAGGTCCTCAGAGATACGTAAGACGACCTCATGTAAGTGAAAAAAACTGCCTCCCAGAGAAGTGATCTAGTTTACCCACTCTCCTAGTTAGTAACTGACACAGCTGGAAGTGAACCCAGGTTCCCAAGTCCCAGCGCAGGACTTGGTTCTAATATAAAGCATTGCCTGAAAAGTGCCAAGTCTTCCAAACCCTCCCACGTAGCCAAAATTACAACTATCAAGTATGAAATCCATCAGAAACCTAAGATACATCCAGAAATGGGAGATAAGAGGATTCCAACAGTGTAAAGATACAGTGAGCACCGAGAAAAAGCTCACTTCTCTGCGTTGACGTGGATGCAGAGCAGTCTTCCTGCTGACTTAAAGCAGCCCCACTCCCATCCCTTCCACCCTGTCTCCGTGAACCATCTGTCTTAATTAAGTATGGAGCTTTTCCATTTGTCTGTGGAGCTCTGGTTTCTCACTAACTCTGTGACAGGGAAATACTTCTTGGACCTCATTTTTTTTCTAACCTATAAAGTAAGGACCATATCACGTCTTTTAGAGAATTGTGCAGACAGATGTTATGAAATCATACATGTACCGCATATAGTAGGTACTCAGTAAGGGATAGTTCTCCTCTTAGCCTTCCTAGTATTTCAAAGGAAAATGTTATCATTTTTTTCCCCTTAAATGAACTAGAGCTGTTTGAATTCTGATATTGTAAGGGGTTGTTAGAGTAACCTTTTTTTCCTGGGTAAAAAACATGCCCAGTGGTCTCTTGGGGTACCAGTGGCCCAGTCACAATGACATTTTTTTTTTCCCTTGCACTCTAGGGTTGCCACAATGTACTTGAATAATTTTAATTGCCTCGGTATCTGCCACAAAAGTAACACCAGGCTCCTCTTGGAGATTTGTGGCTCCCATTTCCTTCCAGACGCTGTTGAAGTATCGGACATGCTCTCCAGGTAGACCCTTGCATCTCAGAGCAACTACTATATTTTCAGCCAAGTAACGAAGAAATACTTCCAGAGAATATTATTGCCAGTAGAACATTCTTGCTTTTAATTTCAAAATACGTGAGACTTGCCTACCGTCATTTCAATTAACTCAAGCATTAAGTACTGTCTGTGCTCTGGCCCTGTCTTTTCGTCGTGTGCTGCTGACGGATCTTTCGATAGGAAAAACATAAGCACTACAATTTCCCCTTTCACCCTCAGCGCTTGATAACTACCCTGGCCTAAATTACATCTCTGGGAAGTGTTTCATCACACTCCTCTCCCCAGCTGCCACGCTGTGTCATGTGGCACTCGCTGCCCTGCTTCAGATTTTTGGAACCAAGTCTTTGGCAGCACATCCTATTCGTCACATACATGGAGGAAAGCCACTGTGGTGGTTTTTTCTTACTTGTACTTTCTCCCCCTTTTTAAAAAACTTATAATCCCAAGTGGCCCAGGATGGCCTTTATTTTCCTAGTGACATAGTCTTTCCCTCTGAGTGTTTGACGAGGGTAAATTGCAAGATGTATATCCTTCTCTTTGGGTTTAGGGCTGGCAGTTATGTGTTGTCTCCTGTGCTGTGAAGTGGCCAAGCTGGTGCTAGCTGCTTCGAGATGACCAGTTGCTAGATTGCCCCTAACCTGACTGCTAGTCTTAGATTGGTTATATAAATTTCAGTTCATATCGAGGAGCTTATTATTAAGGCAGTGCTTCTCAGACTTCGGTGTGCATACAGATCACTGGGGCATCTTGATAAAATGCAGATTCTGATTCAGGTGGGACCTGAGACAATGCGCTTCTCACAAGCTACCCATCAATGCCAAAACTGCTGGTCTGAGGACCATATTTTGAGTAGTGAAGGTCTAAAGTATAGGTGTTACTATAGCCTATGCTGGAACTCATGCCTTACAGACTGTTAGACTCCCACCTTATTTTGTTTGCTTGTTTCTTAAATCATAATAGACAGTCATGGAATCTTAAACATGGAGGGGATGTACACGGCAGTGTGCCAGTAAATCAACCTGTTCTCTGGGGGGAAAAATGCATTTATGTGCATACATAAGTCGATTATAAATTTTAGTGACATAAAGAATGCATGTAGCACACACTTTGCAAATAATAAAAAAATACACAATACTCTTTATTGTAAATTCCATAAAGCCAGTTGGGTTTTACAGAATGCTTGTTGGGTTTTGCTGAACTGTTTTATCCATAACCTATCTGCAGTACAATTGATGAAGGGATGTAATTCCCATGTAAATGTTGGTTGATATTTTGCCTTATGTTAATGAGCAAGATAAAAAAGTTTAACAACAAAGACATGTCGGAACTCTACTCATTTATCAAAGATAGGCTCTTCCCTGCTGCACGAGATAATAGCTTCTAAATAGTGTAAAGATAGTTCCTTAAAGTTTCTATTGACAACGTAACAGCTCCACATGTAATACACTTTTAAGATTAATCTGCATTGTTAACATTTTTTAATCATTTTCTTAAATCAAGACAAGCAACAAAGCAAGCCCTAAATTGTACTGCTTGCCAGTTTCTGTGGTATAAAGACTCCCACCATGGCCAATTTCAGTCTATTGTTGTGACTGATTGTGAAGCTGGGGAGAGATGGCCCAGTAGCCCACTGCTGCATACTATTTCCACCATACAAATAAAATTGGGATCAATAACCTCAAAATGTAGGTAACAGTGAAATGCAATAAAATAATTAGAAAAAGATGAGATTGAGTATTCAGTAGTACCTTTGTCTTTAGTATAATTTATGTAATTGAAACTTTATATAATTTAGTTTTTAATACTGACCCTATTTTATTTATGTTTATTTATTTTTTATTGAAGTACAGTGACACAAAATGTTACATTAATTTTAGGTGTACAACATAGTGACTTGACAGCTCCATACATTATGCTTTAACAGGCTTGCAAAAATCCTGAAAATTGAACAACTAGTTCTCATGAGCTAGTGGGGGCTGGCTCCAGCACACCGCTAGATATAGATCATCCAGTTGAGTGATTCTCAACCTTTGCATCAGAATACCCCCAGGAAAACCATAATCTACAGTCAGTAAATTTTTGTTAGGGCCTAGGAATCTGAATTTAAAACATTTTTATTGACATGTGTCTTATTAAAGAAAAATACAAAAATCAGAAGTATATAACTTAAAAGAATTTTCACAAACTGAACAGACACACATAAGCAGCACCTGCACACAGAAACAGAAGATCACCAGCGCCCGGATACTCTTTTTAAATCCCTATCCAGTCATTTCCCAACCCAGGTAACCACTAGCTTGGCTTCTAATACGATGGACTCACTGTGCCTGCTTTTGAACGTTTACGTAAACAAAATCTCTTTAGTGTCTGGCTTCTTCTCCTCAATATTATGTTTGCAGGGTTTATTCATAATGTATGTAGCAGGAGTTCATCCATTTTGTTATAGTCTGTGTAGTATCCTGGAGCTCAATTTATTATTTATTTATCCGTCCTACTGCTGGAGGGTTGTTTCCAGCTGTTCGCTATTATGAATAGTGCTGTCAGGAATATTCTTGAGACACCTGGCTGGCTCAGTCGGAAGAGTGTGTGACTCTTGATCTCGGGATCATGGGTTTGAGCCCCACGTTGGGTGTGGAGATTACTAAAAAAAATAATTAAACCTTTTTTTTAAAAAAAAGAATATTATTTTACAGGCAGCAGTACCTAAAGCAAAACTAAACAAATCCCCCCAATAATTTTAATAAGCATCTGATCTCTTGATTGCCTTCTCTACAACTCCCCCTCCTCTCTTATTTCTCATATAATATGACCAAGGCTATTGATTCTTTTGTGTGAACGTAATTTTAGGACCATAAGCCATGAAGCTGTGTGTTTCCATTCATTACAGTATGTTCTCCGGGCTCTTTTCAATTTACGTTCACCAACTCCCCCTTTCATCAAGACACCGGCTCTTGTGCACTCTAAATAGGGATGAGATTTGGCCTCACATCAATAGCACAGAGGAATAATAGATACAGTGGAGATGCAGCCAAGGCTAAATTTGGCAGCTGATCATTAAGGCTCCTGGAAAGAGGCTTCAAAGAAGGGGAATTGTTTCCTTTTGTGTATATCAAACAAAAATCAACAGTGAACCCTTTGAATATTTCAGATTCTAATATTTTTAAAAATCCATTTATTTGAAGTAGACCAGCAACTCTCATCTGAAAGAGAACTGAAATCTCTCAAAGTCTGATGACTTGATCTGGAAAGATTAGAGAAGGTTTTCCCTTTGGCTTGTTCCTATACCTGGGGATCAGCAGGTGTATTCTTGCTACATTGTTCTAGGCTGAGTGGCTGCATAGTTCTGTGTGTGTGTACATTTGGGTCTATTGAGATGTTAGTTCCTTTGATTTCAGTCAAGGGAGCTGAATGACCAGGAGCTGCAGGATGATATTGTTGATGAGTGAGATGGCTGCTCAGTATTTAAAGAAAGGTTCCAGGAGCAGCAGGCACTGAAAGGCACTTCACATAAAGCTCTCAAGGTATGCAGAGAGGAGGTATTAATTCCACATAATGAAGGAAGAATGTATTTGCACACAAATATTCTAGTCCCTGGTTTTCCTATCCCCCCCCCCATCCTCACTTTTTTGTAAATTTTTTTGTTATAAAATTCCTTCGTTATTATAGAAAAGATGAAATATATAAGATAGGAAAAAAGGAGAAAAATTTAAATCAATTTATAATCCTAATTGGCATTAATATTTTAATGTTTCTTTATCCCAGATGTTGCAGTATGTGTTTAGGTAAATAATTTTTAAGGAATGATGTTATTCTGTATATTATTTTGTGATCTTTTTCATTTAAATGTTTATCATGAACATATGACAAAAAATGTACTTTTAACACATTTTTTGTTGGCTGTATACTGTCCTATTTTGTGGACATTTAGTGTTGTGGGGCTGTGTGGCTGGATTTTGAACCACTGTGTGGCTGGATTTTGAAAATTATTTCCAATATCTTGTTTCCACAAATAGTGATATGATAACATTACTTTAATGGAATCTTTTTGTATACCCTAATTATTTATCTAGGAATAAAGTCTTATAATTGGATGAAAGTTATGGACATTTTAAAGTCTTTGAGTGTCAGGTGCACTACTGAATAATGGTATTACTTTCCACTCCCACAAACAGTTTCTCATTCTGCTTTTTAAAAATGTACAATCCTTCATGTAATAACTCTTACCTAGAGTTGGAGGCTATAGGAACATGTCCTGAAATTATTAGCTGGGATCTATGCATTAATGTCAGCCAGAAACCTCCAATAAAATATAAGATTTTTAAAGAGTGTTTTTTTTGTCCACCAACTCTTTTGTAGTATTTATGGTCTAATTTTACTAAGAAATCCTGGGGGAGTAGGGGAGACAATTTTCTTCATTTGTCTGAATCAGAGCATAACCTAATCCTAACTGGCATATTATAGTCTCCTAAATGATTAAATGCAATTGCTTCATTGTCATCCTATGTGAAGGTTTCACAGCTAGTGGTCTCTCTGGTACTACAGAAGCTGACCCAGTGACATCTTTAGAGAATGCTTTCAATGAACAAGTGACTACAGAACACTACAGAGACTTTTCTTCATTAGGATGGATTTTTAAGCATATCTAGTCTGCAGACTTGATATTAGCTTTCTCAAATGAGCACTTACAACTTTGACATGTCTCTGAGGATTTAACCAGTATTTAATTATTAATTTTTGACAAAGCTTCCTGATCCAGCCCTTAGCTGAGGTTCACACATGGGCCCTCCAAAATCAATGCATAGTATCTTCTGTTGTTTCAATTCTTTTAATCTTAGAAAAATATATTTAAGTATAACATAAGGGAGAATTGTATACAGATCACAAGTATACAGTTTGATGAGTTTGTGAAAACCGAACATACTTATATAACCAGCACTTAGATCAAGAAGTGGATATCAGAAGCATCCCATTTATGGTTACCACCTCACTGCACCCTCTGTGCCTTTGAAATGCTCCAAATTTATGTCCTGGGTAAGTCATTCATTTACAGAATTTAATTTTTCACTGAACCCTTAACTTTGTAAGAGCTAGCTGCAGTGATTTTGATCAAGCTATTTCCCTTGTAACAAAATATGTAGAATCTGCCTCTCCAAGTAAAGATTATAACATTAAATTTTTGCACTGAACATGCATCAATATTTATATGTTTGTGATTTGCAGGTATACAAATACACATACCGCATGCATAAAAACAGATTTGGAACTTTTTTTTTCTTTTAATGAATGTAAAGCTAAATTATACTATATTGACCCAAGCTTAAAGTATCATAACTACAATTGATTATCATAGAATATTTCGTATGATTTGGTTCCAAAGAATTTCTTAAAATTGCTCATTTTTGTTACTATAAGTATTTCCTCTGAACACCCAAAATTTAAAAGCCAAGAATTTTTCATCTTCTGTTTGAAATATATAGGTGTCTTGGGTGTCTACCACTGTCTCTATATGGTTAAATTTCTTTGTCTGATATTCAGCTAGATTATCATTTAGATTCCTATGGGGTTTTGTTTTGTTTTGTTTTGTTTTGTTTTTAGTTGAGGCCTTGGGTCAGAAAAAAAAAAAACAAGTTTAACAGCATCACAAGCTTTATAAACATATGATTTTAAAGAACAGTTCATACATCATAAAAAATCATTTATTATTATTGGCTTGTATCTGTAGTCTTACTAGAATTCACAATCAATGGTTATACTTATGTACTCATTAGTTTTTTAAAAGGCCAAAATATCTCTCCAATTAAAGAATATGCTTAAGAATATTATTCATCCATAAAAAGTAATGAAGCACGAATACATGCTGTAACATGAATGAACTTGAAAGCATTGTGCTCAATAGAAGAAGACAGACGCAAAAGGCTGCATATTGTATGATTTCCCTTATAAAAAATATCCGGGGGTGCCTGGGTGGTTCATTGGTTTAAGAGTCTGCCTTCAGCGCAGGTCGTGATCCTGGGGTGTGAAATCGAGCCCCATATCGGGCTCCCTGCTCAGTGGGAAGCCTGCTTTTCTCCCTCTCCTTCTGTCCCCCCCCCCCGCACACACACACACACACACACACACTCATGCCCTCTCTCTCTCTCTCTCTCTTTCTCTCTCAAAATGGATGAATAAAATCTTAAAAAAAAAAAAAAAAAGTCCAGATTAAGCAAATTCATAGAGACAGTGAATTAGTGGTTTCTAGAGCTGAAGGGAGAGAACAGGTCGGCTGCTAATGGGCACAATGTTTTCTTTCTGGGATGATGAAAGTGTTTCAGAATTAGATGGTGGACAGGGTAGTATAGTTTTGTAGGCATAACAAAAATCCTGGAATTGTATACTTTAAAAGGGTGTGTTTTCTGACAATGACTTTTATCTCATTTTTTTAAAAGGTAATATATTTTCATCATTGAAAATTTGGAAACTAAAGGAAAGTGGAAAAATGACAAGTTATAGCCCTGTTACCAACAACAGTCACTGTTATCTGTTGAGTGTCCATCCTTCCAGTTTGCCTTTCATATATTGCTGTTGCAGGAAGAACAGCTTCCCTTTTGATAACGGAGACACAACTATTAAATCTTAAGTATTCACATATTAATATCCATCCATTCTGCCCCTCCCCTTGAAAGTAAAAAAGGGTGGGTCCACGGGAGATCCACTTAGATGATGGAGGGGAATAATGATGGAGATAGAAGTGAAAGAAGCAGAGAGCCATAGCCAGCCCTGTCAGGAGTTTTGCTGCAAGATGCCTGAAAGGTCATGGTAATCACATCCCTCTGTTAATCTTAAGTACCCACGTTTTTTCTTGGCTTTCTAAAAGTCACATTCATGTTTCTTTTAGCTGTGTCACTGTGCTTAGATGGTACTTAGAGTGAAAGAACAAGGAGGCCCAATTCTATTTGACTTGCATGTATTTGCTTATTTTATATAGTTTTCATCAACTGTTTTTTATTTTTTTTTAATTTTTTTTTTAATTTTTGTTTATTTATGATAGTCACAGAGAGACAGAGAGAGAGGCAGAGACACAGGCAGAGGGAGAAGCAGGCTCCATGCACCGGGAGCCCGACGTGGGATTCGATCCCGGGTCTCCAGGATCGCGCCCTGGGCCAAAGGCAGGCGCCAAACCGCTGCGCCACCCAGGGATCCCCATCAACTGTTTTTTAGATTGCTATCCTGCACTTTCCCCATGATAGTGTAACATTAGCACTTCTCCATATGATTGCAAACTCAACATAAACATGACTTTAAATAATTACAATCTTAATAGAGAAGACTTGTTGGACATTCTCTTGATGGGAGGTATAGTGATTAAAATACTTTACAAGCATTATCTAATTTAATCTTTACAACAACACATCCAGGGAGGCAATTATCCCCAGTTTACAGATAAGGAAATAGAAGTTTAGAGAGATTAAGTAATTGGCCCAAGATCAGTTAGCAAGGCCTTAATTATTCCCTCACTTGTCATAGATTTGAGTGGTTTTCATTTTTTTTCTTACTCTTAATAAAGATGTGATAAATATATTTGCTTTTAAAACATTTTCTGTTTATGAAGTCATTTCTTTAGGTGGATATATCAGAAAATATTTTTAAAAATTTCCGAGTGGTTGAGGTTTTTTGTTGCTATTGTTGTTAATAAAACCTTTCCTTTTAACTTTTTCATTTATCTTTTTGTGGTTAGGGAATTTAGTTGATACAACTTCTGCTTTGGGGGATTTTTGTCCTTCTGGTGGGTTAGTCAACCTCTGTAAGTGTGCCAAGAACACTTGAAAAGAAAGTGCACTCTCTTCTCAGGTTTTTTTTTTTTTTTTTTTTATGTGGGATCTGTTCATTTATCACTACTTTTTATGCTATCCAAGGCCTCCACGTGTTGTTTTCCATTTTTGCTTTCTTTTTTTTTTCTAAGATTATTTATTTATTCATGAGAGACAGAGAGAGAGAGGCAGAGACATAGGCAGAGGGAGAAGTAGGCTCCATGCAGGGAACCGGACGTGGGACTCGTCCCGGGTCTCCAGGATCACGCCCTGAGCCAAAGGCAGGCGTTAAACCACTGAGCCACCCAGGGATCCCCACCCGTTTTTGCTTTCTTAATCTGATGTTGATTCTGATTTTTTATCTCATACATGTCAGTTATTTTCATTAGTTTCTCCTTATAGAGGTATGCATTTGGTTTGTGAAGGTTCGTTATTACTGTAATGATTTTATGAATTGCCCTCTTTTTTACCTTCCAAATTATCATTTACAGATAATTTTTCTATGCCATTTTGAAACCAAAATCAAAATAACATTGAAGGCTAGTTTTATATTTTCAGTTGGCTTTGGTTTCCATAGTCCTTTTAAACTGAAATACCCTCTTTTTTTTTTTTTTTTTAAATTTTGAATTATCTCTGGGTGTTTTGTCAAGTATCTTTGAGCAGTTTAATTCCTTAAAGAAATCTGAGTTTTTGCTCCCTGAGTCTTTGATATCTAAAAATAGCTTTATGATCCTTTTACATAAATAACAATTTGACCAAATTCAGAAACTTGTTATTATGTCCTTTTTCTGTGAAGGCTACGTGTTTTTCTCTTGTCTTAAAGTAGTGTATTGGTGAAGTGTGTGGTCATTCATATTATTATTTCTTTATAAAAAAATGTTTTTTGGCCATTAGTCTTAGAGAGGATGTTTTGCTTAGGTGTTTGCAGGATTATTATACAGTTTCTCTGGCATCGATATTTAAACATTTTACTGAAAAATAGAGACATGTATAGTCATCTTCTTACTTTCTCCTTCTCCCCGCCCCATCCTCCTTTTTGTATTGGGACAATTTGGTCTATTCAGCCGTACTTTACTCCCTGAGTTCCCCCCAGAAGCCATAGCATCCAGGGGATTGCGTATCTACTGTCAGCCTCCTCATCATCTTCCATGACATCATTTTCAGATGGCCTTCCTTCTGTCCTTAGAGTTCCTCATGTTTTGCCTGTGCCTCACTACTCCAATTTACTACATCTTCAAGGCTATTTACTGTTGCCAGTATGACTTTTACTTTGGCGATCTTGTTTCTCATGTATACGTGGCCTTTACTTATCTGGTCTTATTGCCTACTTAGAGCTTCATCTGCTGTAAGTTTACACAACTGCGTTATCTTCTTTTGCAGGATCAACTACATGGTTCAGATATTTTTTAAAAACTTTTTTCTTTTGCTATTTCTTATAGCACATCTACTTAACTAGAAGACCTTTCTTCTAAGTCTTTAGCTAAACAGCTTGTCCTTTTCTACATGTCAGGGTTTTTAATAGATCATATGTTAAATGGTCCTCTGTTTACTTCATCCATCTAGAGACAGATTTCTGGTGGCCGAGGGCTGAATTATATCTGATGCTTGCATCTCCAGGGCTCTGTTGGAGACCAGATTGGGGCTCTGTAATGAACCCACCCAGTTCCAGAGTGGATAGGCCACACTCTTCAGTAGTGTACAGGCCCAGGGAACTGTGGAGCTTTGACATAAGAACAATAGTGAGGGGTATCACCGCCAAGATGTACCAGTGGTCAGCCTTAGCGATTGTACTCCTGCCCCATCCCTCGCACATTCACAAGATCCATCACTTCTGTAGCAGCATTGAAATTGAAACCATCTAGTTAGGCAGGCTAGCGGAAGAAAAACAAAATGAGTCTTTCCCCTGCTCAGTGCTGTCTACTTGGCTTGTCTTCAGTAAGGGGTCAGTCCCTGGGATCACTCCTTTCTGAGGACAGCACACCAGGTGCCTTATGGCTTTCCAGGGGCTCCACAGCCCGCTTCTCCCATCTCGGTCCCAAGTCAAGCCAGCTCCCATTACTCCAGACCATAGACATCCTGCTTACCTCCCAGCCCAGCTCTTTTCCCTGTGAACATGGGCAGTCTGCTGGGCTTCAGTGACTTTCTCAGTTGGCTCCATGGAAGTGAATGTGGCAGAAATCTTTCCAGTTCTAATATATGGTTACTCTTTATCCATATTCTGGTACTGTCATGGGGTCTGCTAATTCGTGGAGAATAAGGTTAATTTCAGCGAGACCATGTAGCAGGGAATCCAAGGCATGTAATCTTCCAATGCTGTCCTTCCTTCAAGTCCAACTAATTGGCTCTTGTGATGTCTTTTAGCAGAGATTGAATTCCCTCATTCCAGATTCACTTTCATTTTGATGATAAATCCTTCTCCATAGGGAGTGGGTACGTGTGCCTCCATTTTTCCCTTCTTTCCCAGCCAATTAGTGACCTCACCAAAAGAGTTAGAAATCCCTTGAATGAGGATGTTAAAGTCCAAAAGTTGGTGGGAATTTTATGAGACTCTTATAATGTAAATATTATAAAGATTCATAAATTGGCTCTAGGCACTAGTGCACAATAAATAATCATATTCCCTTTTTTTTTTTTTTTTCCTGAATCAATTTCAGCTGTAAGCTCCTGCCTGCCTATATTGGGACTCCCTCCTGCCCCCTGCCTTATCATTTGGTGGAGGGGCCTGGACCTTGGTCCCTGGTGGTTCCCATGGTTACTGATGCTCTTCCTGATGGGGAGCCACGGCTGGTGTGATGCCATCTGTCAAATACCGCTCTCATGATGGGCCACACAGATGTCCCTCAAGGTGTTCCTCTCACTGACTGCGGGCTTAGCCACATGCTGCTGCTCTCGAGGCCACAGGCTTAGTGATCAGTCACCAGAGATAGCTGAGTGCAAGTTCACTGCCAGATCCAGGTGGAAGGTTTCCTGAGGAAGGTGGAATGGCTGTACTTTTATATCCTGTTGAATAAATATTAATTGAAAACCACATATGGCCAAGGCATTGAAAAGACTTGAGGGTTTAAAGGTGAATTAACAGTCTCTGTTGTCAAAAATGTATAATCTTAGTGAGGTAGAAGAAAATAGATGCATTTAAGCATAATTGTCAATACTACAAATCAAAATTTGGTAAATACCCTAGGAGGTGGTATAAAGGAATGATGTTTTAAGTGCATCTTTTTCCAAAACATAACTTGTGTCTGTCTACTTTGCTCCATCTCTGCTGATTCCTGGTCCAAGCATCCTCCCCTCCCCAACACCCCCCACACCCCCGCCGAGAACCTGGGTGCATCGATTAGGATGCTTCTGCTCCCCACACAGCAGTCTCAGTGGTATCAGTGATGCTTCTAAAAAGCAAATCAGAACTTGTTACTCCTCTGCCTGCAATGTCACAGTGGCTTCTCATTGCATTTAGAATAAAACCCCAGTTCCCTGTTTGGCCTACAAGACTGTGTGTGATGTGACCCCTGCCTCCTTTCTAACCTTCCTGTCTCCAGCTCCTCTGGCACCAGCTTTTTCAGGCCTGCTTCTTTCCCAGCACGTGACTGGACCCTGTTCCTTCTTCAGATATCAAGAAACTTGGGCGTCCTCAAAGAGGTCTCCCTTCCTTGTCTTTCCTGCAGACCTCCCACCCATTATTTTCTCTCATAACCCTTTTGCTTTTCTTCAAGGAAATTCAATCAAGTTTATGACTACATCTACCTGTTTCTCCCCACCTGACTGCGAGGTCCAAGTGAGCAAGAACCACACCTGGCTTGCTTACCACTGTACACCAGTACAGTAGGCCTGGCACTAGGTGCTGAGACTATTATTTCTTTAATTAAAATTGTCTGAGTCCTAAAGATGCAGAACAATTTCAGTGGAAGATCAGGGGGCATGAGAAAGGACATCTGAGCAGAGTGATGAGTCAAGCCACCAAAGGAGACATCACCTGGAAATTTGTAGATAAAAGTCAACCAGTATGTCTAGAATGTAGCACATAGTTTACTTATGGTGGTTTTTAAAACTATCTTGAATTTTTATGCATCTTTTAAGCTAAGATTTTTTTATCTGTTCTTTTTCAACTGGGGCAGCATTTATTAAGAACAATGGATATATAGCAAGTTTATTTCTAATCCTGGCTCACCTCCCCCACTGACATTGAGCTTTTTTTTAAAAAATTGAAAAGTGTGATCTTGCATAGGTCTCCATTATCACAGGGCTCTGGTGAGAATAATGAGTGGATGTTTTAAAAAGTACCTCTGTATGATCTGTATTCCTGGGCTTATATTCACTGTCCTTTCTGTCACTCAGACACTTTTCCTCTCTGTTTTAATCAAAACTCTGAGGTGAAAAAAAATATTGTTGATTGAACAATGAAAGGCAATTTTATCCTGGAGATACATTTCTGTAAACTTCTGATTTAGGGAAGTGCAGCCCAACCCTGATGGTCTCTTCCCAGATCTGGACCCACTCTCCATTCCAGCTGAGATGTTTATATTATGCACAGAGCAGCTCCTGCCTGCCTAGGACTGGTGATTAAGAGCTCAGGATAATGAAATCTGCACAGTCGAAACTTGGCTGTTGGCTATGGTTATTATGCAACTCTTAACATTTCTCTCCTGTTTCTGTCAATATAAAATTCCCAGTTTTTCTTTCTGAGCTCACTCTTCAAATACACTAAAATTTGTTCCACTAGTATTTTTTAACGACCAGGTTAAATTATTTCTTAAAGTTCAGATTACATGCTTTTCTAAAGGACCGGAAAATTTAGCGGCAGTGCAATGCATTGTTCAAACCATCTATGAACAATTGAACGGAACTGAAAGTACCAAGACCTCTCTTTGGGCCTTAGAGTTTTGTCTTTAAGCAGACTGTTCACATGCTTTGATTCAAATAGCAAACGTAACAAGAAACACAACGCAGGGGATGGTTAGAGATGGCATATTCCAGTGGTGGGGCGATTTGAATTAGAAGATGCCTAGTTAAAAAAAAAAAAAAAAGAAGAAGATGCCTAGTAAGATGTCATAGACAAGTGATAAGCCTTCCCTGCCCACCCTTCCTGATATCTGAATTTCCCATAGTAGAGGAGACTTACACACTCACTTGGACTCAAAGAATCTCTGTACTAAAGTGCACCTATCCAGGGGAAACAAGAATATCATGCACTTCCTCAGCCACAGTGCCTCACAATTACTGAATTATGGAGACAAGACTCTGATGGTCATCTAGCCATAGTGTGATTGAGCCATAGTGGCTGTGCCTGACACTTCCTAAGAGCCTGTATCTTCAGAGAGGAACAGGACATCAGGAAGGCCATCATCTCAAGGACTGAAGGTGGGAAGAGAGTACCACCCTGGGAAGAGAAATGATTTGAACAGGAGACCAGGGCAGCTAGGCTCACATTTGGCTATGTCACTATTTGGCTTATGACTGTCCCTAGAAGAGAGTCACAAATAAATTGGGGACCTGTGGACCTGAGTGAATAGTCAAAAAAAGCTTTACAGAAGCAGGGCATGGTATGTGTTTATATTCCAAGCACTTTGGCACATAGTAGTACCTCAGAAATACGTGATGATTCATTAAGGGCATGAGATGGCCACTTTGAAGGTATAGCCACAGGAAAAACAAAAATTTCACAAACCACCATTCTATAGTTTGCTAATATAGAAAAAAATTGAGTCTATATGGGTATTTCTGATTGTGATTGATCCTACTAGAACCATTTATGAAACAAAGGAGGAAGTAAGTAAATAGTCTTTGTGGAGGCAGGGCAAATAGGAAGACTTTTTTGGAGGAGGTAAGATCTGAATAAGGTTTTAAGCAATGAACAGAATTTGCCAGGCAGACAAGGAATGGTAGAGACTTGGCTGGGGAATAGTCTGTGTAAAGGCACTGAGGTAGCAAACAACATTTAGAATTTAGGAGGCCTTTTTGTGTGGCAAAAGCATGCTGTTGCTGTTGTAAAAAGTTACCGAAAATTTGGGGTGCCTGAATGGCTCAGTCTTAAGCATCTGACTCTTCATTTCGGCTCAGGTCACAATCTCAGGGTTATGAGATCAAGCCCCACTTCCAGCCTGAGTCGGGCTCTGCTCTCAGCGAGCAGTCTGCTTGGGATTCTTTTCCTTCCCTTCCCTCCTCCCCCTGATTGTGCCCATGCGCCCGCACTCTCTCTCTCTCTCTTTCTCTCTGTAAAATAAATAAATAAAACCTTTCTTAAAAATTACCAAAAATTTTGTAGCTTAAAGCAAATAATCTTATAGTTCTGTTGGTTAAAAGTCTAAAATGAGCTTCATTGGACTAAAATGAAGAGATTGGTAGGCTGCATTCCTTCTGGAGGCTCTAGGAGAAAATATGTCTTCTTTCCTTTTCCAATGCCTAGAGGTCACTTGCATTCCTTGGTTCATGGCCCTTGCCTTCACCTTCAAAAGCCAGCAGTGTAGCATCTTCATATATTTCTCACACTCTGATCTTTACCTCTTTCTTCCACGTGAAAGAACCCGAGTGATTGCATTGGACCTACCCACACAATCCAGAATGACCTCCTTATACAAAAGTCAGCCAATTAGCAGCTTAATTTCATCTGCTACTCTATTTCCTCCATGTCATGTAACAGAACATATTTGCAGATCCCAAAGACTAGGACATGAACATCTTTGAGGGACATTATTTTGCCTACCACACACACAATAAAGGTGTGGAAGATGATGGTGAGGAGAAAGTTGGCATGATCCATCAACCCTAGGTAGGAAAGATCATCCACCCAAAAGGGACCTATAATCTGATATTTTTTAAAAAATAGGAGGAGTCAAGGTTTGGTGATTTTTCCCATTTTTCCCATTTTTCCCCTATAGTGGATGTGTTTCCGTTAATTACTGATGCATAACAAATCATCCCAAAACTTGGTGGTTTAAAACAATAATCATAAATTTGGAGATTGGCTAGGGGATTCCTCACCTGGGCTCACTCAAAAAGCTTCATTCAGCTGGAGAGTTGTCTGGGCTAGAGGATTCAAGTAGCCCACTATATGGCATGTGGTGAAGCCATAGGCAAGGCGACCTCAATTATTCTCACTGTGAATTCCATTCCTCTGCTAGGCTGGGCCAGCTTCCTTACATGACAGCCTCAGGATAGCATTCCAATAGCGTGAGGGTGGAGCTGCAGGGCTTCTGGAAGCCCCGACTCTGGAACTCACACAACATCACCACCACATTCTTTGGGATTGGGCCACACAGTCACAAGGCTAGCTCAAATTCAAGATGAAGGGAAATAGATTCCATCTCCTGATGAGAGTTGCTGTCGTGACAGGCTGTGAAGATACAGGAGTTTTTACTTTGAGAGAAGGATTTTGAAACACACGATTTCCAAGGTAAAATGTTTCTGGCTGACAGAATCCAGCACGTGACCAAAAGTATGCAGGGCTCAAGTAGTGTGTGGGGAAGGTCATTGGTGCCAAAGAGGTGGAGGGTCTGTGAGGCTAAAGTGTCAGATGCATCCATCACCCTGTGGACACAGCAGGAAGGCTGACTTGGTGGTGACAGGGAGCAGGGACCTGAAGTCCAGAAGATGACAGTAATCGTGGCATGGGCATGTGGGGTGATTGGACAACCACAGTCTCTAAGCAGCCGTTGGATGGTGGCCCCAGCCCCCAGGGGTCAGCCACCCTACGCCACTCACCAAGTCCTCACTTCCCAACCACACCCCCACATTGTCCTGTTCACTTTGCCAGTCTTAAATAAATGTCCCACTTCTGACGTCCAGAATGTGCTGATACATTCTTCAGCACTTAATGGTCAGCATCCATGTCCTGAGGATTCAGTGAATGTATGAAATGATGTTCATGTCAGTTTTGAGTAAGATTACAAGTTGCCATAGTAACAGGTTACCAATGTCAGTCCTTTCTGACTTTTTCTTTTATTATTTTCTTTGTCTCCTCAGATAGATACCTAAAGACAAATGCGTATCCACCATAGTGGTGAAATTTAGTAACAGTGTTAAATGAATAATATTTATTGCTCTCATTCTAGGTAAATAAAAATCAGAAACCAAATAATCATTAAGCAGATGGTCCTCAGAGCTCATTCAACCATAAGAGTGCTAGATATGAATAAATTAGAGCCCATAACAAGTAAAGAAGGACAAAATTGCATACTTTTATAATTATCGTAATTTCATGTTTGTTTATGTGTAGCAGATAATCAGTTCACAATATACGTGTAGATGTATTTTTAGATTACCACAGAATAAAATCTCTACCCCAAAGTTGAGATTTTTCAGCTTTTGGAAATCCAGAAAACCCTTCCTGGAACTTCCATCTCTCAAGTGGGTGAACTGGGCTACGAGTGTTGAATTCAGCCCTGCCTTTTATTTCCCTTACTTGTCGTCCTTTTTCTGCAAGGCTCAGCACCTTTGGCAGCCACTTCGGTTTTGAGCCGATTGCTAAAGATTAGAGGATCCACGGATGTTATTCTCATCTTTGACACACAAATTCTTTTTAGGACTACTCATGAGATGTGTCTATAAATAAGTAATGATATTTTTGTAATCATAGTCTTCATATCAAACCGAAGGCTTTTATCCCCTTCAAAGTAGTCTTCTGTGAAAGCTACACAGCTATGCCACCGTTGCTGCCATGATTTAAATTATTTGGGGGATTCCTTTTGGGAGGCTGCTTTCCAAGGTAGGTTGCAAGCCAACAAGAAAACCAACCATACATTTTTTTGTGTGTCTTTTTCCAAACATGCCCTCAAGTTTTAAGGACTGGCTCCCTATGACTTTTATCTACCTAAAAAGATAAAATTTGCTTCCAAAAGAGAAGGGTTTTCAGGGGATCCCTGGGTGGCTCAGCGGTTTAGAGCCTGCCTTCGGGCCAGGGCATGATCCTGGAGTCCCGGGATCGAGTCCCACATCAGGCTCCCTGTATGGAGCCTGCTTCTCCCTCTGCCTGTGTCTCTGCCTCTCTCTCTGTGTGTGTCTCTTGTGAATAAACAAATAAAATCTTAAAAAAAAAAAAACAAATAAAAAAAAAGAGAAGGGTTTTCCACCACTTAGGACAATCAAAATACTCCACCTCCAGAGTTGTGGGGCTGTAAACAGATCCTGTTTTTCTGACACAGGGTACCCCATAGTAGTATCACCAAAAACATATCAAGTTTCTTATCAATAACAAGTGTTACCATGTTTATTCTAGAACCGAGAAATACCCTAGAAAAAATATTTTTAACCTACCTTCCCAACTGCATTGTCATTTAGCTAACAACGTCCAACTCCCACCTAGAACTTTTAATGCCTTCTTTGCATAATATCAGCTATGCTCCATCTTGTACTAAACATTCTTTGTTTTTCAATGAATTACTCTTTAATTGCTCTACTAAAAATGTATCCTTTCTTAATAGATGTCTGTGGTTATTAGGTTTATGATTTTGAATCTAATTCTGGTCTTTCACCTGAACTCATTTTTGTTGTCAATTCAAAGTGTTGGCCTTCACCCTCATGATTAGCATCTTTGGGGTCATCCTTATGTCAGGTACATCAGTTCACCTAGCCCTCACTACTTGAGGAGACTGGTACTAGAGTTCCCATTTAACAGATGAGGAAGCTGAGGCTAAATATGCAAATATCTTGCCCAATGGCAAAGGGCTGGAAAATGGGGAGACCAGGATTCAAACCCACATCCCCTGTAAGGCAGGGATTTCTCAACCTCAGCGCTATGACATTTGGGGCCAGATTATTCTTTGTCATGGAGGCTGTCCCTTGTACTGTAGTGTGTTTCAAAGCATCTCTGGCCTCTGCCCACTAGAAGCCAGTAGCACTCCTCCAACCCCATTGTGACAACCAGACTTTGCTAAATGTTCTCTGGCAGATATTTAAGGACCACTGATCTAATGCCAAAGTCAGGCTTAATTCCACATTATATGATGAAATCAGGAACTAGTAAACCACAGGCCAGATTTTGAAGAGATCAATTTGAGGAATCATCTCACTTCACCTGGATGATCATCAGAATTGAAGGTTTTTTTCTTAAGCCTCTTTCTCCACCCAGCACCTTCAGAGTCTGCATTTGCTAGGTGGGGAACAGGTATCTATTTTAAGCCTCTCTGCAGCATTCGAACCACAGACCAGATCCTAACCTCACCACACATCTGTTCTTTGAATCATTTCACTCAATTCTTGCCAAATAGTCTCTAGCCTCAGGTTTAACACCTCCTGTGATGGTGTTACAGGAGACAATCTCATGTTCAGGTGGTCCTAACTGGGAAAAGGCACTCATTCTATTTAATAATCTTCTTTCTGTCTCTCTCTATATACTCTTTAATCTCATATTATCCAAACTATCAGTTTTCTCAAATCAGGTGATTTAAACACTTTCTGAATCCCAGTTATGTATTAAGCCCTACTCTGGACAGTTTCTTGACCATTATGGCCATTAAAATCACTATCAACTTGTTAAAAGTGACCATCCAGGGGTGCCTGGGTAGCTCAGTCAGTTAAGCTTCTGACTCTTGATGTCAGCTCAGGTCATGATCTCAGGGTCCTGAAATCAAGTCCCCCATTGGGCTCCACACTCAGCAGGGAGTCTGCTTCTCTCCCTCTGCCCCTCCCCTGCTCACACACAAGCTCTTTGTTTCTCTCTAAAATAATAAATAAATCTCTTAGAAAACTGACCATCTAACCCGTTTTCTTCGTTTAACAATATACTTCCTTGAAATAGCAATTATAATTCATTAAAATCTTAAAAGTCTTACATGGTTGGTCACCCATCCAGCTGCTGCGGGGAAGCACTCTGCTTTGCATTTCTGGAGGTCACTGCCGTTGGGTGGGGTCAGGGAAGGGGGGGCAGACCGTACTGGCAGCAGCTTTCTCTCTTCCTTTTGACCCTTCATTCAAACCCTCTTAAACCTTTTTTGATGGTTTCAGGAGGATTCCAAACTAGCTTTCCCATCCCAGTAAAATCATTCTTTGCCATATGCTCCAGACTTCTTGATGAAAACACAGAGAGAAAGGGAATTCAAAAATATATTGCTTTATGGTGCCCCACTTGAGGATACTGTTTTTATGAATTTGTTTAATAAAAATAGATGAAGAAATATAAATTTTATGAATGTATCAAAATTCAGTTTTACAGTTTACTCTTCTTTAAAGCCAAGTAATCCTTTCTGCTTGCACTTTGGATCCTCCTCTAAGTCACCATGATAGCGTAGAACCTACAGTAAACTGCTTTTCAATGGGAGATACTGAGTCAGTGGAAGACTGTGATGGTGTGGATGCTAATATTGTCAGGGACGCTAATATTGCTTACGCCCCAATGTCTAAGTTAAACCTGCAGTTGACCAGTCTCTTTAGTGGGTCAACACGAGTAGCTAGTGAGCTCTAAATGTGTGCCAGCAGTCCTGACTTGCCTGGATGGATTTTCAGTAGGCAGGTTGTGTTTAGAGAAAACCAAGGAGAAAATAACATGTTAACCGGAATAAACCGTTTGGGGTCAAAATAACAGTCCGGCGATGTTTTTGTACTTGTGTGAGGCATAAATAGAAAACTTGACTTTGAATTAGGTTTCGTATGAACTTCCAAACTTCTTGCTTATGCTTGGGTACCTGCAAAGAAGAGCCTGGACCCCTCCCGTCCTTGATTGCTCTGTCGCTCTCTTCTTACAGAGTTTTATAAATGGACACTGACATGGACTACGAAAGACCGAACGTTGAAACCATCAAGTGTGTGGTCGTGGGAGACAACGCCGTGGGGAAGACACGCTTGATCTGTGCCAGAGCGTGTAATACGACGCTAACGCAGTATCAGCTGCTGGCTACCCATGTGCCTACCGTGTGGGCGATTGACCAGTACCGAGTGTGCCAGGAGGTAAGATGGGCTGAGTTTCACTTCCAAGGGCACATCACTGCTATTGCCAGTCTGATTTCAAAAGGGGGTAGGGGTGATTTGTGCACACAAAATGAAGCTGGTGTTTTCACTGCCACAAGAGAAAACAAAAGCAAAATGCACACTTGGGAGGAGGGGTGCAGTGTCCTGAATGAGGAGGGTTTGAGTCATGTGATTCCGGGAAGAGAATTAGGACTTAGCTCAAGTCCTGTTAGAGGGAAGGAGAAAACTAAATGCATGTGGAACAAGTGGGGTTGAAGGTGCTGAGTGTCTTTTTCCTGAGGAGCCTCTGAATGTCACTGAGCAGGAATGCCCTGTCTCTCCTGCAGGTCCTGGAGCGTTCCCGGGATGTTGTTGATGAAGTGAGCGTCTCTCTCAGGCTTTGGGACACTTTTGGAGATCATCACAAAGACAGGCGTTTTGCATATGGCAGGTAAACCAAGACCAGTTCAGTGCAGTTAAGCTTGAGTACAATTTCCTTTCCAAAACCGGCAGCTGCTTCATAATCAACGAAAGAAAGTCCCATCATATGGCCTTGAAACGTGTTGGTTTCTGCAGCTGCGTTTAAGAAAAAAAGGGGAAATAATGGTATTTTCTGATGTCAAAAAAAGCAGTCTGCCTTGACACTAGGTCCCTCCCAGGAAGTCCCTCCTTTAAAACAATGACTGTTAGTTAACTTGGGAAGATTTTGGAGAATTCTGGTGTGCTCTCTAGCCCTGGGCTGCTTTGATTGCTGTTTTCCTGAATGGTACTTTATTTACGTTTTGCTAGAATGTTTTAAGTTATTTTAGCACTTGCCCACTCCACTTCAGAAGGTCTCTTTGGTCTTTTCATGACCATATTAGCAGAGTATGATGTTATTTGCTTTGGGCTTTGTTATCTGAAAAGTCTATTATTTTTATTTGAAGTTCGTTTTTAAAAAGAAAGAAAAATATCTCTGAAATCCTTCATGAGGCACATTTCCAAAATGAACCAAAGTGCTAATGTCTATTTTACATGAAAAGTCAACTAAAAACCCAGAAGAAGGAAAAATCCGGTGAAATCCCTGTAGTAAATCTAGAAGGATATGATTAGGAACATGTCAAAGTGCCTTAAAATATTTAGCAACTTCTTTTTGTCACCGTAACTTAAGATCTCTTTTGGTGAATGTATTATAAGCTATCAAAATCCAGATAAGGAGGAGATGTTCTTACCCCTTAATTGTAAATGAACACATTTCATCTTAAGTTTAGATTTAGATGTCGTGGATAAGTTGCCCCCTGTTAACATCGAATGTCATGCTGCCTCACAGGATTGGATTAGATACTCCCATCCCATGAGTTCCTCCTCCATACTGAGATAAGCATTTCTAAAGGTACCTCTCTTTCTTCAAGGTGGTAGCTCTCTGAGGGCTCTGAATGGACTTTTATTTGGCATTTGTCCACATGGTCTAAAATACTGCATAAACTTGAGGAAAGGGTTTGTCCCATTCCTGAGAAGTTATTCACTGAAAGAATCTGCCATTTAGACCAGTTTGTTCATGGGGACTCAGAGAGAGGCATATGACAAGTAAACATTGCTTTTAATGTCCCCTTGGTAATGAGGATTTTGAGGCTAATTAATATACAGCGTTGTAGATATCTTTCTTCTCCTCGAACTTCCTGTTTTATCATTTCTTTTCTTTCTGTGGTGTCCTTGATTCTTCTGTTTGATGCCATTTTTATTTTTTTCTTTTACCCTATTATTCCACATTTACCCAAAATTGTGATAAAGTACCATGTATGTAAGTACCATGCAGTCGGATTTGTAACATCTACGGTTGTAAGAAAGCGTCATAAAATGATGACTTCAAGCAAAGTAAGGATGGATGCAATAGATTTCTGTGGACATTTTGTATCCTCACTTTTAAAAAGCTCTCTGAAAACAATGGACCTGGTGGTGAACTTACTTAGGTGTTTGGGTTTAACAGCTGCGGACTGTGTAACCAGCTCAGAGGCTTGTTGCCACTTGAATTTTATGCAGTTAAGAGAACGAGTTTTCACTTGGCCCCATAATGTAACTCTTATCTTTTGGTTATATAAGGGCTGCTCCATTGTTTGAGATTCCTGCTTGGGACTGATTTCATGGCACGATGGCCTGCATAGATCTCACGTTGACAGGCACCTCCACTAGGCCTCGTCCAGCCAGCTCCCTGATGTATCTGGAGTCATTTTACAACGTGGCATGCCTGTGTTTGTTCACTCCCAACAAAAATAAGCTGCTCGTTCATGCGACTCCATCAGTTCAACTTGCATTGTTCTACTCTCCTGTCTGTGGTGTTTGGTTCTATCAGCTCTAACCTGTTCCCCTTTTGATGGAAACAGGATGCGTTTTTCAAGCCAAGTTCGATTCTCCTTGTGACACAGAGGGGCTTCAGGAAACACTCCTGTGTTTCTGGTTGAGCTCTCCATGGCCCTCAGTTTCTGTGCTTGTTTGTACCTTGTGTTTCCTCTGTCTTCTCTGGTTCTCCACAGCCTGCAGGCGTCCTGCCACAGACCCCACCACGGGTCAAGAACAGAAACCAGAGCCGTTCTCTCTAAGCCTCCAGCATCTTTCTGTAACACTAAATATGTAATTACACACTGATGTAGCACCAAGAAATTACATTTTGTAGAAGAGTCTGATCATAAAAGGAGTTCCTTTTACTTGGTATAGCGTGCTGGCCACTGTATTTCACTGCTTTGCAAGTGCTGGTTAACTTCTTTGTGACTTCCATTTTTAGCTTTGTACCATTCGTGAAGGAAAAAAATCCTAATTACATTTTTGACAATCAGTTTGGTTTGCAAACCTGCTTTTTGATGAATGTTTTTACTGCGTTTGATGTGAATGACAAGTCAGTAGGACATGGTATATTACTTAGACCTGGAAATGTAGGAAATGTATTTGGAATCTCTTTAAAATAATTCCTTTGATTCTTGCGATGAGAGTGATCGAAACCAGAGTCCTAGGAAGATGCCTAAGACCTTGTCTTCAGCGTCCTCTGCTTCTTAGCACCAGGGTAGTTACTAAGGTGTCCCCTCAAACATCCTCTGGAATGGACAGGCTCTACTTGGCAGCATGGATCCTGTGGGCCAACATGGTGTTGGTCTGCCTACCTGAATTTGTAACTATCCTAGCATGATATAACTATAAGCCGAAGGGCATTATTTTTTTCAACCCATTTTTTTAGCCAACCAGAATAACAGCTCCAATTTATCAAAGGCTTACATGTGCCAGTCAAAATATTAGGTGCTTTGCCAACATTATTTCAGTTAATCCTTTCAGGAACCCTAGAAGGCAGAGATTATCTCCAGCTACAGCTGAGGACAGAGTTGAGTTCTTTTACTACCATAACTTCTCCAAGAGTGAGTTTCAGAGGCAGAGTCAAACCCACCTCTGCCTGACTCCTGGCTCCCACCCGTTCTTTGTGCCAAGCTCTCTCAACCTCACTTTACACAGAGGCAGCTGGAACCCACCCCCGCATCGATGAGCCGGGTGTCTCTTTGCTCTTCCGTATTTGTGCAAAGGCTTAAAAGAGATCTCACAAGGTCACCTGGTTGACCCCTTTGCTTCAGGAAGGGAAATCATCCATCCAAGGAAAAACATTGAGCATAGGAGTCCTTCTATTATTCAGTGGAGAGAAGAGGTAGCAGAGCAGTGTGAGCATCCTAACACTTAACACATCTGGCATCTGTCAAACCCTCTCTTGCCTGGAGTGAATGACTCCAATTCCTTCTAGCCTTTCTTCCCACCACCTACTTTCTGTCCACTTTGGATGAACTCTTTGAAGCTCTTTTCTGGGTCTTTTAAAATATCAAGAACAAAACTGTACCTAGTAACCGTGACTGTGATTAACTGCTCTTTTTTGGCAAGAAGACTGCCTCTTTTTAAAGGGCTATGGCTCCAGATATTTTTCCCCAGGGCCATTATAAGAATGAAATGTTCGAGGCTACATACCTGGCACGAAGAATGCAGACAGAGAGGATGGGCTCTGCTTCCCACAGGACATCTGGGCCCTCTGCCCCTCTCCTATAGTCACACCACACATAAATAACTACAAATTTCGTTGATTCCTTGAAAACCTCCACCGTTGATCTGTCTCCGGATCAGATAACCTTCAAATACGTCATACAGCCTACAGTGCTGGAGGTGGTGATAACAGCTACAGTTTGATCAAGGCTTCCTATGAGCCAGGCCTGTGCCCGATGCTCTACCATTTCATTCTCGTGGTGACCCTGCAAAGTAGGCTCATTCACATTTGAGCAAACAGGCGCAGAAAGGGGCCAAGGTCAGGCAGCTAGGAAAGACTAGAAGTGAACTTTTCCTTTAGTTCTCTGACTCCAGAGCCCATAACTTCCCTTTCTACCATGCTGTTATGGCTGGAAATGATGACTGATGACAAACTTACCTTGAATTTATTCCTGGTCCAGTCTGATTCTTACGCTGTTCTATGTGGACAGTGAAGACCAGCATTCCCCATCTGTCACCAGCTCTCGTGTGCCATTGTGGCCCTTAAGTTCTTTAATACATAACAAATGGCTTCATTCTTTAGCTAAACACAAGTGCTTGACTTTCAGTAAACACAATACATCCAAGTGAACTTTTTCAAAGTGAGTGGGAGCCATGAGTACTCTCCATGGCATGCTTTCCCCTAAACATTTAACTAAAGTCTCCGGAACCTTACCCTCATACCCCACCGTTTCTAGACATATTTTCTGTTCAGTTGGAACTCATTTATTAATACAGATTATTCTTCCACATTGATTTTTCTCAAATGTTGTTAGCTCCTATGGGAGGTACAGTACATGTTTTAAATGATAACATTAATCAGAGCTATGGTTTCTGTGTGTCTGTTTAGGTGAGATAGGTCTAGTTTCACGTTGAAGGCACATGTAATCAGATTTACCACGAATACATTCCATTTTGAGTGGTCGGTTGAGGCTCTTTTAAAAATTCACGACTGTGAGCGACCAGTGTTTTGTCTTTGTCTAGGATTGTCTGTACTTGTGGTTAATGGAAAGGGGAAAAGTAGGAAGCATCTAATGGGTCTACATAGAGTGCTTTGAATTAGCTCTTCTTGTCCACAGCACGTTATAAACGCTGGGCCAGAAGTAACATTCTAATGATGATTTCAGGACAGCAAAAAGCCTGTTGGACGGGGAAATCTATCAAGCAGAGGTGAGCCTGGGCCAAGACTAGGCTAAGGCAACGAGCTCTCACCTTGGACATAAAATAAAAATAGTAATAACTCTTAAAAGATAGGATCACTGATTTTTTCTTTCAAGTTCAGTAAGGCTCAGCATGGCACTGTGACTGGTCCTGAGTTTATTTAAAATTTTGACATTTTGTTCACAGATTTTTTTTTTTTTTTGCCTTATTCATTCTTTGAAAAATAAAGTAGGCATCTGGTTTGCAATTCTTTGGCACCTCGCTGAATTTTGCATCAGAGATAAAAGAGTCCCACTCACTCTCAGTATTCTCTTCACCTAAGTCCTGGCCCCAGTGGTGGACTTGAGAAGTAGGTAGCAAAGCAGCATAAGGACAAAAGTTTACAATGCACATAATACATGGAAAAGTAACCCAAACATCCCACTTAAAGATAAAAGAAAGAAAAGAAAGAAAGAAAAAAAACAGGTAGAAAGACTTGGAAGGAGAGAAGAGCTAGCTAGACCAAGGATCAGGAATAGCTGTTCCCCAAGAGGTTAGACTAAACTACAGGTTTGAGAATGCCTGCCCATGGTGGTTATTCTGATGTCAGAGTTTTAGGGAGAGGTAAAGCAGGAAATTTTAGCCAGTCCCTGGATAATTATAAAGCAGGTGGTCCACAAGCCATGCTTTGTTACACACTGTCATGGAATCATCATGATTATGATGCTGTTTACTGAACCTCAGCCAAAAGGGAAGAATCTCTTTAAGATTAGAGACAGAGCTCTTGAGTGAATGAAAGCAGAGGGAAGGTGCACAGACTGTGTGATTCCATTTATAAAATTCTGGAAAATGCAATCCATGGTGACAGAAAGTAGATCACTGGTTGCCTGGGAAAGAAGAGGGAGGGGGACAAATGGATTACCAAGGGACACAAGGAAACTTTGGAGGTGATGGAAATGTTTGTTGCTTTGATTGGGATGATAGTATGATAGTATTGGGGTGCACATGGATGTTAGAACTAATCAGACTGGACCCTTTAAGTCTACAAGGTTTATTGGATTTAAATGGTATACCTCAAGTATTTTTTTTAATGAAGGTATTTTATGGGCAAAGTAATTTATGAAATGTGCATGGTAGACAACATATGTTTTAATTATTTAATTAATTCCTATTGAAAATACAAATCATTTGTGTGAACTTAGGAGGAAAAAATTGGGACCAGTTCCTGAAGAGATGACTGTGAGAAATGGAATGGCTCTAGAATCTCAAAGCTCAGTGATGGAACACTATCAGATTTTCCCCAAATCATGCTGACTCCCCTTCCCTCAGCTGTGTGCATCAGTCTGACCAAGAGGCCTGTGTCTTTGGCTGTGGTTGTGTTTGTATCTTTTTCAGGGAAGATACATTGGACCAGGTGCCCTGTGACAGCTGAATAGAGGACACCATGTTCCCTGAAAGTTTTCTGTTTCCCTGTTTCTCCCTCAAATAGTAACAATGTGGGCTTTTGTATTTGGTTCCTTCTGGAACTGGAGAGTACAGTGATAACCTGTGGGAGTATACAAATGACCTTGTCCATTTTGTAAGCAGTCACCCTGGCTGAGAATTGGGTGCAGAGGTGGGCTAGGGGTGTCCTTTCCCTGGTTTAGGTCGCTGCCTGTTAGGTTCGAGGTTCCACCCCGCTTGGTTTCCCTGGACTGAGTCCCAGCCTGCCTGTCCAGCCTCAGGTCTTGCTCCAGACACAACAGACTCTTTTCAGTTCTGCATTCTCTGTAGCCTGTAGGCCCACAAACACACACTACATCCACATAGAAATTACACCCCCACCCACCTATTCTTTACCTAGTTAATTACCATGACTATTCTAAGAATTTAGAACAAGAGTCACAAACTCCCAGAAGTTCCCTCCATACTCTCTCCCCCTCCCTGTCACTTTTAGAATCCAGGTGAAATGTCTCTCCTTTATGTTCCACAGGCACCTTGGCAAATCTCTACTGTAGCCATGCTCACACTGTTTGAAAATGGGCTCCTTCATCATCTTCTTCTGTTGCCCATATGCTGTTATTCCTAGTATCTGTAGAACAGGAATTTTATGTTTACTCTCCAATGCCAAGGTCCTGGAACATGAGAAGAGCTTAATAAATGTTAGCTGACTAACAATTATAATGTATATAATCAATCAGTCTTATACATGGCAGGATCTTCTAAGGCATTTACAAGGAAATATCACTGTAACGAAACTCCAAACTATTCTACTAGATTGAATTTTATATTTGCACTTTTTTATAGTAAGAATCATAAATCAAGTACCACCATGAGGGTGGATAAGGATGGAAAACACTGGTACCTAGGCTCTCCTTAATTAATTAGCATATGAAAAGATGTACTGTAAAGCCAGGAGAAAAAGGAGAAAAAGCCAGAAAAAAAAGGAGGTACTCTGAATCACATCCCCAATACAACCTCTTCCCCTCAGATTTTTAGATTTGTAAGTTCTTTTCAAAAAGCCTTGGTTGAATGAGTATTCTTAAACAGAAGATAACTTGTATTCATACTAACAGTTTTCCCATTGTAGGTTGTTTCTTTTCTGGGTGTCATTTCAAGATCTTTACATGAATCATTTTGTAATATACATAATTATTTATTTATATTATAAATATATTTTATAAAATATGTATATAGATATATATCTATATACATATTTGCTCACTTTAAGTCCATTTGCCCAAAGACGAGGGCATTAAGTAGAAAAATTGAAGGTGCATTATTACTGCTTTGGGCTTACTCAAAACAGATGAACAAAAATGCATTAGACTAAATGCATACAAATGATTCAAACACTTAAATGTGGTGGAAATGTATAGATTCTGCACCAAAACAATCAGCATAGGATTGCAGTGATATCATCGGGCACACAGAAAATAAGCCATGCTCTGTGCCACCCTCGGCCTGCTGTCCCACACTGTCCTTCCTGCTCTGAACTGGTCCATCTTGTATTGTGACCAGAAGACAAAACGCCAGAAAACTGGGATTTCTTTATCCAACCCAGCCCTGTCCCCAGGATGAATTTGTCCTTGTGAAACAGCAGTGCCAAATGAGATAGCAACAGGTCTTGGATTGATGGCTGGGGTCACTCATGCTCCAGGACCTGGAAGGAGGCTGGCTGCTGCCCAAACACTGGTCACATGGCTAGGAAAGACAGTCCCTCGTGATTCAGGCCAGAAAAGCATTGATGTCCCACAAGGTGCCATAGAAACATAAATAATGAGGCCACTGACATGGGTAGAGAGAGTAAGGGACATATGCATTGTTCAATCTATTGATGTCTTGCATTGTGCCTTCTTTTTACCTTTTTTTTTTTTTTTCTATTACTGCTTAATAGCTGCAAGCTTGACAAGTTGGGTCAAGTAATAGCTAAGTGCATTGACTTTTCATCAGTTTGTGGTGTTTTTATACTGGAACGTTGTGATGAAGAAATATATTTCAGCCAGTGCAGTTTTCCCTTTTAAATTAAGTGGTAAGAAGAAAGAGACTGTGGAGTAATTCTGCAGTGTCTTCAGGGGATAATTCTATCGCTAGCTTTCAGCAGTTAACGTTTCAATAAAGGACACAAGCTGGGAAGCCAAAAGGAAAACCTCCCTTGATGAGAATGTTCCGCCATTCTTATTAGCTGCAACGTGCAAGATACATCCTTGGTGACTTTGGAACCCACAGTCGTGTTTGACAATAATTGGTACGCAAGGTTCACAGGACATTTACACAGATTTTTTTCTTAGTGAATCTTATCAACAATTTGAATTTTGGCCTTTCATTAGGTGTCCAAAACCATTCCACCACTTTCTTCTCTCCCTGGAAACCCCCCTATGCCCCCAGGCTAGAGAATATAGTCAGAAGGACAGAGTGCTGAATTATAGAAAGATAAAGAAAATTAGCAAATAGTCTTTTCAACTTATCACCTTGGCTATCTTTCTACTTTACTTGGGGGGGGGTTGTTTTGTTTTGGGGGGTTTGGGGTTTTTTAAATTTTTTTAGTTTTTGCCATGTTTTTTAAAAAAAACATGATGGTCAGGGTGCCTGGGTGGCTCTGATGGTTATGTGTCTGACTTCAGCTCAGGTCATGATCCTGAGGTCCTGGGATCAACCAGCCCTGCGTCAGGCCTCCTGCTCAGCAGGCACTCTGCTTCTCCCTCTCCCTCTGCCCCTCCCCCTGCTCATGCATGCTCTCTCTCTTTCAAATGAATAAATAAAATCTTTAAAAAACAAAAAATAAAAAATAAGATGACCTGTGATATGGAGGGTACTTACTCCCTTCAGCCTTAATTCTGTGTTACTTCCCGAGAAAGTAACCTGCCTGTTTCTCTCCACTTCCTTTGCTCCTAGAGATAATCTGGTTCCATGAAGAGATCATTAATCCATTATTATCTTGGTGTTATGAAAGTATCCAATTAGATGGGGTAAATGGATTTTTTAGATAAATTCCAATAATTAAAAAATGTATATTAACTGGTTATTCTCTGCTGTATACCAGAGATATTATATGCCTTTCAGCAGTAATTGTCTGAAGAAATATAATAGCTCACATACTGTTTTCACTCCTTATTAAAACCCTAACATATTCCTGAACTGACTTAATTTAGGCCTAAACTCATTTCTTTTAGACTTTAGGACTACAGACACATGTACATCTATGCCCTTTATCCTTCAGTATCTATAAGGCCTTTTTTTTTTTTTTATACACAGTCATCAGGGGCTTCTTTTGTCACAAGCACTGTGTGGCACACAATAGGAAGGGGACAGAAGCCCTGATAAATGAAACTTCTGGTACAGTGGGGAAGTCAACAATATAAATAATTACAATTCGGTGTTAGAAATGCTCAACTCCACACATCAGCACCAGGAGCAGGGAAGACAGACTTGCTCAGGGCAAACACTCTGACATCATTCTTGATACCTCTTGGTCATGTCCCACACTCGGTCCATGAGCAAATCCTGCTGGCTCCCCCCACCCCACCCCATACATATATATATATGGAATGTGGCCACTTCTCACCACCTGCGCTGCTCCTAGGTTAAAGTCATATCATCTCTCCTGGGATTACCTTTTCATTGGTCCCATCCTTCTGCATCTTCCCCCTGACATTTCCCCCACACACACACACCATTTAGTCATTTCTCATTATAGCAGTGAGGCAATCCTGTTTAAACAAGGTTTATATCTTGTCATTCTGCTCAAAACCCCCTAATGTTTGTTCAGAGTAAGAACCAGATCCCATGAGGCCCTCCTACCTTGGTCCACTTTTGCCTCCCTGAGCTCAGCTCCTGCTTTTTCACCCATCGCCTACCCCTCAGGGAAACTTCCTGCCTCAGGGCCTTTGCACCAGCTGTTTCCTTTTCCACAGTGTTCCCCACCCCCATGTCACCCCCAGATAGCAGCATCTTAGCTCCCTCACTTCCCTTCTCCCCCCACATAGCATGTTAGCTCCCTCACTTCCCTTCTCCCTGGTCACCTAATTCCAAAAGCATCTTCTGTCCCTAATATTTCTGTCCCCCTTTCCAGCTATATTCCTTGTTTGGCACTTGTCAGTACCTAACCCACTACATAGTTTACATATTCTTGCTTATTGTCTCTGTTCTCCACTAGAATACAAAACAGGCACAAGGACAGTGATTTGTATCTTTAATTAATTGCTATATCTCAATGTCTAGGAGAGTACCCAATACATAGTACATTATCAGTTAATATTGCTGGAAGAAATGATTGAATGATCGCTTATTACTATTGGATAAGTGACTTGACAAGTCCTTGTACCTTTGTAGATTCAAAGAGGATTGCCAAGCGGTCTGGGTAAACTCCTTTTCCTGTTGGGGTGGAATGATCTTGCTAATTACATTTGTTTCAGAAGAGTCAGGGAGGTTAATCCCAGAGACCTTCCATCTGGCATTCAAGCTGATAGGGAGGCTTTCTTCTATCTACAGCTAGTGTTGCTCTCAGAAGAAAAAGTGAACAGTGCAGGAAGTTCCTCTGTCATTTAGCTTCAGGGAAAGCCAAAGAGGAATGAGGATGAGAGATGGTGTTAGGAGGGAATTTATTACCACAATTTCTCCTCCTCCTGTTCAGCAAGCCTTCTTTATGTCAATGCTTCCTGCTGTCATTGACCAGGAGTTAAATAAGGTTGCTTAAGCTATTTCTTCTAATAAATTACTTGTGCTTCACCCGATTTCACATGCATTCAACTTTTTCTGATGATTGTGAGAGATGGAAGAGTATATTACAGGGACCATAGAGTGCTAAGTATAGAAAATGGGGTGAGTTGAATGAAAAACAGCCAGTTCCTATTGGATGATAACCCACAACCTTCTATGGCAGGACCAAGGTCCTCCATGATATTTGTATCGTGATAGAAGAACCAACCATTTTTTAAGACTCAAGTTTTATCTATCTCAGGGTTTGGTGCCATTGGTGGGATGTTGATACGGCTTTCCTGCACATAAGAGTGAGCACTGCTTTGGCCTCAGTTTTGGAGGGTGGGGGAAGACTGGTTTAAAATGTTGCTTCCTACTAAACATGCAGTTACGGGCTTGGAAGAAATAGTTGCGCATGCTAATCACTCCCAAATCTGGATATATTGCAGGGTGTTTTGACAGTTTTCCCCACATAACATCTGTACTTAAGAAGCCTCACTGCTATTGGTAAAGTATTGACTTGATTTCTCTGCTCACATCCAGGGCACTGCATGGTACTGCCCTGCTCGCCCCAGACCCCCTGCCAGGCGCTCCCCTACAGACCTCTCCATCTTCCATGAGTATGAGCTTACAGAGCCATTCATCTCCCAATGGTTATGTTCACCGATCACTGACAACTCCCTCTGCATCTCATACACACCGGGCTGCTTCCCTACTAAAATTTTCCAAAGCCACATGTTACACATTCCCTTTTTCTGCCATGCTCCCAGCTGTTTTGTGCTGTTTTGATCTGTTTGCATAGCGCTGTCAGACTATATGCATGAAAGGTGTGTTGTTGACATGAATGGTTTTGAAAATGTTTCTGTAAAGAACCTACATAGGTTATAATGGGAGAAGGAAGCTTGAAGCCTCAAAGGGGGAGGTCAGAGTCTCCTACTTGAGTCTTTGCCAGAAGGGAACCTGTGTACACTGACAAAGGAAAGAAGCCCATTAAAATGTGATCATGAGGGCAGCCCAGGTGGCTCAGCGGTTTAGCGCCGCATTCAACCCAGGGTGTGATCCTGGAGACCCGGGATTGAGTCCCACATAGGGCTCCCTGCATGGAGCCTGCTTCTCCCTCTGCCTGTGTCTCTGCCTCTCTCTTTCTCTCTGTGTGTGTTTCTCATGAATAAATAAATAAAATCTTTAAAAAATGTGATCATGATCTCTACCAGTATGAAGGATATAGGAGTCTCTACTACAAAAAAATGAAGTGGTAGGCAGTACTGATGTGTAAAGAGATAGGATCCTACCATAGAACAAAAGGCTTTAAAGGGTATGTTAATAAGGAGATACTTCCAAGTGAAACTTAAGACAATGAAACCGTTGGTTTACTATGGGTCACCAAGTGTTAGTCAGCAAGAGACAAAGCAAGAATTGGCCCATGGCAGAAGGGCATTCAGCAGTCCCACTCACAGCTATCTGGAGGACCAGCTGGAACCACGAACCTTAACTAGGGTCCATGAGATTTGCCTAGTGTTGGGCTCTCAGGTAAAGGAAATGCAAGACCCTCACGCAGCTCCTTAGCTGGACGGTGGTGGCAGGATGAATGGCACCAGAAAAGGCAAGATAAACCAAGAAGGATGAGGGCACTTCTGTGACAGGAAAGAACTTGGGAAGTCCATTCTTAACAACACAGTGTCACAATTGCCCTCTACCCTTTTCAACCACTTCTTCAAAGGATGAATTTGGTATTTCACGTCAGAAAAGCAGTCTACCTTCTGGTTGCTCGTCTGACCATTCCCCACCACGTTGGCTCTGTTTCACTGTAGACATTACAGAGGCCTTGGGAACTTGTATGACTTTTGCTGTTTCAAGTCTTGCTTGAGCTAAGATATGTGGGTAAGATGCACTGTTTTCAGATCATTTTTTCCTTCATCCTTCAACAAAGATTGGCCCCAACTTTGCACACACTCCTTATACTATCCAAATACCTTTGAAATTTTTTACATGCTATCTTTGGCCCGTGGTCTCCTTGAAAGATAACTGAAAAAAACATGCTGTCATTTGTTTAATATCTAAAGAAAAACTAATACAGCTGAGGTTGGCTTTATCAACTCCAGCATTTTGGGAGGACTTGGGCTCTCTCTGATCCCCTCCCCACCTCCCACCTCTCTGTGAAGTGAGATTCCCAATTGTTTCAACACAGAGATTGACCGTGGATTCTTTTTGACTCAACTACTCAAAATATTACTCCACTGGCATTATTTGATGTGTTTGTACCCTAGAGAAATGTTTATATTAATATCTTCCCCTTAAGGAAAAGAAATTACATTTTTCTCCCCAAAATAAACATTCCATAGGCAAGCAACTGAGACCTTGCACTCATAAATCCTTTGTAATACTGGCTTTCTTTTAAAAAGCCACTTCTCCGGGTCCAAAAAAAAAAAAAAAATCTAAACCTCTTCCTACCCCTTCTCAATATTCGAAGTTCTGGCGTTCAGAGTTTTGACCACTCTGTGATTTGCTTCTGCATTCTCAAATTCTTGTTCTTTCTACTCCAAATAGCTGTAGGACGCCATTTAAACCCTACCAGATTCTTTTTACAGCTGAAATAGGAACCCTGAGGTCATTTCTAGGCTAACTCTGCTGCATAGTATGTGAGAACGACCTCATCACACCTCCCCCTCCCAATTATTTTTAAACTCAACTCTTCGGAGTTAAAAAAAAAAAAATGTAACAGAGCCACAGAAGTGGAAATGCAAGAACCTGCCTTTTCCTTTTTATCTTTCATAGGAATGGCATTTTTAAACACGAGCTTGTGTCAGACACTGAACAGTCTCCACACAGGAATGAATGTTTTGATTAAAAGTTATTTAATATCTCTAGTTCCTTGGAATTCTGCCTAGAGCCGGAGATATTCTTAGCTGCAGGTCTTGTGCCTTCCTTGACTAGATAGGAAAAAAAAAAAAAAAAAAGCAGCTCAAAATCCGAGAGGGAATACAGGGCGTTCTCAGAATAGTCACTTGATTGTAAAGGTGTTTATATTGCAGAGGATCCTGCTGTGTGGAGAATTAGGGATTAGAAAGGAATATTGGGAAAAGGAGAAATGTATCAAAACAGCATCCGTCACTACATCCATTGATTCCCAGCCTTTTGGTTAGAATCAGGGTTAGAGTACTATTTTTAGGGTAGGACCGAAAAATGGGATTCTCCATAATTTGTATATCATGTTTCCTTCACTTGCATTTGTATTTAGAACAACAAGGTTAAACCGAAGACAGTGAAGCAAGTTGGGAGGTCAAATGTTATCTTAATTTTTAGCTGCTTTCAGTGTAAACCAATGGAGAGGCACTCTCAGAGCCCCTAAATGAGCATTAATAAAAGGAAAATACAAATAGAATTTTGACTCAATACGTTATTCTAGCCTCAGAGGTAGTATTGCTCTCAATACAGCCTCTTCTCTTTCTTTAACTGTCATCCTTTTGAGGCAAAATATTTACAGAACACTGAATTATTTTTCTAGTTTTCCAACAGCATTTCATGCATTGAGATATTGATGCGACACAGTTAGAGGTTGGGCCCTCCGGACCTGTATTGTGTGATGGCATTATGCTACTACCATCAAGAGATTCCATTTTTTCCAACCCCCAAGGTCCTGTCTGTACTTGTTTACAGGTCAGCTGAATAGTAACTAGTATGTGTTCAGTGGCATGAGTGTTATCACGGTAACCTTGGCAACCGAGCCAGCTCTGATTTCAAAACCTCACATGCTGTATCATAAAATTAGATAACAGAATTGACATTTAGCTACATGTCTGTCATATAAATTAAGCTCTGAGAATATTTCCTTTATAGCCATGTGCTTCAATATGGAAATAGGCACCAATTAGAACAATTTTATGCATATACATGCTATCCCACATTTACGTGCTGGATACATTTCCTCAATTCTTCCTCTATAATATTGAACCTCACAGATTGCCATGTTAATCTCACTGTGCCAAAATTCATGGTGGCTTTGTTTTATGATCAGGATGAAGCTTAGAGCGGAGCTGCATCAGATATCCTATATAAATAGGATTATGAATAATAGAAAACTCAGCTCCTAAAAAATGTAAAATTCAAAGCATTCTTGGCTTTCCTGGGCACCGTTATTTATGCTGATTAGAAGTAAGGCTGTGCACAGAATATTCCACTAACTAAATCAGAATCCCGAAGACAAGGCATGCTTCCCTTTCATTTATATATTTATGCATATTTTTACACATAATCTATTTTCCAGTGTCTACGAATCTCTGATAATATCTATTTCAAGGACATTCTAAACATGCAGATTAATACATTCATCTACTCTGAGTCCTAGGTCCTCTTTTATAATTTGTAAATATTTTAATCTCAGGATTTTCCCCTCTATTTGCTGTGGTCTGGTGCAGTTTTTCTGGGATATAAATTTAAGGACTCAACTTGTGAATTACATTTAATGTAAGCACCCTGCAGTTTTCTGCATTGCAAATGATTATTTTTAGAAATTTTATGGTTGCCTGGATATATTTGTTTGTCTTCATTGATATGTAGGGGGGAAAGCTCATTAATGATTTAAAAAGAAGGTGTTTTGATTCATCGACTTGATTCTTCTCATTACATAAACAATAAAGGCAATAAATTAACATCTAATAATATTGTAAGAGCTTATTTCTGAATTTAGCTGCAAGATAGTCTTGAATCCTTGGGCATAATTTTTCCTATTCTTTATGTTCTTCTGCCTCAATGTTTTCAAAGTCACCATTCAGCATATTTTGACCTAGAATGATTGGCTTGTAATTCTTATTAAAGATACCATTTAGCAGCTGTCAAACACCATAATTGAACAACTGTTTTGTAAAACGGTTCTTTGGCTTCTAGAATGGTAAGTTATTGTATAAAAATAGAAGATCCTTATGTCAAAATTGACTATAAAGTACTTTTTTCTTTTCTCCACTTACCTGCTGTGTGTCATATGTAACATTTGAGAAATCTGCTTCCAACATTCTCTTATTAGTCATCCACCTGACTCTTGCTGGCTTTCTGTTAAATACGACCTTCTTGCCATCTACCTAGTAGAGAGTCAAAATCCCTGCAAATTCAGGACATTTTCTTTTCAGAAACAGATAAGTGGTTGTGCTCTCTACACGTATACTGAAGTGGGAAGAAGGGCAGAAATCCTTCTGTGTATTTGCTGACCCTGTACAGCAAATACTTGTTATGTTTTCAGTAATGTTTAAACTGTTTGCTTTATCTCATTGGGTTTGAGTCATCATTGCCTTTACGTTTAAACTGATAAAAGGTAGTTTTATTGTTTTACTTTATCTTGAAACTATTTCTTGTGACAAACAGAAATAGTTCAGCATGTTGTGGCTTCAGGACTGAATCAAGTTTGGGTAATCATCTATCTTGTAAAATAACATCATTGGAAACTTCAATACATAGGTGTTCTGCAGTGCAGTTTGAAAACAAATTCAGGCTGTGTTGGTGCTGGAATGTGGGGGCTTCTCACGCTGTTTGCATGACTCCGAGATGTATTTTAATACCCGTGTTTTGTTTTGTTTTGTTTTGTTTTTTTATTGTGACATGGTATAGCCTTAGATGGATGGGGGAGGGGAGGAACCATAATGATAAAAGAAAAAAAAGTTTTAAGGCAATCCAGCTTCTTTTGTGATTTCCTTTTAGGTCTGACGTTGTGGTCCTCTGTTTTTCGATCGCTAATCCCAATTCCCTAAATCATGTGAAAACCATGTGGTATCAAGAAATCAAGCACTTTTGCCCTCGCACACCTGTTGTTCTAGTTGGCTGCCAGCTAGATCTCCGCTATGCTGATCTTGAAGCTGTTAATCGAGCCAGACGCCCTTTAGCGAGGTAAGCCAAGGGACTCAGTATTTTGCTGTGCTGGCCAAATTCAAATTCAGAGGTAACAGATGTCTCTGTAGCCTCAGGTTGTGCTCTTCAGTGGTTCTGGGATCCCATCAATCAGCCATGTGCTTTAAGTTAGCTTGTTAATCCTGACCCTTTTCATGGTAGCTGTCCCATCCCCTCTTAGGTAAGGAACCCATTTTTGTAAAATGGTTGGCCAGTGCTGGAAGCGAATTCCTCCACTGTGACATGGTATGAATAGAAGTGCCTTGAAATTAGTAAAACACTGAGCAAAATATTGGTTACTCCTTATAATGTCATTCTTGAAATTATGATTATTATAATAAAGTTAATGAACATTTGGGATGGGTTAGCCACAGTTCCTGGCCCCAGCAATATCAGGTTCATACAAATAAACACATCCTAGTCTTCTCATTTTCCTCAGTCCAACCTCTGAGAATATTTCATTCCCAAAACGCCAGTGTCTAGTTTTTAAAAATCCTATGGACCCATAGTTGCAAAACAGCAACACTGTTTTATAAATGTCTCTATTAGTTATGTTTTTAAAGGGTCACAAGTTTAAAAATCACCTTTAAGGATTTGTTTGACTCTGTAGAAAATGTGGGTATCAATTTGAGGGGGAAATAAGAGTTTTTAAAAACCTGTGCCCCCAGCATGCCTGGGTGGCTCAGTGGTTGAGCGTCTGCCTTTGGCTTACGTTGTGATCTTGGAATTCAGGGATTGAGTCCCACATCAGGGTCCCCACACGGAGCTTACTTCTCCCTCTGCTATGTCTCTGCCTCTCTCTCTCTGTTTCTCATGAATAAATAAATAAAATCTTTTAAAAAAAAAATCTCATGCCCCCTCCATATTCCCTTCATAAAAAATAGTTTTATATATATTTTATGTTTTACTAAATTTTTTGCTGAAGAGCATGGGTTTCCCAAAAATATTGATATTAATACCTTCCTTTGATGTTTGCCTAATAGGCTTATCACAAAAATTTTGTAGAGACAACTTTTTACACTCACAGCAAAAGCAAATGATACTTTCTTTTGACAATTTCTGATGTTCTTGATGCATTTCAGATAAATTTTCTGAAAACTGAATTTTCACAGTCCTATTAAATGTGTAGACTAGGCATTGCATATTAGAAGCCACACAGGGAGGCTCATGGTGAAAGAGAGACTGCCCCTGGCATCCAGAACTTTCTGTGGGAAAGAATAGGCTAAGATAGTGGGGCCTCACAACCACAGGCATGTGGAAGGCTGGAGGAGAGTTAGGGCTCTGGAAGACTGGTCTTAGGAGAAATATAAGACTGGTTAGAATTTGTACTTGGAGACCTGGAGGGAAGGCAAGGAAAAAAGCAGAAGGGTGTACAGAGAGAAAGGCTGAACTTCCAGGTTGGCTCTTCCAGGCATTTTGTGCTCCTGGTTCCTGGGACTGACTTGAAAATCACTAAGTGGTGAAACTCTTCAAGGCTTAGCTCAAATACCGCCTCCTTCATGAAATCTCAGAGCTAATCTACAGAAGGGATTGTCACCTCTGCGTCTTCCAGAATCCAGAGTGTGTCTGTGAGGAGGAGAACAACAAATCACATCTTGTTTATATTCCAGAATCTGTCTTTTACCATGTTACGCTATAGTCATGGCACTCTTCTGCTTACACTGCGTCCAAAGGTTTGGCCTCCTTGGGTTTGATTAGATTGTAATGGGCCTTGTGTGCCAGCCTAAAGGCCATAGACTGTTCCATGGGCTTCGTGGATCCAGAGGAAATCTTTAAAAAGAATCCCAGCCTAAAGTCATACTCGTGTTATGTAAGGATTTTCCATGCAGCAGTGAGCTCTGTGAGCTAAAATGTGCAGAGTCTAAAGACAGATAGGCTAATGCACTAGTCCAAGCAAAAGAGGATGAGGGTAAGACTGCAGACATGGAAGAGAAGAGAAGCAGTTAGATGTGAAAGGAGGCTCACAGATGTGATGGAAGGGACCTAATGAGCTGTTGGATGTGGACCATTTAACCAGTCTAGAACTAGGGGATTCTAGACCCTAATTGTTTGACAGGCCTCTCGGCAACTTGCAAATGTAACCGCAGGCAAGCCTTTTAAACCCCCTCAGTTCTTCCAAAGGTGGAATGAAAAATCACACCTGTAGAGTTATTGTGAGGCTCAAATATGGATTCGTCACAAAGTTATAAAGCAAAATGTAAGCATAAGGTGTTGGTGACAAAGATGAAGGTGGTGATGGTGGTAATTGTGGGAACGGCTGATATTTGTTAGCTGCTTACTGTGGGCCAGGTCCCATGCTAAGCATATTGTCTCGTTTCAACTACCCAGGAGCCCTTTAAAATGTGGATATTTATTATTATTCCTATTTTGCAGATAGGAAAACTGAGGCTTAAAGAGTTTAAGTAATGTGCCCAGGACCATATAGCTAGTAAATGGCTGATACTTCAGATATTGTAATTACTGCTGAAAGCATTCTTTTCCTGCAGGCCGAAATCCTTTAGATTTGGAAGACTTAAGGTTGATAGGTTTTGCAAGAGCCTTTTTATAAGCCTGCATAGAGGGGCACCTGGTGGCTTAGTTGGTAAAACACCTGCCTTCAACTCAGGTCATGATCCCGGGGTCCTGGGATGGAGCCTCCCCTCTCATGGGGGGTGTGCTTCTCCCCCTGCTCCTCCCCACCCAGCTCGTACTCCATCTCTCTCTCTCAAATAAATAAATAAATAAAAATCTTCAAATAAAAATTTTTTAAACTATGCTTAGGACTTTAAAGGTACAGTTCAGTCAGGTACTTTGATAGGCCCTCATTGCCATTTTTTCCCTAAGATGAGGCTGATTATTGATTCCCGGCCTTTTGGCTAAGATCAAGTGTAGTATCTGTTCTTATCAGTTTAGTATCGGATACATCCTCTATCCGAGGACAACATATTAAATGGATTTTTGGAGCAGGGAGATGGAATAGGAGCTTGCTCCATCCACTCCGCGCATCGACCTGGTATTGCAGTACTTCCCGGAACGGTGCACCCCCACCCACAAAAAAAATAAAATAAAATAAAATAAAATAAAATAAAATAAAATAAGGCTGATTATAATTTTTTAAATCCTCTATTCTAGGCCCATAAAGAGAGGGGATATTCTGCCCCCAGAAAAAGGCCGAGAGGTTGCCAAGGAACTTGGCATACCGTACTATGAGACAAGCGTATTTGACCAGTTCGGCATCAAGGATGTGTTTGACAATGCAATCCGAGCAGCGCTGATTTCTCGCCGACACCTGCAGTTCTGGAAATCTCACCTAAAGAAAGTTCAGAAACCTTTACTTCAGGCACCATTCCTACCTCCAAAAGCCCCTCCACCAGTCATCAAAGTTCCAGAATGTCCCTCCACGGGGACGAGCGAAGCTGCCTGTTTACTGGACAATCCTCTGTGTGCCGATGTCCTGTTCATCCTTCAGGACCAGGAGCACATCTTTGCACATCGAATTTACCTCGCTACCTCCTCTTCCAAATTTTATGATCTTTTTTTAATGGAATGTGAAGAAACCCCAAATTCGAGTGAAGGAGCTGGTGAGAAAGAGAAGCAGAGCCGGGATTTCCAGGGGCAGGCATTGAGCCTTAACCCGGACGAGGAAAGGGAGGAAGGTGCCCCAAGGACACTTCAGACCAGTCAGTGGAAGTCCTCGAGCCAGAGCCTGTCCCAACAGGAGAGTCTGGGGCTGGAAGCTGAGAGCTCAATTCCAGAGACGCAGACTTTGTCAGGCTGGAGCAAGGGGTTCCTTGACATGCACAAGGAGATGCAAGTCAATCCCGTCTCGAAGCGGCTGAGCCCCATCACCGTGGTCAGAATGGACTCATCCGTCCAGCCAGGCCCTTTCCGGACCCTGCTCCAGTTCCTTTATACGGGACAACTGGATGAGAAGGAGAAGGATTTGGTGGGCCTGGCTCAGATTGCAGAGCTTCTAGAGATGTTTGATCTGAGGATGATGGTGGAAAACATCATGAACAAGGAAGCCTTCATGAACCAGGAGATTACCAAAGCATTTCACGTCAGGAAGGCCAATCGGATAAAAGAGTGTCTCAGCAAAGGGACATTCTCAGGTAAGTGGGTCCAATGGTAAAGGCATCGATCCCTTTGGTCTTGTTTCATCAAACATTAGCCATACACGAGTAGGGGAGAGAATAACCATCACTAACATGTATAAATGCTTATTTTTTTCATGTACCCCTCTAGCTTGCACATATCCACCTATTTAATTCTCATCAGATTTAAGAGCTAGATGTTTTTCCGTTTTGCAGATGGGGAAACTGAAGGACAGAGAGGTTAGGTAACTTGCCCCGGGTTATATAGGTAGTAAACGGTAGAGCCAGGATTTGCACGCAAGCTCCCCTCTAAAGCACCAGTGCTTCTCATAGCTAGGCCACACGACCCCTGAGCCAGAGCCAGCACCAGAGCCAGTTGGCTTGATGCTCACAATTCCCTTTCAGGGTCCTTTCCCTGACCAAGTCTACTCTCTCCACTGACGCTTTGGCCTGGAAATCCTTGAGGTGATTTTGGCAACTCTCCTGCTATCAGGAGTGCCTCATTTGTCCACCTCCCCTCCTTTTCTTTCCCACACTCCCTTACCCTGCTCTTCTATATTTTCCTCTCCTCTTCTTTGTCCTTGATAACGATGTTGTCCGCTGCCCACAGCATCTTCACATAATTGCTTTACAGACTTTTACTAACTTCTGAAATTGCCTTTGTGTGTGTGTGTGTGTGTGTGTGTGTGTGTGTGTGTATTTCATTGTAAAAATTTAACTTTCTGACTTTGTGGACACTTATGTGGACACTTCTCTTTCATCCTTTATCTTTCATAATGCCTGTCATGATAATACACATTTAGTACTATACATTTAGTCATCAGTTACTGAGTCTGTTCAATAATTTTAAAGTTTATAAATAATACTTACTTGAAACGTTGACCATCATGAAACAGAAGCCATCCTGAAAGCTAATGAAAAGCAGTGTTACAAACCTGCAGTAAATTAAACAATGGACCTTAAAGGAAATGAATTGAATCACCTTCCCCTTAATGCAGAGGCATAATGACCAAATACAGTGTGGAGCTTCAAGTGGATTGTCTATTAAAAAAAAAAAAACTAAATACAATTTAGAGATAACTGGAAAATTTTGAATATGAACTAGATATTGGATGATATTAGGGAATCATTGCTAATTTTCTTAGACGTGATAATGATTATCTAGAAGAGTGCTCTTATTTTTAGAAAACTCTTGATAGTTTGAAGTGTAATGCTGTTTAAAAATGTCTACACAAATATATATATATCCAAATATACATGTATATATACATATGCACACGTATTCACTACACACAAATGCACACATACACATAAAGCTAAAGCAAATGAGGCAAAATACTAACAATGTACTATTTCTTCCACTGTTTTTATTATGTTTGAAATTTTTCAGAGTATGGAGAAAGAAAAATATTCCTTTCCTTTGTGTTACTGTATGGTTCAGAGAATTTGTGCTGGGATCTTAGGTGCAATTTTAAATGTTTACCCCTTGATCCTTGGATGGCATAGAAGGAATTGGCAGTTCCAGAGGTGGAGGTTGATACAAAATCACGAAGGAAAGATACGGAAGAGAGGAGCGTGAGATGTAGGTTGATGAACAAGGCAGACTCAGCCGAGCTGGCTCACGGTTATGTTTCCTCAATCCTTGGGCAGATGTGACATTTAGGTTGGATGATGGAGCCATCAGCGCCCACAAACCGTTGCTGATCTGTAGCTGCAGGTGGATGGCTGCCATGTTTGGGGGCTCATTTGTGGAAAGCGCCAACAGCGAGGTATGTGCCTTCTGAAAAGCCTAAGTGGTATCTTCATGAACGTGTGTGTGTTTAATTAGATGACTTCAGTTCTTCAACTGTTTCCATGAACGAGTTCCTTAGGCAGTGCTAAAGTGTCAGTTAGCCTCTTTTTTTTTTTTTTATTGGAGTTCAATTTGCCAACATATAGCATATCACCCCGTGCTCATCCCATCAAGTGCCTCTTAATTTTGCAGTTACAAGGAGCTGTTGACTGTTGCTCACTGTTTTCATTTGTAAAACAGGATCAGCTCTACCTTTTAACAAATGTCACCAAGGGAGATACTATCAAAATCATATACAATAGGGGCAGAATCTGTCTTCCAGAAACTTCCAGAAGCTTCTTCAATCATGGAAGTCCTGGGCTCAGCTGAGCCCCTGCCCAGACAACGACCTTAAGAAGCCACATCCTTGGCCGCAGTCTTCCCCTCTGCCCTGCCCGGTCAGGGACAGGGACGCGCTGATGGTCTCCTTGAGCTATAACACTCGCTGAGGCTCTGCCCTGACTTGCCTCCTCCAAGGGTTTGTTACCTGGAAGGAAACAGTAATGGAGCAAATGATCACTCCTCTGAACACTCCTCTCTTAAGTCTAGTGGAAGCCACTGAGCCACTTCTCCGACACTGGCCCTGTCTCCAGAGGAAGGATATTCTTAGAGCAGAGTGAGCAGTATCTTGAAGACCCTACATGTTCATCTTTTTTACAAACTCGGTTGGAAAAGAAAGATAAATTCCAATCAAGCACTTCTAACTTTAGTCTAGAAGAGCAAGCATTTTTGTTGAGTTTCGAAAGTATTTTTTAACCATCTTTTTTTAAAAAAACCGCGGGGACACCCCATCAAGTTTATTGTCCTAAGAGCTTTGTTTTGCATATCTCAGCATCTCTCCACACTTTTAAAAGAAATAAAGAAAACAATAGCTAACTTTTCGAAAGGGGCACTCACACCAGAAATCTGAGCACTCCCATTGTGACCCAGGAGCCTGCATTTGCATCCCCAAGTAGGGAAGCAGAGTCACAAGCAGGGAAGGCTGGGGCAGAGCAGGTCACTAGGCCACCTCCTGCTTCCAGAACAAACTGCAGCTGCTCCTAAACCAACCCCCAGCAAAAGGCTGGCTGCTGTGTGAGGCAAAAAGTGTTAGAATTATTCCGATGACCTCTCTTGGTGTCTACCAGCCTTTATGAATCAGGAGGTTCTCTGCTGTAACTAACGAATTCGTTCCTGTGCCATCAGACGGGTTTCAGCGCCGCCGTGTCACTGAGACTACAGCTGCCTACACAGTGGAAGCTGCCCAGTGAAGGATGTGGGGCTCAAGTCCCAAGTCCTCCACTTCCAAGCTGTGTGGTCTTGGGCAAGCAACCACATTTCTGAGCTCCAGTCTGCCTATCTGGAAAGCATGATAATAACCCACAGTGTGGTAGTGAGGTGTAAAGGTCAATACTTGCAAATCACCCCGTGAGCATTAAGTAAATGTAGCCTCCATTCGTCTTATTTTGATGTTAGTAGTGTTATTACTCTTTCACTCTTACTTCCGAGAAATTTTGGGGAAGCCACTGACTAATAAAACTTCATCCAAATGGCATTTCACTTACTTGAGTAATCTCCAGAGATAAAGGGCCTGGAAGCTTGCTTCCCTTATTTTTCCAGCTCACTGAAATGTGTGCTCATTGTGCAGCAAGTGCTTTGCCGTTAACCAGCAGAGAAGTTGATCAAGGTCAGGAACCCAGGCACAAAGGGACACTGTCAGAGCTGACCTCACAAATGCTAATCCCCTTTATCCCTTCCCAGAATGGACCGTAATCGTCTCCAGATTAAAATGTGCAGGAGAGGTGACCAAAACAAAAACTTGGCAGCGAATGTGAATGCACACATATATGGTTAACAGCCTCTCCTGGAGAGGCCACCTGTTTAGCACTCCCCCTAGAAAGGCTAGGGCATTAGAGCTGTAGCTAAGGCTTCATGGGTATGGAGAGGTTCTACCCAGCTTAGAAGACAGAGACCAGGGAACCCAAGCAACCAAAGGTCTATGCCAAATTCCTTTAGCCAATGTATCAAGAATGCCATGAGCTGTTGACATGTGTGCCCCTGCCTGCCCCTTCTCTGGATTTCCCATGTAGACTTAAGGGTTATGTTGTTATGAACCCTAGTCTTGGCTTGACCTTGAGCAAGCAACTGATCCTCTCCAACCTTGTCTCCTCCTCTGTAACATGGGGATAATGAGAGAACCTTCTTCAAAGGGCAGATAAGTCATGAGGGTACATGTGTAAACATAGAATTTGCTGCTTGGAACATACAAAGCTCAAGAAATATTGGTGACTGTTGTCCTGAAGAATTCTTGTTAAATTCTTTCCATGAGGGATTAAAAATCTTTGTCCTCTGAAAACCCTAAGTTAAAAAGCCCCCAGTTCCCTTCCTAAACTAGCAAAGTGTGGTTAGAGGGGTCATGGGGGGTGGGGAGGAACATCAGTTAAATGCTCAGTAAATATTCCATGACTGAAACGGCTTGTATTAGCACTTGGGATCTGTCCTTTCTAGGGCATCTGTTAACTCTTTACTATCCTGTGAAAATCTGACTTCCCCTCAAAATTCAGCCCTTTTTTTTTTTGCATTAATAGAATTCTCATGCATATCTAAAAAAGGAATAAAATATACATTGATGTTACTTTAACATTTTTTTGTCATTTAAGAAGCCATTGTATCTTACTTATATTTTTCTCATTACTTTTAATGTAGCAGTAAGCATAATTCTCTCCCCAGAGGTACTCAGCAAGTGGTTCATTAAAAATGCATGCCTGGGTTGTAGTAAGCAATGCTCTGGATCTGAAATACTTTCTCATTCTCTATGAGACCGTCTCTAATTATAAGCCTAATAGTCTGAGCTGATCTTCACAATTAAAATTTTAAACCAACGAAACTGGAATATGGAACGTTGTTTAGGATAGCATTATATTCTCTTTGCTGACTTTTCTTTTAAGCTCAATCCAGCAGGTAGGATGCCAATTCTTAATTCTATCTCTTATGTAGCTTTATTTATATTATTTTTCAAAGTTCTATGAAACGTCTCTCCATTGTTACACATAACATTGAAATCACAGAAACAGACTTTAAAAAGAAAATGAGAGAAAAGGTGCAGGTTCTGAATGTGGTATTCATTTATTCTCATTCACTGTAAAGGTCCCCTAGCATTATTTACCCAGGAAAGCTGTCCTTCAAAAAACTGTTAGCATCATGTTACACAAGATGGAAAGAGTAAGTCATGAAGGATTACAAACATCAGAACACTCCAAAGACATTAGAAGTATTGGGGCAAGGCTGCTTACAGGAGTCTGTCATTTTGCTGCCAGAAATAATTTCTTTTCACTTAGGATGTTCATTTTACCATGACTTAGAACATACTCTTACCAAAAAAAATGCTAATATCTTCAAACTCCAGAGTCTTAGTGAAGAAGAAAAAGCTGTAGGTATCACCTCTTCCAAATCCCCCACCGCACACACCATTTAACAGATGAAGACACTGAGGGTCAGGGAGGGTAAATGATTTGCCAAAGGTCACACTCATTTTAGTGACAAGCCCCTGGGCCTGCACCAGCCTCTGGCCTTGTCAGCCAAGCCATTATTTTCCAAAACAGCAGATATCCCCATAGCTGAGAGAGCAGGTGTTCACAGAAAGCTCTGGGATATTTTATATTTATGATCACTAGCACTTACAACTTTGTAAAATATATATGCTTTCACTATCAAAATGTTCCAAATTTTGAAGTTTCAGAACTTAACCTCCAATTATCTGGAAAATTTTACTAACTCAATCATGATCTGTATAAGATAAATCTATGTGTATGTAAGCATATACATATGTAAGCATATACGCAAGTATAACTGATATTAGATTCACTGGATTAGCAATTAATTATACTACTATGGCTTCTTTATTTTAAAATAATATCAGTAAGAGTTTCTACTTGCCAAGTTCTGTCTATTGTCAAGGTCATGCTAGAAACTTGAAATGATGACAGTTGTTAAATCCTTGATGGTAATAACCCATGCAGCTTATTTACCAAATCATAATTGTTTTCATTGACTATGTCTGAAAGGAGGTGGGTATGTGATTTTCTTACTATTTCTAGGATGGTTTGGAGGCCTTCCCTTTGATACATTAATAGAAATCTCTATCTGAAATGATATTCTGGGTCACCTGGGTGGCTTAGCAGTTGAGGGTCTGCCTTTGGTTCAGGTCATGATGCCGGAGTCCCGGAATTGAGTCCCATATCGGGCTCCCTGCAAAGAGCCTGCTTCTCCTTCTGCCTATGTCTCCCTCCCTCCCTCTCTCTCTCTCTCTCTCTCTCTCTCTCATGAATAAATAAATAAAATCTTTTTTTAAAAAAAGAAAGGATATTCTTTCTGAGGTGGCTGGTGGCTGTGCAGGAGGATGATATAGATTGTTATAGCTTAAATGATTCTGGAACCATGACACTAGAATGCCTTGGCCATGAACCCCATGTAGATTGTGGAGGTAATAATATATATGTAATGAGAAAGATTAGATATATAATATAGATATAATCATGTGTGATACAGAATTAATCAAATATAATACATAATTATCTTTATATGGTGTATGGAGGTTTATTAAGTACCAGAAATAGGAAGTTAATAACTGTTCATTCTTTTGTGCTTAGAAATCTAATTCTTAAAAACTGTTAGTGAAATATGGTACTTTATTGTACTGTGACCCAAACCTCTGCTTCCTTGCCATGAAGGGTTTCTTGTATTGCACAGCGATTCTGAGCATAGACCTTAGAATTATACTCCTTAGGTCCAAATCCCAGCCACTTACTGGCTCTATGACCTTGAACATGGGACTTACCCTCCATGAATCTCAATTTCCTTATGTGTAAAATGGCAAATATAATAGTTTTTCCTCTTAGGGAGAATGTAAGGATCAGATTAGATAATGTGTGTGGGAAGCTTAGCACAGTACCTTGTATATAGGCCTTCCATTCAGGTTACCGTATCACCATCATCATCCCAGTAGTCAATGGCAACGATACTGTTCTGTACTATACAAGGGCCCATCTTGTGGGGTTAGTTTGAGTCCGTGTGCTGCTAATCTGTGCACATCCTCATTGATCCATCCCTGGCTCTAGGGAACTCCAGCATGTATCAATATTGGCAAGATCTACAAGTGCTCAGGAGGTCTCAAGATTAGGTAAATCCTATAAAGGAGAGTTTATCATACCCAACCAACTGTTCCCCCACAGGTAAAGATTTCTTTGGCTTCTCAGAATCTACTGATAACCTGATAATATTCCAAAAATTTGGAATCTATGGTCCTGCGAAAGGTCCCTTCGGTTTTCACCTGAGTGTCACCCTGGACTCAGCTCCCTCCTGACTCAGCAGCTGTACCTGAAGTGGCAGCCAATCAATCAACCGACTGAAGCACCGACCAACCAACCGACAGACCACAGTTGGCGAAGAAACAAAACCACCCCGGTCTCCTTTGACATTCCTCATGACACACTTCTGCAATCATACTGAAAACCAAAACCCACTGTTCTCAATGGCAGTATCTACCTTCTTTCTGCAACTCCCACCCACACCACCACCCCCTCCCTTGCTGGCTTCCTTATTAATTCCTTCCAAGGAGAGACCTTCCCCACCCCCCTGCACCTGCCCTGTGGTTCTGCCTTTCCCTCCCCCACCCCCCCCTGCTTGCACGCCCTTCTCCTTCAGAGCAACCCACTCTAGTCTTGCCCGACCCCATCCTATCTCACAAGGGGGTCCCTGCACCAATTGCTGGATTATCTCTGTGCACTTCTCTTGGCTGACTTTCTCCTGCTGAATTCAGGATAGGTTACAGAAAAAGAAATTCCCTATTTCACAACAAACATGCTGGTATTCTATCCATCTTTAAAAATTAAAACAAAAAAAAAAAACCTTAGAAATAAAAAAAAAAAAAAAATAGGAAAAATAATGAAGTGTGTATCTTGTGTTTGCATATATTGGTAGAACGTTGGAATCAAGCCAGTCAGTGTGGCAACTGAGGTGGTTGCTCATCCTCTGTTTTGACATCTTAGAGAGCAGGGCTCTATCGTGTGTCAGCAACAGTGGGGTTTGCAGCTCCCCCCAACACCTGTCATATTGCCCAGGAGATTTCTTTCCCCACAATAGAGTATTAGAAGGTACTTGGCAAGGAGAGCCCATAATGTCATCATACATTTACAGCCCATTTGTCTGATTTATAAGTCCAAATAGCCATTTAAAAATTCCAAATCAGGCTTTGTCAGGCAGCCCCACTCTTTTGTCATCTACAAATCAAACGGTTATGTTTAAAGCAGTAAATAGCGAATGACTTCTACGTACAGCCTCAGAGCAGGTGTCCCAGACTCGCCAATATCAAATCGTATGGTTGGGATATTTATAAGCAGTATAGCTTGAAAATGTACCCACTGCTTTCTTCTGCAGAACTTAGCTTTTCAAATAACATTTCAGGTATATCTCCCGAACATAAACAAGATGTCAATGCAAGCAGTATTGGATTATCTTTATACCAAGCAGTTGTCACCTAACTTGGACCTGGACCCACTGGAATTAATTGCCTTGGCAAACAGATTTTGCCTGCCACACTTGGTTGCCCTTGCAGGTAAGTCTGACGACTCAGGACCATGCACTGCCTGACTGTCAAATTTATCAAAATCACATTTAAACAAAAATAACATTTCCAGGAAATAAAAAATAATTTTTTATCACCCAATAGAGGATGTCTTGTGCAGGGTGATATGAATTGATCAAATGTATCAGACAACCCAATTCAGTTCCACAAATATTTCTTAAGCACCTACTTTGTGGTAGGCCCTGTAGGAGGATGCAGTTATCAAGATGAGTAATGCATGACCCCTGCCCTTGAGACCCATGCTCTGTCTATGCACTCTGCCTCATTTGTGGGCCATGGAATTTAAAATAAAACTATTATGTCCATATTATCCCCATAATGTGTGCTCGGGCCCAGTCTTCAAGAAAGACACAGTAGGAGGCAGTGGTTAAGAATATAGGCTACAGAACCAGATTGTTCAGGTTCACATCCCAACTCCACCATTTACTGGCTGGATGACTTCACACTTAACCACTCTGTCTCTGCTCTCTCTCTCTCTTTAGAATGGGGATCATGTTATTCTACCGTAGAGTTGTTACAAAGATTAAGGAGTTAAGATATATATAAAGTTCTCAGAACAGTGTCTGGCACCTAGTAAGCATTATGTAAGTGGTTTTTTTAAAGCTATTTTAGAAAATGTTCTGACATTGTCAAGAGCATTTTGGGAGACAGAAAAAAAAGGGGGACTTGGCTTCACTTCCCAAAATCTTATGCATCATTTCTGGATTTGTTCAGTGGTTAAGCTGAAACAGGTCTAAATAGGATATGTGTATTCACATACTTTTTTCTTAAATATAAAACTTCACCTTCATTTACCAGAGGGGTCAGTTAGCAGTCTGCGTGTTTGTCACTGCATTATCTGACCCCTGTTAACCGTGAAAGCAGAAGTAGTGCCAGTTTTGTGCATTGGCCTACCTGTCCCCAGCACACGGAAAAGTGTCTGAGCATATTAGCTTCCCAATAAGTAACTGTTGAATCATTAAGTAAATGAAAATGAATGTTTGAACAAACCAACTGGTCATATCTGCACTTGACCTTTTGGCAGTGTCTTTAGAAAAAAAGGTATTTCTCTGGACTCCAGGTTTCTACTACACTCATCCAACTGGAGCTCAAAGTCCTCTTCTTGCCTTACCTCTTCCCCCATTGGATAGAAAGAGATCATTGAAGCATTGCTATGGACTTTTTTAAAAATGCTACTAACCAAAACACCCGAAGTCACAGATCCAGAAGAGTAAACAGCTTTTTAAATGTTAACTCTAAGAGGCCATGATGGGCAGTTCCTTTTTTCAGAAGTATGGGTTCTGATCCATTGGTCTATCCAGCTTGTACAAGTATTTATCCTTTGAGAGGATGAATTTGATTTTTTTTTAATAGAAACAATTTGGAGCCAAATCTGTTGAACAAGGTTTGTGATTGAACTCAGTGCCATTTTTGTTTAAATATTAAATATGGTGATAAAAACATGAGACTGACTTCATGAAAGGAACTGAACCAAGGAGAGGTCCTTTTGTCACCTACAGACCTCTATGTATGTTTCCTTTTGTTATTAAGTGCTATTGTTACTACTGTGATTAATATGCAGCTGCCTAAGCTGATCCCTTTAATTATTTATAGTGTTTGGTAAGTATAGAGTATTCAGAACATAGTTTTTAATCAGAACATAGTTTTTTTTTTTTAAGATTTTATTTATTTATTCATAGAGACACAGCTAGAGAGAGAGAGGCAGAGACACAGGCAGAGAGAGAGGCAGGCACCATGCAGGGAGCCCGATGCGGGACTCGATCTGGGGTCTCCAGGATCACACCCCGGGCTGCAGGCAGCACTAAACCGCTGCGCCACCGGGGCTGCCCAGAACATAGTTTTTAAAAATCAGTTTCTGGGGTGATTTTTGCAAGCCAAAGTGTTAAATGAATAACAAGAAAAGTTGTTACCTAAAATTAAGAAGCCCAATGACTTCTTTGGAAAATGTGGTTCCAAATAGTTCTTTGTCAATCCAGCTGATGAAAGCTGTGCCAAAGAAACCATTAAATCTAGATATCGTATTGACCAGATAGAGGCGTGCTGACTAGCAGGTGCGTAGACCAGAAGAAGGTCAGCAGGACTGGGACAATGTACTGGATTAGAACAACAGATTCAATGCTAGAGGTGAAAAGAGTGCCTTGATCTCAAGGAGGTAGGAATGTGGGCCTAGCCTGTCCCCACAGATGTCAATCCTAGAAGCGGGGACAGCCCACACAGAGGCAAGAGACCACTCAGTCTCAGAACCACAATTTAAGTTCAGCTTAGGAGCCTTGGACACAGCTCCCAGGCAGAAGTGGCCCTCCCAACTAGATTTTTGTTACTTCTGGTTGAAGTTCCCCCAGTTTCTAGAATCTAAGAGGCTGAACAATATGTTACCCATCTGCAGCTGTTGAGAAAGACATCTGTATTCACATTTGTAATTCCCCATATGGATTCATTCATCTGTTACTCAGTCCTTCCACTGTCAGAGATTATTGAGAATTGGAGTGATGAGTGGGCAAACTGTCAAACAAGAAGAGACTAAGGAATTTCGAGGACTCTAGGAAGGCACTGGACGGTCTGGAGCAGCACCATCCAATAGAACTTTCTGCAATGATGGAAATGTTCTGTGTCTGTGTTGCCCAATACACATGAGACTGTTGAGCACTTCAGTGTGACTAATGTGGCTGAGGGCATGAATTTTTAATTTTATTTAATTTTAAGTGAAGTTTCAATCAGCTCATGTGGCCTATAGCTCCTGTACTAGACAGTAAGGATCTAGAGGGCTCTGGCTATTTCAAAAGTGTGAGCAAGTGTCCCAGAGTCATTGGTTCAATGGCCAGTGACCAGAACTTTCCATGCTGAAAGGCCACCCATCACAATGGGCTCTGAGTTCAGTTCAGATGGCGGCCAGAGCTGGCTCCCATATTCCTCCCCTCTTAGGTGGTTCCAGACCAGTCTCTCTAGGTGAGAGGTCTGGCTTACAAGGATATGGTTCAACTTTCTCCTGTTCTCTCTCTCTTCCCTAGAGCAGTATGCTGTTCAGGAGCTGACCAAGGCTGCGATGAGTGGTGTGGGCATTGATGGGGAAGTGCTCTCGTATTTGGAACTGGCCCAGGTCTGTAACAATTTGCCTTTCACCTTTTAAATGTGTTCAACCAGTTCATTTAATGCTGATAAAACATTCCGCTGTTGCATCTGTCTAAATAAAGATGTCACCACTGAGTCACAGAGGGCCCTGTGTACACTGAGAAGATCTGAGAGTTTCACGTTTCATGCACCATTCACCCTGCTGGGCTTCGTTTGAGAAAACAACAAGGACCCTACCCCACGCCAGCCCCATTGTCCCCCGAGGCACCAGCTTCACATGTGGGAGAACAACGTGGGGCATGATAGGGGAAGGTTTTGTCTCTCCTTGTTTGAATTCTTGGACACATATTGGCCAAGATCAGACAGTTTCTAGAACTCCACGAAGCTCTGTAATACCCTCCATCTCACTGCAGCTCTCTTGGGCTTTTCCAAAATCAGTATTTGTTAATATCAATATTGTGATTCCATAATCGCGGCACACCCTTGCACTGTTCCAGAGAGGCCCCAAGATCCAGCCTCAGCGTTGTCACAAATAACTTTACTCAAGGCACAAAGCTAAGCTCTGCCGCAGCTTCCTTAGCTGTAGAGAATGGAGATGATAACCCAGGTCCTGACAACCTTACAGGTTATTTTGAGAATCAAGTGGGAGAGAATGTTCAAGAAAGAGCAGGGAAGAGTAGAAGCCCTCTCATGGGTGCAGGATGCTTACTTCGTCCCTGACATAGACTCCATGACAATGAGGTGACACCCTCATTGGGTGAATGGAGGGGAGGAATGAAGAAAAAATTCTTCAGTTCTCTCTCCAGCCCACTGGGTTTGTCTTTGTTCTCTCTCTCTGCGAGGGCTGTGGTTTACTAAGTCTTAGGGCTGTGGTTTACTAAGTCTTAGATCCGGTGATTTAAATGGATCTTTCTCAGTTCCAGAGAGAGGAGGGAGGCAAGTAGTAGGCCCTGTTGCCATTCCACCCATGGCCATAGGAATGGCTCGGATTCAAAAGGGGAAAAGGCTGAAGAGGACTTTATAGCAACCTGCTCTTTTTGACTTACTGTGCAACAAGTATTTGTGGTTTTCTCCCCACACATCCAGCACTGTGCTAGACAAAAGGACACATGGTTATAAATGGCAGATTCTCTGCCCTTGGGGCAATCATAGACAGTGAGAGAAATAGAAACAAACATTATTAAAATCTAGTGTGAAAAACACCTTAACAGAGGTTACAGTGAAAACCAACAACAAAGAACACCTATTGCAGTAAGATCAGCAAAAGGCCCCATCAAAGTTGGTTGTCCACATTTGGAATTTGAGGTCTTTCAAAACAGGTCTGGGGCCCAGTTCATGACTTGTGCTCTCTCCATAAGTATTCCTCCTGGAGAAAAGCAAATGACCCAGAATTGCATATATGGCCAGTCTACTTGAGGCAATGATTTGCAGTTGTGTCTGTTTGCTCTGGGTCCCTGCCCTGACAAGCCTTGGCAGGAAGAGTTTAAGATGGAGCCTCCCATGTCTTAGCTCATTCATTAGACCTTAGCCTAGTGGCATGCTGGGCTTAGTTAACAATCAGGTTGGGGACAGTGGCACCCTGATCTGTTGCATTTTCCAGTTTCATGGTATAAATACCCCTGTCTGACCAGTTTTAACATCATAAAATTGCTGACCTCAGAGTAGGGAAGATATGTGCACAGTTGACTCTCTTGGGCAGGTACAAGCCAACTCCAGGACACCAATGCCCTAATCTTACTTTCAGAAAGAAATCTGATATCAAGAGAAATTGGAAGTGGGGCACCTGGGTGGCTCAGTGGTTGAGCGGCTGCCTTTGGCTCAGGTCATGATCCTGGGGTCCTGGTATCAAGTCCCACATTGAGCTCCTCATGGGGAGGCTGCTTCTCCCTCTGCCTGTGTCTCTGCCTCTCTCTGAAGAAACACTTCTCATGAGTAAATAAACTCTTTAAAGGAGAGAGAAAGAGAGAGATTGAAAGGATCAGTAAAAATTGTCTATAATGTCGAGGTTGCAATTCTCAGAACTTCTTGAGTTTTTTTCTGAGGACTTCAGCTTTTATATGGGCCTTTGTTCAGCAGAGATGTGGGCCCCAAAGGAAGCAGCCTGTGAGGTATCAGGGTTCCACCTGATCAAAGAAACCTCAGGACCAACACACTGAATGGATGTCTGAGAAGGAAAGGACAGAGTGTGGGGTGGGGGAAGACTTGCCAAATTTGGGGAGGAATGGGACGTGACTGTTGAATTTTGAGCACCAAGTCTGTTTTGGTCACGGCTGCCTCAGCTGCCACCTCCCCGAGCATCTGCTCAGAAAGGAGATGTTGTGGAGCATCGGGTCCCTGCCACCCTGCCCACACCACCCGCTCTTATGTAACCGAAGGACAGGTACGCGGACGGTCATACGGTCTGCAGTCTCCTCTTTCAGATCCTTGGCCTCCGCAAGCCGAGCTCTGACATGCGACACGGAGTGCTCTGTGGCCGAGGCTCCCTTAACCAGAGTCAGTGTCGCTGCTCTGCTGCCGGCTGGCACCTTCCAAAGGCCACGGTCATTTATCACTAGTGGGCCAGTGCGGGGGGAGGCTGGGAGGCAAGGAGTGTTTTCAGCTCCTGATTTGATACAGTGAGTATTTTGGGTGCACCTGTCACAGGGGTAAGGAAGAGGTGTGCCAAACGCTATATTTGGCTGGGGTCGGGGCCACAGCCAAAGTCAAAACAGTGTAGTCAAAACAAGAGGTTGATGGAATCAGTCACGCGGGCCCTTTATCTCTGTCACCCCAACGGTGGCTTACTGTTTCTCGGTGGCCCCCCTTTAGAAAGCAGGAGTCTGACTCCCTTTTGGTCACTTCCCTGTAGTTCCACAACGCCCACCAGTTGGCCGCCTGGTGTTTGCACCACATCTGCACCAACTACAACAGTGTTTGTTCCAAGTTCCGCAAGGAGATCAAATCGAAGTCCGCAGGTGAGACTGTGGGTTCCCAGGTGGCCTGTTCTCATGGCCTCTGAACGAAGCATTGACCCTCTGTGCCCTTGAGCAGGTCTGTGGGCAGCAGGCAGCTCAGGGAAAATAGGCTTGTGGTCACACGCCTAGGCATGACCCAAAGAATTGTGGGTTTGGGGTTCTCTTTTTGAAGAGCTTCATAGCTGGAGGATTGGGTGGAGTGGGGTTCAGGGTTCCCTGCCACAGGGCACACTGGGCTCACCCTTATCCGAGGAGGCATGCCGAAGGCAAGCTCACACTCTGAAATCGAGTGGTCGTGGGCTCAGGTACTCTGTGCACAGCTACTTCTAGCAAGTGATTCTAACTCTCGAAAGTGGAGCGTTGCAATCTGCAAATGGTCCTACCCCTACCCTAATCCCTCCACGCTGGGTTGTCGGGACAGGGTGTCCAAGAGCAGATACGAGAAGCAGCTGGGCACAGAACCTAGAATGTAGAAGCAATCCACGAATGACGGGTGTTACCATCTGCATCTTTCCTTCACCAGACAACCAGGAGTACTTTGAGCGGCACCGCTGGCCCCCCGTGTGGTACCTGAAGGAAGAAGACCACTACCAGCGAGTGAAAAGAGAACGGGAGAAGGAAGACATTGCACTAAACAAACATCACTCGAGACGAAAGTGGTGCTTCTGGAATTCGTCTCCAGCAGTCGCCTGAGGAGGAAGAGATAAAAATGAGTAATCTGACGCACCACTTGTTAAAAGCACTACTGTAAAATTAGTCTTATTATTAGAGATAAGTTGTAGTTCAGGTTTCAGGCACTGATCTTCCTCCACTTCCGTGCATTTCTCCTTGTTGGGATCAAAGCACAAGCTCCCCATCTATGAGCCTGGACAAAAAAGGGAAGCTGACACTCACAGCATTCCTTAAACTTATATGTATGTTTTTTGTTAGAAGGCTTAATAAACTTTAGTCCGTCACTTCGTTTCTTTTTATACAAAGGAAGACAAAAAAAATCCAGCTTTCATGTTTCAAATTCCAAATTGGAAAATATTTTTATATGGTCTCTTGTATTTTGTTGAAATGAAAATACTGTGTATTACTTTATTTTACAGGCCACAAATTAACCATGAAGTCGCCCTGTGATTCTCTTTGCCCACATGACCACCAGGCATTATTACATAATGAGAGGGTTATCCTCTCGTTGTGAAGTGCAGGGTTGGAATGAAATTCCCCCAAGCGCAAGTTAGAGAGTGTTTAATCTTTGTTCTGCCGAATAACCCTGGTGTAATTACCAAGTCAGCTCCAAGACTGTGTATTTACAACATTTGCCGTGTAAGTGCTAGTAATTATATGGTTATATGTGCCATGTAAAATATAGTGATATCAAGTCTTCTGTTGTTTAAAATGTCCAGATTCAAAAGGATAATCTTTATAATCATTAGAAGGGCTTATTAAATCCCAGCAGTATCCAGGGCAAACCCACCGGGGGACCCGAACACACGAGACGCCCTCAGAGCACCAGTGTCTGAGTGGCTGTGTGAGGCTTTGCGTCTCCCGGTGTCCCTGGGTCTTGCCATGCTTCTGCGTGCAGATTCTTCAATGACTTGAACTGAGATGGGCAAGGGAAGGGATCCCCAGACTTTGTCCCAATCATCGGCAGGCTTGTCACATCTCACCCACGGAAACAGGCTTCTCAGGTCTCTTACCTGCAGCCAACTTCACTTTGTAAGACACGCATTTTTAACTCTTCCCAGGGAAAATTCATGCCACTGTAGAAGCAGGCTGAGGCAGACCACCCACCCCTGCCGAAGGTCAGCGGGGCCTGTGAAGGCGTAATGCTGGAGGCTGGGTCGTCTGGGGTCCCTGCATTCTCCAACGCAGACAGGAACCTTATTCCAAGAGTCTAGGAAATGGTGCTATTGTTAGTCTTGACCCTTTGTTGTTCTGAGTTTTCAGTGTTAAAACGGAAAGTATTGAGCAGGGGAGCTTCAGAGAGGCAGGCAGCCGTTGCTTCTCTACACATTAAAATGCTACAGCACTCATACGGGGCATTTTAAGGCCACAGCTCCATACCTGCTGTGGGATGTGGTGTGGCGGGGGCTGGGGCTGATTTTGTTGGGAGGTCAACAGGGGATGCTAAAGGCTGTTGATTTTTTTTTCTAGCTTTCGAAAGTTGGAAAAGAGACAGTTGAGTCCAAACCCCACTATTGACAACCATACGCATTTGAAAATCTATCCAGATTACAGATGGACATTTATTACTGGCAGTGGATATACACCAGATCCAAGATTTTGGAGAGGCTCAGAAATGCATTCACAGCCTCATGGCAAAGGAGAGGGCAGTAGAGTAGAAATGGATGGTTGTAAATGCATCTACCTTAAGTTTTGGTCCATAGTGTTGTAAATCATTAACAGGAGGAGAAAGGAGACAGAATGAGAGGATAAATGTCAAGACTCAGGAAGAATTGACATATATCCCATCCTAAAATGATAGAAGTTGAGTTTTTAGTGAGTGGTCAGAGTTGAATTTATACAACCAAAGTTCCCACGTGATTGTAATCTTGCCAAAACATAATGGACACATAAATGAACCTGGGGTATAAGCAATAATATCCACTAGTGTTTGTTATCAGCTACTGTAACCAAGTGGCTGGTTCATTTGGTTGATGCTGATTATGGCCTTTAACTATGGTGGTTTGTTTCGTGTTTTTTATTTCACAAAAAGCCAATAAAATTGTTTAGCTATAAAATGCCTCCTTTTTTTTAAGGACTACCAAAATGTCGTGTGTGTGATTTTCATAGCTTTTTCTGAAAGCTATCAAAACTTTAAAGGTGCTGGTCATGGGGGATCCATGTGCTTCCATAACAAGGCACCTTGAATGACTGTCCTCTCTGTTTTCTATACTGTCAGCAGAGTTTCCAATGCCACCATGTAGATGTGGGATCTGGCTCTTTCCTCTTGGATAATACAGTTATATCACTAGATACAGTAGAGCACTGGAAAAAAATACAAATGGTGTCCAAAGCCTGACGGGCTTATTATAATCTTGGTTTTGGACAATTCTGTCAGAAATTTAGTGAAAGATTGCATTGTAATTCATGAAGATCATGTAGATCAATCTTTTCTTTAGAAGCAGGTCTAAGAAAGCCTTTGGGAAAATCTGTGAACAATCTCTGGACCAAGATTGACATCTGATGAGATGTCATAGGGGCACTCTTCTGAAAGGCATATTCCCTGTAACTCCATGGAAGGGGGTTGACAACTATAGAAAATAATTGAGAAAAGACAGTGAGATTTCCAACAACTCCCCACGCCTTTCAGAAATGAGTGGTCCAGATCATGGCACAGGTTACATAATGCGTACGAGTGGAGTCTTACCTAAAGAAAGCACTGGTCTAAGTTTCTCCCACGGCAATGCCTGGCAAATCATCAAAGATTTCAAGAGCCTACACTGGCATTATACAAAGGATAAAAAAGCATAAATCCTATGGTTTCAAGGTAACTCAAGTATTTTCTTTATGGAGATTCATAAGCAAGAATCCAATGTTTCTAAGAATTTTTTTTCACACTTGCTTTCACTGTATGGTTGAATTTCATCACTGTGACATTCACTTTTACTAGTCAGAGGATAAAATGAAATGAATCCTAAGTTTGGGAAGTATTTTATGAGTGCAGCGTTTCTGAATTGAATGCTTTTCTGCAAGCTAAAGATTTACCGGGCTTTCTCTTAATTGGGTATTTCTTTAATCAAATGTCCTAATTGGACACTACTAGACAAGTATCAATAAGTCCTCTTTTCTAAAAGAATATGACCATTGCATAAAAAACATAGAGTTAAAAGTTATCCAAGGAGAATGTGTTTGTGTTATATGTATAAGTAAGGAAGAAGCAGCACAACAAAGAAAAGAAAAAGCTAAGGATAATTTAAAAACAGAAAGAAAAGTAAGAAAGGCGACTGACCAAAGCCATAGAAGTTTCATTAAGCACTCTGAGATACAGAGTACTCTCTTTCTTCCAAAATGCTAAATTCTGAGATTACTCCATCTCTCATGACTTAATTTATTTTCAGATGAAGACTTTACTCTCTTGAATTTCCGATTAGAAAGCAGGCAATGGAAGCACCTGAGTGGCTCAGTTGGTTAAGCATCTACCTTGGGCTCTGGTCATGATTCCATCATCCCACATCATCGTTGTCTGTCGAGCCTCTTGCTCAGTGGGGAGCCTGCTTCTCCTTCTCCCTCTGCCATTCCCCCGATCAAATAAATAAATAAAATCTTAAACTGGCAATGTAGGGGCCCCAGGGTAGCTCAGTTGGCCAAGCATCCGACTCTTGATTTTGGCCCAAGTCTTGATCTCAGGGCCTTGAGTTCAAGCCCTGTGTTGGGCTGCCAGCATGGAGCCTACTTAAAAAAAAAAAAAAAAGCAGGTGATGTATGTATGCAACAAGAAAAGGCACTGGTGACCTGTAAAAGCAGCACTTCTGGAAAAGCTGGCTAGATTAGAAAATTCTCTCGTGCTGATAGTGTCTTTAAATCAGGGTGTTTTTACTTAAGCAATTTGGTGCATGGTTTTTCACTGGGTTCCTGTGCAGGCACCTCATCAGTTAGATACCATCAGACCATAGTCTACAAAATATGGAAATAACGTAGGAGCAGTAACTCTTGGGTGAAAACCAATCAATCATGTAGTTGTACATTCACAGACATGAAAGTGGTAGAAACAACGGTAGGAGACATGATGCGACTTGTCAGCAATCTCTCCTGTTTCTCACTGAAATTTCTAGTGACACAACATCTTGGTGACACGATAGCCAGTGGAATGCAGATGTAATGGGTGGTGCCCAAATGTGGTCCCATGGAAAGAGTATTTGAATTCTTCGAGTCTGAATACATTCTCAGTCTCAGAGACCAGAATGGTTAGATTTTGCAGCAATCAGTGAGGAGAGAACTTGATTCACATCTCTCTGTTTGGATACCCACTGTGAAAATAAAGGAAACCGTTTGAAATGGAGTAGGGGAAGCCCTGAAGGGGGCGCTCTCACGCAAGTGCCAATCTGCAGCCTACACAAACAATAGAATTATCTTGGTAAGAGAGGACACTTTTCACATGGGAATTTCCTCTCCCACTTTTAAGAAAAGCAAGGAAGATCCCTCTCTGCCCCAGCAACAAGCGCAGTAACCTCCCACTTGCAGCCAGTGAGAAACCGCCACAACGTTAAATCCTGCTCTTCCCTGAGGAATTGTTGTTTTAAACCAAGGCTCCCTGGGGGCTCCAGGGTGGCAAAGTGGGTTAAGCGACTCACTCTTGGTTTCAGCTCAAGTCCCGATCTCAGGCTCGAGAGGTCAAGCCCTGCTTTGGGCTTCGTGCTTAGTGTGGAGTCTGCTTGAGATTCTCTCTCCTTTGATTTCTGTCCCTCCCAGTTGTGCTCTCTCTAAAAACAAATAAGTCTTTAAATGAATAAGTAAATAAATAAAACACTTCAATTTCCTCCGAACCTAGTAAAGGCTGACCTTCTTTATCTCTTCCGGCTTGCCTGTGATCCATCAGAACTTGGATATTCTTGGGGATCCTTGGGTGGCTCAGTGGTATAGCATCTGCCTAGGCTCAGGGCATGATCCTGGAGTCCTGGGATTGAGTCCCACATAGGGCTACTTCTCTCTCTGCCTGTGTCTCTACTCTCTCTCTCTCTGTTTCTCATGAATACATAAATAAAATCTTAAAAAAAAAAAAAAGAACTTGCATGTTCTGAACTGCGACTCCTCTGTTATTCCCAAACTCATTTTGCTAATAAAATAGCTAGCTATTTTATTTTTAAGGGTGACACAACCAAAGTTTGGGCAATTTTGAAAATTCCTTCCCAATCTAATAAAAAAGAAACAACCTTGTCATTTCATGATTCATGGTAGTTCAGATCAGAGTGGGTATTTACCCAGGGGATGTTAAGCTGATCTTCTATGTGAAAAGATACACAACCTTTCTAAGCTTTAATTATCTAAAACACCGGAATAGCTTGCCCTGAGTTTTTGGTGCAGATTAAATGAGAGGATTTATCCTCAGCACAGCGCCTGGCATATAGTAAGCACTCAGTATCTGAACCCGTGACTAAGTGTGTTGACTATCAATGTAAGAAATCCAACAATGTGGGCTTTTCCTCATTCTTCTTAAGACAAGTGCACACCGGGCAGCCCCGGTGGCGCAGCAGTTTGGCGCCGCCTGCAGCCTGGGGTGTGATCCTGGCGTCCCGAGATTGAGTCCCACATCGGGCTCCCTGCATGGAGCCTGCTTCTCCCTCTGCCTGTGTCTCTGCCTCTCTCTCGCTCTCTCTGAATGAATAAATAAATAAATCTTTAAAAAAAAAAAAGAAGAAGAAGAAGAAGAGTCAGATGCTTAACCGACTGAGCTACCCGCACCCCATTTAGGGGATCCCTGGGTGGCTCAGCGGTTTGGTGCCTGCCTTTGGCCGAGGGCGCGATCCTGGAGTCCCGGGATTGAGTCCCACGTCAGGCTCCCGGCATGGAGCCTGCTTCTCCTTCCTCCTGTGTCTCTGCCTCTCTCTCTCTCTGTCTATGATAAATAAATAAATATTTTAAAAAAAAATAAAAGTTTATAAAAAAAAAAAGAAAAGAAAACAGTTTTATTGATCCATATACCTTCCTGCAACTTACCAGACTGGGGGTATGGAAGGGATAAATACCTGAGCTCATTCCCATGGCATATCTTTTTGTTTTCTTTTCATAGTTTGGGTTGTTTCTGATGGACAGATGTATTGGTCACAGGGGTAGATGATATCTCTATGCATGATGGTAATTTTTGCTGATACTAGCTCTTTCCAAAACTGGTATTTGTCCTCAGTTGCAGTGAGCATGTTCTTCTCTATTATGTGTGTCCTGAAGCAAAAATGATCACATCTATAAGCTATGGATTAGGACATAGTTCTCCTGTCTTAAAAACACTTGGCATGAGTGAGGCCCTCAGATGACAGCCACAAAAACATGCTTTGATTAAGAATGTCTTGACCCAAAATCCACCCAGGAATTCAGGGCCATCCAGGTTGAGGATTATTCCAGATTTCATTTCTCCTGAAACAGATCACCCATTCCCAGCAAAATCTGTCAACAGGGTCCCTTTGATCTCTGAGTCTGGAGGAATGTATTACAGCTCCCACTTTTCCACCCCACCTCCTCCTTCACCCCAAGCCTGACCCATGTTTCTAGGTTTGGCCATGTAGAAATTCCATTTGCCCCGCCTCAGACCAAAAGCAACCAGATGATGCAAATGAAGGTTTGGATGCTTTGTGGTGGGTTAGGTGAAAAAGGTCCACTTTTCAAATCCTCCAGAGGTTCATTCTGAACACTTTGTAGCCCCAAATCTCTGGCATCAGAACTGACTTTTTCATCTACCATACTTGCCAGAGAGTCGCTTCCTTTCATTCAGTCTTCAAAATTTCTTGGACTGCTGTGGTGCAAAGTATTTACCTCTTACCTTGGGAAGCTTCGTGATCACATTCTGATTAAGTCCTCCTCCTACCCTCGTAAAGGGCTGGATCTGATGATTATTACAAATTATTCCAATAAGCTAGGACTTTTTGAACTTCCAGTATGTGCTAAAAATAGTACATGACTCAATGTACGGTCCCAGTGAGTATCCAGTGTCTGGTTGGACACACCCAAATAACAACAATAAGATAATAAATGAACATGTCAAAATTAATGCTGTAGATCAGGTATAGAAAACAGGCATTAATCTCATCTGTTAATTCCAATCAGTAATGTATAACTGTTTTGTGACTTATTCTTAGGCACAATCCAGGCTCTAGGGCAGAGAGTGCTGGGGCTGCCTAACAGTATCTGACAAAACTCTGGGAGAATGAAATAGTAGTAATCATCACATTTTACTTATTCCACAAACATTTATTGCACAGATACCCATCCAATGCATGTAGGCACATCTAAGTACCAATGTCCCTAACATTCCACTTTGGGAGGCCTGCAGTGGAAATCAACAAATACATATTTTTATCAGATGAGTACTATGAAGGGAAAAAAGAAGAAGTTAGAAATTAATAATAATGTCTTAGGGCAAAATGGATGAAGGTGGCCAACAGATACAAACTTCCAGCTATAAAATATAAATAAGCCAGTCCTGGAGATGCTGGGTATAGCATGGTGACTAGACTTAAAAATACTTCATTGCACACAATTGAATATTACTCAGCCATCAAAAAGAATGAAATCTTGCCACGTGCAATGACATGGATGGAGCTAGAGAGTGTTATGGCAAGTGAGATAAGTCAGTCAAAGAAAGACAAATACCAGATGAGGAATTTAAGGGGAAAAAATAAAACAAGTAAAGGAGAAACCAGGAACAAACTCTATCTTTATTTTTAAGATTTTACTTATTTTGGGCAGCCCGGGTGGCTCAACGGTTTAGGGCCGCCTTCAGCCCAGGGCCTGATTCTGGAGATCATGGATGGAGTCCCATGTCATGCTCCCTGCATGGAGCCTGCTTCTCCCTCTGCCTGTGTCTCTGTCTGTGTGTGTGTGTGTGTGTGTGTGTCTCATGAATAAATAAATAAAATCTTAAAAAAAAAAAGATTTTACTTTTTTATTCATGAGAGACACAGAGACATAGGCAGTGGGAGAAGCAGCCCCCCCACCGCCCCGCAGGGAGCCTGATCAGGACTCAACCCCAGGACGCCAGGATCACACCCTGAGCCAAAGGCAAATGCTCAACCACTGAGCCACCCAGGTATCACAGAACAGATTCTTAACTATAGAGAACAATCTGATGGTTAGCAGAGGGGAGGTGGATGGGGGGGGATGGGGGAAACAGGTGATGGGGATTAAGGAGGGCACCCGTTGTGATGAGCACCAGGTGTTGTATGGAAGTGTTGAATCACTGTGTTGCACACCCAAAACTAATATAATACTGTAGGTTAGTTAACTGTATGGGATTTTAAATTTAAATAAATTTTAAAAAGGGAAAAATGAATAATAATACTGTGTTCTATATTTTAAAGTTGCTAAGATAGCAGATCTTAAAAGTTTTCAACACAAGAAAAAAAATTGTAACTATGGATGTTAATTAGATTTATTGAGGTGATCCTTTAGCAATAAATACTAATATTGAATCATTATGCTATACACCTAAAACTAATATAATGTTATATATGTCAATTATTTCTCAATTTTTAAAAAATACCATTTTAGATAAAAGTAGTCAGGGAAGTGCTCTCCAAGGAGGTATTATTTAAGTAGAGGCCTGAACTACGTGACTCTGAAATTTGGATAGAACATGGCTTCACAATGTTTGGAGCATCAGCTAAGACCTGGAAGCAAGGGGTAAATAAATGGCAAGGGGCTGGAGCCATCTGGAGGTAGATACACTCACATATTTGTGGTTAATGCTGGCACTTGACTAAGACCCCAGCAGGGCTGTTCACTAGGACACCTATATAGGGTTTCTCCATGGCGTCTCTTTGCCTGGGCTTGTTTGGGCTTTCTTAGAGAGTGGCAGCTGAGTTCCAAGAGTGAGTGTCCCCAAAGAAGAAGGTAGAAGTACATGGAATGTTTTTCATTTACCTCAGGAGTCATGTTGCATCTCTTCACTATACTCTATTGTCTGAGGCAGTCAAGAGGTCTACCCAAGATCCAGGGGATAAAGCACACACTCCACCCCCCAATGGGAGGACTGCCATGGTCAACTTGTCAGAGCAACCTGTGGAATCAGAGAGACTGTTGCTGCCATCTGACACAATATCCAAAAGTGAAAGAGTTGATGGCTTACCACAGCTGCCATTTGACTGGAGTGAGAAAGAGGAGACAAAAAGATGAAGCGTACCTTATGCCCCAAAGTGGGAAAAGAAAGGGTCAGGGCTCAGAGCAAGGAGGAAAAGTTCTGCCACCACTTACTTTATTATTTGACATCTTTCACAATCAAAACTACCACGAGGGCTATTCTCTGACCTTTCCTGCCTGACTTCTACAGGAACCCATGCTCATGGAACCAACAGGAACTGCCTCCACCTCACCCAAGCTCATCATAATGATTACCTCTCCAAGTGGGACAGCCACCGTATTTCAACAGCTTCAACCGTCCAAAGATTACTGAGCCCTGGGAGGCCCAGCTATTTTCCTGTTAGATCCCCCAAGATAAGAAACAACCTCTTTAAAGGCATGCCCTCTCATTATACTCACACAAACTCTCCAGGGAGAGTCTGAACTTCTTGCGCTAATGGCCTTTTGTTCGGTACAAGTTCAAAAAGCAAATCTTTCTTCATAAACAACAACGGCAGCAACAACAATCTTCTTTTTCAGTGAAGAAACCAGAGAGCCCAAAGGTCAACATGAAATACCAATGGGGTGGTGCCAGGACATCTTGAGTTTTTAAACCACACTGGGTGACTGTAATGTGCTCTGTCCTGACTCCCTTCCTGGCCACTTCTGCTGCTCCTCCCCTTGCCTACTGCCTTCCAGACCCACTGGTCTTCTTGATGTGCCTTTCATAGGCCAAATATGTTCCTGCACTGTGAGCTTTGCACATGCTTGTTCCTTAGCCTGTTCTTTCCCCAGGTACCTGCTTGAGTCACTCCACCATTCCAGGACCTGTACCAGGACCACAAAGCTTCAAGAAGCAGCACTCTTTCTGCTCAGATGCCCCACCACAGTGGCTTCCTTGAGTTTCTATCTATGTGGATATCCATCTTCAGGGAAGTAAAAGCAGCCATCTCAGCTTATAGTTGGAAAAGAAGTCAGCCTTGAAGTCCTGTAATTATACACACCATTGCTCACTTGTCTGTTTTATCATCAAAGAAGCAGTGACTACTCCGCCCCTATTTGTCTCCTTCTCTGTAAACAGCCCCTTGATGGTTTCTAGGTGAACTCACTGGTGTACCTTCGACCAAACCCTCTGGCCTGGCTGTAACCCCAACCCCAGTCACCTTGTACTGCTCCTTCTCTCTGATTTGAAGGAGACCATATGCATGTCAGGAGTGGAGTGGGAAGCAGCAGCCAGTGGGGATACCAGTTAGAAGGCCCAGTGGGAAGCAGCAGCCAGTGGGGCTACCAGTTAGAAGGCCCAGTGCAGTGATGGGAGCCAGAGGCAGGGAATGCCAGTGAGAACAAAGGGCTCCCTTCCCCCAGAGTAACCTTTCCAAAAATAGGCATCCTGTTTCTTTTCATCAAAGTCACCAACTCATATGTATTTTGGGGCATCTGGCACTCGAAAGTTCCAGATGTTTTGCACTTGCTTTCACAAACTTTCAATAGGAACTGATATTCAGACCATCCAAGGGGAATGGAAGCAAGGCAGACTGTGTCTGAGCTAAGGGTTGGAAAGGATACTCACCCAACAGGTTTCCTGGAACTATCCAGTTGCCAGACTTACAAACACCTGGAGTCCAAGCTCTTCGCAATGGTTTAATGGTCTTTCGTTACCATAGGCACAACCATTTTAGAAGGGAACCCTCAGCTCCTGTCCATGTTTGGGCAGCACTTTCACATCACTCTCCATGATGGTAGAGTCTTGGGGCAACACTTCCTGAGCTCCTCTCTACCCTCTGTTGGCACCTCCCCTCCAGCAGTGGCCACATGGTTGGTGGGAGTGTGACACTCATTGGACAGGGTTGCTCAGCCTGGCTCACCCTTGTCTCGAGGAAGGGCAGGAAGGGCCAGGACTCTTATACTCCCTGCTCAACAGAGAGAACTTCTGGGTCAAGACTTTGAGAGGCAGTCTGCAGGCCACCATATTCTCAGGGCCTTTCCTTTCTCTGCCAGCAGTGGATATGTGAGCAGGCCCTGGGCTTCCACTGACAGTGGCTAAGGCATGGACCTGAGAAGGACCAAGAGGCCCTCACACCGCCCAAGGCCTGAGACAAGGGTCCAATCCAGCTTCACCAGGAAATCCTGAAATTCAGGATTATTAGAGAGCTGACCCCACTAATAGAGCTGAGACTTCAATCACCTTATGGCTGCTTATACCTTTTCTTCACTGGTTAGAGCCTGGAAGCAGGGAGAGATGACTATATGACCTCCCCAAGCACACAACTACTACCTTTTCTTCTTTCCACTTGCTGAGAACATGGCACCACTCATGACAGTTCTGCCCCACCTCCTGCCAACCGTGTTTCAAGGTGAGGAGGGTAGGGCTCAGGGAGGAGAAGTCACTTACCCAAGATCACAAAGTCAGTAAGGACTTTGTGCCTATTCTTTGGCAAGAATAGGACCCCAGTCTGTCTGATTCCGAAATCCATTCTGCAGGGCTCTGCCAATCAGATTCCCATTTGTTTTACAAATAAGAATACAGACCCGGAGAGGCTAAAGAGCTTCCTGAGCTTCTATACTCAGTGCCAGAGCAGGGATTCTAACTCACCTCAGTACTCCTTCACTTTTTCCATGGGTGCCTTCCATTGGTTGGTTCGTTTACTGGATTTAGACAAATTTATTCTAAAGTTCTTAAAGATAGTAATGGCCTTGTGCTATAGACCAAATGCTCGTGTCTCCCCTAAATTTATAAGTTGAAATCTGCTCCCCCCAATGGGATGGCATTGGGAGGTGATGCCTTTGGGAGGTGATGAGGTCATGAGCGTGGAGCCCTGTGAATGAGATCAGTGCTCTGTTAGCAGAGACCCCAGAGAGCTCCCTCAGCCCTCTTGCCACATGAGGAATGCAGAACAAAGACAGGGGTCTATGAGCCAGGAAGGGGTTCACCAGACACACAATCTGCTGGTACCTTGATCTCAGACCAGCCTCCACAACCATGAGAAATGAATTGCTGTTTATAAGCCATCCTGTCTGTGGTATTTTTGTTAAAGCAGCCCAAACGGACTAAAATACCATGAAAGCTCTAAAAACAGGAGAAAAAAAAAATAAGAGATGAATAGACTTATTGGATATTAAAATATCTAAGGGGCCTTTACAATTCAGGCAGTTAATGCCAGCCCAAGAACAGACAAAAAGGTGGCCCAGAATAGAAAGGACAGAAATAAACACATGCAGAGTATGTTTGCCCCATGATTAAAGTTTTTGCTTCACATGGGTGGGGTAGGGATGGAATTTTTAATATACAGTGTTGAGACAATGGGCAGCCGTTTGCAAAGAAAAAAATAAAATACATCTGTACTTCCACATCATTTTTACCTTCACGGGTCTGGGTAAAACAAATTTAACCATAGAGCTAATACAAAACTGTGGGTGACTCTCTGGAGAGGGGGATAACGTTTATGGCTGATTCCAGTCTTCAGGAAACCAAAGAAACAACGGACAGTTTCAATTATGTAAACTGAGAAATGTATTCGTGAGGCCCCTGAGGGCCAGAGAACGTGCAATGGCCCGGTGACCTCTCGCCCTCCTGATAACCCTCCTGTTCTCTCCTCGGGCTTGCATCTGCAGACTATCCTCACACCCACAAAGCCCTCTTCTCACTGTGTGCAGACAGCCAGGTGTTAGGTTCCAGGGGCCTTTGAATGAGATGTGCGTCTCGTTTCTACCCGGCTGGTTGGCTAAAGCGTAACCTGTGATGGGATTCTGAAGTCGTCCACAGCTCACCAGTGTTCTAATCTGCAGGTGCAGGTACCAGATGAGCCCCGAGTCTGGCAGACATGGGCCACGGCCTTGCTCTCTGGAGAGGCAAGGAGGCGAGCGGGGTGCTGTATTTCTCTGGGCACCCTGCTTTATTTTTTTAAGGTTTTTTATTTATTTATTAGAGACACAGAGAGAGAGAGAGAGAGAGAGGCAGAGACACAGGCAGAGGGAGAAGCAGGCTCCATGCAGGGAGCCTGAGGTGGGACTCACTCCATCCGGGTCTCCAGGGTCACACCCTGGGCCAAAGGCAGCCCCAAACCGCTAAGCCATCCAGGCTCCCCTCCCCTACTTTAAAACACCTCGTCGGGAGAGAGAACGATGACACAGAAAACCTGTTCCCTGCCCTCCCTGTCTTGGCAGCAGATAGGGAAATTAGGAAGATGGAAGGCACGTTTGCGCCAACCCAACCACTAGTCTTTCAGGAGGCATCGGTGTGAACCCGGTAGGAGATGCTAGGTCATCGATGGGGCTCAGAGAGGGGAGGACCAGTAGCACAGTGACCTGGCCCCATGTCGCCGAGGCAGACAGCTAGTCAGAGTCCTGCCCACGTGCCATTCACAGTTTGTCCCCATCCCCTGCCCGAACACCCCTTCCAGATGCAGTAGACACCCCCATACAGCAGTAGACAGCCTGGCAGCTCCAGGCTTCTCTGCTCCCAGCAGGCCCTGTGGTCTGGGTTGTCACTTTGGGTGAAGACTCTGAACCACTGCAGAGTTCTCCAGCTCCAGCTGTGATACTGGGAAATCTGGTGTATAGTGTTTGCCATCCTGACTTTGGGAAGAGTTAAAACTGAAGGTGAAGTTGCAAGCCATCAGTCAAGCTCCTCGGGATCACAAGGCAGAAATACAGACAGAGCCCACAGAGCGCAGCCAGGAGGGCTTCCTTGCATACGGCACAGGCATAGGGAGCAGGAGATGCGGCTGAGGAGGAAGTAAACACGAGAGCATTTAACCCCCTAGCCTGCCCTAAGAACTTAGGGCCCCCATGGAAGAGGAAGCAGAAACCAAGCAGCTGCTTTCATCATACATTCTGGTCACAAGCAGCAGGGACTCTGAATGACAACCAGAAATGGAAACTGTGTGCCAGTGGTGCCGGAGCTGACCCACACCAGTGTAGGAGAATCAGCTGTTCAATTTTCAGGAATTTTGCAAGCCATTTGAGAAGTTGATAGCTTGAATGAGTATGGGAGTATGTATGCCACGGAAATTAGAAAACAGATCAGAGGCTTTACAAATCAGTGCCGTGTGTGTGTGTGTGTGTGTGTGTGTGTGTGTGTGTGTGTAGAGCACGTGATTACACATTTACCAGCACCCTGCTGACTTCTCCCCATTCTTTGGGAATTCAGCACATCTGGCACATAGAACACAAGTCCGTCAGTCTTATCATTGTGGAGTACTCCGAGTGACGGGTATCAGGTGTGTCCTCGAACAACTAGCAGGCAGGTGACATCGACAAGCAAGGTGATTCAAAAGACCTAAGAATGACAGATTTGAGTATATGTGCAACACATAGGGACTTATTCCTGGGAATAAGCTGGGAAACTTCTATAGGTTCACCTATCAAATGTGAAGCTCAAATATAAGGGGGTCTCCTTTGAACCCACAGTGAGGGTTCAAGGTAGATAGTCCCTCTCTATGCTTCCTAAGTGGTTTCCATTGGCCTCTCCTTAAATAATGCTTAAGACAGGGAGCTCACTGCTCTGGATGTTGATCCATCCCATTCTTGGGCAGCTCACACTGCTGGAAGCTCTTCCTCACATTTTTTTTTCTTTTTGTTTTTTTTTCTTCCTCTCATTTGAGGAGAAGTTTGCTTCTCTACCATTTCTCCTTCCAGCCTGTTTGCTCACTGGGCTCTCCCAGTGCTGTTCCCAGGAGTGCCATATAGGGAGGCTCCGCATTTCCTATGGAGAGAGCATCAGCCCCTGCTAGAACAAGAGGACCTTCTCCCCTTGCCCATAATCCCAATGGGGAGGGTCCTCGCCCAAGTTTGCCTGTGCTCTTGAATATTCCACTTCCAAGGCTGTGATGACAAAACCATATTTCGCCAAACCATGTTTCTCTCTCCCCTGCCATTTAGTGTGATCTCCATTATTCCTGACCCTTCCAATATTCTTAATGCCAAAAGGTGCAGAATTGATTTTGCAGAGTGCTCTGCAAGCTGTAAGATACTCATTTGTTTATCTGAGAGGATCCTACCCTGGGCTAGGTGTCAAGCTGGGCTAGGCAGTGCGGGGCATTGGGTTTCTGAGCCACATTGTCTTGAAAACCATGGAGCTTTGAGATGAGGCCAAGGACAGGGGGAGTAGAAGGCATAGCAAGCTGAAGCTTCCTCCCCAAGGGGTTCTCAGTGCCCTTGCCTGCACTGGGTAATGAGCCTCCAAAGGCTACTGCCAAATTCGACTCTGGCCAGCTTTCAGCTGTAGAAATATTCAAACAATATTTGTATAAATGGATTCCTTTGAGGAGGCTAAGCCTTCGAATAGGCTCAACTTCCTCTGAATAAAAGACAGTATGGGGGGTAGAAAATGGGCTTTGCAACTAGAGTTAAACACTTGAGTTCAAATACCAGCCCTGCCCCACCACAGAAGTGTCCCTGTCTCTCTCAACCTCTGTTTCTCATTTACAAAACAGGCTGTGTACAAATTAAATGGTAAAACCATGGGAGTACCTGCAGTGGGACTCGGCCCGTACGATTGCCCCCAGTACCGGTAGGTAGTGCCCTCGGATTGCCAAGGACTTCTTACCAACCTCCTCTGGGCATTAACTAGGACTTACTCCATTGACCCAGCAAAGGAAATTGCTGCTGAACCTCTGGGCCTTGTGGTAGCAGAATAATGAGAGGCCCCTCTCCCAAAAATATCTATGTCCAATTCCCCAGAACCTATACATGTTACCTCATGTAGCATGTTTGCAGAAGTGATGAAGTTAAGGACTGTGAGGAGGAACAGGCTATTCCAGATTATCCAGGTGAGCCCACTGTAATCACCAGGGTCCTTAGAGGTGAGAAGCAGGGAGGTAAGAGTCAGAAAAGGAGAAGCTATGACTGACGCAGAGATTGGAGTCATGCAAGCAGACTGGCTGATGACAGGCTGCCAGCTTTGAGGCCTGAGGAAGGGGTCATGAAGAAAGAAATACAGGTAACCCTCTGGAAAATGAAAAAGGCACAGAAATTAATTCTTTCCTTGAGCCTCTAGAAGGAACTTAACCATGCTGACGCCTTGATTTTAGCCTGGTGAAACCCATTTCAGATATTTGACCTCCAGAATTGTAACACAGTAAATTTGTCTTAGTTGTTTTAAGCCACTAAATTTGTTCAGTAGCAACAGGAAACTGTAGAGCCCTTAATCCCTCCTCACCCTGAAAGACACACCAATGTCTTCCTCAAATTCTGGGGGAGCCCTGTGATCTCCCAGCTTGGCTCTGGCCCTGTTGAATAGCAGAGCCACTCAACCTTGTCAGGATGGAGAACAGAAGTCTGATCTGGGACAGAGCCACAACAGGTAACATCGAGTGCCTAAGTACACTAAATGTATTCATTTGCTCAATCCTCACCACATACCTATAAGGTAGGTACTTCATATGCCCTTTTCACAGATAGGAAACTGAGGCACAGAGATGGTAAGTAATTTACCTGAAGTCCATACCATTAGCAAGAATCAGGATGCAGATTTCAACCCAGGAAGCCTTATTCCAGAATCTAAGCTTTAAACTATTGCTCTGCACGGTGCAAGTTCCACACTCTGACAAGGAACTGTGGGCAGGGCCATCTCAGGTTTTCCCCTCCAGAGACTCACCCCATTGGATGACTTGAAATTTAAAACAGCAAATTTCTCCCTCCCTCTGGAAGTTGAAGAGCAGTTGGAAAGAGGGTGGAAGCCAACCTACCAACCTCATTTCTGAAATGCAATCACTGTCAGAGCCCAGAAAGCTTTCCAAGATCCTCAGAAAGGACTATTCGAGATAGAGTGCTCCCTAACATCCGAATCCCACCCCCAGGCTTTGCTTTTGACTGAGCCCCAGAAAGAGGTCCCAGTCATCTCCAAGTGGCCAGGCTGGTGTGGGGACTCCATGTAATAGGGCGCCTGCCCCGCTCCTGGACACTGCAGGGTGGCCCTGACACAGGCGTCAGGCCAGAGGAGGGCAGTGATGTGGCTGATGGGTTATTAGAAGTTAATATTTGAAAGCTGCTCAGAATGTTGCCTGGCCAAGAGTAAGACTGTGTGAGCATGTGTTTAATTTATTGAGTGTCTTTCCCTGGACAGAAGGCTGCTGGAGGAAGAGTTATATAAAGCAGAGCTTCTCAAACTTTAATACGCACATACATCACCTGGGGATCTTGTTAAAATGGAGACTCTAACTCAGAAGGTATGACATGGAGTCAAAGATTGTGTGTTGCTGAGGAGGTACAGATGCTTGCGGTCCGTGGACCAGACACTGAGTAGGGAGAGTGTAGATGACACAGCAGAAATCTCATTATGGGAAAGGGCCTGAGGACCCACCGTGTACCCTGACCACAGCAGGAGGTCTGGACTCTCAAGCCCTTCTCTCTTTCTGGACAAGCAGCTTTGGGCAGGAGGAACTGCTCAGCCTGGCCAGGAGGTGGCAATGGGCCATTTCCACTGAAGGCTGGCCATGTCTCAAGCACGAATGAGGGATGTAGCCAGGAGGCGAAGGAAGGAGTTGACCAGTAGACACTTAAACCCTTCAAAGCCTCTGCATCCCGAACAGAATCAACACCGAGCTCCTTGGGATTCACACCCATGTCGACACAACTCAGAGCCCTGATCTCCTTTCAACCACACCACCAAGGCTTCCCGAACACTGCCGGCTGGGACAGGTGGGCTCCCACTTAATCAAACCCCTTCTACCAGTAGGAAGTCCCCGCTGGCCTTTTGTGCTCTGACGAGGAGGCCAACCGCACTCCTCCGGGCCCCACACGGCCCTGGTTGCATCCCCTCCATCTGAAGTGTGGTTGGTCAGTGGACCTGCAGATCGTTATCACTGGCAGCTCCTTAGAAATGCAGACCCCAGGCCCCCCCAGACCTCTAAGTGCAACCAGAGGCCCCCGGCAGTGCGCAGGCACAAGAGGGTCTGAGAAGCACTGACCTAAGCCACTTCTATTTCTGTGTTTGCCTCTCCATTCACGCTCAGCCCCCATCTCAACTTCCCTCTCCCAAGCGGGTCAGTGTGACCTAGATATGAGTGTAAATTTAGCCTCGGCTCTGACTCTCCTTGGTTACCTCTCTGTTCAGAAGCTTCCAGTCCAGTCCTCATCTTCCTGTTGGGGCCAATTCTGCAACACCCCCCTCCCTTAAGCTAGCCCAAAATATGTCAGTAGCCTTTATTTAGGAATCTAATAATTTTTTTCTTTCTAAACAAGAAATCATTAGCCTGAAGTTTTAAATTGTGTTCAGACAAGCTGCTGTGCGTAGGCCCAGCTCTGTCAGGTCTTCTACTCCTGCCCTGGAGATTGCCCACACACTGGGGGTGTCAGTTTCGGGGGGACTACATGGGAGGCCATCACTGGGGGGACGGTTCTGTGTAGAGCTCTTGTCCTGGCAGCGCTTCGGACTGTGACAGGGAGAACACAACAAAATTGTAAGCGGCTGCTATTCCTTGTGAGCCTCGAGCTGACAGGGTCATCCCAGGGCGGGTGGGCTTCTTCCCAGGAGGCGATGTGACAGGTGAGCCAGAGGAGGGTTCCTTTTATGGCCCAAAGGGCCTGGAGATATACTTCTAACTTCACCCTGGGTGATGAATGATCCTGTCCCCTTCTCATTCCCCATAAGAACAGCCTTCACGACTCTTGACCAGGATGTCTTTGTTTGCATTTTAGTTTTTAATGCAGTCTATCAATTTCTCCCAGAACATAACAATACATACAGACATTTGTAATATAAATACAGATACTTTTGTCAAAGCAAATAAAAACTAGTTTACTAAACAGATATCACAGATCATATGTGGATCTGTGTCTTTCCTGTCTTAGTCCTGTAAGTCTAACATATATACTCTCTGACTTTGACTATTTCTTTTGGGTTTGTTTCTTTTTTTGCCTTTTTCTTTAAGGTAGGCTCCATGCCCAATGTGGGGCTTGAACTCATGACCCCAAGATCAAGAGTCACATACTCTACTGACGGAGCCACCCAGGTGTCCCTGCTATTTTTAATTTTTGATACCCTTATCATGTCATTTAATAAAAAGTTACTTAAATCTTTCATTTATTTAGCATACATTCATTGAGCACCTACTAAATGCCAGGTACTCGATCAGGTGGTAAGAACATAATCGTTGAGGGCCTCACAGTCTTGAAAGGGACAGGTAGGTAAACAAATGCACAGTGAAGTAAGGCCTGCAATAACGGGATGTACGGCATATGAAAAAAAGAATTCTCAGTCATAGGACTGTCGGTTAAGCATCTGCCGGTTAAGCATCTGCCGGTTAAGCATCTGCCTTCAGTTCAGGTCATGATCCTGGAATCCCAAGATCAAGCCCCAAGTCAGACTCCCTGTTCAGTGGGGAGTCTGCTTCTCCCTCTGCCTCCCCACAACCAGCTCATACTCTCTCTCTCTTTCTTTCAGATGATAGATAGATGATAGATAGATAGATAGATAGATAGATAGATAGATGATAGATAGATAGATAGATAGATAGATAGATAGATAGATAGATGATAGAATCTTTAAAAAAAAAATCCTTGGTCATGAATATCAGGATTCCCCAGAGAATCCTTAGTGTAGTGACAATTTCAGAAGGTACTGAGTAACACATTCCCTATAAGATAAAAATCATCATCACTTACATATATGTCTTATTTTATGCCACCTCTATGTTCATGGTGGCAATATATTTTTGTGGCATTTTCCGTATCTATCACATTTTTGATAATAATACATAACTTCCCAAATCTCTTGAGAAGGCACCAACAATCCTCTGCAGTTCCCGTCGCTCCCCAAGTTTCCTAGTCTTAGTGCATTTTTTCCAGTAGGTTCAGGACCGGGTCCAAGATAAGATCCATCATCCCGAAGAGCAAGATCATGAGGACTTCTTAAGTGACATGAGTTCCAGCCATATGGCCTGAGTTCAGAGTAGGACTCCAGATCCAGCATGGGATTATATATTTTGATATGGTTTCCTTGTCGCTACTCTGGGATAAGCACTCTCTAGCTACTCCTGGATAGAGAGTAGAGAGATAATTTAACTTGTCCAGTGGCAAGGACTGATATTTGAACTCAAGTGAGTCATTCCCATTGTCAGACTCCCAGAAAGAGGTGGCTTCTCAGACAGGAAACTAGAAGTTAGACATTGAAACTTAGATGGGAAGGAAAATAATCATTGTCATATTTGTGTAACTAGCAAAACTAATTGAGAGATTGCTACATACCAATCACTATACTAAGTACTATACATGTACTCATTTACAGCTCACAAATTTGTGAGGTAGCACTCACTACTTTCATAGATGAAGAAACCAAGACCCAGAGAAGTCAAGCCCAAGGTCACCCAGCTAGTAGCAGAACTCACCACTAGGGCTCTGAAGCAGTGCACCACCCTGCCACCCTGGGGATTCTCAGCTGTTTCTACAACTTGGCGTCTAGAATCTGAACTTCTAGGAATCCCAGTATGCATGACAGAACCTCCAGATGGAGTAGGACACGAAGAGGAGCTAAGCAGGAAGCAGAAAGTAAGCAAGCTGGATCTCCTAGAGGACTGGTTCCTGCACCATATGTTGCTCTGCCCAACCCCAGGCATTCTGAATCAGAACCTCTAGTGGTGGGGCCAGGAATCTGTACTTTCATTCCTTTCATTGATTCTGTTGCACCCAATCCACACAGCAGGACTTAGGAACCATATTATCAGACGGCTTGCTATTCTGTGTATCTATATCTCTTCAAGCATCTCTTTGAAGCATATTGTGAAGTCTCAAAAAATTTGGGGATGATATAAAGGTTGGGGTAGAGGAAGCAATTATGAATTCCTCCAACAGGTAGATAAAACTCAAAGATTAAGTTGTAAGGCTAACAGAACTAGTTGCCTGGATGTAGAGAGGGCCAGTGAAGTCTGAAGTGACAGTGTCAGGTAAGTAATGTGGCCCCACATTATGACCAGACTCCATTCTGCATGAATGTGAATTGTGTAGAAGCCATGAGCTCTGCCTCAACGCAGCTTTTTGTCTTACTATGGGCACCAAATAGGTATAATCCCAAAGTTTTGCATAGTCTTAACTGGAATCATGTTAACACCTAGTTTCTAAGTATATTGGAATTATATATTTAACAAAATGGTCCTGGACAAGAGGATAGGTTGATTAAACGTAACATATGAAATACTGTACTCTAAAATCATTGTATCTCATGGTGGCATTTGTCAAGCCATCCTTCATCTCCCAGTTCATCTTAACCATCTATTATAAGTTGAATCATGTCCTTCTAAAAGATGTTGACATCCTAACCCCTCAATACCTATGGAGACCTTTTTCAGAAGTAGGGTGTCTGCAGATGATCAAGGTAAGGTGAGGTCATTAAGGATGGGCCTTAATCCAAAATGACTGACGTCCTTATGAAAAGAGGAAACCTGGACACAGAGACAGACACATACAGAAAGCGTGCCATGTGAACACGAAGGCAGAAATCAGAATAAGTCTATAAGCCAACGAATGCCACAAGAGGCTAGGAAAGAGGGATGGTACATATTCTACCTCAGAGCCTTCAAAAGAAAACCAAATCCACTGATGCTTCAGGGCACTTCCTTGGTGCACTTTGTTACAGCAGCCCTAGGAAATCAACACAGTATCACGTGACCCCAAGTTGCTATCAACCAACTGGATGATTCATCTAACGATGAACCCGTTAGCTAGACTAATTCCAAAGTGCACCCCGTTTAGAAAAGCAGATATCAGAATCATCATATCCTCAATAAGAAATGATACAGAAAGAGATGAATGGGAAATAGCAGTCTCAAATTCTTCATGAGGCATTGGCTGTCGGCAGTTTGGAGATGAATATATGCAGAGACAAATAATCCAGGTAAAAGTCTGCAACCATGGGGGAGGAAAAATAATTTTCCCTTTATCCTTCTAGGTTCTTGGGTGAGCCCCCTCTGTAATAAAAAGATAGATTAACAGTAGAAAAACAAACAGAAGTTTAATAACATGTAAACCTCCTGTATATATGAGAGACACCCAGGAAAATTGCAAAACTCCCCAAAATGGGCCAAGCCACCACCTTAAACACCATCTCCAGCTAAAGGAAAAAGAAAGATGGTTGAAAAGGGGCAAGAAGGTCCAGTTATAGAAGTTACCAGGAAAAGGGAGGTAAACTAGGAGATGGTTTTATGCAAATTTATGTCAGTTGCCTTCACCATTAATCAGTTTGGAGACATTTGGTCATCCTCCTCTTCCTGGTACAGGCAGGGAGATGCCCTTAGGGATGGAGATTTCCCTTATAAATGTAAATGTCTCTTGCAAAAGGTTAACTTCTACTTGGTTTTCAGAGCTTTTCCTAGGTCTGCAGTTTCTTAAACGTCATCAGCCTAAAGGAACCCTTATATCTAAGAGGCACATTCGGGGTGGCAAATACTTCTCTCCTTCACTCCAAATCCCACTGTTGTCTGATGAGCTATATTCATTACATGTGAGGTACCGGGATTTGTTTTTTTTGATCAGAAAAATCTCTATGAAGGTGTAGCTGGGGTGCAGGGGTGCAAGAACATGTGGCTCCAGGGGACACAGATTGAGTTTGGCCACTCACCACTGACAAAATTTAAAGGCAGAGAGACAAGCAGTGGTGAAACAAGAAAGTACTTATTTCAGTGAGGCCCCCACCAGGAAGACAGGAGGCTCTTTTCTCAAGACTGTCTCCAAAGTGGACGCCTGGGTGGCTCAGTGGTTGAGCTTCTGCCTTTGGCTCAGGTCATGATCCCAGGGTCCTGGGATCTAGTCCTGCATGTGGCTCCCAGCAGGGAGCTTGCTTCTCCTTCTCCTTATGTCTCTACCTCTCTCTCTCTCTGTGTCTCTCATGAATAAATAAATAAAATCTTTTTTAAAAAGACTGTCTCCAAAGTCCTGAAAATACTTCTTGGTTTATATAAGGAAAATGTAGGACCAAGGTTAGTGGGTACAAGCAAGTGGGCAGTGAAGGTCCAGTGATCACTGTCATTGGTGGGGTGTTGCTGGCTCAGGGCAGTCCTTATTGCTTGAGGGGGTAGAGGTTCCCATTAGGGGATGCTTTGCCTGCAGGGTCTTTTGCCTGAGTTAAGAAATAAGCTGGAAGGAAGAACTTAATTAGTAAGTTTGAGGTCAAATGGAGGTAGCTGGAGTCCTCTTTCAAAGGTAAAGATCTTTGTTTATTATAATATCCTCAATGCCAAAGAGGTTTGACACTCAGTATTTGCTCAAGAAGTATTTTTTTAAGATTTTTATTTATTTAATTGAGGAAGAGAGAGAGCACAAGCAGGGGGAGCAGCAGAGGGAGAGGAAGAGGGAGGAGCAGGACTGAGCAGGGAGCAAGACACAGGGCTCCATCCCAGGACTCCGGGATCATGACCTGAGCTGAAGGCCAATGCTTAATGGGCTGAGCCACCCAGGCGCCCCAAGAAGGTGTTTTTTTTTTAATGAATATACACCTTCTTATTTCCTTTAAAGCTCACAACCTATTCTTAGCTATTTTAGATCAAACTTGAGCATGTATCCCAATACATATTTATTTGTTGTAGACACAACAAATAAATAGTAACATAAGACATAAGTAACTGTACTTATAAAACATCCATAGAAATAGATATATCCAAAGGATAAGATGAAAAATAAACATAATTGGAGGTTCTGGTACACTCTTCTAAAGCTCCAGCAGACGTTCTTACGTACCCCCAAGCATTCTCAACCAGTACCCCACTGTAGGTCTTACTATTTAATGATAAGAGCAAGACTACATGGACCCAAGGCAATGAAGCCTTCTCTCTAAGACCCAGGTAAACAATCCCTGCTCCCACACCCGCTTTGCTCCTTCAGTTGGCTTTGGTAGGAAAAAACAGAGACAACGAGGAAAAATGTCTCTTTTCAAAACGAAAAAAAAAAAAAAAAAGGAAGAAGGTCCTTGGTATCTCTCATGATCACACCCACGAAAAAATTTAATAGTATGATTAAGTGGTTTGATCAATAGATTTCTTTACCAGAGGACCTCACAGACCTGTTGATATGTGCTTTGTAAAGCGCCCAGAGGAGACTGGAGTCCTGTTCCCTTTGAATAGAGATCGGGAATCATACAAACTGGGAATATGGGATCCTAGGATTCAATTTTTCTAAGACTCTTTTAGCACTGATCAGAGGAAGGGCTCTTCTTTTTACCCACCACCTCCTGGAGTGCTGTCTCAGCTCATTTGATCATGGAACTCCTTTCTAAGAGTTCTTATTAACATTTTGAAGGAAATTTGGTTAAGATTGAAGTAACCAGAAAAAGCATGTACCAGAAAAAAAGTAGTAAATACCCTACATCAGAAACATTCCATTTTTAATTCAAATATAGCTAAAATTTTTGTTCACTTAGGTTAAGAGTATAATTACTTTCTTCCAACTAATTTTCAAAAACTTGTCATGAATTTGTCATCAGTTGAATTTAAGTTCACATGAGATGGGTTAATCTTTAAGTCCAAAATACCTAATAGAAGAAAAAACAAACATAAGAAAAAAGCATTTAGCTCTGCTCACAATTAAATAAACATAAGTGAAAAGACAGCTATTATTAAATTAGAGACAGAAAAGAAAGAAAGACAAAATGCTGACGAGTACAATGGATGTGCCAGTCTGCTACATCGTAGCACTTTATTCCATTGGAAGGATGCTTTTGTAAAGTAATTTAACAATATATATCCAGAGCCAAGAAAATGTCCTCTACCCTTTTACCCATTAATCCCACTTCTTAGAAGTAATTCAAAGCTTGGAACCAGGACAAGAGATGAAGGAGGGGTACTTGCCACATGAATATGTTTATTGCATTTTTATTTTTAATGGCAAAAATTGGGAAAAATCTAAATGTTTAGCCTACAGACTAGAGTTAAGTAAATTTTGGCACATCTCCTAGAAGGAATACCATGTAACCACTAAAATTTTAAATTAAAATGTGGGATATGTAGCAACATAAGAAAAAACTTATTTTATAATAAGGGGAAAAAAGAGTATAATAAAAATTGCATAACAATATGAAAACCATATGCCCACAAAGGATTATAAAAAGATGAGTTCTTGGTAAGATTATAGATGAATTTTTGTTGTTGTTTTCCTAAAACTTTGTAATATTATTATATTACTTTTACCTTTTAAAAATATTTTTAAGAATACAAAAGCAGTTTGCTGCCAGTATACCAGCAAAGAGTATCCATATGCATTTTTAAACCCAAATGAAGTTCTGACAGGGTACAGACCACAGTTTTCAAATATTCTCTCACTCATCTGTAATCTCATTAAAATTCTACTAAATTTCCAATGATATAAATTATCTTTCAACTTGAAAGGTATGCTGAGGCCTTTAGATAAATATAACCACTTCTGGTGCCCAACATGATTATTTTAAGTAATTTTACAAAATCCATTCGGCTCTTGCTGCACCTGGTAATGAAGTTCAAACATCCTGCAGAAGGCCGCCTCATCTCCCCGAGGCCCAGAAAGAATTTCAATTGCCATTTAAAGCTTCCAATTAGCTCACAACATAAAATTACAATTTACTTTTGATATTTTTTCCTCTGGGCCTAATTTTTTTTTTTAACCTCTCTTCTAACCCATATTGTAATTATGCCTGCCCAATCTGATGGGAAGCGTCCCCTCTGTTCACACTGGGCTTGGTAAAAAACCACCTGGCTAAGGTGGTCACTGGCCTATTAATACCTGTTCCCAGAGCCAAACTGTCACTGGGCACTCCAGGGAGAGTCCCTGGGGGTGGGGGGAAACCGAGGACCTCCCCATCTCCATCTGGGCCCACCTTGAGGCCTGTCAGCTGTCCACTATCAAGTGATGGGGACGTGCAGGTCATACCTCAAATATCCGTTTCTGCTTTTCAAAGGTGATTTCCAGAAGGGCCCCCATTGTCATTCATGGGCTGATGGTAACATCGAAACTAGTCTTCCCACCATGGGGGAGGCCAGTAGCCAGGCCACTGTGGCAGCAGGATAATTTACTGAGACGTTAATTTGTTTAACTGTAACCATCCCTCTTATTATTTTAAGCAGATAGCCACACTCTTCACAGTTCCTTGTCTTGGAGATTGTCTCCTCACCACCCCCCACCCCCCTGAAACAGCAAGCCAGCTGAAGTCAAAGTCTGTCTAAAATAAATACTGATGGAGAAAGGGGAACCCTCCTGCACTGTTGGTGGGAATGTGAACTGGTGCAGCCACTCTGGAAAACTGTGTGGAGGTTCCTCAAAGAGTTAAAAATAGACCTGCCCTACGACCCAGCAATTGCACTGTTGGGGATTTACCCCAAAGATTCAGATGCAATGAAATGCCGGGGCACCGGCACCCCGATGTTTATAGCAACAATGTCCACAAAAGCCAAACTGTGGAAGGAGCCTCGGTGTCCATCGAAAGATGAATGGATAAAGAAGATGTGGTCTATGTATACAATGGAATATTCCTCAGCCATTAGAAACGACAAATACCCACCATTTGCTTCAACATGGATGGAACTGGAGGGTATGATGCTGAGTGAAGTAAGTCAGTCAGAGAAGGACAAACATTATATGGTCTCATTCATTTGGGAAATATAAAAAATAGTGAAAGGGAATAAAGGGGAAAGGAGAAAAATGAGTGGGAAATATCAGAAAGGGAGACAGAACATGAAAGACTCCTAACTCTGGGAAACGCGAACTAGGTGGGGTGGAAGCGGAGGTGGGCAGGGGGGTGGTGTCTGGGTGAGGGCACTGAGGCGGACACTTGACGGGATGAGCACTGGGTGTTATTCTATATGTTGGCAAATTGAACACCAATACAAAATAAATTTATAAAAATAAATAAATTAATTAATTAATTAAAATAAATACTGAGGGTGCCTGGGTGGCTCAGTGGTTGAGCTTCTGCCTTTAGCTCAGGCCATAATGAGGGGGTCCTGGTTTCGAGTTCCACATGGGACTCCCCATGGGGAGCCTGCTTCTCCCTCTGCCTATGTCTCTGACTCTCTCTCTCTGTCTCTCATGAAAAAATAAATAAAATCTTAAAATAAAATAAAATAAAATAAATACTGAAATTGTTAAAGAGATATGAATTATTCCTGAGAAAGGGAGAGAGGGGAAACCAGCATTTGAGAGTAGGGGGAGTGAGGGGAAGATCACTTAACAACTCTCCCCATTTCCCCCTCCAGGCCCTGGTGGCAAGTGAACATAGGAGACACGGGCCCAGGGATTCTGGGTAGCAAGGGTGGTCATCTATATTCAGTAAAGAACATTCTAAGTGTCCTCTCTGTGCATCACAACTTTTAGGACCCAAGGAAAGACATGTCCCCATCTCCCCCCCCCCACCCCCCCACCCCCCCCCACCCCCCCCACCCCCGCCCACCTTGTTCTGTTTCTTCAAATTAACTGAGTCTGAATGCCATGAAATTCTGCGGGTTGTCCTACTGACAATGTCAGACAGGGACACTCTGAGTGCAGTAGTGTGGGGAGGATGGAAGAGGAGGGAAGAGTTTAGGTGAGAGAAAAGACAAGTTAATCAATTTGTCAAATACTTTCTTTCAATTGGTATGAATGCAATAAATTTTGCAAACGAAGTATTAATTCCCAGACACCGCAAGCATTCTTTCTTCTTGCATTTCTTCATGTCCCAATTTATAGTTACAAAGAAAGCCAACAATTAGAGAGGTATTTGCAATGTTTGCCACGGCAGCTAAAAAACATTTTACAATGCTGAAGAATTCATATTACTCAAGTTTTTACACATGGGTCTAGATAGTTACATGCATAAAATAGGATCCTAATTTAACACAGTACAGCTAGAACACTGAACACTAGAATTGTGAATAGGCTTTTAAAATTTTAATCAGATTTAATTAATATTCCAAAATTAATTTTAAATTTAAGTAATATTTACATATCCTTGATACAATATTTGATATTAACTAGACTATGTATTTTTGGTTTTCTTTTAATAGGTGTTTAAAATCTTAAGAGCAAAATAACTTTTTGAAAATATACAAACTGCTAATTTCTTAAAATTCATATAATCTTAATTCTATAGACAAAATACGAATTCAAAATTAGATAGTGAAAAAAATATTTCAAATGAGAAAAGAATAAATCCCAAACCCCAAAGAGTTAAGAGATACCACAATCATCACAAAATCCTTCCTGACATATCTTTGTAATTGTTTTTTTCCCCTCTGCTTTTTGGCTGAATACCCTTTGATCACTTCTTCATACAATAATGACTTCAAAATACTGTTTTTTAAGGAAAATAGATAATTCAGTCCTGCTTCTACCACGGTTGATCAATACTTGGAGTTGTTTTCATTACCAATAGCTTTAAAATGTTCTTTAGCTTCATAGTGTGTTATTAGTGATTCTCTGTGTATTTTTATGATTTTTGCCAGATTTGGGACTTCTCTCAAATTTCTTGAACATATCAGCTAGATGGTTTCAAGACATTTCAACTTTTCTTATCCAAATATAACTCATCTAAAATACTCTGAATTTTGACACTCACTACCAGTTGCTGTCAACGTCCTTTATTTAAAAGTTTTTAATTCCAGTTGGTTAACAAACAGTATTATATTAGGTTCAGATGTACCAATATAGTGACTCAACACTTCCATTCATCATCTGGCGCTCATCACAAGTGCTCTCCTTAATTCCCATCACCTAACTCCCCCCCCCCCACCTGCCTCTCCTCTATTTACCATCAGTGTGTTCTCTACACATAAGAGCTTGTTCCTTGGTTTGTCTCTGTTTTTTCCCTTTGCTCATTTGTTTTGTTTCTTAAATTCGATGTAAGAGTGAAATCATGTTGTATTTGTCTTTCTCTGACTGACTTATTTTGTTTAGCATAATACTCTCTAGCTCCATCCATTATCGTTGCAAATGGCAAGATTTCATTCTTTTTATGGCGGAATAATATTCCATTGTATACATATACCACATCTTTATGCTTTCATCAATCAATGGACATGTTACTGTCCTCTTGCCCGGGCATCAATCACCACAGGGGGCAGGAGGAGTAGCCCTGGAAGTCAGAGATCACATTAGGATGCCAGCAAACACAGAATCATGACTGACTATGAACCACAAAATACACCCATTGAAACACAAACTAAATGTATTTCCTTCCAATTCAACTTCCCCTTAACTGGATGCAAAAATATGGCTACATCTCTTCTAATACCTTGAACACAAGGGGAAGTGTAAATGAGGAAGGGCAAAAGGAAAAGAGACTGTCGTCTGAACCAATTGCAGGTTAAATATCTCATTTTTACATATTTTACAACATGTGTGACTTGGTGGCAAGTCTCTGAGGCCCCTCACAGAGCCTTGGGAGGGGCCTTTGCAAATGACAGGCTTGGAGGCTGAAATTTCAGGAGCTACAAGGTGTACCCCCCTGGTGGGACCCAAGGGGGATTCCGATGCAGTTTCCTGAAGAAGGGGGAATGGATGCTGGCAGGTCAAAACTGTAGCTGTCTATTATAATCATCTGGCTTTTAGCCTTTCCATCGACTCCATTTTTCCCCTATGAATAAATATATCTTCTAGAAAAGATTTTTGCTGCCTCAATTTTATTTTATTTTATTTTGCTGCCTCAATTTTAATAACTTTGGGTTCTGCCTTTGCTCTGCTCTGCCTAGAATATCCTGTACCCCAACATTATTTGACCAAGGCATTCCCATCTCACGAGGCCCAGCCCAGCTTATCTTTTTTGCCTCTCGTTTCCCTGTCCCTGGGCTTTCAAAGTCTGTTCCTGACAACACTAACTCCTTGAGATGTGCTATCAAAATGAAAAATAATAATAATAAAAAGTTCTGGTTTTGGGAGAAGATGCTGAGTTTTCTCTCCCTCCCCTGCCTTGCTTTCTCTCTCCAATTCAGAATGTGTATTAGCACTTAGGGTTCTGAGAAGTCCTGTACTGGAAGAAAGATCATTACTGAGAGTTTAGATAAGGCTCCTCTAAATGCTTTCCAGATCTTAGTTAACCCTCACCACTAACTCTACAGAATCCATTGATTTTATAGATAAGGAAACTCTAGGTTTAATTAATTTGACTGGAATCACATGAAAAGTAAATGAAAGATCCAGGCTTTGAACACAGATATTCTTAGCCACTGCACGACACTGCCCTTTTGATTTTGCTTATATCAGGGCTTCCCAACATATTTGATCACAGGCCCCCTTTCTGCACAACACTTATTAAATCACCACCCATAAAAGTAGGCTTCACCCTATGCTCTTCAGATACGTCACTCCCAAGCCCTGTTCCCTTCAGGCTCCTGGCAGAGCCATTTGTGTGTTTATCTCCTGCAGCAGGGATCTTTATCTTGATCATGTTACCCCCCAAACCTTCCATCCAGTCTGACAACAATAGGTAATTACATACTCATGGCCTGAATATATACAGGTAGTGTTTTAAACTTTCCCAACTTGCATTTAATTTCAAAGGGGAGGAAGCAAATCCAATAAATGAAACACTAGTAAATGGAAACTAGAAGACTATATATAACTTCTCCAAGTCCTTTTATATTGTTCCTCTTCTACTGTTTACCAAGGGAGGAAGGAAATTTAAAAAGCAACGACAAGCTGTTTTAATAATCAGACTTAAATTCAATTTGGAATCAGCACAGAGAAATCTTATTTCCAAAGGCCCTTGACCGAAAAGGACTGGAAAATGTGTTAAATAAAACTTAGAAGAGAATTAGTATCTTTGAAAGAGGAAATGCATAACAGCATTCTTAATAATGCCTCGTAATTCCCATGGCGTAGGGACACAAATAACATTAATTCTGAATGACAACATCTTAATTCAGGTTCCTGTCCTCCAACCTGGGTAATCAAGGAGCACCCTCTGAATGTCCTCGTGTTCAAAGCTACCAGTGCAGAAGGAATTTTAATTTCAGAAGATTCAAGTTCAAATCATGACTCATCTTCTCCATGTCAATCACGATCCTGGTATACTTCTGATTAGTTAAAATGAATATTTTTTTACAGCAGGAAAAAAGAATAATCTAAGCAAATGGGCACATACACTTTCAAAAACCTAATCCAAACACATTTTGGTACCAACATAAATAAGCCTCACCCAATTTTGCAATGTCATTTAAGACAATAAAAGAGCTTATCTTAAAACTCCATTATAAATATATCACATATCACAAATCCATATTACATTATTTTGGTTTTAAGAAGCCAGTCCAAATATTTGATGTGGATAGCTCTGAGGAGCAAAATTCTCTCTGCAGGTAGCAAGATGTTGATCAGAGCTGCCTGCCAGGTAGGAGTCCAGTTGTGAAACCAAATCTGCCCTCCACCAGGCCTCTGGAATGATCTTGCCCCTGACTTGCTTTTGGCCATTCAGTGGTACTCTAGTACCTTCATAAGAAAGTCTAGACCAACAAGCTCCCCCATACCCTAAACTCTTCCTCCTTCTGTAGTCTTATTTCCCACCATTTTCTCTATACAGAATCACTTCAAGTTTCCTGCATACACCTTTTTATTTTATAAATGGTTTGGCTCAAAATGAAAAACACCCTCCCTAATTTTCAGCCATCTCTTCTCCCTTTTCTGACTCTCTCTGCCTCTTCATCCTAAAACCCTATCTATCAGTCAAAGCAGCGCTTAGCCAAGCAATTCCATTCCTAGATATATATCCAAGAGAAATGAAAACATGTCCATATAAAAACCTGTGCGTGAATGTTCATAGCAGCTTTATTCATAATAGCCCAAACTGAAAACCCAACTGTCCCTCGACTGATAAATAAATTAAAATGTGGTATATCCACACAGTGGAATATTATTAGGCACCTAAAAAGAATATAGTACTGATACATACTACAACATAAATGAACCCTGGGCAGCCTGGGTGGCTCAGCGGTTTAACGCTGCCTTGGGCCCGGGACCTGATCCTGGAGACCTGGGATCGAGTCCCACATCGGGCTCCTTGCTTGGAGCCTGCTTCTCCCTCTGCCTGTGTCTCTGCCTCTCCTTCTCTATCTTATCTATGAATAAATAAATAAAATCTTAAAAAAAAATAAATGAATCCTGAAAACATGAAAATGGAAGAAGTCAGTCACAAAAGACCACATTATACAAGATTCCATTTAATTTTCTTTCTTTTTTTGGCAATCTCCAAAAGATAGTGCAGGGCTCAAACTCATGACCCTGAGACCTAGAGTCGCATGCTCTACCAACGGAGCCAGCCAGGCACCCCTCCATTTACATTAAATGGTTGGAATAGGTAAATCTATAGAGACAGAGTATATGAGTGTTTGCCTAGGTCTGGAAGGGTTGGGGTAGGGGGAAGTGACTGCTAACCAGTATGGAATTACTTTTTGGAGGTAATGGGGTAGGGGGAAGTGACTGCTAACCAGTATGGAATTACTTTTTGAAGGTAATAAAATTGATTGTGGTGGTGGCTGCACAATTATGAAAATTCTGAAAACCATTCAACAGTGTACTTTAAAGGAGTGAATTGTGTGGCATATGAATTATCTCTCAATAAAGCTGTTACAAAAAGCAATGCTTATGCATCAGCCCCTCTGGGAAACTGTCTGACTTTCCCTAGCTCTGTCATCCCACCTTCTCATTACCTCTATCCCTGACACATGAATTTTATCATCAATTTATCACAATTAAGAGTGGTCATTGACCAAGTACTTCATACTCAGTATCTTTTTAAATATTTCAGTAAGCCTGTGAGATAAGTATTATCAGCATATCACTTTGCAACTAGGCACATTTTGAAGTGTTTTGTCATCCAACAGGACTGTTTCACAGACAAAGTTATACTACAGGACCCACATACGTAATGTGGTCCAGTGGAATTTGTTTGGTTGCTTCAAAGTCACAATGCTTTAATTTTTTTAATATTTATTTATTTTTGAAGCTTTATTTATTTATTCATGAGAGACACACAGAGAGAGAGGCAGAGACATAGGCAGAGGGAGAAGCAGGCTCCATGCAGGGAGCCCGATGTGGGACTCCATCCCGGATCCCAGGATTATGTCTGGAGCTGAAGACAGACTTCCAAGGTGCTGAGCCACCTAGGCATTCCTTTAATTTTTATTTATTTATTTATTTTTTTTTTTAAAGATTTTATTTATTCATTCATGATAGTCACAGAGAGAGAGAGAGAGAGGCAGAGACACAGGCAGAGGGAGAAGCAGGCTCCATGCAGGGAGCCTGACGTGGGATTCGATTCCGGGTCTCCAGGATCGCGCCCTGGGCCAAAGGCAGGCGCCAAACCGCTGCGCCACCCAGGGATCCCCTTCTTTAATTTTTATTTAAATTCTATTTCGTTAACATAGAGTTCAGTATTGTTTTCAGGAGTAGAACTCGGTGATTACATACAATACCCAGTGCTCATCACAAGAAAGTGACAACATTTTTAAAAACTTTAGTTGACAACACTTTTAAAATCCATTTTATGTGAAAGTCCATTTTGATAACCTGTTTTGAATTGAGAGGGCCTAACGATAAGACTCAACCATGGGGTGCCTGAGGGGCTCAGTCGGTTGAGCTTCTGGCTCTTGATTTCGGCTCAGGCTCCATGCTCAGCAGGAAGTCTGCTCAAGATTCTCTCCCTCCTTCTCCCCCACCACACCCCCCACTGGTGCAGTGTTGTTCTCTCTCTCTCTCTCTCTCTCTCTCTCTCTCTCTCTCTCTCTCTCTCCCTCTCTCGTAAATAAAAGTAAATCCTTAAGAAAAAAAAGATTCAACCAAAGCTTTTCAACCTGGGGAGCCCTTTCCAACTTGCCACTACTACCCAATGCCACATGCACAAGGGAGCATAAGAGAATTTGTAAGCAACAACCAACCTTGGGCAAGAGCCACGTCTGATTTGTGTTTGCATCCCTGTAACACCTAGACAGCGCTGATAAGCAGCAAGGGCATTCAATGAATAATACTGAACTGTTGCTTTTCTGACTTTATAAATGAGCCGTGTTCTGGAGCATGTTCCCGACTCTTTTTTTTTTTTTTTTTTTTTCATTTTACTAACTAACAAATCCCAAGTACAGCCTTGCACTGGGCTGTTGGTTAAATCAGTTCAAATAGCATCAAATCCTGGCCTTCCAGGGAAGTCAAGGGAGGTAAGATCTCACTTACAAAGCCATTGGCAAATGGTACCAAACATAGTTAACAAAATGTAAGGTGTACGGATTATAGGATTGGATGCCCTGTCACTACAGCAAGAACAATTTTAGAAAGTTTTAGAAAAAGCACAAGTATATAGATAATAAAATCCTACTAGATTATTTAACCACAGCTGGTCTGGTCCAGTGTGTAACTGACCTATAAGTCTTCTATAAGTGTATATTTTGCCAAGCAAAGTAACAGCCTAAATGGAATTTGTGGGAGTTTATACAACCTACTTAGCCGGAAAGAAAAAATTAAGGGTTTTATTGAATCTGTTATTGTTCATATGTAAATTATACTGATTAAAGCAAATCTTCAATTACTTCAAATACTTCCAATAAGCCCCCATGATGCATTTTATTGGCACCTGGTACTGACTTTAGGGACTATATACTGAACTCAGAGTCAATCTCTAGCTAGTTCACTGGAGGTGCAGAAAATTAACCCACTTTTATACACACAGTTATATTAATCATGTACATACATCGAAGTACAATTAATCATGCACACATCGTACATTCACCTTAGCTAAACCTGTAATCTACTTATATTTTTAGATAAGTATATTGTTTTAATTTTTAAATATTTATACTCATGGAAAATTAGAAAGAAAAAACAAACATTTCATATTCCCAACTACACAAAGACTAACATTTAACATTTTAGTGCCTTTCCTTATAGTCTTCTTTTTTATGCATATTTTTGCATAATTTTAATCATAAAGTAAATCACTTTTGCACATTGCTTCCCATTTAAAATTATAACTTAAATTCTTTAATGGCTGCATAATATTGCATTGTGTGTACGTACCCTAATTTATATAATTAGTTCCCTATTATTGGGCATTTAAGTTATGTCTTATTTTTTCAGATTTATTAATAATGCTGTAAGTATCTTTCAGTAAACAACTCTTTGCATATTTTAAGTTATGTCCTCAAGGTAAATTCCTGAGAATAGGAGTATATTGTTACAATCTTTCTCTGTATTTCCAAACTTCTCTACAGGTTGGATTGATTGCTACTCCTACCAGCAATGGGGGGTTATCAATCCATTTTCTTTTTTTCTTTTTTTTAAAGATTTATTTATTTATTTATTTATTTATTTATTTATTTATTTGACAGGGAGAAAGAGAGAGAGACAGCACAAGCAGGTGGAGTGGCAGGCAGAGGGAAAGTGAGAAGCAGGCCTCCCATGGAGCAGGGAGCCATGGCTCTCCATCCCAGGACCCTGAGATCACGACCTGAGCTGAAAGCAGACCCTTAACCGACAGAGCCAGCCATGCTCCCCCACCGATCTATTTTCAATTAAGATTTTCTCTTCCAGATTATTTTCAATTGTGATATACAGGACTGGCTGTAGATGATCTGGAGAAGCTAAAGAAGTATGTCCATGGTGCCACATCCCTCGCTGTTCACTCCTGTCCATGCAGTCACCTCTACCCCTCTCTCACCTGCCTCCCTGTACCCACTTCCCCTTCAGGGTTTGCAGTGCATCCGCTTTCTCCACCAGAACCCCGAACCCCGACGGGACCTGCACACTCCAGTAAGCCGCTAATTGCTGGAGCCAGATTTAGGAAGGAATGGCTAAAAGGGGAGGTGAGCTCATTTTCGAGAGGATTTGCATCTGCAATATTCCTAGGAGCTATAAAGCTGATGAAAGGCCTGGGTGCAGCCAGGAACTTCCCGGGGCTCTTGAATCTCCCCACATAGAAGGCTGCTGGCTTGTTTTGAAAGAATTGTTTTGGAGGAGGAAAAAAAGGAGAGATATAGAATTGTTTTCGTTTTAATGACTTTTGTTTATTTTCCTGATTGTAAAAGTAATATATGCTCCCTATTAAAACTCTGGTAAATATTACCTCTAAAAGCATTAAGAAAAAAACAAAATCACCACAGGATTGCATCACCAACTCCACGCGTTTGGTTGAAGGCTTCTGAGGACCCCATCCCCTCATCTTGAGCTCCTGGGGAGCAGCTGGGGCCTGCCTTTTCCTTTTTGATCAGCTCCCAGAAATTTGTATTCAATCAGGTCACCAGAACTGGAACCAGAAAAGATGATCTTATCCCATGTAAGCTCAAAGGCTTTGGGAAGCCCAGACCAGCAGTTAGTTCCTCCTCTTCGTCCTCACTTAGAAGATAGCACACTTCCTGTCTGTGTTCAGAATCCAGTGGCATTTCCAGGAATTCAACTACTTTCCTCTCTCTACAGAGGAAGGGACAGTTTAGAAACCCAGGGCCTTCAGAATGGGAACTCAGTTATTGGCATACGTGTCTTTATACTGTTTCCCTTGAGGAAAGTTACTAAGCACCTTCCATTTGGCTTCTGGTTTGTAGTACTTTTGGCCAGACATTTGACTGAGGTCAGGTTTTTGACCTTTTCTTACGCAACTTAGTTTTCCTTAGATTCACACAGCCAATCAAACTACCGTGCTCTCAGGAGACAGTATAGTGCCGGGCCTGAGGACACCAGCCTCATGACAAAGCACAGAGTGAGTGCAGCCATCGTCAGACAGGCACTTTGGTCCATGGCTGATGGGATGAAAAAGGGTACAAGTTCCTTCAATGGTAGTTTGGCACTATCTATCAAAATTACAAATGCAAATAGCCTTCAATTCAGTAATCCCACTTTGGGGATTTATCCCACAGATAGATTGCCACATAGGAAATGAACATGAGCTTGATATTTATAGTACATTTATATTATTTTAACTATGTATTAATTTACATTTGAATTATGTATTATAATTGTATGTTATATATAAGTATATATCCTATATACACTATATATATTACAGCAAAAGATTTAAAATAACCAAAATATCCACCAGTAGGAGACTGGTGAAATGAATTACAATACGTTGGCATAAAAGAATACTATGCAGATGTTTAAAAAGTGGGAGATCCCTCTACGTACGTACTGCTATAGCAGAATTTAACACTACACACAGAGGATACACAATTCATATTACGTGAAAGAGAATAGATTCGTTATAATATGTGATCTATGTTATATATTCATGATGCATCTTCTTCATATGTAATATGAGAAAGGCAGCCCAGAGTAGAGGTTAAAAACATACCGTCTGGAGCCATACTACCCAGGTCTGAAGCCTGGCTCCACTCTTCCTAGCAGTGTGATCTTAGGCAAGTCCTTAACATCTCTGTGTCTCAATATAATCATCTATAAAATGCAGATAATTATAGTTCTTACCTCGTAGGGTTGATGAGAGCATTAAATGGGTTCATATTCATCAAATGCTTAGAACTGGGTCTGGCACACAGCAGAGAAGCTCCCTAGTTACTTTTATATTCCATTAAATGAAAAGAGCAACATTTGGGGATGCATAATATGCTACCTTTTGCGTATGAAATGGCAGAAAATAAGAACTTATATTTGCATTTGCTTTTCTTCTTAGAGGGCAGCTTTGGGAAGATATATGAGAATCTAGTGAGAGTGGTTACCTACAGGAAGAGAGGGCATGGTGCTGGACACAGAAGCAAACTTTTTAATTGCATACCTTCGAATAGCCTTTTGATGTTTTTGAACCACATGGATTTAACGCCTACTCAAATAAAAGTTACTTTTTTTACTTTTTAATTTTTTTTAAGTTTTTATTTAAATTCCAGTTAGCATACAGTGTATTCAGGTGTACCATATACTGATTCAACACTTATATACAACACCCGGTGCTCATCACAGCAAGTGTACTCCTCCATCCTCCTACCCACTCCCTCTCTGGTAACTATCAGTTTGTTCTCTATAGTTGAGAGTCTGTTCCTCAGTGTGTCTCTCTCTTTTTTCTCCATGCTCATTGTTATGTTTCTTAAATTCCACATATGAGTGAAACTTTTTTTTTTAAGATTTTATGTATTTATTCATGAGAGACACACAGAGAGAGGCAGAGACAGAGGCAGAGGCAGAAGCAGTCTCTGTGCAGGGAGCCTGATGTGGGAATCGATCCAGGGACCCCAGGACCATGCCTTGAGTTGAAGGCAGACCCTCAACCACTGAGCCACCCAGATATCCCACATTTCTTAAACTCCATATATGAGAGAAACCTTACTGTATTTGTATTTCTCCAACTGACTTACTTCACTTAACATAATACTCTTGCTCCATCCGTGTCATTGCCAATGGCAAGATTTCATTCTTTTTAATGGCTGAGTAATATTTCCACACCTTCTTTTATCCATTCACCAGTCGGTGCACACTTGTACCACTTCCATAATTTGGCTATTGTAGATAAAGTGGTTATAAATATAGGGGCGCACATACCCTTTGAGTTAGTGTTTTTGTATTCTTGGGTAAACAGCAGTGCTATTGCTGAATTGTAGGGTAGCTCTATTTTTAACTTTTTGAGGAACCTCCACACTGCTTTCCACAGTGACTGCCCCAATTTGCATTCCTACCAACAATGCAGGAGGGTTCCTTTTGCTCCAAAAAGTTACTTTTTAAAAAAAGAGAGTATGGACCTAAGGCTCAGAAAGGTCTGTACTCTGGCTCTGCCACTCACTAGCTCTAAGACCTAGCACAAATTTCTGACTTCTTCAAGCCTGAGATTCCTTTTTCTATAAAAATCTTACCCACAGATAATTGGGATACACCAGGAACGTGTTTGGTGTAGGTCTCACCGTGACAAATGGTTGGGAAATATCAAAAGCCACAGGTAGTACTTGCTGTTCACTCGCACTTTCTTCCAGGTGCCCCAGAGGCACTCATTCTCCCCTCGAGCTGCTGGCTTTCCAGACCCTAAGACCGGACTCCCTATGGATGGAAGAGGAAGGCCAGACTTTGGGGTGAAATAGCAGGAGGGTTCAGATTCCAGCTAAGCTCATTATTCCTAACAGCATGTAATTGTGCAAGCAGCCTCAGTTTTCTGGTTTGCAAGATAGAGATGATGACAATGTTAATAACCATCATCTTGTAGGGTTGTTGTAAGGACTGGGAATGATGTTTGTGAAGTGGCCAGCACAGCACAGAAAAGGCACTGTGTCCATGAAAGTGACCTTGAGGTGAAAGGCAGGAAAGTTTGGGAGAGTGATGGTTGGGCTCTTCCTCCTAGCTCCCGCTCTGCCCGAGTCCCTGGCATGGAAGCAACAGGTACCAACAAAGCAGATGAGGCCCCAGTTTTCTTTTTTTTTTTTTGGCCCCAGTTTTCGAAGCACCTACACTCCAGTGGACCATCAACAAATGAGCAGAGGCAGTGAGGACCATGTTGCCAGGACCTGCCTGAGCCAGAGGCTTGAGGACTTCAGACATGTTTCCCATCTAAGGAAAAGGAGGGGAGAGGTCAAGTTAGAGATCCAAACACCAGTTGCTTTATTTATTTTTTAATATTTTATTTATTTATTTGAGAGAGAGACATAGCACACAAGCAGGGGGAGCCGCAGAGGGAGAAGAAGAACCAGACTCCCCACTGAGCAGGGAGCCTGATATGGGGCTCCATGTGGGGCTCAATCCCAGGACCTTATCATCATGACCTGAGCCGAAGGCAGGCGCTTAACCTACTGAGCCACCCAGGCTCCCCCTAAACACAGTTTAAATCCTGTCTCCACTATTCACCAAAGCCTGTTCTCTCAATCAATATGATAGCAATTTGGCTGGAAGAGTGCTAATTATCAAGGTCCTGACACTGGGATTCCACTGCTCGGTTTGGCATTAACCATAATGTCAATATAATGTCATTGCAGGATGAACCATAATATCATTTTTATGTCTTTGCAGACGTGTATTTTTTTACTTTTCCTCTTGCCGAGAGCCATGTGTGGCTCTATGTATCCTGGAGTCAGGTTTTTACTATCCTGGATATGAAAGGTCACATTTTTGGCAAGATGTGGATAAGCAAAACCCCATGTGTGTCTATAAAACTAAATAGTAATTCCAAAGCATCTCTTAGTATAAGCCGAGATGTTTCCCAGATTTTAAAATATATAATTTTAAATTCATGATTCTTTGGAGAAATGCAGGAAAGTAAAATAAACCTCCCCTTTAAATAGAAGTGCCTCAGGGAAAATGGAGTTTTATGTAAATAGCAGCAGGTGGTGATGTAACAGCATTACAATAGCCCCTATCAATTTTGGAGCTCTCAGAGTGCTGGTTGAGAATTTTCTAATATTCCTTTAGCTGCAGCTGAGACATCTCTTTCTCTGGGAAGAGGTCTTTCTGTGATCTTCCCAAGGCTGGGTTGGCTGCCTGCCCCTCCTTTGCGCTCTCTTAGCAGCCTGAATCTTTATCAAATGATTTTGATAATCTTCATTACCCTGTTTAAATAAAGTTCTCTTCTGCCCTTGACCTCATATGCACAGAATCCGTTGAAAAACAATTCTTGGTTTGCAATGCATTATCATCACTGGTCTATGCTTGACCTTGTTTTATAATCAGTCTTTAATTTTATCTGTGTATATATATTTACCTATAACTGCCCAGTGGAAATATAATGGAAACCACCTATATAGCTTTAAATTTTCTAGCAGCTCCATTTTAAAAAGTATAAACTAACAGATAAAATTAATCTTAATATGTATTTTATTTAACCTAATATATCCAAAAGATTATCACTTCAATGTATAATAAATATAAACATTATTAATCAGATAGTTACATTCATTTTTTCTATGTGAAGCCTTCAAGATTTGGTATGTATTTTACATTTACAAAATATCTTAATTAGATTTAGTCACATTTCAACTGATCAGTATTCACATGTGGCCAGTAGACAGCACAGATTTATCATTTAACCAGCCTCCACACACGCATGACCAAAACAAGAACTAAAATATTACCAATAACTTCTATATGCCTATAAACTCTTCCCTAGTACTGCTTCTTGTCAGCTGGTCGGCTGGTGCAATTAGATGTTAAGTTCATGGAGGACAGAATATGTATATTATGTAGATGCTTGTGGGTTTGTTTGTTTTTAAGATTTTATTGATTTCTTTGACAGAGAGAACAAGAGAGCATAAGCAAGGGGGAGCAGCAGAGGGAGAGGGAGAAGCAGGCTCCTCCTCACTGAGCAGAGAGCCTGATGTGGGGCTCAAAGCGGGACTCGATCCGGGAACCCTGGGAGCATGACCTGAGCCAAAGGCAGCCCCTTAACTGACTAATCCACCAGGTGCCCCTATAGACGTTTGTGTTTTATTGTCGTCTCAAGGTGTGGTCTGCAGACTCTGGGAATCCCTGAGACACTTTAAACTCAGAATATTTTTGTACTAATATTAAGACACTATTTGCCTTTTTGTTATGTTGACATTTGCACAAATTACAAAAGCAACAGTGTGTAAAACTGTTGACACCTTAGCACAAACCAAGGTGGTAGCCCCATATTTGACAATAATCACAACAATCTTCAGTGCCACCCACTTTCTGTTTAAAAGAAGTGCAAGTTTTACTTTAAAATGTCCTTGACGGGGATCCCTGGGTGGCGCAGCGGTTTGGCGCCTGCCTTTGGCCCAGAGCGCGATCCTGGAGACCCGGTATCGAATCCCACGTCGGGCTCCCGGTGCATGGAGCCTGCTTCTCCCTCTGCCTGTGTCTCTGCCTCTCTCTCTCTCTCTTTGTGACTATTATAAATAAATAAAAATAAATAAAATAAAAAAAATAAAATGTCCTTGATGGGGACACCTGGGTGGCTCAGTAGTTGAGCGTCTGCCCTCGGCTTGGGGCAAGATCCCGGGAGTCCTGGGATTGAGTCCCGTATCCAGGCTCCCTGCAGGGAGCCTGCTTCTCCCTCTGCCTGTGTCTCTGCCTCTCTCTCTGTGTGTCTCTCATGAGTAAATAAATAAAATCTTAAAAAAAATAAAATAAAATGTCCTTGATTAAACAGTACAATGTATTAATTTTATTAACCCCCGATCCCTGAATGCTTCCCCGTTTAACATTCTCCACGATTAAAGGGAAGCATGCATAAAGCACCCTGCTGCACACTCCAGTACAGATGTTGTTACTTGTTTTCCCAGAAAAGCACCCGTGTCTGAATTGTGAGCTGAAGCAGTGGCTTTTTTCATGGAACACCACTTTTCCTTGAAAGAACAACTGACAGACAAACTGTGGTTATTCAGAATTGGAGATTTAGTGGGCATTTTCTCAAAATAAACAAAGTACACCTGTCACTTCAAAGAAAACAACTGATGGTATTTGTTGTCAATAATAAAAATGTGAGTATTCAAGTGAAAACTCAAATTTGGGGAAATTTGTTTTTTTTTTTTAAGCTTTATTGAGATATAAGTCCTGTAGCATACAATTCATCCATGTGAAGTGTACAATGCATGGTTTTAGCATATTCTCAGGTATATGCGGCCATCACCACAATCAATTTTGGAACACTTTTATCACCTCCAAAAGACACTCTGTGTGCTTTAAGAATCCTCCATCCCCACCACCCAAACCCTAACCAGCTGCCTTCTAGCATAGTCTTCCTCTAAAGAAGCCATGCTCTTTCTTCCTTCTATAGTAAACATTGGAATATGTTTGCACACATTTGTAAATTGATTGCCTCTTTGATTATCGCGAGGTTAAGAGTTGCACCCTTCATTCCCCCCCCAAAAACTTGTGCCTTCTCTCTCGTACTCCCTGGGGGTGGTAATTCTTTCCTCCTTCTGCCCTGAGAGAACCACCAGGAGCCCCAGGAGGCTTTGTTACTCTGTTTAGTAACTAGTCCCAGGAAATAAGTGTTGGGTATGGGTTGACAGTGAAAGGGAGGGGGACCCAAATTTTGGGAAATTTGTATCCACCACTGAGAATTTCACAGCATCTCAGTATCTATACAGTTTTCTGAAGAGGTCAGTGGTCTTAATAATGTATTTTATTTAACCTAATATATCCAAAAGATTATCACTTCAGCACATAATAAATATAAACATTATTTTTTTTAAGATTTTATTTTTATTTATTCATGAGAATACACAGAGAAGGAGAGAGAGAGAGGCGGAGAAGCAGGCTCCATGCAGGGAGCCCAATGTGGGACTCGATTCTGGGTCTCCAGGACCATGTCCTGGGCTGAAGGCGGCGCTAAACCGCTGAGCCACCCGGGCTGCCCCAAATATAAACATTATTAACCAGATAGTTACATTCATTTTTTTTTCTATGTGAAGCCTTCAAGATTTGGTATGTATTTTACATTTACAAAAGATCTTAATTAGATCTAGTCACATTTCAAGTGATCAGTATTCACATGTGGGATTTTGTTGTTGTTACTCTATAAAGAAATGGCAACGTTTAGAAGATATATGTATTTCTGGGAGCCAATACTTTTCAAGTGACTAGTGTATAATATTAACAAAAGCATGCATGAGTAAAAGATCCATTCAGAGCACATGATGAACCAGTGGATTTTACCAAAATGGAGAACAAAATTTTTATTGATAATGGTTTTAGATTTCACACTGCAGCTAACCTTTAGGAAACTAAAGGTTTCCTTATTGAAAATATATATAAATAAATATATATTCCTTATATTCCTTAAGGAATATCCCTTATTCCTTAATAAACTCACTTATTGAGTTTTGGTATAGTATCAAAGATTATCCACTATCATGTGAAAAAGCTACTAAAATATACCTTCTTTTTCCTATTACATGTGCATTTCTTTTCTTCATATACTTCAACCAAAAACATATTGCCACAGATTGACTCGAGAAGCAGGTATGAGATTCTAGCTGCTTTCTATTAAGGCAGACGTTAAAGAAGTTTGCAAAAATGTATAACAATGACATTCAATTCACTAATTTTTTGTTTGGAGAAAATACTGTTATTTTATTTTATTTATTTATTCATTTTTAAAGATTTTATTCACTTAACACAGAGAGAGAGAGAGGCAGAGACACAGGCAGAGGGAGAGGCAGGCTCTATGCAGGGAGCCCGACGTGGGACTCGATCCCAGGACTCCAGGATCACACCCTGGGCCAAAGGCAGGTGCTCAACCACTAAGCCACCCAGGTGTCCCAGTACAGTTATTTTAAATATGTTTTATTCATGTTACTACATAACAGGTTTATTATTTTTAAATACATTAAGTCAATATTTTTAAATTTCTCATTTTTCTTTTCAATATGGTAAATACTGTTAGCTACAACTAAAATAAACAAAAGCTCCTTGAAACTCTCAATGAATTTCAAGAGTGAAAAGTATTCCCAAGACCAGAAGTTTAAGAACCACTAGCCTAGCACATATAATATTATTATATTATATTTAGCTTACATATGATATATATGACCTATATATTATAGCTTTCATAACATGCTTACTGCCACCCTGACAGGCGATCAAAGTTAATAACATCAGTGATACAACAAATCAACATCATGTGCTTCCCCATGTAGTGTACTGAGAAAGCCACAACATCATTGCTACGGTATTCCTAACAAAGACGTACATCCTGAATCTAATCATAAAGTAATATCAAACAAACCCAAACACTGACACTCGACCAAATATTTTGTTTTTACTTTTCAAAAATGTCAATATCAAGGCAGACAAAGCAAAACCAAGAAAACATTTCAGCTTAAAGGAAACTATAGAGACATGACAAGTGAATGCCACATATCATCTGGGAGGTTTTGTTTCCTATATAAAAAAAGGCAATTGGAAAAAACTGAATAAAGTCTGTAAATTAAAAAAATAATATTATCAAAACAAAGTATTTTGATTATTTTGGTCACACAGCAGTTATGTAAGAAAGCATTCTTGTTGTAAGGAAATGAGCAGTGAAGAGGGGAAAGGTACCATTTCTATTGACCCTCAATGGTTCAGGAAACAGTATGAGAGAAGAAAAGAGAAAAAAAGCAAACATGGTAAAATACTAATATTTGGAATCTGGGAAAAGGAAACTTGGCAATTCTTTGCATTATTTGTACAACTTTTCTTCTAGTCAGAAATTAAGTCAAAATAAGGAGTTAAGGAGGGGGAGTGCCTGGGTGGCTCAGTGGTTGAGTGAGTGTCCCACTCTTGGTTTCAGCTCAGGTCATGACCTCAGGCTGATGGGACTGAGTTCTGTGTTGGGCTCCTGCTCCGGTAGTCTGCTTGGGATTGTCTCTCTCCCTGCCCCTCTCCTGCTTGTGCTCTAAACAAACAAACAAAATCTTTAAAATTAAAAAAAAAAAAGGAATTAAAGGGAAAAGAGTTTATTGAATACATAAGTTAATCTTTTCCTAATACTCCACCTTCTTCAGCTTCTGCTTTAGAGGCTAGAAGGCTTAAACAGGAGAAAGCAAAGTCTCTTAATGGTTATTGTCACATCCTTTTATTGTTTCAAGAATATGCATCCAGAATGTCTCCAAAATTCCCCTTCCTTTGTAATATCCCTTGAAAGGGTCTTTAGACCCCTGAAATTGAGAGGTCTATTTCTACTCTAACGCGGTTGGGGGGAGGACGGCTCTCCAGCCTCAGACTAGGACCGTGAGGAGAAAAGAGTGATTGTCAAACCACTCTGGGAAGAAATTAGAAAGACACTTGCGTCCACTCTGGGGCTGAGCCGTGGGGGGTTAGGACAGCCGAGGGGGCGGGGCCGGGCCTGGACGGGGGCGGGGCCTGGGCACGGGGCGGGGCCTGGACGGGGGCGGGGCCTGGGCGCGGCGCGGGGCCTGGACGGGGGCGGGGCCTGGGCGCGGGGGCGGGGCGGGGCCAGGGGGCGGGGCGGGGGCGGAGGGTGCTGAACGGGAGGGGCTTGCGGGTCCCGGGAGGCTCCCGAGCACAGGGCGGGGTGGGACCCCGTATCCGTGACTCTTTGTTCCACTTCCCTGGTCTGCGGAGCGTCGCCCGTGGCTCTGCGGGTGGGGAAGCAGCCCCGGCCATCTAGGATTGGCCGGAACGTGTGTGCCTAAGAGTCTAGCCCTTCGTATAATTGGAAGCGGATCCTGGGAGGGATGGAAGGGCCCTTTCTTTGAGCACCGCGCGCCTGCAGTCCTCCCTGGACAGCTGCGAGCTGCGAGCTGCGAAGGTGGCCTTGCCGCCTCCCCGCAGCGGCCCCGGGGCATCGGCCCGGCCCGGGAGCCCCGTGCCGGTGACCTGCCTCCTGCAGGACGGGCTTGTGCGCGGTGTTTTCTTGTGTTGAGAGCAAGAGTCTTACGAATTAGCCACTCTGACCTGCGTGGAGGACATCCCAATCTAGAGAGGTTAAAGAAACCTCTTGAGGGCACAGGTACAGCAGTCAACTTGGCCCCAGTCCGGGGCCCCTTTAGGACACCTTGAAGAGGAGCCCGTGGTCTTCCCAAACACAGTGAAAAATCCCAAAGCCATACCTGGAAGAAAGCACCGGCGGTGGCCCCTTACTGCGCACCACGGGCGGGGTCCTGCGTACCGCCCAGCTCCTGTCTTACCTCTCTCTCCCCTCTAGAGAGGCTCCTTGGGCTCCCCCCACCCTGCTCTTCTGTTCCTACACAGCAAGCATCACTGCCCGGCATTAGATTCTGCATCTGTGTGTCGGTTCGTTGTCTGTCTTCCACCTTAGAATATAAGAGGCTGGGATTTCTTCACTGCTATTGCCCAACACCTGTCACGTGGCAAGCGTATGAGATCCCATGGCTGCCCTAACAAAGTGCCACGAACCTGATGGGTTAAAACAACAGAAATGTATTCTCTTAGTTAGACTTCTGGAAGCCAGAAGTCTGAAATCAGTTTACTGAGCCAGAATCCAGGTGTTGGCAGGGCCACACTCCCTCCCCAGCTCTAGAGAATCAGCTCTGTGTCTCTTATAGAGTCTGGTGGCTGCCAGCATTCTGTAGCTTGGGGCTGTTTCACTCCAACCTTCAAGGCCAACATTTTCAAATCTCTCTGTCCATTCTCACCTTACCTCTTCCTCTGTAGGTGGACATCAGATCTCCCTCTACCTGTCTCTCATACAAGGCCAGCCAGATGCGGGGTTTGAACCCAGCCACGCTGACTGCAGGGCCCTTCCACCACCCCCTACAGGAGGCTAGTGGGCACTTGTGCTTTAATGGTTTGTCCAATGAATTAGCATCCACTAAATCCTGTTCGAGATGGGGCAGGGATACAAGGAGATCAAGGATCCTCCCTATCCTCCAGAATGTCACCATTTATTTGGCAAGAGAAAGCATAAAGTCACACAACGGTTACTCTTGTTTGGAAAAGTACCTGAAAGACCATGAAGGGGCTTCTCTGGAAGCTGGTGATGCCATTTCTTAATTTAGTGCTAATTACAGTAGTGTATGAAACACTTTGCAAAAATCCATCACTATACACTTGTGATTTATGTACTTTGTGTATATTATATTGTGAAAAGCATAAAAAGAAGGCATTAAATCAGGACTCTGGTAAATGTAGGGGCTGCAAGAAAGGCCATAAGGCAATCTCTCCTACAGTACTTGGAGGTCTGGGCCATTCCCTAGCCTTCAGACTAATTGCCTGATTGATTAAGGGCTAGAGCGGCAATGTCCACAACTGCCAAACTGTGGGAGGAGCCTCGGTGTCCAACGACAGATGAATGCATAAAGAAGCTGTGGTCTATGTATACAATGGAATATTACTCAGCCATTAGAAACGACAGATACCCCCCATTTGCTTCTACATGGAGGGACCTGGAGGGTATTATGCTGAGTGAAGTAAGTCAATCAGAGAAGGACAAACATTATATGGTCTCATTCATTTGGGGAATATAAAAAATAGTGAAAGGGAATAAAGGGGAAAGGAGAAAAAAATGAGTGGGAAATATCAGTGAGGATGACAGAACATGAGACTCCTAACTGGGAAACGAACAAGGGGTAGTGGAAGGGGAGGTGGGCAGGGGGATAGGGTGACTGGGTGACAGGCACTGAGGGGGGCACTTGAGGGGATGAGCACTGGGTGTTATGCTATATGTTGGCAAATCAAACTCCAATAAAAAAATACAAAAAAATTAAGGGCTAGGAGGTAGGAGGTTGAGGGATTGAGATATTTCCAGGGCCCTTTTTTTCTCTTTTTTTAGATTTTCTTTTAAAGATTTTATCTATCTATCTATCTATTTATTTGAGAGAGAGAGAGTGAGCAAGGGGAGGAGCAGAGACAAAGGGAAAAGCAGACTCCTTGCTGAGCAGGGAGCCCAACATGGGGCTCATGGCTGAATCCCAGGAACCCAAGATCATGCAGTGAGCTAAAAGCAGCCCTATACCAACTGAGCCACTCAGGTGCCCCTTTCCAGGGCCTTTCTATAAAAATTCCCAAAGTGAGCCCATCTCAAACTCAGTTTGGCTATAAAGCATCTTAACATTCTAAAATGTTGTCAGTAAGGATTAACCACGGCCCCCCCCCCCCACATACATGCAAAAGAAATCTATTATCTCCTAAGTTTAGAAAAAATCTTGAGCTGAACAAATTTAGATTCCTTTTCTATTGCAGGACTTGTCAGAGCCTGTAATATATTAATGTGAACTGTAAGCCTTCAAGAGACTTTTTTTTTTTTTTTGCATTTTCCCCCAAACTTATTTTACTCTGCATTTTTTTTTTCAAACTCATTTTACTTTGGAATACTTCCTTTGTTTCCTTAACAATTTCAGGGTTAATGTTCTAAAGAACAAATTTGAAGAAATGCTATTGTAGAAAACTAATGTACAGGCCCATTTCAGCCAAAGATTACAGAGACCAAAGCCATCTTTCAAACCATTCCTTAAGGCCTTTCTAGGTGATGCACACTATCCTTCAGCAAGCTAGGAGAGTTAGTTCAAAAGAACAAATAAAATAGCCCAGAACCTAAATATCTGATAAATGATGGGGGACAGAAGACAACTGAGGAGCAGAGAAGGTTTCAAGTGCAAAGAGAAAAAAAATTACTATGACTTGAGCTCCAAATCATCCTGAAAAGTTGTATATTAAGACACTTTGCATTGAAATGAATTACAACCACCAGAGTGGTTTGGTTGAACAAAATGATTATTTGCCTCGAGGATACAGGGCTTTCTCTGGAAACTAAAGAACAGTTAACTCTGGACCTCAAGGACAAGTTGGAACTGGATGCCATCAAAGCTCCCTATCTGTCAATGCTCTTTAGTGCCCCCTTCACACTTCTCTCTCCCCATACACTTATGTTTTCACTTCTCCATTGACAAGATGGAAACTATGGTGACCAACAGTTCCAGAGTGTGCATGCTACTGTCTGGTCATCTGCAAAGAGACTCAACTGACTCAATCCCAAATTACTGATTAGGGATCTAGGTCAGGCTGCTGGCTACACTATGACCATGTGGCTGAAGGGATGCATGTGGACACCTGCATCTAAGTGGGGGGCCCAGAAGACCAGCCAATAGATGGCTGTTCACATCCAAGGATTTATTGGATTTATTTATTTATTTATTATTCCTAAAGCACTTTCTTGCCTTCTATGTAAATAAAGAAATGTAATTTTTTGGTGACTCAGGAGCTCTCAGTTCTTCAGAACCCCATCCGGAACACCGGGTCCCCTCTGCCTACCTACAGATGTGCTGTACTGAGGGGCACTACAGACTGTGTTAGTTCTATGTGCAAACCATTTTACCCAAGTAACATCAGAGCAGCTTGCATTAAAAAAAAAAATTGTTTCTTTCCCCTAAAACTTGAGTCCATGAAGGGAAATTTGGTTAATTAACAATATTTGTTTTTGGAAACTGGTTATTTGAAGCTTCACTGGGCAGGATTTCAGTTGTTTTCAGCTATTACCTCCTCCGTATTGAATGCCATCATTTTACAAATGGATCAACTTCAGAAGTAGTTTTCTCTTGCTTTGGAGATTTTGCACACTGGCCCAAATGGGTTTTTATTTTCCATTTTAATTTATACAGTATAAATACAATGTTGGACTTCTTTGGAGTTAACAGTTTCACTGTGCAGATGTTTCTTGAAAGCCTTTTGAATTCCTAGTGTTGGTTTTAAAAACATTTTTTTTTATTAGCCTGGCTGGCTGCCAGGAAAAAAAAAATACTATTCCATTTTGCATAGAACTGTAAGATTTTCCCTTTCCCTGCTCTTTCCCCACCCCCAGCCGGTTACGTGATTACTAGGATTAAAAAAGCCATAGTGACATCTTGTGGTCAACCACCAGAGACACAGCAAAAAGGGGTCATGGTAGAATGACAGACCCGATCTAGTTCATTCTCCCACAAATATTTCTTAATTTACTTTATTTGCTTTTTATTTACCATTTGGCTCAAGTAAATCATCTTAGATTTCCAGGTTGTTTTGCTTTACGGAAAATATCAACTTTGCCCCCAAAGAAAAAGATAAACACTCTGTGTTCTGGAAAGGGAAGGGAGGCCGTAACCCTGGCTTTCTGTTGGGCCCCTTGTAAAAATAGTGTTGCGCAAGCTACTCAGTAATGAGCCTGAAAAATATTCAAACCTTTTTCCTAAAAAAGGGACAAAAAACAATGTAGGAACAATGATTTTAAATGGGCTTTTATTTATTATTCTAAGCTTTCAGAAACCAACTGATGGTTTGTTCACTTCACTTGTTTAGTATTTAAATGAAAATGTATAAATGGTAACTCTCCAATCCTTGTGTCCTCTCCCTAAATAGTGTCAATGGAGATAAAATTTGCTTGCATAATTTTTGACTTTTAAAAGAAAAAAGTACCAAACATTATGCAGCAGTAAAAACTTATACTTACCACAAACTTCCTAAAACACAAAAGAAAGATGTAATATGTTTAAAAAGACACCAGATTATATATGAAGTATGATCCAATTACATATGAGTGTGAGTATGGGTGTACATGTCTACACAAGCATGGACATACATGTCTATACAATATCAAGTCCATGGAGGAGGGCGTAGACATAGAAATAAGCCCAGAAGGAAATATATATACAAATAAGCATTTTCAGTTTTATGGCATTATAAATAATATTTATGTTTTCCCCATTTTCCATTTTTTCTTAAATAAACATATATTAAAATCATAATCAGCCCTTCTTTGTAAAGATCAAGTTTCTATTTGTTTATATGTGAAATATCTCCATTTGAGGATGACCTGGAAGCATGAAAAAAAATTCCTGTGAAGTGAGATGCATAGCAATGCACTGAGATAAGAGAACCTGAGTCAGTGGGTCACAAACCAAGAGCAAGAATTGAAATGCTTAGAATTCCAGAAACAGTCTTAAAGGTGCCTTTTCCGTGGAGCCAAGGGAACATGGTCCCTCTCTGGTGTCTGGGGCCACTTGCTGCAGGAGAAGTTTGCCAAGACCATCAGAGAAACCGAAGTTTGTCTTTTGTTCAAAATGTGCATCAGACTATTTATTCACTATATACTGTATGCCAGGTGCTGTGTTAGAATCTTGACATATATTACTCTAATACTGACAATTCTGTAAGGTATAAAAGTGAGAAAAATGAGAGCTGGAGAAATTCAGTGCTCCAGATTATACAACTGGCAGGCTGGGGTTTATACTCAGTCTCTTTGGGCTCTAAAGCCCATGTTCTTTATCCTACACTTGCCTCTCATCATCTTTTTCAGCAGATGAAATAACTCCACATAAACTTTTAGTGTCTCTGATCTCCAGAATCACAAGACCAAACTCCTTTAAGAGCCACTTAGATAGGGACACCTGAGTGGCTCAGCGGTTGAGCATCTGCCTTCAGCTTAGGGTGTGATCCTGGGATCCTAGGATGGAGCCCCACATTGGTTTCCCCATGAGGAGCCTGCTTCTTCCTCTACCTGCCTCTGCCTCTCTCTGTGTGTCTCTCATAAATAAATAAATAGAACCTTTAAAAAAAAAATAGAGCTACTGAGATATCCCAAGAGGAATCCCTAGCAGGTGTCCCTCAAATCCCACTGTTAATGGCAAACATCATTATCCACTTGTTTCTCATCTTTCCATGGAAGGAGAGGTTTCCTGCTCTACTTCCCAGGAAAGAATGGTAAGTACTTCTGGTTGCTTCTCTTCCTCATCACTTAGTCAACTCCATAGGCAGAGTACTGTTATACCTGATTGGTGATATCTGTGAGTCTGACATCCATTGGATCATACTAACCAAGGGGCAGGACCACTGTACTACAAAGGTAACACACATAAAGCCATTAGTCCCCTCTATGGTTTTGTCCTCTCTATGTTAATCAGTGTTTTATACAAAGCCCATAATATATTATCTTTTTAAACTTAAGTTTAAATTTAAGTTAGTTGATTCTGAAGTTTAGATGGAAAAATAAGCAAGCAAAAGTGGTCAGGAAAATTCTGAAAAAGAATAATCACCAGATTTTTTTCCAAATCAAAAATTAAAGCCTATTATAAAGCTATGGTGATTAAAAAATGTATAGTACTGATATATGAATAGAGAGATCAATGAAAGAAAATAGTTCAGAAGTAGACCTAATAACATCTGGAAATTGAGTATGTAATAAATTTAATATATTTTTAAAAATAATATTTCAAATCAAGGGAGAAAAGATAGGTTATTCAGTTAAAGGCTTTAGGTCGATTGATAGATTATTCAATTTTAGGTTTTAGATGGCCATCTAAAAATTCCCAGTGTTACAAAAATGTGGAAGTTTAAAAAAGCAACGTATTACAATTGACATAAGAAACCATGGAAGAATTATTTAAAAATCTCAGAGTGCAGAATGCCTTTGTATTTATGACATGCATAAAACACAGAAATCACAATGCACCATGGGGAAAAAAAAGACAAATGACAGAACTAGAAGGAAAAGATATTTGCAAAAGGCACCATGCTGGTTTACCTAAATATATAAAGAATTCCCAGAAACCAAAAATGAAAAAAATCAATGACCCAAATGAAAAATAGGCAAATGAAAAGAACCAACTATCCCCAGCAAAGAAAAGCCAAATGAGTCTTAAAAACATATGAAAATGGGTTCAATGTCACTCACAGTGGGAGAGATACACCTTACAACTATTGGAATGCTCCTAGTCCATTGGCAGAAATCCAGCTTCAGTTGGTAAAAGTATGGGGAAGCAGGCATTCCCCTATATTGCTGGTGGAAGTGGGAATTAGAGCAACTCCTGTGAAGGGCAATCTGCAAATACACAGATTCTTTAAACCAGTCATTGCACTTCAAGAATTTCTAGAACATGGGACACCCGGATGGCTCAGCAGTTAAGCGTCTGTCTTTGGCTCAGGGCATGATCCCGCCGGGATCAAGTGCCACATCGGGCTCCCTGCATGGAGCCTGCTTCTCCCTCTGCCTGCGTCTCTGCCTCTCTATCTCTCATGAATAAATAAAAATCTTAAAAAAAAAAAAAAGAATTTCTAGAACAAAATATGGTCACATATGCAAAATGACTTATGGGCACATCATTCGTTGCAGCAATGTTTAAATAGCAAAAGGCTGAAAATACCAACAGAATATTGGTTAAATAAATCACACTACATCAGACCACTTGCACAACTATTTCCAAAAAAAAGTTAAGTATCTGCCTTCAGCTCAGGTCATGATCTCAGGGTCCTGGGATTGAGCCTCGCATCCACTTCCATGCTCAGTAGAGAGCCTGCTTCTCCTTTTCCTTCTCTCTCTGTCACTTTCCCTGCTTATGCGCGCTCTCTCAAATAAATAACATCTTTTTAAAAAAAATTTTAAATTAAAAATTTTTAAAATGAAACTCTTTATAGGCTGATATCAATAATCTTTAAGATATATTGTTAAGGTAAAATTCAGGGCTTAAAATGGTGTGTGGAATGTGCTATCTTCTTTGCTACAAATCAAAAAAGGAATATACTGAATATATAAATCTACTCATGTTTATATAGTCTATCATTGGAAAAATCGCTGACGGTGGTTACATAAATATCCAGAAAAAATGACCTCCTGAGTGTCCCATCTCACTCAGAATGATGAGATTTTCATGATGCTCAAAGCTGTGCTTTCCACCCAACGATCAGGAGACACTAGTAGCAGAGATGTGAATGGTACCCACAGGGAGGCCTGAGCACTCCCTAAGGTGTCCTCCAAATAAGGGGGTGCTTTTCAAAATATATGAACTTTTATTTTAATCTTAATTAATTGACAAAATTTGCCATTCTAGCCAACAACATATTTGCATTACTTTTAAGATGAATATAATTATTCCTTTTTCCTCAAGGAAGATGTAGCATATGGAGCTGAGGTCCCAGATAAACTGATATCTGAGCCTTCTCCCAGTTTTGGCAGCATCAGAGAATCACTTAAGGTTTGTCCTCAGATCTTTATTTTTTTGAGCATCTAATTGTTCTTTCACATATTTTTTGATAATGAATTTTTATTGAAGTATAATTGACATTCAACATTATATTAATTTTGTGTGTACAACATAGTGATTTGACACTTGCATGCACTGTGAAATGGTCACCACGGGAAGTCCAGTTACCATATGTCATCATACAAAGTGAATACACTATTACTGATTATATTCCCAATGCTGTACCTTACATCCCCGTGATTTATTTATTTCATAATAGGAAGCGTGTATCTCTTGATTTCCTTCATCACTTACCCCCCCACCCGGTTCTCTGTATGGATGAGTCTGAGTTTTGTTTTGTTTTGTTTTTTTGATTCCACTTACAAGTGAAATCATGTGGTATGTCTTTCTCTGACTTATTTCACTTAGTATGATAACCTCAAGTCCCATCCATGTTGTGGCAAATGGCAGTATTGCATTATTTGTCGTGGCTGAGTAATATTTCACTATATATATATATATATATATATATATATATATATATATATAATACACACACACACATCAGATGATGAATTTTATCCATTCATCTATCAATGGACACTTAGGTGGTTTTCGTATCTTGGCTATTGTATATAATGCTGCAATGAACTTAGGAGTGTATATATGTTTTCAAATTAGTGTTTTCATTTTCTCCTCATACCAGATACCCAGGTATGACTTTGGATAGATACCCAGAAGTGAAATTACTGGATCACATGATAGTTCTATTTTTAATTTTTTGAGGAACTGCCATACTATTTTCCACAGTGGCCGCATCAATTTACATTCCTGCCAACAAGGTGCAAGGGTTCCCTTTCCTCCACATCGTAGTCAACACTTGTTATTTCTTGTTTTTTTGATACTAGTCATTCTGACAGGTGCAAAGTGATATCTCATCTGCTTTTGATTTGCATTTTGCTACAGACTAATGAGCATCTTTTCATGTATATTGTCCATCTGTATGTCTTCCTTGGAAAAACATCTATGCAGATCCTCTGACCATTTTTTGATCAGATTTCTTGTTGTTGTTGAGTTGATGACCTTTTTATATATTTTGGATATTAGCCCCTTATTGAATAGATGATTTGCAAATATCATCTCCCATTCATTAGGTTGCCTTTTTGTTTGGTTGATGATTTCCTTCCCTGGACAGAAGCTTTTTAGTCTGATGTATTCCCATTTGTTCCAATTTTTGCTTTTGTTGCTTTGCCTTTGGAGTCATATCCAAAAAAACATCACTAAGACCAATGTCAAGGAGCTTATCATCTATATTTTCTTCTACGTGTTTCATGGTTTCAGGTCTTTAATCTATTTTGAGTTTTTGTGTATGATGTGAGATAGTGATCCATTTTCATTCTTTTGCTTGTACCTGTCCAGTTTTCCCATCACCATTTATTTAAGAGATTGTTCTTTTCCCATTGTATATTCTTACTTCCTTTGTTGTAACCTGACAATATATGCATGGTTTATTTCTGGATGTTCTGTTCTGTTCCACTGATCTATGTGTCTGTTTTTACGTGAATGCCATACTGTGTTGATTACTATAGCTTGTAGTATAGTTTGGAATCAGGGATTGTGAAACCTCTGGCTTTGTTCTTCTTTCTCAAGATTTCTTTGGCTATTTGGGGTCTCTTGAGATTCTATATACATTTTAGATTTGTTCTAGCTCTGTGAAAAATGCCTCTGGAATTTTGATAGGAATTGCATTGAATCTGCCATGAGTAGAACAAACATTTTAAAAAGTTAATTGCTCCATAAACACAGAATATTTTTCCATTTATTTGTATCTTCCTCGATTTCTTTTGTAAATGTCTTATAGTTTTCAGTGTACTGGTCTTTCACCTCCTTGGTTAAATTTATTCCTAGGTATTATATTCCTTTTGATGCGACTGTAAATGGAATTTTTAAAAACTTCTCTTTCTGATAGTTTGTTATTTGTGTTGGAAACAGATTTTTGTAGATTAACTTTGCATCCTAAACCTTCACTGAATTCACATATTAGCTCCAGCAGCTTTTTGATAGAGTTTAAAGTTTTAGTATCACATCATCTGCAAAGAGTGACAGTTTTACTTTTTCCTTTCTGATTTGGATGCTTTTTATTTCTTTTACTTGCCTAATTGCTGTGGTCAGAAGTTCTAACACTATGTTGAATAACAGTAGCAAGAGTTGGCATCCTTGTCTTGTTCCAGCTGTTAGAGAAAAAGATTTCAGCTTTTTACCACTGAGAATATTAGCTGTGGGGTCTGTCATATATAGCTTTTATGATGTTTAGGTACATTTCCCCTACACCCACTTTGTTGAGAGTTTTTATCATAAATGACTGTTGAATTTTTTCAAATGATTTTTTCTGCATCAATTGAGATGATCACATGGTGTTTATCTTCCACTCTGTTAATACAGTGTATCTCATTGATTGATTTACAAATGTTGAATCATCCTGGCTTCCCTGAAATAGATCCCACTGGATCGTGGTGGATGATCCTTTTAATGTATTGTTGACTTTGGTTTGTCAATATTTTGTTGAGAATTTTTGTATCTATATTCATCAGGGATATTGACCTATAATTTTCTTTCTTTCTTTTTGTGGTATCCTTGTACGTTTTGGGCATCAAGGTAATGCTGGTCTCATAAAATGAGTTTGGAAGTGTTCTCTCTTCTTCAATTTTTTGAAAGAGTTTGAGATGGACGTATTAAATTTTCTTTGAATGTTCAGTATAATTCACCAACATACTCAAGTCTTTAACTACCCACATTTTTATGCTTGATATTTCCTCCTGAATTCCAAATAATAACAAAAATAACCAATTTGTTGCAAACCAGGCACTTTGACTAAATGGCCACAGCAATCCTAGGATGTAAAGATTATTACTATCCTCACTTTTAAAATGAGGAAGAAGAGGCTCAGAGTGGTTAAATGTTGTCCAACAACACAAGCTAAAATGTAAAAAGGTTGAAAATCTACCACAGATGGATCGTTATTTCTCATTCTCTATATCTAACAACTTCCAATTCTCTCTACACTGTTCTCACTACCCACTTAGGATTCTGTCTTTATTTGGTTCTCTCTCTGGTCCCTTTCTTGGCATATTAAACCTTATACATTACTTTGGCTGCAGTGCCTACAAATTCTAGTGGTTATCAAGCCTAGCTGCATATTGGACTCTTGGGAAGATTATAAAACATACCTATGCCCAGAATTCACCCCCCAAAGGCTGCATTTTAATTGGTCTAGGATGGAGTCTAAGAATCAAAATTTTCAACCTCTTACCCCCATTCCAGACATGTTTTTCACTCAACTGTGTATCCCTGGTGCCTGAAAGGCATTCACTCAACGTTACATGAATGAATGAATGGATAGATGGATGAAAGATGAACAAACGAGTGAACTTCAGGCTAAGGTAGAAGCCAAAATTATTTTTGACAATAAAACAAGAGCAGTTTTAAAAGACCTCAGCTAGATGGAAGTTCAAGATAAATGCAGAGTCATTTTGACCTCCTCTGGGAGGCTGGAGAAGAAGGAAGCTGCATCCTGTAACCCAGTCCAGAGCCCCACACAATGGAAAACTATAAATAGCAGCCCTCGATCACATGAGGGTTATGTAATACAAGATTCACAGAACACGGCTGCCTTTATCACTCAGGCTTAAGTTGCACTGAAATGGAAACTCAGCTGATGCCCTATGTATTAATTCCTTCAAAAGATGAAAGCCTCCCAGCCTTTGCCCAGACCATCAATTGGCCCGTGTACCAGGCAGGTTACTGGGGCCTTTCTTGCTAAAAAAACCCCTGCTGTCTTTGCGGATAACAAGTAGGCAATTTCAGCGGAAGAATTATTTTTATTTGCAAAGATATGGCCAGAATTTCCCCTTATCAAGTGAAAAGGGAGTGTGTATCAGCTTTTCAGACACTTGGAAACACTGGGTCGCGAGCGCCAAAGAGGACTTAGATATGCAGACTTGTGTGTCCAGTTCCAGAGAGGTCACCCTTGCTGGTTCCTCCAGCTGAGATTTGCTGATCATCCAAAAACCTTTTGCAGAACACCCAAATCCACTCTGTGCCATTTAACTCTATTAGGAGGAATTCATCGCCTTCTCTAAAATGACAGGGCTCCAAGAGAGAGGGATCCCAGAGCTACCCCTTGCCTGAGAGAGGGATCCCAGAGCTACCCCAGAATATACAACTGATTCTCACAGCTTGGTAAAGGGGGCCTCTGAAATAAATCTTTCTATGAGACAAAGGGTAAGTATGTGGTGGCAGAGACTGAAGCTATATTCTCCTTTTCCTCTCTGATGCACAACTAGCCCTCACTTCCCTGTTGTTCTTACAGTTAGGCATGGCTGTATGACTGTGTTGCAGCCAACAGGGTATGAGAAGTCAGATGTGCCACGTCCAGGCCCAGCCACACACATTTCTCCATGTTTGAATGTGCCCTCTGAATGGCTGAATGGAGTCGCCTCTTAGGGCAATTCTGGAAATCACGAGTTGAAAATACGAGAGCATTGTGAGCCTGGATCCCTGTATGATTGTCTTCATGATAGTGGTCCTGTCATCCTTCCCATTACCCAGTGCTGCCATCAGAGCAAAAAATAAACTTCTATCGTGTCTGAGCCATTATATACCATAAGGTGTGTCTCTTACAGCAGCTAGGCTTCCCTACCTAGGCATAGATGTCATCGTGTGTCATGATACTAGCATCAAGGACAGAAATCTCTCATTTGCTTTGGAAGAAAAGATCCTCCAGAATGGCCTACTTATCCAAAAACTATTTTGCCAGCCTGCCTTTGCCCTCAGGAGGCCCTAGTAATTGACAAGCTCAGAATTCTTATCTGAAGCCAGGTGTGGATGTTTGCAAGAATCATCTGGTTTATCTCTGATGTAGATGAGCAATTTTTCCAAATTCCATCTCAAAACACAGACATTCTATGCAAGGACTTTAGTAAACACCAGAACAGGAGGAAAAGGATACTTTGAGTAAAATTCATATTATGCTACAGATGGGTTTCTGGAACAAACAAAATTGAAATTTTTATCAGACTGATCATATGTCAAGGATATAAAAAAAAATCTGTCTTTAAAGATCTTTCTGCAATTCAAACAATCTCAACCCACATTCCTTAAGTACTTTTTGAATTATCACAGACTCATAATCCTTTTAGTGAAAAGCAATCTATATTTTGCATAAGCTGTCAATGACTTCAATGATACCCAAGATGCAAGCAGAGGTGGGATGGAGAAAGAAAAAATAGAACGCTTAGATAAAAGTGAAAAATAATCTACATTCCAGAAAGGACTCCTGGGCCAGAAAGCAGGCAGAGTGTTCTGTGTACAGACACTGGATTAATGAGAATTTACACTTGTCAGTGAAGCTGGTAGAGTGCTCTGGAATTGACACATGGGGGACCATGCTGGACATCTGTTACCAAATGTAAGTGCCTGGCAATAGAAGAATCCTGAGAACTCAGGACTCCAGTGATTCTCCTCCAACTCCAGCTTGGTGAGGAACAAGGAGTGGAGGCGTTTATCTGGGAAAATAGGTGAAAAGCAACTACGGAAGGGCCCCAACAACAAACAAAGCGGATCCTCCAAGTGTGAGGGGGGAAAAAGCCAGCTCTTCAAGCTCAGCATCCTGACAGGAAGGAAGGGCTTATTCAGGGAAGAAGAAATCTATCTCTCCTCTGTTTGTGTTAGAGACACAGTCTGGCACAATCTGTAGGAACTCACTTGAACTTTATACTCTAGAAACCTTGTAGAATTCTCTTCTCAGCCATCAGGGCAAAATCAAACTCAATGACTTTGGAAAGCTTCCCAAATGAGCCTTTCCACAGAAAGGAGAAGCAGTGTAGCTGTGGCTTTAGAGTCCCGAACCCCAAATTCTTGATCACGTGCCCCATCCATAAAATCCTGCCAGGCACATATGTGTATTTATTGATTCACAAAGCATGTATGTGAGCCACTGTGTATGATACTAACACATCTTAGAGCATATAAAACACATACCCAGTAAAAGAAATGTTGTAAGTATACATCAAAATGTTTATTTTCTGTGTCCCAAATGGGTTGTCTTTTACATTCCCATGTTGGATACTGTTACCTTTAATGCTGGGCCCAGAAAAGAGACCTTCTCTTCACAAGAGTGACTGTGGTATCAAAAAGAGACAAAAGCCTCCTGGCCTGTGCTTGAGCTAAGAGATAGCTTTACAGAGCTACAACCTAGTTGTGTCTACGTTCAAAGTGTGGATTCCGTGCTATCTACCGAAGTCTGTTGCCTGAGTAACCAGAAGAATCGTGTGGAAACAGAGCTCCCTAAGGGGGTAAGTCATGTTTTATTTATCCGTCCTCCTCTAGGGCTTGCAGGGTGTCTTACACTGAGGACATGCTGGGTACCCAGTGGTGCCTGTTGAACTCAACCATGAATGAGTAAATGACTGAACAAATCAAATGGGTGCAGGAAAAACATTTTTAAGCCACAGGACAAGTACAATTAAGGTATACTTCTCACTTGTCAGTGAACTATGTCCATTACTGGAGGAATGAGCATCTTCTGCCCTGCCTTTAACACAGTTAAAGTTCTTTCTAACTTCTAATCAAGAGCTCTCTTCAAAGGACTTCAAGGCCTAGGCAGGTACCACAGATGCCCCCGAAGAGCAGCCAAAGCAACAGTGAGAAGCAGTGGAAACTGGCTAAATGGAACATATAGAAGGTCAAATGAGGGTGACCATGTGTACCTGTTAGGCCAAGTGTTTTCTTCTGTGGGTGTCTAATGGTTTTGCAACATGTCTCATCAGCTACATTATGAACCCAAAGAGGTCTGGGAATGTAGGGTGTTTCTTCTTCTGTCCCCACAATGGTCTGATGGAATACAAACTAGACTTAGTGTCCAAACTTCCAACTCTCCTACCTAACTAGCTAGATGGCCTTGGACAAGGCATTCACCTCCATGATGCCTGGTTTCTTCAGCCAGCCAATGAGAATAGCACTACTTGCCTCACAGGGATGTTCAGAAGAACAGACAAGACTTGCAAACTGTGATAGTGTATATAAAGGTAAGGAATTACAATCATAACTCAAGTAGTGAATAAATACCTGTTGGAATGCTTCGAATAGAGAGGAGAAATCATTCTTTACAGAATCAATATGTGCCTCTGTTTAAGACTTCTTTTAAAAATACCATCTATAGAGAGAGAAAATTTTAAAATAGAGATCAAGTTAATACACAAAACAACAATACATTATTATCAGTAATGAACTTGAAAATTTTGAACTTTATGATATTAAGGTAGATAAACATGTATTGAAGAATGCTTTTCCTTTTTATAGTTTAAAGTATATATTAATTGTATTTGTGTTTTATTGGGATATGTGATAATCTATTATAAAATTATTGGATCTCAAACACTACAATTGTCATTGAAACGCTACTGGGTAGTAGAATTACTCTTAAATTTTATTTTCTTCTTCGTATGTTTCTCTGTTCTCCAAATTTTCTTCAATAAACACAACATACAACCCCCTTTTTTTTCTGATTCTGAAATGTTAAAAAAGAAAAAAAAACATCTGTGGTGGTTGACCACAGACTTTAAAATTGTGGTAGGAGAAAAAAAAATTATGGTAAGAGTATAAAGTAAGGAAAAAATTATGAAAATGACATAGTCAATTTGTAGGAAAATTCTAATTAAATTAAAATTTGATTTAAAAATTCTTGATTAAGGGGTGACTGGGTGACTCAGCCAGTTAAGCGTCTGCCTTTGGTTGTGATCTCAGGGTCCTGGGATCGAGTCCCACTTGGGCTCCACATTCAGCAGGAAGCCTGATTCTCCCTCTCCCCTTCTCCCATGCTCATGCTCTCTCTCTCTGTCAAATAAATAAAATATTTAAAATATATATAAATACATAAAATAAAAATTCTTGATCAGAATCTGTTAAGATCTGTTGTTTAAAAAAAGACTACAGATATTCTATCTTTGTGTAAAAATGGAAGTGTAACAACATATATTCATTTTTGCTTGAAATGTTTGGGGAGGGGGTGGTAAGGTGTGTAAGATGCAGGAACCCCAATATGAGGATAAGAAGCAAGACTTTATGTACTTTTTGCTATATTGTTTGAATTTTTAAAATACCACATGCAAGTAATAACTATTCTAAAATACAAGTATTATATGAGCTCCTGACCTTTGCTTGGGGAGTCCTCACAGTGGGTTTGTGCTAGAGGCTGCCATTGCCAGTGGAGAGATAAATGTGCAGGCCTGTGTGGCCAAGGAAGTGCCAGGCTGATCGTGAGCTCATTTTCCTCAGCCTGCTGAGTAGTCGTGCTTGGATTTATCTGCTTCCTGAGGCAGTATGAGACTCTAGCTCCACACTGTTTGTGTGTTCTCTGTTCCAACCCAGCATGGCTCTTGGTTCCGAGTTGGCGATGTTGAACATAGCTGGTTACATTTCAGGGACTTGCCCTGTCCAATAGACTTTCGAAGCCAGGCTCAGTATACACTGAAAGAGACTAGGTCTGTGTTCAATTGAGTCAGAAGTACAGTTGGGCTAGAAAAGCCTGGAAGGTGCCCCCAACGAAGCCCCACATTCTCCATGCTCTAGCTAGAGTCTGCAGCAAATATACCCTCACACCTACTCTCCTGAGTCCATCCATTTGGTCTAAAGGGAAACACTGGGTGTGGTTTTGGACTAGCCAACTACAAGCCACTGCTCTGCACATGCCCTGACTGAGGGATTTGGGTTGTACAAATTTGTCACTACAGGTCATCTGGTAGTACAACTTAGTTCATGATTGGTGGATCTTGCCTTTCTTTCTTTCTTTCTTTCTTTCTTTCTTTCTTTCTTTCTTTCTTTCTTTCTTTCTTCTTTCTTTCTTTCTTTCTTTCTTTCTTTCTTTTCTTTCTTTCTCTTTCTTTCTTTCTTTCTTTCTTTCTTTCTTTCTTTCTTTCTTTCTTTCTTTCTTTCTTTCTTTCTTTCTTTCTTTCTTCTTTCTTTCTTTCCTTTTCTAAGGTGGGTCTTGTCTACTATTCCAAGCAGCTCAGAGAAGTATTTCAACTTTCTACATTACAATTAGAAAATTCTGTCCATGAAAAAAACCCATCCACTGAAAAATGGGAAGATGGGACAAAGAATGGGAGAAAGATATTTGGTGCACTCATAACCAACAAAGAATTAGTAGGCCAACATAAGCAACTTCTATAAATCAATAAGAACTGAAAAATCTAAAAATAGGTAAACAATTCACCAAAAGGAAAAGCTGAATGGTCTATGTAGAAAGACCCTCAGTCTCAAGGAAAGGAAACTAAAACTTCAGGGAAATATTTCAAACAAATTAGATTGGAAAATTTTTAAAAAGCTTGGCAATACTTAATATTGGTTAAGATTTAACAATGGGTGGCTCACTGGTTAAGTGTATGCCTTTGGCTAAGGTCATGATTCTGGGGTCCTGGGATTGAGCCCCATGTTGGGCTCCTTGCTCAGTGGGGAGCCTGCTTCTCCTTCTCCCTCTGCCTGCTGCTCCCTGTGTTTGTGCTCACGCTCTCTCTCTCTCTCTCTCTCTCTCTGTCAAATAAATAAATAAAATCTTTTTTAAAAAATGATTATAATAATGGAAACACATACACTGTTGTTAGAAGTATACATTGGTGCACCCACTTTGGAGAGCAATTTGAAGATATGCACAACCTACGTATTAGGATGTAAGAGGAAAACAAAAACTATTCCAAGTACTGAAACAGAAGGAATTTTATCTAAGGAATTGGTTACCTGGGGATTAAAGTCCTGAGAAGTCAAAAAGCAGTGAGGAACTTAGGGACAAGCCACTTCAGGAACCCACTACCACCCCAGGATACAGAGGTGAACAGGAGGAGCTACCAAAGAGCAGGAGTTAGTGAGTCTTTGGGCAGAAGCGAGAACTCTGGCCACATGTGCAATGGAAGTTGAGAAGCAGAAGGGAGCCCCTCTGAGCAAGAGCATTCTGACTTCTCTCTTCCCTTCCTTCCTACTCTCTCATTCATGTCTCCCACTGGCTACACCCAGAAAGCAGGCAAGTGACACAGGAGGCTGAGCAAGGTCAACCTATGTGGATCAGGTCCCTGAGATACAGAGCAGAACAGGGAAAGGACAAAGAATGGATCTGCCAAAAACAAAACAAAAAACAAAAACCCTTGCACACAAGCAAATGGAGACACATATAATAAAACTTAGAGTGACATAGTTCATAAAAGCAAAACATGAGAAATAATTGCCTATTAAGAGAAGAGAGGAATAAATTGTAGTAGAGTCACACAACAGAATACTCCGAAGAAGTGAAAGCAAATGAACAATAGTGACATTTATCAACATGGATAAATCTCACAAAGCCAAACAAAATAAATTTTTGAATCTTTAATATTTATATAAAGCATAAAAGCATGCAATATGATGATGATAGATAGATGTGTTGTACAGGCATGAAGAAAAGTTGAAAAAGTATAAAGAAATGTATCTTTTGTGGAGAGAAAGGAAAATGTGAATAGGAAGAGATACTCTGAAGGTTTCAAATGTAATAGTAATGACACTGGGTGATGGATACATGGGGCAATGCCTATTGCTGCTTATCGTTTACATAAAAAAATATTTCACAGGGCAGCCCTGGTGGCACAGCGGTTTAGCGCCGCCTGCAGCCCAGGGCGTGATCCTGGAGACCCTGGATCGAGTCCCACGTCAGGCTCTCTGTGTGCCTGCTTCTCCCTCTGCCTGTATCTCTGCCTCTCTCTCTCTGTGTCTCTATGAATAAATAAATAAAATCTTTAATATATATATATATATATATATATATTTCACAATACATTAAATCTTAGTCTTACAAAGGAGTTTGGAGTATGAGCAATATAGAGCTGGCTATTCTACGCTGAAGAAGGACACTCCATTCTGTTTATTTCGGAGCCAGGGCTGGATGCCGTTCTCAACATTGGCCCAAGAAACCCCCTTCCGGCTCTATCTCCTGCTTGAACCGGATCCAGTGAGGCAGACAATCAACCCTCCCACGGGCAAGCTCTAGACATGCAGGTCATCAGTAGTATTCTCCTGACTATACTGCAGATATTCCAGGTAGAAGTTAAGCCCCCAGTTGGTTTACTTCAGTTTTCTCAGGCCTCATTCAGGCAGGGACTCTGCCTCATGATGCCAAGAAACATGTTCCAGAGCTCTTCAAGAGGTCTCTTTGCATTCCTCCTCCATTAGGCCTGGATTGGATGGTAGCAATCCCAAAGCATGGCACAGCTCTCCAAAATCATCATCCCCAAATCTCTCTTCTCCACTCTAAGCCTTTGTACTCTTTCTTTGGCTAGATCTAAACAGGGCCAGCTTCACGGGTCTGTGACCTGGGCAGTCACACAGAGCCCCACACTTCAAAGGGTCCTGTGTTCGGTTTAATGCTCTGCTCTTGCTGGGTGGAATTTCTTAATAATTTTTGAGCAAGAGACCCCGCATTCTCCTTTTGCACTGGGCCCCAGAAATTGTATAGCTTATCCTGGGCCTGAGAGCTGTGGGACAGGTTCCTAGAGCCATTTTCTTGTAAATCTGCATATCAGAGAAGGAGTTCTGACAACCACTCGATAGCTGATAGCTATCTTACTGCCCTAAGTCAAACCAGGAAGGAAAAATCCCATTCTCGTGTTCCATTACACTATCTACCAGCTTATAATTGATCTTTCCTACAAGGAAATGTAAAGACCACTAAATTGAATACTGTGTCCTCATGTCCCTCCCTCAGTATCGGGCTTATACTGTATGTTCAACAAATACTTGTTGGATGAACATTTATAAAATATTACACCTAGGGGCACCTGAGTGGCTCAGTTGGTTAAGCATCTAGCTTTGACTCAGGTCCTGGGGTGGAGCTCCGCATAGGGTTCCTTGCTCAGCAGGGAGTCTGTTTCTCTCTTGCCCTCTGCGCCTCCCCCCTGCTCATGCTCCCTCTCTCAAATAAAGAAAATCTTTAAAAATAAATAAAATATTACACCTAATAACTTTATGTGAAAATCATAGGCCAGATTTTATACACAGGATATATTCTTGAAGAACTTCCATAACACAACACTGATTTTTCCACAGAAATAAGTGTAAAATAAGAAGACGGTTTCTTAAAATCTACAATGAACATGTATTTTTGCTTTAATGCTTTGTATTTTCTCGATAGTATCACTAACAATTTATGGGATACTTGCTCGAAAATGTACCATGGGAGTTGTTTGGCCTTCTTTGTGACATTAGCGGGTCTCAAGTTCATTCCAAAATGCCTAATTTTCAGGCCTATTTTTCAGCGCCAGCAATGGACTCCCATTTAATGAGTGCTCGGATGAGATTGCTTCAGAATGTAAAAATATTTCAAATTATAAAGAGTAAATGCTAAAATAAGTACAGCATCATCACCACCACCACCACCTGCAGGAGTTCTAATTCAGGGAGACCACAGTCTGGCTCACGCAACACTAACAAAGGGTTGCGCGTATTTTTGTACTACCAGCCAAAGTGCAGTGCAGCAATAGCATAAACCAGTTTTATATTTTGCTAAGCTTGCCAACCTTAAAACCAATTTTCAAAAATTGGGGATATTTGCATTATTTCAAATTCCACACGAGTTTAAACATAACTTAATATTATTTGACATCTGCATAATTAAATTCACACAAATGCAACCATAGTGCATGTCACTAGGTTATCTGGGTTTTAATGTATCCATAAACACTGCTTTAAACTGAACACCATAAATAGTGGACAGTGAATAAGCAAAGAAGCAATAGCTTTGTACAGCACCAGATGACCTAAAGTGGTTTTGGCAGCAAAATCAAACACAGGAATACTTCTTAAAATTCATTTGCTCCACATGGCAAAAGAAGGAGGAAGTAAAATATCTAGCTAATACCTAATATTTAAATCCTAGACAAAACATTTCAGTGCAAATAGGGAAGTGCTTTATTTACTCTGCTCCAAGTCAAAGGTAGTTGGATAATTAGTTTTCTTTAAACAACACTCAGCTTTGCTGACATCTCATTTTCCAAAAGCAGCTGTTAGCCAAATATAGTATTGTTTATTCACTCCCCGGAAGGCTGTTTTTAAAAAGTGCTTCTTCTGGTAAATATGTTGCATCACATAATTGGAGATAACAGGAAAAGTAGGAGTTGCTGTTTGGATTTAAATAAACATCTGCTCAAAAGTCCAGTTTTCTGTTTGCAAATAATTCTTTTATTTTTTGCCATTAGGCACATTGACTTGTTTATTCCTCACTTCTGGGCCATGTTAGGAAATATTACAAACATGGTTAACACACAGATATTTCTCTTGAAAAATGATAGAGATGAAGTTGAGCTCTTTGCCTTTTCCTTGTATTATACATGTCAGCTAATGTTAGCTATTCCAGTGCCAGAGACTTTCATGAATAGGTAATATTAACCAGCACAATGTTGATTATCTGATATATACTTAAATTGCAGTGAGATAACGTTTTTTGTTTTTAGAAAGTGTCTATTTAAAAATACCTGTAGCATCTGGGACTTAAGTCCCAGATCATCCTCTGAAGGGGAGTAGAGAATGAAAACTGCTACTGCTTTTGCAAACAAGACACCCAGTTCCTATCCTGTACCATGACTGGCTTGAATGTGCTACTTGCATTGTTGGCTATTTCCCTTATTTCTAGGAACTAAAAATGTATATAACTTTCTCTGATCTACTATTTTTTTCTCCTCACTAGAGTTTTCTGCCTGAATATTTCATCCTTAAAATACATTCCTTTCTTGACTTCGTATTGACCCCAGTTCACTGTCAGAGCTAATCTAAAGCAGAGTAGAAATCTCTTTAAACTGGAAATCAGAAAATCTAGGTTCTAATTTCTGTTGCTGAAATCCATAGGTTCCTCCTGGGAAAATAAGAATTAAATTGATGTCTGGGAGATTCCACTCAATTCTACAATTTCACTAATTAATTTATTGCTAAAAGTGGGTGGGTCACACAGCAAATGCCAAAATCTGGGGCAAGAAAGGTGAGATTTGTTTGTTCTTTAGGGTTATCCAACCTGCTATGACCTTCTAGAAGCATGGCTAATTAAGAGTTCCCAACATATAATTCACATTACATTTGTCATCCAGTTCATGGGGCTTCAAATTGATGTTGATGGGTCAAAAAAAACATTCTGTGTTCACCTGGGAATTTGCAATCTTTTTATGTTCTGAGCCGTTTTCCATTAGTGCTTGTGCATGAGAAGTATTTCAAATAAGCCAAAAAGCACTTCTAAAACTATGTTCAAATTCTAGCAAGATTTAAGATGGAGCAAATGCTCTGCTTCCCATTTGGATCCTTGAAGCAGTGAACACACTTCATGAAGAACACATTTATATTTTCTTGCACATAAATATGTTTGTCATAATACCAGAACCATTGAGACAAATGGCTATGTTCAGCTGGGAAGTGTATCTTTTCTTTCTGTATTATAAAGAATGTGTTATGGTATAATTATTCTTGTGGTTTTATAGTTCAAGACACTTTTATAGTATAGGAAGCTTCTGTCTATCGAAATAGCATATGCTACTTAATTACGATAAAGTTCTTTGCAAATAAAAAGAACTACTAATACTCATTAGCAAATAAATTTTCCAAATACATTCTACTCTTGTTATTGCACTGTTTTCTTAACAGAGAAGTAGAGCATGGTTGTGAAATCCTATCTCGAGGAAAAGAAATTGCCTGCAGAAAAGTGGATTTTACAGATTTCTACTCCTGATAGAATAAGTATCCATAATACAAACATTTCCCCCAAAGTTTTTAGGTTCTTTGAAAGGTCAATGGGCATACATTTTTATCAGTACCATTCTACACAACCAGTACTAGAAGCTACAGTGAAAACTAGGATTATGAGAAAGAGCTTTCAAAGAAGGAAGATACTGGTGTAAGAATTTATAACTACAAGGGTGCTTAAATTGAGGGCTCACTTAAAATTATTCATCCAATTGTCTTAATACTGACAGCTGAATTAGGACTCTTGAGGTTTAAACAGAACCCCAACTCAAACTAGATTAAGCTAAAACAAAACAAAACCCACAATCCCTACACCTACAAGGAATACGGAGTAGCTTATACAATTTTAAAGCAGCACTGCAGGAACCAGGGCCTCAGGACCAGAACCAGGGACATTATACGGCTCCAGGAATCTATTACTTTCTCAGCTCAGGCAGCTCCAGTTAGGGTGGTAGTCATGTTCTCAGGTTAATAATATCAGTAGAAAGAGGACTTCATTCTCTCAAGATTTCTGTAACAAAAAGAACCCTGATGGGTCTTGTTTAGGTCCTCTTGAACCAATCACTGCTGCTGGGTTGTGGTATACTGTGACTGATCCAATCTCAGTCATCCTTAGCAATGAGGAGTGGAGAGCCAGAATTAAGAAGCCCAAAAGGACTGCATGCAGTAGCGGGCTTCCCCCAGGAGAAAGGGATATTGCTACCTAAAATGGGATAGAAAATGGACTAGTCTAAAAACTGTTCTTACTTTGGTGACCTTGGTCCTTTCAACCTTGAGGTGGAGGTTTCTTATGTGTCAGGAGCTTTGGTGCTAAGACCTGCAGGCCTGTCATGTTGGTTTTGACAACACTGAGCTTGGTGTTCCTTGGCATCTGAACTGCCTTGGCTTCAGTTCTTTGCCTGCATTCTTCAGTTCTTTCTTAAGTTTTTGAAACTTGATACACTTAAGCTTTAACTACTAGAAACTTTATGAATTTATCTTAGGAACCAACATGATGCCATGGAAAGACCAGAGTTAGAAGCAAAAGCCCAGATCCTTCCTTGCTCTGGCATTTACTAGCCTTGGGATCCTTGGGAGGTTATCTTGGCGGGTCCTACAAATCTTAGTTTCATCATCTGTAAAACGAATGCCTGTTCCCTTATAAAGTTGCTGTGAAAACAGAGGATAGACACATAAACCAAGTGGCTGCTCACAACTCAGATTCAATTGTTACTGAAAGTGAGGTGCCACTACCACAGGGCAAACTTAAATGCTTGAGGTACTAGACCAAGGGCTGGGAGGATGAAATAACAAGACATGGTCCCTGCCCTCACTGGACTTACACTTTAGTGAAGGACAAAGTAAAAGAAGTGCTTTAAGAGACAACAAGAAAAACTAAGTGTGCAATGAAATTACCTTGTTCTAGGAACCTCATCTATACTCTTTCCCCCATCTAGTGTTGCTATTTAATGGATTTAAGCACCAATTACTATAGCAGAAAAATAGCACTAACTGCTCAATTTTTTGTAATATATTGAAAAAAGGGACATTTAGGGAATCCTGGCAAAAATGGACATGTCCTATATATGCAGGATGCCTGGCAAAACTAACTCTGACAACAATCCTACAATCCTCTTTCTCTATTTATATAAACATTACATGTATTTATATAAACATTAAGTTCTATTACTTCCACTGTATAAATGAGGAAACCAACTCACATATATTGAGTAACTTATACAAGGTCACAGACAGAAATGACAGAACTGGAGCCAAGCCCTAACCTCTCTGGTTCTAAAGTCTTGAACCTTTACATCACACCTTCACTTTCCTCAACAATAACAATGGAAGGTTTAGGTTGAAATTCCAGTTTGACCTTTAAGTGTATCTCTGACTTTAGGCCCATTTCTCCTGCACGTCCTGTACTTCCCCCTAACAAACCCAACATGTTGGCCAAACAGCTGAGCTTCTCTTCAGTTCTCTGCAATTCTGAGAACTACTCATTAGTGATTCTCAAACTCTGGTCCCTGGACCATCAGCATCATCACCTGGGAACTTAAGAAAGCATATTCCCTGCCACATAGAACCTACCGGAAGCTGGGCATAGACCAAAAATGTTTTAACTAGCTCTCCAGGAGTTCCTAATGCAAATTGGAAAAACAGACATTCAGCATATTGTGAGACCTTTTCTCCTCTTCAACAACCAAGTGCATAACTCACAATACATCTCTTCTGAAGTTTTTTCAAAAGATTTTATTTGAGGGAGAACATGAGCAGGGACAGGGGCAAATGGAGGGAGGAAGCAGACTGCCCACTGAGCAGGGAGCCCGACGCTGGGCTGGATCCCAGGACCCTGAGATCACAACCTGAGCCGAAGGCAGATGCTTAAACAACTGAGTTACCCAGGCTCCCCCTCCTCTTCTGGAGTTTTTGAGGTATCTTAGAAACTTGAAATTTACACTAAGGCACAGAACTGAAAATATCTACCTTTGTTTTCAAACACTTCGTTAAACTTCACTGAACGAACTAAAACGACAATGCTTGCCAATACAATTGCTACCCCACCTCTACCTTCTATTAGATGCTACTTTTAAGTCAGAAATACCTCCCCTTCAAGGTCTTTTACTTTTTATCCCTCCATCCATTCCTTTCTCTTAGTCATTCAATACTCTACCCATTTTGTCCCAAACTTATTTAAATGACTCTTCACACTCATTCCTAAGTGTCTCTGTTCCATCCACATGCAAAATGACTCTATGGTCCTATGGAGCCCCACTGACTCCTGTGAATGTACCGATTACTTAGATGGGACTGCAGTTGACCCGATTATAAAGCACAGTCTGCTAAACACACCGATGTAAAAAAAGTTTGTTTCATCCAACAGTTTTCCAGTTAAGAGCTATTTTGCTGATTAGAAATTATTTAAGCCTGTTAACCTAAGTCCCCAAAAATCCTTTTATTAGGCCATTTTATTAACTCAATTCTAAAATACTATTTTTTTCAGAACATTACATCTACATATGCTATATAGTCAAGATTATACATTATGTGTTAAACTCTGTATCATTACTGCTTTTATATTTAAACTTAAAAAAAAAAACCTCCTGTACAGACTAGGGACAATGCTAACATAGGACAATTGTCACAGTGCTATACTCAAGTATATATGAAAGTCTTACATTGGTGACAAAATATATAGCCACCTCCCCTCACTAAAGGGTACAGACTGAAACAGAAATATAATAAGTAAAAGATACTACCTGATGCCATGAAATTTTAAGACAATATTAGACGTAGGTCCAAAGTTGTTAAACATCACCAACAGATAACTGGATACATCAGCATCAGCTTGTCGAACTTCTGAAAAAATAGTTTCCTGGGATACATTTCCCAATTTTCAACTTCAGAATTGCTCAGAAATGTTAGAATTAGTCTCAGGTGTTTTGAGCGTACAAAATATCTAAGAGCTACTGGCCCAGAGACACGTTCCATTTTAAAATCACTCCCAAGCACCATAGCACAAGCCAATTTAAAAATATGCACAAGATGAGGGGGGACCGAATTCAGTAACTTTTCACCCAGCCACTGAAGCTGAGATAAGGACTCCACAAATAAGTAGGACACTCATTACAGCAGTTGATCAGCTCTACCATCTCATTTCCCTGGTCCACAAGGTAGGCTCTAAATTGATGCCTTTCTGACTTTTCAAATTAGACTCCATGGAGCAATCACCGTGAGGCTGCATACAATTTCTACCAAATCCAGAAAGCCTTAAACATTTGTAACTCTCATGTATCTATACATTACTGAAACCGAAGTACCAAGAAATAATTCTAGAGGATACATGGAGTTTCCAGTCTTCTTTGGAGACGGGGAAGGGAGAGGATGAGGAGGGTCCTGAGCCACTGCAATCCACAATTTGAAAAACAGAACCAATCCAACATTCCGCTTTATAGGTAAGAATATTCAAGTCTGTAGATATGTCATTTCACCATCTCAATGAAATCTTCTGTGTGACCTTTCATTTACCAAATTCCCACCATGAAATCTGAACTCTTTACATTGTGACCCCAAACAACTTCCATTTCTAGGTTCTGCATTCTCTTAATAGCAGGCTGGCTTCTACCAAAGGACCTAGAACAAGGCCAACAAACTTCTCATCTTACAAATCCCATTACCAAAGAAAATAACCCACCCTTTCTCCTAGATGCAAAAATTCCAAGACAATGTAGATTAGGTTGATCACACATCACCTATGCAACCAACAACACAGGAATGCCCATTCCAGCCATAGGTAACCAGGATAAAAAGAGGGTTATGGTTAGATAACAGATAGATGTACACTAGGAAGGATAAAACTTCCTAGACATTTCTCTTGGCTATAACAAGTAATTTAAATTAGGCTCCTTATAGATAGGAATCACAATAAGCAGGACTATTAATTTAACAATTTTAAGGCTAGTGATTTTAGCTAAATACTTGTAAATTAGAATCTTCTAAGGCTGATAAAAGGCAAAAATTATGTCATAATTTACAAACAGATTTCAAGTTAGACTTGGAAGCCAAGATGAGCAACTTTTTTCTAGTTATTACCTCTGGCCAATAACTTTTTTCTAGTTATTACCTCTGGCCAAGGCAAAAGAATTCACTTAGACAAATAGCTTTCAAAACCTACCTAAAAATAGGCTAGATCATAAATTTTCTAAATGTTCTTCCCTGCTGTGAGCAGCCCTTGATCTCTGACTGTAAAACTTCGCAAACTTTGGCATGCTCTAATGTTAGTTTTATAAGTTACTGAAAACCTCTATAAATTTAGCATCATTTCTCAAATCTGGATAGTTTTCTCATTCTGAATGCTTAAACATTAGGTCACAAATTGAAATACCAGCAGAAAAATACTTATCTTTAGGCAGGTGTACAGTTACCACTCCAAAGCAAGCAACTGACAAAATTTAAACACAGAGCATCAAAAGACTTCAAAGCTTTATGAACTTTTGAAATTAGCACATTTTCCTAAATCTTAGTGGTTCTAACTACAGGAAAACCAATCTCTAAGATTTGATATGATTTAAGTTAACTCAAAATTTTTAAAATTCCTGACATCAATACTAGATTTATAGTTTTATTATGGTAACAAACAGTTGTTACAGTGAGATCTATAAACATATACAGAATTATTATATTTAAATTCATATAGAACAATATTTACATTTTTAAGTTACACTTTTGAAATCAGAAGATGAAGTATAGCTTAAGTTTACAACAAAGAAAAATACACAAACAAAAATAGACAAAGTTAACAGTAAAAATGTAACTATCTGTTCTTGATACATGGAAACTGTCAGAAAGCTACATCTTCTTAATCTGATTGTCCAAATCATTAAAATATGGATGATTCAATGCCATTTTGCCAGAAATTCGTTTGGCAGGATCATAGACTAACATTTTCTGAAGGGGAAAGATAAAAAGAAAAAAAAGTTATTTATTTAAGAAATGAATCATTAAAAAAAAACTCCATAAATCCTTAATTTTTCTACCAATAACCCATAATACTTTTAATAAAAAACTACTACAGAAACATTTCCATTAGTTCAATACCAACCACATAAATGCCTCATTCGCCATACTTCACCCTCTAGCTCCAGAATAACCTTTTTTTAAAAATATAGATATCTCAATAACCTCTTTTTGTTACAAATTATGCTTTAAGACACAAGCATTCAGAAATAGCTTTAAAACCAGGACATAAATTTTAGAAAGATATCTAGTTAATTATATTTACTTTGAGAATTAAATGGCCATCAGAGTTATTTATAACATTCTTGAAATGGTGGCAATTAACTATAGTGGTTTCTAATGTAGCTTCCAGCAAGTTCCAAATAAAAACAGACAAGAGCACAATGTGTTATAAACACAATTAAAATGAGTCACTAAATTATGGTCAGACAATCTAGTATTAAAGTTTTAATTTACACATCACCAGAAAAGACTACATAAAGCTTAATATTGATTTTACATTTTATCTTAAAGAAAACCAAATCAATAAGCAGACTAGATATACTTTTACCCTATAGTAACCTTTTGAACTCTTATCATGTATCAAGCACTATATTAAGTGCTTGGTAGACATACTATGTTCCTTAATCCTCACAACAAAAGCTATGTACTGGTCCCATTTTACAACGAGGACACTGAGGCTCAGATGTTAAATAACTTGCTCAAGTTCTTATATAGTTAAGGAGTTTAACTCTGAAACCAAGTCTGATGATTTACAGCAGTGGTTCATCTGGGTGGGTTTTTGCCTACCAGGGAACAAACATCTGGCAGTGTCTGGAGACATTTTGGGTTGATACAATGGAGAGGAATATGTTCCTGTTATCTATGGGGCAAAGGACTGGGATGCTGTTAAAATACCTTACAATGTACAGGACAGCCCCTAGTATCAAATCATGATCCAGTCAAAGAGGTCAAGATTAGCTAGACTAAGGAACCATGATTCACAGTATTTGGTTTTTGTTTCATTGACTGAAGTGAAATTCTCTGTGTTCAAGAATTACAGATGTGAAAAAGACAGATTCAGCTCAGGATATGGAAGACCCTCTAAGTCAAATCAACAATATCAATATATAAACATCTGAATGACAGATAAAGGACGTCAGACTTCACTGCAAGCCATTTGGAAAATCCAAGCTGAATTTGGTGGCATAATGATTTATAAATGCTGAAAGGAGCCCAAAGAAGATTTACATGATAATACAGAAATTATTTTTTGTTTAGAAACCTACCCAAACCTTATTTTTTCCCTGTAATTATATTCACTGAGATTCATAAAAATTAGTTCTGTCTAAAAAGCTCAATATTTAAACATTGTTCTAAAACAATTTTCTTAAAGCAGGCCTAGGACAATTTTTTATCCTAATAGATTTTTTTGTCTTGTTTTTAAAGAAAACAACTATTAGTTGGGAACGACAAGTTAGTAAAGGGGAAAGATTTTTTTTTTTAAGAATTACATTAATACTTCTAACCTTTCTGATGTAGAAATGAGGCACAAAGTGGGAAATGAGAGTTCATGCAGTAAAAGGGTTTAATAACTAAAAATATCAAGCAATAGGGATGCCTGGGTGGCTTAGTGGTTTAGCACCTGCCTCCGGCCCAGGGCATGGGCATGAGCCTAGAGTCCCAGGATCTAGTCCCACATCGGGCTCCCTGCATGTAGCCTGCTTCTCCCTTGGCCTATGTCTCTGTCTCTCTCTGGATCTCTCATGAATAAACAGATAAAATCTTAAAAAAAGAAATAAAAATATCAAGCAATAATGAAAACACCTGTCTCAGATAAACTATAAAGTAGTAAACACTGAGACAAATAGTTATAAAGGAAGGCTACTACAAACCAGCTACTTAAAAGTAAAGGTGTATTAACCCTGGCCTCTCCTTCAGAATATCTATAGCTACCTAAAAGATTAAAAAAAAAATGAAACAACAACTAATGCTAAAACCTCTCAAAACCACTAGTGTTTCTTGGTATCTAAAATGGAGCCAGTAATACACTAAACATAAGAGGCATAATAGTTATGTGCCTAGCTCAGTGAATATTAGTTTTCTATTTCCCAGGTACATTCAGAATCAATACTGTTGAAGTCAGTATAAAGGGTCTCCTTACCGAGAGCAGATCCAAGCCATTTTCATCCAAGTTTTTAACATGGGATGCCAGGCTTCCTGGTTTCCACTTGGGAAATGTATTCTTATAGTCCTGTAAAGATTCCACTTCTGGCCACACTTCATTATTGGGGGTGCCCAAAGCTCTAAAAGGCCATAGCAAAACAAAAAAATATTAGCTAAAGCATAAATATAATCTTAGTATTACATACACATTCCCTTCATTATTTCATTTGAAAGTTCTTAAAAGCTTAATTATAAGACAAAAATACCTGAAAATTCTGAAGAGTTGATCGATTTCTGAATCCCCATGGAAAAGTGGTTTCTTAGTTGCTAACTCTGCAAATATGGTACCTATACTCCAAATGTCAACTGGAGTTGAGTAGCGAGCTGACCCCAACAATACTTCTGGAGATCTATACCACAGTGTTACTACCTGTTACAAAGCAAATTTTTACAATGAATAAATGCAGTGCATTGAACTACTAAATATAAATATTAATATTTATATTTCAGTATGGCTGTCCTTTAAAAAGTTCCATGATTGCCTCTGATAATATTGTTTGAAAGTCAATTAACTATACACAAAATAAATGGAAGACAAATATTTCATTTGTAAGTCCTGGTCACAAGGGAATTAAAAAAACATAAAAGCATACCAGCCCTTTTCTAGCTTTTCAAATCATTATAGTGCAAGAATCAAAATAGTCAAATAAGCATTCACTTAGAAAAAAAGTCACTGATGATTGATTTGGGCATGACACTGCAATGCATGTATGTATACTGCTTACATGCTAAAAACATGAGTTAAGTCAAATAATAGTTTATTAGTGGTCTAGAGCTGATCTACTATTTTAGTATCCATAATTTATCAGGCTGGAAAAAATATCTCTAACTTAATGAGATCAGTAGCATCTGCTTAAGCCAATGGGAACCAAATAATCTTTACTTTTTTTATATAGCCATGGGAAAAAAATGATAAAAAGAAGCCAAGACATCTAACCAAATGAACACTGTTCTAAGTTCTGACTGGAGACAGTCTTTGGGCCCAGGGATAGACAATGACACAGAAAACCATCTTCCAGCAGTCCCTTACTATATAAGTCAACACTCCCTTTGGCTCTGGAAGTAACAAATGAAATGCCAAGTCCTCTGTAGAACACTGACAAAACTTGATTATATTTAGTAGCTTCTAGACGTATCTGAAACAGTAACCCTTAAGCAACAAAACCTTTCTTTAACCAATTTGATTGTATACCAGAAAGGATTCAGTCAGAAGACAGAAACCACAGGCAATGATTTGCATGGGGAAAGTTTACTAAAAAGAATTATTAAGTAACAGAGGGTTAGAAAAAGACACTAATAAGAAATAACTCTTAGAACTGTAGCAAGGAAAATCCTTTCCTTCCTGCAAGTGCCTCTCTAGCACCTTCTACTGCCATCACACCTGCTGGCAAAGAATATTTAAAGGTCCCAGTAAGATGTTCACATTCCATGCAATGAAGGGTGAGTTCGGAGCTGAAAGGCAATAAATTCATGCTGGCAGAATGGAAATCTTTCTCATTGATTCTTGCTTGACTTAATGAACAAATACAGAAAACAAACCAGCCATCACAAAACACTATTCTACATACCTCATGTGTGTATACTCTAATAGGTATTCCAAAAGCTCTGGCAAGGCCAAAATCAGCCAATTTAATTGTCCCTTTGTCATCAATCAATAGATTTTGAGGTTTTAAGTCTCTGTGCAGAACTCTTCTGGAGTGGCAAAACACAATCCCTTGTAGGATTTGGTACAAATAACTCTGGAAGAAGAAAGTAAGTTAGAAACTTAAATGTCCCACACAGTGATTTTCTAAATAATCTTGGTGAGTTTATTTCAAAGATCTAAGAAGTTATAATGCAGGGAAATAATTTAACACAAAAGTTTTCAGGTTTTTGAGACTGACAAGCAGCATTTGGGAGTGGGAAGCGAATTGATATACAGCATCCTGTTTGTACACTTGAGACAAAGATATTTTCCTTATGGACACATCCATCTGAACTCATTTAGTCTTCTACTATTTTTTTTGTCCCCAATTCTTAACTCACAAGGTCTGCACAGATATTTTTTAAACTTTTGTATATATGCTTATAGCAACTCTATTTTTATTGTGAATAAGGTTGGTCCATTTCTATTCCTTATCGTTACATATTAATTTTCTCTTTGGTAGTACTGGTCACAGATTCCAAAAAAAAAAAAAAAAAAAAAAAAAAAGACAAACAGAATATTATGATTATATATTTAAATAGAGACAATTATCATAATATGCAATTAGCTCAGAGAAAAAATATTGTACAAGTGTTGCCAAAACAATGTAATTATCATTTGAAGCAACCTGGTATTACAGAAATATGAAGTATACATAGTAACCGTATTGACTTACAAAGTTAAAACAAATGGCTAGCCCTATGGGGGGAAAAAAAATCAAGAGCCCTAATTCCTATACCAAAATAAACCTTTGAGGGGCACCTAGGTGGCTCAGTTGGTTAAGTATCCAACTTTTCATTTTGGCCGGTCAAGACCTCAGGGTCATGAGATCAAGCCCCACATTGGACTCTACACTCAGTGGGGAGTATCCTTAGTGTACTTCTCTGGCCCTCTCCCTCTGCCCCCTGCTCCCCACACACTCTCTCTTTCTCAAATAAATAAATCTTTAAAAAATAAAAAATAAATAAACCTTTGATCCATCCACACACAAAAAAAAAACAAAAAAACAAAAAAGGAGGTGTGGCAACTTACTAGAAAGATATGTTCTAATATACATGATCTTTGAGCGAGACTTAAGACATATAAGCTTAAAGTCCAAAAGTCATGTACAAGATTAAATATATTATAAAAATTATTAATGGCATATATAAAGGAATAAAGGGAATATTATCAATGTGTTAGCAGAAAGGACCTTAGAGACCAGTGAAAAAATACCCTAATAGAAATGTCAGTGAAGACCACATATAGGCTGGGGCACCTGGCTGGCTCAGTTAGAAGAGAGTACAACTCTTGATCTTGGGGTTTTGAGTTTGAGTCCCACACTGGGTGTGTAGAGATTACTTAAATACATCTCCAACCCACTGATTCAAGTTATAAGAATGTATTCTAGAGGCGCCTGAATGGCTTAGTCAGTTAAGCATTCTGCTCTTGGTGACAGCTCAGATCCTGATCTCAGGGAGGAGCCCCAAATCTGGCTCCTTCTGCAAAATGGAGTCTGCTTCCCCTTTCCCTCTGCTCCTTCCCACCACTTTTGCACATTCCCTGGTACTCTGTCTCAAAAAAATAAATAAGTAAATACTTTAAAAAAATTTATTCTATAAAGTTGCAAAAGATAAATAAACGTAAGGATTTGCTGCAGCATGATTCATGACAGCATGAATCACCAGCTGGAAAACAACTTCAATGTCTATCAGTATGGAATTGGTTTAAATAATCAGATCCAGGGGTGCCTGGGTGGCTCACTCAGTTAAGCATCTGCCTTTGGCAAAGGGCTCAGGTCATGTGCTTTCAGGGTCCTGGGATCAGGCCACCTTGGGCTCCCTGCTCAGTGGGGAGTCTGCTTTCCCCCTTTCCCTCTGCGCCCCCCCCCCCCCCCCATGCTCACTCTCAAATAAATAAAATCTTTAAAAATAAATAAATAGACCAAACACTGATAGACAGGCAAAACCTCTATGGTGAATGTCTCACAAAAAAAGGGCTGTTTTGTAAAACTGTGTGTGTATATGCAAAGGACACACAAGTATCTGTAAGACTACTAAAAAACTAATAATGCCTACCTATCTGAGGAGTGGTTTGGCAGTTAAGACTTCTACTTTTAGAGTTCAATGCTTGTTAAAAAATTACATTTACAATTTAACTGAAGTTACACTCTTTCCAAGCATGTCCCCAAAATACAGAACTTCTATACAGTAGACACTCACAGTGGATAAATACTAATAAAATTAAGTAAGCTTATTACCTTAACAAGTGAAGAATCCATGAACTGACCAGGAGGGATGGAATCTAAGTATTTCTTGAGATCCATGGAAAGGAATTCAAAGATGAGATATAACCTGGAATCTTGCATAAGCACATCCTGAAGACTGGAGAATAAAATAATTATGTGAAAAAAAAAATCTACCAAATACTTTTGACCTCTTACAAAATAAAACATCCATAAATTTAGCAGTGGCTATCACAAAAAGTAGGGCTGTAAGAAATTTTCTGTAACAAAAAATACATACTGTTTTGGCAAAGAAAAGATGGGTAGCTTTCCTAGTAGTGAAAACCTTAGTACTAAACTAGAATTTGAGAAAGGATACTCAGGGCAGCACCTGAAAATTTAGTTTATTATGCTGAAGGTGCTACCAAACCACTTATATTTCAAAAGAAAATTTCTTAAAAAACAAAAATTTCTAGGGTAATTACTTGTTGCTCAGAGCTTTTCAGTGAATTATAAAAATTTTAAAATTTAAAACTTACTAGGAACCCTTAATAGTAGCTATCTCCAGTCCCACAAAAATGTAATTAAACCTTAACTTGGACTACTAGGAAACAAACCCCCAAACACCAGGCCAACACTGTTCTTTTTCATCTGACCTAGCTACCTGTCTTAGGAATCTGATTAGGGGGTCTTCAAGGACCAGAGAGCTCAGATGGGTGCAGGTGATATAGGCCTACAAGAAAGTATTAAGTATTTCCTTTTCTCCCTTGGCCAGTTTACCTTGATTTTCCAGCCCCCAATACTAATCTCTTATCATCACACTCCTCTGACCCTGCTCCTGCTTTAACCCTCATCTTCCTATGCCTGACCTTTTCAATTAACAAAAATAGTAGGGTTCTATTCCGCTCAGCAAAGTTAGACCAGATATTAAGCAAATGTAAAAATTTCCACATTGACATTCACATTTGAACTGGTATGCGGAAAATGGTTTAAATTCAGATATACCATACCTGACTATATTTGGATGACGAAGTTCTTTTAATAGAGAAATTTCCCGAATTGCAGTACTAGGAACCCCTTCCTCTTCACTTTCTAGTCTGATTTTCTTCATGGCTACCACTTGACCTGTAGTTTTGTGTCTACCCTTATACACAACTCCATAGGTACCTGAAATAGACAAAGTAAATGTCTACTATATGACACCCTCCACAAACTAAGATTTTAAAAAATGACTGAATCCCATAAAGTGTCATATTATAGAAATGTCTCTGTGACCAGATAGGAAATATCTTAGTCATAATTATACCCTCATCACTTCCAAAAGGAAATTGAGGGCAACTACAACCTACTGTGTCTATAGTTTAGAAATAAAATTCATGTAGTTATTACAATTTTCCCTTATATTTAAATAACCAATAATTTCCCAGCACATTGTAGAGAAGAAAATGAATCCTTTGCAGATTCGAATTATTCTCAAGTACCCCATCCAACAATAAAGCAGCGTCAAATAGAGAATAAAGATTTGGGCTGAGAAATTATTAACCAGAGTCACTGTGACTTTCAGAAAACTGTGTAGAGTGCTTTATGCATTTCAAATAGTCAATAATCCTCATCTAGAAAAGAGTGGGGCTAAAACATTTTACTAAATATTTATTAAATCTATTAAAGTTCAAAATATCGACTATACAGTACAAAAGCCTCACACCCATTTGGAAGTTAACAAGAACAGAGATTCTGATATATAAGCTTCAGATAATGAGCAACAATGTCAATATAAGGGATCTTGGGCAGGAAGCCGGTGGATACCGAGAACAGAAGTGCCAACATTAAGGGAGATGGACTAGTTAGCTTAAAAAGTTCATATACAGAATACATTCAGTTCCCAGGTAAATGCTTTTTAAACTGAAGTTGGAAGGATGCCTAGCTGACTCTATAGGTAGAGCATGACCTTGCAGGGTCATGAGGTTAAACCCCATGTTGGGCATGGAGCTTACTTAAAAAATAAAAAAATCTTAAACAAATAAACAGAATCTTTAAACTGAGGTTAGAAAATAGATCTTGAACCCTTTGACTTTACATAAAATTTTGAATGCCCTATTTTTCTATAACATCAGTATAACTTCAAAAGTGATTAGAGTGCACTTTTCTAAGGAAATCTATTCTGTAGCTTTTATCAGTTTCCGCAAAGGTAGCAATATTTAGAAAAAGGCTAAGACTACTATCAAATTATCTACTGGCCCAAACTGTGGAAGGAGCCTCGGTGTCCATCGAAAAATGAATGGATAAAGAAGATGTGGTTTATGTAAACAACGGAATATTACCCAGCCATTAGAAATGACAAATACCCACCATTTGCTTCGATGTGGATGGAACTGGAGGGTATTATGCTGAGTGAAGTAAGTCAATCGGAGAAGGACAAACATATGGTCTCATTCATTTGGGGAATATAATAGTGAAAGGGAATAGAGGAGAAGGGAGAAGAAATGGGAAGGAAATATCACAAAGGGAGAAAGAACATGGAAGTCTCCTAACTCTGGGAAATGAACTAGGGGTGGTGGGAGGGGAGGAGGGCGGGGGGTGGGGGTGACTGTGTGGCGGGCACTGAGGGGGGCACTTGATGGGATGAGCACTGGGTGCTATTCTGTATGTTGGCAAATTCAACACCAATAAAAAATAAATTTATTAAAAATAAATAAATAAATAAATAAATAAATAAATAAATAAATAAATAAATATTATCTACTGGCTTAATTAGAATATTAAGGATAGTTTGGTGATGTTATATAAATTTTATTCTAATTTTGTTTTAAATAGAGAAATTCTATACAATAGTCTGTCTTCCTAAATATTGGTGCGATTTTAAAGACCTAATTTGACCTAAAAGCCATTTTACATTATTTTGATTAAATTTGGATTAAGTAGGACTTTTGTTTTATTTTGTTCTTTAAAAAAACTTTATTTGACAAAGAGAGAGAGGGAGAAACAGGCTCCCCACCGAGCAGGGAACCTGATGCAAAGGTAGGCACTTAACCACCTGAACCATCCAGGTGCCCCTTAGTTTGACTTTTGGATAACCAAAATTATACCAGATTTTTTAAAAACTCTATTTTATTGATCTTCACAACCATTCTTAAAAGTAAGTAACCTTCTGTTCATTTAAAGTCTGTCCATTTAAAAAAAAAATAAATAAATAAAGTCTGTCCATTTTTTGGACATCAATTATACTTGCATCAAAAAACACAAAAGTAGGTAAGTCAGTAGCATAATTATCTGGCACATTGTTAAAGCAAACTCAAAAAGATTTGTAATTTGCATGCAAATACATCATGATGTCATCTAATAAGCAGTTAATGGTAAATTCAGAACTAATTCTTCCTCCTAGTATTCCTCTCTCCTTCAAATGTACAATCTCATCTGGGCCTAAAATTTACTCAGAAGAATTAACTTATAGATAACACTTAGTATTTATTCAATTTAGACATCACAAATGCTCTGTCTCTTCTTTCGGACTCTTTGAACCATTACTCTTATAACTACATATACAGAGCTCTAAACGAAGCAGAATGATTCTAATGGTTAAGCAATAAAAATTATTTATGAAATGCATAGTATATACTCTGAAATGAACTACACATTATTAAATTTAAAAATGTTAGTCATGATCAAGTTATGGAGACTAAATGATAAGCATAAAAACTTTAATGTTTACGAGTGAATGAAGGCCAAGTTAGGTCCCACATCACGGATATAGATAGCTACTCTCTATGATCCAAAAAACATTTTCTTATGACAGAATGTGACAATACCCAGATCTTTGTAATTCAGAAGAAACCAGAGAACATCTTTGTAATAACTGAAAATTTTAGATAGATAACAAGAAAAGTCTAGATGTATTTAAGACATGAATCAAGTTGTCAAAAAGTTCAAGTGTCAAGGTGGAAAAGTCAAGAGGATTACTCTAAATTTAAAAAGACTAAGGTGGCTGGTTTGGCGCCAGGCTTTGGCCCAGGGCGTGATTCTGGGGTCCTGCAATCGAGTCCCATGTCGGGCCTCCTGCATGGAGCCTGTTTCTCCCTCTGCCTGTGTCTCTGCCTCTCTCTCTCTGCTCTCATGAATAAATAAATAAAATCTTTAAAACTATGAATGCGTAACATTAGCTAACTCTTCAGAAGTATTTAGAAATAAAGCATATCTCTACAGCTTACTTTACATGACTCAAAAGAAAAAATGCTAAACACACACACATAATAAAGTAAATGTGACAAAATTAACATCTTGGCAAAAGGTATTACAAGTTCACTGAATTTATCTTTCAATTTCTCTGTATGTTTGGAAATAATAAAAGTCGAGAGAAAGAAATTTAACTTTTTACATCAAAACTTTAGTGCTAGAATTTGATTAAGTATCTGGCAAAAAGCAAAAGAAAATACCATGGGAAAGTATCATACAATTTTCTTTTTCAAAAACAATGCCCACCACACATAATCCAAAACAGCCAGGCACTGGAGTAGTCCAGACAATACAAGCCAGAGAAAGAAACAAAGAAAAACACACATAGAAAAATAGATACTGTTATTATCAAATATTTGAATATCTCCAATAGTGCTAGACACTACTATCAAGCACTGTTCAAACAGTTGTGAACAAGACAAAATCCCAAACTTCAGAAAGCTTACTTGCAGTGTAGTAAAGAAAAAGGATGTTAAGGATAACAAATAGGGAACTACAAAATACACTTGGACTAGAACAATGAGATGAAAGTAAGTGAAGGCAGCAGAGTGGCTTTCCAAGGTGAAAGAACAGCCATTGTCAGAAGCTCAGAGGCCAAAATTCTACAGGGAATTTGAGAGGACATCATATGGTAGAATGGGAATCATTTAACTCAAGGAAATAAGGCAACATTTGAAATTATATTCTTTACTGCTTCTATTTCAACTAAAAAATACGTAGTCTCCTGCATGTTAGGAGTTCCAGAGTTTTAAAGGAAAACACATTTACACTTTAAGAATAACTTTTTGTTACAAACAAAATCACCACTCATTTGATTCTCTGGGGATTAAGAAAAACTCAAAGTAGAAGACATTAGATATGTTATTCAAAACTTATTCTCAACTCAAACAAAATTTAGTTGAGAGGATTTAAGAAAGTATTTAAGCGATTAAAAAAATACAGTATTTGTAAGAAAAAGAATGTATCTCTAACCCATGCACTACCTAAAGTTATTCATTACTATCTTACTAAATAAATTCTTTCCAGTACTCCGCCCCTAGACTTTTAGTAGTATTCCTTGTACAAATACAGTTTTGAAACACACTAAAAATATACTGATTGGAAATATCCCTCAAACAGACCTACATAAATTACTCTAATAGCAAATTGCTTTGTATAAAGGTGTACCATTTGTTCCTATAGAGTTTAGAACGTTAATACCAACTCTTATACAGAAACTTATATATTCTTTTGGGGGGAAAAAAAGGTAAAGGGATTTTTACCCTTCCACTTGTGCCATATAAACATTCTTTAAAAACTTCAATGAAAGTACTACAGAGGGGAATGTTCATATACAAGAGTTACTGGTTTTAGGGACACCTGGGTAGCTCAGTTGTTTAAGTGCCCGCCTTCAGCTCAAGTCATAATCACAGGGTCCTGGGTTCAAGCCCTGCATCAAGTTCCTGCTCTGTGGAGAGCCTGCTTCTTCCTCTGAGCCTCCCCCTGCTCTCTCTCTCTCTAAAGGATAAATAAAATCTTTTAAAAAAAGTTGTTTTAGAATTGCTTAAGCAGGTACACATGACATGTCATTTAAATCAAGGGAAATTTAAAAATTTATTTAAATTGGTTTAATAGTCTATTATACTAGTTTAGAAAGTTTAGGTAAAAGTACTTAAAAAGAACTGTACATGATTAAAAGTACACTATTAAACTCAATAGAATTCTACTGCCCTAGGCATATCTGGGTGGCTCAGTCGGTTAAGCGTCTGCCTTCAGCTCAGGTCCTGATCCCAGAGTTCTGGGATACAGACCCCCATGGACTCCCTGTTCAGCAAGGAGCCAGTTTTTCCCTCTCCCTCTGAAGCTCCCCCTGCTTGTGCTCTCTCAAGTAAATAAATAAAAATCTTAAAAAAAAAAAAAAAAAAAATTTCTACTGCCCTAACCTCTCCCCACCAAAACATAACACAAGATCTCAATAGTGTTTTCAAAATACAAATATTGCTTTAAGTGTTTAGTACTTAAAAAATATAAGATTTTTAGGGGGATGGAGAGGGTTGGCAGGGAATCCTATCAGAATAATTTCAATTTTCTTGAAATCTGAACATTTTGTGCATATGTTACCATGTAAAGAACATATAATTAAGGCACATTAGCACTGAAGGACACCTTAAAGATTGGATTTCAATAAATATTTACAGGTTTTCATGTCCCAGATATTAGAGCATTACCAAATCATTTTTTAACTCTTTTATTATTAAAACCACTCACCTTCTCCAATTTTCTCTATTTTGGTATAATCTTCCATAGTTAATCAACAGATACGGTAGATCCTAAAATGAGAGAAAAAATTAATTTGATCATATGCCACTAACTCAAAAGATGGTTTTAAGTTTTTAATGATAGTATAAAGCATTTTCCAGTGTCTACTGCAGTATTAATTTCCCATAAATACTAATTATGTTAAAACATTTACAAGGGAAGGGACCTTTGCCATAAGATTTTTCCACCTTTTTTAGCTCTTAAAACATTGGATTTGTATATCTTAGCCAGTGTAGTACTTTGCTTCTTGCAATCAGATCAACCCTCAAATTCAGCTATCAAACTTATCTATCCCTCCCCCAAACAAAAAACAGAAGTATGTTTCTTTATGTAACACGTCTAAGGAGCATCAATTTCTACCAGTTATAGTTATACCCAGCCATTTCCACAAATGTTATTTGTGTTAAATAAGTCAAATAATGTTATTTGACTGAATTTGTACCCCTTTTCTAAGAAAATTCAAAAGGACAAAATTTTAATGACACAGACAGAGCTACTGTGGCCGTAATAATCAACCATCAGCAAGACTGCTTAAATGTCCGTTGAAATGCTGACAAGACATTCAAGACGTCCTCCGCTGAGAAGTTTGCCAAAGAAATCATCACTTCAGAAGCCCACCAAAGTATATAATTACCTTGATTTTTCTAACACACTCATCCCTGATAAGGTTACGTACAAAGGTCACTGGGTAATCGACGCTCGCATTCGTCTCCGGGATCATTCCAGAAGTAGAAGCGAGAAAAATCTTTTTAAATGAACGAAGTTGCACCTCACTGGCTGCGAGTTCCAATCTTACACATTTTTAACTCTACAGAACGGCAGTCATCTCTTCTACGATACCCAGATTGAATGAATGTGCCCGACGAACAATCCAGCTGTGGAGCTCGCTCTGAGCAGTCACTTCAGAGCCGGCTCTCCCTTTCCCTGCTGGGACGATTGAACAGAGGACGCAGCTTCACAAAGCCTCTGGAGGCCCTGCCCCTGGGGCCCGGCACCGCGACACCACAGCCTCGTCTCCTACCCAGAGGCCTCCGGGTCTTTGAGGGAAGCAAGGCGCGGACACTGGGAACTCTAGTGTTGAATACGAAACGCACACACGTATGTTCTTCCTCTAGGCGTTTCTGAGCCTTCCCTTTGGGCCGATTGCACAGCGCATACAACAGCGGGCGCAGGGAACCCCGAGAAGGCCCACAGGCTAGCGGGGCCCGCCGGCGTTCCCACGCGGGCACCTGGCCCAGGTGGGCTCCGGCCGTCCACGCCAGGGAGCAGGGCGGCGCGCGCGCGGGGCCCAGGCCGGAGCCCGGCAATCGGCGTCGTCCAGCCAGCGCCACGACCCGACGGCCTCCTCAGCCGGCCGGGCGGCCTCCGACGGGCCGCAGCCCCAGCCCGCCCGGGAGCGCGCCCGCCGCGCCGGGGCTCCCGCCAGCCTCCCCGGAGGGCCGGGCCCCGGGGCCCCGGCGAGGGCGCGGCCTAGGATCCGGAGGCCCGGCCGGGCCCGGCCCCGCGCGGGCCCCCGCGGCCTCCCAGCACCAGCCGCGGCCTCCGAGCCGGGCCCGCGGCGCAGACGCCCCGCAGGAACGACCCTGACCTCAGCGAGGCCACCCGGCTTACCGTCCCGCGGCGAAAGCAGCGGCCGCCTCCACGTCCGCGTCGCTCTCGCCTCAACTTCCCAGAGCCAGCTTTGAAGCGGAGCGCGAGCTGTTTCAAACTCACCGCGCTAAAGGGCCGGGGGCCCGCCAATCAGGGAGCCCGTAGACTTTCAAAGGAGCCAATCGGAGCTCAGCGACGCTCGGGGCTGGGCTTCCCGGGAGGCTGAAGCGCGAAAGAGGGTGGAAACGGCGGCTGGCGAAAAAGCAGGAGGGCGGGCGCCAACTGAGTCCGAGCGCAGGCGCTCTCTTTCATCGCTGGAGAGCGTCGTCCTACTGTTTCTGGTCGTCGGAAATCTACTGTTGGCCCTGGGTCGGGCTTTTAAAACTTACTGCACTCAGCTCTCTCATCACAACAGCGATACTACATTTACATTCAGATTCCATCACTTTCACTTCTAATACTTAAAGCTACTGTAAATGCTGTTTTTCTAAGTGGGTGATTTTCCGGCTGGGCCAGAGGAGTCCATTTCACACACGCATATATGCTTTGTTTTTACTTTATTTTTAGAATTTTAAAGTTTCCATTTACTTAAAATTCCATGTATTTAAAAATTAAAGACAAAATTTTACATTTTTAGATTTTTAAGTATTTTCACAACAATTTTAGTTTTTTAGAACACAAAAATTCACAAGTCTTTGGCGGGGGGGGCGGTAAAGGGAAGACCTAAATTATACTTTAAATAACCCAGTATCAAAAACTCTCTCTCTCTCTCTCTCAATCACTGCCCTCCACAATAACCTTCAGAGAGATGTCTGCACTTGAACATCATTCTTTCAGTCTTTAAAAAATAAAATAGAACTGGCGATAAGAGTCACCTAATAAGGGCTGCTCTTAATGGAATGTAGAACAAGGATGGATTACCATGAACGCTACAAAGACCTGTCAGAAGAGCCAGATTAGGTGCTGGCTTGGACAGCAATGTGCTAAAATTGGAACAAAACAGATTAAGCTGGTCCCTGCGCAAAGATGATGCACAAATTCTTGAACTGTTCCATATACCAAAAAAAAAAAAAAAAAAAAAGACCCAGATTAGGATAAACAATGAGCTAATATATCACATGCATGTAAGTGTTTAGTACCTTTTTACACAGTGAGAAGCATCTGTCATCTGGCACCATTTGTGGTACCAACACATGGTCTTAACAATTTTGTGCTCCTAGGTGACAGAGCACTTGGGGTTCACATTGGAGGTAGGTAGTTGTGAAATCTCTGCCTGAACCTAAGAACTTGTAAAACTTACTTTTCAACACCCAAGTTCACATTTTAAATGAAAATTGACTACCCCAGAGAAGTACTCTAGGGAAGATGACTGTTCTCTGCCAGTTCAGGGTACTGATTTAATGAGTGCATGTAGATATTTCTCTCTGGGAGGCCTCAACAAGGCATTCATTTTATAGCACATAATAACAGCTTATAATTCATTATATCCATTTTACATTCAACATGAAGATCACAAGCTTCTATAGCTGTGATGCTAGATTTTTCATTTTAACTCAATTATCTTTGTTTTTAAACTTTAAGGGATTATTGTAAATTCATCCTAGCATCTTAGCAAATTCAGTTTATTAATTCTTTGGGCCAGCTTGAATTTAGGGTCTCTAAAGTACTTTATGGACAGAAAATTAATCAGATACAATTCTTGCTTAGACTTGGGGGTGGGAGAACACAGGATTAGAATTTTATGATGGTACTTACGTTGTAACTTACGCTATAAAGTGACATGAGAACAGAGAGAGGTAAATCACCAAATTCAAACAGACACTGGAGAAAGAACTGTGGAGTGGGGCTTCCAAACAGTAAGCATTGAAAATCTATCTGAATAATTCAGGGTGCCTCCAATTGTAGGGTACAGGGAGTCCACAGGCAGGCGACCATTGGAGGCTGCAGAGCCTCTGCGATGTGAAGCAGGGAAGGGAGTTTGGAATGAGAATCTTGAAGAGCCCTGAATAATGTCCTAAGGGGCTGCACAAGAGAAGTATTTTTTTTTTCTTTAGATTTTATTTATTTATTTGAGACCGAAAGAGGGGAAGATAGAGAAAGCGTGAGTTGGGAGAAGGGGCAGACTTCCTGTGGAGCAGGAAGCAGGCAATAGGGGGAGATCCTCCACCCTGGGGTCATGACCTGAGTCTAAGGCACATGCTTAACTGACTGAGCCACCCAAGTGCCCCAGAACTATTTTAGAACTATTCTCCAGGAGTTGTGAAAAAACAATGAAAGAAGAGAAGAAGAGAGGATGGAAAGGGCATGTGCTACAAAAAATGGCATATTTATATTTCAGAGAATTCCATTTAGAAAAAAAGGAAAAGATCAGTTGGCACTGCATATAAGCTTTTTTTTTTTTTTTTTTTTTTGGTATAAATATTGCAGGATACCTGGGTGGCTAGTGGTTGAGCATCCGCCTTTGGCTCAGGCCATGGTCTTGAGGTCCTGGGATAGAGTTCTGCATCGTGCTTCTCACAGGGAGCCTGCTTCTCTCTCTGCCTATGTCTCTGCTTCTCTCTGTGTGTCTCTCATGAATAAATAAAATCTTAAAAAAAAAAAAAGAAAGAAATATTGCTGTGGACTGAATTATGTCTCCCTCCATCCTAAATTCCTATATTGAAGCCCCACCCCTCAATGTGATTGTATTTGGAGATAAGGCATTTGGGAGGTAATTTGGTTTATTTATTTATTTTTTAAAGATTTTATTTATTTATTTGACAGAGAGAGAGAATGCAAGCAGGGGAGCAGCAGAAGGAGAGGGAAAAACAGGCTGTCCACTGAGCAAGGAAGCCCAACTAGGGGCTGGATAGCAGGACCTTGGGATCATGACCTGAGTCAAAGGTAGCTGCTTAACTGGCCGAGTCACCCAGGCACCCCAATAATTTGGTTATCTCATAAATGAGATCATGAGGGTGAAGGCCTCACTATGGGATTAGTACTCTTATTAGTTTCCTATTAGAAACTAGAGAGCTGGGTCACTCTCTCTCCACCTTGTTAGGACACGGTAGGAAGGTACCATCTATAAGCCAAGAAGCCTCACCACAACCCATCATGCCCCCACCTTAATCTTAGACTTCTAGCCTCCAGATCTGTGAGGAAATAAATTTCTGTTGTGTAAGCCATCCAGTTTATGCTATTTTGTTATGACAGCCCAAGCTGACTATACAGTATTTTTTCAGCTAAAAAAGTTAAGAAACATTTTCTTGTAGGGATCCCTGGGTGGCTCAGCGGTTTAGCACCTGCCTTTGGCCCAGGGCATGATCCTGGAGTCCCGGGATCAAGTCCCACGTCGGGCTCCCGGCATGGAGCCTGCTTCTCCCTCCTCCTGTGTCTCAGCCTCTCTCTCTCTCTCTCTCATAAATAAATAAATAAATAAATAAATAAATAAATAAATAAATCTTTAAAAAAAGAAAAGAGGGCAGCCCCGGTGGCCCAGCAGTTTAGCGCCGCCTTCAGACCGGGGCCTGACCCTGGGGACCCAGGATCAAGTCCCACATGGGTCTCCCTGCATGGAGCCTGGTTCTCCTTCTGCCTGTGTCTGCCTCTCTCTCTGTCTCCCATGAATAAATAAAATCTTTAAAAAAATAAAAATAAAAAAATAATAATAATAAAAGAAAAAAAGAAAAGAAAGAATCATTTGCTTGTAAATACATAAAATAGCCTGGAGGAAGATGGAACAAATAGCAATGTGCCTGGAGGAGGACTACCTGGGGCACAGAGGTAGAAAGGGAGACTTTCGTATCTTTTGAAGTTTGAACCATGTGAGTATATTACCTAGCCCAAAAATGGATGGATGGATGGATGGATGGATGGATGGATGAAAGAGGCCAAGGCCTCTTTTGCTACTGGATAAAATTCATAGAAATTGCTGAAAATTTTACTCAAAAGGAGAGTACTGATCTCCCTTTGCATAATTCAGAAAGTAAAGTGGTTGAAAAAAAGCAAGACATGAAGTTTTAAGATCTTTCAATTACACCTGAAAACATGGAACTATTATGGCTGTTCCTGAGTTAGGCATTTTTTCAAATTATGAAGGTGTTTTTTTGTAAAATGTTCAAACAATTTTATAATAAAAATTTGTCATATATACCTTCCATGCCCCCACCCTCATTCTTCCAACAAAAGAGACAGAAAGAGAAATCATGGTTAAGCTTTTGGCATCCATACTTTAAATGCACATGTGTCAACTTATCTTAATCTTTATTGGAAACTCAGGAACTGGGGATAGGGTATGGAGGAGAAATTCATTCATCAACCAATGAGGATCAAAGACAACAGGTGAACAGGTATGTGTCTCCCAGTGTAGGTGGGGAGCAGATGCTTACAGTGTAATAGGTAAAGGCTGCAGATGCTTATGGTGTAATAAATAAAGAGCATGGTGGTTACTAGGAGTAGTTGTGAGTGTAGTGGAGGGCAGAGGGGTCAGGCAAGGCTTTGTGGCAGAGGTAGGTTCTAAACTGAGTCTTGAGGAATAAAGAGTTTGCCAAGCAGACAAGGTCCACTGAGAAGAAATAATAAGTCATGTTTGATGAATAAAATTAATTCAGTATTCTTGGAACATAAATGGGTTTTGCGGGCTGGAGAAAGGATCAGAGAAATGATACTGTGGAGTTAAGCAATATCCATAGGACCTTTCAGATCCCACTAAAGGATTTGGATGAAGGATGGAATGTGTAAAAAAAAAAAAAAATGTGAGTGAGAGGGTGACATAGTCAGATGTGGGATTAGGAGTGAAAAGTCACTGCATAGGAGATCTGAGGAGGGACAATGAGGTAGCATCCAAGCCAGTAGACCAGCAGAGGGCTCTGCAACTATCCCAACAGGGGCTGAACTAGGGGAATGGTAGTCAGTTTGAAGAGGAGTAAATGATGATAAAATATTTTGAGGAACTCGAACTGTAAGCCCAGGATTGGATGTATTGACTAAGGGAGAAAGGGTCATCAGAGATGACTAGGATACATGTTTGACAATGGGCTGGTGCCACTACAGTTCTGGAGAGAGGCTAAGAGGCACTATGGCAGGGCAGGGGGTGGTGCTGGTTTGAGAATGTTGATTGTGAGGTACCAATATAACATCCATGTGGCCACAGATGGCCAAAGACAGATGTAGGTTCCATAAAACTTGAAGGATATGTCATTTGGGGCCCTTTTAAAGAAAAAAAGGGACCCCTGGGTGGCTCAGCTGTTGAGCATCTGCCTTTGGTTCAGGGCATGACCCTGGGGTCCCGGGATTGAGTCCCACATCAGTCTTCCTGCATGAAGCCTGCTTCTTCCTCTGCCTATGTCTCTCTCTCTCTCTCTCTCTCTCTCTCTCTGTCTCGCATGAGTAAATAATTTTTAAAAAACACTTTAAAATAATAATAAAAAATAATACATAAAATAAAAAAATAATAAAAAGAGACCTCCAGGGATGCCTGGATGGCTCAGCAGTTGAGCATGTGCCTTCGGCTCAGGGCATGATCCCAATGTCCCAGGATTGAGTCTCTGCCTCTCTCTCTGTGTCTCTCATGAATAAATAAATAAAATCATAAAAAAAAGAAAGAAAGAAAGAGAATGCTAGATTAAGTGTGATAGGGAATATAGTTCGAGAATAAGAAGTCATAAAATTACAAAAAATTTTTTTAAAGATTTTATTTATTTATTCATGAGAGACAGACAGAGGGAGAGAGAGAGAGAGAGAGAGAGAGGCAGAGACACAGGCAGAGGGAGAAGCAGGCTCCATGCAGGGAGCCCGACACAGGACTCGATCCTGGGACTCCAGGATTACGCACTGGGCCGAAGTCAGTGCTAAACCACTGAGCCACCCAGGCTGCCCAAATTACAAAATTGTTAAAGTTGAAATGTACCATAAAATCACAAAATTCATAGAAAATTATATTTTTATTAATTGCCTGGTTGCCTGACATATCCTTACAATGTATCCTATATTTTGGGGAGGCAATAATTTTTGGAATCCACATTTTTTAAAGATTTTATTTATTTATTCATGAGAGACACAGAGAGAGGCAGAGACATAGGCAGAGGGAGAAGCAGGCTCCATGCAGGGAGCCCCATGTGGGATTCGATCCCGGGATTCCCGGATCATGCCCTGAGCAGAAGGCAGATGCTCAACCACTGAGCCACCCAGGCATCCCTGGAATCCACATTTTAAATTCTTATTGGTTCTTTCAGCTGGCAAATTCTTTATCTTTGTCTCTATATGAATCACAATTTTGTAATATTTACTATGAAGAGAAAAAAAGATAATTCAGTCATTCCTTTAACATGGTTAATCTGAATTGGCTTGTTATGATTATGTCAAAAAAGTTTTTATGACTTCCTACCTCATTATTGATAACATCATGGTTAGATTTTTAGAATTTCCATCAAATTTGAGAAAACATTTAATCAAGTTTTTTCATATATGAGCTGTTTGTACAACTGCTCTAAGCTTATGCTCTACACAGTATTATGCTAAATTCTAATTTGTATGATCCTAAATTCCAGATTCCAAAAATTCTGTGATGCATTTATAATTGTTCATGCTGTGTTAATAAGCATATTCCTGACACAGGAGTTTAGTTCGGATGAGGTAATGATATAATTTTACACATCTGCTAATTGGAAGAATTTCCCACAGGTTAGCTTCTTCTCTGTTACCCACTACCTACTTACTTCCAGGTCAGATGAGATCGCTGACCCTATACCTTCTTTTCCACATACTGAGAGAATTCAGAGAATGGGTAGAAAGAGTATTTCCAGGAGCTGATGCTATATTAGGACTGCTGGTAATGACTTGGAAGTGCTGGGGATGAATAACTAGATACCACTAATCCTCAACTAAATGTGTCCTCAGCTCAACTTCCCCTGAGCTGAATCCCCACAGTGCTCTGGTTCCATCACTGTCGCTGGGCAGGTAGGGAAATGTGACTGGTGAGGAGTTGAACTGGAAAGAAATAACAGTCTTAAAGACCTGTGGCTAAGCGACCTTGTTTTAGGTATTTTTCAAAAACAGGTGATTATATGAACACCCCTCTTCAGAGCCTGGGAAGGGGCCTGTGCTAAGGCAGGATCCTGGTATTTAAGCTTCATTAGATTCACAGTGAGTCTGATAAACCGCAATTTTAAACATAATTGGAGCCAGAAGGAGTGATAGGGACTGTTGAGATGATCACGGGTATTGTTTTAGTTGAATCTCTGAGGTGTTTTTGATAATTTTTTTAATGGATTCCTTAAATTTTATCACATTCTGCTGATGCTTAAGATAGGCCCTTCTGCCAGAACTGAAAATTTACAGCAAGAAGTAATTCTTTAAGACTTTTATATTTGTAAAGTTGCCTCAGGGAACCAGGGCAATGGATTATGGCTGGATCCTTAGTAAGTTAAGGAATGAATATAAAAGTTCATTTTCTAATGATGTTAAAGAAACAAAAATTTAAAAAAAAAATTTCGTCTATTTATTCATGAGAGATACGGATAGAGAGGCAGAGACATAGGCAGAGGGAGAAACAGACTCACTGCAGAGAGCCAGATGTGGGACTGGATCCCAAGACTCCAGGATAACGCCCTCAGCCTCATTCGACCACTGAACCACCCAGGCATCCCAATGAAGTTCTAATTTAACTCAATAAACCATCACCTAGATGATACAGGCCTGAGGTTTCACATGGAATATTCTGCTTCATTTTAAATGTTTGCTATAATTGAGAGATTCCAAAGGACATGCTCCTACTGTTAAAATGATACAGATGAAACATAATTTACTCTTTCTTCAAAAATGAGATAGGCACTTTCAGGTACAACAGGAAATTAAACTCTTTCAGCTCCATTCACCAAATACCTGGCATTATTTGGGGGCTACTAAAGATACAAAGATGAATTAGCCTGTCTGTCCTCCTTGAGCTTGAAAGGAGAGGCCAAGATAAGAAAAACTCATCAAATGACTCTACTTCCTTTAGGCTAACTAGTTAAATATCTTCCCAGCTGATACTTAGAACCAAGTCCTGAAGGAATACAAAGTGAAATGATGTCACAGCCAGATAAGACAAAAAGGCAAAGATACCTGCTGTTTCAACAACATTTGGTAACTATATGGAGCCTTTATAATGTCCCAAGTGCTGGTTTAAATAATGGGCATAAACAAACAGGAATCGGACCCAAACCTGCCCTTCAAAGCTTCAGTGCCAAATGGGGAAACATGTAAAAAAAAATTCAAAGAGGAAAGTAGATTGTTTTATTCAACAGGACAAAGACAAAAACTTTCTTCTACTCCAGCGATCATATTGGAGTCTTTCCACAGCCAATCCCAAACCACAAACTCAAGATGTGAGGCAGGACCCTCAACTCTCTGGTCAACTAATCTTCGACAAAGCAGAAAAGAATATTCAATGGAAAAAAGACAGTCTCTTCAACAAGTGGTGTTGGGAAAATTGGAGAGCTGCATGCAGAGGGATAAAACTGGACCATTTCCTCATACCATATACAAAAATAGACTCAAAATGGATGAAAGACCTTAATGTGAGACAGGAATCCATCAAAATCCTAGAGAAGAATACAGGCAGCAACTTCTGTGACCTCGACCAGAGCAACTTCTTGCTAAGACATGTTTCCAAAGGCAACGGAAACAAAAGCAAAAATGAACTGTTGGGGCCTCATCAAGATAAAAAACTTTTGCACAGCAAAGGAAACCATTGACAAAAACCAAAGGACAACTAACAGAATGAGAGAAGATATTTGCAAATGCCTTACCAGATAAAGGGCTAGTATCCAAAACCTATAAGGAACTTATCAAACTCAACACACAAAGAACAAATAATTCAATCAGGAAGTGGGCAGAAGACATGAATAGACATTTCTCCAAAGAAGATATACAAATGGCAAATAGACACATGAAAAAATGCTCAGCATCACTTGGCATTGGGGAAATGCAAATCAAAATCACAATGAGGGATCCCTGGGTGGCGCAGCGGTTTGGCGCCTGCCTTTGGCCCAGGGCGCGATCCTGGAGACTCGGGATCGAGTCCCACGTCGGGTTCCCGGTGCATGGAGCCTGCTTCTCCCTCTGCCTGTGTCTCTGCCTCTCTCTCTCTCTGTGACTATAATACATAAATAAAAAAAAATTAAAAAAAAAAAAAAAAACAAAAAAAAAAAAACAAAATCACAATGAGATAGAATGTCACATTGGTCAGAATTAACAAATCAGAAAATGACAGATATTGGCTAGGATGCAGAGAAAGGGGAACCCTCGTACACTGTTGGTGAGAAAGCAAGCTGGTGCAGCCACTCTGGAAAACAGTATGGAGCTTCCTCAAGAAATTGAAAATGGAGCTACCCTATGACCCAGTAATTGCACTACTAGGTATTTACCCCAAAGATACAAATGTTTAATCTGAAGGGGCATCTGCACTTCACTGTTTATAGCAGCAATGTTCACAATACCCCCAAACTGTGGAAAGAGCCCAGATGTCCATCAGACAGATGAATGGATAAAGATGTGGTATATACATACAGTAGAGAAAGACAATTATCATATAATTTCACCCGTATGTGGAATTTAAGAAACAAAACAAAGGAGCATAGGGGAAGGGAGGGAAAAATAAAACAAGAGGAAATCAGAGAGATAGACAAACCATAAGAGACTCTTTCTTTCTTTTTTTTTTTTTTTAAGAGACTCTTAATCATAGGAAACAATCTGAGGGTTGCTGGAGTGGAGAGGGGTAGGGAAGGGGATAACTGGGTGATGGGCATTAAGGAGGCCACGTGATGTAATGAGTACTGTGTGTTATATAAGATTGATGAATCACTGAACTCTACCTCTGAAATAATAATACACTATATGTTAATTGAATTTAAAATTTTAAAAATGGTGGCCAAAAAAAAAAAAAATACAAGGTAGGAAGAGAACCATTGAAGCTCTGTTGTCCCAACAAAAAGCCCTCCAGTAATAGCTATAGCTATACCATCACAGTAGTTAAAAGTTCAGGATCATTGGGGCACTGAGTGGCTCAGTTGGTAAAGCAGCCAGCTCTTGACTTCAGCTCAGGTCATGATCTCAGAGTGCTGAGACTGAGCCCCACATCAGGCTCCCTGCTCAATGGGAGTCAGAGCCTATTTGAGATTCTCACTCTCCTCTGGCCCTCCCTTGCTTGTGTGTTCTCTCTCTCTCTCTCTCTCTCTGTCTCTCAAAAAAAAAAAAAAAAAAGTTCAGGATTGAGACTATGTGACCTCAAGTCCTTTCAAATTCTGGTTCTCCCTGTAAATTTATCTGTGGCTTTGAGCTAATCACTTTATTTCTTTGTGCTTCATTTAACTCAAATGAAGATATTAATAGTACCTGGTTGTGTCGTTTTGAATATAAAATGAGGTAATACATCTAACATTTCCTTAGATCAGTGCATAACCCACACTAAGCACTTCACACATGTGATTTTTCCTAATCATATCGATCACTCTCTATCACAAAAATTGCTCTGGTGGTGAATAGTGGGACAGAAACTTGAATACACTGCTGTGGGTCACAGGAGCCGGGGCGAAGCGGGGGAAACTCTGGAGGAGGCAGATAAGAAAGACTTCATTAATGCTATGACCCTTGTGTTGGGTCGGGAAGGAAACCTGATGTTATCCATTTAAATGGGAATTGAAGGAGAGGAGCCCGGCCAGAAGGCCAGAACATTGGGAAGGAAACAGCATATGCAACAGACAGCACAGTGGCAAAGAGGCATGCAAGGTTGATGAAGGGAGCCTGGTAAAGCTGAACAAAGAGAGCATTTGAACTAATTCTTGAAATATAAGCCCAACTTTGGCAAAGAGAAATGGAAAAAGAATGTTTGTGGGAATTATTAAGCGGGAGACATTCTAGGCAGAAAGACGAAAAACGGGGCAGGTTTGGAGAACATCTGGCAGTGGGATTTGGCAGGAATGTAAAGTGGGATAGGAAGTAAAGAGAAGAGGAGAAAGAAGAGTTAGATTCCTATTGTGAAGAGTTTTAGAAGTCACTGTGGGGCAGTTTACCTACAGTACTTCAAACAATCCAAAAGGAAGGACTAAAGTTTTTTTTATTTGAGCAGGGGCATGATAGATCGCATTTTCTATTTAAACAGATTAATCCGGCAGTACTATAGAGAGAGGATGAATATGGGAAGAAAGAGGTGCAAGAATGCCAGCAGAAAGTTAATCCCCAACACCCCCCTTCCCCGGAGTTTATCATATCTACTGCTGGGATCAACTCTATAAAGCTGAAATTTATAAATCTCTATATACGTGGTGTATTAGTAATCTAGAGGCAATGCTATTAAGGATATTATGACAATGATTCCACTAGAGGGTAGTAGAGACAAATTGGTAAAATAGGTGAAGCTGTCTAATCCCTACTTGCTACGAACCTAGTATTTTTCTTCTTGTCTATATTTTGTAATGGTTGCAGCTTAATTCAGTTATCCCACGACTGAGAAAAATATGACAAGTACATTTAGTGGGTTGTAGCTCTAGACAAGTTAATAAATTCAATATGTCTATTCTCAGAAGGCAATAAAGCTGAAATGGCCAAACCAGAAAACCAATTGGCATTTAGCCTTTTTACAATAACCAATATCTCATTATGGCCTTGAATGGAAACTCTTCTTTTAAAGTGAACCCTGAACAGTACAAACAAGTCTGTTAATTGATTATGCTAAAAAAAAAGATGACAATGATGAAGAAGACAAAAGTATGATTGGTATAGTTAAATTCGATATGTACTCTTGGTTAGATAATTTAAGTTGAAAAAAGCGTATCTTTGGTTATACTCATTTTCAGATAAAATCCTAAAATACATGCTGCTATATTTTATTTTATAGATTTATTTTATTTATTCATTCAGAGAGAGCGAAGAGAGAGGCAGAAACACAGGCAGAGGGAGAAGCAGGCTCCATGCAGGAAGCCCGAAGTGGGACTCGATCCTGTGTCTCCAGGACCACACCCCGGGCCGCAGGCGGTGCTAAACCGCTGCGCCACCGGGCCTGCCCCATACTGCTATATTTTATACTCACAAATAGACACATTTCCTTTTGGAAAGTAGTACAGCAATGAAGAGCCATAATGCCCATACTGTTTTATTTTTTTTTAACTTAATACTCTTCTAACATTATTTTGTTATAAGGAAATAATTCAATATAAATAATATAAATATAAATAAGTCATATACTGGAAAAAAACTTATTATGCTGTATTATTATGCTGTAATAACATTTTCTATAATAAAAATTTAGCGGCAACCTAGAAGTCTAATTGGAAAATGGTTAAATAGCTAAATTTATTTTAACAACACACACTGTGATTGCAAGTTTATAAGAGCATGAACTTGCATAAGAAGGAAATAGACACAGACTGTTCTCTTAGGGTAATGAAATCCAGGGTCATTTAAAAACATTGCCATTCAACTAGTTTTATGTTTTTTTTTTTTACAATGACCACACACCAAAAGGGAAGAATATGCTGCCATTATCATTTTACTTATAATTTTAACGTATTGCCATTTAATTAACACTTTTCAAAGCTTCACAGTGTAAAGATCACTATATAGTAAAACTTTAATCAGAATAACTCTCAATCACCTTAAAAAAAATAAAGAAGGAAGGAAAGAAGGAGGAAAGAACAAACTAAAATGAGACTTCTAGAATATACCTGCTATTGTATCTACAAACAAAATATTTCTGGAGTAAAATATAGCATTTTAAAAGATTTATGAATACCTTCCTCAATAGCTTACGTAATAGCAGAGCAAACAAATTTAAAATGGAATTTGTCTAGTACCATATTATTTCACTCATATGTGGAATTTAAGAAACAAAACATGGGCAGCCTGAGTGGCTTAGCGGTTTAGTGTGGATTTCAGCCCAAGATATCCCCGCGATCCTGGAGACCTGGGATCGAGTCCCACGTCAGGCTCCCTGCATGGAGCCCGCTTCTCCTTCTGCCTGTGTCCCTGCCTCTCTCTCTCTGTGTGTCTCTCATGAATAAATAAATAAAATCTCAAAAAAAAAAAAAATAAACAAAACAGAGGAGCATAGGGGAAGGGGAGGAAAAATAAGATAAAAACAGAGAGGAAGACAAACCATAAGAGACTCTTGACTATAGGAAAGAAAGGGTTGCTGGAGGGCAGGTCAGTGGGGCTTGAGGTAACTGGGGGTTGGGCATTAAGGAGGGCACTTACAGTAATTAGCACTGGGTGTTGTGCACAACTGACGAATCACTAAATTCTACCCCTGAAACTAATAATGCACTGTAAGTTAACTAAATTGAATTTAAATAAAAATAAATAAATAAAATGGAATTTATCAGTATCAAATAGACAAGTCCTGGTATAGGAGCAGAAGCTTTGAAGACTTGCTCAGTCAGAAAATATCTAAGTTGAACATCCTCTTCCATTTTTAAAAACATAAACTCCCAAACTAAAAATAAACCCATCTTCATCTTAATGGTTTCTAGTTACTTGTAAAGGCAATAATCATAGAATTTATAAATGGTAAAATGTTAGAGTTGATGGAGACTTAGAGATCATCTAATGAGAAATGAACAGAGTGTTAAGGAGATTAAGTGTTCACATTTATCCAATGTTCAGAGTTTCACATACTTATTTTAATTAAGTTTCTGATAATAAACAGTGTAACTTTGCCAGTATGTAGGCAATACACATATGTATATATTAAAATATCTGAGTGTATAGATCAATATTTAAAATAAATCAATTAGGGATCCCTGGGTGGCACAGCGGTTTAGCACCTGCCTTTGGCCCAGGGCGTGATCCTGGAGACCCGGGATCGAATCCCACGTCAGGCTCCCTGCATGGAGCCTGCTTCTCCCTCTGCCTATGTCTCTGCCTCTCTCTCTCTCTCTCTCTCTCTGTGTGTGTGTGACTATCATGAATAAATAAATAAAATCTTAAAAAAAAAATAAAATAAAATAAATCAATTAAAAAAATAAATAAAGTAAATCAATTTAAAAGTTTCATATGGCAATAATAGCTATCTTTTATAACATTCAGCCATGCCATGAGCTGTGCTAAGAACCTTAAATGGACTATCTATAAAGATGGAACAATCTTACTGGTAAATATTTTGCTTCAGATGAGGAAACTGAGTTCTAGAGAGGTCTAATATTTGCCCAGTGTTAGACAACTAATAAGAGGAAGAATGGAGACTTGAACCCAAGGCTTTTTGACACCAAAGCACAGTTTCTCTACCACCATGCAATCTTCCACTTAGAAGCAATAAAACAAACAAACACTCTAAGATGACAAATTATTGGAAATATTATTAACACTAACTTTGTAAAATAGATGTTATATATTTAGTCTTCTTATACTGCGCATCTTCATGATAATTTCATCCTCAGTAATGTCTCCTTAAAGAACAGTAGAAGTGTATCATTTTCTTTAAATAAGAATGTGATTAAGCAAGGTTGAATCATTGGTTAATGGTGGAGTATTTAAAATAGTTGTTCATTATTCTTGGAACACCACAATTATTAGCTTCAGATGAAAGGGATGAAAAATTCAGAGCTCATTCTCAAACAGCTGTAGGTCCAGCTTTTCTCCCATCACTAGAATTTTCCACTCAAGATACATGGCTATTTTGGGTGTTTCTAGAGGAGCAGGCTGGTGGTGACTTATGAATAAAGAAGTGAAATAATGTAATGCTTCGTTCATGACACAGTCTCATCATTGGTGCATTTATTACCCTCTTTATTTATGTAATTAGTAATTTATAGTAATAATGTGTTAAGCATCCATGAAACCATAACCCATTAAAACTTGAAACTCTGCACATATGTGATCCTCTTTGCACCATCTCTTTTTCTGCCACCACTTCAGCCCCAGGTAACTGCCATCCTCAATCATCATTCCGTTGCTGGTATTTTTATTTGGTTTTATCTTATCTATACAGTGTCAAAAAAGTGTATTTATGTGTTTCCCCTCAGCTTTTTATTTAAAAATTTTAAACCTACAAAAAAGTTGAGAATAATAATAAAACCCATATACCCTTCTCCTAGATTCATCAATTATCATTTTGCCAAATTTGCTTTATCTTCTTTTCTCTCCCTTCACCCTTCCCTCTCTCTCTCCCCCCTTACTGAATTATTCATTCTCAAGTAAATTACACACATATCATGACTTTACCCCAAATGCATCACCATGCAACTCTTAAGAATGATGTTTTCCTATATAACCAAAACACCATTGTGACATCTAAAGAAAGTAACACTAATTTCAGTATATGTGCTGCCAAAGCCAGCACAAAAGTAACACTAATTTCACAATATTTTCTAATATGCTATATGCTTTCAAATATCTATCATTTTCCCCAAAATGTCTTTTGAAGATCTAAAAAAAATCTGAAATACAATGAAGATGTAGGAATTATATTTGTCTCTTTAACACTATTCTTGTTTCATTTTGTTTTTTATTTAAATTCAATTTAATTAACATATATTGTATTATTAGTTTCAGAGGTAGAGTTCAGTGAATCATCAGTTCCAACAGCACCTAGTGCTAATTACTTTAAATTCCCTCCTTAATGCCCAACACCCAGTTACTCCATCTTCCCACTTATCTCTGCTCCAATAACCTTCAGTTTGTTTCCTATAGTTAAGAGTGTCTTATGGTTTGTCTCCCTCTCTGTTTTCATCTTTTTTGACTTTTCCTCCCCTTCCCCTATGATCCTCTGTTTCATTTCTTAAATTCCACATAATACCCTCTAGTTCCATCCATGTTATTGCAAATGGCAAGATTTCATTCTTTTTGATGATGGAGTGATATTCCATTGTATGTATATATACTGCATCTTTTTTAAATACTAGTTTGTTTGTTTATTTGACAGAGCGAGAAATAGAGAGTGCACAAGCAGGGGAAGCAGCAGAAGAGGGAGAAAGAGAAGCAGGCCACCAATGGAACAGGGAGCTGGATGTGGGGTTTATTTCAGTACCCCAGGATCATGACCTGAGTTGAAGACAGATGCTCAACAGACTGAGCCACTGAGGCACCCCTGTGCCACATATTCTTTATCCATTCATCTGTCGATGGACACCTGGGCTCTTTCCATATTGTTTTATTTTGGTTTTGATGATATTATTTGTAAGCCAGCTGTCCTGAGACAGTGTCCACATAATACATCTGTTTCTTCATGGTGTCATTTACCTTGTTCCAGTATTCCCTGTATTAGATAAAGTATCTTCTGTAATTGGCAGTTAGATCTAGAAGCTTGATTAAATTCAGGCTAAACATTTTTGGCAAGGATACTTCATAATGAAGTTGTGTACTTCACATTGCATCATATCAAGAGGGTCATGATACAGGTGGCTTACTTCATTTCTTTGATAACTTCTAGTCCTTTCCATTTTAAATATATGTCCACAAATTCTTGGATAGTCTTCTGCTCATGAGGTAGATCTTAATTCCCCATCTCTAGCTGACATGGCATGGGGACACTCAGGCCATGGATAGAACTATGTCTCTGCCTAAGAGCCAGCACTGAAGTGCTGCTAGTAAGTGAGCTTGGAAGTGGATCCTCTGTCAGGATTTGGTTACTAAGTGCTCCTGAGTGGCTCAGTCGGTTAAATGTCTGCCTTCTGCTCATGTTCCCTGCTCCTCAGGGAGCCTGCTTCTCCCTCTCCCTCTGCCTACCACTCCCCCTGATTGAGCACTCGCTCACTCTCTGCCAAATAAATAAAATCTTTTTTTAGAAAAAAGATTTTATTTATTTATTCATGAGAGACACACACACACACACACACACACACACACACACACACACACAGAGGCAGAGACACAGGCGGAGGGAGAAGCAGGCTCCATGCAGGGAGCCCGACGTGGGTCTTGATCCTGGGTCTCCAGGGTCATGTCCTGGGCTGAAGGCAGCGCTAAACCGCTGAGCCACCCAGGGATCCCCAAATAAATAAATTCTTAAAAAAAAAAAAAGAAAAAGAAAAGAAAAGAAAAGGATTTGGTTATTAAGTTACATTTTTCAAGGAATTTGTTCACTGGGTCCAATTTTCTAAACTGTTGGCATAGGTGATAATAGTGTTCTATTATGATACTTTATATAGCCAATATTTCTATAGATTATTCTAATTCACAGTACTAGTTGTGATTTTTCTCTTTTTTCTGGTATAATCTCAGAGGCTTACCTATTTAATTTGTGTTTTGAAGAATTGATGTTTGGCTTTAACGTTCTGGTTTTTTTGTTTCTCTGTTTTTTAGAGTAATCCCTACACATTGGGCCCACATTCCAGCCCACATTGGGGCTGGAATTCAGCACCCTGAGATCAAGAGTGGCATGCTCTACCAACTGACCCAGCCAGGCAGCTCTTTATTAATCTTTTTTATTATATTTTGATTTCTGCCCTTATTTAGATTACTTCTTTCTTCCTAACTCGTTAACTTTTAGCACCTGGTCTTTCTAATACAAGTATTAATACCTAAATGTCCCTCAGGGGTACCTGGCTGGCTCAGTTGATTAAGTGTCTGACTTTGGCTCAGGTCCTGATATTGGGGTCCTGGGATCAAGCCCTACATCCTGCTCACCACTTAGTGGGGAGTCTTCTCCCTCTCTCTCTGTCCCTCCCTTCACTTGTGTACTCTCTCTCAAATAAATAAATAAATAACATCTTCTGAAAAATAAATAAAAGGGATGCCTGGGTGGCTCAGCAGTTGAGTGTCTGCCTTCAGCCCAGGGCGTGATCCTGGAGTCCCAGGATTGGGTCCCACATGGGGCTCCCTGCATGGAGCCTGCCTCTCTCTTTGTGTGTCTCTCATGAATAAATAAATAAAATATTTAAAAATAAATAAATAATAAAATGTCCCTCATATATACACCTGAAACTAATATAACACAGTAGATTAATTATACTAGAATTAAAAAAACATGCCTCATAATATCATTTCTGTATCCTACAAGCTTTGATATATAGTGTTTCAACTTTTTGAAAATATTGAATACAGTAAAAATAACTTTGAATGTCATCTGCTAATTCTAATATCTGTGTCCTACTTTGTTGTCAGTTTATTTTTTTCTTCCATATTTGTTGTAATTTCCTGTTTCTTGGCAAACTTGGTAATTTTTTTACTGTGTCAGACATTTTGAATTTTACATTGCTGGGGGCTCAATACTTTTGTATTTCTATAAATATTCCTGAGTTTTGCTCTAGGGTGCAGATAAGTTCCTTGGAAACAGTTTGATCCTCTCCAGGGCTGGAGAGGTTTTATGGTTTGTTAGGCAAGACCAGAGCAGTGTTTAGTCTGGGGCTAATTATTCTCCACTACTGTGGCAAGGTCCCTCTGACTACTTTTCCTGTTGTCCCAGAAATTATGAGATTTTCTAGTCTGGCAGGGCCTGGGTGAGCACCTTTAACCCTTTGATCCTTTTGGATGGCAGTGTTAGGGTTCTCCAGAGAGACAGAACCAATAGGTTGTATATATGTGTTATTGCACACAATAATAATACAATTATATAATAAAGAGTAATAATACAATAATAGAACCAATAGGATGTTTATATGTACTGTTATATAATTATTGTCAGGAATTATAATTATATTATGTAATTACATTTTTATATTATGTAATTATATTATTAATATAAGGAACTGACTCACATGATTATGGAAACTGAGAAACCTCAAGATTTGTAGTCCATAAGCTACAAACCCCAGAGATCCAATGGTGTAAAGTCCAGTTGAAAGCTGGCAAACTCAAGATGCAAGGAGAGCCAGTGTTTCAATTTGAGTCTGAAGGTAGGAGAAGACCAAAGTCCTAGCTTGAAGGCAGTCAGAGGAAAGGAATTCCCCTTTGGGGGAGGGTCAGCCTTTTGTTCTATTCAAGCCTTCAACTGATTATGTAAGGCCCACCCACATTGGGGAGAGCAATCTGCCATATTCTGTTCACTAATTCAAATGTTAACCTCACCCAGAAACACCCTCGTGGACACACTCAGAATAAGGTTTGACCCAATACTGAGCAGCTTGTGGCCCTATAGAGTTAACACGTAAAGTTAACCATCACAGTGGTTCTTGTCCTGTCCTTTTATGGTTTCCACACCTGCATATGCTATCAATACTCTCCTCAATCCTTGAGGGAGACCATGGGCAGATTTCCAGGGTTTTCTGTGCATGTCCTCCGCCCAAGGCTTCAGCCCTGTGAATGCTAGCTGTGTTACTTTGACTCTGGGAGCTCTCAGCTTTGCCTCTTCAATTCAGGGAGTCTAACAGCCTCCATCTGTTCCTCTCTTCCCTGCACCACAGACTAGAAACTCTCAAGGCAGCAAACTGGAACAATCATTGGGTTCATCCCATTTGATTCCAATCTCTCATGAATCATCGTTCTAAGTTGCTTGATGGCCAGGGTTTTGAAAACTGTCGTCTCATATGTTTTGGTGAGAGGAGAAAATATTTCATTATTTCTTGATGTTTTAGGTGGGAGAACAAATTCAGTACCTATTACTTCAAGCTGCCATGAAGAAGCCTCTACAATGTTCTAGGTTTTATTTTGAAATTTCCTGTGTGATTTTTCTCTTTAACCCGAAGTTATTTAAAAGTGTGTTTTTAAAATCTTAAATATGTAAGGATTTTTCGTTTATCATTTTCAAAGTAAATTTTTTAACAAAACAGAAAAGCTATTTTAAAATGATATTTGGTCTTTGAAATTTGTTGATGTTTGCTTTATTGGCTTGGTACACGATCAATTTTTGTAAATGTATTATGAGAATTAAAGGAAGCTGGATATTCTCTAATCTTAGATGTAGATTTATATATACATTCATTAAATTCAGGCTCATTAATGGTGTTTTTTATCTGACTTTTTAATCACTTGAATTTTTGATAGCCACATGTATCCATAGTTGAGATGAATGTGTTGAAATCTTTCAATACAATAGTTGGATTTAACACCTTCTACTTGCAATTGTATCAAATTTTGCTTCATCTTATTTGGGGATATTTTATTATATACTTACATATTTGTTATATGTTCTTGGTTAGTTGAAACTTTCACCATTATACAGTAACAATACTTTTTTCCTAACAATGCTTTTATTCTCAAAGTCTATTATCAGAACCGTCTGATGGAAGTTTTATGTGGCAAATACATGTACTTTCAAATTTTCTAGTGGTCACACTGAAAGGATAGATAGAAAAAAAGAAAAAAAAACAAAGATAAAAACAAATACAATAAAAAAAAGTAAAAAGAAATAGGTGACATCAATTTTATTTTATTTTTTGTCACGAATTTTAATAATACATTTATTTAACTCAATATATTAAAAATTTATCAATTAAACTATAATAGAAATAATTATCAGTGAGGGACCTGAGTGGCTCAGTTGGTTAAGTGCCTGCCTTTGGCTCAGGTTGTGACCCCAGGGTCCTGGGATCATTAGGCTACCTGCTTAGAGGGGAGTCCGCTTCTCCCTCTTCTTCTGCCCCCCTCCCCTGCTCATGCCCTCTCCCTTTCTCTTCTCAAAATAAAGAAATAACATCTTAAAAAAATATCAATAAGGTGTCATACATTCCTTATTTTTTGTGGTAAGTCTTTGAAATCTGGTGTATATAAAACACTTATGGTACATCTCAATTCAGACTAATCACTTTTCAAGCGCTCAGTAGCCCTATGTGGCTAGTGCCTACCATACTGGACATGCAGGTCTACATCAGAGTACCTGCTTACATTTGGTTGATATTTGTTTGTAGCTTCTTTTTTCATCTTTTACTTTGAAACACTTTGTAGTCATAAGCCCTGTGTCCTTGTAAAAGCCATATGCAATGTTTTATAGAGGTTAAGATATATATAAAATCTGGCATTTAAATTACTTTGAAATCAGAATTTGACTTACAATCAATAGAACCTTAACAATCTGTCAGACAAGTGGTCTGAATATCATTGTCTGAACATGCGTAAGCATCAAAACTACCTGTATTGTGGCACTGGTTTGGCTCAGTTGGTGGAGCATGCAACTCTTGATCCTGGGATTGTGAGTTCAAGCCACACATTGGGCCTAGAGTTTACTTAAAAAAAGAAAAAAAAAGGAAGAAAGTATCTGTATCAAAACTTGAAGAATGAATGTCACTGGCTCACTGGCTCAGAATCAAATTCCAGGAGACTTGGGCAGCCCCGGTGGCCCAGCGGTTTAGCGCCGCCTGCAGCCCAGGGTGTGATCCTGGAGACCCGGGATGGAGTCCCACATCGGGCTCCCTGCATGGGGCCTGCTTCTCCCTCTGCCTCCCTCTCTGTCGCTCTGTGTCTCTCATGAATAAATAAAAAATAAAATCTTAAAAAAAAAATTCCACGAGATTACAGTGGACTCTCTCTTAGCCCCTAAGAACCAAATGTTTGTGAGAAAGGAGTAGAGAAAGTATGAGTCAAACATGTTTGGCATTATTCACAAAATCAAAGTAAACAAAACAGATCAGCTCTACATAATTGTGAAGCTATCCTAAGAGCCCAGACCACGCTTTCAGTTCCTTTTTAGATTATTTTAGGAAGTGCTGAATCACCAATGCTCCTGATGGCACAAACCATAGTATTGTACGGATATTGTCAAATGGAAAGGTGATTCATAAGGGTTGAGTGAATGTGATTAAAAAAATTTTTTTTAATGTGATCAAATTTTAGAAACACTTTAATCAATTTAGTTTGCTTCTATTTTACTTTTTATATGCACATAATAGTTATGTATGATAAATTACGTGTCTAAATCTAAAAGAGCTCTTTAAATTAGCATAAAGTCTAAGTGATCAGAAAGCTTTTGTTATAATCTAATGGATTGCATTTCTTCTTTTTCACTTAGATTTACAAAATATAATAGACATTTTAGATTTTATGGAATGTTACATTTGATTAAACAAGGTTTCTAGATTTCAGTTTTGCTTCTTTACAATATGATGACCTCTTTTAACTGCCAAGTTCTGTTCACTTACATTTATTATAATTATTAATTATTAAAATGATCTGTTTCTATAATTGCAACTAATTATTTCAAAATCTACTACCTTTCTCTGTGTTTCTTTTAACCCTATTATTATATATCTTGCCATTTTGGCATGCTCTCACATGCCTTTAATGTCTAAACTATTAAGTTTGGGGTATTTATGGATATGCTTTCTCTTGACCTCCCTAGTATATAAATATTATAGTGGGCAGAATAATGACCGCCCAACAATGTCCACATCCTAATCCTTGAAACCTGTGAATATGTTTTGCCCTTGTGTGGCAAGAGGGACTTTGCAAATGTGATTAAGTTTAAGGACTTTGAGATGGGGAGATTATCCTGGATTGTCCAGGTTTGCTCAATCTAATCAACAGTCCTTAACAAATGTTCTTAAAAGTGGAAGAAGGAGTCAGAGGAAAATATGACTTGCTGGAAGGATGGTTAGAGAGAAACAAGGTTGCTGGCTTTGGAGATGGTCTACAAACCCAGGAATGCAGTAGCAGCTTCTAGAAGCTGGAAAAGATAAGGAAATGGATTTTCTTCTAGAGCCTCCAGAAAGAAATGCAGCCTTGCTCACACCTTGATTTCATTCCAGTGAAACAGGTATTGTCCTATTAACCTACAGAACTGTAAGATTCTGTAAATTCTGTAAATAATTTATGTTATTGTAAGCCACTATATTTGTGCTAATTTGTTACAGTAGCAAGAGAAAACTAATACAGATATTTTAAGGTAAACACAAACATTACCAAACATTTGAAGATCTTCATATATCTCATACTTTTTACACTTGTTTTCTTTTATATGTATGTTATCTAAAACCGTTTTCAGGGTGGGTTTTTGTGTTGTAAACATTCTGAGGCCTTAAACATCGGAGAATCTTTTTACCAAGTCCTTATATTTCAGTTGCTAAAAAATTCTAGGTCCTTAATCCTTTTTCCTTTTTAAAACATATATATTGCTGTTCTGCAAGATTTAGAATTTCTTTTTCATGTGACATTTTAAAATTTCAAATAGATCCAGGGAAAAGTCTTTTTTTTTTTAATTTCTTATTTTGGGGCTTTATGGGCTTTTTGACTCTAGGTCTTTTATCCTTGTTTTATTTGAAGAATTTGTCTCCATTATTTGTTCAAATATTTACTCCTCCCTCTTTCTATTTTTCTCTAATTTGATGACTATTTGTACTCATATGTTAGCAATTATATTTTTCTTTTTTCTAGATTTTTATTAAAAAAATTTTTTTTAAAGTAATCTCTATATCCAATGTAGGACTCAAACTCACAATAGTGAGATCAAGAGTTATGTGCTCCACCAACTGAGCCAGGTAGGTACCCCACAATTATATTCTTTCATATCATCTGGCTTTATTTTTATATTTTCTTTTGCTTTTTTCTTCTCCTCCTTCCTTTGTCGAGAATTCCTCAATATCATCTTCCAATATGCTAATTTCCTCAGTTGGATTCTCTTAATATTTATCCAATCTATTTTATTTCCCATAACATTTTTTGCACTTGTTTTTCGTTTTAAAATCATTTCTGTTTTTACACTGTTACTTTTTTCATCTTTTTTATGTATATATTTTAGACTGACTTTAAATTTTTTGTCTTTTTTTCTTTTTTAAGATTTTATGTATTTATTCCCGAGAGATACAGAGAGGCAGACACACAGGCAGAGGGAGAAGCAGGCTCCATGCAGGGAGCCGGATGCGGGACTTGATCCCAGGACCCCAGTATCCTGACCTAAGCCAAAGGCTCAACCGCTGAGTCACCCAGGAATCCCTAAATTCTTTGTCTTTTGTTCTAACATGTGCTTCTAAGGAAATCTGTAATCATTAAGTTATTTTTCTTTCTAAATAGGTATCTGCTTATTTTAGCCTGTGAACTCCTCCTCTCCTGGAAGGATTGCCTGCCTTATGTGCTGGAAAATGCCAAAGTCCACCCAGTCCCTGACTGGGTGGGTGCTGGAAAGTGGGGTAAGACCCAGGGTAGAGAGCCCCGGTACCAGAACATCACAATTAATTATTTCTCTTTCCATGATAGGCAGGATGAATGGGCTTTCAAGGGAAGTACCCCTTAGCCTGGGTAGTTGAGTCTGGGGAGTGTCAAGGGGAAGCAGTGGGGAAGCAAATATCCCAGACAGGTTGGATCCCACTGTTTTCTCTGCTCTCCACCTGCCCAGCGCTTGTGTGCTGCCCTCTGGTCCAGCAAACCCCCACAGCCTGCTTGTGATTTCTACTTGTTTAGTGTAAGGTGACAAGAATGGATGACAAGAATACAGACTGTGTGAGCCTTGAGGCCGAGACTGTTTCTCTCTGAAGCCACAGGGACAGGACAGGGTCAGCACATGGTAAGGGGCCAAGAAATAGTATTTGTAGTGAAATAGTGATAAATAGTGGTGGGGGTGGCACAAGGATGGTATTTACATACTGATTACAAATACATATTGATTCTCTAACAAAGAGGGAAGATAGAAGGGAAGGCTATACAGGGATTTTGAAAAAAAAATTAGGTTCATTAGGTTATTTAACAGAAACAAATTATTTTGTTATTCACGCATGCAGAAAAATCAGACAAAAAGTACTTATTTAAAAAAAGTACTTATTTAGTATAATTTTACATAATCTTTATGAGGCACTCAATACTGTTGGCAAAACTTTTTCTTTTGAAACTGTCTTAAAAGATACATCCTTCCTAACATCAGCCTCCTTGTGGTAAGTGGTTTTCGTCTTATCCATGGCTTCTGCTTCCTCATGTCTTTCATTGACTGATGTCTTTCTCTCTCTCATGGTTCCCAGGATTTTATCCTGAGCACTCTCTTCTCACTCCATTATCTTTCCTGTGTGGCCTTCTGGAATCCCAAGATCATGGCTACCACCTCTATAATGGTGCACGTTGCCAATCCCCACCTGTCCTTTGAGCCGCATTCTGTCTACTGAAGAGCTCCACCCTGTCTTCCTCCTGATGTCTTAACCTCAGCTATCTTCCCCAATCAAGTATCATCTCTCCATTTCTACCCAGTCCGAAGTTTCAGTGTTAATCCTGACACTTTCTTCTCCAACCACACCTAACTCAACAAGTCCACTCTACCTTTTCCTCTATTTCCATTGTCACTGTGATTTTTTTTTAGTTTGGGCTCTCATCAGTTGTTAAGTCTTCCATTTCAATAAATGCCTAGCTGGTTGTCCTCCCTCCGGTGTCTCGTCAATCTCCACAGCCATATGATGGCTTTCCTTAAAATTATTCAGGAGCATTCCATCATAGAGATAATGAAGCCTTAGTTAGCCTTTTAGCAAACTACCCCACTTTTGTCACAATACCATCCCAAGCTATCCAATCATCACATCTCCTGACAACCCCCATGCTGTACTCGGTGGTCCTGGAAGTGCAAAGAAATTGTGATTCTTCAAAACACACCAAATTACATTCTATCTGAAACCTCCCCCTGCTTTGTTGACATTTCGTTCAGTGATAAGGATCAGCCAAGGTGCTAGCTAAGAAGAGCAGAAAGGTCTCAAGTTTGGCTGGTAGAAATGGAAGCAATATATTCAATAATTTCAAGAGAAACTGAAGGTCAACCAGAACGGGGTGGGGGGCGGGAGAGAAAGAAAGAGAGGAAACTTTGAGGGTGTGAGGCAAAGAGAGGAAATAGTTATTAGTTCAAGTTTCATTGTTTTTTCTCCAGTTCTTGTTGACCTGGCCATGGGATCATCATCTGATGGTAATTGTACCATAATTAGAAAATATACATGCAAACAAAATAAACAGCAATTAGGGATCTTGAACTTCTTACCATTCCTTGGAAATGTGTCAGGGGGTGATTTTGGGAGGGCTCTGTGCTGGAAACAAAGAATGAAGTCACGGAGGGTAAGAAAATGGTTTATATAAATACAGAATTAACTTGATCCTGTGCCTGGGAGAGGTTTCTGGTGTCATACACCTGTGTTTTCCACACTATTTTTGGTCAGAGTCAGTGTAAACTCATAAAGCATATGGTTGCAAATGTCTCTCATGGTCTAATTGCAAGTTTCTGTTTGAAAGGAAACCCCAGAAACCAAGAACCTAGATGGGGAAATGGTAGACACTGTCCAGCATGGGTTTGGAACAATCCAGGCATTTTGCTCACTGACGTGCTTTTCCCATCCTTCCATTATTTAGTGATGAGGGGATGGTGGGGAGAAGAGGACAGGGTCAAATTTATCCAAACCTGGGGATTACAGCAGGAAGTCAATGTATAAGAAACTTGTTTAAATGATATCTCCCCAAAATGTAATCTATACTGCTATTTAAAAAAGAAAGCTGGAGGGAAGGAAAGAAAAAGTTTTTTATGTACAAAAGTGGTATCATCTCCAATGGGGGGAAAATGCAGAACATTGAGTATATTATGCTAGCTTTTGTTTAAGAAATGGGAAAAATACAAATATATATAGAGAATTTGCTAATATTTGCATAACAATACTAAACATTTGCATAACATCCTAATTATAATGGTTTTCTATGATGGAAGGAAATGGGAGAAAATGAATGGATTCAGAGTGTTAGTAAGATATCTTAATTATGGTTTTCATATTTTTTTGTATTTGGAAATGCTAATGTTTTATCTATTGAAAAAATAAAATAAGTTTAGTTGTTGCTGTATATTTGCTACCTTCTAGAAATATATCAGAAAGAAATTATCAGACAACTCAGGGAGAGAGAGATGGAGAGGGAAATACTCATTACAGTGTTGTTTCTAATAGAACAAAGAAAAATAACTCAGACAAGTATCTGAATACAATAGTATGCAATTATACAATGAACACATGGAACTGTTAATGGTTATGATGTAAATATATATTTATGGACAGTGATAGTGGGAAAATATGACACAAAATAGTATGTATAGTAGTATCTCTACGTATGGAAATAAAACATTGTAGAACAATACGCATCAAAATGTTCATTTGAGGGACCCCTGGGTGGCTCAGTGGTTGAGCATCTGCCTTCCACTCAGGGCTTGATCCTGGGATCCGGGGTAGAGTCCGGAGTCCCACATTGAATTCCCCACAGAAAGCCTGCTTCTCCCTCTGCTTGTGTCTCTGCCTCCCTCTCTGTGTCTCTCATGAACAAATAAATAAGTCTTTTAAAAAAAGTTCACTTAAGAATACAGATGATTTTAGTTTAAACTTTTTGTTCTAATGTGGTGAAGTAATGAAGGGGTTTTTGTATATTAAATAAAAGTTTTTTAAAAATCACCTCTCATTGTCTCCTCTCTCATTAAGTAGCATGTCCTTCCATATTTTCTTTTTTTTTTTTTTAAGATTTATTTATTTATGATAGACACAGAGAGAGAGAGAGAGGCAGAGATACAGACAGAGGGAGAAGCAGGCTTCATGCCGGGAGCCCGATGCAGGACTCAATCCAGGGACTCCAGGATGAGGCCCTAGGCCAAGGCAGTCGCTAAACTGCTGAGCCACCCAGGGATCCCCCTCCTTCCATATTTTATACTATTGAAGTAGTGGCAGTAGCAGAAGTGCCAACATTTATTTATTATTATGTCCCAGGCATTGTTGTAAGTACCTTAGAAGGATTGGTTAATAATCAGAATCCTCCCCCCAAAAATAATAATAAGAAGAAGAATCCCAATATAAGGCAGGAGTTACTATGTTTCCATTCTACAGGTAAGGATCAGGAGGCTTAGTAGAGTAAATACCCTTCCAGGCCGCCTGAATTGTAACTACCAGTGATGAGGGTCTAGAATCTGGACACTCTGAGTCTGGAGCCTCTGACCTTATCACTGCCATCATCTCACACGCACCTTTATTGAGTCTTATCTCACTTTGTTATAACTGTACAGTCTTGGCACCCTTTACACTCTCTTTAGTCTTTGGTTCCCTGCAAAGGAGCTCAGCCCCTGGCTTTCAACATTCATCAAATGTTTATTGGATGAATGAATGAATTTATTTTAAGCTGAGTAAGTTGTTCAATTGTAGCAACTCCCTGAATTTTATCGAGTGTGGCAGTTTCTAATCATGTTAATTGGTTCTCTTCGATGTTGCTGTTGTGAATTCCATGCTTTCGGTAGTCATGCATTCCTGTACTGTAGAGCTGAGCAATGATTTTCATTCTATCACTAGGCCTGTCAAGAAAAATTTATAAAACATGTATTGGTACCCAGCATGTAGCAGGATCTGTCCCAGGCACTGGCTGCACAATTGTAAGGAGCCCAACCCTACCCGAGCAAGCTCTTAAAAAAAAAAAAAGAAAAGAAAAGAAAACAAATTATGTGTAGGAAGTGTATGCGTATGTGCATACAGACAAGCCTATTACAGTTTGAGATCAGAGAAAAAAGGAATGGTTCCATTTAGTAGAAAACTAAATCTTATTTCAGATCATGTCTTTGTTTTCTGACATTCTTAACAATAATTGCATTAATTGTGATGAGGCTGGTCCCCTCCGTTCTGGCTTAGGCACATGAATTCCTCTCCCTGACTCTGGTAGCCCTTGTGCAGAGCCAGACTAATTTCCTCATTATTCTTTATTACTCAGTGACCAGGAAAAAAATTAACAAGCTTCAAAGTATATCTATTTTCTATCCAGCAAGAATTTTAGCTCTTGTGATTTTATCAGACTGAATGAATACATAACCAAGTATATTCATGACATTTCTTCTTTCCAATTCTAAAAACTTTTTTTAGAAAAGATTTTATTTATTTATTTGAGAGAGAGAGAGTGAGAGCATGAGAGAGGGAAGGGTCAGAGGGAGAAGCAGACTTCCCACTGAGCAGGGAGCCAGAGGTGGAACTCAATCCGGGAACCCTGGGACCATGACCTGAGCCAAAGGCAGATGCTTAACCAACTGAGCCACCCAGGTGCCCTTAAAAATTTCTTTAAGAACCAGGGAAGTTAGTGGTCTCATCCTTCATGGTTTCCAGAGGTCCTGAGGCCAAAGCAAAATTTCCACCAAGTGCTCTGATAGGTGGGGAACCAGGGCAAAATGTCCTGAAAGAAGACTGTCAAATCTAGTCTTCTAGCCAAATCACCCAATTAAAAAAACAAAACAAAACCTACAACTGCTGTAATTATAATTTACATATTGAAAACTATACCCCAAATTTCTTTATCTTGACCACTTTGTGAAGTGGATGAATTAATTAGAAGTTAATTAAATTGCAGGCAATTTTAATTAGGGGGTTAAAAAATAATTAAGAGAAACTTAGAAATGTTACACAACTCTAATTAGAAGAGCAGTAAAAATCAACAAAGGAATTCAACAAACTTATATTTTACCTGCAAATTTTTACATTATCACTATCTAATTAAGTAGACCAGAAAAAAGGAGGGCGGATATTTAAGTACAAGTAGTTTGGAGGAAAGATGCCAGAGGTGGGTAGAAAATCAGATTTCTATTTCTTCTTTACTTTTAGTGAATTGTATTCAAATCTCTCTTAATCGTACATCTGGTCGCCTTGGGTGATTCTGGATGGGAAGCAGACAGATCTTCATGTTTGATACACAGTGCGTTCTTGGCACACATTGAGTGCGAAATAGTAGCCTCTTGGATCTTTCATCACACAAGGTCATGGAGAAGTTCATTATAGGGTTCCTTTTATAATGAATAGGTTTTACTTTCACTAGTTAAATGATGAAACAGTGCTGGTGATTCAGGATGGGTGTAATTTGTATTTGGTGTTCAGAGTAGATAAATAGCACAGTTCCCATCCCAAAGTTATATGTATCCTCCACTCCCGCCCCCTTGCAAGGCTGGAGTTGCTGATGTGAAGGCAGCCGCTACCCACACATGGGAAAGGGCTAGGAGAAGGTGGCTTCTCGATGGAGAAGATGGGGGTGTCTCCTTGATCTGTTCACTTGATTTTCTCCTCTGTGAGTCCAGCCATCAGTCTCTACCGCTTTCTCTGTCCCTACCCTCAGATCTCGCAATCACTTAACATTATTCTCACTTTGACTCCATCTAAATACTCAAAGGTACAACTTTTGCTGCCTGCAAACATAAGGTTTTTCACTAGGAAGCCTGATACCCAATGTGTGACTGAGACGGGGTCTGCGGGGCACCTTACCCTGGAGGAGTGTTTCCTGACCTTGGCACTTTTGACCTTTGGAACAGAATAATTCTGTGGGGGGCCATCCTGTGCTCTGTCGGGTATTCAGCAGGGCCCCTGGCCTTGACTCATTAGGCCCCAGTGGCAGCCCCACCTGCTGTGACAATTAAAGATGTCTCCACGTTGTCAAATGTGCCCTGGGAAACAAACAGCCCCCAGCTGAGAACCACTGCCCTAGATCCATATCCCTTCAGGTGTTAGGAGGAAGTTCTGCTCCTTGTCAGTTTGAAGAGTATCATATATCCTCATATTTCACACCCTGACCTAAGTGGAGAAAAGAATCCTTCTCCACCTCACTTCACACCCCACTATGACTAATCTGGACCGAAGCTGCCTCCCATAGGAGGCTCCAAAATTATTTCTTAGTGAAACAAATTTCTGCTCCTGTCATCCGGTAAATTGTCAGTTTGTCTGGTAATGATTTTGCTGCTGGGAATCCATCTTTCTTTCCTTACTCTTTTGCTCAAAGACAGAACTTAAAAAACAAAAAAAAAGTTCAGGTCTCTGGGCTATTGGAAAGCAAGACATTTTTTCTATGTATTCCAAGTTTCCCTATCATACTGATTGAAATTGAAATTGTTCTTGCTGTCACCCCGAATTACACTCCTGGATGTTCTAGAATCTTTCCCACGGCATTATCCTTTGTCAATTCCTTTTGTCCTGTCGATCACCGTGAAGAGAGGTCTCTACCCCAACACACCTATTAGGAAAACACATCCTTAACCGTCATAATTTCCATGGTCTTTCTCAACTTGAGAAGCAAACTCTGCTCTTACTCTTTTCTCCTGCCCACTATCCCCTTCACCCACAAAAGCCTGGCTTTATGTTAAGGACATGGTTCTTACTTTAGCTTATATCAGAATCCCCTGGAGGGCCTGTTGGAACATAGATTTCTTTAAAAAAAGAAAGATTTATTTGTTTGGGGCAGGGTGGGGGGGCAGAGAGAGAAGTGGGCAAGCAGACTCCCTGCTGAGCAGGGAGCATGGGGTGGGGCTCAATCCAGGGACTCTGAGATGGTGACCTGAGCCCAAATCAAGAGTCAGATTAACTTAACTGACTGAGCTACCCAGGTGCCCCGAAACATAGATTTCTGAACCCCAACTCCAGGTTTCAGAATTGATCTGGGGTGGGGCCCAATGATTTGATTTCTAACAAATCCCAAGTGATGCTGATGCTTCTGTACCGGACCCTACATTCCTTGAGAAGCATAAGGTATGATGACAGAAGATAAAGCCCTCCAAGTGAATCTGGTAGGGGTAGGGTGTCCACTTTGCACAGAGCCACTGGTTTATTTCCCCTCGCCCTGCAAAGATCAGTATTTCTTGACAAGTTCCATCCCACGAGCAAAACCAGCTGAACTTGAAAAGGCCTATGAGAAAGTTTCCAGACCTTAGGGAACAAAGGTGGGCTCAAAAAAAAAAACAAAAAACAAAAAACAACAAAACACAGCACTACAATTCATATGCATTTCAGGTGCTCAGACAAGTGAATTTCTACCTGCATGGGCTTTCAGAGGGCTGTTTTGCCAGACTCTTTCCATGAAAGAAACAACACTTGCTAGCTTGCAAACTTTTGGACATTTATTAAGTAAACGATTTGTGTTCAGAGGTCTCTCAAGAAATAGAAGAGAGAGCATGAGGCTTAGAGTGTAAACATGTGGGCTCTAGTCTGGTTGAATTATCTGGGCAAGTTACCTCACGGCATTTTGCAAATAGTCTTCTCATTTCTAAGATGGGGGAACTCCTTCTCTTCTCAGAAGGCCTTTGCACTGCTATGATTCCTGAGACACTTCTTTACACAGGAACTTTTAAGATCCTGGCCCTAGGGTTGAAACACATCTAACTCAATGTGCCAAGGAATCTGTCTTGTCTCCCTTGCTGGCTCAAATGTCTCTATTGTATCACACCTAAAAATGAGGCAGCACATGCCATTTTTTAAACATAACAACTCTGGTAGGCTGAGAAATGGTCTCAAAGATATCTAGATCCTGGGCAGCCCGGGTGGCTCAGTGGTTTAGCGCTGCCTTCAACCCAGGGCCTGATTCTGGAGATCCGGGATCGAGTCCCACGTTGGGCTCCCTGCATGGAGCCTACTTCTCCCTCTGCCTGTGTCTCTGCCTCTCTCTCTCTCTCTCTCTCTCTCTCTCTCTCTGTGTGTCTCTAATGAATAAATAAAATCCTTAAAGAAAAAAACCACAAAGATATCTAGATCCTAATTCCTAGAACCTGTGATCATTATCTTACAACAGGCACTTTGCAGATGTGAGTAAGTTAAACGATTTTGAGATGGAGAGATTGTCCTGGATTATCCATGTGGGCCCCAAATGTAATTACAAGTGTCCTTATAAAAGAGAGGCAAGGAGAGATCTGATGACAACAGAGGAGGCCAGAGTGGGGGGAGAAAAGGCGATGCGACTCAAGGCCAAGGAATGCCAGCAGCCTCTAGAAGCTGAAAGAGGTAAGGGACATGTTCTCCCCTAGAGCATCTGGAAGGAACCTGCCTGCTGACACCTTGATTTCAGCCCCATAAAACTCATTTCAAAAATCTGTTCTTTAAAACTGTAAGAAGGGATCCCTGGGTGGCGCAGCGGTTTGGCGCCTGCCTTTGGCCCAGGGCGCAATCCTGGAGACCCAGGATCGAATCCCACGTTGGGCTCCCGGTGCATGGAGCCTGCTTCTCCCTCTGCCTGTGTCTCTGCCTCTCTCTCTCTCTGTGACTATCATAAATAAATAAAAATTTAAAAAAATAAAACTGTAAGAAAATAAGTTTATGCTCTTTAAACCATCAAGTCTGTGATTATTTGTTATTTGTTACAGAGCACATAGGAGACTAATACACTGGATGTAGGCCAGTATGTTGCTCAGCTAGTTCCCAGTTGGAAGGTTTTGACAGACATTGCTGGTCACAAGTGGTAAATTGCAGGCTTACCTGCCTTTTGACAGTAGAGCTGGCTTTCTTTAGTTAATACAGTTTCGTGATTCTGTATTCAAATTGCAGTGCCTCTGACAGGCACTCTGCTTTGGTCACTAATAAGGTTAGCCCAAGACTTGGCATATTGTGGGTACTTGCTGCATATTATTAGAGTTGACTGCCAGCCAAGCGCAGTCATGTCCTCCATGAAAACAGGACCTAGAGCTGGGGGGAGGGAGAGGGAATTGTCTGGAAGGAAGTAGAATGTTTGTCCAAGCTTACTTCCTGCATTCTCTGAATTCCTGTCAAGGCCACCCTAGGACCAGTTACTCTCGTCAAGGCCCCGGAAGGACATTTTGTGTTGCTGTTGCTGGGGAAGCTGCCCAACCATTCATGCCTGACTCTACCATTCTTCTCACTCCCACAGTAATCCTCCGACACTTCCAAATACGGCCCATGTCCATACTGTTTTTGGACCTTCTTAGGCCTTGCTGTCCCTGGCAGCTGACAATCCTTTCCCACAGGCTCTCTCACCAGAAGCTATTGATGAAAATAATAATCATGAGAGTGCTAATACCTGTTTATGGAGGGACTACTAGGGGACAGTTTCTCTAATAACTACAGCAATAATGTGAGATAGATATTATTGTAATACCTTCTTACATGTAGGTTAACTGAGACTCTGAGAAATGATTAATTTTAACCCAAATCCTACAGATGATCACTGATGGAGGTCAGATTCAAACCAAGGTCTGCCTGAGGCCAGAGTCTTTCCATTTGGTTATATTGTTTCTGACCACAAGAAAACCTACCCCCAAGTACTTAGTACAGTGTTTGGCATATAGTAAAGGGCCGGCTGGCATGTACATGGGGCACAGCAGCCCCAGAGACATGGTGGCTTAAGACCCAGGAGATGAGAGGACTTTTCTGGCCTTTCCATACTCATGTCCCCAGAGGGCATCAAAGCCATACGGATGCTCTTCTGCTTCTTCATGCCCCTCTTTCATAAATCCCACTGTTTTCTACAAGTGAGAAAACAAAGGAGCTACATCCCAAAGGGGAATAAGTGGGGAAAACAATGTATACACAGAGAGGCCCTCCTTTTAGTGGCCATCCTATAGACCTCTATGCCTGTGTTACATGCACAATATCGAAACTTCCACATTCTCACCTTCAGCTACACACATCCTGCTGTCTGGGAAACAGAGAATGTGAAGGGCAGTGAAATTTGGGGAGAAAGTGATAAAACTCTTTCCTGAAAACAAACATTTCTTCTTATTTTCTTCTCTCATCTTGCTACTAGAACACCTCAGCATTGGCATAACTTAAGGAGAAGTTAACTTTGAAGAAGTCAGCATTGGCATAACTTGAGGAGAAGATACATAAAATTTGAATTGGGACAAAATATTCTCATTGTGATGTGAAAAACAGGTCCCTGAGAGATGTGAGCAGGTAAGGCAAGCATGTGGCACACATGGCCCCTTTCCCCTGGCTCTGATCTCATCACCAGCTGATCACAGCACTCTTCTCCATTGACCGACACCAATCAACTGGAGATGGGCACCTTGCAAGACAATCATTTGGCATGCCTGGAATATAGCATGGCTTTGAAGATGGAGTGCTCTGTGGACTCTTCCTGAGTTGTGAATTAACGTAAACAGTTTCTGAATTCTGAATTCACCCTTTAACAATTTCTGAATCCTATTCATCCTTTAAAGCCCATGTCCCATCCTACCCACTCTGGGAAGCCTTCTCGAATTATATTGATGTTTGTCTTCCCTAATTCTTCTCCTACTGATAAATCCTGAGGAGAGTCTGGATTTTGTAAAGATTGAACCCTGACAGCAGCTTTGTAAAATTTTCTATAGGGAAAATGGAAAAAATTCAGTTTTTCTTTTAGGTTGATCTGAAATTGTTTAGAAAAGTTTATGTTGGTTCCATACTAATTATTGGTGATGTCCTATAAATTTTCGGGGTGTTCCCCACTTTGGGAAAACTGCTATCAATTTTCTTTCATATATGACCTCTCAGATTTCAGGGCATTTCAAGCTTCCTGTGCAGTGTCTAATATCTTATAATTGATGACATTCATTGACCAAATTGTCCCCATTGTCCTCATAGCATTAAATTTTATTTCTAGGAAGGATGCATCTAAATATCAAGGGTTGTGGCTGACCCATCATGTCCTGGCAAGGGAAACTGGGCAGATTCTATGGAGCACCAAGTTAGGAATGTTCCTTTCTGAGCTTTATGCACTACAGCCAGGGATATATGCTCCAAGCTGTGTGCTTTCTCTTCTGCTTGTTTAGAGAGCTTAGAATGTATTGGGTATTTAAAAAAATATCTGTAGGATTCATTCCTCTCTCTACATCTAGTAAAATATCGGTGAGTATTAAAAATGTATTTTTGAATGAATGAATGTACAAATGAGTGAATGAAGAATGTAGGTCCAAGTATCTTCAAATATTCTGGTTGCTCTTTTTTTTTCTATATTTTTTGTACAAATGTGTGAATTGCAGTGTGTCTTATTTAGCTGAATCTCAGGCTTATCTTTTCAGCTGCTGAGTTGAAAGTCTTGGTGAAATCACAGAATGTTAAGTTGGAAAGGACCCTAAAGATTAATTTATTACTTTATTTATTTATTTTAAAGATTTTTATTTATTTATTCATGAAAGACACAGAAAGAGAGAGAGAGAGAAGCAGAGACACAGGCAGAGGGAGAAGCAGGCTCCATGCAGAGAGCCTGGCGTGGGACTCTATCCTGGGTCTCCAGGATCAGGCCCTGGGCTGAAGGTGGCGCTAAACTGCTGGGCTACCCAGACTGCCCTAGATTACATATTTAATGGAAGGAATGAAGGCTGAAAAAGTGGACGTTCGGGTTTCAGAGTAGTGAAGGGGTTTAGGACAGACCTCCCCTCACCCCCACCCCTGCCCTAGTCCCTGAAATGTGCCACTTTGACAGGTGGATTATTTTGAGCTAAAGGCACTTGAGATCCTGCAGGCTCAAGGGAATCTTTTGTCCCTTCCTTAATCACACAGAAGAGTCTAAATTGGAAGTCTTTCCCAGAATAAGGGTTATTAACAGAGATAAATTTTATCTGAGTGACCCATCTGTATGGCAGGGCAAACATCTAATTACCAAGCATCTGCTCTTCTTCTCACCCTATGAAATGCATTCCTTTCCTCTGAGGTCCCAGATCTCTACCTCGTTCTGCTTAGTTCAGAATGACATATATACCCCATTCTGCCCGCCTGTCTCTGGCATTTCCATGTCTGTGGATTCCCCGTATGTATGCCTATTACATTTGATTTTTCTTCTGTTAATGTATTTTGTGTCAATTTGATTCTTAGTCCAGCCAGAAGGATCTGTGAGGGGACAGGAATTCTTGCTGCCGACAGTGGTCATGGTTGGTAGGATACTTAGCTCACTGGACATGGCTTGCACAGACCTTGTTGCAGCTGAAAGATCCTGGGACATGTGACATACAGCCAATAGAAGGTGAGATTTCTTACCATGTCAGTCTCCTGAAATTTCTCTTTGCAGACTCCATTGAAGTGAGTGTGGTTAAGAATATTTTCTCTCTTTCTAAATTTAGATTAGCAGGAGAAAATATTTGTGGAACTAGTCTGGCGACTCTTTGGTTAAATTTGGCAGAGTACTCTTTGGTTACTAATCTATTTCCTCCCAGAGATGGTCTCTGTTTCCTTAGTGTCTTTTATGTGGTTTGTCATCTGTTTGTTGCTAAGAGACATCTTGGAAGCTAAAGCCACAAAATTTTGGGGCACAAGTTGACTACTTCAAAGGTGTTAGAGGGTTTATCACCTCAAGAAGACTCCTGTGATAGGTAAATTGGTCACAGAATGGGTTAGATTAACACTAGGTCACTTGCTAACTTTAAGAAAACTTCTGTGCAGTGAGGTCCACTGTAAAACAGCACACAGTCTCAGGGTACCTGGGTGGCTCAGCCTGCCTTTGGCTCAGATCATGATCTCAGGGTCCTGGGATTGAGTCCCGAGTCAGGCTCCCTACTCAGGGGAAAGTCTGCTTCGCCTTCTCCCTCTGCCCTTCCCTTCTGCTTGTGTGCTCTCTTTCTTTCTCTCTCAAATAAACAAAATCTTTAATAATAATAATAATAATAATAATAATAATAATAATAATAAAACACAGCCTCCCACCCCACAGCACATTTCTTTGGGTATTAGTGTGACTCTGAGAGACCCAAAGAAAGAGTTAGACTTTTCCTTTTGTCTTCTTCTATGTCCTAAGAGCTTGGCTTTGTGAACAATGAGATTCTTTTTTTTTTTTTTTTTACGATTTTACTTATTTATTCATGACAGACACACAGAGAGAGAGAGAGAGAGAGACAGAGAGAGAGACAGAGAGAGAGACAGAGAGAGACAGAGAGAGACAGAGAGAGAGAGGCAGAGACACAGGCTGAGGGAGAAGCAGGCTCCATGCAGGGAACCCGACATGGGACTTGATCCCGGGTCTCCAGGATCACGCCCTGGGCAGAAGGCAGGTGCTAAACCACTGAGCCACCCAGGCATCCCCAGTGAGGTTATTCTTTTTGTTCTCCACCATTTGGAGAGTGTACTTATGGGGTATACCTTGGTGATCAAACAAATAAACTGGGGATTCTAGTTTCTCTCTGGGTTTAGCTGTGCCAGTTCTCGGGGCATTTGTCATGAGAGTTTCCAGCCCATGGGAAATTGTGTTGCTTGTTAGTGCTAGAAAGGTCCAAGAGCACCTGTCTGGTGTTGCAGATTAATGATTCTGTGACTGGAGGCATCTCACATTTTTGTGGGGGACCGGATACAGTGTTTTCACTGCACCATCCTTACCACCTGCGCAATGAAGGTCTTTGCTTTCTTAGATTCATATTAGGGGTAAACTTTTGGATCATGAGGCTGCATCATCTATGCCTGGACACCGCTTACATCTTGATTAAGCCATTAAAAGGTTTATTGGTTTGAGTCACTATTGGCCAGATAATGGATCCTTTAAATTGGGTATATATATATTACAAAGAGTTCTCAATTGTTTTATTAGTATAATGGCTAGCCTCAGGGACTCCCTTGACAGGATTAAAAAACAGAAATTAGACATCAGACAAAAAGAAATGTCCACATCCAATATAAATTCCGCTTATTAAAATCTGATTGCATCTGTCTGTTTTAGCTTGTTTGCCTACAAGATTTATAGAGATTGCTCTGGCCTAAACTCTAGGTTCAAAGTGTAGAGATTGTTCACGTAAATACAAAAAGCCAGAAAATGAATTTAACAAAAGCACTTGAGATTGGCTCATTTTGCTCCTATCTTCTGGAGTTCTATAATCAGGCTCTGTCTACCCTCAGGCATTCCTATACAATATTCTTTGTAGGAGTGTCCTAGACCCCCACCACAAAAAATTTATGTCCTTTGGACAATAGGAGAGCTTTAAATTTTAAAGCCCTTTTACCTCTCAAAAGATCCTACTAAATTTAGAGAGTAATTAGAAAGATTATTTGGCCATATTCACAACCTTCCTTCTGAGGAAATAGATGACCAACATTTCTCCTAGACCCTCCTACAACTGATTTGCACAAGGCCAGTAGTCAGGGACTAAAAGAAACCAAGGTGAAACTGTGCATCTAGAAATAAGGCTTTTGTTAAAATGCTTTATACAGACTTTACAAAGGCATAAATCTTTTGGCTCCCAGTTTAGTTAAAATTCTCCCTGATATAAAAAAGTGAATTTAATTAAAAAAGATGGGCTAATTCTTTGATATTCAAGGCCTAATCTAGCTCTTTGGGGAATTAGGAACAACTGTCCTTATAAATCTCTGCAAAACCAGAACTACAACCCTAAAAACAAGTTAAAGCCTACCCATCTTTACTAATCTCCAAACTTTGCCTGTTTCTCTCAAGAAGTTTGTGGATATTATTAAAAAATAATCAGGATACTGGGTCAAAATTGTTCTGTACTTTAAAAAGAAGGGTAAATTTTAAATAGCAATTACCCGGAACTCTGAAAGATTTTTTTCTTTACTTTCTTTCTCTACTCCTTGAAATTATAAATCTTATCATGTCTTTGAAATGTAAACATAACCCACAATCTCCTGAGACTGAAGGAAAAAAAAAAAGAGGGAAGGAGGCCTTTTAAAAATACAAACTACTGAAAGGGCTTTTATCCCCAGATTCCAGCACCTCTGATAACAGGCAGATATGCTACAAACATGCACCTTGCAAAAAACTTAGATATTCTCTCTGCCTTCAATATAAATTTTGATACAAATACCTTCTTTAGGATCTAAGAGCCAATCTTTGACATGCAAACTTTAAGGAAAAGTTTTCCATAAAAATAAATAAGTGAATAGAGGGAAGATTTAAAAAATTGGGGCCTATACTGTCCTTTCCACAAATATTAGTAGAAACAAAATTAAGATTTTGTTTACATCTTGTCTTAGTTTGTGTGTCTGTGTTCCTGTCATATGTGTCTATGTATGTAGTAAATGTGAGATATTTTCTCTACCTCCAGATGGTACTGCTAAAATTAATATGTAAAAGAGCTCTATTTAGTTGGTTTGAAGACGTGTGCTTCTAAGGATTGGGCATTCTAAAGCTCAGAAAGGTAGAAACTAACCCAAATGTTTTTCGAGCTCACATGACTTGGCAAAATATTTGTTATTAAAGCTAATTTAATGTTGTTGGTTTAATTAAAATAGACATGTCTTTAGAGTTATCAGCATTGAGTACAAACTTTTATTCTACTTTTGTTTACTAGAAGTCAAATAAGTTCATGGTATTTTTGTTGCAAAATTTGTTAGGAAAAAACTTTAGAATAATGGTTGACTATGTCTAATGCCTTATGAAGTTATTGTGGGTAGTTTAAGCATAATTGTTAAGAACAAGTAAATTAAATAGATACAAAGAAATAAAAAGGTTTGTAGCCAAGCTTCTAAATAGCTTCCAAAATCTTTGGTGACCTAATATTTTAGAGTTTTGCTAAGTTAAATGATAAGTAAATTTCATTGACAATTTAAATAATTTCTGAATAAGACAAAATAGTGAAACATTGAGTACTGATCATGATCTACTATCTATTTATCTACTTTTGTCTTATTATAGAAAAACTATGGATAAATTTGGGTCTGTTAATAAACAATGTTTTATACTTTACTGGAAGATCTCACTATGAAAAAAATTCATGTTTCTAAAAATTATGAAATGAAACATATCAATAAATCTGTGCATCTTAGAGAATTCTAGTGTAAGAAACAGTTCACAAATTGGTTATTTAGTTTTCACTGGAGACCAAAGTTTCTAAAAGTAATATTCTTTTATTTTTAAATATTTTATTTATTTATTTGACAGAGAGAGAATGAGAGGTAGAGGGAGGCAGAAGAGTGAGGCAGAGGGAGAAGGAGAAGAGAAGCAGACTCCCTGCTAGCAGGGAGCCTCCTGAGGGGCTTAATACCAGGATCCTAGGATCATGACCTGAGCTGAAGGCAGATGCTTAACTGGCTGATACACCCAGGCACTCCTAAAATTAATATTCTTACAAATGTAATGAATGATAAAGTAAGCAACTCTGTATGCAAGGAAAATAAGATGTGTTTTTGATAAGAAAGGTATGAGGAATGGGAATACATTTTTGTTGAGGGAAAATAAAGTAATTTTGCCCTAAAATGAGACTGGTTTTTTCAGAGAAGGCTTAGGACAAAATATGAAAGTTGTGGAAGGTTTGTGAAGGGAAATCTTTGAAAAATAATTTTATGCATGATCAGGACTAACTAAGATTGGAATTGGAAGAGTTTTACAAATATGCTGGTTTAAGAGTGAGATTCAGCTTTTCTCTTTGTTAGAAATAGAAAGTTTCTTAAACTATTGGTCTGCTCTTCATAAGAAATTGTAAAGAAAAGTTTTCTTTACCTTTTATCTGCTTAAAAAACAATGGCTCAATGTTTACCGAAATAATTTCCCATATTTATCAGGTCTTTGATTACTTAATAAAACTAAGTCTTACGATTATTAAAAGCTAAATTTTATTCACAACTATGTGGCCTTCTGCATTTGCCTTTGAGATTTCTTATTGTCACTTTGATGAAATGGATAATTAAATATTGTTTCCTAATGATTGTGATTCTACTTAACCAAATGTTCAAATCTTTTGATTTTTTTTTTTTTTTTGGACATAGTTTCCAACATCAAATTCTAAAAAGAAGTCTTTTCACCATAATCTAACTGAAATTTTCCAGAGGGCCCCTAGAACATTTTCAAGAGAAAAAAAAATTGTGAGAAATTAAACTAATGAGGCTTACTTGGTACGTTAAATTACTTGGAAGTATTGTCAAATACGTGGTATTAAACACTGTTAGATTATATTTACATAGAGATATTATAAAAACGGGTGTTCTAAAATTACATGAAACTCCTAGAAATCTAATGTCCTAGTATGCTATTAATATTATTGTTATTATTACTATTATATTTTTATTTTTTTAATATTTTATTTCTTTGCTCATGAGAGACAGAGAGAGAGAAAGAGAGAGAGAGAGAGAGAGAGAGAGAGAGAGAGAGAGGCAGAGACATAGGCAGAGAAGCAGGCTCCATGCAGGAAGCCTGATGTGGAACTCTATCCCAAGACTCCAGGATCACACCCTGAGGTGAAGGCAGATGCTCAACTGCTGAGCCACCCAGGCATCCCTAAAGTTTTATTTTTTAGAGAGAGAGTTGCACATGCCAGGTTGGGGGGTGAAGGGCAGAGAGAGATGGAGAATCTTAATGCCCAATGCAGAGCCCTACATGGGGGCTCGATCTCTTGACTCTAAGAGCATGACCTTAGTCAAAATCAAGAGTTGGAGGCTGAACCGACTGAGCCAGCCAGGCACTCCTGGCTGGTATGTTATTATTTTGAAGTGTTGTATTCACAAAAATTACAAATTTCCTTGTCAGTTGCATTATAATGAACTCAAATCAGAGGGCTCTGTGTGTGTGTCTTTGTATTTGTGTTCTGTGTATGAAGTATGCATGGTATATGTGCAAATTGTGTGTGTAGTGTGTGTAGTATATGTATTTTTTTGTTATTAACCTTTTTAAAACTTTAATTCTGGTATAGTTAACATAATAGTGTTTGTTATCTTTAACCATGGCTATTTTTAAGTCTTTTATCACTTATAGACATTTATACTTTTACTCAGATTCCTTTATAAAAGTTTCCTGCAAATGTGCTTCATCTTCAGTGAGACTCATGGAAAAAAACTCTGATTACAGGTTTCTGATAAGATTAAGATCATAAAACCGAACTGGGTAAAAATTTCCAGAAGTAGTGGAAAAATTAGATTTACATAGAACAAGAATTAATAATATGAGACTAATTGAATTGAGGAAGATAATTATACTTTGAATGACTTTTTGTTTGAAACATTGCTGACTTTAAAAAAAAAATTTCCCAGAGTTAAGAAAACTTTCTCTTAAGATAACTGACTTACAGCAATTTAATCAAACATACTTTTGTGAACAAATTAAAACATTTATCTTTTCTCCCTACCAGATCCTTCCAGAATTCAGAAACTCTCAGTGAGTATTCTTATATTTTTATGGCAATATCTTTATTTGCATAAGTTCAATAAGGATCCATTATCCTTATGAGAAGACACAAATGAAAATGTTGGTTATATCACTAAGGGTTTGATTGGAATGTCATATCTGTGAAGGACCTGCATAGGCTCAGATGTGACTAGACAGCTTTAAGGAACTAAGTTTGGCTTTATGGAGCCAATAAAACCCCCTTAGAAATGTCAGATTGATACCTTGCTTATAGATTTCCTAGCAGCCTTACAAAGAAAGTGAAGGTCAGCTACTGGCAGGTGCAGGAACCTCAGGATATTTTGGGGAACTCAAGAAGGGAAGAATTCACCCAAATCTATAGATATTGCAGGTGAAATCTGATGGCAATTATTTGGCTTGATTTCTGACCTTGAGAGGCTATTAAAAGCTCAATCTAGAGATTCCTTATGAAAAGTTCCAACAATGCAAGTTTTATTCCTCCCCCTTTTCCCTTTATTTATTTATTTACTCATGAGAGACACAGAGAGAGAGAGGCAGAGACAGAGGCAGAGGGAGAAGCTCCCCCATGGGGAGCCTGATGCGAGACTCGATCCCAGGACCCCGGGATCACACGCTGAACCAAAGGCAAATGCTCAACCACTGAGCCACCCAGGTGTTCCCAAAGCAAGTTTTAAAGAGTCTATATGGTAAATCACTATTCCTTTTTTTTTTTTTTTTTTAAGATTTCATTTATCTATTCATGAGAGACAGAGAGAGAGGCAGAGACATAGGTAGAGGGAGAAGCAGCCTTCATGCAGGGAGCATGATGTGGGACCTGATCCTGGGACCCCAGGGGTCCCAGGATCACACCCTGAGCCGAAGGCAGGTGCTCAACCACTGAGCCACCCAGGCGTCCCTGGTCAATCACTATTCTTGCTGCATTTACATAAGTAATTAGGCTGAGGGTTTTTTGCAACTAGACTTACTTTGCAAACAAATTAATGTTAATTTGGCTATCTTTGGTAAAAATTAAGGTGGTAATATAGAGAAAATGTTTGAATAGCATGTTTTTGTAGATATTTTATATTTTAATACTATTCATTATAAAGTGAACTAAATCCTCATTTCTTCTAATGTTCTTCAATGCTTAGTTATAGCTTTCCACCTAACATTTTGATTTTTCTCCTATCTTTCTATCTTGGAATCATTTGAGAATTAAAACTGCCCTTTTTTCTGAAGCTCCACAAGCTAAATGACTTGATGCAAAGAAATCACCATAACAGCTCAGGCACAGACAATCTTTGTGCTCTTGCTTTATGGGCCACTCAAAAATATCACTAGAGGGGGATCCCTGGGTGGCTCAGCGGTTTAGTGGCTGCCTTTGGCCCAGGGCGTGATCCTGGATCAAGTCCTGCATCGGGCTCCCTGCATGGAGCCTGCTTCTCCCTCTGCCTGTCTCTGCCATTCTCTCTCTGTGTGTCTCTCATGGATAAATAAATAAAATCTTAAAAAAAAAAAAAAAAAGATTGCACTACCTATCCTCACTCAAGATACTTGAAGTCTGACATCTAGATATCCTCACAGCTGGCTGCCCTCAGAACTCAGAAACTGTCTTAATATTTGATCCAATCATTTATCATTGTTTTTCTTTTGTTTCCACAGAAATGCCTCTTATTTAATACCTGATTACTTGAATCATCGGTCTAACTTTGAGAATATACCTATATCATGCATCCTGAAACGAGTTTGACCTAACTCATCTATTGTCAAGACTAAGTGAGTGGATCAATGAGACAAGACAACCTACCAGCTCAACTTATAATATGTGAAACTCCCACAGAAGTTCCAGATGAGGGGGCTAAGGGGCTCAGACCCCCTCACCCTCTGAATGTGGAACTTTGACATGTGGATTATTTTGAACTAAAGGCACTTGAGACCCTGTGGATTCAAGAGAAACTTTGTCTCACATCTAACTACACAGAAGAATCCACACTGGAGGTCTTTCCCAGATAAGGGTTATTAACAGAGATAAATTTTATCTGAGTGACCCATCTGTATGGCAGGGCAAACATCTAATTACCAAACATCTGCTCTTCCTCTCACTCTGTGAAATGCATTCCTTTCCTCTGAGGTCCCAAATCTCTACCTCGTTCTGCTTACTTCAGAATGATATATATATCCCTGCCTGCCTGTCTCTGGCATTCCATGTCTGTGTGGATTCCCCGTATGTATGCCTATTACATTTTATTTTCCTCTTGTTAGTGTATCTCCTGTCAATGTGATTCTTAGTCCAGCCAGAGGACCTGTAAGGGGGCAGAGATTCTGGCTCTCTGAATCCTGATCCTGACTTTTTACCACAACTGTGCTCTTCAGTATTGCAAATCAAATGCTTATTACTTCCTTTTAACAGGCTAGGGATTTAGAAGGCTTTCTTTTCTCTCTTTTTTTTAAAAGATTTATTTATTTATTTATTTATTTATTTATTTATTTATTTATTTATTTATCAGAGAGAAAAAGAGAGAAAGAGAATGTGCACAGAAGCAGAGGGAGAGGAAGAAGCAGGCTTCCTGCTGAGAAGGGAGCCCAATGTCGGGCTCCAACCCAGGACCCTAGGATCATGACCTGCGCCAAAGTCAGATGCTTACCTGACTGAGCCACAGAGGGGCCCCAGATTCAGAAGGCTTTCGGCTGCTTTGAAATCAATCACTTCCACTGTTTCTTCCCCTTTCTTATACTTTATTTAGACATTGAGTATTTATTAAATACCTCTATGTTGAACATCATGGGAATGCAAAAATCATAGTCCTTACTCGTAAAGAATTTATAATCTAGTCATGAATAGAAATACCTATGACTATATTCATGGCAAGACGTAATTATGGAAAAAAAATTCTGTTGATTTCCCCTGAACTTGGTGTGAAATGAAAGTTTTTTCCCTTATAGACCACAACTTTTTCATTTTTTAAAAAATATTTTATTTATCTACTCATGAGAGAGAGAGAGGTAGAGACATAGGCAGAGGGAGAAGCAGGCTCCCTGTGGGGACCCCAATGTGGGACTTGATCCCAGTATGCTGGGATCACGCCCTGAGCCAAAGGCAGGCACTCAACAGTGCCCAGTGCCCCCCACTTTTTCATTGTTAATGAGATCTTTGAAGAATAGCATTCTCAGAGGTAAACCACTTGGCAAGGTTGCTTATCTAAGCAACAGAATTTTAGCCCTATTAAGGTGAGGCTGTCATTTTCAACAGTATTGTTCTTTAAATGGAGCATAGCATCATCTTTGCATTGAACTAACTGGCCAGCACAGTTGGTCTAGTTTGTTTTTGTCTGCTTATGCTTCTGGGGTGATAATGTAAGTTAAGGAATATGGATAGAACAACACAAATAAAATGGTTTCCCAACCAACTGTTGTGATGTGACTTTTTAAAAAATATTTTATTCATTTATTTGAGAGAGGAAGGGAGAGCACAGAGACAGATTCCCTGAGCAGAGAGCCTGATGAGGGGCTTGATCCCAGGACCCTGAGATCATGACCTGAGATGAAGGCAGATGATTAACCAGCTGAGCCACCCAGGTGCCCTGGTTGTAATGTGACTCATGAGAAATAGGCTCAGCCAGTCCTGGGAAGCAGTAAATTGTGGTGAAGAGCATGGGAGTTTTGTTAATAAACTTTCATTAAGTAGATGTTTATAAATATTTCTTGAGCATGCACTATTGAATGCTCTGATGATATAGCAGTTAAGAAATGGGAAAAAGATTATAGAGCATATATTCTAGTGAGACAGACAGGCAATGAACAAGACTAGAGAGTTCACATAGTAATGAATGTTGTGCAAAGAAAAACACGATTGATGATGAAGCAAGACTGGAAGATCCTGGAAGGCTTCTGGGGAAAAATGACCTTGATGTTAAGACCTAAATATTAATTATTTTTTAAAGGATTTTATCTATTCATTCATGAGAGACATAGACAGAGACACAGACAGAGAGAGAAGCAGGCTCCATGCAGGGAGCCCAATGCGGGACTCAGTTCCTGGTCTCCAAGATCAGGCCCTGGACTGAAGGCCACACCAAACTACTGAGCCATCCAGACTGCCCAAGACCTAAATATTAAGAAAGAGGTAGCAAGAAGACCTGGAGGAAGGGCAGGGAAGATGATCCTGGTAGAAGGAGCATCAGGTAGGGAAGTCACGATACTAGAAGGGTCTGGGCACATTTCAGAAACTGAATTTAGGCTGGTGGGCTGGAGCTTGCAGAGGAAGAGTAATAGGGCAGGAGGTGAGGTCAGAGAGGCAGGCAGGGGCCAGGCTTTGCAAGGGGGATAAGGAATTTTTTTTAAAGATTTTATTTATTTACTCATGACAGACACAGAAAGAGAGAGAGAGAGAGAGAGAGAGAGAGAGAGAGAGAGACATAGGCAGAGGGAGAAGCAGGCTCCATGCACTGGGAGCCCGATGTGGGATTCGATCCCAGGTCTCCAGGATCAGGCCCTGGGCCAAAGGCAGGCGCCAAACCGCTGTGCCACCCAGGGATCCCTTGAAATAAATTTCTTATGTCATTGTCATATAAATCAACAAATAACATCATGTAGCATTCATATATCTTTATATATCTTTCCATTCTATCAATAGTTTTGTTGACATTAATAAAAGACCAAGATGAAGATGTTAGCGGTGGGGATAAATGGAGCAAGACTATGACAGGCAGAGGGCAGCAGCCCCAACCAAGGCCTCAATGTGGAAGGTGGGCCAGGAACAGCCAGGAGAAAGAATTGGCAATAAGACTTCCATAGCCATGGCTAGTTCTGACATGAAACCAAAATCAGTAAGTCGTGCCAAAAACTGGTCAGAAGAGAGAAAATGTACAGATTTCAGCAAGCAGGATACAGGAATGAAATTGAGTATAAACAAGTGAAACAAGTTTCTATGGTAGATCGCTGGCCAGAGACAGGCTATGTGAAGAAACTCCAGAGAAAAGACAAATTTTCTATTACTACAACAAACAGAGGGAGTGTGATGACAAGTCTACAAAGTGAAAATCTATGCGCACTAGCCTTTGTTCTTTGTGTTTCTTGTCATTACTTCTTAAGAATTGATTGCTTCATTCTACATCATGTAAATGTCATTTTACAAAATAAAATTCAAAAGGCAGACTTCGGTTGAATGTTGTGAAACACAAAAGCCATGAAACCTGATATCGATCATCCTGTTCTGTTTTAAAATATAACTGCAGAAGCATTGAAGTTGAAAAAAAAGTTTTGTTAAAATTGTTCACTATGGATTTATAAATTTAGTGTAAGAGAAGATAAAAGTGATGGTCAGTCAGACAGTCAACAAGCATTAATTTAGCATGGGTCCAGTGCTAGGTGCTGGGATCTATGGTGGTGGATATAACACCATTTCCTGCTTTCCCAGGACTTTGAGTTTGATGTTCCCTTTTGGGGAAGACCTCTGGGACAGCGGGTGACTACCTCTGTGTGTCTTCTTTAAGACACTGTATCTCCATTTGCAGGAAATATGTTTTAAATATAGTGGTTTTCTTAAGGCTGTCTGCCAAAACCATGTAACATGAATACTCAACTCTAGCGTAACTGTGATGGGAATGGCACCTGGGTGTGGAACCCTTTTGTAGTGGAGAAACTTGCTCAATTTCACGTGGAAGCACCAGTCTTCAGAAGAGGAAAGTGATGATTATATTAAAAAGAAGGGACAGGCCTGAGCTGAAGATTGTGAAGACAGTTTCTGTAGTTAACAGTTTTAACTAAGTCAGTGATTCCCCAAGTCTGGTTGTATCAGGATACTGAGTGTCCACAAGGATTTTAATACGGCTCTCTAAAACTTTCATTTTAAAATTTAAGCAAGCCACACACACACACACACACACACACACACACACACACACACACACTGTTCTTGAAAGAGTGGACAAGGGGAAGAGGGGGCAAAATTAAATGGTCGGTTATAGGACTGTCTTAGTGAACAGATATTCTCGATGCTCTGGGAGGTTGCAGCTGGTTTGGGGGCTGTTTTGAGGAGTTGTGCTGTGTGTTTCCATTTTCATAGAATCGAATTTATTTATTTCCTTCTTTTCTGGTTTGTGTTTCAAAACTCAGATTTGAAGTCCAAATGGTGTACAATTAGAACTCCTCGATGCAGGAGTCCCACAGAAGGCCACTAGACATAGCTTTATAAAACACAAGACTGAAACAGGCCATTCTCTGGGCACTGAGCAAAGTGTACGTGGAGTAGGTCAAGGAGCTTCATGGTTATTTTTTCCCTTGACTTCAGACAAAGATGAAAATGCCTGAATTAAGAGAGCTTGGTCCTGGCTTAGCTGAAACAGGATGGAGGAGGGCAAAGGGAGCAAGAGGAAACTAAAATAGAAGATGTGGGGACAAGAAAACATTTTAAAGGAAAGTCTGTCCCTTTTTATTCTCCCAAATCTTGTTCTCATGTGTAATTTTTTTATTCATTTCTTCTTGTACCATGTCAGTGAACAACTCCAAGTCTTCCTTTCCTTTCCTTTCCTTTCCTTTCCTTTCCTTTCCTTTCCTTTCCTTCCTTTTCTTTCTTTCTTTCTTTCTTTCTTTCTTTCTTTCTTTCTTTCTTTCTTTCTTTCTTTCTTTTCTTTTCTTTTCTTTTCTTTTCTTTCCTCCTTTCCTTTCCTTCCTTTCTTCTTTCTTTCTTTCTTTCTTTCTTTCTTTCTTTCTTTCTTTCTTCTTTTCTTCCTTTCCTTTCCTTTCCTTTCCTTTCCTTTCCTTCCTTTCCTTCCTTTTCTTTCTTTCTTTCTTTCTTTCTTTCTTTCTTTCTTTCTTTCTTTCTTCTTTCTTTCTTTCTTTCTTTCTTTCTTTCTTTCTTTTCTTTCCTCCTTTCCTTTCCTTCCTTTTCTTTCTTTCTTTCTTTCTTTCTTTCTTTCTTTCTTTCTTTCTTTCCTTTCCTTTCCTTTCCTTTCCTTTTCTTCTTTCTTTCTTCTTTCTTTCTTTCTTTCTTTCTTTCTTTCTTTCTTTCTTTCTTTCTTCTTTCTTTCTTTCTTCTTTCTTTTCTTTCCTCCTTTCCTTTCCTTTCCTTTCCTCTTTTCCTCAGGTCCACAACTAGACCAACACAGCTCATTTCAGTGGGAAGTCAGGCAAGGGTAATAAGAAAAGTTTGCTTTTCTTTCTTAATTTGGGGCTGAAAGTTACCAATTTACCTCCCACTGCTAATTCGTTTTGCTTTATGGAAACTTTTTATATGTCCTTTTGAGGATTGGTATTATTGTTGTTCATATTATCATCACTTTCTGTGTTTTTGAAATCCTGGACCAAAGTAGAAGAATTGATGAAAAATTATCATACTCAGCATGTGGAGAGAAAGTGATCTTTTCTGTAACTATACTATGAAGTTCATTATGATTGTGAAGCTTATTGCCACTATGAAGTTTTTTTTTTTTAAGATTTTATTTATCTACTCATGAGAGACACAGAAAGGCAGAGGGAGATGCAGGTTCCCTGAGGGGAGCCGGATGTGGGACTCAATCCCAGGACCCCAAGATCACACCCGGACCCCAAGGGAGACGCTCAACCACTGAGCCACTCAGATGTCCCATCACTATGAAGTTTATTATCCCATTTTGTAAACTACTTTGTGATTTTTTTAAGGTTTTATTTTTAAGCAATCTTTACACCCAACATAGGGCTTGAACTCACAACCTTGAGATCAAGAGTCACATGCTCTACTGACTGAGCCAGCCAGGCACCCCATGTGATTGGGTTTTTAAAATCAATAGTTATCTCAAATATGTTGAGTCAGACAGTGTTTCTCATTCCATAGGAGATACTTGAATAATCTCTATTTCCTTTCAAGTGTTTATGATTAAGGAATTAAGTAATGGAAGTGAAGACTAAAATAAGTTATTTAACCATATTCTACACAGGATTGCAAAACTTAATGAATAAACATTGTCTTCTCATTCCAATTGACCTTGATAAAGTATTGCCAAGCCATGATCTTTATCGTATATTTAGAAGTATGAGTTTCTACCCAGTTGAGACCATAAATGGGGAGAAAGGCCCTAAGCCACAAGAGAGAAAACATTTTGGTTCAACTTTGTGCTTGGTGAGCTGTTTTCTTTCACAAAATTGACAAATTATGGGACATATTCCCATGTATAGTCACAGACCCCATGGATAGTGGTAACCAAATATGTTTCTTTTATTTGAAAAATGCTTTTCTATTACTTGCTGATCTTAGGAAACAAACACATATTCACTAACCATAATCTCCTAAACTTAAAAAAAAGTTTTCTCACAGGCACAAATTTTCTGTAGTACTCTTATTTTCCTCTTTATTGCATGTAAAAAATCGACTTTTCTTTTTTGCTAATGTCCAGTGGGAAATTCCTACTGTGTAAACACAATTGTGAGTTAAAGTCTCATTTAGTAGAAATTACTCTGGAAGGAAAATAAAGATTTTATTTATTTGAGAGACACACAGAGAGAGAGAGAGAGAGAGAGAGAGAGAGAGAATGAGTGGTGGCAAAGGGCAAAGGGAGAGGGAGAAGCAGGCTCCCTGCTGAGCAGGGAGCTCCATGTGGGGCTTGATCTCAGGACCCTGGGATCATGACCTGAGCTTAATCAAATGAGCCACCCAGGTGTCTAACTGAAGTTGTGGAGAAATATATAAATGTATATATAAATGTATAAGCAGAGTGAGGGTAAGAGAAGAAAGTTCCTATAGTCCTTGTAGTGGTGGTTCTTGAAGTAACTTTAGGTGGCTTAAACCTAAGTTTGGTATTAAACATGGTATTAAATAAATATTTATGGACATGGTATTAAATAAATATTAATATTGTATAAGATATTCCCTTTTCAGTTCTTTTTCACTCCTTCTGTTAACACTGAGGAGAAAGTTTACACCTAGTGCTAGTGTTTGTGTCCTCTTAACCCTTGTTACATTTTTTTTTTAATTGAAGAAGAGGGCCTCAGGCACAATACAGAATAAATCAAAGAATTTACAATATTTTGTTTTGAATGCAAGTGAAAGTGATTTTCCATTAACATAATAAGGTAGTGTTTCTTTTCTTTCTTTCTTTCTTTCTTTCTTTCTTTCTTTCTTTCTTTCTTTCTTTCTTTCTTTCTTTCTTTCTTTCTCTTTCAAGGTTTTATTTATTTATCCATGAGAGACACAGAAAGAGAGAGACAGAGACACAGGCAGAAGGCTCCATGCAGGGAACCCAACGTGGGACTTGATCCCAGGACTCCAGGATCACGCCCTGGGCCGATGGCTGATGCTCTACAGCTGAGCCACCTGGGCATCCCAGTACTGTTTCTTTTAAACATAAGTTTGTAAGATTAAAAAGTAAGTTAACTTAAATAAAAATATTAAGCAGTAAAGGTGATGCACAAACATGACAAATATTGTGAGGTGAGGAGTTCAGAATATTCTATTAGAGTTCTCTTCATAGAGATTAAATTAGGGACACCTGGGTGGCTCAGTGGTTGAGCGCCTGCCTTCGGCCCAGGGCATGATTCTGGGGTCCCAGGATCGAGTTCCGCATGGGGTTCCCCATGGGGAGCCTGCTTCTCCCTCTGCCTGTGTCTCTGCTTCTCTCTCTGTATCTCTCATGAATAAATAAATAAAATCTTAAAATATATATCAAAATGCTATCCTCTGGGAGAAAATATAAAGGCTCTGGCTCCTGCCCCCCAGTAGAGTGACTTTTTTTTTTTTTTTAAAGAGAGAGATTAAATCATCTTCACCCAGACTTCTTCCAACTTCTTTTTATCTTTCCTTCTTTTCTCTCTCTTTCTTTGATTTTTTTCTACCCTCTATCATTCAATGGAGTGTACAGAGCCAGGATATAAAGGGTCTGACGTTGTGCTGGTTACTGTGAACACAGAAATACAGAGATTAATACATCATCATCTTTGCTTTCAACCAGCTCTGTCTCACTGCAGACACAGTTATGCAAACAATGATTATACAGTGAGAAATCTTATGTGCATGCAAGGTATAGTGTAGCCCAGAGGGGGGAAAGCTGGAGGGAAGCAAGGAAAGGTATCGGGTTTCGACCTTGGGAACCTGTCCTATGAAATACTGTCCAAGTTCACAAATACATTCTGAATTTATTCAGCGAGCCTTTGTTGAGTCTGGCATTCTGTTAGACACTGGAGATTTAGACTTGAAAAAGAGTTGGATGCTTCAAGAAGCTTTTCGTTATAAGGGAAGACAGACAAGGAAAGCAATGGTTATACTGATCTATACATCTTATCTGAAACATTTGAAGGTATATGTGTTTCACAATTCTGAAGTTTTACAATGTTAATATGGCGCACATACTATATACTGCATAACACCCATAAAAGGGTCTGGGGTAGTACCCCGCAATTAAAACATGTGACTAGGGATCCCTGGTGGTGCAGCGGTTTGGCGCCTGCCTTTGGCCCAGGGCACGATCCTGGAGACCTGGGATCGAGTCCCACGTCGGGCTCCAGGTGCATGGAGCCTGCTTCTCTCTCTGCCTGTGTCTCTGCCTCTCTCTCTCTCTCTATCATAAATAAATAAAAATAAACCATTGTTTAAAAAAAATAAAACATGTGACTATTCACACTAAATGGAATGAAGACTATAAATAGTCTTCAAAATAACTACAGTTACACTGCAAGGTCTTTTGGAAAAACAAAGAAAGGGTGATGAACTACATTCTTTTTTTTTTTAATTTATTTATGATAGACATAAAGAGAGAGAGAGAGAGAGAGGCAGAGACACAGGCAGAGGAGAGGGAGAAGCAGGCTCCATGCTGGGAGCCCGACGCGGGACTCAATCCCAGGACTCCAGGATCGCGCCCTGGGCCAAAGGCAGGCGTGAAACCTCTGAGCCACTCAGGGATCCCCTACATTCTTAATAATTTTATTTCATCTTATGTTTTTTAAAGTAATCTCTATGCCCAGCGTGGGGGCTCAAACACAAGACGCCCACGATCAGGAGTTGTGAGCTCTACCAACTGAGCCAGCCAGGAGACCCTGAACCACATTTTAATTGAAAAGTTGTCAGGGGCGGGGCGCCTGTGTGGCTCAGTGGTTGAGCATCTGCCTTCAGCTCAGGCCATGTTCCTGGGGTTCTGGGATAAAGTCCCACGTCGGGATCCCCACAGGGAGACTGCTTTTCCCTCTGCCTGTCTCTGCCTCTCTGTGTCTCTCATGAATAAATAAATAAAATCTTAAAAAAAAAAAAAGAAAAAAGTTATCAGGGAAGCGTTCCTTAAAGATGTGTTATCTGAATGGAGTCTTGCTGGATGAATAAGAATTAACCCCATAGAGGAGGCAGAGGACTGGTGGTAAACCCCTACCAGATGGTGGCAAGGGTTTTCTAGGCAGTGGGGACAGCCTGTAGAAAGACAATGGACTTGGTGTTTGGGGGCAACTGCAGATAATTCAGGATGGCCATGTGTATAGTTTGCCTGAGACAGAGACGGAGAAGGGCAAGGGGATGGAGGTGCTGGTGGAGAACAGCTGAGTTCAGGTAGAGGCAGTGGTCAGGGACCTCGCTACATCTAACCTTTACTCTGAAGCATGAAGAACGCTCTTACAAGATTTTAACAGTGTGTAGTCATGTGAACAGATTTGAAATTATAGAAAAATCATAATATTGGATGGCAGAACTGATGCCCTACACAAAATTCAGGCGACTGTCGTTGTCTAGTGAGATGATGAGAAAATGCAAGTTGGCATGGTTGGCACATAGTTGCTCAAGTTGCTCAATAACTTGTAGCAAGTAGAGGGGCAAAGGCAGGGATGTAGCAGGGATGGATAAGAGGAGACGATTTAGAGTGATTTTAAGGAATTAGTTAGGACCCCATTTCTGATATCTGATTGGACTGGGAGAGAGGAGGTCCAGAGCATCCCTGCCTCCAGAACCTCCCAGCCCCCTCTCCTGGCTTCCGGGTCTTTGTTGCTTGGCATTCCCTTTTAGACCTGACAAAGTATGAGTTTGGGGCTCAGGGAAATGATCTTAGTTGGATTTGGGAGTTGTTAGGTGATAGCTGAAGCCTCACTGTGGATGAGATTACAGACAGTTGCCTGGTTTCAGAAGTAAGGAAGCCTGGAGTCAGAATTCAAGAAACTACTTAAGGGGAAGGAAAGGAAACCAGGGACCACATTAAGTGCCCTAGGAAGGTCAACTGAGATAAGGTCTGGACAACTCCACAATGGCCATGGCCAATGAGATGTTAACTGTGATTTGAGAAGAGCAGTTTCAGTAGCTGAGGAGGGGCAGAGAGTGACTGAACAGAGGAGTGTGCAGGGGACCACCATCCTTTTAAGACACTCGGCTGTGAAGGGAGGGACAGAGAGCAGAAGGCCAAAGTTAGAGGAGGTAATGGGTGGTACGGAAAGATTTGGGTTTAATTTTAGTTTTTAAAGGTAGGAGAGTGCTGCCAGACTCCCAGTCACTTCTTGTAGTCAGCTTTTTCAGTGTGCTGTAAGCTGCATCTGGAGGAGAAATGTCTTCAACCTGAATACAAGTGCTTCTCAGAAGTAGACGGCCCTGGAATAGCTCTGTGGGAAAGCACCACTTTCTGGAATCATCCCCCAGGTACTGCTTCTTGTGCGAACTTCCAGCCAGGCTTTTGCACCTTCCTGCCTCCTTTGGCTATCTGGTTGGATGCTTGCCATTTGTTTAAGATGACTTTTATGGCTATATGGGTGCCAGGGAGCTGGCTTGTAAAATTTCCATGCGTGTTCAGGACTGACTAAAGCAATGCTCTTCCCAAGCCACCTTCACCCCATTCTTGTAGTCTGAATCGTGTGCTTCCCAAATTTGATTGAGCTCAACCAATTCCTGAGGGGATAAAGCACCAGGCTGGGTATAGTAAAGACATAAGAAGACAGAGCATTTGCCTCCACGGACCTTATAACCCAAGATATGGGAGTGTCTTGTCTTGTAAGTAATGATAACAGTGGCTCTTAAACTTTTTGGAGGACGTGTGGATCTCTTGGAGATGTTGAATTTGATATAAAATTTCAAATTTTATGTGTGTGTGTATATGTTAAATACTGAAGTGGTTTTCAAAACTCAAGTTGGGGATGCTCAAACTTCAAATAGTCATTCATGTTCTATTGGTTTGTGACCTTGTCCAAAATAATGTTTCTGAGATTCAACTTACTGATTGTAGTGCCTGTCTTGCAAAGATTTTAGGAGGACTAAACGTGATCATATGAAGATGCTTAGCACAGAGCCCAACACAGAGCTGATGCCAGTAAATGTTATTTCAACTTTATGTGTGTTACAGAGGAAGTGAGTTAGGTGTTAAATCAGAGGCACACCTAAGTCACTACTTTCTGTTACTCATTCCTGCATTTTGTTGTCATTCATTGATGAAAATACTGTTGTATATTTCAGTTATTCCTTATCTACCTCTAGAATTTTGCTTTATCTCAGTCCCATCTGAATTATTTCTATATTTATATAATTTCTAAAGAGTTACATATAGGGACCCCTGGGTGGCTCAAGTGGTTTAGTGCCTGCCTTCAGCCCAGGGCATGATCCTGAAGTCCCAGGATGGAGTCCCACATCGGGCTCCCTGCCAGGAGCCTGCTTCTCCCTCTACCTATGTCTCTGCCTCTCTCTGTGTCTCTCCTGAATAAATAAATAAAATCTAAAAACAAAACAAAACAAACAAAAAAACCCTTACATATACTTGCTTAAAAAGGAAACTCTACCATAAATAGAAAACACTTTCACTTGCCATAAATAGAAAGTAACAGTAACAATAAACAATGAAACTGAACAATGACAATACAACAATGCTGCAAATTCTAGTTAGGTACCAGTGCTTACCTAGGGCTTTGAGCCAGGGGCCCGCTCTTTGATAAACAGAGAGTTTATCAGAATACTTTCTTCCTGCAGTAGTCAGAAGAACCCAAAAGAGAACTGAAAAGGAAGTAACTTTCTGGCCGATGTGACTCGCTGTCCTTCAAAGCTCTGGCCCTGCTGATGCAGACTGAAGGAGTCTCCCCCGACTCCAGGGAGAGGCTCTCCCTTTGGGAGACTTTTAGGAGGGGTGGTGGTTGTCCTGCTTCACTTCTGATCCGAATAATAAATGCTCCGGGGGCGTGGTGGGGTCGGATGGGGTCGGGTCCTGAATCCTTCTGTCCCTCAGCCCGGTCCAGGACAGGAGCTCCGCAAGCCTTGCTCTTTAAGCTCCTAGGAACAAGGACGCTCAGAGGTCCTGTCCCCTATTTCCCGGCTAGATCACGCTCAGCGCCTGCCTCACATCCCGGACGGCCCTGGGGTTTTGTTTCTTAATTGGACAAGTAGCCGAGGCGGTGTGCGGGCTGCTGGGACCTCGGTGGGGAGGGAGGGAGGCTAGGGACCGCGATGTGAGGCTCTCCGCCTGGCAGACACTGCTTCGGTGGGGTTGTAAGCCGTGGGTTCGTACTAGCACAAAGGCCAAAGCCATAGTGCTCGATGACTTTATCCACTTGAACTTGAATAGTTCAATTAGCCAAACAAACGGAGAATATTCTTATTTTGTTCTCATGATGGAGGCGACTACGGGCACTGTGTTCGGACGCCCGCGGGACCCGGGACTCGCCCTCGGTCTCTCCCCAGGGCTGCCCCCGCGCCCCTGCTGCCCAGGTGAGGCCTCCCTCCCGCGCCCGCCTGGGCACGCTCGCCGGGCCTCCGCCGCGCCTCCTCACCTGGCCCGGGCACACCCCCGCCCCCGCGCCCCTGCTGCCCAGGTGAGGCGGTCCTCCCGCGCCCGCCGGGCCTCCCCACCTGGCCCCAGTCCCCCCCCCCCCCGGCCCCCGCGCCCCTGCTGCCCAGGTGAGGCCGCCCTCCCGCGCCCGCCGGGCCTCCCCACCTGGCCCGAGCCCCCCCCCCCCCCGGCCCCCGCGCCCCTGCCGCCCAGGTGAGGCGGTCCTCCGGCGCCGGCCGGGCCTCCCCACCTGGCCCGAGCCCCCCCCCGGCCCCCGCGCCCCTGCCGCCCAGGTGAGGCGGTCCTCCCGCGCCCGCCGGGCCTCCCCACCTGGCCCGAGCCCCCCCCCCCCGGCCCCCGCGCCCCTGCCGCCCAGGTGAGGCGGTCCTCCGGCGCCGGCCGGGCCTCCCCACCTGGCCCGAGCCCCCCACCGGCCCCCGCGCCCCTGCCGCCCAGGTGAGGCGGTCCTCCGGCGCCCGCCGGGCCTCCCCACCTGGCCCGAGCCCCCCCCCCGCCCCCGCGCCCCTGCCGCCCAGGTGAGGCGGTCCTCCCGCGCCCGCCGGGCCTCCCCACCTGGCCCGAGCCCCCCCCCCGGCCCCCGCGCCCCTGCCGCCCAGGTGAGGCGGTCCTCCGGCGCCGGCCGGGCCTCCCCACCTGGCCCGAGCCCCCCACCGGCCCCCGCGCCCCTGCCGCCCAGGTGAGGCGGTCCTCCGGCGCCCGCCGGGCCTCCCCACCTGGCCCGAGCCCCCCCCCCGCCCCCGCGCCCCTGCCGCCCAGGTGAGGCGGTCCTCCCGCGCCCGCCGGGCCTCCCCACCTGGCCCGAGCCCCCCCCCCGGCCCCCGCGCCCCTGCCGCCCAGGTGAGGCGGTCCTCCGGCGCCGGCCGGGCCTCCCCACCTGGCCCGAGCCCCCCACCGGCCCCCGCGCCCCTGCCGCCCAGGTGAGGCGGTCCTCCGGCGCCCGCCGGGCCTCCCCACCTGGCCCGAGCCCCCCCCCCGCCCCCGCGCCCCTGCCGCCCAGGTGAGGCGGTCCTCCCGCGCCCGCCGGGCCTCCCCACCTGGCCCGAGCCCCCCCCCGGCCCCCGCGCCCCTGCTGCCCAGGTGAGGCGGTCCTCCGGCGCCGGCCGGGCCTCCCCACCTGGCCCGAGCCCCCCCCCGGCCCCCGCGCCCCTGCTGCCCAGGTGAGGCGGTCTTCCGGCGCCGGCCGGGCCTCCCCACCTGGCCCGAGCCCCCCCCCGGCCCCCGCGCCCCTGCCGCCCAGGTGAGGCCGCCCTCCTGCGCCCGCCGGGCCGCGCCTCCCCACCTGGCCGGACCCCCCCTCCCCCGCGCCCCGGCCCGGGCGGGCACCTGGCGGCCGCGGCCGCCCCAGCAGGGGGAGGAGACAGCCGCGGGGCGGGCGCCGCGGGGCCGCGCCGGGCCAGGCTGAGCCGCAGCCGAACTTTTCCCCCAGAAGTCCCACATTTGGGGGCAGGAGGAGCGGGCGGGGAGGGGAGGCCGGAGTTCCTGGAAGGAGCGGCGGCGGCGGCAGCTCAGCAACATGGCCTCCTCCGCCACCGGGTCTCCCGCGGGCGCCCAGGGCGCCCCTCGTGCGCAGGTGAGCGCCGCCCCGCCCCCCTACCTGTGGCTCCCCGGCGGCTGCAGGGCGGGGGCCGCGGGGCGCCGGCGGCACCGGGAGGGCGAGCGGGGGGGCCCGATCTCTGCGGGTCGTGGGGGTCCGGCCGCGCGGGGCTGGGGTTGCGGCCCGGGGCTGGGGCGGGAGCCGCTCGAGCATCCGCGGGAGGAGCGAGGGGCGCCCGAGGACTTGGCGCTTCTGCGCGGAAACGTTCGTGTGTAGGAAAGCGCGGGGCTGGGCTCGGGGCGCCGTCGCCTCTCGGGGCTTCCATCCCCGGCTCCCGGCTCCCGGCTCCCGGCTCCCGGCTCCCGGCTCGCGCCCAGCGCCGCGCCCGCTGCACCCTTCCCGGGACGCGGCGGAAGCAGGATGCAGGTTGGCGGGGACGAGGTCACCTGGCGCTGAAAGTTACCTTCAGAATCAGGCTTTTTTTTTTTTTTAGAGGTGAGTCGAGGTACTTCACTTGTTCCAGGAAGAATACAAAATCTGCGTAAAGATTGGGACGTGGGTGCAGGGCAGGCCAGGACAGACACAGGCGGCACCTGGGGTGGCTTGTGCTGGGTCCCCCCCCCCCCCCCCAGAGCCCGCCACCAAGTGAAAACGGGGCGCGCGTGTGCGAAACCGCAGCTTCAAGATGAATCTTCTTCCCTTCCACCCCGCACGCCCGAGCTGATTGCCACCTTCACGCCCAGAGGCGTTCAGCAGCAATTTTGCAGCTGCCACTGAGTGTATAATAGGGGATAATTGGTTTAAAATACTTGCGTATGTTTGTACGTTCATAGAAGGTGGACGGGAAGGGCCTCAAGACACAGTAGTTCTTTGGGAGGCACCTGCGGGGGTGGGGGTGGGGGGGACGGGTGAAAGGGAGACTTGCTTTCATGTACCTTTTGGGACCTTTAAAAAAAAAAAACAACATGTGTGAATGATCTATTCTTGAAAAATAAGAAATACTACCTATAAAAAAATGAGATATGTTCGAGTAGCCTTAAAAGCAATAGTTTACTTAAATTTCAAATTACTAGGATTGCGCTGGAAACATACAAATCTAGCCCTTATCATGTCTTTCTTTGGTTGTCAGAATCCTCAGGGAGTCCAAGAGAAGTCTTCAAAAGAGAACTCTTACCTCTTGGCAAAGTTAATTGGTGGTTTTTATGGCTACCTTGATTCTGCCTTTTGATTTTGCTTGTTGAGAATGAGTGTGGCTTGTCTGATTTAGGAAGAGACCACTTTCTATTAAAAGGACGGTTGGGAGTCACGCTAGGGTTATAACCCGGCCTTATTCCAAGAGGGTAGACCACCTCTGGTAAGGCTACAGCAGGAAAACTAGAGGGGGACAGTCTGAGTAGACATGGATTGCTGCCTTAGCAGTTCTGGCATCCTTATAATCTGCTGACCTGGGCTCAATCAGGTACATCTTTACGGAAGCAGATTTTCACTATTGAAAGTGTATGTAAAATTAAAATCACCACTCTGAAACAAAAACTGAAGGAATCTACTGAGTATCTTCTCCCCAGCTACTAATATCTCCAGGGCTGATTTCCTCTAAGTTCTCAAATCAGTGGAGGATGAATAAGTGAGCTGGGAATCTGGACTGTAGTTAAATAAATGTTTATTTATGATGAACCGTTTATGATGGTTCTCAGAATTCTTTCTGTTAAAGCATAAATAAATATCTGTTTCGTAACCTGCGCAGCGATGTGTTAGGTTCCACAGCAGAGAATGTGGCTCAATGTCCTTCAGACAATATAAAGACCAGTGGTATGTTTTGGAATCCAAGGAAACACTGTGGATTCTGAATTTGTTTGCTTTTTTGTGGCAGTGGTTACATTAGGACTGTGGTTTTCCTTTATTCAGTATTTCAAATTTTTCCTCCCTTTTACAGTGTTTATGAAACAAGTGAGCCTGCCTAATTCTAGAATAGTATTTTGGTAATTGAAAAGAATATAATTGTTCTGGACTCTCAGTGGTTGTTCTTAGCTTGATTTCCAATAAGTAACTTATGTTTGTATATTTTTGTAGACTATGTTACTGAAACTCTAGATCAGTATAATCCCAATGGGAGATCCTGTGAAATTCTAGCCCATATAAGTGGCATTTTTACACTTTTGAATAAACTAAATATTTGAAATTGATGAGACCAGTGAGCTACCTGACACTTTTATGTAAGAACATTTATGAGTTAACACTTTCTAATTGAAATGTTTAGCCTTGGGACACCTGGGTGGCTCAGCGGTTGAGCGCCTGCCTGCCTTTGGCTCAGGGCATGATACTGGTCCCAGGATCGAGTCCTGCAACAGGCTCCCTGTGAGGAGCCTGCTTCTCTCTGCCTGTGTCTCTGCCTCTCTCTGTATCTCTCATGAATAAATAAATAAAATCTCTGAAAAAAAAAGAAATGAAATGTTTAGCCTTGCCACAATACCTCCAAACTTAGTAAAGGCTACCCTTCTGAGATCAAGGTTACTAATAATCTAATCAGATCTGAATTAACCTGTCCCGGTATGTATTGACTGGACCGTTGATAACGAAACTCTACTCTTGGATCTCCCAATGTGAATGCTGGATTGATATTGGATTAATGCTGGAACAATAAAAGTATCTGGAATAGGGACATTTAATTTCTGTTTTTCATTTTCATCCTGAGTCAACAACCTAAATTTGTGAAAACGGCTTGAATTTTTATTTCTATCCATGATATAATTTTTAAGGTTAATTTGATATTATCTACTTTCTATTAGACATTTAAAGATATTTATTTTTAATAGAGTTTTTACTTATTATTATTTTTATCTATTAAATGTGTTTTTTGAGTACTAGAAGCCCAACTGTGATTAGTTATAGCTTGAAAGTTCTGTCAAAGTTACGTGCAGTCTCTGAGTATCTTTTTTCTGACTGGACCCTAAATGGATATGGTAACATCTTCAAAATCTATAGTCATAGTTTAAGTACTGCTAGACACTTGTTTCAGTATGTTTGAAAATGAACAAATGGGTTTATATTCAAAAGGACAATGATTTTTCCAGGAACCAGTGAGGTTCCTGTTTCACTGGAGTGAAATGGCACCCAAGTAGAATCAATTCTATGGAAATTAATTCCTGAATTTCCTTTCTTGGGAAGGTCCTGTATGGATTAAATAGCAAATATCTTATGTTGGCCAGGAAGAAAGCAGTCACAGGAAAGTTGCATGTTTTCAGATCTGAATAGATGGTAGTAATTTTTTGGAATAAACTATCTTTAGTACTTTATACTGTGTATTAGTAAACAGATTAAGTGAACTAGTGTTTGGACTTAGAGCTTTAAACTGTAAGAGAAATTATTTGATGTTTCATCAGATGATGCTTAGTTACTGCCATTTCCAGAAACTATTAAGGAAAGGAAAATATTAGAAAATTGGCCCTAACATTAATTTTGTTTTCTGATGAATATTCAGAGTTGCCCTGGAATAAAGAACTGTATGTTGCCAAATTGGAAAGGCGGTTTCCCAAAGTGTTTTAAAGATAACACCGTGTTCATTAGTAGCTATTTTGTTCTTCTAGCATGGAATTGCATTTCTGCTTTATGCAGCTCTTCTGGGTAATGTTAAGGCTTGATGCCAAGAGTCTGCCATACAAGTGTGGGGCTACTGTTTTTCCCTTTTGTTCATGTCATGACACTTTATATGGAACCTGGCAAAGAGCTCTGTGACTGCAGCTCTGCTCTTTAGAGTCAAATACAGGGCTTGACACACAGTAGGCCTTCAACTAATGTTTGTTGAATAAATGATCAAATAAATGATAAAAAGGATCTGGCATTCAGATTTAGGGGCAGCTTTAACCATTTGAACAATACGTTTGAGTTCCTATCAAGTGAAAGTTATTCTTTTGCACGTCTTGGCTTTCACTCTCAATAAGTTCATAATCCAAGTTACTCAGAGTTTGCATAGTACAAGGATCACACAGAGCCAGTAACAGATATTTTTCCATGCCTAGATTTTCATTTAATCGTGTGCCTCAATTTAGTTTGGGCTATAGTATATAATAAAGATGGGAAAATGTAGACGAAGGAACCTAAGAATTTTAGGAGAGGGGTATCAGGAATGGAGAGTTTATACTTCCTTGTTTCTGCACTGAAAAATGACACAGAATAGAAATGTGTGAAAAGGCGTAGAGAACTGTCTGGAAAAGTGCTCTAATTTATTCTTGTTAATGGCTGCTTAATATTCACAGTGTGGATTGACCATAATTTATTTACTGTTTTCCAGATTAATAAACACTTATCTTGCTTCCAGTTTTTTGACCTCTATAGACAATGCTGCAAATAAATAAAAAGTTCATAATCTGCAGTGGCTGGGTGGCTCAGTTGGTTAAGTATCTGACTCTTGATCTCAGCTCAGGTCTTGATCTCAGGATTGTGAGCTCAATCCAGAGTTGGACTCCATGTTAAGGGAGGAGCCTACTTAAAAAAATTTCATTATCCAATTGGATAGAGAAGATGTACACATCTTTAGTAGTAGCAGCCATGATCTCTTGTGCTTTTCATGGAGGATATTGTCTACTTCAAAACAAACCACAGGGTAGGTATTATTATTACTACACCCTATTTTATACACAAAGAAACTGAGCTTTCATAGAAAGGCTAGGCAGGTTGTAATTTGGTAAGGGCTGCAGCTGGATTGGAACTCCTGTCTGCTTGAGCAGTGAGAAGGCAATGATGATAAAATCAGGAGGCCAAGAATGAAGTCCCCATTCTAATCCCCATACTATGCTGTAACCTCAAAATCTTAACATCTCTTGGGCTTGGTAAGAGAAAGTTGGAGTTTCTCTTGAAAGAGAGAGTTGGAATAAATTGTAAGGTTCATTCTCGCTCAATTAGTCTATGATTTTAAAAATTAAGTGCTTAGAGAAAGCTATAGATAATTAATAATGAAGTGATATAGTCTCTTGTTTTTCAGAAGCATTTCCCCCTCATATTTTGGCATTCCTGATATTAAGATAATTTTCCAAATGTTAGAAGCTTTTGAGTTTATTTTATATTGTTTAATTTAAATGATTTATTTTTCTCTGAAAATCTGATTTTATAGAAATTGTGCTTTTTGTAACTGACGACATCTTAGAGTATAAGACATTTAGTAGTTCCAGGGTGGAAATAGCAAGAGGACATCTCAGTGAGTTTGGGTTGGTAACTGAGCACTCACCAAAGACAATGGGTTTGAATGGAGTATAAAAGAAGAAGGATACTTCACATGGTAGGTGGAGAACAGTTGGGATAACTGCTTGGACTCTGTGGAGCCTTTAGGCTTGCTGCTGCTGCTGCTGCTGCTTCTTCTTCTTCTTCTTCTTCTTCTTCTTCTTCTTCTTCTCCTCCTCCTCCTCCTCCTTCTTCTCCTTCTTCTTCTTCTTCTTCTTCTTCTTCTTCTTCTGCTTCTGCTTCTGCTTCTGCTTCTCCTCCCTCTTCTTCTCCTTCTTTTTTAAATTTGAGATGTGATTAATGGTATGCTGGTAAACTGCCTCTTAAAAAAAAAAGCCCTGATTTATAGCATTTGCCCATTTCTGTGAAGTAAATAGAAGAATTCTGATCTCCAGTTCCAATGGTTCCCCTGTAGAATAAGCAGTGCTCTGATAGCAGCAGGATGTCCTACCATTCAACTAAGTTCTGACATTGTCTACCCAGAGATAGCATCAGATCTCACAGGTTAAAGGCTCAATCACATACTGCCCTACCACTTTACATGCCCATTGCAAGCCCAGGTAATCACTTGTGCTTCTGACAAACTGGCTAAAAATTGGAGGGTCCCAAAACCCTCTCTTTTGGTGCAGTTAATTTGCTAGAGTAGCTCTCAGAATTAAGAGAAACATTTTACTTACTAGATTACTGGTTTAATATATAAAGATAAAACTCAGGAATAGCCAGATGTAAGAGATGCATAGGGCAAGGTATGGGGAGAGGGCTCAGAACTTCCATGCTGTCTCTCTCTCTGAATGCCACTCTTACTGCATCTCTATTATTCAACAATCTGGAAGCTTTCTCCTTTTGGGTTTGAATGGAGGCCTCATTCCACAGGCATGGTTGATTAAGTCAATGGTCAATGGTGATTGATTCCACTTCCAGTACTTTTCCCCTCTCTGGAAATTAGGGGTGTAGGATGGAAAGTTCCAACCCTCTAATCCCATAGTTGACTCCACAGGCAGCCAGTCCCCATCCTTAGGAGCTTTCAAAAAATCATCTCATTAACATAACAAGACACCTTTACTCCTCTCATCACTTAGGAAATTCTAAGGGTTTTAGGATCTTCATGCCAGAAACAGGGTCAAAGATCAAATATATATATTTCTTACAAATTACGATATCACAGAGTACTTACATCAATGACTGATTTCAAGCTGCCAGTGGGAGTTGAACATGGAGTTGGGAAGACATGTGCAGAAGTGGATCTTTTTTTTTTTTAATATTTTATTTATTTATTCATGAGAGACACACAAGGGCAGAGACACAGGCAGCGGGAGAAGCAGGCTCCCTGCGGGGAGCCCCACGTGGGACTGGATCCCAGGACCCCAGGATCACTCCCTGAGCCAAAGGCAGAAGCTCAACTGCTGAGCCACCCAGGCATCCCAAAGTGGCTCTTATACAAGCTAGTATCAGCTAGTTGCAGCACACCACTTACATACAGTGAAATTCACTGAATTTTTTGAGTTGATTAAATGATTTGTCCGTAATATATTTGGCACTTATCAGGTATCAGGCATACATGCAGATACATGGATATATAACTAGTTTTTATTTTCTGGGATGTCACAGTTTAGCTAGTTATTTAAATGAATTTTTAAGTAAAGAAAGGGCTCTTGTAACAGAATGATTGATTAGCTCTCTGTTTTCCACTGAGAACAAAGTAAATATCAAGTAGATCCTTAGATATCTGAATTGGAAGCGAGAGAACTGAGGCCTGTAACTGGATTATTAGATGTTAAAATGGTGAAACAAGGTTTTTAACACTTTGTTTCTTTGGAAATCAAGCCTACTAGATTTTTCTTCCCCTTGTATATGTGTTGGTATGCATGCATGCTTATTAGGTACATTTACTGAGATATAATTTATAATTTGACATTTACAATTTATAATTTGATATATAAAATTCACCATATTTAAGTGTACAACTAAGTGTGCAATTATTATACCCTATCATGACAAAATATTTATCATCCTATGTTCACTTGTGTCCCTTCCCAATTAAACTCCCTCCAATCCTCCAGGCAAGTACTTTCCAGATTTCTTTCACCATGGATTCATTTTGTTTTCTTTTGTACTTGGTTTCTTTCCCTTTGTAGAATGGTCTTTGATATCCATGCTGTTATCTGTATTAGAAGATTATTCCTTGTTATTACTGAGTATTATTTCATTGTATGGAATGTACTACAGATTGTTCATCCATTCATCAGATATTTGAATTGTTTTTAGCTTTGGTTACTGTGGATAAAGCTGCTATAAACATTTTTGTATATGTCTCTTTGTTGACATATATTCTCCCCCCCTTTTGTGTATGTGTGAATGAGGTTGAATACCTGGGAGTAGGACTGTAGAGTAGTGTATAATTGAAGGTAGTATATAAGGTAGGTAGTATATTGGGAAGGTAGTGTATAATTGAAGGTGTATATAATTGTACAAGAAACCACCCATGTCTTTCTTCATATCCTAAAGAATGAATGATCTCAGATCCGAATGGGAGGAAGGGGAAAGTCCAGGGAGAAATTTTTCCTTTGACAGGTGCTTAAAATGAGAATTTTTGAAAATATGATTTTAACTAGGTGCATATTGAGAAAAAAAAATTGATGGTAAGTAAAACTTTACAAGGTTGTGAAAGAAAGTATAGTTATAAAGATAAAACTATAAATTTAATAACTGTTGAGATATAATTTATATACATAAAGTTCACCCACCTAATATATACAATTCAATAAATTTTAGCATGTTTACAGAGTCAGAAAATCATTGCCGCAATCTAATTTTTAGAATATTTCTATTACCCTCCAACTAGTGCTCACTTATGGTAAAAAACCATACTTGTGGAGTTAAGGAAAACCTGTGTTTTAGTCTGAGTTTTACTAGTTAGCAATTGCATGACCTTGGTAAGCCAAATCTCAATTTCTATACCTTGACGAGAGATGAAGATACTTCCTTTACAGTTTTTTTTTTTTTTTACAAGGATTGTAAGTAATGCCCACAAAGCACTTGGTCTGTAATGAATATTAAACAAATGGCAGTGTTTATAGTTGAACTGTGTCTGCATTTTTGTGATTTCTGTGGTATTTTGTTCATATCTTTAAAACTGCTTCAGTAGTCTGCCCTCTACTAAGGATATATTTGGACACATTTTTTTTTTTTTTTAAGATTTTTACTTACTTATTCATGAGAAACACAGAGAGAGAAAGAGGCACAGACAGAGGCAGAGGGAGAAGCAGGCTCCATGCAGGGAGCCTGATGTGGGACTTGATCCCAGGTCCCCAGGATCACGCCCTGGGCCGAAGGGGGCACTAAACCGCTGAGCCACCTGGGCTGCCCCGTGGACACATCTTTTAAGAGGAAATGAGGTGGAGTGGAAAGAGTAAAAGTCCACTTTGAGTAAAGTGCTGAGCTTTTCTGGCTCTTTCATTTAATGCTCTATTGGGCAAATCACTTAACTCTGTTTCCTTATATGAGGAACTAGAGTAACATTCATCTTTCAGGATTGTTGTCAGTGGTTGAGGAAATATCCATGACATATTGATATAGTAGGTGCTCAATAAATAGGCAGTGTTATTCTGTGATATCAGCAGCTACCATCTTTGAAGTATTCACATCTAGGAATAACATTACAGAATTCAAGGCATAGATGGAAAATTTGCTCATGTATGATGTGCATATTTGCTATATAAATTTTTGTATTTTAGTACTAGTGGGGTGCTAGATACATAGTCCTGAATAAAATGTTTGGTTAAATGGATACATAGATGAGTTAATAAAGAAGAAAAAGCATTTTACGTATGCTGTTTTAGTCTCCCTCAATGTTTAGGTATCTAAGACAAAGTTTCATTTTCCACCCTTCAAGTTTATTCACTTATTACCACTTCCTATTTGGCAGGACAGGATTGGGGGTGGGGAGCAGGATGATTAGAAATTGTCATGAACAAAAATCACAACAATAATTGCTGACATCCATAAATAGCTGTTTATATTTTTAAAAGGATTTTCATTTTATTTCTTCAAATTTGTATCTCAGCAAGCAGCCTGGGTGTCTCAGCAGTTTAGTGCTGCCTTCGGCCCAGGGCCTGATCCTGGAGACCCGGGATCGGGTCCCATGTTGGTCTTCTTGCAGGGAGTCTGCTTCTCCCTCTGCCTGTGTCTCTGCCTCTCTCTCTCTCCGTGTCTCTCATTAATAAATAAATAAAATCTTTAAAAAAATATTTGTATCTCAGCAACCATATCCGGCAGTTGGGAGTAAATAGTCTCATTTTAGGGAAAAGAAAGACAACGTTCTGAGGTGGACTTGTTCCTGAGTGGCAAAGCAAATGAGAGAAGGGGGCAATAAATCAGAAGCCTTGTGTATTGCTGGTGGGAGCTGAGACTGGGGCAGCTGTTCTGGAAAGCATCTGGCATTACTTGAACAAATTAGCTACTTATGCCCAGCATTTCATTCCTACAGGTGGACACTGGAATGTGTTTCCATAGGTCCCCAAGAGAATGTGTCCCAGGTTTTTCACTGCTGTGTTAGTGGTAGGGAGGGGGAATGAGAGGTAACTTGGTGATCACCCTTGGGAGAGGGTGAGGGAAAGCTGTGAGTGCACAGCATGGGGTTGTCTGCAGCCATTAGAAGCAACAGATTAGATAAACAAAAAGCAACATGAATGGATCTTAAGAATAGAGTGCTTGGTGAAAAATGTAAGAGTGAAAGGTATATTGTTTATATGAATTAAAAATTCATAAGCATAGCACAGTACACATCTTGTAAGAACACTTACATAAAGTACTCATTAAGCACATTAGAATGACTGCCTGTGGGACCAAGCTTATGGGGGGGGGGTAGGCTGTGGAGATAAAAAGGAATCAATCAATAGGTAAAGAGAATAATGATAATGTGCCATGAACCATTACGTTTGGCTCACTCAACCTGCTGAATGGTGAAGTTAAAAACGAAAGAAAACAGGATGTTGATATAGTTTGAATATCTTTTATGTGATCTCTGTCACCACTAGGCTTAACCAGAGAGACCCTGCTATCATTACACTGTGTGGGACAGATATTCCAAATGAAATAAAATTTGGATTGATTTCTGAAGTTTCAAGTAAAATTTCTCACAGAGAGCAACTTCTTTTTTTTTTTTTTTTTTTTTTTTGTAATAAAGATTTGTAATGTGCTAGTCTTGGTAGGATTTAAAAAATAAGTTCCTTTTAAATTTTGTATTTTAGATAATAGAGACCGATGTGTAATATGGTACAGTTTTTAACAGAATTAGAATATCATATACTAAATGTTTAATTCTAAAATGATAAACTGTCCTTATCATTCTTCATGGATTCAAAAGATTGCATGTATATTATTTTTAAAGGGTTGAAATGTGATTTTCTTGACAGATATATCTCCTATTGTTATATTTGTTGTTCGAGTTAAATTTGAAGTATGATAGTCTCTTTTCTGGTGGGGGTAGGGTGGCTTAAAACAGAGCAGATTTATTATATTGTAGTTCTGGAGTCCAGAAGCCCAAAATGGGTTGGGAGGATTTCGTTCCTTCTGGAGTCTCCAGAGGAGAATCCTTTACTTTTTCTATCTTCTAGAGCCTGCCTGAGGCTTTTGGCTATGCATCATGTTGACCTCCACTTTGATCATCATTTTGAATGGGTTGCTTTTTAGTTTACCTTGCTTTTCTATTCACTATTTGTGATGCTTCTGAAAGGTAGTTATGTAAAATGATTATAATTATGTTTTGCACATGTTGTACAATTTTCTAGCAACTGTCCTGTTTAAAAAAGTCATAATGGTTAAACATTCGACTCAAAATTATCAGCCTTTCAAAGTGTTCATCTGTCACTACGCTGAGGGCGTTGCTGGTATTCAGTAGGCAAACTCTGCTAAGACAGGAAGGACACCCAATTATTTTAATGATAGGTGTAGAAGCTGGAGAGAAATGGATGACATCCTTGCTGCTCCTAGTGTCCCCCTGCTTGTGAATGGTGTGCAGACAAGAGTTTCAGGTTTACCGGTGATATGCAGAGGAAGGCCTGGTTCTTGTGTAAGAGTTTCGTCTGCAGTACCGTAAAATGTTGACAACCAAGAATTGATTTTTTTTTAAAGTGTTTTTTTTTTTTAATTTTTTAATTTTATTTTATTATTTATGATAGTCACAGAGAGAGAGAGAGAGGCAGAGACATAGGCAGAGGGAGAAGCAGGCTCCATGAACCGGGAGCCTGATGTGGGATTCGATCCTGGGTCTCCAGGATCGTGCCCTGGGCCAAAGGCAGGCGCCAAACCGCTGCGCCACCCAGGGATCCCCCAAGAATTGATTTTAATGCTGTTTTGTCTCTCTCAACAACATAAATAAAATAGTAAGAAGAGGGAGGCATTGCTAGCTAATAGAAGGGAAACAAGCTCAGTGTTAGGATATGTCAAAATGAGATTCACAAATGTAATTTTGAGCTCTCTTGCAATTCAGTTTCCTCATCTACAAAATGGGGTTAATGATAATGCTTACTTTGTCCACCGCAGAGTTGTAAGGATCAAATTGTATGATTAGGTAATTTATTTAATTCAAATTGCTTTGTGCCCTATGATCATATTGGTGTGTTTTTTTCTGTGTGCTGCTTTTCATTATGATAGCATTCCATTGAACAAACCTAGCATCTTGGTAAATGCGATAACTGATAGCCAGTAATATTGCAGTGATGACTTGCTACTTTAAAGTTGGTTTCTTAAGAAGTTGAGATTTTTAGTGTCTCTGAGTTTTTGGCAATTTTTTGATTAAAACATTAAAATTCAATTAAAACATTAAAACATTTTCGGCAATTTTAATTAATTCCAGGAAACTGCTATTTTTGTTTGTTGGTCCAGCGGAACAGGTACATACATGATAATTAAAATTCTGGAGCTCTGTGCTGCATTTTGCAAAGTCTGGTTAGATTGCAGAGCTGTTTACTGACTATGAAATGGCATGGCTTTGATTGGTTTGAATATCTACTTAAGTCTCCATTGAGTCCCTCAAAATATGGTACTTAGCCTGAAATTCTCCAGGTGTTGTGTAATGAATTGTTCTCTAAATTGGGAAATTTGGGTTTAGTCTCTTATTCAATGTGTATGTGGTTGGCCAAATCACTTAGCTTCTACAGTGTCCTCTTAATTGTTAGGATTTCTACCTGCTTAAAGAGTTTCCATGTTCTAAAATCCAGACTGTGGTAAGGCTTTCAGTGAAGACTAGTACATGTTATTTTGCAGAACCTCCTGGTGTGCTAATTCCAAGCTGTAGGTTTGCCTAGAAATTGATGAAGACTCTGGAGGGATGAGTAAATACCTAATGTACACAGATTCCTGAAGAAGCCTTTTATCTGTTTGTGATCATTGCTTAAGTTAGAAATCTGAGTCATTAATGAGACCTTTCTCCCTTTGTCATGTAATGAGGTACAAATAGTCTCAGTTCTGGCCCACATATGTTCACCCTTTTTTAAAAAGTGATTTTTAAAACTAGATATTATTGATAGTCAATTGATGATAAGATAAAGGTAATCTATCTTTCTTGCTATGATAGGTAGCAGCTGAAATCCCTGATTTTGGCTCAGGTCATGATCTCAGGGTCATGAGATCAAGCCCCACGTCTGATTCTCTCTCTCTGGCTTCTGGGGACTGTGTCCATAGACATTCAGAATGGTCCAGCATTTGACATACCATTGTAGGCTGTCCGACAATATATCCTCTTAACAAAAATAGGGGGTCTCAAACCCCTGGTAATAGAATCATTTACCTTTATACCAAGAAGGTTGGGAAAACACCAAAATCTGCATGTGGCATATGCCCAGGCCAACTTTGAGGAGTTCGTGCTGGAAGACCTAAAGTCCTCATGAGATTGTCTGAAACGAGAAAACACATCAACAGGCCTATGATGGTTCCAGATGTGCTAAGTGTGTTCGTGACAGAGTCAAGTGTGCTTTTTTTGTTGAGCAGAAAATTGTTGTGAAAATGTTGAAGGCACAAGCACAGATTCAGAAAGCTAAATAAAAACATGAAGTTTTTTTGAACAATAAGAAACAGCAAAAGTAAAAAAAAAATTCTCAATGCTTCTCTGTCACCTTCTCTACAAAAAAAAAAAAAAAAGTAGGAAAAGCTACTGGCCAATAAACATGTAAAAAGATGTTAAATTCACAAGTCTTAAGAGATTAGAAAGACTACTTTCTATTTGATAGCATTTTATCTACTAGATTGGCCAAAAGAAAATCCTCTTTACAGTGTTGAGGATATGACTTTTCTAACTAGTGCTGATTCGAGTGTCAATTGTACAACTTTTTTGGTGGGAGGAGGAGGAGAACTTAGGTACACTATTTATCTATTCAAATAAAATAAAAACATTCTTACCCTTTGCTCTAGCAACCCAGTTTTAGGAACTTCTGCTATAGAAGTTAAAACCTCAAAAGCAAAACAAGAACAACAAAAAAGTATGTAAGGACATATTTACAAGGATACTTATTACAGCAATGTCTGTAAAGCAACAACACTGGAAACAAAATTTAAAACTTAATGGGACTGACTGGTTGAATGTATTATGGTTTCTCTATTATATGGAATATCATTAAGGTAATTTAACAATAAGAGCTACAGATAGTAAACTGGAAGGATGTGCATTATTTATTAAGAGTGTGGCATGATCCAATTTTGAAAACAAAGAGAAAGGGAGAGGACAGTCATAATATTTGAGCAGAGGTTGTTGATTGATTTGGTTACCTTGGAGATGGGATTTTGAGGGAAGGGGGATTTATTAAATTTTCTGTTCACTCAATATGTTAAAATGAGCATATACTATATAATTAAAAAAATCCAAAAAGCAAAAACAAAACCAAGGAAAGAAAAATTTAGGTTAAAGGAAAAGCAGAAACCCTTGTTCTCTTGGACATCTTTTATTTGCATGCATTTTTATACTATCGTTTATTGTACATTTGATCTTAGGAGTGTTTATTCACAGTCACAGAACTCAGTTCTCTAAAATGGTTGGTATCTGTGCTTGTGGAAGTTTTCTTAGTGCTAATTAAGATTTGTGGTTTCTTTGCACAGGCCTACTGTTTAGAAATTATATTTGGGCCTGAGCTGGAGCTATATAGAATTTTTGTTTGGATGTTGATATCATAATCATGTTTTTAGATGGTAGGATTAAGAATGCTTATTTTCTTTTCATGCCCTAAATTGAGATAGTCCTAGCTTCATCCTTTTTATTTCGAGGTAAGTAGAGTCCTTGCCTCATTGGGTCCTTTCATTTTTAATTCTTGCTTTGCTTTCAGTTAAAGTTTAAATTCTTTAACTGTGTTTTAAATTATGAGAACAAATGTTGTTCATTCCTGAAAATCAGAGATGCAGTCAAGTAAATACCAAGCCCAACTCCTCGCCTCCAAAGCAAAGAGTTGTGTAAATCCCACTCATTTGATATTAATCTCAATCCCTTGGTGACTTTCTTTCAAACTGTTCATTGCTCATATTTTCTGTAGAGTGATAATGAAGGTCAGATTGTGTTGTATGGAATAATTATGTTACTTAAAAATGTTTTTTTTTTTTTTTTTTTGATGATCTGTTGAGGATGGGTATGGAGTAATACCACAGAGAGGCCCATGAAAATGAAAGATATATTACCTCCATGGGCCTCTGGGGCAGAGCAAAACCTGCTGTGGCATGTATGACAGGAGCTTCAACAGATCAGGGTGGAGTACACAAGCCAGAGACAGGAGGGGATTTCACTGGTGCATTTGAATATCACTAGTTCACAGTCAAGGATAGATAGGAAAGGGAACTCGTGTCTGGTTGTCTGGGACAGGTCTTCATGGCCTGTTGGTGGGGATGTTGATGCATTAGGTAAATAGAAAATTTAAAAACATTTGCAATGCACAGACAAATCTGAATACTCATCTCTAGAGCTGGTTGATTTATATATTAATTTTCTTATCTGGAAAATGCTAATAAATACTAATAAATACTATTAACACACTGTAGGGTTGTTGCTAGCGCTGAATTGTAAAGGTCAGTACTTGATTCATAGTAAGTTCTTTTTATAATAAGTAAAAAGGTATCATACCTGTGTTTAAAGGTATCATATGTAGTATTGTTTTTACTGAGCAGGTAATACATGTTCAATATAGAGATATCAATTACGCTGTTCTGAACCTCTTTTTTTTAATGATGACACGCTGGGGTCAAAGGACCAGGCTGCTCCCTGATGCAGGTGGCACTAGGGGGCTGTGGCCACAGTCGGCCCTTTTTCATTGCCTTAAAGATGGAGAGATCAATAATCCTCTACTTCTGACCTATGTTGGGCTTACAATATGTTATCGGAAGTGGAGCATACACACAATGTGGACATTTTTATGTCCCCTTTACTTTTTGAATACAGCCAAATCTACTTTCAGATGACAGATTATACCAATTTATATCCCACGAAGGAGTACATGAGTGCCTACGTCCCAAACTCTCTCCAAGTGCAGCATTATTTTTTCTTTACCTTCATGAACATGATTGGTGAAAAGTGACTCCACATTGTTTTACTTTGTGGTTATACATTGTTGATCAACATAAAAGTGAAATATGGAGTACTAACTTTCAGAAGAGATCCTGAGGGGCTGAAGTGCAGGGGCACTAATACCTGACAGCCTTGTAAATCACCAGCTGGGCGAGGCACTACTGTTGGGCTCTGCTCTTTATTTACACTTGTCCTGGGAGCTCAGTGCCTCACATTACACTGCTATACTTTGTGGTTCTGATGATAGTTGTGTGATCTGTTACTAAATTGAGATTCAACATAAAAATCTCCATTCTGAAATTTTTCTTCTTTAATATTGATTGATGAGTGTGAACTTGCAGGAGACTGTAGAGGACTATCCCTAACTTGAGTGGAAGATTGAGACTTATTTTCCTGGTTAGAGATCCAAGGAATTGTCCATACTATGTTTGACATTTTGTTTCTTAGTGATATTTAATCTCATAGTTTACTTTGGCCATGCGGTTTGTTTCTCCAAATACTTGTTTTATTTATGAGAAGCTATACTTAGATTGCCGTGTTCACTTTTTTCATGCTTTTTTATTTTCCTTGAAAGATGGCAAGAAAATTAGTCAAAATGTGAACTCAATACTTTTTTAAAAAACATTTTATTTATTTATTTGTTTGTTTATTTGTTTATTTATTTATGACAGACACAGAAAGACAGAGACATAAACAGAGGGAGAAGCAGGTTCCCTCCCTGCGGGGAGCCCGATGTAGAACTTGATCCCAGGACCCTGGGATCACGACCTGAGCCGAACCGAGCCACCTAGGCATCCCAGTGAACTCAATACTTAGAATGAAATTTTCTAGCTTTCTTGGATTTTGGTGTTAAAATTTTTGTAGGGTATGGTATTAATGATTCTTGATAAAGATTGCTATTTTCATGTCATATTCATGTCTTATAATGGGTGTCAAAAAATTTGAGTACGTGTATTATATGTAGCAATGGTGTGTGTTTCTTCAGAGGAAAACATGACATTCTTCACTAACCATCTGAAGTAAATTTCCTAATGTTGATCTAGATTTCGTTTAATTTGTACATAGATTTTCCTGGTTTTTCTTGTACTAGAGACAGTTGTTTGTTAAGGGATAGAGACATGCTAATGTGATCAACATTGTCCTCAAATTTCAAATCTCTGTACTTCAGATCAGAGCCTTAATATCTTCTGGCTGAAAGCCATTGCAAAGCTTGAATTAAAAAAGAAAAAGAAAGAAAAAACTAGTGAAAACAAATAACATACATGTTCAAACAGAGTTGCAAATATATAAAAATAAAAACTACAATTTAAGAATACATTTCATAAAGTGTTGTTAATCTTAAAGAGTAAAACAGGCAGGGTGCCTGGGTGGTTCAGTCGGTTGAGCATCTGTCTCCTGATTTCAGCTCAGGTCATGGTTGCCGGGTTGTGAGATAAGGCTCCACATCAGGCTCTGCACTCAGTGGGGAGTCTGCTTGAGATTCTCTTTCTCTCCCTCTGCATGTGCTCTCTTTCTCTCAAATAAATAAGTAAAAATCTTTAAAAGTAAAACTGTCAGTTATGTTACAGCAAAAATGATTTTACTTAAGAATAACAGAATTGTAATTCGGGACATGCAAGCTATGGTCAAACTATAGACAAGTCTAATAAACAAAGGAAAGGAAGAGAAAAGCAGGAGTTCGGGTGATGGTTTCTCATTGGCTGAATTGCTATAGTTGGTTTCCTGTAGGAGATGCAATGTGCATCTTTCCCCTTTGGGGCTTATAATTATTTATTCGTTTTTTGTTGACTATTCTTCTGTTGGGGTCTGTAATGGAGAGTTCTTCCTGTAATTGACATTGTGTGGTACAGGTTCCCTCTGCTAGCCTATGGACTCCACTTTAGTGAGATTTCTCTTTTTTTATATTCTTTTATCAATTTTGTATTTTCAGTATAGCTCTTTAATTTAATTTATTATTTATTTATTTTTAAAATATTTTATTTATTTATTCATGAGAAACACAGAGAGAGAGACAGGCAGAGACACAGGCAGAGGGAGAAGCAGGCTCCATGCAGGGAGCCCGATGTGGGACTCGATCCCAGGTCTCCAGAATCACGCCCTGGGCTGGAGGCGGCACTAAACTGCTGAGCTACCCAGGCTGCCCACTCTTTAATTTTAGTATCTAAAGTAACTTTTATTCTGCCTTAGAAGGAAATCCAAACAAAAAACTCCCCAGAATGTACCCTTTTGCTATTATCCAAATACACAGCCTCTCCCTGTTTCTATGCTTTTGTTCAGATCCTTCTCTCTTTGTGTATTCCCCCACCTGGAACTACCCTGGAAAGGTCTCTTGTAATTTATGCCCATCCTTTGAATATCACCCCTTTTGTAAAGGCTTTTTGAACTGTACCTCCGTCTCTCCCACCACCAAATGTGTGTGCGTCTGTGTTTTCAGGGCTTGAATTGCCTTTATGCATCCTACCTTTAATGTATCTGATACTGACACACTTCTTCATGCCAGGGGACTCTGCTGAGACTGGATTTACAATGGCAAATAAAACACTGTCTTTGCTCTAAGGATCATTATATATTTTTAATTAATAGACTTTATTTTCTAGAGCAGTATTAACTAAAACCCATAGATTATATTAGCATTCAGGTTTTGTGTTGTATAGTTCTGTGGGATTTGACAGATGTATAGTATCTGTGTCCTCTACTGCATATCATAGTACACACCCCTGGTGCTCCACTTATTGATCCCTTTTCCCTCCCCCATGCCCTGGCAACCACTGATTGTTCTATTGTCTATAGTTTTGCCTTTTCCCAAATGTCATATAGTTGGAATTATGCAGTATGTAGCCTTTCAGACTGGCTTCTTTTACTTAGTAATATGCATTTAATGACCTCTATTTTTTTTTTTTTTTTTTGTAGCTTGATAGCTTATTTGTTTATAGTGCTGAATAATATTCTGTTGTCTGGATGTACCAGTTTATTTTATTTTATTTTTTAAAGATTTTATTTATTTATTCATGAGACACACACACACACACACACACACACAGAGAGAGAGAGAGAGAGAGAGAGAGAGAGAGAGAGAGGCAGATACACAGGCAGAGGGAGAAGCAGGCTCCATGCAAGGAGCCTGATGTGGGACTCGATCCTGGGTCTCCAGAATCACACCCTGGGCTGCAGGCGGCGCTAAACCACTGCGCCACCGGGGCCACCCATCAGTTTATTTATCCATTCACCTACTGAAGTACATCTTGATGGCTTCTAAGTTTTGGCAATTATAAGTGAATCTACTATAAATCTTCATGTGTGCTTTTTTGGAGTAGACATAGTTTTTAATTTATTTGAATAGGTATTATGGAGCATAATTGCTAAATCATATGGTAAGACTATAGTTAGCTTTGTAAGAAACTAATTGTCTTCTAAAGTCATTGTACCATTTTACATTCCTATCAGCAGTATGAGAGCTCCTGTTGCACCACATCTTTGTCAGCATTTAATATTGTCAGTGTTTGGGATTCTTACCCATTTTACTAGGTATTTGGTAGTTTCCTCTTTTTTTTTTTAAGATTTATTTATTTATTCATGAGAGACACAGACTGAGAGAGAGAGAGGCAGAGACATAGGCAGAGGGAGAAACAGGCTCCTCACAGGGAGCCTGATGAGGGACTCAATCCTGGATCCTGGTATCACAACCTGAGCCGAAGGCAGGCACCCAACCACTGAGCCACCCAGGTATTCCTATTTGCTAGTTTCTTATTGTTTTAATTTGCAATTCCTTGATGACATATGATGCTGATCATCTTTTTATATGCTTATTTGGGGTCTGTATATCTTATTTGGTGAAGTTCCTGTTCAGATCATTTGCCCATTTTTATTTTATTTATTTAATTTCCCCCCTACTTTTAAATTAGATGTTTACTTATTGTTTAAAGAATTCTTTGTATAATTTGGATACAAGCCCTTTATCAGATATGTACTTTGCAAAATTTTTCTCTCATTCTTGTAATAGTGTCTTTCATAGAGCAGAAATTTTTTTATTTTATTTTAATGGAGTCCAACTTAAATTTTTCTTTCATGGACAATGCCTTTGGTATTGTATGTAAAACTCAACACCATGCCCTATAAGGCCTAGAGTTTTTCATATGCAATCTTCTAGAAGTTTTATCCATTTGTGTTTTGTGAATTTACACTTCTAGAGTTGTGATCTATTTTGAGTTAATTTTGGGGCATGGTGTAAGGTCTGTGTCTAGATGCATGTTTTTGCATATGGATGTCCAGTTTTCTAACACCATTTGTTGAAAAGACTATCCTTTCTCCATTAAATCAGTTTCGCTCTTTTGTTAAAGAACACTTGAAGATATTTGTTTGGATCTGTTTCTGGGTTCTCTGTTTTGTTCCATGAGCCTGTGATCTATTTGTCTATTCATATACAAATAACACCTTGTCTTGATTACTGTAACTGTACTATAGTAAGTCTTTAAGTTGGTAAGGTCACTCCTTTGATACTGTGCTGCTTATTTCTGGATCTTTTGCCTCTCCATATAAACTTTAGAACCAATTTTTTGAAATTCACAAAATAGCTTGCTGGGACTTTATTTTTCAATTGAAGTATTAGTTTTAGGACAACATAGTGATTTGACAACTCTATGCCTTAGACTAAACTCACCACAAGTAGTTACCATCTGTCACCATACATTGCTATTATAATGCTATATACCATTGACTCTATTCCTTGTATTCATCCCTGTGACTTACTCATTCCAGAACTGGAAGCCTATGCCACTCCCCTTCATTTTGCCATCCCTCTCACCTTCTCCTCTGCCAACACGTAGTTCTCTGTATTTATGGGTTTGTTTCTGCTTGTATGTGTATGTTTTGTTTTTTAGATTCCACATATAAGTGAAATCATATGGTATCTGACCTATTTCGCTTTGCATGATACCATACTAGGGCTATCCATGTTGTTGCAAATGGATGGCGAGATCTCATTCTTTTTAATGGCTGAATAATATTCCTGTGCCTATGTGTATGTAAATGTGTGTACAATATCTTTTTTATCCATTCATCTGATAGTGGACACTTGGGTTGTTTTCATATCTCAGCTATAATAAATAATGCTGCAATAAGCATAGGGGTGCATATATCTTTTCAAATTAGTCGTTTTGTTTTCTTTGGATAAATAACCAGTAGTGGAATTACTGGATTGTGTGGTATTTCTAATTTTTTAACCCTATACTGTTTTTTACAGTGGCTAAACAGATTTACATTTTCAGCCACAGTACATGAGGGCTCTTTTTTCTCCACAGTGCATGAGGGCTCCTTTATCTCTACATCTTGACCAACACTTCTTATTTTTTTGTCTTTTTTATACTAGACATTCTGACAGGTGTAAGGTGATATCTCACTGTGGTTTTGGTTTACATTTCCCTAATGATTAGTGATGTTGAACATCCTTTAATGTGTCTGTTGGCTATCTGTATGTGTTCTCTGGAAAAATGGCTGTTTAGTTCCTCTACTCATTTTTAAATTGGAATATTTGTTTTTTTGGTGTAACTTACTGGGATTTTGATTGAGAATGTGTCAGATCTCTAGATTAGATTGGAAGACTTGACATCCTAATAATATTAAATCTTCTGGTCCATGGGGGTGCCTAGGTGGCTCAGTCAGTTATGTGTCTGACTCTTGATTTTGGCTTAGGTCATGATCTCAGGGTTGTGGGGTCAAGTCCCATGTTGGGCTCTGCGTGGGGCATGGAGCCTGTTTGGGATTCTCTCTCTCTCTCCCTCTCCTTCTGCCCCTCCTCTCCACCTCTGCTTGTGTTCTCTCTCTCTAAAACAACAACAACAATAACAAATACACTTTTGTTCTATGAATATGAACTATCCATTTATTTAGGTCTTCTTTGATTTCTTTTATTAGAGTTTTGCTTTTTACTGATATGTATCTTGTGCATGTTTTTTTCGGTTTATACCTAACTCATCCTGTTCTCCTCCCTCCCTCTTAATCTTTCTTTCTGGTGCTAATGTAAGTGGCATTGTATTTTTAATTTAAAATTCCAGTTGTTCATTGCTGGAATATTGGAGCAAGTAGCTTTTGTATAATTATCTTGTATCCTGCAACCTTGCTATATTTGCTTATTCCAGAGGTGTTTTTTTTTTTTAAGATTTTATTTATTTATTTGTTCATGAGAGACACACACACACACAGAGGCAGAGACATAGGCAGAGGGAGAAGCAGGCTCCATGCAGGGACAGGATGTGGGACTCAATTCTGGATCCTGGGATCATGCCCTGAGCCTAAGGCAGCCGCTCAACTGCTGAGCCACCCAGGCATCCCACCTGGAGGCTTTTTATGTGTTGTTTGTTTTTTGGTCAGTTCTCTGTTTTTTAGTATGTTCTGCATAACAATTTATATAATCTGAGTACAAAGACAGTAGCTAAGAGTTCTAGTACAATGTTGAATAGGAGTGATGATCTTTGCTTTGTTTCTGATCTTAGAGAGAAAGGATCTGATTTCTCAATTAATAATAATGTTTGGGGTAGGGGAAACCTGTGTCACTCAGTTAAATGTCCATCTCGATTTTGGCTCAGGTCATAATCTCAGGGTCATGAGATTGAGCCCTCTGTTGGGCCCCATGATCAGTGGGGAGTCTACATGAGATTCTCCCTCTTACTCTGCTTCTCCTCCTCTCAAACAAATCTTAAAAAAAAAAAGAATGATGTTAGGGGTGTTGGGGGGTACAGTTGTTTAAGTGTCTGACTCTTGGTTTCAGCTCAGATTGAGGTGTCAGGGTTATGAAATCAAGCCCTATGTTGGGCTCCGCACTCAATTGGAAGTCTGCTTGAGATTCTCTCTCTTCCTTCTGCCCCTCCCCATCTCCCCCAGTTGCTTTCTCATGTGAATGCTTTCTCTCTAAAAGAGATAATAAATCCTTAAAAAAAAGGGGGGGGTGTTAGTTGTAGGTGTTTTGTAGATGGCTTTATTTATTTATTTATTTATTTATTTATTTATTTATTTATTTTAAAGATTTTCTTTATTTATTCATGAGAGACACACAGAGGCAGAGACACAGGCAGAGGGAGAAGCAGGCTCCATTCAGGGAGCCCAATATGGGACTTGATCCGGGGACTCCAGGATCACGCTGCGAGCTGAAGGCAGGCGCTAAACCACTGCGCCACCCAGGGATCCCTTGTAGATGCTTTTAAAATCAAGTTTAGGAGCTTCCTCTCTATTTCTAATTTCTGAGAGGTTTTTTTTTTTTTATCATAACTGAATTTTGGCTATTGTTAAATGCTTTGTCTGTATCTGTTGATAAAATCATGTTTTTTTTTCTTTTTTTTTTCTTTTTGTTTGTTTTTTTTCCTAGCTTGTTGCTGTGATGTATCCTGGCAAATGATTTTCAAATTTTAGACCAGTCTTGCTACTTGGAATAAATCTTACTTGATTAAGATGTATAATTATTTTTATACATTGTTGTACTTGATTTGCTAATAATTTGTTAAGGGTTTTGTATCTATGTTCATAAGAGGTATTGATTTGTAGTTTTCCTTTTTCATAATGCCTTTAGTTCTTGTATTGAGGGAATGCTGACTTCATTTGATGAATAATGAAATATTCTAGGCAGCCCTGGTGGCTCAGCAGTTTAGTGCCACCTTCGGCCCAGGGTGGGATCCTGGAGACTCGGGATCGAGTCCCATGTCGGCTCCTTGCATGGAGCCTGCTTCTCCCTCTGCGAGTGTCTCTGCCTCTCTCTGTGACTCTCATGAATAAATAAATAAAATCTTAAAAAAAAAAAAGAAATATTCCCTCTGGGGCATGTGGGTAGCTCAGTTGGTTAGGTGCCTGCCTTCAGCTTGGGTAATGATCTCAGGGTCCTGGGATGAGCCCTGCATCAGGCTCCCTGCTTGGCAGGGAGTCTGCTTCTCCCTCTCTCTCTCTCTCCCCCCTCCTCTGTGCTTGTGCTGTCTCTCTCAAATAAACAAAATCTTTAAAAAATATATAAAAAGTAAAAAAAAATTCCCTCTGCTTATATTTCCTAGAATTGACTGTAGAAAATTGGTACAATTCTTTTCTCAAATATTTTATAGACATCATCAGTGAGCAATTCTGGAAAGTTATTATTTCTGTTTATGAATGTTATTAATTATATTCAATTTATTTGATAGATACAGGCTTATTCAGAGTAGTTATTTTTCCCTGGATGAGTTTTGATAGATATAAAACTATCTTTTAAGAAATCAGTGCATTTCATTTAGGTTCTCAAATCTGTAGGCGTAGAATTGTTCATGTATTTTTTTATTATCCTTTTGGTGTCTATGAATCTGTAGTGATGACTCTTCTTTCATTATGATATTAGTGACTTGTGTTTTCTTTTTTCTTGGTTAGCCTGGCTAAAGCCTAACCAAGACCAACTCTGTTGGTATTTTCAAAGATGAGCTTTTGGTTTTGCTGATTTCCTTTAATTTCCCAAATGTTGATTTCTTGTTTTTAATTTCATTGATTTCTGCTCTTTTATTATTTCTTTTCTTATGCTTTAGACTTATATAGTTCTTAGTTCTCTAGTTTTCTAAGATTGAATCTTCGATTATTGATTTTAGATCTTTTATAATTATGCATTTAATGTTATAAATTTTTCAAGAAGCATTTTTTTTAGTATGCCACATATATTTCAATATGCTGTATTTTCATTTTGTTCAATATATTTTAAATTTCTCTTGAGATTTCTTTGATTTGATATATTATTTAGAAGTGTGTTGTTTAATTTCTAATTTTAGGTTTTTCAGCTATCTTTGTTATCAATTTCCAGTTTAATTCCATTGTGATCTGAGAGCATACATTGTATCATTTCTTTTGTCTAAATTTATTAAGGAGTGTTTTATGGCTTATCAGAATGATCTGTCTTGGTAAATGTTCCATGTAACCTCAAGAACAATGTGTATTCTGCTCTTGTTGGATGCAGTATTCTATAAATGGCAATTAGATTTTTTGCATGCTGGATCTGTCAATTACTGATAAGGGTATTGAAGTCTCCAAAATAATAGTTGATTCTATTGTTTTAAATGTTTTTTCTTGTAGTTCTAGCACTTTCTGCTTCACATATTTTGACATTCTGTTGTTAGATATACATTAATGATTCTTGTGTCTTTTTAAAACATTGATCTTTTAAGCCATTATGTAATGCTCCTTTTTATCCTTGATCTTTTTCCTTGCTATGAAGTCAGCTTTTTCTTTTTTTCCCTTTTTTTAAAGATTTTATTTGCAAGAGAGGGAGAGATCACAAGCAGGGGAAAAGGCAGAGGTAGAGGGAGAAGCAGACTCCCCACTGAGCAGGGAGCCTGATGCAGGGCTCAATCCTAGAACCTTGGGATCATGACCTGAGCTGAAGGCAGATAACTGACTGAGCCACCCAAGAACCCCTGAAATCAACTTTTTCTGAAATTAGTTTCTATACTAACTTTCTTCTGATTCATGTTAGCATAATATATAATCCTTCATCCTTTACTTTTAATCTATGTGTGTCTGTATATTTAAAGTGGTATTCTGGTAGGTAACATTTAGTTGGGTATTTTTTTTTTAAGTGCATTCTAATAGTCTCTGTCTTCTAATTTGTGTATTTAGACCATTCATATTTGAAGTGGTTATTTGTATAGGTGGATTAATATCTACCATATTTTGATTTTTAAAATTTATTTATTTTAAAAGATTTTATTTATTCATGAGAGACACAGAGGGAGGCAGAGACATAGACAGAGGAGAAGCAGGCTCCCTGTGGGGAGCCCATTGGAGACTCAATCCCAAAACCCCAGGATCATGCCCTGAGTCAAAGGCAAGGCAGCCACTCAATTGCTGAGCCACCCAGGTACCCTGGCTGAATTATTTTTTAATTTGGTGTTCTGTTCTTTGTTACTTTTTCTATTTTTTTTTCTTCTCTGGTTTTAATTTAGCATTTTATATGATGATTCCATTTTCTCTCCTCTCTTAAGGTATAAATTATGCTTTTTAAAACAATTTTTTTAGTGTTTGCTGTAGAGTTGGTTATATTAATTTACAGCTAATCCATGCCCACTTTCAAAAAACATCATCAAATATACAAGTCATGCAAATAATTTATAATACAGGTATTTTCATTTCCTCCCTTTTTTATAACATTGTTGTCATTCATTTCACTTATCTGTATGCTATAATCACTGAATACATTGTTGTTATGGCTATTGAAAAAGACTTGTTATTGAACAAACTTATCTCTTAGGTAAGTTAAGAATAAGAAAAGTAAAATATTTTATTTTACCTTAATTTATTCCTTCTCTAACATTCATCTTTTACTAATGTAGGTCTGAGCTTCTGACTTATATTGTTTTCCTTCTCTTTGACGAACTTTTTTTTTTAACACTTCTTTCAAGATAAATCTATTGGCAATAAGTTCCTTTATTATTTTTATTATTATTTTTTGGTCTGAGAAAGTATTTCTCATTACTATTGTTAAATAATCTCATTGGATACAGAATTTTAGGTAGTTTTTCTTTCTTTTAGAACTTTAAATATTTCATGCCACTCTTTTGTTTGTGTGGTTTCTGAAGAGAAATTGGATATAATTCTTATTTTTGTGCTTCTTTAGGTAAGGTGTTTATTTCCTCCAGCTTCTTTCAAGATTTTTCTCTTTGTGTTTGATTTTCTGCAGTTTTTTTTTTTTAGATTTATTTATTTATTTATTTATTTATGATAGAGAGAGAGAGAGAGAGAGAGAGAGAGAGAGGCAGAGACACAGGAGGAGGGAGAAGCAGGCTCTATGCAGGGAGCCCGACATGGGACTTAATACTGGGACTCCAGGATCGTGCCCTGGACCAAAGGCAGGCGCTAAACCACTGAGCCACCCAGGGATCCCCTGATTTTCTGCAGTTTTGGATACGGTATGTCAAGGTGTAGATTTTTTAGTATTTACCTTGCATGGTATTCTCTGAGCTTCCTGGATCTGTGGTTTGTTGTCTGCAGTTCAGTAGCTAGAATCTCTTGTTACCATACAGAAGCCAGACTGCTTAGGTCTGAGTCTTTTAGTGAGGCCCCTGGACTGTGACCCTCAAAGTACTTCTCATCCTTTCTTTTCCACTTTGCGTGAGAAGGGAAGCCTCAGGGATGCTGACATTGGGCATTTTCTCTCACCCAGGTAGATTAGGCTCTGGTAAAACCCAAGAGTCAATTAGGCTTTCTCACAAATTAGTTTCCCTCAAGGGTATACTTATGTTAAGGAAAACAGAGCTCTGGGTGTGTTTTAAAATGTTTACCTCTCCCTTCTCCCTGCCAGAAATGGAAGGGGATTTTTCTGCAGTCTTTACCCTGAGAACCTGGTGGTGTTCCTGGAGGTGAAACTCATGAAGAGATTGGGGCTCTATTGAAGCTGGGACTGTTCAAATTTTAAACCCTTACTGAGGTGTGACTATGACTATTACTTGCCTAGATTAGGAATACTAGAAGATAAAAGTAAGCATCTAATGTGAAGCAATTTGATAAGATTCTCAGGTTTGTGGTTATCTCATTTTGCCCCATTCTTTCTCTCAGTACAAAATTTGGGCTACTACTTTGCTAAGGGACTGTTTTAGTGCAAGATCCACCAAGTAACTATATTTTGTGCATTGTTTTCCTGGCCTCTCTTGTGTTCCTTGAATGTAGCATTTCCTGTCTTGTATGCTTTCCAAGGAAAGAAAATAATTACCTAGATATTTAAATTCCTCCAATTGAGAAAAATGATTTTTTTGAGAAAAATAATTTTAAAAAATAGCTCATTGAAATTTACCTCATTTCCCTCCCTTTTTTTGAATAAGAGTTCACATTTGCTGAAACTCTATGTGCCAACTGTGGTTTTAAAATCATTAGTTGTATTAACTCATTTGATTCTTACAACACTGCTATGAGGTAGGTATAATTACTGAGCCCATTTTATGGATGAGGGAATTGAAGATTAGAGAGATTAAAGCAATGGATTAAGGTCACCCATTAAGAGATAGAGCTCAACTTCAATCCTAGGCAGTCTGGCTCAGATCCCAGGGTTTATGATTTTTTTTTCCCCTGTATCCACATAACCACTTTACTTAAATATTATTCTTTATCAACTCCTGTTTTAGAAATATAAATTCTTTTTTTTCTTAAGATTTTATTTATTTATTCATGAGAGACTGAGGGAGAGAAAGAGAGAGAGGCAAAGACACAGGCAGAGGGAGAAGCAGGCTCCATGCAGGGAGCCTGACTTGGGACTTGATCCCGGGTCTCCAGGATCAGACCCTGGGCTGAAGGCAGCGCTAAACCACTGAGCCACCCGGGCTACCCTATAAATTCTTTTTGAAAGGAAATTTGACATCAGTATTGTAAATTAAAAATCACTATGGTTTTACTGAAATAGAAAGTAAACAAAAATATTTTTTTTTAAGATTTTATTTATTCATTCATTCATGAGAGACACAGAGAGAGAGAGAGAGAGAGGGAGTGGCAGAGACACAAGGAGAAGGCAGGCCCCATGCAAGGAGCCTGACATGGGACTCGATCCTGGGACTCCAGGATCACACCTTGGGCCGAAGGCAGGTGCTAAACCGCTGAGCCACCCAGGGATCCCCAGAAAGTAAAAAAAAATCTTCATGAAAATAAAACAATGCTGCAAAATTCTAGATGGATATACTGTAGCTTGCTCAAAGCTTTGATCTAAGAACTGCTTTTTTCTTTTTTGAAAGGCAAAACTAGCACTTGTCGAAGTGTTAAAGTCTGCAAATGAAACTAAATTTCTTGATGTAATAAGGAATCAGAGAATATTGACAAGTGGTTCAGTTTTTAGTTCAGTTTTTATGTCTCCTTCCTTCCGTTTGACTCTCTTTGGAGAAACTATACACCTGTTAATTTAGTTCTTAAAATGAAGTACTGATTCATCACACAGAAAAAGTACATGTGAGTGGCACGTATATAAACAAAGATTATTTATTAAATCCAGGCATCTAATTACATATAGGGACTGAATCATAAAAATACATTTGTTAGGATTTATAATTTTTAGATTAACCTAGCCTGGAAACCCTTAGTTTTTCTTTTTTGGATGCCACATTCTTTTTCCACATATACAACAAGTATTTCTACTAATCCATACAAGAAAAAAACCAACAACAGACCTTAAATGCCCTTAGTTATTTTTTAAAAATTTGCATGTTCGTAAATTATTTAGCACTTCTCTTCACTGCCTATATAGCACCATCTGGAATTAACAGGACAAAGGGGGAAAGGGATGTAGAAGATGTGGACTCATTTATGCCGTAGGTAAGACTCAATAGTGCTCATGTTTTCTGTACTGTAGGACTCTACTTCAAGTCACAACTGTTAAAAAATTTCTTTCTTTCTTTCTTTCTTTCTTTCTTTCTTTCTTTCTTTCTTTCTTTCTTTCTTTCTTTCTTTCTTCTTTCTTTCTTTCTCTCCTTCCTTCCTTCCTTCCTTCCTTCCTTCCTTCCTTCCTTCCTTCCTTCCTTCCTTCCTTCCTTTCTTCCTATTGTGTTTCGATAAGTAGACTAACATATTTCATTGTGGAAAATATATAAATTATAGGCAAAATGAAAGTAATCCTGGGGTGCCGGGTGCTTTAGTCGATTAAATGTCTGCCTTCAGCTCAGGTCATGATCTCACGGTCATGGGATCGAGTCCTGAATCAGGCTCCCTCCTCAGCGGGGTGTCTTCCTCTTCTCTCTCTGCCCCTTGCCCCTACTTAGGTGTGTGCTTTCTCTCTCTCTCTCAGATAAATAAATAACATCTTTTAAAAAAGAAAGAAAGTAATCTTGTGACTCAAAAGTGATTATGGTTAAAGTAACCACAGGCTTTCTTGGAGAAGTATACACCTGCTTTTCCCACTCTTTCATGATTCACTCACTCAACCACTTCACCCCTCTAGGCTCTCTCCCGCATGTAGCCACACCACTGTGAAGAAATTACTAATGTCTCCATGCTGTGGCTTCCTCATCTATACAACTGGGATAACAATTTACCTCGTAGTGTCATTGTGAGCATTACATAATTGGATACATAGAAAGCATTAAGCATAGCGTCTGAGACAGTAAGCTCTAAATCACTGTAATTGTGCTCCTCTCAAGAAAGATGGGATGTCTGCCCCATGGCCCTAGTTTATGTCATTATCTCTAACTACAAAGTACAGCTTCTGCTCCATCTCTGCCTTTTGAAATTCAACTCATTCTTCAAGGTTATCTCAAATGCATTCATTCTCCCTGTGATTTCTGTTTTGACCATAATTTCTATAAATGTTTTTGTCACCTTTGGTATTGTAAATAATGCTGGCATTCTAAAAACCTGAAATGTGTTGAATTACAGTCCTTTTTTGTGTTTTTACTTAAAGAGGGGATTCCTATGTAGGTAGGCTAGATTTTGAAGTGTAATAGCAGTAAAGGCAGATGGAAAACTAAACTCTAGTTAGTTATTGGACTTCTAGGCATGACCAAAGCTTGGGCATATTGGCAGGGTTAGACTTAGAGATGATGTAATTTCTGGGATGAGCTTATGACTGGGAAAGGAAACACAGGAAAATGTACAGGTTGCTAGCTTTGAAAAAAAATGCATAGACATTATTACGTACTCACTTTGAATATTGTTTAATTGGCATTTTAAACTCTATAATCATGCCCAGTTATGTTTAGCTTTATCAGAATTGTGTTTTGTTAAGTTTCAGGAAAATGTTCTAGGCTGGCCCATCAGGATATGCGCAATTCTGCCACATTCTAATAATTTTTGTAACATTTTTGTTTGATGATTTTTTAAAAAATATTTTATTTATTTATTTATGAGAGACACAGAGAGAGAGAGAGAGAGGGGCAGAGATATAGTCAGAGAAAGAAGCAGGCTCCACGCAGGGAGCCCCATGTGGGACTTGATCCGATCCCGGGTCTCCAGGATCACGCCCTGCGCAGAAGCTCAACCCCTGAGCCACCCAGGCGTCCATTGTTTGATGATTTTAGACTTAATTATCACTTTAGCAAGTTGAGAATACTTTCCTTTGGTATTCCTGCTCCATACTTGTTTATGTTTAACTCTAGGTAAACAAGATCTTATATCAATTGAAATGTGAAAACCTGGATTTTCAGGCGAATGGTTAAAACATCGTTTTTTAAATGGAGGGTTGCATAATGACTGTTGAGAATTTAGATTTTGAAAGTGAAATAATTTGAGATGCCTAAGTGGCTCAGCGGTTGAGTATCTGCCTTTGGCTCAGGGAGTGATCCTCAGGTTCTGGGATCAAGTCCCACACACGGGGCCCCCTACCAGGAGCCTGCTTCTCTCTCTGCCTATGTCTCTGCCTCTCTCTCTACCTCTTGTGAATAAATAAATAAAATCTTAAAAAAAAAAAACAAAGTGAAATAATTCAAAGTAGTCTCCTAAAAATTTCACATTAGAATTCCTGTAGTCTAAAATCAGATTTTGCATGTTCCAAATTATTCGTAATAGTGAATCTGACTAATTATTGTATGATAGTGATTATGACTGGAAGATTAGCAGTTACTGTTTGTTTTTTTGCTTTGGCAAAAGTGGCATTATATTAAATATTAATTATGGGGCACCTGGGTGGTTCAGTTGGTTAAGTGACTGACCCTTGATTTTGGCTCAGGTCTTGGGCTCCATGCTCAGCAGGAAGTCTGCTTGAAGATTCTCTCTCACCCTTACTCTCTGCCCCTCCCTCTGCTCATGCATGTGTGTGCAACTCTCATTCTCTCTCTCAAATAAATAAATAAATCTTAAAAAAATAGCGATTGTGAACTCCTAAAATTTACAGTGAAGGACTGCTTACATATTTGAACACATTTGCATATTATCAGGTATGAAACATGTATGTGTATATGAACACACACTTGTGTGTATTCATACTTAAGAATATTTATTACTATGAATACTGCATTTGTTTGTTTCCCCAGTCTCACAACAATTTTTATTTGCTTTGGTTTCAAATATATAGTCAAATTGGGCAGCTCGGGTGGCTCAGCAGTTTAGTGCCACCCCTGGCCCAGGGTGTGATCCTGGAGACCCGGGATTGGGTCCCATGTCAGGCTCCCTGCATGGAGCCTGCTTATGTGTCTCTCTCTCTCTGTGTCTCTCATGAATAAATAAATAAACCTTAAAAAATATATATATAGTCAAATTATGTTAAAAATATTTCCATGAGTATCAAGTATAAACTAGTTTACAGGCCTGAGTTTATTTGCTTTAAGTATTTGTAATATGTTCTACAAGTTGTTTGACTTAATTTTGTTAATTAAGTCTTAAACTTGACAATGGCAGCAATTGTGGCAATTTTGAGAACAAAGAAGTCCATACAAAAAAATTCGTTTACTATTCACAAACACCTAACGTTTCATTAATCCAATTATATCCATCCTACACATACCATATAAGGCAGTGTAAAGCAGTGTTCAGACTCTTGTAGAGTCAGGAAGGAAGAAGCTCTGTTAGAAAACAAAACTGGGAAGATGCCGTATACCAGAGCTTACAAACCATCATGCCCCATGATGACACTGGTGATGGCTTGTCATTGTGACCTAGTGCTTGCCCTAAGGGATGCACTTGTGTTCCTCGTACTTCCCTACTTTGTGGGGAAAATGCATGTTTGGCTGGTAGCTACATCCCCCAAATTAAAATAAGTTTGAAATCTAAGTGGAACAACAAGCATTGGATACATCTGTGTTCCTTCTTTCATTCACCCTCATTTCCTCAAATGACCTTTGTACTTCCTCTTTGTAGAGTTTCTTTGTTGGAGAAGGTCAGGAGGACAGCATTATTAAAATTCTTTCTATCTCTCTCACTTTACCACTATAATCTATTGCTTTTTTTGAGATTATCTTTTCTTTTGAGTTCTAGGATAAAGGCCTTTTACTCTAATAAAAGCTCTGCTTTTTTGGATACTTTTTTGTATAATTGCACTAAACTTCTTTCAGAGTTTAGGCATATAATGATTGCTACTACTTATGCAGGCTAAGTAGTCAGTCAGCCTTGATTAAAATGCATTATAGAGCTGAGGTTTTTTTATTTCAACTGGTATTTAATTGAGGTAGTGTAGAAAGAGAAACAAAACTAATATTGAAGTGAAATGAAGTGATAAAAATACTGTACTTGACATTTACCTATAGTGACTTTAAAACTTCTTGGTATGCTAGTGTATGCTAATGGCATATTGTTTGACTTTGATTCCACCTCCATATGATTAGGCTCATAGTGAGGCTGTTCACAGTTAACTTTTGGAGAGGCAATAAATTGTAGGAGTTGAGAGCACAACCCTGGAATCAGCCTGTGTGAGATGGAAGGCAGGCTCTACCATGTGTTTGTTCTATGACTTTGAGTAGTTTATTTTGCTGATCTTCAATACACTGGAAATAATAGTATTTTGGCTTTTTGTTGTTGTTATTTTAAACTTTTAAAATACACTGGAAATAATAGTATTTTGGTTTTTACCATTGTTGTAATTTTAAACTTTTACAACAACTTCATTTTCTTGGGGCTCACTGATATTCAGATTAAATTCAGAAACCAACATTGTTTAGAGCTTTGCCTGAACCTCACAAGAGCTCATGTGCGAAATGTCAACCTTTAATAGTGAAGAAATAATCAGGTATTAAAGGTAATGCCTGTCCTACAATTATATGCAGATAATGGATATAAATATTTGGATAATTGTTTTGATACTTAAGAGTTTCTTATTATTAAGCTGCAGAATGCTTCATGCATAGTCATTTTGTGTAACTTAGGAGGCATGTTTAAGATGGATTTGATTTCCAGTGTACCTACCCCCCATCCTTATTACCCCCCACCCCCAAACCTCCTACCGGCTCCCCCCACCGCCCCCTGTTTGCTTACCTCCCACCATCCTTACCTCTTACTTTTCACTTGAAGTCATTCTGCTCTGGGAGGAAACCCTATTAACATACTCTGTAAGACCTATGCTAACTATTATTTTCCTATGAATAGGGAGTTCAAGTGATCTTGAAACCATTTTCCCTTTTTCCACCTTTCTTTTAATCAGTTGATAAATTTATTTGGTGGTAGGGTAATGATTGTTTTTCCTTACCAGACTTTGTTTTAGATGGTATTTTAGAGGTTAGTCTCCGCTTTGTTCTTGTGAGTCCATTTCAGGTTTGCCCACTTATTGTCCTTCATTTTCTTTAATGAGTTTTTCTTTTGCATGGGAAGCATTTGATAAGGAAGTTTATGACAAGGGTTGCTGAACTTTAAGTAAAAGGGCCAGGTAGTAAATATTTAGGCTTTGTAGCCTGAAGGGTCTTTATCACAATTACTCAACTCTGTTGTAGCTTGAACACAGCCAAAGACAATACACCCAGGTAATATATAAAGGAATGAGTATGCCAATGTTCTAATGAAGGTTTTTTTTAACACCAACTCCCCAATAAAGTTTTATTATGGATACTGAAATTTCAATTTCAAATGATTTTTGTGTGTCATAAAATTGTCTTCTTTTAAATTTTTTTCCAATCAATTAAAAAAATAGAATTATTCTAAGTTTGGTGGGTTGTGCAAAAGCAGGCACATTTGCTGCCTGCATTGTTTCTTGTGGACTTCTGGTCTGGTATTTATCTATATGACAAATGTGGTGGTAAAAAGTATCCATAAATGCTAGGGGTTATTTTTACTCTGAACTTTTGTTCTTTTGAAGTACTTTATTTTATTAATAAGTAATAAAAGTATAAGACGTGTGGTATTCTGATTATGTATTGCTGTGTAAAAGGTCATTTACTAACTTTGTGGCTTAAAACATCAGTTTTTTCTTATCTCTCATATTTCTCTTGGTACTGGTTTTCAGCTTTTTTACTTAGACAGGGGCTGGTGGTGGGCTGGAGTCACTGGAAGGCTAACATGTGCAGGATTTCCAGGATGACTGGCTTATGTGTCTGACAGTTGATGTTGGTGCTGGCTTTCCATGAGGAACTCTGATCCCTGTGGTCTGGGCTTCTCACAGTGTAGCCACTGGGCTCCAGATGGAGTGACCAAAGTGGCTCAGGTAGAGGTGGTGAGGCTTCTTATAACCTGTTCTAACAAATCACACAATATCGCTTTCACTGCATTCTATTGATGAAAAGGAAAGTGTTTAGGGCTAACCCAAATTCAGCCGCCTACAGAGGGCATGACCGCTGAGGGGGTTCATTCACTGGAGAGCTCGCTTTGAAGACTAGCTACCATATGGGGCACTATTCATCACTGAATTCAAGATACTGGTTCTATTTGGAGAGGGTAGGGAGAAGTGGACAGAGGGGGAAATATAATTGGAGAAAATTATATTTCTGACATATATATTTTGCAGTATATGGCCATACATAGCTTTTTTGTGTTTTTATTTTTAAATTTTGGTGCTTTAAAAATATTTCATAATAGAATTATATTTATATATATTTATATATTTATTACTTATTTATATATTTATATATTTATCATTTATATATTTATATATATTTATTATTTATATATTTATATATAAATATATATAAGTTTTAGTGTTGAGGAAGAGCTCATAACTAAAAAATGTTCACCAAAAATAAATTTGCTATTTGAGGTAGAAACCGAAAGCTTTGGTTTGCTCTTTACAGTGGGAAATTCTAAACATAAACAAAATTAGAAAGAATAGTAGAATGGACTCTTATTTACCCGTCACTCAGCCTTAACAAACATGGACTCATGGCTAATCTGATTTCATCTGCACCCCAGAGACCATAACATTTCAGCTCTACGTATTTTACTTTTATCTCTGAGAGAGAAGAATTAAAAAGATTAATCCTAGCCTAACCATAATATCTAAATCTTACATAATACCTAAAACTTCAAACATACCTGAAAGTTCAATAGTATAGTCCCTTAAATATAATAAAATAATCAGGAAGTTCAGATTTCTAATGGTCTATTAATATCATAATTTTTTTGTTTTTTTAGACCAAGATCCTATAAAGATCTACACATTGTAATTGGTTGGTCGATAAGTTTCTTGAATCTCTTTTAACTTATTATTGGTTTCTTCTTTGTTTTGTTTGTCTTTTTCAATTTATTTGTTAAAGAAACCAAGTCCTTGTTTGCTGACTGCATGCCCTGATTGCATTACATTCAGTAGTATCATTGAATATTATATCCTATAAATTGACAGTTAAATTTAGCAGTTCTATCAGATTCAGATTTTTCTTTGGATAGAACTTTATAGATTGTGGGTATGTTCTTCCATGCGGTTGCAAAATAATGATTGCTTGTTTGTCTCTTTATTGAAGAAAAGTGCACATATTCACTAATTCTTAGGAAGTGCAAAATGGTGATATTCCGATTCTAGAATTCATTCTCTTTTTCTAAATTTATAATTCATTTTCTTTTATTGGTGGAAATACTGCTATAAAGAGAAGAATCCTTAAATCCCCTACTTACTCATCTTTTGGTACTGTTCACATAGGAATTTCTCAAAATAATGAGTTAGTTCACTTGTCTCCTTTTTTTTTAAAAGAATTTATTTATCTATTCATGAGAGACACAGAGACATATAGGCAGAGGGAGAAGCAGGCTCCCCATGGGCAGCCTGATGTGGGACCTGATCCCAGGACCCCAGGGTCATCATCTGAGCCAAAGGCAGACGCCCAACCACTGAACTACGCAGGTGTCTCCACTTGTCTCCTTTTGTCTCACATCTGTATCTCTTTTTTTTTTACTCCAAGATTCAGTTTTCTAGACCCCCCCAGGAATAGGGGGATAGGGATAGGACTAGAATATCAAGTAATTAGTCCTTTGATTTATTCCCCGGTATGTACTGAGTCTCAAGATAATACCAGTACTATGACCAACAACATGATTACTGTCAAGTATATTTCCTTCCCCAGTTCTTTTTGTCTTTGTGTGTATCTCACATGGGATGTGTAAATTACTTGTTTTAAATCATTTACCATAGTTTCTGTCTGTATAGTTAGGTCTCCAACTAACCACACATTATTTTTTAGGAATTCCTGCATTAAAATTTAATTTAATTTTATAATTATGCAAATTATTTATCTTCTTTCTATCTGTACCTTCTCTTCCCCTTTAATTAACCATTTTTAAGTTTATAGTTTAATCTTTTTATTGATTTTAACATTATAGGCCATTTTTGATATATATTTATATATACATTTACACACCCTTTTATTAGATAAATTGGAGCAAACTATGCACACTTCCCCCATCTTGATTTTTTTACTTAGCAAGGTATAATGAGATTTCTTCAGAGCTGCAGGAAACGCCACTGTGTGAATGTACCATAATTTTATTTAGTTTGCTCCTTCTTGATGAACATTTGGATTGTTCCCAGTTTTTTTGCCATGAATTACCTTGTGTTCTCATGGCTTTTGTTTGATTTTGTTTTTTCACCAATGTTTGTCTTTTCATGTTTTTGCTAGTATATCCTTGAAGTAAACATCTCAAAGCAGGTAGATGAGTCAAAGGTGAGGCTCAAATTACAAATGAATATGTAATTTTATTGAATGTTGCCAAATTGCTTTTCATAGAGGCTGCTGTGTTTTGCATTTTCGCCAACATATGAGAATGATGATATTCTCACAGCCTCTCCTACAGAGTTTGTCATGAAACATATTTTTACCAATGTAATGAGTAAAAAAATCACATATCTAACAAGGTTTTAATTTCATTTTGCTTATTAGGAATGTTGAGCTTTTTTTCCATATGATTAAGAGACATTTTATTTACTTTTCAGTCAGCTGTTTCTTTCTGTAGTTCATTTTTCTATATTATCATTGGTCCTTTCTTCTCTATTTTTAGAAATTTTTATATAGATAACTGTCATCCCTATTATTTGTGGTAAAAATTGTAAATGATTTTGTCATTTTACTTGTGATTTTTCTTGCTGTTTGGGTTTTTTTGTTTCTAGCAATCAAATTTATCTCTGTTTCACTACTTTTAGGGTTTGGTCATAATTAGAAAAGTTTTCTCTGTTGACTATACAGGAAGTCACTTAGGTTTTCTTCTGGTGCTTACATGATTTCATATTTTTACATTTAAATTTCTGATCCATTTGGAATTTATCTTAGTGTGTGATGTGAGGAATGAATCCAATTTTACATATTTTTAATTCAGTTATTAAATGCTCCCCCCAAGTAAGGGTTTCTTTATGAAATATTACATTTGTATTTGTAATTGGAAGTAATTCTGGATTTCATTTTGCCTGATTGGTCTGCCTCTTCATATGTTAATGCAAACAATTCATGTTTTTTTTTTTTAAGATTTTATTTATTCATTTATTTGAGAGAGAATGTGAGGAGGGGAAGGGGCAGGGGAGGAGGGGCGGCAGGGAAAGGAGAGGGACAAGCAGACTCCATGCTGAGCACCGAGTCCAATAGGCAGCTCCATCTCATAATCCTGAGATCATGACCTGAGCTGAAACTAAGAGTCAGATGCTGACTGAATCAACTGAGCCACCCAGATGCCCGCCAACAATTCATGTTTTAATATTAGTGACTATATAATGTGTTCCAGCTAGTCACCCCAATTTCATGTTCTTTTGCAGGATTTTCCTGCCTTTGTTGAATGTTTGCTCTTTAAGATGAACTTCAGAACTGACTTGTCTAATTCCAGGAAAAAAAAAAACCTGAATTGGTATTTTTATTTGGATTGTTTTAAATTAATACATTAACTTGGAACTGAACATCTTTGTGGTGTTGAATCTTCCTAACCAAGGCATGTTTTCCATTTCTAGTTCAAGTTTGCTTTCATGACTTTCAAGTGTGTCTGTATTATTTCCTTACTTAAGTTTTGGACATTATTTATTTTATTTTTTAAAAAAGATTTATCTACCTATTTTAGAGACACAGAGTGTGAGCCCATGCACACACACGGGGGGAGGGGAATCTTCAAGCAGATCCCCCCCCCCCCCCACTGTGGGGCCCAACCTGGAACTCAGTCTTGATCTCACAACCCATGAGATCATGACCTAAGCCAAAACCAAGAGTCCATTGAATAAATTGACTGAGCCACCCCGGAACCCCATGTTTTGGACATTTTAAATTATGCAAAGACTTTAAGTCATAAGAAATTTCAAAAAACTGACTACAGTAAGCAGAAATATTGAGGATTATTGCTATAATGACTTTTGTTTCCATATATTGGAATTATTGATACGACTGATTGTATCTGAAGTAGTAGATCATTTGTATCTGTAATTAGCTTCTTTACTTCAGGTCATTTATAATGCACCTGTCTTTAGGAAATAGAGAGTTCTACACCTTGATCCAGTAAAAGAAGAACAAAAACAAAAAACACAAAACAAAGGTTGACTGGCAGAGGTCATGGGTATGGGAAGGAGAGAGTTGTACAGAAGCCATGGCTGTGGGCGGTGTCTACAGTTACATTTAACATTTATATCAACTCCTAAGCCTAAGGTCTTTGTATCTCCTAAAAGAATTTTGAAACTATTTGCCTCCTTGCATATTTTTTAGTTGACATCTAACATTTTTACAATAAACTTAAACTGTTGCAAATAATGTGATTTCCTGTTTAAGGTCAACAGTGTCACTTAAAAATGATACCATTATATCATTCTTTTAAATGTAGCCAATGAAATGGGAATAACAGAATTTTTAAGACCTCTGGTCATGCATTATAGAAATATAAACATGATCTTTGATAGCTAAATTTGACCTTATTTTTCTCCCTAAATATGCATTTCTTTCCCCTTCCTGCTTAGAATTACATTGTATTGAAATGCATTTTTGTGCTAATTTGTTGTTTTTGACCACTGTATCATACTTCTTGGCAATAAAAATGCATATAGGGCAGCCCCGGTGGCTCTGTGGTTTAGCGCTGCCTTTAGCCCAGGGTGTGATCCTGAAGACCCAGGATTGAGTCCCACGTCTCGGGCTCCCTGCATGGGGCCTGCTTCTCCATCTGCCTGTGTCTCTGTCTCTCTTTCTGTCTCTGTGTCTCTCATGAATAAATAAATAAAATCTTTTTAAAAAATTAAAAAAAAAATAAAAATTCCTATAAATTGAAAATAATTATTTAAAAATTTTCTGTGACTGTAAAGCTTTAAGGAGCTTGTTACCATTACCTATGAGCAGTATAAAATTTACCAAAATAGCATGAACATATTAAAGTATTTGAGAAACATTATATTTATTTAAAAAACAAAATTTTATTGGAAATGCCATTTCTTGGAGAGATGAATGAGACTTATTTTAGTTCTTCTTGTGTGAATAATACTTATTACCAGAATAAAACAGGGTTCAGCAACAATTCCACTTCTGCTTTTGTTTTTATAGCTATAATCCTGAGAAACCTGGTTCATGTGAATAATAAATGGTAATAAAAGAGGTTTTATTATAACAGGTGATTCAGTTCTTTGACTTTCATGTCACATACCAAAAGTGCATAGCAATTTGTTATAAAAAATTGCTTTTAAGGAGCAGTTGACAACTGGATCATGCCTTTCTTAGATTTTGTTTAAAGTAAAGAATTGGAAATCACCTCAATTGCCAAAGAATTTGTTAATCAGACAATAAGGTCATTTACTTTCTTGAATTGACAGCAGTAAAATTTGAACTGTGCTTACCTTACCCCTGGAACCCCGGTGATTCTTATAGCCTGACATCATGTACCCTAGAAAGATGCAGAGTATGAAAATGGTTGGCCCCCCTGTTTTTTGTAAATTGGGAGGGGAGAGACTTTATGAAAAGAGAGGGGGTAAAGGAAGTGAACTGGTCCTCTTCAGCAGATCAATTTTAGGAAAGAACAAAAATGGAATTTGACAATCTGGACATTGATATATAAAAAATATCCACAATCCAGTTTGCTATTCTGAACCTTGTTGGTACATATAGCCCCAGTTTGAAGACCCCCATTCTAGGCAGCCAATGAAAAAAGGGAAAATACCTGGGGTTACATTGGTCTAACAGAAAGAAAGACAGCAGCCAGAGGTTAGCAGGAATGGTGCTGCTATGCTCCGGAAAACTTATACATATCAGTATTGCTTACATAGGAGCACTGCCTGGTGTAGCCATATTGTCCCTACAAGATGTTTTAGACGTGGTCAATCAAAACAAAACAAAACAAAAATGTTTAACCTGAACACGCACTCACCAAAGAAGACATGCAGATGGCAAGTAAGCATGTGAAAAGATGCTCTACTTCATAAATCATCAGGGAAATGCAAATTAAAACAACAATGAAAAATAAAACAACACTGAGATGTCATTATATACCTACTAGAATGGTCAAAATCTAGAACACTGACAACACCAAGGGCTGACAAAGACGTGGAGAGTGGGAACTTTTGTATAGTACTAGTGGGAATGCAGAATGGCATTATTACCAGAATAACTTTGGAAGACAATTTGGTGGTTTCCTACAAGATCAAATATACTAAAAAAAAAAAAAAAAAAAAAAAAAAAGATCAAATATACTTTAACACATAATCCATTGATTGTGCTCTTTGATATTTACCTAAAGGAGTTAAAAACCTACACAAAACCCTGCACATGGATGTTTATAGCAATTTTATTCATAATTGCCCAAACTTGTAAGCAATCAAGATGTTTTCAGTAGGTGAGTGGATAAGTAAACTGTAGTACATCCAGAACAAAATATTATGCAGTGCTAAGAAGAAATGAGCTTTCTAAAGGCATGGAGGAAGCTTAAATGCATATAAGTAAGTAAAAGAAGCCAGTGTGGAAAGGCAACATACTGCATGTTTCCAACTATATGACGTTCTGGAAAAGGCAAAACAATGGAGGCAAAACAGTGCCAGATGAACAGGGCACAAAGACTTTTTAGGGCAGTGCAAATACTCTGTGTGATACCATAATGATGGATGTGTGCCATTATGTATCATTTCAACCCATAGGATTTATGAAACCAAGGGTGAACTCTAAGGTAAAGTATAAACTTTGGGTGATTAACATGTGTCCATGTAGGTTCATCAATTATAACAAATGGTGGGAGGTATGAATGTAGGCCTCCTGCATGTGTTGAGACAGGAGGTATTGGAAAATCTCTGTACCTTCTTCCTCATTTTGCTCTGACACTAAACCTAAAACTGCTCTAATAATTAAAACTTGAAATAAGCAATATGTTGATTTTAAATTCTGTTGCATAACGTGGACCTTAAATAATGAAGTTCACTTAACTTTTGGCAGTCTGCTTGAAGACTACTTGAATTTAGCTAATTTTTAAGTATAGAGGATTCATTGGCCTATTTTTTAGAGCTGAGGCCCTCTATTCCTGATAAACGGTTGAGCCCTTTTCCTGCTGGAATGAGTTTGTCGTGCAGGTACATTGAGTGCAGAATGTGTATCTTTTGGCAGAAGGTATTTCAGAACCACTGCCTTAAATTATTCATTCTTAAAAACCTCAGTTGAGCTCTTAAGAGAAAGAAGATAGCGGGTGAAGGCCTAGGGTTAGGGACTGAAATGCAGCATGGTATTTGCTGTTGTGTTAGCAAAGTCATCTGTGCTACACATTCAAGAGACATCATCATTGACATTGTATATTGAAAAGTCAGAGAACCTGACCTATATTTTGGCTGCTGAGCATGAGCTATATCACTTCACCTTTTGAGAACATCTTTCACTACACCCCTGGGTAGGGCAAAATGTTCCTTAAGAATTTGCTTTTGATCTGCTGGTAATTTAAATAAGAAAAAGGGGCACATTCTCTGCATGTCAGGTACAATTCTAAATATATTGGTCCTTTCATTGAGTGCTTGTAACTCTACAGAGTTCATACTGTTTTATTCTCTCCATTTTATAGATAGGGAAACTGGAACATGGTGTGATTAGTTTGCCCAGGGTCACGCTGTAATTAGTGGTGAGGCAAGGATTCAACATAGACAGACTGTCAACTCCTGAGTCTCTGCTCTTAACCATTGTATTACACTGCTTTTGGGTATTTGAATAAAACCGCACAGAGCAGAGCTTCTGAATCTGTGTGCCACACCATGATGAATGGGGGTCAGATAAACTAACTGATCCTCTTAGCCTCAGTGTTGGCAGGAGCTCCAAAGCCAATTTGCCCATCTCAGGGCACAGCCTTTTCTTCTTATCCAGAGTGCTAGTTTAAATACTACTTCTGTCTGTGTCAAGAAATGGAAAAGATTGGGAGGTTTTGTCAAAGAGTGTAGGAGGGCTGACTTTGATCTAAAGGATCTGTGAGCAGATGCCATAAAATCACTACATACCCACCAAAAAGAACTAAATATACATGAAAGAAATTGACCTGTTGAATGAAATTGTTAATGTAGTTAGTCTGTGAAGTAGATCTGTGTGTATTTATTTAATTCAGGAGTTATTAAAAGATGTTCTTAAGGGCAGATTTAACCTGGAAATCTCTATAAACAAACTTATGTTATAGCCCCACACAATACTTAAACACAAATAGAATTTGTGTGCCTTTGCATGGGTTGGGAGTATTCCCATGAATAGTCCGTACTGCTGCTGTGGACCTAGAAACTGCCTACTGTTATGTGCCTGGCTTCCAAAGACATTTGAGTAGGCAGCTGGCTCTTGGTGAAATCACTCAAAGGAGGTGGTAGGTCATCCATGTTGGTAGGTTGAATTAATTATCTTTTGGTTATTTTCACCAGAGTTTTGGTGGGGGTGGGGCGACAGCACTGGGCTTATCCAATAGGCAGACTAAAATGTGCTTTGGCACCAGTTAGTTAGCCCTTGAATGACAACAATGTTCTCATTCCCTTTTGCTTTTTCTGAAAAATTATTTGGAAAAAGTTTATTTCATATGTCATAAAAAAATATGAAAGTAGTTTTAGAAAACAATTGCTTGTCATGTAAGTAAATCCTCATAAAGTTGTATTATTTCCTGTTATTATTACTAGTACAATCAGAACTACTTTGGATTTCTTTATACTAATATCTCAGTATTATTTTTAATATGAATTGCATATCTTGAGAGGAAGAATATAATTAATCTTGCATTGGAGAAAATGATTCCTTTGAGAGGTGGTTTCTAGAAAAGAATATTCAACCTATGAAATCACTCTATAATTCAAGTCTGTATAATGTATTTACCTTAATGATTATGATAGGTTGGGAATATTTAGTATATCAAACTAACTTTCCTTTAAATTTTTTTTTAAATATATGAAATCATAGTGAATATTATAATGATACCTGTGAATCTTCTAATCATCTTTATGAAATCTTACTTTTTTTTTTTTTTGCCATGTTTGCTTCTGGTAGTTAAAAAAATATACAAATGTTATTTGTTTTTTACTCCTTTCTAATCTGAATCTTTTTTCTCATTGCATGCACAGAATAAGTATTTCTTAAAGTTGGTATTTGATATTTTTAAGTGTGTTTTTATAGTATAGTATTGTTTCAAATTTTATTAAAATGGCTTCATTCTCTACATATAGTTATGCAATTTTTTGGCTCAGTATCATAATTTTTAATTTTATTTATATATATATGGCTATAGTTCATTCATTTTTAGCTGTTATGAGTGATTTCATTTTTTCTTTAAAGATTTTATTTATTTATTCATGAGAGACAGAGAGAGAGAGAGGCAGAGACACAGGCAGAGGGAGAAGCAGGCACCACACAGAGAGCCTGACGTGGGACTCGATCCAGGGTCTCCAGGATCACGCCCTGGGCTGCAGGCGGCACTAAACCGCTGTGCCACCCGGGCTGCCCGAATGACTTCACTTTGTAAATACAGTTTTATACAGGCATCCATTCTCTGTTGATAAACACTATTTGTTTCCCTTTTTCTACCTGTCACTTCAGAAACTGACAGCATGGTGTAGGGGCTTAAAGCAGGGACTCAGGAAAAGTTTTTTCTGGTTCTTGTCACACAATAACATAATTACCAAACCAAGTAAAAGGTGAAGTAGGCCATGCATGAATATATGAGGAGATGGTATGGTGAACAAGGGATACTGATTAATCCAATGTTATAGACATGAGATTCAAATATGAAATAAAAGTAAATAGGTAATAATAAGAGTACTTAAGTCATGGAATTGTAGAGAATTAAATAAGTTAATATTTGTAAAAAGAACTTAGAATAATGCCTGCCTGGCACACAGTAAGATACATACATAGATATTTGTCATATAAAAATATAAAATAATACACAACAATAAAAGTTCTTGAAAAATCTCCCCTTGAGTCCTCGAGATTCAGTTTTTTCTAGATCTATAACTAGGAATGCATGTGTTTTTTTTTTGTTTGTTTCTTTTGTTTTGTTAAAGCCTTTAAGGGTGCCCCCCCCTAACTTATGAGTCATAGTTTACAAAAATTTAAGGTACACAGTGTGATGTTTTGATGGGTATGTGCATCTTCAGCTTTATCAGATATTGCCATATTGCTTTCCAAAGTATTGGTGCTAACTACATTTACAAGCCCTATCACCCAAATGTGTATAAGAGATAATATTTCTTCAGATTCTTTTACCACTCTACATTGTGAGGTTCTTAAGTTTGTCAGTTTTTGGTTGTGAAATGAATCTCACTGTGGTTTTAATTTGCTGAATTTCCCTGATTTCAAATGAAGTTGAACTACTTTTATATGTTTAATAGGCCATTTTAGTTTGGTCTTTTAAAATTGCCAAATTATATTCTTGACTCGTTTTTTCCTGCAAGGTTCTTTGTATTTTTCTCATTGACTTGTTGGACATCTGTACATTCAGGATCTGCATCCTTTCTCTGTTTGACTTGCACATAAGTATTTTCAAGTGTGGCATTCAGTTAAAGATTTTTTTATAGCATTTTTTAGATGAGTAGAATTTTAACATTTAATATGGTTGATTTAATTTTTTATGTTTTGTGCTTTTTAAAATCTAGCTTAGGAAATCCTTTCTTAATCAAAAGTTATAAATACATTCTCTGTTTCTTTTTAAAGGTATTAAGTTTTTTATTTTGATATTTTAGTCTTTAATCCACCAGGAATTGATTTTATTTATGGAGTAGAGTTAGGATTCAATTATATATATTTTTCTTTATTTTTTTAATGATTTATTTATTTGAGAAAGAGAGAGAGTGCATGTGTGAGTGCACTGGGTGGGGGCAGAGGGAGATGGAAAGAATCTCAAGTAGACTCCCAACTGATCTCTTAACCCTGAGGTATGACCTGAGAGTCCGACGCTAAACTGACTGAGCCACCCAGGTGCCCCTCAATTATCTATATATATATTTCTATTGGGTATTCATGTTTGTTCTTCCCTTGTTTGTTTTAATTCTGCTTTGGTCACATATTGAGTTTCTATGTACCTATATTTGTCTCTGTTTCTGGGCTGTCTGGTTTTAGTAGCCTGCTTTGTATTCCTGTTTCAATACTAAATACTATGACTTCATAAATCTTCTTGATACCCAGGGCAAACTTTCTCCTCTTATTTAAAATTATCTTAGCTCTTGATGATCTTCTATAAAATTTGATATCAGCTTGTCAATTTTGATGAAAATTTTATTTTCATTTTGATTGGAATTATTTTGAATTTATAGACCAATTTTGGGGAAAATTGATAATGCTATTAGATTTTCTCATCCATGAGAAAATTTTTACTTAGGTCATTTTTGGGCTCTATTTATATTATAATTTTCTTTCTTCTGCATCTTACAAATTCTATTTATATATTGCTTGTCATGTTTATATGTTTGGAGTAGTGTGGCTAATTGGTGGGTTTGTATCTTCATTTAATTGGTGGGTTTGTGTCTTCATTTGAAGGCCGTTTCTTTTTTTACATTTTCTATTTCACAGATTTCATTAGCTGTCATGGTTCCAGCTGTCATTCTCTGTAAGTGAAACTTTAGTCTCTCTTCAGAGCTTCTGCTGTTCTTCTCAGGTCATAATTCTAGGCCCCGAATTTCCAGTCCCATGTTTGATTACAAATAACATTACTCATTCTAAAATATCTGATCGGTACTTTTTAGATAAGCTGAAGTTTTGCCAGGTTTCTCTTCATTAGTGTGGATCATTTTATATAATAAACATGTAGTAGATGTTTAGCAAATGCTATTAACTTAAGATTGTATACTTCAAAGCCTCTTAGACTACAGTTGGTATAAGTACAAGGTCTTTTAGCAAGAGAAGTGAAAGCAATTGGACATCAGATGTTGTTGGCTCTGCCTTTTCATTGGTTTTAGAAAGGGTGTTTGGTTATGGTGTATCATAAACAGATTAGACTTTCAGACCTATCTCTGTAATTTCTGCACTGAGGAAGAATACAAGCAATATACTTAAGGCCATGATTTGTGTGTCCACTCCTCAAGGTGATAGAACATTTTTGTGCTCTTTTTAAAGCAGCTGTTGCTTATCTAAGTGGATGGAGCAGCTGCATTTCTCCATAAGGTCTTTGAGCAGTCTTGACAAGAAAAATCTAAATGATTTAAAACATACTCTCAGTCTAGACCATTAATAAGCATTTTCTAATAATTGAAGGAAGGGCATTAAAAGACATGCCATGTGTTTTAGCTTCTTGAGTTTTTTGTTCTGGCAACACTCTGTCCAAGAGAATGACAGTATAATGAGGATGAGTATTAGCCAATGTTAAGGGTTTTCATATTTGTTCAACTGTTTCCTCCACCCTTCTGAGAGAGTAATTGCTAGTTCTCTCTTTATTTAATGTGTGAATACTTTTCTTGCTACATCAATGAGTGCACATTTATTTGAATGCCATGTAATGACTTGATAGATAGTTCTGCCGGTTAGCATTGGCCAAACCATAGGCAGAAGTCATTGATGACACATAACTTAAAAATATTCTTAGAGAATTAGGGTATTTCCATGAATTTTAAAGAGTAAGTTTATCTGAAGTAAGTATATCCTTTTTTTTTTTTAAATTAAGAATCACAGAGTGTGATTGCAGTGTGCAGGAAGGAATACTGATATGCAAACTGACATGTGGTGTGTAATTCTGTCTTAGCCACTTTTATGATCTGCGCCTCAGTCTGTTAATGTGGAAAATGAGGCTGATGCTTATGGGAACTAAATGAAGAGATGGGTGTAAAGGAGTTTAGAAAAGTATAAAAGCAGAGAGCATTCTGGATTTTGCCCTTTATAAATTCAGAACAGACTTTTCATAGCTTTCTGGATTTTAAGGTGAAATTGGGAAAAGGCAAACTTTCTGTTTCTAAAAGGAAAGCCCACTTGTGAAATGTCTTCAGAGTGAAAATCAAGACCATGTTTTTAGTTCATCTCCCCTTTCAGAGACGAGGCTAGGGCACTATACTATGTCAGATGGGAAGGATGATAAGCTGCTGTTAGCCCCCCACTAGTTAGCAAGTTTGATATGGTTGGTTTGGCTTCTCTCACTATAACCCTGCCAGAAAGGACTGTGCTTGCTCAAAATTGATAACTGTCCCAGATATTGTTGGATAGTTTCCACAGTTATGAGTACTTTCTGAAGGCCAAGAATTCTCTTTGTCACTTTTTCAATGTTAACAGTGACCTTCCTAAGTAGATATTATGGTCATCATTTAACTGATGTAAAAAAGAGAAAGAGAGAGGCCAACAAAGGTGTTGTTTACTTGAGACCAACATGTATTAAGTGGCAGAATCAGGTTATCAGGTTAGAATTCAGGATATTTGATGTAGAATTGCATGGACTTTCCACCAAAAGACATTGACCTTAATAATATGTTTCGTAGAATCTGGCTCCATGACCTTGACCTTGGGCACATTATTTAACTTTTCTAAATCTCTATTTTCTCAGGAAGAACATGGAGATGATAATCCTTTTCTTTAAAGGCAGTTTCTAGATTCCTGTCCTCCTATTTCCTCCTCTCCTTCCATCTACCGTCATCATTACTGAGGAGTTAATATGTGTAACTAGTTTGCTCTGCACTGAGGACACATTGCTGAACAAGATAGCCCTTCTCCCTGCATTCACAAAATTTCCATTTTACTGGGGATGCTTTTATATGGTAGTGAGAACAATGAGGGTAAATGCAGAGGGTATTACTACTAGAAGGCATAGAAAGGGCACATGAGGCTGCTGGGGCTGGGTAGGTGGGGAAGGTTTCCTGGACTTCTGAGATGGAAGGATGCTTAACATTTAGCCAAATGAAGGGGAGGGAGTAGAATGTTCTAGGGAGAGAAAACAGTATTTGTGGACAGCCGGAGGTGTGAGACATCATGGTGTTTTCCAGCAAATGAGAGAAGTTCAAGCTGTATACTTGTAGGAGATGGTAAGAACTTAGGTGGGAATGGTATCAGAGATACCCCCTGCAAGCCCTGGCCAGTCATGGAAAGGGCTTTGGACTTGGTTCTGAGGGCAGTGGGAGGCCACTGAAGTAATTTAAGGACGTTGACAAATGATAAGATTTGTACTCGGTGTTGTCTGACAAACAGGTGATCAGGAGGTCAAGAATGGAGGCCAGTTTGGAGACAAGAAATGATAGGGGGCCCAAACTAGAACAGTGGTAGTAGAAAGAAGAAGTAGTAAATATCTTCAGCAGATATCTAGATTGTGGGGTGACAGCTTGGATACAGAAACTGGAGGAGAGGGAGAGTGTTGTCCAGATTTGTGGTTTGGTCATCTGCTGAGTAGGTGGTGCCTTTCCCTGAGACCGAGAATGTCAGGAGGGGAGAAATAAAATTACTACTTACTTCCCAGGTTAAAACGTGCCCTGTGTGCTCTAGACATGCACTATACCTTCAAATTGTCACCATGGCTCTGTGAGGTAGGAACTAGAATCGATTCCCATTTAAAAAAAATATTTGAGAGAGTAGGTGAGAGAGAGAGAGAACATGAGCTGTGGAAAGGAGCAGAGAGAGAAGCAGACTCCCTACGCAGCAGGGAGCCTGATGTAGGGCCTGATCCCGAGACTCGGAGATCATGACCCAAGCCAAAGACAGATGCCCATCTGAACTGAGCCACCCAGGTGCCCTGATTCCCATTTTTCAGATGAGGAAACAAAGGTGAAGGTGTGGAGAGACCCACAATCTGCCCCAGAACACAAGGCCAGAAGACCTGGTGGTCTGGTCCCAGAATCGATGAGGAAGAGGAGTTCAGTCTTGGTCATGTTGAGTTTGAGGCACCATCAAGACATCTAAATTGAAGAAGCCTAGTGGTTTGGAGTTTAGCAAAACATTTAGGTTGTACACGTAGATTTGGGAACTATATGCTGGTGCATGATAATTAAACTGTAAGAGGAAGAAGAGGTGGAATCAAAGAGGAGGAGAACATCTATTGGGACCACTGGTATTCTAGAGTTGTTCCCAGAAGACTGAGATTAGGCAAGGCTGCATTTGGGAAGGAAACCAGAAGACTGTTGTGAGATAGTTACTCAGTGACATTTTTATGGGATAACTGGCTTTAAAGGACTCAGTCCCACCCCACCCCCCTCATGACTTGAAATCACTAGCCTAGCCTAGTGTTCATTGCCTTCTTCCTGGCCCTTGGGGCAGCCCCATCTTCTATTTTGGTGTGTCTCTTCTGTACATCACTGGATTATTTCATCTCTTAGGCCAAGTTCTTTGCCCTGTCTCATGCATCATTTTGTTATTTCTGCATGTATGCAGTCCATGGCACTTACTCAGTTAATCACCTGCCCTGGTCATATAATCCAAAGACCTGGGTTTTAACTGTATCAAATTGGGAACCTCACAGTTCCCTACCCTGAATACTCCCCTTACCCACCATCTCTCCTATTCCCCTAAACCTTTTGCTCTGTGATTTCTGTTCTTGCTTTTCAGTTCAGCCTGTTTTCTGTGATGTGCCATGCAACAACCCATTAAAACCCATTCTTGGGCTCTTCTCATTAACCCACTTCCATGGCCAAGTCCCAGTGTTGGATTAGGCCTATGATTGGCTTGTTCCTTTTCTTTCTTTCTTTCTTTCTTTCTTTTTTTCTTTCTTTCTTTTTTTCTTTCTTTCTTTCTTTCTTTCTTTCTTTCTTTCTTTCTTTCTTTTTCTTTCTTTCTTTCTTTCTTCCTTCCTTCCTTCCTTCCTTCCTTCCTTCCTTCTCCTCCTTTCTTTTCTTTTCTTTTCTTTTCTTTTCTTTTTTTTCTTTTCTTTTCTTTTCTTTTCTTTCTTTTCTTTTTTCTTTCTTCTTTCTTTCTTTCTTTCTTTCTTTCTTTCTTTCTTTCTTTCTTTCTTTCTTTCTTTCTTTCTCTTTTTCTTATTTTTATTCATGAGAGGTACAAAGAGAGAGGCAGAGGCATAGGCAGAGGGAGAAGCAGGCTGTCTGTGGGGAGCCTGATGTGGGACTGGATTCCAGAACTCTGGGATCACTCCCTGAGCCAAAGGCAGGTGAGTGTCCCTCTTTTCTTTTTCTACGCCTCAGAATGGTATGGGAAGAAAAATCACAGCACTGCATTGATTCCACTTCCAAAAACTGTTTTATATTTTTGAACCTTTGAAGTCCTAATTGTGTCTTAATAATCCATAACTGAATAGTTTACATAAATATTGAATAAAAACAGATAAAGTAATAATTATTTGCAAGTGGCCTGATAGCATCATCCATGATAGATTTTATAGATTTCATATATGAATGATAACAGATATATATTCTAGTATATAGGCATTTTATAAAATAAATATTTTATTTATTTTTATTTTTTAAAATATTTTATTTATTTGAGAGAGTGAGAGAGGGGCAGAGGGAGAGTGAGAAGCAAACCCCCTGTGATCTCAGGACCCCAGGATCACAACCTGAGCCAAAGGTAGTCGCTTAGCCGACTGAGTCATCCAGGTGCCCCTATAAATTAAATATTTTTTAAAAATGCATTTTTAATTCCAAGAAGAAGAAATTCCTATTTAGTGTTTAATTAGATAATAAGGCAAGTCTTGTGCTTTGCTTAAATACATACTTTCATGAGTTGAGTTTTTAAGGCTATTCCTGACTTTCTTTTTTTAATTTTCTGACCCAATGTTTTGAAATTTCACCCACTAAATTAAGTAGTCATTCATTTTTCCATTTTTCCCCATGTTAAAGCCAATATATAACTGTCAGCATGAGCTATTTTACTACTAAGCTGACAATGTAATTCTCACAAAAGCCTTATCAATTTATTTTCTTGTTGGATTCTGCAACCTTCATGTACTTTACAATACAATTTCTGTAGAGCTTTTGAAATATTAAAAACTAACTCTTAGAGCTCTTATTGTTGCTTTTGTGTTCATGGAGAGTAAGAAAGTTATTCTAAAGTTACTCTGCCTTTTCCTCAGCCTGAGTTTGACATCGTTCATTCTCCACTAATGAGGACAAAACCACCTGCTCACAGATAGCCGATTGGTTTCCATTTCTTCCCTCACGTTGTGTGGCAGATTACTGTCTGTAAGTAGGGCAGTCAGAGTGGATTTGGATGTCTGGGTTGGCATTTAGCCCCTGTGACAAAGAACCAGTAGAAGCCTAGCAGAGTCTGGCTTTTGGGAGGAGTATTGTGCTTCATCGTGTTAAGGAAAAGCTAGTAGTGTTTGATATCGTCTTTTTTTTTTTTTTTTTTTTTTTTCTTTTTGTAGCTGGGAAGGGATCTGTTTGGGATTCAGTCTCCAGATGAGGTTGTGACAGTTTGGCATTTGAGAGTCTCTGGAGATCAAACTTAATGCTTGGTTGCAAAGGCTGGTGCTTTTATCCTTCATAAATAATGTTAAATCCTCTATAACCATTTCTAAACCTGAGGCATTCAGATATTCCAAACACCCTTCTTTGAAAGCTGGAGTGATAAGCTGCAACTTTGTAAGCTGCTTATTTGAGTAGAAAAACTAAGTGAAATATTTAAAATCAGTTTTAAGAAATTACATCACAGCCTCCAACCCAAGATTTTCATTCTTTGGTAGATTTTAAACATTTAAAGGATACAATGTATACTAATATCTTTGAATAGTAACAAGCACTGATTTAAATCTGGAAAAAATGTGCTGCATGGTTATGGCCATATACCGACATACATGTAGACTCTCTTGTGTTCTCCTCCGACCTCCTCTTTCACTTCAGTGCCTCCTTGTTGGTGTGTCTCATTTTATTGGATCAGTTCTTTGAAAGAACAAAATGGAATGTTACTGCTTCTTCCATCTAATTTGTTGAAGAACATTGCTGATCTCTTTTCTCTGGACTATAACTTTGCCATTATCCTCTTGGGAAATGGTCACAGCCAGCTCCTGCACTGGGAATCTGCCTCAGCCATGAGCAAGCATTACAATGACACCACTTAAACTTTTTTTTTTCTTTTCAAGATTTTATTCATCTATTCGTGAGAGACACAGAGAGAAAAGCAGAGACACAGGCAGAGGGAGAAGCAGGCTCCCTGCAGTGAGCCCAATGCAGACCTCGATCCCAGGACCCCAGGATCATGCCCTGAACCAAAGGCAGACACTCAACCACGAGCCACCCAGGTGTCCCACCACTTAACCTTTTGAGTAAAGAAGATCACTGTACTTTTATTTTTTCAACACAGTTAGGGTCCTGTTGTTCTTTAAAATTTTTTTTTTTAATTTAAGTGTAGTTGACACACAATGTTACGTTCATTTCAGGTGCCCTGCAGCGATTCAGCATCTCTATACGTTATGCTGTCCTTTCCACAGGTGTAGCTACCATCTGTCCCCACACCTTGCTATTACACTATCACTGACTATATTCTCTATGTTGTGCCTTTTACTGCCATCACTTACTCATTCTGTTACTGGAAAGCTGCATCTCTCACTCCCCTTCACCTATTTAGCTCATCCCTCCATCTCTCTTTCTGACAACCAACCATGAGTTTGTTTTCTGTATTTATAGGTCTCTTTCTGCTTTTTGTTTATTCTTTTTTTCTTAAGACTCCATATGTGAGTGGCATTTGTCTTTCTCAGTCTGACTTATTTCACTTAGCATAATACCTTCTAGGTCCATCCACGTTATTGTAAACTGCAAGATCTAATCCCTTTTTATGGCTGTGTCATATTCCATTATACGTCTGTATATCTATATCTATATCTATATCCATAATACATCTTTATCCATTCATTGATTGATGGGCACTTAGTTTGCTTCCGTATTGTGGCTTTATAGTTCTTAACATTTTGTACCCTCTCTCATTTCCTGTTTAGTTATGACACTGAGTGACTCATCACCATTTGTCATCCTTAATGATTCTGTAAGTGCAATGTAGCCTGAGATTTGGAACTTATGTCAGTATTTTATAATTAATGAATATGATTTTTATTAAAGAGATGCAGAGATGGAGTCATTAACAAATGTAATGGCTTACTGCTATGTATCATGAAAACAGGCTACTGAAAATGTGTATAATAGAAGTTAATTTATGATTCTGTTAGCATATGCTATATACAATGCTATTAGCAGTTTTTTCTTTAAATCAAAAGAAAATGTGGAATAATGAGCTTATATGTACAAGTGATCATCTTAGTGAGCATATGAACACACATACACTTTTAAACCAATTTTTATTTGTTCATTCCATTTTATTGATTAAAATATTTTCTTTTTTAAAAATATTTTTATTATTTTTTATTTTTTTAAAGATTTATTTATTTATGATAGGCAGAGAGAGAGAGAGAGAGAGAGAGAGAGGCAGAGACACAGGAGGAAGGAGAAGCAGGCTCCATGCTGGGAGCCCGATGTGGGACTTGATCCCGGGACTCCAGGATCGCACCCGGGGCCAAAGGCAGGTGCTAAACCACTGAGCCACCCAGGGATCCCCGATTAAAATATTTTCAAATTACTTGCAAGAATTATTGTTAGTTTAGTGGACAAGTAAATTTTTTCATTTTAAAATTGCAACATCAAGTATTTTGCTCTGATGTAGCATTTTCACTGATTTTATTGACTCTTCCATGATGGTTCTTTTTTTTTTTTTTAAGATTTATTTATTTATTTTAGAGAGAGAGAGAGAGAGAGGGAGAGAGAGCATGAGCAGGAGGGGAGGAGGGGCAGAAGGAGAGGAAGAGAGAATCTCAAGCAGACTCCATGCTGAGTGTGAGCCAGACTTGAGCCTCGATCCAATTACCCTGAGATCATGACTTTAGCCAAAGCCAAGATTCAGACACTTAACCAGCTAAGCCACCCAGGCATCCCTCATGATGGTTCTATGTCAAAATTAAGTAAGCCTTACCTTTTGAGGTAGTCATTTTTTAAATAATTTCTAGTGTACACATAAGATAGGAAAAAGTAGAATATTCTAGTTTTTGAGTTGAACCTGTGTTTAGATATATAAATGGTGCAATTTAACTGTAAGTTATTGTTCCCTGTTGTTATTATTTTTTTCTCCCCAATTATCTCAATATTTTAATCACTTTGTTGGCTATGTTCATGGGAGGTGGTGGCCCCAAATGTATAGAGAAATGTGATAACAAATTCACCTTTGCATGTTCTTAGAATTTCGTACTCTCTTTTAAGACTAGAGTTCCATTTGAGATCAGAAGACAGCAAGCCATGGACCCTCTCTTGAGAAAAAAAAAACAAAATACAAAATATATTATAATGCAAAGTTTATAAACACAAAATTTATTATACATTTCTGGGCATTTTATGAACTCCAGTTTAAGGAGCCCTGCCCTGTGCCAGACACTATTTGTTTAATTTCAGAGATTAAATACCCAGATTTAGTATGTTATTTTTCCATTTCTGTAGAACTACTGTGTATCCACTCAAAAAATATTTATTAGCAATTTTGCACAGGTTATAGAATTTAGGTGTTATGATGAAGCCAGGAATTCTCAGTGAAACACAAATTGATATTGTCTGCTGCACCCAGAGAGAGACAAATTGTGTGGGCTGGAATGTTCTTGGGTACATTGGGTTGAATTAGGCTTGAGAAGATTAGGAAGATAGCTGGAGGAAATGGGTGGTGTTAGCCTGGCTGCAAAGATTTAGTGATGACCTCAAATCCTCAATAGTGGGGCCTGGGTGGCTCAGTCAGTTAAGTATCTGCTTTCAACTCAGATCATGATCCCAGGGTCCTGGGATTGAGTCTCCCATTGGGCTCCTTGCTCTGTGGGGAGTCTGCTTGTCTCTCTCCCTCTGTCCCTTCCCCTGCCCATGCTCTCTCTTTCAAACTAATAAAATATTAAAAAAAAATCCTTGATAGATTCCATCAGGATGCATGTGTAGACTAAAATAATGTTTTTCAAACTTGAGTAACATCATGATGGTTTTTATTTTATGTTATTTGTTTATTTTTTAAAGATTTTATTTATTTATTCATGAGAGACACACAAAGACAGAGACATAGGCAGAGGGAGAAGCAGGCTCCCTAAGGAGAGCCCAGAGTGGAACTCCATCCCGCAACTCTGGGAGCACATCCTGAACCTAAGGTAGACGCTCAGCCACTGCCTGTCATGATGGTTTTTAAAAGAAAAAATAATTATTGTGGTCTGTCAGTATTGACTTAATTTTTATTTAACATTTCTTAAATATTAGAAACACATATTATATTATAAATTATATTTATATTTTAAATATAAATATATAAAACACAATATATAAACACATATATAAATACAAATATAAATATATAAAACACAATATATAAACACATATATAAAACACATATATAAAACACATATATAAAATTTTTATTTAACATTTCTTAAATATTAGAAACACATATTATATTATAAATTATATTTATATTTTAAATATAAATATATAAAACATAATATATAAACACATATATAAAAACAAATATAAATATATAAAACACAATATATAAACACATATATAAAACACAAATATTATAAAACACAAAACTTGGCCTGACTACTTTATAACTCTTGTGCAAGTGTAAAACCCAAAACTGATTACACATCTCATATAAACAAAATGACACAAGCAATGATAATGATATGTTGCAGCAAATAAATTGCCATTTCTGACTCAAATATGATACTGGCCATTATGTCATAGGTTCTTTTGATTCCAACATGCCCTCCCTACCAGGGCCCAAATGTGTTGTTTATGCTTTTGTTCTTTTTTGTATTAATCAGCTCACAATTTTATATATTGCTATCTGATGTCAATTTGATTGTGCATATAAGTTGGCACAGTAGTTAGTTATGGAGAAGATTCAGAAGATACTGGTATTAATTTTTAAAAGATTATAATTGGTATGGCGATATAAATCAAAATAGTAGTTGCCTTTAAGGGGGAAATTACTTGGAAAAGGGTACAAGAGAAATTTCTAGGGTGATAGAAACTTTTTATGTCTTGATTGAGGTATTACTTTTATGGGTGCATGAATTTATCAGAACTCATCAAATTATACACTTGAATTTATTATATGTAAATTTTATATTAATAAAGATAACGATAGGAATAAAGGCACAATAGTTAAAATGTTTTTTTTTTGTTAAGATTTTATTTATTTTTTGAGAGAGAGAAGTTGCCTGTGCACAAGTGTGGTTGAGGCAGAGGAAGAAATAGACTCCCTGCTGAGCAGGGACACCCCCCCCCCCCCCAAAGTGGAGCTTGATTCCCAGGACCCTGAGATCATGACCTGAGCTGAAGGCAGACATTTAACCAATTGAGCCACCCAGGTGCCCCTAGTCCCTAGTTAAAAGTTTTTTACAGGAATTTTCATATTCTCAGAATAGGTCCATTTACCATAGCTTGGGACCCACAATCAAAGAGGATAATCCAGGCCACTGAACAACATTTATGACTACATGGGGCTTTGGCCCAAACCCATATGCTGTTTCCTACTTAGGTGAACTGAACTTGACCACGCACAAGCAGGGAAAACTCTGTGCCAAGAGGAGAGACAGCCTAAGTCTCTCGTGCCATCTTGATTCCAACTCAGCCTTCTCATTATCTAATACCCATCCTTCCCCTTGAGTAGCCACATGGGAGAAGAGAGTAGTCACAGTAGCCACATGGAAGATACAGAGGAGAGTAACCTGAACAATGCACAGAAAAAAGGATTCAAGGGAACAGCAATCAATGAAGATTGAGGTTTTCAGTTGCCTTTTTCCTCAAAAATCTGTAACTTTACAAAGAATGCTTGTGGCACAGGGCAAAAATGAAGACCTTTTCTTTTCTTTTTTTGGTATATTTTTAATTGGAGTTCGATTTGCCAACATACAGCATAACACCCTGTGCTCATCTCGTCAAGTGGCCCCCTCAGTGCCCGTCACCCCAACCCCCTGCCCACCTCCCTTTCCACCACCCCTTGTTCGTTCCCAGAGTTAGGAGTCTTTCATGTTCTGTCTCCCTCTCTGATATTTTCCACTCATTTTCTCCCCTTTCCCTTTTATTCCCTTTCACTATTTTTTATATTCCCTGAATCAATGAGACCATATAATGTTTGTCCTTCTCTGACCGACTTACTTCACTCAGCATAATACCCTCCAGTTCCATCCACGTTGAAAGAAATGGTGGGTATTTGTCGTGTCTAATGGCTGAGGAATATTCCATTGTATACATAAACCACAGCTTCTTTATCCATTCATCTTTCTTTTTGTTTTTGTTTTTTTTTTAAGATTTTATTTATTTATTAATGTGAGACACACACACACACACACACACACACACACACACAGATTGGCAGAGACACAGGCAGAGGGAGAAGCAGGCTCCACTCAAGGAGCTGACGTGGGACTCGATCCTGGGACTCCAGGATCACGCCCTGGGCCGAAGGCAGGCACCAAACCGCTGTGCCACCCAGGGATCTCCTCCATTCATCTTTCGATGGACACCAAGGCTCCTTCCACAGTTTGGCTACTGTGGACATTGCTGTTGTAAACATTGGGGTGCAGGTGTCCTGCCGTTTCACTGCATCTGTATCTTTGGGGTAAATCCCCAGCAGTGCAATTGCTGGGTCGTAGGGCAGGTCTATTTTTAACTCTTTGAGGAACCTCCACACAGTTTTCCAGAATGGCTGTACCAGTTCACATTCCCACAACAGTGCAAAGCAAGTGCTTTCTCCACATCCTCTCCAACATTTGTTGTTTCCTGTCTCGTTAATTTTCCCCATTCTCCCTGGTGTCAGGTGGTATCTCATTGTGGTTTTGATTTGTATTTCCCTGATGGCAAGTGATGCGGAGCATTTTCTCATGTGCTTGTTGGCCATGTCTGTGTCTTCTTTGGTGAAATTTCTGTTCATGTCTTTTGCCCATTTCGTGATTGGATTATTTGTTTCTTTGCTGTTGAGTTTAATAAGTTCTTTATAGATCTTGGATACTAGCCCTTTATCTGATATGTCATTTGCAAATATCTTCTCCCATTCTGTAGGTTGTCTGTTAGTTTTGTTGACTGTTGTTTTGTATGTTTGTTTGTTTGTTTGTTTTTGCTGTGCAGAAGCTTTTTATCTTGATTAAGTCCCAAAAGTTCATTTTTGCTTTTGTTTCCCTTGCCTTCATAGGTGTATCTTGCAAGAAGTTGCTGTGGCCAAGTTCAAAAAGGGTGTTGCCTGTGTTCTTCTCTAGGATTTTGATGGATTCTTGTCTTATATTTAGATCTTTCATCCATTTTGAGTTTATCTTTGTGTATGGTATAAGAGAATGATCTAATTTCATTCTTCTGTACGTGGCTGTCCAATTTTCCCAGCACCATTTATTGAAGAGATTGTCCTTTTTCCAATCTTTCCTGCTTTGTCAAATATTAGTTGACCATAGAGCTGAGGGCCCATTTCTGGGTTCTCTATTCTGTTCCATTGATCTATGTGTCTGTTTTTGTGCCAGTACCACACTGTCTTGATGATCACAGTTTTGTAGTACAACTTGAAATCCGGCATTGTGATGCCCCCGGCTCTGGTTTTCTTTTTCAATATTCCCCTGGCTATTCGGGGTCTTTTCTGTTTCCACAGAAATCTTAAGATTATTTGTTCCAACTCTCTGAAGAAAGTCCATGGTATTTTGATAGGGATTGCATTAAATGTGTAAATTGCCCTGGGTAGAATTGACATCTTCACTATATTAATTCTTCCAATCCATGAGCATGGAATATTTTTCCATCTCTTTGTGTTTTCCTCAATTTCTTTCAGAAGTGTTCTGTAGTTTTTAGGGTATAGATCCTTTACCTCTTTGGTTAGATTTATTTCTAGGTATCTTATGCTTGTGGGTGGAATTGTAAATGGGATTGACTCCTTAATTTCTCTTTCTTCAGTCTCATTGTTAGTGTATAGAAATGCCACTGATTTTTGGGCATTGATTTTGTATCCTGCCACACTGCCGAACTGCTGTATGAGTTCTAGCAGTCTTGTGGTGGAGTCTTTTGGTTTTCTATTTGAAGACATTTTCTTTCTTTTTTTTTTTTTTTTAAGATATTTTCTAAGGAGAGGTCAAAATTAAAATTAGATCCCTGTTCTCTGAGTTATTTCTTACTCTCATGGTTTTGTTGAGGATAAAGGATGGGGCCATGTAGTCTTTTCTGAGTGCCTGTTCTGTTCTTTGCCTATTAAAGACATTTTTAAGCAAAAAATGCTTGCAGCATACGTTTTTAAAAGATTCAACAATTATTTTATAATCCTGTCACGTGAACTCTTTGAAATGTTACACATTTTAGATAGGTGGTCATTGCATGTAAAATGATTGTTACCAAATTTAAATGATAGAAGTGGATCTTAGTTGTCTATTGTTGAGTAACTGATCACACCAGATTTTAGCAATTTAAAACACTATTTATGATCTCATGTAAGTTCTTGGGGTTAGGAATCTAGGAGCACCTTAGAGAAGTGGTTCTGGTTTCAATCCCTCACGAGGTTCTGCCTGGATATCAACTGGGACTGTGGTTGTGTGCAGACTTGACTGGGAGTAGGTTGCTTGCATGCCTTGCAACTTAGTTCCAGTTGTTGGCAAGTGGCTGTAGTTCCCACCATGTAGGATTGAGTGTCCTCACAATGTGGATCTCCCCATTGGGCTGCTTAAGTATCCTTGTAACATGGAGCTGACTTCCCTCACTTGGTGAGTGATCCAAGACAGGGTAAGATGGAGATTGCAGTGTCTTCAGACTTGTCTTTGTAAGGCATATTCCTTTATTTTCACTGTCTCTTGGGCTGGACTCCATACTGGGGTATAATAGTGAGCAAGAGGTACACATACACATATTCCCATTCTACCAGCTTATGGCCCAGCCAGGGGAACACATACGCACACACCTCTATCAGTCCAGTGACAAAAAAGAATATTTTCAATGGCAGAAAGTGCTGCTACAGAGACAAACAGGGTACTGAGTTGGACTGTAGCTGAGGGACCCACTTAGATGGGGATGCCAGAGAAGACCCCTGAGATGCAGCGATCTGTAAATCAAGACCAGATGGATGAGTAAGAGCCAATCACAGGAAAGGCTGGGAGGGGAAACAGAAGAGCCTGTGTAAGTATGACCCTAGAGAAGGAGGGCATTTGGCCTGTTGCAGGAATGGTGATGCACAACTGAAGAGGTAGCTTGGTGCTGAATCATGCAGGTAGATCCTAAGAAGTTGGATTTTAATATCAATGTCATGGTATATCTGCATTTAGGTTCAGCTGCATATAGCTGACCCCCCAATCCCTATCAAAAAAAAAAAGAGACTGGTTTATAACCATATAAGTTTATCCTTTTTCTCTCCTATGAAAGGAATCTTATGGCAGAAATCCAGGGACCTGGACTCCTACTGATTCATTTATTCATTTAGCTGTTTCTGGCTTGCTTCCATCACGAAGGTGGCCTCACAGCCTAATATTAGTTACACCTCTAGTCTGTACATCCTAGCTGTAGATCAGAAGAAGGAAAGTCCAAAAGGCAAAATGAGGGCCTCTTCCCAGCTCAGTTCCTTCAGATGGGCTTCCTAGAAGTCCCTCATGATGCTCCCACTTAGAATCAGTTGGCCAGGCCTTACATGGCTTCTTCAGTTGTAAGGGAGAATGTAAACTTCTATTTTGGGTGAGGAACACCCAACTAAACTGTCATGTCCCCGTTACTTAGGGGGAAGGAAAATGGATATTGGGGTAGGCAGCCCAGCAGCCTTTGACACAGACACTGGAGGGTTTAAAACCCGGAGCTAGGGGCATCCCTGGGTGGCTCAGTGGTTTAGGGCCTGCCTTTGGCCCAAGGTGTGATCCTGGAGTCCCGGGATCAAGTCCCCCCTAGGGCTTCCGGCATGGAGCCTGCTTCTCCCTCCTCCTGTGTCTCTGCCTCTCTCTCTCTCTCTCTCTATCATAAATAAAAATAAATAAATCCTTAAAAAAAAAAAAACCCGCACACAAAAAAACAAGAAACCCAGAGCTACATAATGCTTTAAAGAGATTCCTCTGGCTCATGGTGGAGAATAGCTTATAGAGGGAAGGAGTGGGGGTGGGGAGCTCAGGACAGGGGTTCAGAGGCTGGATAATGGGCTGGGACGAGGTGGGTGGCAGGGGTGATGGCAGTGGGTAGGTCCAGGCTGTATATCAGAGCTGAGATCTGGGGTGTACATAAGGGAGGTACAAGGGAAAGGGGAAGATTCAAGAATGAAATCCAGGTTTTCTGTTAGAGCAACTCTGGGAGCAGTGGTACGATCACAGAGATGAGGAAGACCAGGCAGGGAGCCAGCGTGCAGGGAAAATTAGGAGGTTGGTTTTGAGTATGTTAGGGTTGGGATGTCTGTGGGAGGTGTCGAGTAAGCAGTTAACTAAACATTTCAGGAGTTCAAAAAGGAAGTCAGAGTGTATTCACTGTATTTGTAGCCGTTGAAATCTGGGGTGTGGTGTCTTGGAAACCCGGAGAGTCAGGGCTGCAAGGTGGGGTGTTTCACCAGTGAGGGGCTGGTGAAGGTCTGGCCAGGAGGCGTCTGTCAGACCCGGGAATGTGGAGGGCATGGGTGCCCTTGATAAGGGCATCTCAGGGCAGTGGGGGCGTGGCGGCTTGGGAACCAGATGGGAATGTGTTCAAGTGTGAGTGGGGCCCGGCAGTACCAACTGCTGTATAGAGAGCACAGGCCTCTGAGAAACTTAGAGTTTGTCACAACAGGAAAATGAAAATCCTCCGTAGACCCCTGGAAGAGGCAGGATGGAGCCCATGAAATGGGCATAAGCTGCTGCCTGCTGGAATGTAGATTTCGAAACAAAATAATGGTTCATCAAGTTATTGAACACTCGCGGGTGGTGACGGTTGTCAGGAGTGGACTTGATTGTGAGCAAACCGTTCCCCTTTCTGTGCACGTAGCCCACAAGTACAGGCCATTTACACAATGGCTCGAAGGAGAAAAACCTGTTCGACGTATTTGTGCCACCAACACGAGTCTGGTCACTGAGGCCTGTTCTCAAAGCCAGGAGATCAGAAACACAGGACCGCTGGTCCCTGAAGCCACAGCAGCATCACGTTTCTTGTGTTTGAAGAGTTGTTGAAGACAATCTCGGACAAACTGAGCCTGACTGAGGTGCACCTGCTAGAAATCTTTTTTTTTTTTTTTGCTGTGAAAGAGAAGGTCCTCAGTGTTCTCTCCACAGTTCTTTCCAGCAGGAATGAGTAATATCCCTGTGATTAAGAAATTCCTGGCACCTGGCAGCAAGAAGTCCTCCTCCCCGGTGTCAATGATGTGAAAATGGTCCAGCGGATCTTTCTCTCGTAAGGCGGGTATTTATATCCGTGAGTTGGTGGGCCTGCGTGGATTGCAGTGTCCCTTAAGTACTATAATCAGTGCCATGCTGAAGTGGTCCCTGGTTCTATGAATAGTTACTTCCCCGCTTACATCTTGGGGGCACTTTCTCATGAGTAATTGGACTAGAAGACGCTCCAGACTTCCAAGTTACACCCTTTATCTGATGAGTTATTTCTGTTCCTCGGATGGTCCCTCTTGCGGAAGAGAGGGTGAGAATTCATGTTCTCTGAGCTTCCTTTTTCACCCTCTTTTTAGAAAGAGAAATAGAGTTACTTGGAGAGGTGAAGGAGCAGGATTTGTGCACATTCCCTAAAGCAGGAGTCTTCACAGTATGATCCCTAGAGGACAGCATCATAGCTAGCTGGGAATTCACTAGAAATGCCTTTTTTTTTTTTTTTTTCCTCCTTCCAACCAAGACCTATTGTATTCACGCTGGGAAGTGATTTCTAGCAATTGGTTTTAACAAGCTCTCCAGGTGATTCTGTGGCCAGGCAAAGATTGAGAAGGACTGCTGTAACCCGGGAGAGTGATCTGGGGACCCTCTCGGAATAGGGAGAATGGGTGCAAATGACTGGATATAGAACTGGGCCCAGGGTGTATTCTTACATAGTAATACAGACCTACAATCTCTGAACTTGCTCCTTTGAGGCCCTGGCCATGTCCCCCCTATACCCTGGTCCTCAGGAAGGGGAGAGGGAGGAGGGGAGGCATGCTGGGAAGGTGAATGGGAGGGACAGAGAAGCAGACAGCTTGAGAAGGGTTACAGAAAAATGACAGGCTCCTGGAGGATAGAAATGTGAATTAAGGACATTTCCAAAAGATGATCTACCTTTCCATATCTAAGACTTCAATGTGTCTTCAGCCTTCATTGAGGGCTTTAATTTTTTTTAAGGTTTCATTTATTTATTCATGAGAGATAGAATAGGCAGAGGGAGAGAAGCAGGCTCCCTGAGAGGAGCCTGATGCTGGACTTGATCCCAGGACCACAGGATCATGACCTGAGCCAAAGGCAGACACTCAACCACTGAGCCAACCAAGCATCCTGAGGGCTTTATTTTTTTAAATTTTATTTTATTATTATTTTTATTTTTGGGGGCTTTAATTTTTATACAATTTTGTATCTCACCATTTTGGTTTTCTTTTCCATTACTCAAAAAATGGTAAGAACCATTCTGTTCAGCCAAAAGTGTTTCATACATGTTGATGTTTTGTTTTATTTAATGCAACAACATCTGCAACACATTTTTATTTTATTTGTAGTTAAGAACATTCTTTTTGACCAGGAGGACTCTTAGGTGAGGCCTGCCTACATCCTGTTAGTAGGGAAGGTGAATTCTCTTGTCTCCCACATCTGGCTTCTCCCTGGAGTGGGCTGATTCTACTCCCTCCACTCATCTAAAATGGGTGATAACCACATGCATGTCCTAGTTCCATGGATGTGACCAGATTTGGACCCCACATCCCACACCAATTATGTAGGGACTTATAACAACTGGTGCAGCAACTTTTTATTTATTTATTTATTTATTTATTTATTTATTTATTTATTTATATTTATTACTTGTTTGTTTATTTTAAGCAGGGAGGAGGGGAAGGGTTGGATCACCTAACAGTATTTTCAAAGTGCATAGGTGGTGAAATTAGATCTTTAAAGATCTCAGTAACTTGTCAAAGAAAATACCTTTGGCAATGTAAATTTTAAAAATATAGATTATTTTCACGCCCAGAAATCCAATTCATGGCCAATAACCTAAGTGAAGAGTAGGCCTTAAAGAAATATGCATAAGTAGCAGCAATGTCCACAATAGCCAAGCTGTGGAAGGAGCGTTGGTGTCCATCGAAAGATGAATGGATAAAGAAGATGTGGTTTATGTATACAATGGAATATTCCTCAGCCATTAGAAACGACAAATACCCACCATTTGCTTCAACGTGGATGGAACTGGAGGGTTATTATGCTGAGTGAAGTAAGTCAATCGGAGAAGGACAAACATTATATGGTCTCATTCATTTGGGGAATATAAATAATAGTGAAAGGGAATAGAAGGGAAGGGAGAAGAAATGGGTAGGAAATATCAGAAAGGGAGACAGAACATGAAGACTCCTAACTCTGGGAAATGAACTAGGGGTGGTGGAAGGGGAGGAGGGCGGGGGTGGGGGTGAATGGGTGACTGGAACTGAGGGGGACAATTGATGGGATGAGCACTGGGTGTTATTCTGTATGTTGGCAAATTGAACACCAATAAAAAATAAATTTATTATTAAAAAAAGAAATATGCATAAGTAGATTTATTTTATTCTACAAGAATGGATTCCTGTATTTCCCTATCAGTGGAGTGTTGTGTTGCATCATCTCTGTGCTGCCTTTGATTTGCTGAGTGTGGCCCCCTTAAGAGCATGTGCATCACTTCATGCACATGGTTGATTTAATTTCTTTTTCATCTTAAAATTTTTATACCAGGGTAAAATTAAGAAGAAATTGGGGTATATTTGAGAGTTTTAGCAAATAAAGATATGGGGTGCCTAGTTAAATTTGAATTCAGATAAGATACATAATAGTTTTGTTTTTTAAGTATAGGTTTGTCCTATGCAAAATTTGGGACATATTTATTCATTGTTTATCTGAAATTTCAGTTTAACAGGGTGTCCTGTATTTTATCTGACACTCCTAAATTCATAGTAACTAAATTATAATGTCTAAGCACTACAGTCATTCAAAATTGCCCCCCAGCTATAAACTAAAAGTTTTTGAAATAGTTACAGCTTTAGCTAAGATTGGCTGTGGGCTATGTACACTTTCCTAGAGGAAGCCTCACTCACTCCTCAAGGAATCACATTAGAAGGCAGTAAATATGTGTGAGATACTTCTAGGGATAATCTTGAAGACGTTCTCTATATCTTTTATAATACAACTCTTGAATAGGTAATACCTCTTTTTTTCTCTTTCAGGTTTTCTAAGTTTATAATAAGTGACCTATTGGTGTATTTTTAAAAATTATAATGAAACACACATAACTAAAATTTACCACTTAACTAAATTAAGTGTACAGTTCGGTGGTATTGAATACATTTACATTAGTGGGCAACCATCACCATCACCCATTTCCAGAACTTTCTCCTCTTGCAAAACTGACACTCTATATCCATTGAGTAGTAATTCCCCATCCTGCTCTCTCTCCAGACTGTGGCTTCCATCATTTTACCTTCTGTCTTTAATTGACTAGGAGCATGGGTGGCTTCCACCTTTTGGCCATTGTGAATAATCCTGTGAACATGGATGTACTCATGTCTATCTCTTTAAGATTTTTCAATTCTTCTTGGTGTATACCCAGAAGGGAGATTGCTGGATCATACGGTAATTGTGTTTACTTTTTTTAAGAGGCTCTACTATACTGTTCCCCATAGCAGCTGCAACATTTCACATTCTCACCAGCAGTGCTCAAGTGTTCCAATTTCTCCATATTCTCAACAACATTTGTCAGTTATTGGGTTGTTTTGATAGTAGCCATCCTAATGGGTGTGAGGTGACATCCCTTATTTAAAAAAAAAAGTCACTAAATAATTTAGTCTTTTATTTTTGGTAATGAATTTTTTTAAAGATTTTATTTTATTCATGAGACACACACACACACACACACAGAGAGAGAGAGAGAGAGGCAGAGAAACAGGCAGAGGGAGAAGCAGGCTCCATGCAGGGAGCCTGACGTGGGGCTCGATCCTGGGTCTCCAACATCAGGCCCTAGGCTGAAGGCGGCGCTAAACCGCTGAGCCACCCAGGCTGCCCATGTAATGAATTATTTGATACAAGTGCACTAGTGTGTTGTTACCTGGTAGTTGACAACTGCTATCCTCTTCTGTGGTTTACTGGTTGGCAGCAGAAATTTATCCTGGGATTAGGATGGAGAAGTCTGATGGCTTTTTCAGAATCTTTCAAGATACTCTTAATAGAATGGCTTTTTTATTTTGTTTTTGATAAATTGCCAGAACTTCAACTGTGTTTATATAAAAACAGATACTAAAGATGCAGTCCACAATTGAGCATGAATGGGTGTTTTGTCTGAAATACTGTCCTTTCTGCTGTGGCAATGTGTTAGTGTCAAGGAGGGGAATCATGTCTCGAAGAATTTGGTATTTCACAAGCATCTGCAGTGTTGGGCACCATGTTGCTATTGAGGACACAAAAGAAGGATCAGCAAATTTTGATGCTGTTCAGGGTTCCTCAGTCATAATGATGAGCATGTTTTAGGTTCTCAGAGGATGCTTTTTGAGTAGAATTGCATTTTGGTATTTTTGTTGTTTTGTGCTGTTCTGGTAATTAAAAAAAAGAAAACAATACTACCCCTATTTCATTAGGTAACAATAAACATAAAAATAAATTACGACAGTGTTTTATAGTTTCCAGCAGTACTCAGAGCAGTTTTCTTTTCAGTTTACTGATGAGAAGACAGAGGCTTGGAGCTCTTAGGTACCTTGCACAGAGTTAATCTGAGCACCTGACTGGGAGTCATTCTAGTTGCCTCCTGAGTCATTCTGATTAGCATTCCTACTCTTTCCTTCTGGATGGGAAACACTTTTCATGTTTCTATTTTATAACATGGTCCCATAAAAATTTATCATTGATTCTGTGGTTGTTTTAAGGCTTATTCTTTTTTGAGTGAATTGCATACTGGATAGAAAAGCAATTTAAATTCCTCATATTTTACTCCTCTTACTTATTTTTAATCAACATTTGGCTTCTGTGGACTTGAAAATATTTCAACTTTATATCAAAATTATTACGTTGTGATGAAATTGCGCATTATCATTATGTCATGAAGCAAATATCTCTGCAATGCCTTTTGAAAATATTTCATAGGTACCTTATTCAACAAAGGTCATTGTTGGAATTTTGAATTTTATGCTTTTAAATGGATCCTGAAGTCAGTGATTTTTTAGATTTTAGGTCTGTCTGAATTCATGAGCATTCTGCTAACTATTTTGGCTTGCAGCGTTTTCTTTTAAGCTAATTTATTCTGGTTTCTCTCTGTGCTCTGAGACTTTAAATGGCTAACTTTGCATGAAACAAGCTTACACTAGGACCATCTGGTGTATCAAGGTGACCGATTCTCAACTCATTTGATTAAACGTTTCTTTCTCGAATGTTCTCTTCTATAAATGTACATATATAAATACCTTAATCTGGATATCTCGGATCATATTTTAGATTTAAGACGAGGCCATTGCTTCTTAGTTTTTGGCTCCTTTTTTTCACAGACTGTGATGACAACTGTCATTTCAAGTACAATTATAGAATCATGCCATAATAAAACCTCTTTGGTACTTTGCCCTAACTTGCTAGCATTAGTATATGAAATTTGACATAAACTCTTCTTGTTTATTAATCTCAAACATTTAGTTTAGAAGTTCTTGGAAGCGCTGGATTGGATTTTAGGCTGAGTTATGTCAGGGTTTGTGCTGCCTTATGTGCCCTATTCTGCTTTCCTCCTTGACGGTGCCTGTGGGAGGCTGCGTGGGTGGGTAAGCGTCAGGCTGCACTACGTTCCCAGCACTGCCGCTTGGCCTTGCAAGGTGGGGGAAGACTGCTGCCTTTAAAAGGCAGATGACCTGAGATGAATTTGCTTCCGAGTGAGCTCTTTAATCTCACTTTATTTCCTTCCTTCCTTCCTTCTTCCTTCCTAATAGTAGCATCTACCCTGTTCTAACTACCTCACTGCTTACTGTTGCAAGAATAAATAAGACATGGTTTGTGAAGGCTTTGTAAATTTAAACCCCAATACGAAAATTATTGTTATGTATTAATTTGGAGAAATGAGTTAAACTTGTCACCTAGTTAAGATGAAAAAATTAAAGTAATTTATGTTAAAAAGTATCTTTACAATTTCAAAGTGTTTTTACATGTAGGTCACATTTGAACATTTTCACACCGCTGCGAAGTAGGAAGAGATGCTAGTATTATCAGCTCTACTCTGGTAAGAAGGGGCCTGAGGGGTTTGGTACCTAGGCTGCAGTCCCAGGCCAGGAGATGCAGGGTTAAGACCCCAGAGCTTCTCCCTGGCTTTGGACCACTGTCCCAGCCCACTTTCCCTTAAGGGTCCTGAATACATACAAGAAAGTCGTGGCTTGGTGGTTCCATGTCATCTTCTTTCTGTTAGCCCTGTAACATTGGTAAAGGTGGAGCTGTTTGGGATAAAGCACTAGATGAGGGGCCCAGGGACCAGTATCTTCAAACATGGGGCCATTTCAGTGGAATCTGTCTCTATCCTCTCCCTTTGGTCTTTCTAGGAAAATCAGTGCTCTTTCCCCATATCCTGCTTACAGTAACTTCTTGAATCACAATTTAAAAGTTCCTGGTAGCCAAGTATGTATGTATAGGAAGGGCTTAATGGCAGCAGTCTGATGGTGGCAAGGGGATATATGCTATTTGCATAGCAAACACATTATTTTTACATGGATTGTTCATTTATTTGGGGGAACTTGCTGAGGGGCATTACTGGAAGGAAGAGGATACAGGAAGACTTGGTACTACCATGAACTCTTACATTATTTGACTTGCCTCATTTCCCCAGGTAGGTTGTTCTAAAGGACTTTTTGAGAACCTTATGTAAGGCTTATTTGTATCTGTCACGAGGTCTTACACAAGTGTTCTGTAAATATCCGAATGACTAAATGAATAAAACATTGAGGAAAGTCCTGGCATAGTTTAATAGTTTATCTTAAGGGCTAATTTAGAAGTGGATTGTACTCTAGATATGTTTATCCATTCAACAAATATTTGTTGAGCACCAACTATATGCTAGACACTGCTCTAGAGACTCAGAATTATGTCATGAACAAAACAGGTTCCTATTCTCTTAGAACTTGCTCTCAGTTTAGAAAACATAGATATAAACATTTGGAAGGAATTAATTGGTAAAGGTGTTTACTCTGATTACAGCTTGCTTGAGGAAATTGTCAGTATACTTTATATATTTACCTTAATTACCTGGAGTACATGTTATGAAGGAATGACAATAATGAATGTGTATCTAAATATACATATATGTGTTTACTAGTAAATTCAGTGGTTAGGACTTGATTCTGGAGAGCATGCAGCTTTTACTTTTTCAACTTTCTGCAGAGTTTTGTGGCAGAAAGACTAAAAAGGAATCATTGTATTCTTCTATAATCCCCAGGTTATTCATTAATCTTTTAGTGTGTAACAAATACACTCATGAAGTATGAATGAAGCACAATGTAATTGAGCTTTATTTCTCAATATATGAATGGGACAGTTGAAATTCTTTTGCATTCCTTTTCTTTTCAGGGCAATCCCACAATTAAATTTGGCTACTGTGTCATCAATTTTCTTAATCTTTTACTTTTAACAATTTTTCTCAAAATAAAAGGCCAATCAATAAAAAAGGAAGTGAAAATTATGTTCACAATTTTTCTGATTTGTTTATAACTCATATTCTTTTAGGAGATGGTATAACTGATTTTATCCAAAAATTTCACTGGATTGATTTAGGATTATCTGTTCAGCTTTGGTTCCTACTCTTGACAGCCTGTATAGCGGTTTAGGGCTAAGACGAGGACCAAATGACCTGATTCAATTCTTAGTCTGGCTTTATTTGGGGATTAAAGTGTGTACAGGTGTTTTTTTGAGTTAGCTCAAAAAAACTGAAGAAGTAATAATGCATTTGTAACCCAGATGAGCCAGATGGAAGGCGAGGGTGCCAAGGGGCTCCCCGCAGGTAGCAGGGCATTATTCCTGTAGATGTTGTCTGGGATGCCTTTTCTTATAGCTATACCTGGAAATTGCCATTCATCTGGGAAATGCTTCTTTTAAGTTTGCAAGGTTGCATATAATGAGCAAGTCATTACTCTGCTGGGAGTTCAAAATCCAAAGTTAAGAGACAATGGGAACAGATAAAATAAGATAAAAACTAGGGAAATCTCCCTGGTATCAACTCATATCCATAAGCAAAGGTGTAGAATAGACAGGTGAAAACAATGAAGTTTTTATAGGGCAAGAAAAAAGAAAGCAATTAGAAGAGCAAATGATTAGGTCCTCATAAACAGTGTCTTTGTGTACAGTGTCTTTTGTAGACTAGAGAGGCTCCCTTGAAAGCATTATTTTGGTAGAAGGAAACAGGAATGTCTAGAAATTATGGTAGTTTTATTTCTGGCCCTTGTTCTATCATGTTCTAGGAAACTCTAGTTTTATGATTAAGATCTTAGAAGTGTAGGTACACTATTTCAGTACTATTTTCTTATGTATTTGTATGTGATTTTGACAGGTGAAAATAAAACTGTAACCTAGATAATGGTTATAGTTCCATTGCAATAGTTGCCTTCCAGAAAAAAACAACTTCTCTGCCCCACATCCACCCCCACCCCCCCTACTTCTCTCTTCATAGTGCATCCTTCACCTTACCACCAGTCATTTTTCTGATTATTTTACTTTCTTCTTCAGAAACCTTTCTGTGGTTTCCTATTTTCTGCAGAACTAAGCCTGAACTCCTTGGTATAGTTTCTCAGTTGGCTGTGGTGTGTTTATGTGTGTGAGTGTGTATGTGTGTGTATGTGTGTAGTGTTATAATACTCTAAGGTTTTTGCCCCTATTCTCAAAAGATTTTAAGGTAAGACCAGGTCCTGATTCCTGAAATAACACTTAAATGCTCACACTGCTCAGCTCATACCATTTTCTTGGCCTCTAATGCTCTCTACCTTTTTGTCTAGAAGAATCTTACTTCTGCTTTAAGGCCTAGCTTAAATGTCACCTCTGCTGTGAAACCTCCCTGGTTCTACTCCAGGATGAGAATTAATAAAATGTTCCCTTCTTCATAGCATTTCTGCCATAATCTTCAGAAGAACATAACTGAATCTGGAGTTGCTACAATGTATCAACCCAGTTGATATACAAAGAAGGGAGAACATATGACCTATACTCATGCAGAAAGGGAATGACACAAGAGGTAGTTTGAATTCATAGGAAAGAGTTAAGAACACCAGAAGTGTCAAATATGTGGCTAAACACAAATATGATTACTGTTATAATACTAATCATGACTAGATAGGTATTTTAGTTAGTTTATTATGACTGTATCATTCACCAGACTGAGGGGGGAGATGCTGTTAGTTGATATATCTTTGCATCCCAAAACCGTGCCATATACATATTGGTTTTACAGTAAACATTTGATATACAGAGATATGTGTATTCAGGAAATGTTTTAGTGCCTGCATATGGTATGAACTTCAGTCCGTAAGAAAACAAATGAGGATCCCTGTTCTGAAGCAGCTCAAAGCGTAATATGCAAACAACTAATCATCTAGTCAGAAAAATAGATGTCATGGGAGAGGGATAAGCCAGGAGTTCAAGGAGTCCAGAAGGTGAAATTTACCAACTTATATATCCATCTACCTTCTTTTCAATCTATATAACAAAAGTAACCTTCAGTATGACTAAGTTTTAAGAACAGGCAGATCACTGATTAGATTTTAAAAGTAGGAACAAATCCTAACATTTTAACAGAGAGAAGATTTGGGGATATTTTATTTGTTGCAAAGTCTCCTGGACATGTAAGGTACCCATTATCAGTTTTTTTTTGTACCTTCAGCCCCCTTTGATTTTGTTTTAAAGCCTTATTTATTTATTTTAAGGAGAGAGCACAAGAAGGAGGAGCAGAAAGAAAGAAGGAGAGAGAGAATTTCAAGCAGGCTCGGCACTGAGTGCATGACCCTAAGATCATGACCTGAGCCAAAACCAAGAATCTGATGCTTAACTGTGCCTCCCAGGTGCTTCCCCTACACCCCATTTATAAGCTTTCCTTATAAAGGTTAATTTGACTTTGTGTACATCTAGTTTTTTTCTGCTCTTAATTTTCCCCCCACTAATTTTATATTTATGACAATGTACCTGAAAGTAGTCCCCATTCTCTTAAATGATTATCATATCCTTTTATATTTATGGTATGCCAAGGGTATACTCTTTTTGTTAAAGGTATTTAAGCCATTTTATATGTACAGGCATTTTATAAGGGACAAATAGCCATTGTGTACTTTTGAGTTTTATTTATTTATTTTTAAAGATTTATTTATTTCAGGGTGGGGGAGGGGCACAGAGATTGAGGATCCTGAAGCAGACTTCCTGCTGATCATGGAACCTGATGCAGAGTTCGATCCCAGGACCCCGAGATTATGACCTCAGCCCAAACCAAGAGTCAGCCGCTTAACCAACTGAGCCACCCAGGTGACCTTTGAGTTTTAACCTTGTACAACTACCAACAGCTTCTAATAGAGAGAGGAGTGATCTGGTCACAGAAACTCTCTTGCAGATAACAATGATAAGAGCAGAGTAAAATGATAATTAAAAATTAGAAACTAGTTATTTAACGATGCTGGAAAGTATCACAGTACAGACAAAAACTAGAAGGAAATTTACTCTCAAAAAACTGATTGGAATTGTGAATTTGTAACTTTCTGGCCCAATAGCCCTTTTTCTTGACGTTAACTTTCAATGGCATACTGCAGCCTTACTGACTAAAGGTAGCAGGGATCAGAGATAAGGCCTTGAAAAGCATGTGGACATTCAAAGAGGAATTTGTGGCAGCAACAGAACTATTGAAAGTATATATATGTACACATATAGGACACACCTGTCAGGGAGATTGCAGGAAGCCAGGTTAAAATGGTCCCTTAGAAATGAGAAATGAGAGACAATTAACTACCAGTAAAAATATGGAGGATCAGAATAGTACTTAGCTATCTTAATCTAATTGATATTTATAGAACACAATATAAGACGACTACAGTATACTTATAATTTTTCAAGTGCATATAGAATCTTCAACCAGATAGACTGTATACTGGGCCATCAAACAAATTTCAATAGGTTCCAAAAGATTGAAAACTTATGGAATATGCTTTCTGATGACAACGGAATCAAATTAAAAATCAACCACCATGAAACACCCAGGAAAGCCCGAAATACTTATGTACTAAATATCTTGCTGCTAAACATTCATGAGTCAAGAAATCAAAAAGAGAATTAGAGTAATTTTGAATTGAATGATAAAACACAACATATCAAAATTAGAAAATATAAAATATGTAGAGTGCAGCTATAGTAAGGATATTTATAGCTATAAATGTTTGTGTTACAAGACAAAAAAAGTCTAAATAATTGACCAAAGCTCACATCTTTGCACTTTAGTAAACTATAAAAGGAAGAAAAAAAATTAAATACAAAGAAATTAGCTAAAAAAAAAAAGACAAAGGAAAATCAGTGAAATCAAAGGCAGATTCTCTGAAAACCTGAGTAACATTGGTATACTTCTACCTAGACTAATTAAAAAGAGAGAATCTGGGATACCTGGGTGGCTCAGTGGTTGGGTGCCTACCTTTGGCTCAGGGTGTGATCTTGGGATCTGGGATCAGGTCCTGCATCAGGCTCCTTGCAGATAACCTGTTTCTCCCTCTGCCTGTGTCTCTGCCTCTCGCTCTCTTTGTCTCTCATGAATAAATAAATTAAATCTTAAAAAAAAAAAAGAATCTGTTAAAAAGCTACTAGAACTAAGAAATGAGCTGCAGGATACAAGAACAATGTATAAAATTAAGGGTATTTCTGTATATAAACAATAAACTACTGGAAATGAAATAAAAGTACAATTCTGTTTATAATATTATTCAAAACCATGAAATACCAAACTGTGCAAAAGACCTGTCAATGAAAAGTACAAAAACATTGCTGAAAGAAATTGAAGAACACTTAAATAAGTGTAGAAGTGCATTGTGTCCATGGATTGGAAGACTGAATTTAATCCTTAAATTGATCTATAGTTTTGGCACAGTCTCTGCAAAAGTTCCAACCAATAATAGCCAAAGCAGTTTTAAATAGAAGAGCAATATTGAAGGAGTTCTATTACCTGATTACTATAAAACCATGTAATCAAGACGTGGTGGTACTGGAGAAAGGATGATGTATGGATCAGTGGACTAGTAGCAAAATCCAGAAAAATTTTTATTGTACATTTAATTATCAATATATATAGTATCAATTTTCAACAAGAATGGTAAGGTAATTTAATGGGAAAAGACAAGTCTTTTCAAGAAATACTGCTGGAACAAGTGCAAATCTGCATGGAAAAAAGTTAGATCAGCCCCTACCTCATACTATACTAAAAAATTAACTCAAAACGAATCGCGGCCTTACACATCAAAGCTAAAGCTATAAAACTTTAAGAAGAAGAATGTAGAATATCTTTGTGACCTTGGGAAAGGCAAAGATTTCTTAGGACACAAAAAAATCATGATCATAAGAGAATATAATTCATTAAGAGACTATTATCAAAATAAAAACTTTTGCTCTTTGAAATATACTAAAAGATAAATTATAGAAAAGGAGAAATATTACAATATATATGTTTGACTAAGGACTTGTAGCTAGAATATATAAAGAATTCCTGGAAGTCAGTAATAGCAAGATGAATAATAAAAGTGGCAAAAAAATTGGAACAGGTACTTCACAAGTCAAAATAAACGAATGGTCAATAGGATATGAAAAGATGCTCAACGTGAGTGATTTGGGAAAGTGGAAGCATGTGGAGGTCTTCATTTGTGGAACTTACCCAGGCTCTACCTCCTATCTGTTCTCTGGAGCCCGGCCCTATCTTTCTGTTCTGTAGTTTTTGATATCTTGGATTTTTGATACTGTCCTTGCTTTGACTTCTGAATACTTCCTGGCTCAAAGCCCTGAGACTAGGACCTGTCAGGACCTGTTTCTTTGAACAGCTTAGAGTTTTGTATGTTTTTCCCGGACGAGAATAAATCCCTCAGGCAAAAATATGGAAACAAACTGGTACTTTCTGTTTTCATAAAGAATTTCAGTGCTAGGCTAATATACTTCTAATTCTCTTCTAATGCTGTATATACCATCATACGCTCACTTATGGCTCTGCCTGTGTTTTCTTTTCTCCCTTGACTTTTTTATAGAAGGATGCCAAATCTGGCCTTTTCTGAAGTTCTTTTCTTAAGAACTTTTCTTAAGTTTTTTAAATTTATTTTATTTTATTTTATTTTATTTTAAGGATTTTATTTATTCATGAGAGACACACAGAGAGAGGCAGAGACACAGGCAGAGGGAGAAGCAGGCTCCATGCAGGGAGCCCGATATGGGACTCGATCCCAGGATTCCACGATCACTCCCTGAGCCAAAGGCAAACAATCGCTGAGTCACTCAGGCATCCCTTTTTATTTTATTTTTTAAAAGATTCTATTTATTTTTTCATGAGAGACACAGAGAGAGACAGAGATATAGGCAGAGGGAGAAGCAGGCTCCCCACGGGGAGTCCAATGCAGGACTTGATCCCAGGACCCTGGGATCATGACCTGAGCCAGAGGCAGATGCTCAACCACTGAGCACTCAGACATCCCTAGTCATTTTTTCTTAACAAGTGTTTTATATATATATATATATATTTTTTTTTAAAGGTTTTATTTATTTATTCTTGAGAGAGAGAGAGAGAGAGAGAGAGAGGCAGAGACACAGGCAGAGGGAGAAGCAGGCTCCATGCAGGGAGCCCGACGTGGGACTCAATCCCAGGACTCCAGGATCACGCCCTGGGCTGAAGGCAGGTGCTAAACCGCTGAGCCACCCGGGCTGCCCACGAGTGTTCTATTTTATAAGATTTTATTATAAGTTTTCAGAATAGTGGGCTTTTAACCGAGCATGTTTTGAGTGTCTATTTACTCATGTGTGAGGCTAAAATGCTTCCATCAGAAAGGACTGCTGGGGCAGTTAATTAGCAAATACTTTGTGGTACCTTCTCTGCCAGGCACCAAGCTGGCACTGTTACAAATAGAAATAATTTAGCCTTCACGAAAACCCAATAATATAGGTGCCCATTTTACCACTGAGGAAACTGAGGCAGAGAGCAGTTAGGAAATGTGCCAAGGTCAGAAAGCTAATCAATAGTAGAGTTGGCATTTGAAGCCAGAGTGTGGCTCCACGTTCTCCCTAAGTTGCTAACCTGTGCTGTATTATACAGCAGTACAGCCGTGTTCATTCAGTGTTAGTGCTAAAGTGCAATAGGATAAGAAGTTGCTTTGCATTTTACTCAAAAATTAAATGTGTTTCTTGTGTATGCCCTTAATCTGCCAAATTAAATGTCTTTATGTTTTGGCTCCCATGGGGCACCTGGGTGGTTCAGTTGGTTAAGTGTCTACCTTCAGCTTAGGTCGTGATCTCAGGGTCCTGGGATCAAGTCCTGTGTCAGGCTCCCTGCTCAGCAAAGAGTCTGCTTCTTCCTCTCTCGCTGCCCTTCCCTCTGCTTGCACTCTCTCTCTTTCACTCTCTCTCAAATAAATAAAATCTTTTTTTTTTTTAAAAAAAGAAAGAAAATCTCTGCACTGAGCAGAGGAAAATCAAGTTGTGAGGAGATAGGATTGATGAGCAATCTTCTAAGGAGGGTCACTTCATAGCTTTGTTCTCTCCCACACAGCAGCTTCTCCACAGTATAACCCAAGGTTCTGCCTCTACAAAATTCCATTTCTTTACAGTGTCCATAGCAGATGCCAGACAATAGTCATAACTGTGAATATTAAGACTACAGATGCCTCTGGTCTACTGTGAACATATTTTGCCATGTTTATTTCTGCAGACCTAGCACCTGCTCTCAGAGAATAGATAGATCTTACTCATCTTTTCTTTGCTGTACTGGCTAGCATGGGGCTTTGCTGCAGTGGTTGGCAAACTTGTCCTGTAAAGGGCCAGATCGTAAATATTTTAGAGTTTGTGGGCCATATTAATGTCTGTTAAAGCTTCAGCTCTGCCTTTGTTGCTGGAAAGTAGCCATAGGCAACATGTGAGTGAGTGGGCATGGCAATGTTTCAGCAGAATTTTGCTTATGAAAGCAGGTAGCCGGCAAGATTTGGCTCCTGTGCCATCGTTTTCCAATCCCTGCCTTGGAGCAGAGGTTCAATAAATCATTTAGCAGTTGTAACAGTTAGAAGGATAAGGGGTAACAAAGAACCCCAATACCTCTGTGGCTTTATCCACCAAAGTTTATTTTCTGCTCATACTTTCTATCCAGTGGGAATTAGCAGGAACTCTCCGCTTATTTTAGACACTCAGGTCCGCAGGTTGATGGGGCCTTGCTTCATCAAGACTTGTGTTCCCATGTAGCAAAGGAAAGGGAAGATGTCAGATCATGAACTGTTCCTTAAAGCTTCTACCTGCAGGTAACATGTTTCATCGCCTGAAACAAGTCCTATGGCCATACCCAACTTCAAAAGAAATGGAGGTGCAATCCTATTATGAACCTAGAGGGAAGAGAAATAGACCATTTGTGAACAGCCCAAGAAATCTTTCCTGGAAGATAACAGATAAAATGTAAAACAGGGTGAAAACATATAAATGAAAGTCACTCAGACTGAAGCTGGGATGAGGTAGTTAGAACCCTGAGGCACTCAGGATGTGGGGGAGGGGAGCCCTCCTAGAGCTCCATAGACTATAGTTGGGAAGACTATTTTAAGGCTACCAGCCTCACAGTTGGGAGAGGTAGTTCTAGGTTTCAAAGGTGTGCACCCAAAGTGTATTGAGCTGAACTGATTTCACATTAGACATTGTCCTTTTTGGAGCAGTTAATGAACTTTGTTGAAGATTTTTTTTTAAGATTTATTTTAAAGAGAGAGGAAACATGCTCACATGTGAACAGGGGGAGGGGTGGAGGGACAGAATCAAGCAGAATTGCCACTGAGCATGGAACCCAAAGCAGGGCTTAATCTCATGACCCTGAGATCATAACCTGACCTGAAATCAAGAGTTGGAAGCTTAACTGACTGAGCCACCCAGGGGCCCTACTTTGTTGAACTTTTATATTAATTCTTACCCTTGGTGCTTTATCTTAAGAGACTTACCAAGGATGTTATGGGAAATACTATTACTATAAAAATATTGATATTATCTATGCTTTAATAGGTTAAATGATTTCTATGGTAAAATAATTATATTATTAAAAGAATTATAGAGATGGTGCACTTTTAAAATTATTTATTTATTTTTTTAAGATTTTATTTATTTATTCATGACAGACATAGAGAGAGAGGCAGAGACTCAGGCAGAGGGAGAAGCAGGTTCCATGCAGGGGGCCCGATGTGAGACTTTATCTCGGGACCCCGGGATCATGACCTGGGATCATGACTGATCATGAATAACAGTGGGATGAAGTTGCTCAACCGCTGAGCCACCCAGGTGTCCCTTTCCTCCATTTTTCCTCCATTTCTAAAAGAACCATTAGTATTTTATTTTTTATTGAAGTATAATTGACATACATTATATTTGTTTCAGATGTACAAGAGGATTTAACATCTGTATATATTGAAAAATGATCACTACAGTAAGTCCAAACAACATCCGTCACCATATGTAGTTAGAGTTTTTTTCTTGTGATGAGAACTTTTAAGATCTGTTCTCTCAGCAACTCTTAAATATGCAGGGCAGTATTATAAACTGTAGTCACCATGCTGTACATTACATGCCCATGACTTATTTTATTTTTTTATTTTTTATTTTTTCTTTCATGACTTATTTTATAACTATATAAAGTCCATATCTTTTAACTTCCTTAATGCATTTTATCCAACCCCCATGCCACCTCCAGCAACCACCCAGCAATCTGTCCTTTGTATCTATGAGTTTAACTTTGTAAAACAATTTTTAATGTATTATTTTACTTATTTTTAAAATTCCACTATAGTTAATATACAGTGTTATATTATTCACTTCAGGTGTACAATATAGTGATGCAATAATTCTATACATTACTCAGCACTCATCAATATAAGTGTACTCTTAATCTCCTTTACCTACTTCCCCCATCCTCCCACTGACTTTCCTTCTGATATCCATCAGTTTATTCTTTATAGTTAAAGGTTTGTTTTTTGGTTTGTCTTTTTTGTTCTTTGCTCATTTGTTTCTTAATTCCATACATGAGTGAAATCATATGGTATTTGTTTCTCTTACTGACTTATTTCACTTAGCATTATATTCTAGATCCATCTATGTCTTTGCAAATGGCAAGATTTCATTGAAAATTTTGTTATATGGCATTTGTTAGATATCTTAACCCCAATTAATAGTCAGTAGAGTTGTCCAGTGATGACTAAAACTGTCAAAGACAGTCTAAAAAATAATCAGTAGATGGCAGTATGACTTTGTACTTGAAGTGAAGCTCCGCAGAAGCCCTGTATTGCAGCTGCAATTTAGCATTATTAAGGCAAAAAGATTTCTCTGTATTTCATTTGGAAAACTTCATTTTTAATCGACTGAATGGCTTTTAAGTGAGTTATAAGCAAACAATTCCTTCCTTGCTTATAACCTGCATTATATGATTTCAGCTCTTCAGTATTAGTTTTGCCTATCAGATAGCAATCATCCCGAGGTCAGGAATAATGTGCTGTAATTTTTATCTATTCTTTCCACAATGTTCAGCACAGAGCTCAGCATATAATTGCTCAATTTCTTTTTTTTTTTAATTGCTCAATTTCTTTATCAGGAATGTTTTAGTTCAAAAATGATTAAAATATTTTGCTGTTATTATACGTTCTATTCAAAATACAGTCCTAAAAAGTCCTATATTGTCTTTGAAGACACATGCATACATGCAGCACACACAAATATACCTTAGTGACCATGCTGCATAATCTAATTTTATATTGGAAACTTTAATATGTGAGTCATCTGTGTTCTGCTTCTATCCTCTCTTCTGCTTTTAGCTGAACTTAAGAGAAGTGCTGCTTTGCCAGCCGTTGTGCACATTTCTCACCTACCATTGACTGTGTTGTCTGCTTCAGTTTGGTTGCCCTCGTCCCGCCACCAGTACTGCTGGTGCTCAGGTTACTCGGGATCTCCATGTTGCTAAAGCCAAGGGACACGTCCTTGCTCTCAGCAGCTTCCCACCCTGACCTCCCTGGACTTACAAGGTACTAGTTTCCCCTTTTTTTTTTTTTTTTCCCAGCAGGAACTGCTTAGTATTCATTAAATTTCACCCTAGGCCAAGCCATGAGGCCTTTGCACCTGCATCACCCAGGCAGTTCTTAACTGGTTTTCTTTTGTCCAGAGTCATTGCCACCAATCCCTTCTCCACCTTTCTCCAGAAAGAGCTTTCCAAAAGCAATCCCACTTCTCTTAGTGAGAACGTGCCCTAAGCTCTTCATCTCTCTGAAGGTTAAGTCTTCAATTCTTATCACTGCACTTTCTACTCCAGCTAGGCCTACTACATTTTCGACATGATCTTGAGCCATTCTCCTTCACTTACTGCAATCCAGCCACAGGAATTTCCCATTTCTACCTGCATGCAGACGTCTGCTCAAGAGTGCAGGTGGCTCTCTCTGCCTGGTTCTCTTTCTCAGGGTCCCCAGCCCAGCGTAATTTCATTGTCTCTTACCCAGGAAATTCCTCCCTGTCCCCGAAGACTCTATTGGGTCTTCTTCCTGTGAAAAGTTCTCATTTCATGTTGCATTTATTTCAGAGCCTTTATGACAACTCTGTAAATGAAATTTTATGTAATAACGTGTTCTCTCCTAGACTGTAAGCTGTTATTACCGGGTACTTTGTTGTATTCCGATTCATAACAAAATTCCCAGAACAGGCCAGGCTGGTATAAACACAATAAACAGCATTTAATAAATACCTTGGGAACCTCTGAAACATTCCATACTCAATTTCTAAAACTTAGCTTTTCACTGTTATAGATTATATATCAGTTTATTAGATCAGTAACTTTGGTAAGAAAATTGTTACTAGAAATTTGTTGAAAATTATTCACATTAAACTGAACTTTTAAGAACACCAAGTGTACTTTTAAGAAGTGACTTTACTAGTTTGACCTGTTTTGGGATTAAATCTCTTTCTCCCTCTCTTTTTATAGAACACGTACCAGATTTTTCTCTTGTGTTGTGTGTGTGCGTGTGTGTGGCAATTGTCTGTAACTGTGGATAATATAAATAGGGTGATAAAAGAGGATTTCAAATCCTGGGCATCAAAAAAAAAAAAAAAAAAAAACAACCTTTATTAGGTAAAGTGTATTTTTGTTTTGTTTTATTTAAGATATGTAAGAATTATATTTATCCTAGCCCCCCACTTCCAGATGTATTCTAAAATTAAATGAAGAGCATTTATTTGTATAAAAGCCCCATCATTTTTAAAGTAAATAAAATTTTAGTCCTAATCAACCTTGTAGGCCACAATTACTTCTAAAAATACACCTGAGTTTTTGTCTAAATTTGAACACCAAGGAGGAACAGCAATGACTCATCATCATTATTTTTTTTTTAAGTAAAACCAGCAGTAATTCAGGTCTCAATCTGAAAGAATTTTTTTTTTTTGTCTAAATTAAGTTCCTTGTAGAGCTTCTCTTATTGATTTTAAAATTGTTGGAATAAATAGGTATTGAATACCTCCCTGCTACACAACTCACAATTACACATTTTTATAAGATGCATAATCTATTCCATGATCTCATCTAGGAGAAGAGGGAGAGGATGGGTAGAAAGGATCTATGTGCCTGTAGGAGAATTACCAAGAAGTGTGTAAACGAATCTTATAAACTAAGCTGCAATGTTTCAGATCCCTGTTCTGATGAATTGACTCATAAATTAATTTGCTACATTTTTTTTCCAGTAGAGAAATGTGGTAGTTTTAAAGATAATTATTCCTTCATTTGGTTCAGAGTAATTTCGAACCTTCTGGTTTTTATTTAGTGGCATATGTATTTACTTAGAAATCTGTATAACACAGGGCAAAAATCTTTGTGGCTCCATAATGGAAATTTTTTAAAAAATCTTGTTTTGTGCTCTATGAAAGCTTTTTAACAAATGAGTAGAAATATATTTTATTTTTTTGAAGACTTTTTTTTTTTTTTTTTAGAGAGAGAGAGAGAGAATCTCAAGCAGGCTCCATGCCAAGGAGAGAGCTGACACAGGGCTTGATCTCATGATCCTGAGATCATAACCTGACTTGAAATCAAGAGTCATACGTTTAAATGATTTAGCCACCCAGGCACCCCAGAGGCTGAAATAACATTGAGAAGAATCTACCTTGTATGTTTATTGATTTTGGTAGATACCATGTCGTTATGTTAAATGCCATATTATAAGTCCTAGAGGTAGTTTGTTTTCTCTGGGACCTTCTTTCAAGAGAATGGCCATGCCAGATAATCCCATGCCAGCATGATGGGCATGAACAAAACCAAGAAAAGTGATCTTTTAACTCACCACTCTTCTCTCAAAAGAAAAATATAAGCAAACCAGGAATTAGTTGAAGTAACTCTTTTACATTATTTTGTACAACGGTTCTTTTGGTTTCCTCTGATAGAAACTACACTCAAATCACCTTAAGTAAAAAATGGAAAAGAATTGGCTTTATAACTAAAAGGTCCAGGTGGGTATGGGTCTAGGCACAGCTGCAGACAGGGGCTCAAATAATATTACTGTCACACTTGCTTCTGTCTCTTTGATACTCAGCACGACTTTCTTCTTGATAGGCTCTTGTCCTCAGAAGGTATTCTCCATAAAGGGCAAAGATGCTCATTTTGGTCCAGGCTCATGGGACCCTCAGATAGCGAAAAGTATCTTCCAGCATACATACACATTCCTGAACAAGGAGCCTGATGAACGCTGTTGGCTTATTTTCCATTTGTGGATTCATCACCAGGTCTATGGGGATGGGGTTATACTGTTTATCTGGCAGAGTTGCAGGCCTTCATATTGAGAGCTCTACTGTGTAAGAAGGATTAGATCCCAAAGGAAACCAGATCAAGGAAGGATTGAGAGACAAAAGCAGGATGGAGCCAGGATACCATTTTTGTTAACCCTTAGTACGTGCTTGTTTTTTTGTTTTTTTAGTATGTGCTTGTTGAAGAAGATTCTGGAAATACAGAAACGTCTAAGAAAGAAGGAAAACATCTGGCCTCTAAGCTCACATTTTAGAGAAAAATATTATGCATGTGTGTTAATTATGTAGTTGAATTTTCTATGTTTCTGTTCAATTCTGTCAAGTTTTGCCATCATGTATTTCAAAGCTCTGTTATTGGATACATAGTCATTGTGGACTGCTGTATCTCTTCAATGCACTAACTCCTTATTACTTTATAATAAGGTCTGTCTTTACCCATGATAATATTCCTTGTTCTGAAGTCTACTTACAGTTATGAATATAGCACCTCCAGCTTTTTTTTTCCCTCCCTTGGTTAGCGTTTCTATGATACATCTTTCTTTTACTTTTAAAAGTAAAACTACTTTTAACCTGTGCCCATAAGTTTCAAGTGGATCTCTCACAAACAGCATATACTTGAGTCTTCTATTTTTGTCCAACTTGTAATCCCTGCTTTTTAACTGGAATGTTACATGACCTATGTTATATATATATATAATGATATGATTTGGTTTGCTTTTATTATTTTGCTATGTGTTTGTTATTTGACACATACATTCTTTTTCTTTCTTTTGTTCCTTTTTTTGGGAGAATAATTGAGTATTTTTTAAGATTTGATTTTATCTCATTTAATAGCTTATAAGAAATACCTCTTTAGGGGGATCCCTGGGTGGCTCAGCAGTTTGGTGCCTGCCTTTGGCCTAGGGCGCGATCCTGGAGTCCCAGGATCGAGTTCTGCATCAGGCTCCCAGTATGGAGCCTGCTTCTCCCTCTGCCTGTGCCTCTGCCTCTCTCTTTCTCTCTGTGTCTATCATAAATAAATAAATAAATAAATAAATAAATAAATAAATAAATAAGTAAATAAGTAAATAAGTAAATAAATAAATCTTTAAAAAAAAAGAAATACCTCTTTATTTTGTTTTACCTTATTTTATTAATTTAGTGATTATAATATGCATGTTTATTATATCATAGTAAGTCTTCAAATATAATATATTACCAGTGTAAAAAACTTGTAACAGTCTACTTCTGTATATTTCTTCCAGTTTTTTGTGCTATTATCATACATTTTAATTTTACATATGTTATAAACTCTATACTTTTATTATTTTTATTAAATGGTCACTTTTATTTTTAACAGTCACAGATGAAAATATTTTAGAAACAACCCCCCCACACACACACACATACACACACACATTTACCATTGTGGGTGTACTTCATTCCTTTGGTTAGATTCAAATTTCCATTTTTTTTTTAAATTAAAAAGATTTTATTTATTTGAGAGAAAGTGAGCCAAGCAAGCAAGAGCACAGCAGTGAGGAGAGGGAGAAGCAGGCTTCCTGCTGAGCATCCCAGGACCCTGAAATTGTGACTTGAGCCAAAGGCAGCTGCTTAGCTGTCTGAGCCACCCAGGCCCCACACACCCCCACCCCCAAATTTTCATATTTTAGAGAAGATTCAGTGTGATAAATTCTCAGCTGTACTTTTTTGGGAGGATGGGTCTAAAAACATCTTTATTTGACCTTCAAATTTGAAAGATTTAAAAATTTTTTTTGGATATAGAGTTTTGATGGCAGTTCTCTTCTGTCATAACTTTGAAGCCAGCACTGTACTGTCTTCTGTTTGCTTAGTTTCTGAGAAGCCTACTGTCATTCATATTCTTGTGGCTCTGAACTTAGTATGTTTTTTTAACCTCAAGTTGCTTTTAGAATTTTCTCTTTATTGATTTATCACTCTTTATCGGCAATTTGACTATGATGTATCTTTGTGGGGTTTTTGTCTTTATTCTATTTGATAGTCCTTGAACTTTTTTTTTTTTTTGAAGATTTTATCTAATTATTCATAAGAGACACACAGAGAGAGAGAGAGAGGCAGAGGAAGAAGCAGACTCCCTGCAGGGAGCCTGATGTGGGACTCGATCCCAGGACCCCAGGATCATGACCTGAGCCAAAGGCAGATGCTCAACCACTGAACCACCCAGGTGCCCCTTGAACTTCTAAAATCTCTAGGGTTATAGTTTTCAACAAATTTGGGAAATCTTCAACCATTATTTCTTCAATAATTCTGTACTTTTCATCTTTTCCCTAAGACTCCAGTTATACACATGAGAGACTACTTACTACAGTTGTACCAGCTACTGATGTTCTATTCACTTTGTCAATCTTTTTTCTCTCTGTGCCTTTTTGGATGGCTTCCAGGTTCACTGATCTTTGCTGTTAATCTTATGTCATATATTTTTGACTCTAGAAACCATCCAGCCTATTTTCATCTGTATACATTCCCTCTGGCCTTTATATATTTTTCCATTTCTCTCTTTACTATGGTTACATTTTTCCTTATGTCATTGAGCATATGAATATTTGCACAATAGCTTTGTTAACATTTTTGTCTGCTAATTCCATCAGATCTGTCATATCTGGCGCTGTTTCTATTGATTGATTTTTTCCTCCCCTGGTAGTGGGTCATATTTTTCTGCTTTTTTGCATGCCTGGTGATTTTTGATTAGATACTGGACATCAAGATTTTCTCATTATCAAGTGCTGGATTTTGTTGTATTCCTTTAATTTTTGTTGTGTCATGTAGTTAAGTAACTTAGAAATCAGTGTAACTCTTTGAGGCTGTTGGTTAGCTTTGTTTGGATGGGTCCAGAGTTAACCTTTATTCTTGGGCTAAGCCCCACTTACCAAGGCAGAAACCCCCTGGGGAACTTACTCAGTGCCCCATAGATTACAAGTTGTTTCCACTCTGGCTGGTAGAATCATGAACTATTCCCAGGCCTACATACATACTAGGAATCTTGTACCCTGTTTGTTCATTCCTCCATTTCATGGAGTCCCACCCTGTGACTGTATAGATCTGTACTTGTTAATGATGCATTGAACCTTGCTGCATATCTACAGAAGCTTCTGTGCAGCTCCTTTCTCTCTTGTACTCAGCCTCAAAAATTCTAGCTGTGGGGGTTTCCTGGGTGGCGCAGTGGTTTAGCGCCTGCCTTTGGCCCAGGGCGCGATCCTGGTGACCCGAGATCGAATCCCAAGTCGGGCTCCCGGTGCATGGAGCCTGCTTCTCCCTCTGCCTGTGTCTCTTCCTCTCTCTCTCTCTCATTGTGTGCCTATCATAAATAAATAAAAATTAAAAAAAAAATTCTAGCTGTGTGTTTCCTCCACTTAGTAAGTCTTCTGTGATGTGTTTGCATTTTCTCTTTCTGTGCTGTGGCTTAAAACTGTTCCCAGGGAGTGAGTTGGCGCCATTATAGGGCTGAACTCCCTTTTCCTTCTTCACTCAGATATCATATTTCAGCACTGCTTATTTTTTGATATCTGAAAAACATTGCTTCATGTGTTTTGTCCACATAACAGCAGAAAGGAAATTACTATAGCAGTTAATCTTTTAAGAGTGGAAGTAGGAATAGCAAAATATTATATAATTGCATTCATGTTATAAATGCATATTTTATTTAATATTATGTCATAAAATTTTCCCCATGTGATTATAAAGTCCTGTCATACCATCCTGAGGATGATCCATAATTTATTTAACTCTCCCTATTTTATGATATTACACTTGTTTCTAGTTTTCCATTATTTGAAGGTGCTATCCTAAACATCCTTAGCTACATTGAAGGCTCTCTTAAACATCCTCGGATATGAATCTTTATTTTTTTACATTCATTTTGTCTTTGTGATACATTTCTTGAAGTGGAACTATTGGGTTGAAGGATTTGAGAGTATTAACACCCTACAAATGTATCACTAAATATTTTCTGGAAAGATTGTGCCAATTTCCCATTGGCATTGTATGAGAGTTTTCATTTTGCTATACCCTTAACAGCACTGCTTATTTTATTCTTTGTATGAACACATATTGAATGCATTACAGTGTGAGGTCCGTTGCCAGGAAGAATCAAGTGCAGTCTCTTTCCCTAGAGTGCTCATAGGCGAGTGAGAGAAACAGTAAACTAATCACCACCATGTGATGAATTTTGGAAGGAGTGATCAACTTTTGCCTAGGGAAACCCCACAAAGGTGAAGTTTTCATTAAATATTTGAGGATAGGCAGTTTGTAACAAGGTTGCATTGAGGGAAAAAAAACATAAGAAGGGTTGATAAGACATTTAAGGTGACTAAAGTATGGGTTTGGAGTGAGAAAGTAGAAGGAAATAATGAAGGATTTAGAGGTGGAAAGCTGATAGTGAAGGGCTTTGTATGGTTCTGAGTAAGTGAAACACGCACCCAATCTCCTACATTTCATGGATGTACTGAAACCTTACATGTTGTAAAATTCAATTTCTTACCATTGGCTTTGTTTTTCCTACACAACTTTTCTTAGAATGGTTTCTAAAGTCTTTTCATAACCATGAGTCCTATTTCACCTGAGGATTAACACCCAGCATCTAAATACCACAGCAACCTTCTGTTGTTTGTTTCTTAAGTGAACAGGTTAAGGCCTTGTCTGTTCTTGTAAATTCAATGGGTTTGATTCTTTCTTGTCTTATAAACAGCATACATTGCTCTCTGTGCAGACACAGCCTTGCTCGGAGCAGTCTTCTTTGAGCTGAACATATGATCTGTTCTTTATCCTGGGTGAGTATCCTCTCTGGAGCTGGCTTTTACTAATTTAGGCTCCCTCAGGGTGAAGGTCTCATCTTGGCTTTTTGCCGCATTAGAACAAAGGCAACCACAAGTATACACTCCTATAAAACCAAGATACTTGAAGCAAAGTTCAGCCATCACACAAAAATGAAGAAGTGGGAAAATGTTAAGAAGAGAATTGATCAGGGACTTCAGAGACAGACCTAGTTTCCAGTTGGCTGAGTGACTGAATTGAATGATCTTGGTCAAGTCACTTAGCTCTTTGGTCTCTGCTTCGTGATTAATGAAATGACTTTTACATTCTCTACTAGTTCTAAACTTTGAGTGTATAAGCAGGGATTAAAAAAAAAAAGTTTAAAAGGATAACCTATCATTGTACTCAGATACATTGTGGATATAGAAATTAGATTTTTGTTTTATATTAAAGGCAACATTTAGCCATATTCTGTTTCCCAATTACCAAAGGCCTTTAATAAATACATTTTTTTTTTTTAAGAGAAGGAGGTGGGTAGGGGCAGAGGGAGAGGGAGAGAGAATCCTAAGCAGGCTCCACCCAGCTCAGTGTGGTGCCCAATGCAGGGCTCGCTCTCACAACACTGAGATCATGACCTGAGCCAAAATCAAGAGTCAGATGCTTAACCCACTGAGCCATGCAGGCACCCCCAGAATTCTAATTTTTTAATGAATTATCTTCTAACCGTGATGTGTCAGTTTCATATCTGAGGGATATCTAACCAACATATTGGGTTACTCTTCATTTATCTTTGATGCATAGCAGATATTTACACTTGAGATGTTTCACTAGGACTATAGTTAAAATAAAGTGCTTAAATGAGTATTCAGTTCTTTTTTAAGAGACTTCAAATTACCAGAGTTAAACTCAGAATAGCTGTCCTGGTTGTGGGCATCTATGGCTTCTTTCCATTTCCACTTCTGCCATAATTCTGAGGTTTTGCTTGTCTTGCATCGTGAGATGAGAGAGAAGGTTCTTTGAGGTTGTGTATTATAATTTTTGTTTAAAGTACTCTTAATCTGATACTTTAGTTATTTTGGTCTTGAATAGGCTTTTTGTGTACTATTTTGGGCATAAACTGTAACATTTTTTTTTAATGACTAGAAACCTTTTTTCAGTTCTAAATAACAGACTTGTGCTTGAGTTTGGGGCAAATTCTCCTTCATAACATGGAGACTGCTTGTACAGAGAGCATATCTGAACATCCTACAAATGATTTGGAGCCACTGGCAATGAAATTGGTAATAAACTGATGTGGTATTCAGAAGTTATTGAGGCGGTTTAGGTCTACCAGTCCTTATGAGGAGTGGCCCTAAATTGTTATTCTTCTAGCTGTTTCATCTAATTGTGCAGATTTTTGTCTTAGGTATGTTTGCTGCCTTCATATTTTTATGGACTGCTTCCGATATAATTTGCGCTGGGACTCCAGTTATTGAAGTTTTATTTAAATTACAGGGAAAGGGATGCCTGGTGGCTCAGCGGTTTAACACCTTCCTTTGGCCCAGGGCATGATCCTGGAGTCCCGGGATTGAGTCCCACATCGGGCTCCTTACATGGAGCCTGCTTCTCCCTCTGCCTGTGTCTCTGCCTCTCTCTGTTGTCTCTTGAATAAATAAATAAAATCTTTTAAAAAATAAATTACAGGGAAATCAGAGGTAGAATCTGAGGAAGTCTCAGAAAGACCACCCTCTATAGATAGGTGAACAGAATTTAGGTGTAACCACCATTTTGAGTGATGAGAAGTATTTCTACTGAGTCTATCTCTGGAGGCATGGAGTAGAGTGGAGTGTTGGGGAAACTAAAATATGCCCACTGCACTATGAACCCTGGGTTACTAAGGTTTTAGAAATGCCTGAGCTGTCGAAATGATAACAAAACTGTTTAATATTCGAATAATCAGATTCCTTACTAGATGATTTATCTACTCAGGGTGCAAATCATAAATTAAAGTTGGTTTGTGGGAGAATTTGGGAATACTTGACAGTCTTAGTCTATTTCCCTCTACTTGTTGAATTATCCTGTGCCTTCAGAAATTTCAACCCAACCAAACAAAACCCAAACAGAAATAGCAGGCAAAAAAAAAACAAAAACAAAAACAAAAAAAACAAAAAACAAACAAACAAAAAAACCCTCCAAAGTAATTTCAAAGATTCTATATTATTCTGAAGCAGTAAGGCTTATTATAGGTTATTATGCAGAATAAGTGAATAAATTGCAGCCCACCACTCCCCATTCAAGTAGTTACAATTGAACTCAATGCAGATTATATGATCATTGAGATAGATAACTCTTATTTAGATACAGTCACTAGAGTTTGTTCAAGTTCCATGAGACTCCTATTCTATTTCTTTGCTCATGCTATGTTAAGTTATGTTCTTTGTATTTGACCCCAAGACAGGAAACATTTGCAAAATTTGTTAGGTAAAAACAGCCAATGTTTAGTGGAAAGCATGGGCATTTCAATTAAAGAGTAAGTGAACATTTAAAAATTAGAAAAAGCTAGAGAGAATCAGAACTGAATGCTTTGGTGGTAGAGACTTTTAGGACATTGGTCTCCTAATGATGCTTTTACCCTGTTGTACATTTGTAAATCTCACCTAGTGTTACCCAGAATATCAAAGAGCTAGAGCATCATCACCCATCCCCACCCCAGCTCAAGTCCTTTCTCTTTGTTCCATTTCATTGGATTGGCAATTTAATTTAAAGCAAGGTCATGACCATGTTTTGGATTATATCTGAATTTATACTTTTTTCTAGATTTGCTTAAATGTGTATGTCTATTGCATAAATTTATGCACTTTCAAATTCTCTAGTCACTACTGTTTTCTTTGAATTAGTAAGTGTTTTTTAATTGTGATTAAAGTGATTCATTGGGGATCCCTGGGTGGCTAGGCGATTTAGCACCTGTCTTCGGTCCAGGGCATGATCCTGGAGTCCCGGGATCGGGTCCCACATTGGGCTCCCTGGATGGGGCCTGCTTCTCTCTCTGCCTGTGTCTTTGCCTCTCTCTCTCTCTCTCTCTCTCTGTCTCTCATAAATAAATAAATAAAATATTTAAAAAAATAAAGTGATTCATTGTTTGCTTAAAAAAAACCCGACAACTCCAGCAATCTGTTTTTAAAAATAAATTATTCCTAGCCATAGGATGGCACTTACAAATCACCTTGAAGGAGTCTCTATGACTTAATTTTTTTTTTTTTTGGTCTGGGTAGTATATTTTCAGTTCATATTTAAATGTGCAGTTATTGCATGAAATAAATATCTTAAGCTGACTAGCATCACTAATCATGCTAATGATCATGATTTTTTTTTTTTTAAAGAGGGAGTGGTGGGGGAAAGGCAGAGGGAGAGGGGGAGGGATAAATCTCAAGCAGACTCCGTGCTGAGTGCAGAGCTTGACATGGGGGCTCCATCTCACAACCCTGAGATCGTGACTGGAGCTGAAATCAAGAGTTGGACTTGAGTGAGCCAACCACGTGCCTTCCCCCCTCTCCTTTTTTGTTTTTTGGCTAATGATTATTTTTAAAGGATATTGTGATGACTATACTGTATTACATACTACTAAAACTGGATTTCATCTATGTAGAAACTCCATTTGGTTTTTTGTTTTTATTAAACTCTATGTGAATAATATGAAACTTTTAAACATGATTTTATTTGAATTTATTAAATTTGGGCTTAGTATAGAATCTATATATACTACTCTGTCTGGAAATAATAGAGATGATAACCCCAAAGTAAACTATTAAAAATTCCCAAAGCTTTACTTTTTTAAAATAAAAATTGACTATCATGCAACATTAGGTAGTTTTGAACTAAAATACATACTTAAACTTTATGCTTTTCTAAGACTTTTATTTTTTCCTGTTTATAGTCAAGATTTTTAAAAAGCAATTATTTTGAACTCTGTGGAATTGTGATGTAGAATTTTAAATACTATACATAAGTATGACAAATAAATAAGAAAGGATTAAAAACATAATGGAAGGGTCAATGTCCTGCTGGTGTAGGAACAATTTTGCTTTCATATAAATGAATATGAGGCGTATGAATTACAAAGCAATATAAACCCAAGTTTAAATGGCGGTTGAGGGGATATCTGGGTGGCTCAATCAGGTAAGTCTCTTGACTTCCACTCCGTTCATGATCTCAGAGTTGTGAGATCAAACCCTGTGTGGGGCTCTGCACTGGGCGTGGAGCCTGCTTAAGATTTTCTCTTTCCCTCTACCTCGGTGCCCTCCCAGCCTGCTCTTTCTCAAAAAAAAAAAAAAAAAAAAAAAAAAAAAAAAAAAAAGAAAAGAAGGAAAAGAAAAGAAAAAAGAAAAAAAGGTGGTTAAAAAAGAAAGCTTACCTTATTTTAACTGAATGTCTAATTTGTAGATACAGGGTTTAAAGGTGACAGGTGGTGATAGGGAGCTGTTTGTGGGGAAGATCTGCATCAGAAGCGGTTGGCTCTACCTAGCTCTTTTAGGATGTGTTCCATCTTTATGTCTGAAATTAGACTGATGGCCAAGACTAAACTCTGAAGCTTAATAATAGGCATGGGGATGTTATCCTTTTATTCATTCAGTTTTGAAATGTGAATTTTAGATTTCTCCAGCTTTACCAAAACTAATTAAATATGCAAAGATAAACAAATTAGTCTTATAGTTACCAGAATATTAATAGGATTTATTGCTAGAGGATGGGATTAGAAGTAATTGTTAATTTCTCTAAACTTTTCCTTATTTTCTAAAATTTCTGCAATGAATCTGTATTTTGTCATAGAAAGGTAGTTACTTCAAAATGTATATATTTAGGTATATATTCATCCTTGTGTTCTTTCATTATCACATAGGTATTATTTGTCTAATCTAAAATTTAGTTTAACAATTTTGATAAAAATTTATACAATTTTTGTGTATAATTTTGATGCATGTTTTGAAAGAAGAGCTTGTGTTTGGATTTTTATAAGTTTTGTAATAACAGGCACCAATTAATCAAATATAATTATTTTTAAGATTTTATTTTTAAGTAATCTCTATACCCAATGCAGGGCTTGAACCCACAACCCTGAGATCAAAACTCATATGCTCCACTGACTGAGCCAGCCAGGGGCCCCCAAATTATTAAGTATTTTTCAGGAAATTTGTGACTATGACCTGGGAAAACATTTAATAGTGAAATCAGTACAAAATAGAGCCCTGAATCTTGTCCATCTCTTCTTGTCACCCCAAACCTGTTCATTGCTTCACATTCCCTGTAGTAGATGACTGTATTATCAGCCACCCAGTTGTTTGTGTCAGGAACTTGGGAGTCCCATCCTATCTCCTATACCTATCGCTATTAGAAAATCTGAAATATCTCAGGGATATCTGTTTCTTGCTGTCACCAAAGTAGAAGTCACATCATTATCTCTAAACTGGACAGTGTTGCAGTCTCCTTTCTGGTCCCCCTGTCCAGTCCACTCTCCACACAGTCATAAAACATGTGCCTCTCTTGGTAAAACCCATCGTACTAGTCATTGCATTTATATTCTTACCAAGGCCTTACTTCAGTCCTGCCTCCCTTTTGGTTTTCCTATCTTTATCATTTATTCTGTTCCCATTCTCTGCTATTCAATCCCACTGACATCTGTGCTATTTTGTCAACACATTAAAGGCTTTGCTACATAAAGGTCTGTCTGTCTGTCTCTCTCTCTTTTTCTCTGAATAAACTCTGCCCCTAACATGGAGCTTGAACTCATGAGCTTGAGATCAAGAGTTGCAGGCCCTACCCACTGAGTCAGCCAGGCTCCCCTGCTATTTGAGGTCTTAGAATGGCGGTCCCCTCTACTTGGCTGTCCCTGTCTCCCCATGGCTGGCTCCTCGCAAGGCTCATTTCATAGTCCCTTCCTTCAGGAGGACTGACTATGTACATCCTGAGCTAACTAGCCCATTTCTTCTCACAAATCCTTTCTGTTCACTTTACTCTGCCGATTTCCTCTGTGCCACATTCTTTCATCACCTTTGTTTGCATATTTATTTTTTGACACTATCTGCTAGAACATAATATGCTAGAACATATCTACCTTGTTCTTTGCTGTAACACCAACAACTGGCAGTGTATTAAGTGCTCAATAAATGATTGTACATCGGAATGGTTCATAACGGGCATGGAGTTTTATGTTGATCTTTAGCATTAACTTCAATATTTTAAAATAAAAATATAAAGAGGAACATTTTAATGCTTTTTTTTAAAGCCAAGACAATTAATTTAATGTTTTCCCTGCGTGCTTATGTATGTCTAGCACATTTTGCAGCAAACTGGTAATGAGGAAGAGGCAGGTATCATGCCCTTTGACAGATAAGAAACTGACACTCAGATTAAATGGCGTGTGCACGTTCACTGGCTGGTAAATGACAGAATAGGAATCATAGAGGCTTTAGTGGCCTTTAAATATAACATCTTTTTGTGAAAGAGAACCTAAGCTTTTAGAGGTTAAGTGATCAAAGTTACGCAGCTGGAACTCTTGAAAAGAAGAGGAACCAGGAAAAGAATGAGATTTAAACAGAGTGCTCCTGAGTCGTTTCTACTGGTCACTTTGCATGATAGCATGTAAGTCTTCTGCAACTGGGAAAATATATCCATTTTTATTAAAAATTAGGGTTCTCTATTTTAAAATATGAGGAACATATTTTCACACTTAATAGTATATTGATGTGAATTCCTCAAGTCCCATATTAGTGTTTTTTTTTCAGAAAATACTTGAAATATACCTTTTAATTTTCCAGCTAATATGTCTTTAAACTGTATTATTGTTTGTTAAACATACAAAAGCATCTATGACATTTGTAATAGATGTTACATGAGCTTTTTGGTTTCCAGACATCACCTCTTTAACTCTCTGTTGCTATGGGTTTTCATTAGTATTCCATGGAGCCTGGGTTGCCATAGAAAATGTGTAGTTGTAGAGGAGTTGTCATGGCAACAGTCCGCCATTATGTGTCTTTCAATATCAGCTAGCTGGAGATGATAGTGAATCTGAATATTTGTTTTAGGAGTCCAATATTGAAAGATAAGACAAACAATATTTTAATATCCTGGTTATCTCCCACAGATACTTTAAATATGATGCTTGTTATTCAAATAAATTAAATAGAAATGAAAGCTGCTGTAAAAGCTAATTTTTAGCAGCCATTTAGGTTCATCTCTGGAGACACTAAAAATTCAAATTGCCATAAATGTTTGGCATGCATATAAACTCCCATGGAATAAAGCTCCTTGTCAAATAAGCATAAGTTTTTGTTTTAACCAGCTTGGCTTCTTTCCGACCTTGGATAATAGCAGCTCAGGTACCTGTGAGAAGACAAGGAGGAGGAAGAGTAGTTTTTGTCTTTGAAATGCAACTCAGAAATAAAGAAAGGAAATCACCCAGTGACTCATGGCTCAAAATGGCTTTTCAAAAGAAAAAAAATCAGAGAAACTATTTTCAGTAAAATGGCAAATCCTTTGGTTGAAGAGAAGTTTTAAACATACTATTCGAAAACATTTTGATATATCTAACCCTGTAGCAATCATTTTGAAATTCCTAACCTATTTGTTAGGCATATTATGTCAGTTACCTACAAATAACCTTTGTTATTTTTATCTTGATAGAGTGACACACCATTATTTTGTCACAAGGGCAAGTAGAAAAAATGTTATAACAGTTCAGCAAATTAGATCTATGTGTATTAGGGATTTTAAAAAGATGTGTGAACTTTAGGTTTTACAATTTTAGTTTTATGATCTGGCTTCATTTTTTTTTTTTTTTTTTTTTTTTTTAGTTGCTCCTGTGCTCTGAGCACTTGTGTTCCCTCCAAAGTCATGTGTTGACACCTAATGTCCAATATAATGGCATTAGAAGGTTAGACCTTTGGGAGGTGATTGGGTCTCTTAAAAGAATGGGATTAGTGTCATTGGTGTCCTTCTACTTGTGAGGACACAGTTAGAAGACAGCCATCTTTGAATCAGGAATTGGGTCTTCACTAGACACCAAATTTGCTAGCACCATGATCTTGACTTTCCAGCCTGCACAACTGTAGGAGATAAATGTTGGCTGTTTATAAGCCACCCAGTTTGCATGAACTAAGACATTTACCAAGCCTTTCTCTAAAGTTGTGGAAGACATGATGTTAGTACTCCTTGCTTTGTTTTATTGAAGCCACGTAGTGCTAGAGCTCTCCAACAGTCTTCTAAAGCTGTTTCTTTTGGGACATATGAAGATAGCCTTTTCTCCAGGCTCAGCACAGAATCATATGGTCATAACTGAGTAATTGAGAGCATTGGTGAGTACATGAACTGCTTCTGGATAGCCATGAGGAGTGAGTACTGCTTCTGGGTGACCATGGGGCATCCAAGAGAAAAATATAAAACCAAACTGTGTTTTTACATAGAGGCAGTGTGTAGAGTTGGCTAGAAGATATTTTAAAAATTGATCTCTAATCCATGATGTTAATGTATCAAGTAACTGTCTTGCAAGGAGTAGCTTCAAGAAAATTGAGAGTAAAATACTCTGAATTGCCAAGCTACAGAGTTCTCAAACAATGATGCTTACCTACAAATGGGATTTGATATAGTCCTTCTGGTTTAACAGATAAGGGAATTAGTAACTTAATGGGTAATATCAATCTAGGATGGGAGTATTGAGTTTAGGATAAGAATAACATTAAAAACTTGGCATTTAGTGAATTTAGGGTTTATTGTTGATGAGGCATTCATAATGTTTTGTATATATTCATTTTCTCTGGCATAGGGTATCTCAGAGCAGTGCTGTAGTTAAAAGCAGAGAATGCTTCTCTGCCTCAAACATGGCTATTTGAGGCAGAAAAACAATGCTGTAGTTAAAAGCACAGACTTTGGAGTCAGGCTTCCTGTCTATGATTCCTGGTTTGATCATTTACTAGGTTCTGTGATATTGGACAACTTAACCTCTTGGGATCTCCTTTCCCTCATTGTATAATGGGGATAATAAGAGTCACTATGTTCTAGGTTGTTATGATGATTAAAGGGATTTATGTTTGTTATGTTTGTTAAGTGCTTGGGATAGGAACACAGAAAGTGCGATTTAGATGTGTTAATTAAAGTGGAAAGAAGTAGGAAGGTTGGGGTTCAGAGTTACCCAGCTGATGACGGTTGACCAGAGGGTCAGTTCCAGATGGAATCAAAGATTAATTCATGTTGAAGAAGTCAGATAAACAGTATCATAAATAGTGCACTTGTTTCAGTTTTTTCAGATTTAAAATTACATGCAGGACATTGGCATAACATCGGTAGCCTTTTACACTGTTTACCAAGGTTCCATTTGCTAGCAAGTCCACTCAAATGCAATAAGGATTTATTAACCTTGATCTTTATGCTCCTCAGTCCCTGTACAGAAGCTTTCGGCGCAGAAGTTACAATTTCTTTTTTTTTAATGGCAGAAGATAATGAGGTCAGATAGAATTTGTCATGATATATTATCTTCCCTTACCTGCCTTTTTCTTTCTCTTTGATGGATTTTGACTCAATACTTAACAGAAAAACTAAACAGGAGACAAATATAGTTCTTACCAGAGGTTGCAGTTTGAGCCGAAGGCGGCGCTAAACCGCTGAGCCACCTGGGCTGCCCAGGTTAAATTCCTTTTATTGTAATGGATTGAGGTTGTCTATTTAAATCAGATATCAGAGTTAATCCACAGCCCTGATTCAAACTCAGTTGTTTCTGGTCTGGTGATCCTGGACTGAATGAACTATTTACTATTTCTCACTCACTGCTTTCATGCTTTTCTGCCTTTAGGCCTTTGCCTTTGCACCTAAATTTGGTAAATCTCAAGGCAAGGCTCTGATCTCCTCTGTGTTGTCTTTTCTGGATTTATAACTCCCCCCAGCCCATCTCATTCAATCCCCATCCAATCCCCACTTCTAACCCTATGTGGGCTTGGAAAGCTATCCTGCCATCATCTCGGTCTCTTGCTAGCCGGGCCTCAGTGTGACTGTACACCAGTGTTTGCAGTCAGTACCCTGCTGTAACTTCAAACAGGTGCATGACCCCCAAACCTCTGTACCTTTAACCAGGCCCACTTCTACCATGCAATCCTGTTCCTGCTGTCTTTTAGAACCCGTGGCTCCTCTTACTTTTGAAATTCTGTCTGGCAGCTAACTCTGGGAAATGAACAAGGGGTGGTGGAAAGGGAGGCGGGCGGAGGGTTGGGGTGACTGGGTGACGGGCACTGAGGGGGACACTTGAGGGATGAGCACTGGGTGTTATGCTATATGTTGGCAAATCGAACTCCAACAAATAATATACGAAAAGAAAGAAAGAAAGAAAGAAAGAAAGAAAGAAAGAAAGAAAGAAAGAAAGAAAGAAAGAAAAGGAAAGAAAGAAAGACAAAGAAAGAAAGAAAGAAAGAAAGAAAGAAAGAAAGAAAGCAAGAAAGAAGAAAGAAAGAAATTCCGTCTGGGTCCCAGCCTCTCCCTGGCACCAAGACTCAGTGTTTCGGAAGTTCTGTGAATTCAGTATAATTAACAAGAGGCATGCCCAATGCTTTATTGAAGGTAGGGGATTATAACTAAATGGCTGGGAGTAGAATTTATAAGGCCCTTGAACTTGGATAGAAAAAAATACTTCATTTCAGTAATCTCTAGGCCAAAATTTAGCTTTTCATTTAATTATGAATTTAGGTCAGAAATCACAGTAGTGCTACTAATACCTGTGATTCTGTTATCAATAGTAATTATGAATATTTTTATATTATATTACAGTTGTTGAGATATCTTGAAATACCATTTATACTCTTATCTACTTCAAAATTAGTTATTAGATCAGATACTAGATCATACAATTTAATGCTTTAATAAAAAAGCACTAATTTTATCATAAAATTGTTTTAAAATATTTTGATATTTTTATCAAATAAAAAGTGAGTGGGGGGATGAGTGAAATAGATGAACAGAATTAAGAATATACTTATCGTGATGTGCACTGAGTAATACATAGAATTGTTGGGTCATTGCGTACCTGAAACTGGTACAACATTGTATGCTAATTATACTTGATTTTTAAAAAAGAGCTGTTACTAAAAATAACATAAGTTCTATCAGGAGAAGTTCTATGTGTATCCTGATTGCTGTTGTACCTCCACATCAGGTTCAGTATTGAATAAGCTCAGTAAAAAAAAAATTGTTAAAAGTCTTTTTGATAACTGATTTGCTGGGTTTGGGTTTTTTTGCATTTCTATTTTATTTTATGCTTTACAAGTACTATTTTGAAAAGGGCTTTAGAGGCTTCACCATTTTGCCAAAGGGGTCCATGGTCTATAAGATTAACCATTTGTGTTCAGAACCCCTGTTTTCATGTTTGTATGATATCAAATATCATATAAAATTTGATAGCCATAATAAGATTTGAATGGTACTGCTTACTTTTTTGCTTATTTTAAAGTGTGAAAACATGGCTTTTATTTAAGAACTTTTAACACTCAAAAATTTTTAACACTGACTGAAATGTTAGTGGTTAAACCTTCGGGCGCTCTCTCCGGCAGCACCTGGGAGTGAAGTACCAGGTCAGAGCCACCCAGCCTGTTTTCTTGTGGATTATATTTTTCCTTGAGCATTTAAAAATATTTATATATGCCCCAGGTATTATTTTAGCCAGTACTTTATCTCAGTGTTTAGAACAAAAATGCTGTAATTTGACAAGAACCCCGGATTCTTTTCAATATTTATTTATTTATTTATTTATTTATTTATTTATTTATTTATAAAGAATTTATTTATTCATTCATGAGAGTCAAACACACAGAGACAGAGATGGAGGCAGAGGGAGAAGCAGGCTTCTTTACATCGTGAGCCCGATGTGGGACTCGATCTCAGGCTTCCAGGATCACGACCTGAGCCAAAGGCCGATGCTCAACCACTGAGCCACCCAGGTGCCCCTTCGATTATTTTAATATAGAGAGATAAAGATTAGGAAAAAGTTTAATCTTTGCACGTTTGCATTGCCTTCTAGTGTGATTGCAGATAACACGGACCTGAGCAAGCTTGCCAGCAATTTATCAACCAGGATTAGACTGAAGATATTAATAAACTGGAAAAATGGAGCTAGGAGGTGAGGGGGAGGATGAGCCAGGTATTATCAGACCTCGTTGAGCATGTTCCTTCGTGCCTCCTTCCAAGTCAATTAGGTACTTGGGAAAAGAACTGATTTTGACAATCTGTAGCCACGTAGCAAAATGTTCTCAAACTCTCTGGGTCATTTAAAGATTGTAATTAGTTAGACGTCTTACTTTTGACCTCCATTGTCTTGGAGAATCGTATACTTTCTAAATAAAGAAATTAGCTAGAGAAAATGATTTAGTTATGCTCTATTTACTGTCTTAAATTCAGTTATCTTATTATGTCATAACTAACCACCCCAAAGCCTACTGGCTGAATGAAACTGTGTTTTTACCTCTCATGGCCCTGAGGGGTCCTCTTAAGGGCCAGAATCACCCTGTGCACAGCATCGTTTATGGTGTGTTCTGTTGGCAAGGAAAGATTCCCAGGGGTAAAGGAACAGACCCACTGGTCAATGGGGACATTGGCATGTGTGCTCAGGGAAGGAGAGAGCTGGAGGTACCCAAACTCCTCATTTCCCCTGCTGTACCCTGCTTTCCTCCTCAAACCAGCTCTTGCTTCTCATTTCTCAATTTGTATTTCTTAATAAGTTAATTAATTCCTTTCTCCCAGGCTAACTCTCTTTAGTTTCTTATATGTAATCACATCTGTATTTATTTTTTTCTCTGTAGAGCTGTAGCATCAGTGCCTTTTCAATTCTACCGCTGTTTCTTAGGCTTTCCTAAATTCCCCCTGCACTGTCACAGAGGGTTTTCTTATCGGTTGTTTTTGATTTGGATGTCTCAAGACAACCTTCATTTCTGAGGCACAACTGCAAGTATGGGTTCCCAAGGTCACCCTCAGGTTTGATAAGCCATTTGAGAGACTCCCAGGACCCTGAAAGCTGTTGCATGCACAGTTGTAATTGTTACTGTGATGGGATGCAGATTCAAATCAGCCGAGGGAAGACATGCTCAGCCCAGGGCCTGGGAGAATTCCAGGGGCTGGGCTCTGCTGTCCTCCCCCAGCCCCATCATGGGGCCACAGGTACTTCTCCCAGGAGCAGTGTGCGAGAACACACACAGCACTGCCAGCCAGAGAACTCACTGAGTGTTGGTGTCTGGAGTTTGCGCTGAGACTCAGTCATAAACTTGATTGGTCACACAGACGTTGCTGACTGCTTCTGGGCTTTACCATTGTCTCCAGTCTCTCCCTAGATGGAGCAGATAGTGCATGACCACAAGTATCCACCACAGATGGCATCATTCGTATAGCATGTGTTGATCCCAATGTCAACAAAGACACTTAGGGGGCAGACTGTTCCAAGGGTTTCAAGGCCAGTTCCCAGGATCAAGGGCAAAGGCTAGACCGCTTTCTCTTTTTTTAAAGATTTATTTATTTATTTGTGATAGAGAGAGAGAGAGAGGCAGACACACAGGCAGAGGGAGAAGCAGGCTCCATGCCGGGAGCCCAACGTGGGTCTCGATCCCGGGACTCCAGGATTGCACCCTGGGCCAAAGGCAGGCGCTAAACCGCTGAGCCACCCAGGAATCCCCTAGACCACTTTCTAAGTAAGGTTAACCCTTTACTGCAGAGCTCCTTTTTCTCTTTCCCTCTCCGTTCCACCTAACATTCGCTTGCCAGGTAAATCTAATGAACAGTCTTAGCCATGTCATTTTCTTCTCCACAGCCTCTGTGTTTTATTTGTTCCTATGTTCAGAGTTTACAGGTCATCTTGATTATAAATACTCTTTTTTTTTCAGTCCCATAAACCAGTAAAATATCAAAGTGGTCCCAGATTATATAATCACCCCACGTTTTCCTAACTGGTCTTTACCCCTGCTGTCTTCTCAACCTGCAGTGCCCTTGCCCATTCAAAATCTTTGTGGTCTCATTCGTGTGCCCCACTATCATAAAGCCTTAATTGCTTAAAATAGATTTATTTGATTCCTCTTTGGATCTCTTTCCTTGTATATCTCCATGACACTTGCTATGATCTGCCTTGCATTGAAGTTATTTTTGTACCTGTCTTATTCTCTTTATTAGATAGGAAGCTCCTTCAGAGTAAGGATTGTGCCTCTTCATGTTCCCTGTAGAGGCCAAGTTAATGCCTGAAAACCTGGAAGGTACAGAATATGTGCAGAATTTAGTTGTGCAGAATTTAATTCCTGTCTTTTGGAGAAGATCCAACAAACATTTAATGTCATAAGAACAAACTCCTTAAAATGGCGGCTTCTCCACTTGCTTAGGTGCCAAATGAATGTTATAGATAATATGCCCCCTGGGGTCCATCTTGGATGGCTGGTTAGGGAGCTCCTTTTGAGGATTTAGTTGTGTTTTTAAAGAGCTGAATTCACATGAGTACATAAACACTAACACTGAGTTCTGTGGTCGGTGTGCAGCACTTGGCACTATGGATAAATCAGTGATTTGGGGAATCTAACCTAAAGTATCTGATTGGGTCTTTTTCCCAGGGTGAAGAATAACTATATAGGATTCATTTAACTTCTCTTTTCCATCTTTAACCCTCTCTTTTCCCTTGACATCCCTTATACTGAGAGAGCTCTTTTAATAGATTCATTCTTATAATGAATATATATAATGATTCAGAGTACACTCCATAAACATGTACTTATTAGATACTATGTCAGGTGTTGCAGATATAGTGGTGAACAATACAGGAATACTCCTTGTTCTCATTTTCTCCCTCAGAAGGGACTTAAAAAACTAACTTTCAACTCACTAATTTCCCTAACAGGTCTGTGAAACAGAAGACCTAAATGGTATCTGTCTGCAGTAGCTAAAATTAATTGAGCACTTACTATGTGCTAAGTACTCTCTCTGTATATTACCCCAATTCTTACAATGTTTGGGTAGCAACCTAATTATTGTTACATTATAGATGAGGAAGCTGAGGCTATGTTTCAGGCTTGCCTCCTTTAGAACTTGCACTTTTTACCACTGTTTAATGGATTACTATTAGTAGGATAGGCATTGCCACCTTTAGCTGCAGTTCACTGTGATCTTGCATTGTTATTCTAGCCCAGTGATCAAACATAGCTCTTGTCTGTGTTAAAAATCTCACTTTGAATGAATACCATTTACATTGATATGGATGGAACTGGAATCCACTAGAGAAAGATAATTATCATATTGTTTCACTCATATGTGGAATATAAGAAACAGTGAAAAGAACTATAAGGGAGGGGGGAAATGAGTGGTGAAAAATTAGAGAGGAACACAAACCATGAGAGATTCCTAACTCTGGGAAACAAAGGGTTGCAGAAGGGGAGGTGGTAGGGGGATGGGGTAACTGGGTGATGGGCATTAAGGAGGGCACATGATGAGAGATGAGCACTGAGTGTTACACTATATGTTGGCAAATTGAATTTAAATAAAATTTTTAAAAATCTCACTTTGAATTGTTACTATATGATCAGCTGAGTGAATGGATCAAATTCATTAACTCCATAGCAGTAATACTTATCTTTGCTCCTTACAGAGTCATATATTGCTTGAATATCATTGTGGAAAAAGAAGGAATAGATGATACTAAAAAATATTTTTTAAATTGCTACAGGTTGCTAAGGATAATTGTGCCACTTGGAATTTTCCAGTAGTTTAGGATAAACACATTAGTTGGTCTAAGTTCAACAAGTGAATTAAGATTTTTCTAGCAAGTTGGTTGACATTAGGCTTCTCAAACCTTCCCTGAATCACACGACTCCCAGGAAGGTCTGGAATGCTGGTTTGTCAGTGGTAAATTGTTGCACTGTTCTCTAATGCAAGAGTCTGATGAATGATGAGCACTTAAGTTTATTTATTCAAGTTTATTTGAAATAATGTATTTGGAGACCTATACTTATTTCTTGCAGGAAATGTCTGATTCGGGACAAAACAATCTAGAATTTTAATTATCTTAATGAGTAAGGGAAATAGTATTATTTAAAAGAAATGTCTTACTCTTCTAACCCCTCTCCCCTAAAGGTCTTTAAAGTACTACAATCCAGTAGGCACTTCTTTTGAATATATTGGCAGGTGCATTTGTGAATGTAAGTGAACACACTGCATTGTGTTGCCTTGCATAGTTGAAGTGGAGAAATATTTGCTCAAATTGCTTTTTTTCTAAATCAAGCTGTATTATTACAGTAGACTAGATGGAGGGAAGTTTGATAGAATGGCTAAGTGTTGGGCTCTGAAGACAGAATTGGGTTTGAATGTTATCTTTGCTACTTTATAAGCTGTAGAACATTGGGTAATTTAATCTGAGTGTCAGATTCTTCATCAGGAAAATGAGAGTGATAATAAATCCTCCTACCTCATGTTTAGTGGATTAAATGTGTTTTATGTTTGGGTGTATGTATTAGATGCCCTCTAGCTCTAAAAGGTTAATGACTGTTTTATTTATATTTATTGGAGAAAGTATCCATTTTCTTTCTTTGTACTCATTTTTAAAAATCATCACTTTAAGACAATAAGTGATCTGGGTGATTAGCATTGTTGCTAAATACAAAAGGGCTACTGCCAGGAGGAACTAAATACAACAACACAGTGGTCTCTGAACAGGCTTGTTTTCAAGATGTTGAACTTAATTCTAGCAGTCCACATACATGAGTTTTGAATTCAAATTGAATTCTTGGCATCAAATGAAAATCTTTTGGAAACTACAAGTTACTGAAATTCTGTGGATTATAGAGCCACACAATCTGGGGTCAAATGTAAGCTCTGTTATTTACTTACTTAATTTCTTACTTTGTCTCTTACTCAGTTTCCTTAGTAAAATGAAGATAGTAAAAGCACCTATCTCACAGGTGAGGGCAAAATGAGATGATACTTGTAAAGCGTTTAGAACCATACCTGGCACATAGTAAGAATTATGTAAGGATTAGCTCTTATTATTTTGTATTAATGGTACTAGCATAGCAAAACTTGATTTGCACACAACCATAATGATGGGTGTGCATTTTATTTTTTTATTTATTTGTTTATTTTTGTTTGTTTATTTTTTTTTAAGTAGTCTCCACACCAGTATGGAGCCCAATATGTGGCTTGAACTTACCACCCTGAGATCAAGACCTGAGCTGAGATCAAAACTCAGACATTTATCTGAGTCATCCCAGTATCCCTGGATATGTAGTTTAAATGATGGATGGACTAATTATTGCAGATACTGACTAATTGGTTGTATACATAAGAAATATGTTAGACATGGAAAAGTCAGAAATTCAAGATCTCCTTGGAAAAAGAGTCATTATTTTTTTAAAAAACTATGTATAAGATTATATATAGTTATTGTAAATAATTTTTTTAGCATTTGTAGCAATGTAATAACCTCCAATCCTGCCTTTATAAACTCAGATATGATTTGATGTATATTTTCCTGGTTATTGAGTCAAGGAACAAATAAAAGTTGTGTAGGACAGTCTCAAAGTGTTTACCATGAACTTCAGAATAGTCTGTCGGAGAACGGTTGCTGGGAAATGAATCATGATGGCCTCTGTGGCCTTAATAGAAATGATAAAAGTTAGTAACCAATGGTTCTAGAGACTGTAGGAGTCAGTTTCAGGAAGAAGGGGAATTTTGGATTTGACAACAGAAGTCCTGGGTTTGAGTCTTGTTGCTGCCACTTATGAAAATATAACTCGGGGTAATTCACTTGTTTCTTTGCTCATTAGGTTCCTCTTTTACAAAACAAGAATGATAATCTCTACCCTGATGTTCTCACAGGATTGTTTTGTAGGCTCAGTAATAGACTGGGTAAAATTTCTGGACATGTATATGATCGTGCTATTTTTGTTAATGTCAAGACAAGACAATGTCAAGAACTAAATGTTTTTATTTCTGTATGGAACTGTGGATACATGCCTTGGGCTATGTGAAGAGAAAAGCAGAAGGGATATTTTCTATTTATTCTCTATTCTACAAATTTAGATCTATTACATTTAAACCATTATTAATTTAATTTAATTTAATTTAATTTAATTTAATGTAAGTTATTCTAATTTTATCACTTTTCCTCACAGTGTATGATTTTGACCTGGTTGGTAGAATGAGAACAGAGGGGAGAAGCTTGGGTTGGGGGCTGGATTAAAGGTGAGCAGAGGTTCTTGTGAAGCATACAGGTCATGAGTTCAAGCCCTGCAATTGGCTCCATGCTGAATGTGGAGCCTACTTAAAATAATAAGAGTTAATCCTTATACAATTGTTACTATGTGCCAAAAGGTGTGGATAGGTTTTGTTAAGCCTTTGTTTGGCAGATGAGGCCTTAGCAAGATTCTCAGACCTCTTGTGGGGTGGTAATAGGGAAAGATGATCAGTATGTTTCCAAGTACAGAGAGGTTTCCAAGTACAGAGAGCATCTGGGATTCCTGTTAGGAAAAGGAGAAATATGGCCCATGAAGGAGCTCTCATAGAAGAGGGTAGAACTACTGCAGAGATAGAGTGTGGTCTGGATCATTGCCTTCTAGGAAAAACTAAGGTCAACTTTGAGATTTTTTGAAACTGCAACTTTCTCCTTATCTTCACTTTAAAATTTCCTGTCAATTTTCCAGCAATTGCCAAAGTTAAACTATCCTAGAGCAGAAAGACATATATTTATTTGGCATCAGGCCAATGGAAGACTTGCCTTTCTGAAATGCCATGGGTCAGAGGGAGGGAAAACTTCAGAGTCTGGCTGAAAAGAAAAGCAGGTGAGTCGAATCTCCTTTCTATTTGGCATTTGCTCTGACAGGCTCATTCAGCCCTCATGGATATAAGGAAGAGGAAGAGGTCAGGAGGTACCACTTAAACCTTCTACTCCGGCTCTGTCCTTTTGCCCTGCTTTCTATCACCACCACCATCTGATCTGCTAACTCCCAATCTTCTTTCTTCAAGAGTTTCTATTTTACTTCAAAGTCCTGCCCTTTTCTACCCTCAGTGACTGAAAGCAATGGAAGTTCTTTGTTCTCTCCACATAGGGCATAACTGGGGAGGAGTCACAACCATGTCTCTGGTATCTCCTACTAAATTCTCTTTCTCAGACAAACACTGATGAATATTGAAGTATTTCTACAGTAATAATTGATGATGTACATTTCTTCAGATCAGCTGAGAAATTAGCTATTCTTTCTTTCTTACTTTGCTTTTGTAAGAAGATGTTTTATAAGATCTAAATGAATTTTTATGGCTAAACTTGGAACAAAACAAATGATTGGGGTGTGCCTTGGTGGCTCAGTTGGTTAAGCGTCTGCCTTCAGCCCAGGTCATGATCCCAGGGTCCTGGGATTGAGTCCCACATTGGGCTCTCTGCCCTGTGGGGAGCCTGCTTCTCCCTCTCTGTATGTCCCTCCCCCCAGCTACTGCTCTCTCTCTCTTTCACATAAATAAAATCTTAAAAAAAAACCCACAAAAAACAAATGGCTGAAGACTGACTATATTATAGAGTGGTAGCATTGTTGCAATGGAAAAGGAAAATGTAACCAGACAACTCGGGCATGCATTCAGGCCCCATGTACTGGCTATATGACTTTGGGTAGCTCATGTTACCTCTTTAAAATTCCTTTTCCTCAATGGGATGGAAATAAAAATAATGTCAAAGAACAGTATTATCAAGATTTCAGTATTATAAAGACTACCTCATTTAAACCTATAGCCAACATCAAACTCAATGTCGAGACTCTAGAATATTTAATATTTTAAGCAGTTAAAGGCAAGGATATCTATGTTCATCATTACTTTTATTTTTTAAAAAAGATTTTATTTATTTATTCATGAGAGACACAGAGAGAGAGGCAGAGACATAGGCAGAGGAGGCTCCCCCTGGGGAGCCTGGCATGGGACTTGATCCCAGGGCCCAAGGACCAAGACCTGAGCCAAAGGCAGATGTTCAGCCACTGAGCCACCCAGATGCCCCTGTTCACCATTACTTTTAAACATCATTTTGGAAGTTCTGGCCTATGTAATAGCATGTGCCAAAAAGCAAGTAAGAGAGAGATGAGTTTGGAAAGAAAAGACCATTCTAAGAATAACTGAAATGAAAAGTGAATTGGGCCTATGTAAAAACAAACAGGTGGGAACAATCAAGGCGATTTTGATAAAGTAGTTAGAGATACTTTTCCTACCAAGTATTATGTGTACTATCAAATTTATCCTGTGAGCACAAGAGCTGACAGATGGTAAGAGGAAGACAAATAGCCCTGAATCTGGTGTCCAGCCGCTGATTTGCTGAGCATATGTGCTATGGTAGGCACTGAACTAAGTACTTCCTGTAAATTATCTAGTTTGATTCTTACCACAAAACTGTAACATGGGTGTTATGATGCCTGTTTTATGAATAAGGAAACTAAGGTTTAGAGAAATTAAAAAACAAAACAAAACAAAACTTACCTGAGTGCCAAAGCTGACACTAGGGCAAAGATTGTACCTCAAAGCAATTGCTCTCAAAGTGAATTTTACACAGATGATGAATGAGTGATTTTACCAATGATGTTGGAGGCAAAGCTGAGGTAGGGGATTGTCAGAAATAACATTAAGTACTTACTTCACACCATACCTAAGAAATTCTACACAGGTCGATAAAAAGGGCCAAGGGTAAAAGTTGGTAGCAGCAGTTGGAGGGCAAGTAAAAGAAATAGAAATAGCTATTTAATTGCAGCTGGACTAGGGAAGAACTTTCTAAGTATACGAACCATGGAAGAAACCACAGAAGAAATGATTGATAAGTTTGCATAAAATTTAAGCTTCTGTGCATCCAGAACCAAACCTGAATGCAAATAAGATGAAGGCAACTGAAAATATACAACTAAGATACACAAATGATTAATATCTTTATTGTACAAAGAGCTCTTACAAATCAATAAAAACCCACAGATTTCCTAAGTAAAAACGGTCAAAGGCAATAAATAGGAGAATTACCATAAATTTTTAAAATTGCTCAGAAGTACTGACAAGAAAAAAATAACTAAAAGTAGACACCACTTTCACTGTGAAGTAAAAGAGTATTTAATGAAATTGTTAAGATACATTTGTGAGAGATTTGAGAAATAGGAACTGAGATGCACTGCTAATTGTCTTTTTGGTGGGCAACCTAAGGCGCATCTCAGAAATACTGTAGGTTTGGTTTCAGGTCGCCACAATAAAGTGAATATTGCCATAAAACAAATTTATGAATTTTTTGCTTTCCCAGGGCGTATAAAAGTTAAGTGTACCCTATACTGTAGTCTGTTAGGTGCAGCACAGTAGCATTATCTTTAAAAAATATACATAGTTTGGGATCCCTGGGTGGCGCAGTGGTTTGGCGCCTGCCTTTGGCCCAGGACGCAATCCTGGAGACCCGGGATCGAATCCCACGTGGGGCTCCCGGTGCATGGAGCCTGCTTCTCCCTCTGACTGTATCTCTGCCTCTCTCTCTCTCTGTGATTATCATTAAAAAAAAATAAAAAATAAAAAAAATATACATAGTTTAATTGAAAATTACTTTATTGCTAAAAAATGCTAACCATCACCTGAGCTCTCAGTGAGTCATGAACATTTTTGCTTTTGGAGGGCCCTGCCTCATTGTTGTAGCTGCTGATCGGGATGGTGGTAGCTGAAGGTTGAGGTGGGTGTGGTGATTTCTTAAAATAAGACAACAATGAAGTTTGCTGCATCGATTGACTCTTCCTTTCATGAACGATTTCTCTGTAGCAGTGATGCTGTTTGATAGCATTTTACCCATAGTAGACCTTCTTTCAGAATTGGGGTCAGTCCTCTCAGATGCTGCCCCTGCTATATCAATTAGATTCATGTGATATTCTAAGTCCTGTGTTGTCATTTCATCCATCTTCATAGCATCTCCAGGAGTAGGCTCTATCTCAAGAAACCACTTTTCTTTGCTCATCCATAAGAGGCAACTCCTCATCTATTCAAGTTTTGTCACAAGGTTGCAGCCATGCAGTCCCATCTCCAGGCTCCACTTCTAATTCTAATTCTCTTGCTATTTCCACCACACCTGCAGTTACTTCCTCAGAAGTAGGAAGAAGAAGAAGCTTTGAACCCTTCAGAGTCATCCATGAGAGTTGGAATCTACTTCTGCCAAACTCCTGTGGATGTTTACTTAGCTTTTGATCTCTTCCCATGGATTATGAATACTCTGAATGGCATTGGGAGTGGTGAATGCTTTCCAGAAGGTTTTGCACTGATTTTGCCCAGAACCATCAGAGGAATCCCTATCTGTGACAGCTATAGCCTTAAAAAATATATATTTCTTAAATAATAAGACTTGAAAATCAGAATTACTGGGGTTGTTCAGTTGGTCAAATATCTAACTTTGGCTCAGGTCATGATCTCAGGGTCCTGGGATCAAGTTCCTCATTGGGTTCCCTGCTCAGTGGGGAGCCTGCTTGTCCCTTTGCACTCCCTCCGCCATGCCCCCTTCTCCCTGCTCATGCTTGCATGTACTCTCTCTCTTTCAAATAAATAAAATCTTAAAAAAGAAAATCAGAATCACTCCTTGATCCATGGACTGCAGAGTGGATGTTGTATTAGTGGGGCTTGAAAACAACATTAATCTCATTATACACCGCCATCTGAGCTCTTGGGTGACCAGGTACATTGTCAATGAGCAGTAATATTTGGAAGGAATCTTTTTTTCAGAGCAGTAGATCTCGGCAATGGGCTTAAACTATTCAGTAAATCATGTTGTAAACAAATATGCTGTCATCTAGGCTTTGTTGTTCCACTAAAAGAGCACAGGCAGGGAAGATTTAGCATAATTCTTCAGGGTCCTGGGATTTTCAGAATGGCCTGAGCACTGGTTTCAACTTAAAGTCACCAGATGTGTCTAGAGAGTCAGCCTGTTCTCGGAAGCTTTGAAGCCAAGTGTTGCCTTCTGTGTAGCTATGGATGTCCTAAATGGCATCTTCTTCCTCTAGAAGGCTGTTTGTCTACAACAAAAACCTGTTGTTTAGTGTAAACACCTCATGAATTATCTTATCAAGATCTGGAGAACTTGCTGTGGCTTCCATGTCAGCACCTGCTGCTTCCCCCTGTATTTTGATGTTGTAGAAAAGACTTCTTCTTCTTCTTCTTCTTCTTCTTCTTCTTCTTCTTCTTCTTCTTCTTCTTCTTCTTTCTTCTTCTTTCTTCTTTCCTCTTTCCTCTTTCCTCTTTCTTCTTTCTTCTTTCTTCTTTCTTTTATATTTTATTTATTTATTCATGAGAGACACTGAGAGGGAGGCAGAGACATAGGCAGAGGGAGGAGAAGCAGGCTCCATGCAGGTAGCCCAATGTGGGACTTGATCCTGAGCCAAAGGGAGACGCTCAACCACTGAAACACCCAGGCGTCCCCATAGAGACGACTTCTTTGTTTTAACCTCATGGGCCAATCTCTGCTAGTTTCAGACTTTTATTCTGCAGCTTCCTCCGCTCTCTTGGCCTTCCTAGAATTAAAGAGAGTCAGGATTAGGGTTTGTCTTAAGGGGATGTTTTGACTGGTTTGATCTTCTATCCAGACCACTCAGACTTTCTCCAAATCAGGTGTAGGGCTGTTCCAGTTTCTTATCATTCATGTGTTCACTGGAGCACTACTTTAAATTTTGTTCAAGAATGTTTCCTGGGAACCCTGGGTGGCTCAGTGGTTGAGCATCTGCCCTTGACTCCCGGCATGATCCTGGAGTCTGGGGATTGAGTCCCACATTGGGCTCCCTGTGTGGAGCCTGCTTCTCTCTGCTGGTGTCTCTGCCTTTCTCTCTCTGTGTGTCTCTCATGAATAAATAAAGTCTTTAAAAGATATATTTTTTAAAATTAAAAAAAAAGCTTTTCCTTTGTGTTCACAACGTGGCTAACTGGTACAGGAGGCCTAGTTTTTGGTCTGTTCCAGCTTTTGACATGCCTCCCTCACTAAGCTCTGTCATTTCTCATTTACAGTGAGAGATGTGTGACTCTTCCTTTCATTTGAACACTAGGGACCTTTTTAAGGTTATTATTTGGCCTAATATCAATATTGTTGTAATTTAGGGGATAAGGAGGCTTGAGGAGAGGGAGAGAGATGGAGGCCTTAGGAGAGCAGGGGAGGCTGGTTCATGGAGCAGTCACAACACACACAACATTTCTTGATTAAGTTACTGTGTTATATTGGGCAGGGTCCGTAGTGCCCCAGAATTACTGATCATAGATCAGTATGACAAATATAATCATAATGAAAAAGTTTGAAACATTGTGAGAATTATAAAATGTGATATTGTGTTACACAATGGCCAAACGCTTTTGGAAAATGGTGCCAATACTTGCTCAAGGCAGGTTGCCACAAATCTTGAATTTGTAAAAAACCTGCAGTATCTGCAAGGTGCAATAAAGTGAAGTGCGCCAGTATAGAGTTTTGCTCTTTTGGTGGGCAAACTGTAGACAAGTGCCACGGAAGAAGTTAATGCCTTTTCTTCAGAAATTCCATTTTGATGAATTTCACTTAAGGAAATTAACAGATACAATGTCACGATTTTTGTACAAGGATATTATTGCAATGTTAGATGTACTAGATAAATAGAAAAAAGAGCACAACTTAAATAAGAAATATTAGGAAATGCTTGAACAAAAAGTGTCATGTGAATATGAAGATTAAGATGTAACCATTAAAACTGAATTTTTGAAGACTGTTATATGTAAAAATGATTCATTTTTAAGGGAAAAAGGCAAGATATACTCTATTTGTGGTATAATCTTAATCTTGTTTAAAAGGCTCTGTATGTGTGTGTCTGTGTGAAAGGGAACTACAGATTGATATAAATTCTGTTCTAAGTGGTGTGATCATGGTTGATTCTTATTTCCTATGTTTTGCAAATTTTCTACAATAAACGCATAATTGCTTTTATGACAAAAAAAAGTTACTTAAGTTACTCTTTTGGAAGTTATTGTACAGATTAAATAAGAAAATATGGCTGGGAGTAAAGTTAGGTTTTAGAAATGTGAATTTCCTCTTTTCCTTTATGGGAAACTCAGATAGGAACATCAGAATTCAGATTTAATCCTTTATGATTTGATGGGGATTTTAAAAAAATTGGTTAAGACTAAATAACTCTTGTGACATCCATTTTGTGTAGTTTTTGGAAGAGTTAAGTAATGCAAGCATCACTGCAGCTAACAGTATAAAGTGCAATGTTCCTTTCTTCACATTCTCTATATTTAATCTTTGATACTGGTTGGAATAATTTGCATCTTGCACATGTTACTATATCCTAACAGGAAATGAGCTAAATGCATTTTTTCCTGACAGAATAAAGTTAGCATTTTGTAAAAGCAGAAAGTCAGCCTGTCCTTCGTCTTAGAGTGCCTGCACTCAGACTCCATAGTTTTCTCCTTTGAGGCGGGAATAGTCTCATAGGAACCAGGTCATCTCGCATAATCTGGCTTTTGGCTTTTACTTATCTTGTTATTCTGGTCCTTGGTAAACAATTTTTGGGATAATGAAGTTTCAGAGACAAAATTGGTTTCTCATAATTGCTGTGAAGGTAAATGGTATGAGAAAGTGTTTTACTGTGCCAACGTTTTCACACAGAAAAGACTGGTTTTGCAGCATTTTTGTTACCCCATTGAAATTGTATCTCATGGGCATATTCCTTTCAGGTTCAGGTTCACACTTTTTTTTATATTTGACACGACTTTGTTTTTAAAAACTCCATTCAGATTTTTGATGCCTTTGACTTGTGCTTTTCTTTATGGCATTGCTTATATGAACATTTCCCACATGCTCTTTTTTTCTCTATGCCCCATCACATTTCCTTTGTTTTACTTTGTGGCCCTTTTAGGGCACTTCTTGTGTTTTTAAGTCCATTAATAATCGTCATTTATAAACTGTTGTCATGGTAAAGATGAAATTCTTTCAAGTCTGCTAAAATTTGTTTCTTTGTTTCTAGAGTGACTATGGATCCTGCTATTCTGGAAGCTCCAGAAAGGTAAAGAAGATTAACACCAAACTCAATATATATATATATGTATATATTTTGGCTTCCCTTCTTTGTTATAATTATAAACATGAACTTTAATGAATTATTTATATAAGATGCTATTTTTTAACCTTTTAAAATTTAAATTAGAGAACATTTTGAAAGCTTTATTGGTTTTTGCCTCGTGGGGTCACCTGGTAGCCTGGACACGTGCTCATGGTAGAATGGTACCTTGGGGTATTAGCTGTGTTCCACATCTGGTCCTTAGCTATGCAGTTGGAGGTTTGAGTTTATGGCATCCAAGAGTGACCCTGCCCCTAGAGACTGATGTGGCATCATATTCTCCATTTACAATGCCATGAAAACCAAATGCTTGGCTTGGTTCTTTAGTCCATTCTCTGTTTGAAAAGCCCAAATGGAAGTTTAATTATGATCAAATGCTTCTCAATCTGGAATTAGGAGAGCCATTTTGATGATTGTAATAGTGAAAATCTTCTAGCTGTGATAACCTAATGCCTCCATCTGATCTTGAGGGGTGTTCTTTTTAGTGGGCCTCGAAGGCTGCCTTTTCTCTTTCCTCTATACAGCAATGCATAAATGCTATAACTCTCTCCCTCTTACCTTCCCATCTCCCTGGAGTTCCCAGGCCTCATTTTGCATATGCTTAACAGCCACTGTCTTTCAGCTCTGAGTCTGGGAAGTATTTGTTCTTTGCAACAGCCAGACTAAAGAAAGGGTTAAGACAGGCTGCATTTGAATGTCAACCCTAGTTGGCTCCATGCTCTCTCTTTTTTCTTTTTTTAAAGCTTTATCTATTCATTTACAAGAGACACAGAGAGAGAGAGGGAGAGACATAGGCAGAGGGAGAAGCAGACTCCTTGCAGGGAGCCCAACGTGGAACTCGATCCTAGGACCCTGGAATCACGACCTGAGCCAAAGGCAGACGCTCAACCACTAAGCCACTCAGGTGCCCCGGCTCCATGCTCTTGGATACCATGCTGTGTCACCCTATGCTTCAATTTCCTCATGTGAAAATGGATTAGTAATGGCATCTGGGCACCTGGTTGGTTCAGTAGGTTAAGTGTCTACTTTTAGCTCAGCTCATAATCCCAGGGTCCTGGGATCAAACCCTGCATTGGCTCTCTACTCTGCAGGAAGCCTGTTTCTTTCTCTCCCTCTGCCTGCTGCTCCCCCTGCTTGTGCTTTTTCTTTCTCAACTAAATAAATAAAATCTTTAAAAAAAAAAAAGGTTAGAAATGGCACTTCTCTCATAGGTTTGTTATGAGATAAGCTTTTTAGCTCAGTGATGAAATAAGAATTCCAAAAAAGTCAAATGATATCATTCATGTTATTATGGCTTATTGTTTTCTCTAAGGTGACTTTTGCACTCATATGTAAAGATTTTATTAGAGTGAATTATGCAGAATTGCCATTTTGGTATGTCAAAAATTGTCTAACACCAGCTACTTCATATGGCTAAAACCAATAACAATTGACTTATAATTCTTTCTCCTATCTATGGAACTTTTAGTTATTTTACCTCTTTAACACATTGTTACCCTTATCCTTTGAAATATAGGTATACTCAGATCATCTCCCTTAAATGATATTTTTTTCTTGTTTCGTGAAATGATAGAGTAATGCTGATTTTTTTTGTTATGAACTGCTCACAAGAATGATAGTGTAGTCTTTTGAGATTTTGACATTGGTTCGGTAGGCTTTTCTCATATCACCAACTCTGCAGGGTGTTGTAATGTTTCTGGTTAGTATTATTTGTGTCACTGGTAATAAACCAAAACAAAGTTCATTGGAATCCTACTGTTAATTCCTTCTTGCCCGTGTATATTATGTCTTACCTCTTAAAGAACTTTTGTATTTTTCAGGTATGTTTTCTTTTCCAATAATTTTGAGGGGCAGAAGTATAACTATCTTCATTTTCTAAATTAAAAATAGAATCATGTGTTGAATCATTGGACCAAGAGCATAGATTTAGTTAGTAATCCAGTTAGTTGAACAGAGGCCTTCATAATTTCAAAGCTAAGGTGGACTTCCTGAGGTCTCACCCAAAACTCTCATTTTGTATGTTGGGTAAATAAAAATCTTAAGAGGCTATCTGAAATAATAATGGCAGAATCAAAACAAAAATGGGTATCTTTAAATTTTTCCCCTTCCTACTATATTCCTAGGATTCTGTATTTGCTCAAAAGCATTATCTGACCATGTTTTAGAATTTTAACTCTGAGATAGTTAATAATTGATGCCATTTTTAGAATGAATGAAACATGAATTTCATCAGTACTCTGATGAAGAACAAAACTACATGTTGTCATATTTCAACATTGAAATATTTTAGTTTTTCTTGAACCTTACATAAAAATGAAACAAACCATTCATGTGTGGATTTAGGACTTTATTGTTCTCTTCTACTTATCTATTTGTGCACAGACCAACTTCCTTTACCCAGCCTCTAGCCATTTAAACAGCTTCTAGAATGTGCTTATACTACCTTCTGTATCAATGTTTTATTATTTTTTAAGATTTCATTTATTTATTCATGAGACACACACACAGAGAGAGGGGGGGTGGCAGAGACACGGGCAGGGGAAGAAGCAGGCTCCATGCAGGGAGCCCGATGTGGGACTCGATCTCGGGTATCCAGGATCATGCCCTGCACTGAAGGCGGCGCCAAACCGCTAAACCACCCGGGCTGCCCCTGCATCAATGTTTTATATGTAGTCTAAATACTGTCTTTACTGAAGTTTTGGCTTTGTACCATGATGTCAGAAAACATGAATCATTGGCTTTGCCAGATTGAAATGATTTCTCAAAGGCCTCAACACCACTAGGAGTTCAGTTAGGTGAGGGAATAAAATGGGGGGTGAAAAGAGGAGTTGGTGCTTTTTTTTTTAAAACTCAAAATGAAAGTTTTCTTCTGCTTTATAGTTTTGGGATCTTGGGAGTGCCCCTTCTGGCCTCTATCCAGTTTGGGTGTAAACTCAACCGCCTTGGTGCTTTGGAACACTCACTGGCCCATCAGCTCAGTTTGCCTCCTTTCTTTCTTGTCACAGTTTTAAAGAACATACCAGAAGTCAGAGATCTGAACTCTAAAGAGGTCCCTCGTTGCTTGGTACCCACTCCAGCTCCTCCACTTCCAGTCACTTAATGGTCCAAACCACTTTGTCAGCAAGGGGATGGCTGAGGCCTCAGGGGGCAACACAGAATCCTTCTGAATTTTTGAGATTGAATCCTTTCACCCAAATAAAATATTCAAGATATTAGAGATTGAGGAGATAGGACTTTATAGCACATAAATTAAAGGGGTAGCTTGGATGAGTTCAGAGTTTAAAAAGATCATCAATAAAAATAAAAGGAAACCCATTTATTATGTCTGATATCTCTGTTTTGTTGTTTTTACCTACCATTTGAATTTGTGTTCTTATAGAATGTGAATCGAATGGCAGCATTGAAAGAAACCAAGGTCACTTTTTAAACCTTGAACACCAAATTCCTGTCTAGGCAAGCCTTTGATTTAGATGTTTGTAAATGTGACTTGACATCTACAGATAGGTGTGCTGCCAGAACATTCGATTTACTTAATAGAAGAGATGAAGGAGAGCATGAGCCTCTCTGATAGAATTCTTTTGTTTTTGAACCCTGGAATATGAGTAATCAGGAACAACGCTGCATCGTGTCAAGCAGAGTCTGAATCCCGATGACACAATTCTAAGAACTGTCAGAACTGACTCCTGCCCAATTTAAGGGTATGGGTTACGAAGAGGCTGACTAAAAATACTTGGATGTTGGCTGTTGCTTGCCAAAGTTTGTTTTCATTCTACGATCAGAACAAATCAGAGCTGCCACAGTGCAGGCACGATGCTGCCCCGAAGGTCTTTACGTGGAGAGACTGGCTTACATCAGGTTCAGATGTCACTGTGCTGCTCATCCTCTGTCATTTCACTTAGCCCCAGAGCTGACGGCTCAGACGGGCTTTCCTCGCGGCTCCTTCAAATGAGCCCCTTCCTAAAGGTGTGTGGTCAGTGGGAAGAAAAGACTCCCATTTTTCATTTGGGAATATCAGTCCTTAGCACTTTTTCTTGATATTCAAGGAAGACATGTTTGCTTTGATTTCTGTTCTGGAGAATAATGTTATTGTAGGCCCTTTAAAAAATGTGGTAGGAATGCAAGTAAGAGTATGTACGAGAGCCAGAGACTTCAGGGGGGCGGGGAGGGGTGATGGGGAAGATTGAAAAATATCACTTACTCAGAATATTTATAAAAGTATGCAGTTTCCATATATTAGAAATCATCTTACAATGACAAGCTATTTGTTCACTAATGTATAGTTGTCACATACATTAACACCAAGTTTGAACCCACGAGCTTAGAATCCTGGCTTAGCAGACCAAATGATTCATAACCAAATATTATCAATGCCACGCTCTCACAAAATGCTACTGTCCATGAGAAAATATAATTTTTCAATTGAGCTTCTGTTTTCTAGAATAACTACAAAGCTGTTTAGAATTTCAGAAAATAAGTCTGATATCATGGTATTTCCTCCTAGGCATATGATTGTGATCTGTTTGTTTATTATTTAACATCTTCTTTCGGAAATTGTCTCTACACGTCTTTGGGCATTATTTTATGAAAGTATTCATATTTTTCTCAACAATTTATACAAGCTTCTTATGTGTTAATATTATTAGTCCTTTAGCTCCATTTTGGGGGCAAATATTTGACCTTTACTGCTCTTTATATTATGTTTAGTTTGTATAGTTTAAGTAAAAATTTAGCGCATGCTTATTTTCTATGGTAAGACTGTTAATTATTTTCATATGTGGTAATTTTTAGAAAACATATTTGGACACAGTTTCAGGTTATATTTTTGATCTGAAAACCAAAAATCAAAAGGTGGTAAATATGGCTGAAAAGATAGGCAAGAGTCATGTTGGGGCCTTTGAATTTTCAGCTAAGGAGGTCAGTCCTAGTATAGATGTGCTTCATATTTAAATTGTATACAACTGTGGATCAGAATATGATAAGGGATCAATCAGTATATATTAATCTCCTTTGAAGTAGTGGAGGAGATGCTAAGCTGTGGGACACTGTCATATTATTTCACTGTGGGTTTTTTTTTTAACTTTCATAGAATTCCCCTGTGTGATTTTTTTAAATGGATTTATACATATCACATCTAAATCCATGATTACATCTAAAAGATTTCATATGTGAACATGTCTTTAATGAATCTCTAAAACTCAAATTAGTACCCTGGAATTCTAAGGTAAATTCTTGCTCTGCAGTTCTCATCTTTATGATGAAAGATGTGACCTTAACTTGGTTAACGTTATAGTTCTTGCTCACAAGCCATCTCTTTCTGGAGGGCAGGATACCTAGTGGTTGGCGTCTGACAGACTGCTTGCTAGTTAGGAATTGTGAAAAAGTTGCTTGACCACTGTATTCCTCAACTTTCTCATTTCTAAAGGTCAGTAATAACAAGTATACACCTCATAGAGTTTTTATGAAAATGAAATGAAAATGCTCCATTCCCCAAAAGTTCCTGCTATAAATACATGTTAATGTCACCACTAGCAGGATGCAGATGCCCTTTCCTTTCTTTTTCTCAGCTGGTGATGCTCTAAGCCCATCTTTCCCGTAGTAGGTTTTGGGAGAATGAGGCTAAAACCCAGAAAATTATGAGGATTTAAACATTCTAATAGTATGGTAATAAAACAGTAGGCAAGAAATTGGTAATGGAGCTGGGGAATGATGCTTTAAAATCCCATTGCAAAATGGTCAAAGTTTATTCTGATGAATACTTCCTTGGCTCACATGTCACACCCTCTCATATCCATTTGTGATATTGTAGAAATTGGATCGAAATAGATGGACAGGATTTGAGAATGTTAGTCTTGTTTTGGCCTTTAATGGTGTATGTTTATCTATCTAATCTGTGTGTTATCACTAAATAAATGTATATAGATGTTACTACATGTGACATGAATGTGTAGACAAGTGTACATGTGTGTGCACACACAATTTGTGTAATATATATAAAATGATGTGTTAGAGCTCTAAAAAAGTCTCCATAATTCCAGACCCCTGCTGAGCCTCTCCATAGGAGTTAGTCTGCTAGTTCCTCCCAGGGGGAAGACCTGGGGAGGAGCTTCAGTGTGATAAATACTGTTTACTCTAAGCTACAATGATGGGTTTCTTTCTTCACGATGGAGTTTAATGGGTATCCCCCACTGCTCAGTCTGTAGCTTCCAACTCAGGAGGTTATTGGAATAGAAAGTGACTCTGTCTCAGGCCAGAAAGAAAATAGGATACATATGTATTCTTTCTTAGGTTCATGAAAGAGAAAAAGACTTCCTGATGGAGCTGACTGTGGTTTGTCTTTTGAGCCTATAACCCAGTCTGCTGATAATTACTTCAAACAGTGCAGTAGAAGGAAACATACATTAACACCATTTATTGCATGGCTGTTATGCACTCTATGATTTTAACTCATTTGATTCTCCAAAGACTCTGTGAGGCTGGTTTTGATTACCTCCAATTTATAGATGGGGAAGTGAGGCTCAAAGTAGTTGGTAAATAGCAGGGCTCTGATTTGAACCCAGGTGCAGTTGGTCCCCCCAAATTGTGCCTTTTCCCCAATGCTGATACATGCAATATGAATAAGGGAGACCAGAACAATTGTTCAAAGTTTTCCCCATTTCACATGTTGGCCCTGGCTGTCCACACCCAGCGAGGGCAGCGGGTAGCTGCTGCAGGTAATAGCAACCATGTAAGGCAAGTTTCCTTCTCAGCTGTCAGTTCCTCCCTCTGTCCTCTGGCTTGAGGGTACTGCCTTGCTCTTTGCTGTTGACCTTGGCTTTCTGACATCCAACGTGCCTCTCACTTGCCACTAAAATTTTTAACATGAGCTAGATTTGCTTTGTAACTAGTAAAGCCATATTGGTGACAGTTATTTACTTCACTTATTTATTTCAACTTTAATCCAGTGTTTTGAATATCCAGCTATAATTTGAGGCATGTATAACCTCTTGAGAAAAGAGTCGGCAATTAAGATGTCAGCCTTGTCAGGATTCCTAAGCACTACGCTGATAGGTACTTGGAGACGATATAGATAGAGCATATGCTAAAACCTTCTGGTGTGTAAATATGTTGCTCTTTAACAGAAAGTTTCCAGGATTCAATAGGCAGCCTTTTGCAATGATTGGGGTATTCTGGGTTGGATTTAGCCTTTCTTAGTAAGATTTTTTTCTTTTTTTTTATATTAGAAAGGGAGGAAGTGTGTGGTATGAGGAAAAGTGGGTAAGCTTGAGTGTCTGATTGGTGCAATCTTAAATTGTAGTCCCATCTCTCACTTGTCCCCAGCAAGTCATTTTACTCCTTGCAGCTCTGGTTATCCATCTGTAAAACAGGTGTTATACTTACCATTGTTTATAATACTCTCAGTGCAGTGCCTAGCATAGAGCATCACTGAGTAAATATTAGTTCTCTGCATCTTGACCTGGAAGGTAATGCTCTTTTGCCTTTTTTTTTTTTTTTTAATTCTTGCCTTTAAAGAATGCATGTATATGGAGGAAAGACTGATTAAATAAGCCTTTCCTCACATAAAGACTGTCTTCCCTTTATAGTTCTGTATCTGTTCTATTTTAAATAAAGGTTTAAACTCTCTCATTTCCCTGATACCTCTGCATGAGATAAGACTTGAACTCAATATACAACAGCTAGTTGGGTGTATTCCATACATCTGTTATGTGCAAGTGTTCTTCCTGCCGGATCTGGGGTGCAGTGAGTTGAGAGTCACATTTTGCTAGACTTAGTTATTGATGATTCCAGCACATTTATAAGACACAGGTGATGCTTTTTAAGTTGTGCAGGAAGCAGAAATGACCAATGTGGTAGGTCAAGGCTTAGAGCCATAGGAGAAAACACTTCTTGGCTGGGAGGGATTATGTTTTACCTTATATTCCTCTTCTTCTGTGAATTCTGTGCTCCTGACAAAAACTTGCCTATCCCATCTGCCTTATTAAGTAAACTCAACAGTTTTCCCAAATAATTTTAAATGTGCCCAAAGGTTAACAGTTAGTAAGTACAAGCCTAGTAAGGTTTCACTGTAAATTAATCAGCTATTAGATATTCTCCAGTATCGAAAATTAGAATTAATTACTGTTCTTTTACTTTTAAGTCAACACATGAATAATTTTATATACAGGTATACTTTTTAATGAAAAAGTAAGTATTTAAAAAAAAAAGAAAAAGTAAGTATTTTAAATCACCAAATGAGGGCAGCCTGGGTGGGTCAGTGGTTTAGCGCCACCTTCAGCCCAGGGCATGATCCTGGGGACCTGGAATTGAGTCCCATGTCGGGCTCCCTGCATGGAGCCTGCTTCTCCCTCTGCCTGTGTCTCTGTCTCTGTCTTTCTCTCTCTGTCTCTCTCTCTCTCTTTCTGTGACTCATGAATAAATAAAAAAATCTTTAAAAAAATCACCAAATGAGAGAACTTTCTCTCTACAGAAATAGATGTTTTAGAATAGACGATGCATACTTTCTCTAAAACACCTCGAGACCAATTAATTTGATTAATCAAAAGCTTTAAAATTACTTTTACTGTGGTACTCTTGTCAGTGTTCCAAAAGAAAATGTTCCTCAGTTTACAATTGTGTTTATTTTTGTCCTAATTCAGTCCTCAAAAATCTAGGAAATGCATCATTTTTAAAGTCAGGAAATATAAGGAAATGACTACCTGTCACTTTTTATGTTCCCTTTCTAGTTGTCAGTATTGCTGCCCATCAATAGCTAGCACCAAATTTTCTGCTGGTTTCTGATGATAAAGCTGCATCTGAATTTCCCTAAGCACTTCTTTATAGACAATCAGCACCAGTATGATGCCCTTGTAACATGACTTGAGGAAACAGAAAGTGTTACATAAAATCAGAAAGAACATTCAGAAGTTTGTATATGTTTTGTTACTTCATTTGATATTTTAAATTTTTCTTTTATTTTTTAAAGATTTTATTTATTCATTTGTGAGAGACTCAGAGAGAGAAAGAGAGAGAGAGAGAGAGAGAGAGAGAGAGAGAGAGAGAGAGGCAGAGACACAGGCAGAGGGAGAAGTAGGCTCCATGCAGGGAGCCTGATGTGGGACTGGGTCCTGGGTCTCCAGAATCAGGCCCTGGGCTGAAGGCAGCACTAAACCGCTGAGCCACCTGGGCTGCCCAACATTTTTAAATTTTAGATCATCCTATGAAGTGGGCAGAGAAGCTCTTAATATAACTGTATAGACATAAAAATGGGAGCTCATTGACCTGACTTGCACAAAGTCCCCAAACTGACCTACTTGTGATGAGAGCCTGGCCCTTGGTTCAGTGCTTTTCTCACTGTCCCATTATCCGAGTCACTCATGTGAAGGACCATGTGTGCCCATTCAAGTAATTTCCCTGTGAGAAGCAGTCAAGCCCTGGTCCTTGGTGGGCTGGACATTGAACATTAAAGGATAGAATCTGTAAGTATGTATAGAGAAAATAACAGCGGTTCACCAGTGCATATGAATCATTCCATGTATGTCTCCATGTTCCCCATAAGAACGTTTTTATCTGGACTTGTCACACTTGGTAATGTAGGTTGTTTATTTTTTCCTGTGTGAAACCTAGATGGAGACAAGCGGAACACTGGTCTGAGCCTATCCGTTGTGCTGATGCCAGTGCAGGTTTGCTGATGATGTTCACCAGGCTCAAGCTTTTAAGATGATTCTCTATGGCAGTGACTTGCTCATTTTAGGGACTTGTCCAGTGCTGTGATCAGCCACATTCAAGAATGGAAGAAGACAGAAAAAGAATTCAAGTTATAATAATGTGTTTATTGGAACACTAACATAGCAAAACCAAAAATAAATCTTCTTCTGTTGTTCAGTAGCGATCATGGGACCAGCACAGAAGACTCTGAATGGTGATGCTCATGAAATCCAGCTGTCTACCTTCCAACTCTGGAACTTAGGGATTTAGTTTTGTGGAGCTTGGTTATTTTGTGTCAGTGATAAGACACACTTCCTCTAGGTTTGGAGCCTTTCTTTCCCATACGGGAGTTGTCTATGTAGAGCGTAGGTGGTGAGGAATTATTGTAGAGGGTTCAAAGCATTAGACAACTTCCTTCAGATCTTTGGTTCTAGACACCCCAGGAACATTATTTTACCTTCTTTTTTTTTTCTTTTGCGAATACAGGTAACCTTGAAAAATAGACTGAGTAGTTAGCTCTTGTTTCCACAGTTCTGGCATGGAAATTTCTTACAGGCTGGAACGGCTGCCTCCACTGTTGCTATGCAACCAGGAGAGGAGTTCACAAGCTTTGTCACAAGCCAGCAATCAAAAGAGAGACAATATTTTCTTTCGATTATGTATTTTATTTATTTATTTACTTATTTATTTCTGTCAGCTCTGGTTTTTGGGATTGTGTATTTACATCCTTTGGGGAGTTTTTATTTGTAGAAATGTCTTTTCCAGAGAAACTTTATTTGTCGAAGACATTTTGGTTTGATCTTCCTAGATAAAAAGGTGAGCTCCTCCTCACAGGCAGTAGGTGTTGAAATTAGGCCTTGAAGTAGATAAAATAGTTCTTAATAAAAACACGGTGGAATCAAATACAGCTTTAGCCACTCTTTTAGTAAGAAAACATCGATGTAGCTTTGTATTCTTCTTCTTCTGGTCTTCATACACTATGTACTTCTTTAACCTAAATCAGTGGCTTTGAATCTGTAGTTCGTTCCTCTCTCTTGCCTCTGAGAGTCATCTCTAAATAAAAGACCATTTAAACCTTTGTAATCAGGATTTATCCTGACCAAATTTTCTGGAGCCATCTTTTATGTAAATCTTTCTTGACCTTTACAGATTTTGTCTTTCAAATACTAACGAACCAGCTTTTAAACAAATGTTTGGGTAAATGCTTATAGCCAATGTTTATATTTTCAATTATCCATTGGTGTTTATTGAGCGAGGAGGCCGAGGGATGTTCCTCAGGACTGTTCGTAATACTCGTGCAGGTAGAAAGGGGAGATAGGAAGATTATAATAATACAGATCTTCTACCAGTGTCCCAAAGGAGAAAAAGATGGATTATAGAAACTGAGTATCAGTGAATTGATATCTGGCAACACCGCAGTCTGGGTTACTGAACTAATAGCTTGTGATGACTAAGAAGTGGTGATAATTAGGAGCCAACCTGTTTTCACAAGGAAAAACTCATGTAAAATTAAACCTTTTTTCTTCCTAATGATTTTACTATGCTGCTGACTCATGTTATTCTGTAGCCACTGGATATGGATTTTGGTAACATATTTGATGAAATTTCTTAATGATAATCAACATTTCATTACTGCAGTCTCTAACTTTTATGCTTTAAAATAGCACTTAACAATTTTTTTCCTGCTTTCTGTGTGAGTTATTTGAAGAAATGAGAGAACATTAAATATATTTTTTCCAGTTCGGGGACATAACATTTTTATATAGATATTACCATTTGCATTTTCCCCTCATACTTGGGCTTTCTCTGAGAAAAAGTTTTGCTTTTTATCTTTTAAAGTAAATATTTAGCATTTTGTTGCATGAGGCTCTGCTCACTGTTTAGAACAGAGCTCATTCAGGATGAGCTTATCTTTAGCGTCTGGGCCCTCCCAAAGTGAGTGGGGTTCCAGTTTGGGCCTTTGTCACCACTGGGGTTTTGCATTTGAAGTGTCAATGTGTCAATGACTGTTGGAAAAAGGCCTGATACCTCATCTTAGTTTCCACACTCCCTTTGAGTTCTTTGTACAAGAGTGGAGAGTGAACTGTTTTAAATCAAACCATAAAGCAGTACTGAGGAATGCTGGTTTTGTTCATTTCTTCAATCCACAAGTGTTTGCTAAGGAGTGTCTTTGATGATTTGAAGACCTGTGGGGCAGATACATTCTGTCACATGTGAAAATCTCACACTGGCCTTTTTTTAAGACCCGTTGGCTAACTGACAGACCCCTTCTCAGAAAGAATATTTTAAATACATAAGATAGGAGGAATTAATTATATTAAAATAGTTATTCAAGATTAAAAATTGTGATAAAGTAATAGATACACTTTTTGATGCATTAGGTAATAAGATCTAGCAGAGGGTTGAATATCAGCTGTTCTTTTGTAATCATGATCCACTTAATCATGTCTGCCTGGTTATAGAGTGATAGAAAAGTAATCATTTCTATTGGTGACAAAGTCATAGGTCCTGTTAATACTCCATGGCTTTTATCATGCCTATATTTATAGTGCAAGGAGTTTTCGGTTAGATGTTAATTAAAATAAAGATATACTTGCTCTCCCCAGGAGTCTGTCCACAGACCCACGTGGGGGATGTCCATATACCTCAATTAAAGTAAATCTGTTTATGTATCCACCAGTATAATTGTAATTTTCACAAAAGTAATTTTCTTAAAAACAAAAAAGTAAAATATAGTATTAATATAAGACAATGATACATTCTTTCCAGATGATAAAGTCTCTGGGATTAAAATCCTTGTAAATATTCCATGTAGGGTATATAGTTTAAACTATTTATTAAGCATGTGTAGTAGCAGAGACAAATGAGTTTCAAGCATGTATATTGTCCATGTGACCTAGCCCTCAATAGAATAGAATGATAAATCTTTGCAGAAGATGCCAAATGGCTGGGCCCTTTGCCAGTCTTCCATTATATTTTTGAAGGAGCATAAGGAATAAAGCCATAGTTTAAGTGGAGAAATTTCATCTAAACAACCTGTAAGAGGCCAAGGGAGAATGCCCAGCTCATTAGTGAATAATGCAGGTCGTCATATGGAAAATCTTTTGTGCAAATAACAGCACTGATTTCATAGGTATTTGTGGGTTAATAAACACATCACATGTAGAGTCAGCCTGACACATAGGAAACCCTATGTTAACGCTGTTATTGCTATTCCACCATAAGTTACTACTAATAAGTTCCGCAGATTTGTTGTGGAGGGCACAAAGCTTTCTTATTTCAAAGAACCATATTTACATATATAGCAGTGATAATTTAGGGCTTACCAGGCCACTGTGGGATGACATTAGAGATGTATTTAACTTATTTTTTGACTAGATAATACATGAACATTATATAAAATCTTAAAGCTATGAAAGTGTATATATAGTGAAAAGTAAATCATTTTTGCTTCTTTTTATCCCAGTCACTCAGTTCTCCTTCCTAGAGGCAATGTATTCTATGTAAAAGTAATAGATTTATATTTTGCTCTTTTAAAGATTTTGTTTATTGTTTTGAGAAGAGAGAGAGAGTATGAGCAAGGGGAGCAGCAGAGGGAAAAGGAGAGGGAGAAGCAGTCTCCCCACTGGACAGGGATCCTGATGCGGGGCTCAATTCCAGGACCCTGAGATGATGACCTGAGCTGTAGGCAGAAGGCCACCCAAGTGTCCCTAGATTTATTTTTAAAGGGAGATTTTATGCATATGTTTGTAACATATGCAAGTTTGTAACATATAGTCTTTTTTTTTTCTTAAAGTAAGTTCAACACCCAACATGGGGCTTGAAATCATGACAACCAAGAGATCAAGAGTCACTTGCTGTATCAACAGAGCCAGCCAGGCACCCTCACATATAGTCTTTTTAATGCAGAAATGATTGTATGCTATATACTGTACTTTATCCAGAGTATATTAGTAAATACATTGTAGAGATCATTCCATATACAGTTGCCTTGTGTTTTGTTTTGTTTGTTTTTAAAGATTTTATTTATTTATTCATGAGAGACACAGAGAAAGAGGCAGAGACATAGGCAGAGGGAGAAGCGGGCTCTTCATGGGGAGCCTAATGTGGGACTCGATCCCCGGACCCAGGATCACACCCTGAGCTGAAGGCAGACGCTCAACCAATGAGCCACCCAGGCGTCCCTGCCATGTTTATTTAAACAAACTTTTGATTTAGAATAATTTTAGACTTGCTGAAAGGTTGCAAAGATGATAGAATTCCCGTATATTACCCACTGGATCCTCTATAGTAAACACCTTACATTATGGTAGCATAGCTGTCAAAACTAAGGAGCCAGTATTGTACTATAATTAACTAATGTCCACATTCTATTCAGGTCTCCCTAGTTCTGCCCTAATGTTCTTTATTTCTGTTCTAGGATCCATGTTACATTTAGTCCTTATGTCCCTGATAGTCTCCTCTAGTCTGTGATAGTTGTTTAAATTTTCCTTGTTTTTGACAACTTTGACAGTTTTGAGGAATGCTGGCTAGGTATTGTGGAAGGTCCTCCCATTTGAGTTTGAATGGTGTTTTCTCGTAGCCAGTCTGGGTTTATATAGGTTTGGGAATATGAGGTGAAGTATGCTTTTTATCACCAGTGTCAAGAGCACGAGCTGTCAACGCGGTTTATCACTGATGATGATGACCTTGGTCACTTGAATGAGGTAGTGTTTGCCAGATTTTACTCTGTAAAGTAACTTTCCTTCCCTTTCCATACTCTGCTTTTTGGAAACAGCTCACTAAATGGGGCCCACAGTCAAATGGACTGAAGTTCCACTTCCTTGGGAGAAAGATGATGTGTGTGTGTGTGTGTGTGTGTGTGTGTGTGTGTCTTGTGTGTGTGTATGACTTTTTAATACTCCACTGGACTATACATGACATGTGAAAGAAAGTCTATTTTTTCTTTGTTTTTAGAGAGAAAGAAAATATGTGTGTGGGAAGGGAAGGGCAGAGGGAGAGGGAGAATTTTTTAAAAAATTTTATTTATTAATTCATGAGAGACAGAGAGAGAGAGAGAGAGAGGCAGAGACACAGGCAGAGGGAGAAGCAGGCTCCATGCAGGGAGCCTGAAGTGGGACTCGATCCCAGGTCTCCAGTTTCACACCCTGGGCTGAAGGCAGCTCTAAACTGCTGAGCCACCCAGGCTGCCGAGGAGAGAGAATTTTATGCAGGCTCCATGCTGGGCCTAACTCGGAGCTTGATCCCACAACCCTGAGATCATGACCTGAGCTAAAATCAAGAGTCGGTCGCTGAACTGGTCACCCAGGTGCCTCAAAGTCTGTTTTTGACTTTATTCATTTTTCTAAAATGAAACAAAGATCTAGGGTTTTGAGAGATACTTTCCCAAATATATCTTCTCCCTTCACATATATATTTTTTGAGATACTTCTCTTTAGGTACTCAGAGAAGCTCTTTTTGTTTATTTATAATTTTCCAGTTATTTTAATCATGCTTGTACATAGAGTTAAATTCAAAATAAACAATGTGGTACTTTAATAATGGCTTCATTGATATTCATAGATGATAATTTCTAAGCTACTTACCTGACAATAAATTATTTGCCCCAGGTAACTACATAAGCAGTTTTCATAGAACTGTGGTTTTGTAATCAATATCTAGAGATGCTTCTGTCTTATCAAATGTCACATTTGACTTTGTAACATTAAACTCCACTGTGTACTTACATATTTCGAGGCTCTTTATTTAGTTAACAGGTATTTATTTATTGAACTGCTGTGTTTTGCCATGGTTTGGTGTAAGACAAATCAGATGCCTGACCTGAGGCAGATCCTGTTTCTAGTGCAAGACACACACAATAAACACATTAAAAATTAATAAAGAAGATCATCTCAGAGACTGATAAGTGTGTTGAGGAAAATAAGGAGAACGAAGTGCTAGTGGTTTCCTTGGCCATGGTGGCTGCATCAGGGCTGCTCTCAGCTTTGTGGCCCCAGTAGTCCTCAAGAGAGCAGTTGAATGGAAGCCTGAGGATGCAGGAAGACCAGACATCTGAAAGTCTGGGAGAAGAGCTCTCCAGCAGAATCTGGAGTTGAGAGGGGATTGGCAGCTTCCAGGAATATAGAAGCCGGGATGGTATAAGTGAGGGCAGAAGAGTGGGAAAAGGCCGTGAGGAAGGCAGGCCTGCCCTGCAGGGCTTCACTGGCAGAGTTACCCACTATGGGAAGGCTTTGGATGGTTCTGAGCAGGGAGTGACATGATCTGATACATGCATTTTAAAAGCACCTTCTAGTTGCTACGTAGAAAAGCGATTGTAGGGGAGATAAGAGGAAACAAAGAATACCGGTCAGGAGGCCATTGTAAGATTCCATATGAGAGATGGATGGTGATTTGAACTGTCAGGGAGATGGACAGAAGAAGGTAGTTCAGGTGGTGATGCCATATAAAGTGCCTCCAAATAGATTGTATTGCTCTGGAGTTTAATGTTAGAAAAACAAGGCATAAGAAAAGAGTCATCAGCATTATATTTTCAATTAAGGTTTTAAGAGAAGAGTGGTATCATTGATAAATGAATGGATAAGGAAGATGTGTGTGTGTATGTGTATATGTGAACATACACATATATGTATACAAAGGAATATTACATAGCCATAAAAAGGATGAGAGTGTGCCATTGCAACAATACAGAGGGACCTAGAGGGTATTATGCTAAATGAAACAAGACTAAGAAACACAAATACCATATGATTTCTTTCATGTGTGGAATCAAAAAATAATCCAAAAATAAACAAGTGAAATCAGAAACAAAAAGCAGAATCAGACCTATAAAGATAGAGAACAAACTGATGGAAGAGAGGTAGAGAGATGGGCAGCAGGAATGACGGGGAGACGGAGATCCAGAGTTCCAATATGAATTGAACAAATCATGGGAAAGAAGGCCCAGTATAGGGAATACAGTCAGTGATACTGTTACAGTGCTGTATAGTGACAGATGGGAGTTGCACCTGTGGTGAGCACAGCATGACATATAGAGATGTTGAATTATTGTGTTGTACACCTGAGACTAATGCAACATTGTGTGTCAACTAGACTCAAATAAAAAAATTAAAACAAAACCGAAGAAGACAAGTGGTATTAAATAACCACATTAAAAAAAAATAAAAAAAAAAAATAACCACATTAACACACTTGGAAGGCATTAGGGAGCCATGTCCACCCTAACTGAATTCACACATCATAAGGGAAGAAGAAACTTGCTTACCAAGTTAATGAGCTCTTAATTTTTTTAAAAATATTTTATTTATTTATTCATGAGAGACAGAGAGAGAGAGAGAGGCAGACATATAGGCAAAGAGAGAAGCAGGCTTCTCACAGGGAAGCTAATGTGGGACTCAATCCCCAGACCTCAGGATCATACCCTGGAGTCGAAGGCAGACACTCAACCACTGAGCCATCCAGGCATCCTGAGCTCTTAATTTTTATTATCTACTAAGTCTGCCATAACTACCAAGCCCACAACAGTAAGAATTTGTCTTTAGGGGTTAATAATAAACTGGAGTAGTTAAGCATCCCACTCATTTAATTATTACTCCTCAGGTAATTCTCATCTTAATAATAATATTTCTGATGTAATGGTCACTGTGAATTGCTTTTATCCCATAATGATTTTAATATTCAGCAGAGCATGTTTTAATCATATATTGATGTTTAACTTTGAAATCACTGAGAAAACATTTCATTTTTGTAGCTGTTACTTGCATGCAAAATGCCTTTTTGGTAAAGAGTTTTACAAAGCTTTCTTTGGCATGGATACCTAAATATCATCAGCCTTAACTCGTACATCAAAAATAGCAATTCATTTTATGAGAACTTGGAATGTAATGTTATAACAATTGGTTTGTTTTAAATTTTCAAGGAAATATTTTCTTTTGCTGTATGAAGAGACATTGTTCAATGAAACCACCTCATTAGTTGGGCTCAATTTAATACTTTTGGGTAAGGAAGGCAAGATAGGTCTAGAAGTAAGATTTGCTAAGGAGCTGATGAGGTAAAGAAAAGGGAAATATTTACCTCTTTAATAAACTATTAAAAAGCACTACGTGAGCATGGGACCCCTAGGTGGCACAGTCGGTTAAGCGTCCGACTCTTGGTTTCAGCTCAGGTCGTGATTGCAGGGTCATGAGATCAAACCTCACATTCGGCTCCCCACTCAACATGGAATCTGCTTAAGATTCTCCTTCCCTCTTCCTCTGCCCACCCCCCTCTCCAAGTAAATAAAATATTTTTTACAAAGCACTGTATAAGTAGATGGATATCACCAAAATTAACCAAAGGGGTGTTGATATGTTAATTGTCTATAGTTTTTGTCTGTTTATTAAGGCAGGTATAGCTGTATTTATTTTATTTTATTTTATTTTATTTTATTTTATTTTATTTTATTTTATTTTATTTATTTTATTATTTTCTTAAGACTGAGACACTGTAAGTTGAAATGGGTTTGCCTATCAGAATATAAGTTAGTTTCAAGCACAGGATTCTACCCAAGTTTGTTATTTGGAATATAATTAACTGTGTTGAATATTTGTTAGTATCATCTCACTAAAGGTTTAGGAGTATTTTTGTGAATGAATTCCAGGAACCAAGTTTTGCTAGCTACTTTAAAACACACTTTGAATGATTAAACAAATAAATAAGCTATATTATCAAAAGTACTTCAAACCTTATAAGAAAAGAATGTATTGATATTTCATCTGGTTATTCTTAGTAAAGAATTGTGGTTCTCCTAGCCCCAGGAGATTCTATTCCCAGGGCAGCATAGAGCAAAACCCAAAACCAAACCAAAAGTTGCTGTTATGAATTACGTTGATCCTTTGATTAAATTTACTGAGCAAGAAGGAAAGTTCTGAAAAAAGTGACATGATATAAAGATGTCAATGAAACAATCCTTTCCTAAAGTATTTAAACCTAGTTGGGCATGAGAGCTCTGCTTGGCTCGTGTTCCAGCTTGGCATCTTTCTGCGCACAGCCAGAGAAGTGCATATAACATGTGAGGAGAACATGCACAAGAGCAGAGTAAGTCCAGCTGTGAGAGTGACATGGAATTTGGCATCTGAACTGATTCTTGAAGGAGGTGTAGAATTTAAACAGATGGGAATGATAGGGAACAGAAGCCATGAGGAAAGTGCTGGAGGTAGAAATGATAGCACCTTTTCTGGCTCTTCTGCTTTAGCCAGGGATGGTGCCTGTTGCTTCACTGGTCACTGGATGGCTTGCAAAGTGCCCTGCACAGAGAGGCTGCTAAACAGATGAATCACATGGATGGGCAGTCTGCTTGTTCACTGACAGTACACAGATTACTAATGTGTATTTAAATCAGTTAAACAAGGTAGCATAATCACATAAAGTGTGTTCACATTATGAGAACTTGGCAATCTGTTTTGTTCGCTTCATATCTCACTTGCAATTTCCCAATTCAATTGCTACAAATCAGATGGAGAAAGAACATCTTTGGTTCATAAAGGATTTCTTGGTCTAAATGTGGATAGACATTTCTGAGATAAGTTTTTGGTTTCTAGTCTCCTGGTATTCGAAGTCTGCAAAAGGACAATTGTTTTAATGTTTCTGTTTCCCAGCCTTTGGGTGCTCACTTTTAATGGAGGGGAATGCTATGAATTTTAAATGAGTACGTTTAATCAACTATATTTTTTTATTCAGGAAAATTCCACATTCTGGGTGAATCTTTTATATGATATGCAGTCCAATTTTTAAAGTGTGAATAGGCTTTTTAATAATTTATTGATTTAAAAAACTTGGTTTCTTATCCATCTGATTTAAGCTTTGGGTGTCTAGTCTCCTGGTCCACTAGGAGTCTGTATATGAGCAGCTGATCTAACACTTTATTTTCTTACATCTGGGGACTCAATTTAGGAAAGAACCCTAATAAAATGCATTTTAAAGAAGACATTTAATAGCTTTATTTTTTTAATCAAAAGAATTCCATATTCAGAGTGAATTCTTTCATATAGTATGTATTTTTTAATTTACATAGTTTTTATATAATTTACTGGTTTCAAAAATGTACTTTTGTATATTGGATTTGCTTAAATGCTTAAAGTGGAACATGTTCAGTATCCTATTGACTTTATGTTGAGACCATTAGAGCATCCAGTGGAAAAATCTACGGGTACCTCTCATTATTTGTTCTAAAATTCTATCAGGTTTGAAAAATAGATAATATGGAAAATTATTTTTGACACAATATAAAAATGAGTTTGTTCAACTGGAGTCCACAATAAGCCAACGGCTGTGAAAGAGAATAGGTCTGTTTCCATGTTTGATTAGAACAAGTGTTTCTGACATATAAAATATTGCTGTTATTAATGATCATAATAGATTTGGGGGAGTAGATTTTAATTTCATTGTTGCTGTTTCATTATGTTGAGTGTTCAGCCATTTCACAGCTTATTAAAGATCTATTTCAAGCATTTGTTTCTTCTTCTGAACACTTTCCCGGTATCTAATTATTAAGGGAACACACAGTATGCAGAACAAATTCACATGTGCAAAACTGACAATCCCAGAAGTGTTATATTCTTATTTGCATTGCGGTCTTATTCATGTCGGGTAAAATCCATATATTTTTCTCAAATTTCTCCCCTTTTTCTCACTGAGCCTCTTAGCAGGGATGCTGTACATGATATTGCAGGCATGATGTTAGGAATATTAAAAAGGCTAAGAACCTCATGCTGAAGAATTATGTAGAAAGAAAGGATTCAGCATGAACTGTCAATCTGTCCTCTCTTGCCTTTTAGGTTTTTGACTTTCTTGTTGGCAATATCTTGGGGCAAATGCAGAGCTCTTTTACCTGCCTTTAAAAAGAAAAAAAAAAGATCTTCCAAGGATTTGCCTGAGTTGACAGGCCCTATGCTTAACAGGAAGATCTGGAGATTTTATTTCTTCCTCTAGAATATTCTAGTCCCTTAGACACCAGAGGTGTCAGTGGGTCCTTACCGTGCTGGAAGCAGTAACAATCTAAAGGCTGCCATTAAGCCGAAATCAGCCTGCAATTGATTGCCGAGGATTACCTGAAAGGAGCAATTACTGTTCCCTGTAAGGTGATATGCAGAGACCAGATGGCATCTATTTCTCAGGCAGAATCAAGGCCTAACCCTGTAAGCTTCAAAGACCTCATCATAGTGAGGCTGTTGCTGTCTCATCCTAGTCCAAACACAAGTATACCTCGAATAAAAATCAGCTTGCCGTAAATATGAATCTGCAGATAAAATACAGGCCACAAAATGGCAAAGATCTGTAAACAAATTCTCTGTTTGCATTTTACTTTTATAGAAGCATATCTGTGTCAGACAGACAAATGTATATGCTTCTTGTAGGTAAAAGGCCAAAAATGGTACAGTAAATGGGTGACATTGTTTTGCAAAGTGTGTGATAATGAATGACTTGACATATTTTTGAAAGAATGAGATGGAAAGCCAGGTGCATGTGGTGATCCGTTCTCTTAGAAGAAGTTAATGAAGTCTTTAACTGAAAAATGGATTTATTTTTAAAGAAAGCATCAGAAAGACCAAGCAGCATACATTCAATCATTAAATGTTGCCTAGTCTAATAGAAGTGAAAGCTGTAGTCCAAGGACGAGCCTTGGACTGTGTGAGTCCTTCCAAGGCAATAACTGCTTTAACTGTTTTTCGATGGAAAGATGGAGGGGATTATATGGAAAGAAACAGACAGGGAGGGAGGAAAATTTATATGGGCAGATGGACAGGGAAGAGAGGCATGGAGGACAAGCTGATTGTTAGATTATTGTTGGTTCCATATTAAAATTAAGATAGGCAATTCCTTGATAAATTGGAGTTATACACATTTCCTCAATGGATAGTGGTCATTTAACCAATGCCAGCCAGAGTGTAGGGAAGCAAGCCTCAGTGGGATTATATCAACAAGTGACTTATCAAATTTGTATTTTAAAGCACGTGGAAAATAGATACTACTTTCAGGTCCTCTATCTTTAATGCATAATGTAAAGCACTAAGTAAGTGCTTCCACTGTAAGAGCTTTTGAGGCAAAGCTCACAGGCTTTTTACTCACAGACACCTTGCAGACAGACATTTTCATTTTTGTTTCAGTATCCAGATTTTATGTCAGCAAAAAAATAAAAGAGATTGAAACCTGAGTGAGGAAAATCTGCAGTTCACCACAGTCCCTTGGAACAAGAGTATTTTTCTTAGAATACTTTCATCAGAATCACTTTTAGTACATATTTCATTTTCTTGTAGTAAAACTCAGATTTGGCCAACCAACCTCAAAAGTCTGAAAGGAAACTATTTAATAAACATTGTTCATAACTGTGGAAATACTGAGAATGCCCAGAAAGCAGTAAGAATCTAAGAAAATCACGATTTTGGTATTATTTTTCTTTTCCCGGTTATAGGGTAAAGAACTGCATTTAATACATGAGAAAGATTTGGAGCTGTTTGCCCTACAGCTTGTGTCATACACTTCTCTAGCACGCCCAAGTACTTGATTCTCCTAATAGCGAGTTTGTAGAGATCAAGGCAAGATGTCCTGCGAAAGAAATCCAGGAATAACATTTTATATAAGACAATGATTGTTTTTCATTAAAACACATTTCTTCATTTCCTGGCTGCAAGACAGGCACAAAATGTTTTAAAGGGGTAGGAAAAAAACTGTCATCAATTCCTTAGATTTGAGTGTACCTATAATGATGAGAGTTAATTAATAGGTGCATCAAACTCCTTAAGATTAATTGTTGTGTTTACTTAAGTATCAGTTATCTTTCTAAGTACTGCTGTAGCCCTTGGCAACTCTAAAGATTTCTGTGTGGTTGTGAGCTCAGCAAAGACATAGGGGTCATTCATGCTGCTTGGCTAACAGAAATGCTAAGGAGGTTCCAAAGACAGGGAAGCAAAGGGAGAAGTATCACTTTTCTTTCTACTTATTCTCCCCACCAGGATATGCCCCTTTGGAAAGAAGGGTGGAGAGCACGTTCTTTGGGTTAGTTGTGGAATGTTATCTTCAGGGGTAGCTTCTCATAACATTTAGCGAATCAACAGCCTATCAGAACTGTTACAAAGAACATGTGAGAGTTTCACTCTCAGATCCCTGTCTGTCTTGAAATAGTTCAGTGAAACTTTTGAATAGTTCAGATCCTCAGTTATTCTCCTGACTCCTCTCCGATCTTTCTGGGCCTTACTTCACATGTTGACTGAACATACACTCAGGCACTATAGTGCCCAGCAGTCTTTGTAGTTACCTTCTAGTTCATAGCTCCATAGATTCTATTTATCTATTAAGTCTAAATCACTTAATATATTGTTCTTAGTTGCAAGCAGCAAATTGATTCTGGCTGACCTAAGCAGAAAAAGAATCTGTTGAAGAATATCAGACACTTGCAGAATTGAATGGAAGCCTGGAAAACAAGGCTTGGATTTATGGCAGAAGCAGGGGAATGTGGACAAGCTAAGTAATATAGCCAGTATTAGTCAACAGAAGCAATAGAGTCATGCTACAGAAAATATTCTAGTCAGGACGTTACTGATGGAACATGCCCTGGTCACTGCCAGACACTAAGTCCAACTACCACTTCTATGAATAACTGGCTCCTGCACAGATGCTTTGTATCTCTTGCTTTCTGCACATGTGTGTCCTATGAGACATCGAGGAGGATTGCTGGGTCTTCAGGAATGCACAGGATGGTATCTTCAGTTTTGGTAACTGTTGTGACCCTGTAGCTTGGCAAGATGATCAATGTTGGTAGATGAACAGGTGGGATACAGTCAGAGAGTATGTGTGGTTGTAAGGCAAGACCCTGGAGGTATTCCATCCATCCTTGTGGGTAAGCAGGTTGCTTCTGGTGTTTCTGCTTTTGAGGGTCCAGCATTTGTATAGTCATTGGTAGCCTAGAGGGTTTCAGGGGCCGAATCCGCTTGTTCTGGTAAGCAGACCATGTTCGGAATGGCAAGTAGAGATCCACTCACCACCTGGTTAAAGGTGGTAATGCGCACAGAGTAGAAATCATCATCCTCTGCATCTGTCTGGTCTTCCATGGTGTCATTGACCTCTGCCATTTCTTCGGGGATGTCTTATTACTTTGATTATGATTTTGATTATGAGGAAAAGCAGCTTAAAGGGTGCTTGGCTATTCCCACCAAAATAACCTCTACCTCATAGGTCAGTGCGTTTTCTTCTTAGGAATATCTCTATGAAGTCTGCACTTGAAAACAGGGAGAGTAACCACAGCCTGGTTTGAGGTGCCCCTGGGCTCAGTGTGAGCTAGACCCAGTCAAAACTCCAACTTGTAACCTGACCCCCCCCCCCCCAGCAGCCCCCACACTGGCTGTCAGACTGCAGTGTCATGTGCAGAATTAGTTTTGGCTCAGAGCCAGTGCCCAGTAATTCCTAAGAGGCCTGGGCATTTTTCTTCCTGCAAGGTCCAAGTCTCTAACTGGCCACAAAGTCCTTTGAGGAAAGCTAGACAGAAGATTTATAACTATATTTATGATGTTATTAAAAAATATATAAAACTTTTGTTTGCATTGTTTATTGGTTTGAAGTTGATCTTAAAAACAGTAAAATAGAACCATTAAATCTGAAAGGCTCTGTTCCTGATTGTGTGCATTGACTGGCGTTTCCATTTCTCTTGGTAAATTTTTTTAAGTAGTTCTCTCCCCTCAGCTGCCCCCACCCATCCTCCGCCAAGTAATTTTAAGGTGAGATCTACTTTCACTCTAGCCTAGAAGAAGTTGGTAATTTTATACTTAATTCTTCTTTTTTTCTTCCAAATAGGTTGGTGGCTGTTATCTCTTAGGGAGGTGGTGCTTTCTATTCCTGGCAAATGAATAAAAAATTAGGAAGAAAGGAGATAGACAACTGCCATTCTGCTCTATGGTTCATTCCTTTGAGCTGAATCTGGACAATGTTGATTTATTATTTCTCTTGACTCACTTATCATCAGCATAATCAGGCCTTAGGTTTGGGAGGCATATTGCACATGACTAAGAACGAGGCTGGGATGCCTGGCCTTGAATCCCAGTTCTGCTGCCTACTGGCTATGTGACCTCAGACAAGTCATTTAATGTCTCTGACTCAGTTTCTTCACCTATAAAATGGAGGAAATAGTGCATATCTTAAAGGCTTGTTACATGGACATAATCAGATAAAAAAATTTGTAACACAGAGCAAACATTTAATAATATTAGCTTATATGTTTCTAAAAGCTTATAAAATTTTAAATCATAGAAACAAGAAGTAATACAAAATATGAATACTTTTAATTTCCATATTGGATTATCTGTGTTGCTGATGTTCTTGAGTTCATTTATTCAGCTTATATTTTTTTTTGTGAAGATTTTATTTATTTACTTGAAGGGGAGAGAGAGAGAACACAAGTAGGGAGGAGGGGCAGGGTGAGAAGGGGAAGCAGACTCCCTGCTGAGTAGAGAGCCTGATTCAGGCTTGATCCCAGGACCCCAGGATCATGACCTGAGCTGGAGGCAGACGCTTAACCACCTGAGCCACCCAGGTGCCTCACAGCTCATATTTCTGAAATATCTACTATGAGCAAAGCATCATGCTAGTTTTTACATGACATGTTCATCTTAACCTGAGCTTGCTATTGGTCATTGTTAGAGGACATGGATAGTGAAAAGCTTGTCGTAAGATGCTAGGCACATAAAAGTTCCTTTTTTTTGTTCTGAGTTCCTTCGTATCCTGACTTCTTCATTGCATTAAAATTTAACCTATATAAAATCTTTAAGTGCTAAATCAGTATTGTTCAATAGAAATGTAATGTAAACCAAGCCACATTTGTAATTTCAAATTTTCTAGTAGCTTCATAGATAAGTAAAGTGAATGAGATGAGATTAATTTTAATTATTTCATCTAATCTAACATATCTAGAATAACAGGATTTTAAAATGTAATCTAAATAATTATTAATAAGATATTTTACATTTCTCTCCTCATCAAGTCTGGAGTCCAGTGTGTACTTTACATTTATAACACATCTCTGTTCACACATGCCACATTTCAAGTGCTCAGTCACCGCATGTGGCTGGTTGCTACCATAGTGGACAGAGCAGGGCTAAATTATGTTACCATGTTCCAGGAGGTAACCGTGAATTCTTCATTAAACAATTTTGGATTATTTCCAGATCCTCACCTGGAAGGAGAAAAACAGAAAAAGAAAGAATGAATTGAAGTTGAGTTTTCAATATGTGCTTTTTATATAGCTCATCCAGAGTAAACATAGATAGAAAAGGAGTGTGTGAATCTAAGACCATATTGGCTATTTTCAGAAATCCAAATAGCAGTTAACCATTGTTAGGAAAGAACTAAATTGGGGAAACTTAAAGGAAGGTTCCGTCTTTAGTTATTATTGATTGGGAAGAAAATCAACAGCTAGTTAGTGATGCCAAAAGGAAGCTGGTTGAAATTGTAAATGTTTAAAAATGAATTTGATAAATTTCCCATAATAATTTTTTTTTCTTCATCTGAGACCTTTTAGTCAGAGCCTGATCTCTGTTAAAAGGGAGAAATTACAGAACTTCTTTCTTTCCAATTGGGAGTACCAATGTCATTTTTTCTTTAAACTGGTTATATGATTTACTATGAAATGCAGTCAGTTATGTGGAGATTAAGGCACTCTCTTCTTTCATGCCATCTGTTGCCAGATTTCTGTCATACTTTATGCCACAGTCATCTGGGACTTCAGTTGTCATCCACGTGGTGGATGAGCCAAGTTAATGTGCCACCTGAAACTTAAAAAAAGAAAGCTCCCTAATTTCTTAATAATTCATGAGAACAGTCACACAGACCCTGCTTATGTGATGTCATTACATAGAGAAGAAGCATAAACATTTAATTTAATAGGAAATTTATTTTTGTATCAGAATCATTAAGGATTCATGTGAGAGTAATATCATTTTTTACTTTGCTTAAACTTTTTTATTATGAAAATTTTCATATATATGCAGAATTAGAATAGGATGATGAACCTCCATCGAACCTTCTAGCCCAGCCTCAACAATTATTAACTAATGGATAATTTCTTTTTCATCTATAGCTCTACCCTCAGTTACCTCAAGACATAATTCTAGAATCCTTGACAGTACATTCTTAATTTTAGTGTCTTCAGTAAAATAATACATCAGCTCCAAAATTTAATAACTTTAATATCATCACATAGTCAATATTCATATTTTCACAATTGGCTTTTTAAAATAGGAATCTTGCTTTAATCAAGATATAGTCAATTTACATATTACATTTGGTTTATGAGCTCCATCCATAAGCTCACTCTTCTCCTTTTCCCCCCTTGTAATATATTTGTTGAGAATCTAGGTACTTTGTTCTGTGGAATTTCTTACAGTCTAGATTTTGCTGGCTGCATCCCTGTGATGCTGGTTATCATGTTATTATGTACCTCTGTCCTCTATATCTTAGTAAAATGGTGATTAGATGGAAAGTCTAACTAGATTCAGGTTTATTTTATTTTATCTTGTAAAACTATTTCCTAGGTGCTGTTGTGTACTTTTATGTGGAAGCACATAATATCTGGCTATCTTTCTTACTGCAATGTCAACAGTGATGAACATGTTTGTGTGTCGCCAATTTGGACCTACCAACCATTATAAAGTTCTTCATCCACTTTTCAGGAAATAGTTTTAGCAGCCATTGCTTTGATCCATTATTTCATTAGGAATTGCAAAATAATGATCTTCAAATTCTGTCATTCCTTCTTAATTCATTAGCTGGCATATTTCTACATAGATAAATGTTCCTTTTTCAACTACTTCATCAATTTGAGATACAGTTTATACAGTAAAGACAGGATTAATGTTTGATTCTTTTCCTTTATTTATCTTTTTTCCAGTGTCATAATTTGTGGATTTAATCATATTTGATGTGTTTCAATCCATTCTATTTATTATTCTTTTTGATGCTCCACTTCTGGCCAGTGGAAGGCTCTTTAAATTGTTTCTGTGTCCTTTTTAGTATAACCCCAGTGAACTTGATTAGCTTCTTTGCTTTCTGGGATGCCAAGATGTTCCAGGCTCAGCTTACGTTTCGCTGTCCCAGATCTCAAATCAGCCATTTCTCCAAGGGGTCCTGGTTTTTGTAAGGGAACAAAGGTTATTTAGAGAACACATATGGGCACCCTGGATCTTAACCTTCAGGAATTTTCAGTCTGGAGTCTGTATTAGGAAAACTCTAGTGAACTTAGTCCCGATCTCAGCGGCTTAAGGCAACCCAAGTTTATTTCTACCTATTACCTCAGCAGACAGTCCTCCATGCAGTGATTTAGGAACCCGGAATCCGTTTATCTTGTAGCAGCAGTAACCAGCAGGGCCTTAGGATCCTCTTCTTTCAGCTGAGAGATGAAAACAGAAAAAATGGAAAGGCACCTACTTTTTAACCACTTTGGCCTGGAAGTGATACACATCATTTTTACTCTCATTCTCTTAGTGAGAACTGATCATGTAGCCCTGCCTCAACGCAACATAGTAAAGGTGGCAAAGGGAGGCCCTGGTGAGGAAACCGACATCAGCAGAGCATTTTTAATAAATGTTTAAAATTTATTTTTAATATTTTTTAATAAATTTATTTTTTATTGGTGTTCAATTTGCCAACATAAAAAGAGCACACATCTTTGTTGAAGGTTAGGCTGTCTCTGCCAGAGGCCAGCCTTTTGCCATCCCAAATCATATGCTGTCCCCTACTTCCTCCAAAGGGACACTCCAAAGTCTCAGTCACCGAATCCAGCATGAAGGACAGCATCTTCCCTTATCTTAAATCAATGTATAATGGGGGAGCACAGGATGACCACAATAATCACTCCCATGTCAAGAAAAGGAGGTAGGGCACAGTTCACTGATGTCATGGAAATGTTGGAATGCTGTTGGGCATTCTTCCTGCTCTGGTATTGGATGCAATTCCTCAGTTAGACTTGAATTCTACTTCCAGTCACTGTAAACCATTCTCTGTCCATTGCTCTTGATGGCTCTTGCCTCCACTCTGGCAGGTTTGTTCATGTTCATGTTCATACCTGCCCACGTTTGAGGTGGTTATAGACTATGCCATCCTTGGGAGCTATACGTTTTTTGTAGGCTGCATTCTATTCTTGCAAGTTGGAGGGTAATTTTGGGAATTCATAGCTTAAAAAAATTTTTTTTAAAGCTCAAACTCTTTTCATCCTTTTAGAAGAGATTCTCATTTCTTTAGCAGTACAATTCTTTTAAAACCTTGGTAGTTCCATGTGCCAGTAATGTCATCCAAAGGTCTGTCAAAGTATAACTCAAATTTTTTGTTTCCTTTCTCACTCCTTTGGCTCTATCTCTCATTTAGGAGTGGCTGTTGAGGAGCCCCTTAAAATAGAAAGAAGGCCATCTTCTCAATCTGATCTTTGCCCCAAAGTTGAGTCGCAATGGGCTTTTGTCCATTAGGAGGTCTTTCTCAGTTTTCTGTCTCTTTGTTTGGGGCACTCACCTTTTCCATCCTTGCAAGTTCTCACTTTTCTGGACTCCCTTACTGGTTGTTTCACCACCAAATACACCACGGATCTCTAGGTTTCCATCTTCCAGCATCAGTTTCCTTTCTGCCATGCTGCCTGACTACTAGGCCAAGTTTAGGTATTTGTTATGGCAACACCTCACTTGAAGGTACTAATTTCTATATTCATCAGGGTGATGCTAATGAGAGTAGTAAAGGCTGTCACAGAATTAGAGAATTTTGGAACTAAAAAAGGACTTTAGAGATTGTTGTATATACAACTCCTCTTCGTTTTAGGAATCAGGAACTAGGACAGGAAACCATTGCAGCTGGCTCAGAGCCACACAGGGACCTGGAGGCCGTCTGGTTGCTGGTGTGACAAGGCCTTGGCAATTTTTGCCCTTCAGCCCATGGCTCAGCCTGGAACATCTAAGACACTTAATGAATATCTCAAACTGAATTGGGAACGTGTAAGTCTGCTTCTACTAGGGCATCACTGTGGCTCAAACAAAGAGAAGGGAAAGAAGGAAAATTCAGGCAACAATTGGAACTTCAGTTAAAATGCCTCAAGAGAAAGGCACAGATTCAAAGCCCTATATGACTTTGATATTATCTTTGGTACATTTTCATGCTTTCAATCTTTTTTTTAAAGATATTTATTTATTCATGAGAGACACATAGAGAGAGGCAGAGACACTGGAAGAGGGAGAAGCAGGCTCACTGCAAGGAGCCTAACGTGGGACTCAATTTCAGGACCCCTGGATCATGACCTGAATCAAAGGTAGACACTCAACCACTGGGCCACCCAGGTGTCCCTCATGCTTTAAATCTTATTCAAAATGCTAAGGACATTGCGATGACATACTTGTGAGATAGCTGTTTTAGTATACTCTTAACAGTAAGCCACTTATTATTTAGCTAAAAACTGCTACCAGATAATTGACCCCATATCCCTGATTCCCTGTCTCCATCTCACCATCTTTGCACTCCCAGTGAGGCACGAGTGGGGGTGGGTCATGCTTGGGATGAGACAGGCCATGTTAAGGAGAGGGATGGTTTGAGGAGGTAAAAACCACCACCTTTTATTTTGGTGCTGTGTGGGAAGTAGCCTGCTGAGATTTCTGTCACTGTCCTCTCCTACACCACATCAAACCGTAAAGATAGGACTGCAAAGTTTAGATAGCATAACACTTCTAATGTAGGACACTGTCTGGGCATACCACAGGGCTCTGTAATTCTGTCATTCATTAATTCAGGTGGTATTTATGAAGCACCTGTTCTGTCCCAGACCCTGTACTGCACCTAGGATACACACACAATGTGACACAAGTGTTGCACCAGGAGTTTACAGGCGACATAATTTATTAAGTTTCAGAATATTCTACTGGACCATAATTTTGGGCATAACATTTTTCAAGGTGATTAGAGTTTGCAGGGACATATGTGTGATCCTCTTGAATGCAGTCCCAAGTTGGAAATACTACGGGTTTGGGTCTACACCACCCTAGTAAAGCAAATACTGCAGCAAAGCCGGTCAAATGAATGTTTTCCTTTCCTAATACATATAAAAGTTATGTTTATCCTATATTGTAGTCTGTTAAGTATGCAATAGCATTATGTCTAAAGAAACAACGTCTATACCTTAACTAAAAATACATTGTTGCTTCAAATGCTAACAATGCAATAATCACCCAGTATTTCAGCCAGTCCTAATCTTTTGGCCTGGGGGGAGGGGGAGGGGGAGTCCTGCCTTGATGTCAGTGGCTGCTGACTGATCAGGGCGATGGTTGCTGAAGGCTGGAATGAGTTCTTAAAATAAGACAACAATGAAGTTTGCTGCATTGATTGACTCTTCCTTTCATGAACGATTTTTCTGTAGTGTGTGATGCGGTTTGATAGCATTCTCCAGAGTAGAACTTATTTCAAAATTGGATTCAGTAATCTCTGACTGACTTTATCAACTAAGTTTGTACGGTATTCTCAATCCTGTGTTGTCATTTCAGCAGTCTTCATAGCATCTTCACCAGGAGTAGATTCCATCTCAAGATACTACTTTCTTTGCTTATCTGTAAGAAGCAACTTCTCATCTACTCAGGTTTGGTCATGAGATTGCAGCCATGCTGTCCCATCTCCAGGCTCCACTTCCAATTCTAGTTCTCTGCTATTTCGACCACACCTGCATTTATTTTTCCACTGAAGTCTCGAACCCCTCAAAGTCATCCGTGAGGGTTAGAATCTACTTTTACTAAACTCCTGTGGACGTTGATATTTTGACCTCTTCCCATGAGTCATGAATGTTCTGAATGGTACCTAGAATGGTGGATCTTTTCTAGAAGGTATTGCACTTATTTTGCCCAGTTCCATTAGAGGTATCCTCATCTATGGCAACTATAGCCTTATGAAATGTATTTCTTAAATAATAAGACTTGAAAATCAGAATCACTCCTTAATCCATGGACTGCAGAATGGTTGTTGTATTAGGGGGGCTTGAAAACAACATTAGTCTCATTATACACCGCCATCTGAGCTCTTGGGTGACCAGGTACATTGTCAATGAGCAGTAATATTTGGAAGAAATCTTTTTTTTCTGAGGAGTAGATCTCGGCAATGGGCTCAAACTATTCAGTAAATCATGTAAACAAATAGGCCGTCATCCAGGCTTTGTTGTTCTACTAACAGAGCACAGGCCAGGAAGATTTAGCATAATTTTGGGGGGCCCTGGGATTTTCAGAATGGTCATGAGTACTGATTTTAACTTCAAGTGTCAGCCTCTAACTAGAGAGTCCGCCTGTTCTCGGAAGCTTTGAAGCCAAGCATTGCCTTCTGTGTAGCTATGGAGGTCCTAAATGGCATCTTCTTCCTCTAGAAGGCTGTTTGTCTACAACAAAAACCTGTTGTTTAGTGTAACCACCTTCATGAATTATCTTATCAAGATCTGGAGAACTTGCTATGGCTTCCATGTCAGCAGCTGCTGCTTCCCCTTGTACTTTGATGTCATAGAGATAGCTTCTTTGCTTCAACCTCATGGACCAATCTCTGCTAACTTCAGATTTTTCTTCTGCAGCTTCCTCCCCTCTCTTGGCCTTCATAGAGTTAAGGAGAGTGAGGGCCTTGCTCTGGATTAGGCTTTTGTTTAAGGGGATGTTTTGACTGGTTTGATCTTTTATCCAGACCACTCAGACTTTCTCCATATCAGGTATAAGGCTGTTTCTCTTTCATAACATTCATGTGTTTACTGGAGTAGTACTTTAAATTTCCTTCAAGAACTTTTCCTTTGCATTTACAACATCTCTGTTTGGCATAAGAAGCCTAGCTTTTGGCCTATGTTGGCTTTTGATGTGTCTTCTCACTAAGCTTAGTCATTTCTAGCTTTTGATTTAAAACCAGTGAGAGATGTGTGACTCTTCATTTGAACACGTAGGGGCTATTTTAGGGTTTAAGGCTGGCCTGATATCAATATTGTTGTGTCTCAGGGAGAGTAAGCTCAAGGAAAGGGAGTAGGATGGGAGCATGGCCAATCAGTGGAGCAGTCAGACAACACACATTTATCAGTTAAGGTTGCCATGTTACTTGAGTGTGATTTGTGGTGCCCCAAAATAATTACAACAGTCACATCATAGGTCAGTGATTGCAGATCACCGTAACAAATATAATTATAATGAGAAAGTTAGAAATATTGTGAGAATTGCCAAAATGTGACCCACAGACATGCAATGAACAAATGCTGTTGGAAAAGTAGCTTCAACAGACTTGCTCAAGGCATGGTTGCCACAAATCTTCAATCTGTAAGAAACACAGTGTTTGCAAAGTTCTGAAAAGTGGTGGGCAATAAAATGAGGCCTGCCTGTGTAGGTAGAGAAGGGAAGCCTGGAGTTCATTTCATTGGGCTTTTTTTTTCTATCCTTTAAGCCTGAAAAAGGCCTGATCAGATGGTGGAGACCAGATTCCCCATGAAAGTGTTCTGTGCATTTATTTGGGGGTGTTTTCAGTTTCTGGAGGAATATATCTTTAGTATTTACATCTCAGTGTAAATGTTGAATTTTCTTTTGTGAAAAATTTTTATACTGTTGCAAGAGTTGAGTAATGAAGATTGCCTACATATTCGGGTTAATTGGAGCACATTCTTAATAACTTTATAAGCTGTTTGTTAGCTGTAGTGAATAGTCCTAGAGAATAAATTCATTTTAATACAGAATCATACTATAAAGATTCATTGTATCAAGCTGACCTTAATTTACATGGAAAAATTCTTGTTCTTTAAAGAGCCTTTTGTAGCGAGGGCAAGGCAGGAGCAGAATTTGGACATGTTTATTATTACAATACTGGCTTTTAGTTAACTAAAGATGGCACACCAGGAAATGGTGTGTATGTCCTGGGTGTTATCAAACAGGACTTCTAAGGAACTGGTTTAGATAGCAGTTGTGGTTCTCTTGCCATGTCCTCATTTCTCATTTTGCTTAGAGTAGAGGCTCTGTGTCTCCTAGTCCTCGGATTCTCAGGCCTAGAAATAAGTTCATCTTCACTGATTATCCTAATAGACTTGAGTTGTCACAAAAATAAAATTTATAGGATAAGAAATGACAGCAATTAGTAAATATAAAGAGATTCTACTTTTCTGCCAAAGAAATGTAAATTACAACCCAGCATGATAATATTTTTCTGTTGTCAATCTGACAAATATTATAAAAGACCGATGCTAGGTTACATTGGTGAAGGTGTAAGTAACATGCGTGTTTATACATCATTGAGGAATATTTCGATTGGGAGTGAATGAGAAATAATGGCGGAGTGTTTTCCTCACTGCTTATCCCGAGGTGATTTTCTGAGCCATCTTGCAATGTCTTAAATTCATAAATCATTTAAAATTGGAGGCATTATTTCATAATTTTGCATCAAAAGCATCAATAAAAATATCTTAAGGATGTTTATAAAAGGATTGGCATTGCCCTGGAATCCTTCACTTCAAGAGGAGTTTGTGTTTGCAGTTATTTGATTGGAGGAATACGGGCCAAGGACCACGACAGATTCAGATTACTATGTAGCATTCGATGTACACTTATTGTAAAATTAAAGATATTGCCTTAACTTTATAGTTCTTGTAACTAATCTGAGGATTAGCCATGTATGGCATGATGAAAACGTCTTTGGCTGGAGCCTCAGCCTGGCTTTAGTTCCAACATCATTTTGGACCATGTGGCTAAATGAGGTGATGTCCTGGTTTCACATGTGTGGGTAGAGGTGAGCAAGAGGACCCTAGAGCAGCAATCATGATCTTCATTTCATAAACTCTCTGCTTTAATAACGAATCCCTCTTTTATTATATAGTTCCTTTAATATATTTTTTAAAAATTTCTGCTGCTAGGAAAATCTCTCAAATACATTCCTTCTCTTGTTGCATAAAAAATGATTTTAAGCATTTGTGCCAATAGTTATTAAGGAAAATGAAATACCAAGCAGCAGGTGTAAACATAGTTGTCACTATATCATGATAGTCTTAGTCAAGGCAGCATTAATGTTAGTAAAAAACATTTAAGATACTATGAGATAGGGGTATCTGGGTGGCTCAGTCGGTTAAGCATCTGCCTTCAGCTCAGGTTATGATCGCAGGGTCCTGGGATGGAGCTCCATGTCAGGCTTTCTGCTTAGTGGGGAGTCTGCTTCTCCCTCTCCCTCTGCCTGCTGTTCCCCCTGCTTGTGCTCTCTCTCTTTCGCTCTCTCTCTCTCTGTCTAAATAAATAAATAAATAAATAAATAAATAATCTTAAAAAAAGATATTATGAGATATAGCTTAAGTCAAAGTTTTTAATAATCAATTTTTTTCTAATCCCTTTTATTTCGGTCATTGAAAGAATAAGTGTGTCCATGTTACTATGTTGTTTGGAATATGAAGAGTGAAGAAGCAGTCTTGGGTGGACATTTGATGGAGAAGGGTGCCCCTAGAGCTCTATCTGATTGTTTTCCTATAGCTTTTTTCCAACAATGAAAGAAAACCCTGCAGAACCTCTGATCCCATTTGGGTGTGGACCCAAACATAAGCATCCATAATTCTTAATCATTTTAATATTAGTATTGCTAGGGATTATCTTTCACAAAGCAAGGGAATTTCTTTAGACTGTGTTCTTTTATGGTTCTTTTAAGGTCATTTAGGATCTCTATTGTTATTAAATCAAACACATGGATTTAGGGATGATCACAGGAATGACTCATCAGTCCTCACCCCCAAAAGGTTGGATAACTAGCGTGTAAATACTATCCAGCCTCCAAAGAGAATTGTTAGCCTAGTGTAAGAAGATTGCCCTGCTCAGAAAATCACACCAATAAAAATGCAGAGGTTCAGGGAAGAAAACAAACAAAAACCAAACCACTCATTTATAGGCTCTATCTCTTTGGAACATTCTGTCTCTCCCCATTTTACTAATCCACTTTGATTATATCATTATATTTTAATGGGGACATGACTAAATAATCAGGAAAGAAAGAACACCCAGAACAAAACAGGCTATTCCTGCTCTGGACCTGCCTGAAGAGTTCTGATGTATTGTCAAAAATGGAACTAGTGTATCAAAACTATAATTTCACAGATAATATTGCTTAGAGCAAAGCTAGGTTTAAAAAACTTTATTTGAAAAAAAAAGTACTAATGGGTAATACAGATGGCTGTTGGATATGACAAAAATCATGGTGGTAATTGAGAAGGGGCTGAAAATTGAGACTCAGTTCACACTCTCATTCTCCTTCATCTCCTGCCCACACCTGCCTGAATGTTCCACTGTTCTAAGCCAATGTACAGATGTCACTGTGTGTCATTGTGTTTGATATGAAGACTCAGTGAAGACTAGCAGCTTAAATGCAGAGTGTGTTCCTTCAGATGCTTTCACTCACATTAGAAATATCAAGATATTGTGTAAAACATAATGCTATTTTTTAAAAGATTTTATTTATTTATTCATGAGAGACACACAGAGAGAAAGGGAGAGAGACCGGCAGAGGGAGAAGCAGGCTCCCTGCAGGGAGCCCGATATGGGACTCGATCCTGGGTCTCCAGGATCACACCCTGAGCCAAAGGCAGAGACGCTCAACTGCTGAGCCACCCAGGCGTCCCAAAACATAATGGTTTTGGTTAAAATTGTGCTATGATACTTCTCATATTTATAAATCCTCACTAGGGATAGCCCAGAAGTTTAGGGGTTCCAGCATGTCACCTGAGATAGTTGGCAAGTGGGAAGATGAAGCAGTAGTGGTGGTCATGGTGGGAGCAGCTTCAGACCAAAATTAGCCTGAGGCAACCCCAAATCTGTGGGAAGGAGAGTGATCAGTTTGGCTTATGAAGTGACCACCTATTCCTGTCATACTCTTTGTTCTGTTTCTGCTCTCCTGGCATTCACCCCAAATAGGGCAAGGTAAGTACCAACATCTCACAGTGAGGTTTCCTAGTGATGTGTTTTTTTTTTTAATTTGAAGTACATGCATAATTATTAAAAACACGTTTACTTATCACCGAAGATGATTTCTGATCTCACCGTGGGTTCACTCCCTCTCTGGGAGATACTACTGGTGAAGTGGAAAGAAAGCCCTTCGTCAGTGGCAGAGTCAGTAAAACCACCTCTGGTCCCAGTTCTGCCCTTAACTGGCTGAGTTCACCTCAGGGAAGATGTGTCAGGGCTACAGGTGGGTGTGAAGAGAGAACCTCTGCCTGTTTCACTCAGCTCTAAAGATCTTAGGGTTTTCAGTAAATAGTTTATTTGCCTGTAGTTTTGTCTTTAGCTTTACGAGCGTTTTAAACATTGAGGACTCAGGAACAGTATCAAGGGAATGCTGTTAGTAAGATTTAGCAATGACTGTAGCTTGCCAACCAGCAGTGTAACTTACAGTAAGTACGTGACGTCCCAGCCTTAAAAATAAAATTAGTCTATTCATATAGGTATTTCTGCTGAATTTAAATGGAAAATTTTATTTTTTACTTTTAATTTGATGCACTTTAACTTTAGTCAAGAAATTATATCAGTGTCACTGTTTTCCAGTGACTTTTATGCAGAATATAGCATAAAACATTTGCTTCCTAATAACCCCAGCCCCACCATTTCTCCTATGGTAAGCCACTTTCATTTTAAAAATAGATCTGTTCTACGAGACTTAACTTGGCCCTGGTTGTTGTCCTCTTATGCGAGTTATTTAATTTAAAAATAGAACTGTCTCAGTAGATCTGTATCAACTACTTTGGGATGGTTTCTGTGTGGAGTAAACTCTAATTAGGTAGGCAGTTCTGTGGGGTCACGTTTGGAAGCATTGCAATCCAGTTGTGTTTTCCTCTTTGGTAATCTGACAGAGAGGTTTGTTTCCAAGTTGATAATTTCAGTGTATTTAGCTTATTATTTTTTCCTAGGCTAAATTTAATTTCCTTAAGGGTTGGGGGAATTTTATAATTTGGATGAAAAAGAGATTACCATTTGAAAGTAGTTAACATTTAACATTTTTGGAACAAGTAATCACACCTAGACTGTTTTTTAGATCAATCAAATGACTCTTACCCAGAGCAATTTTAACTTAATGTGCATTGGTACACTTTGGGCATATTAAAAACAATCAGTATTTCTGCAAATGCATATTTCTAGAGTGCAAGTGTAGGAAAGACCATTAAACAATTATAGGGAATAATTTTTCGATTTATTACATCTAAGTTGTTTTAATTTCTCAACCTTTACGTTGTCTGATTTTACAAAGTGAAATATGTTTTACGTTGTGAGGAATTAAATTACTATTGATTTTGTGATATTTTAAGGCCTTAATTCTAACATGGAAACTCTTTTTGCCTTACAGACTTTTTAGAGATTTGTTCCTTCTAAAAGGTCTAGAACCTATCAAGTTCCAGAAAACAAACATAAAACATACTATACATCACAGACCATTATATTTTGTTACTTAAGTACAATTTGACATATTTTAAAGTTAATTTTTGAAACTGGGCTTTTTATCAGATTTGATTATACAATGTGACATCTGGAAATATTATTCAATAAGATTTATGAATTCCTTATCTGTAAGGATAATTCCTTCCTAAAATGATCTTTTGTAGAATTTTGCTATTTAATTTTATCTTTAAAAGAAAGTCCTGTTTTTTTCCAACTAACCAGCAGAGAGCACTTTAGCTTGTAACATGAGCATCGAATATACAAGAGTCCAGATCATGCTTTATCAAAGAAATGGGCAATTATCATCACTCACAAACTCCTTGTCTCCTGTCAGTTCCCGTTAATTTCATCAATTTCTTAAAGTTTTCATCTATTTAAACACACTTTTATAGTTTAAAAAAGTTATTGTAATGACATTTTCTCTAAATACATTGTTGTGCTATTTACTTGGCTAGAAACAGTCATGTTAGTTTTATTTTGTATATTTGATAGTCCTAATTGATTTGTTAATTTTTCCGCAAATGGACTAAATTTAGTCTCAATATCTCTACACCTTGGATTTTTTTTTAAAGAGTCTTTACACTGGATATTGGTAAATAATTGGTGACAAAGACTTTTCTGGAAGGGTATTTAACTCAGTAGTTCTTTAGACACTAGGAATCAAAACTGTTAGGATTCTGCTATAAATGGATGCATTATCTTTATTGCTTAAGTAGTGAAAAATGCAAAGATTTAGATAGTCTGACTTCAGTCCACCTGCTTACCTCATTTAGTTTGTTCAGAATTTGTATAAAGCCCCTACCTCACCCTTATCCCTCCAAAGGTCTGCAAGTAATAAACCAGGCTTATCCAATTAAAGTATAGGAACGGTAGAGCCAGGAAGGAACTGCCAGGTCCCTGGATTTCCCTGTGTTCTGAAAATGAGCAAGAGTTGAATCAGGGAAGAAGTCGAAAGGTTTATTCTGTCATAATATGATTTTTTCCCTCTTATTGTGTGATAAGAAGGATGTTGAGGAATAGCAGCGGAAAGTGGGGACTATGAATAGGTAGTGGTTCAGAGTCAGAGAAGAAACTTGCTATGTGGGGTTACATGCCTGACACCATTCAGAATTCTGGCCACACCAGACTTTCAAAGATGTATATTATTGTAATTAAATAATGTGAAACCTCTCAATGGAAGAGTAGCTCCAGTAGCTAACCCACAGTTTATAAAACCCATGAAGCTCTTGGAAGGGTCATTTGCAGCCCTGGCCCTGGCCCAGTTGGCCATGGGGGGGCCATCTCAAGCATCCCTCACACTTTGGTTTTCTGGGGCACTGGTGGTTTGAGGTGTGGCAGAAGGAATGTTGGTTGCACATAAACACAAACCCCCTTTCTATGTTAGGGAAATAATGGGGAATATTTTAGTATAAATATCTGCCCTTTTGGTTCATTATTTTAGCATCATTTCCTCAAACCAGGGCTAAATCTTCCCCTACACAGCACTGAAAATTAGACTCTTATGACGTTTTGCCCTGTAATGCTGTGTGTTGTATCATTTTAACCCGATTTCTTGTGAATGAAGATGTTAATGTTAATCCAATTTCCCCTGAATACAAATGTTAGAGTGAGCAAGGAAATGATTGATTCCTGGCTTCTGGACCCCTAAGGATGGATCTGACCCTGCTGTCCACCTCCTCCTCTCCTCTCCACTCTTCCCTACCCCTGTATAAGTTATCTGCTTTGAGAGACCTGTTTCCAACTTCGTGGTAGCCCATGGTGGCTCAGAACTTTGTTACTGCAAAGAGATGCTTGCTTACATGACAGTTTCTGTTGGTAATTCAGCTATATCTAAAGGGACGGAAGCAGGGAACAGGAGTTTCCCCTCCCGTGTGAAGCCCCTCCAGGTACCCAGAAAACACCCTGTGGCCTTGGCTTAGGATGGTGTGCAGCATGGAGTGTGTGATGTGGTCTGAGAGAGCAATGCTGCCCTGAGTGTGGTAGACAGCAGCTTTGCTCTTCGTATTTCTTGAATATTCTGGAGGGCTTCTAGTGTTGGTTGGTGGGTATATTCATGGCAGGAAAACGATTAAATACAAATGATGGCAAATTAGGCATGGGGCCTTCTGTAATTAGCCCTTCATTAGAAATCTTTAGCTGGAGATTGGCAATTCGCCCATCTGTTTGGTTATCACATAAAGAAAAAGTAATCATGGAGAAAGTGTAACCTTTGGTGTCTCCGGTGGTAGTAGTAGACCTCTTTTATGGTCTGAATCATTGAGTGTTTTTTGCGAACCGGTAACCTGATCTTTTATCACTCCCTGGACCGCCTGCCCCGCCGCTCTGCCCTGATGCATTCAACACATGTGTTCGAATGGGAAACCGGCAGCCCTCGGAGCGATTTACATTCAGCCTCCCAGCCTTCGAGAAGCAGCGAATCAGCCTCAGGGAAGGCTTCGGGAGACTTGTCAGCAGTCTGTAGCTTATTTCTGTATGTGTGAGGGTGTGTGTGTGCGTGTGTGTGTGTGTGTGTGTGTGTGTGTCTCCCTCTCTCTTCCTCTCGCTCACCATTTACCAGGCTGGAATCACTGTGGAGGAAGAGCAACAAAGTGTTGTCAAGATCTTATCTCAGGGTTATGATTAGTCAAAAATGAAAGGCTGAAATATTGATTTTCATTGTAAGAATAATTGGCCGTTTGATGTAGAGAACACCCAGTTGCCTCCCGGGGAGAGCTGAGCAGTGCACAGTCGCAGCCCGGCTCGGCAGCAGCCAGGGCTGGGTTGAAGCAGCCGCTGCCCGCCTGGGGAGCTGGGGAGCTGGGGAGCTGGGGAGCGCCCGTAAATGGACTTTGCTCCCAATGCTTTGACTCTTTGTCGCGGTTTTGGATGTTGGAATACGGGCGGTGATCTCTTGTCTTTTATAAACTCACCTGATTTAAAGGAAAGATGAGCGAAGAACCAAAGGAGAAAAATGCAAAACCTGCTCATAGGAAAAGGAAAGGGAAAAAGGTAAGAAATGAATAAGCAACATGTTCTCTGTATTGTTCTCTGGCTCTGGGGAGGCAGCGATCTTCAGGCTGGATTTTTTTCAGAGATCGGATTTTAAGAAGCTGCTAGAATCAGATTGCTTTTGTTTTTCTGGTCTATTAATAATGGGTGTGTTCTGTGTTGGAGAAAAACATCACAACTCGGATGCATTGCTAAAATATTTAAACGGTTAAATATAGTCATTTAGATTTCACTGAAGTGGTGTGTTTTTCATAGTGATATTCAGGATTATTAAGTAAACACATGTCCTAATTATGTGGGTGTGTGTGTGTTTTTTTTCCCCCTTAAATTTTCCAGAATGCTTGTTAATCAACAGGGTACAATTACTAATGAATTTATTATGGTATAGATGTTTAGCTTTAGCACATATTTCAGGCAAACTTGGGGAAACCTGTAGTTACACTTTAAAATTACAGCATGGAGGTGAACTCCATTTTAATTATTGATCAGCTTATGGCTGACAAATCTCAATTTGCAACAGACTCTGCAGTTGTACAGAGTGCCTCATTCGTCCACTATAATTTATAAAATTAATTTTGTTTTCCATGTAAAGTGAAGAATCTTCTGAATAGCAATAGATGATTATTATAAACCTGTAGATTCATTTTGGATGTCTCAAATGTGCATACCTTAAAATGTGCTCCTAACTTTTTGGTACATTTTGAAACGGGGGTTGGGGGGTGGGGGAGGTAATTCCCAAGGTCTGGCATTTATTTGCTTTTGATCCATTGTGGTTAATAAACTGGCTTCTATAGGGTGTGCCACCATTGGAAAAGACATTTGTATATCTGTAACAAAGAAAAACAAATCTCTAAAATAGGATTATAGTACATAGCTGTTTAAGGAAAATGTGCATTATATTTTTCTAATCTACAATCAAAATCTTCAGACACTTTATTTTAATTATTAGGACTGTTACATATGATAGTGACTCTTTAAAATGCTTTCTCGATCCAATGTAATGTATGCTCAGCCAATGGAAGCATGGAGAATGGATGACTATAGCAGAGAAGATAAAGATTTCAACTCCTCATTGAATTGTCAGCATGTAATTTTTTTTTCACAATCTATATATTATTTATGAAAAGATTCATTCGGATTTGGTGTTCTTAAAGGAGCTACTATCAGCAGACTCCTCTGAGGACACGTTTATGAATGTGCCATATTCTAGGGCAGTGGTTCAACATCCTATAGACAGGGAAGCTGTGCAGACTGGCTTTAAGACAGCCTTGAGTTCTGGTACGTTGTGTCAGCAGGGGCTGATGATGTTGCAAAGGTGCTATTCTGATTTCCCAAGGGAGCAGGTCGCAGCTGCACAGCACAAATGATTTGTTTAATGCCTGGCGTAGTGGTGCTGGTCTCAAGGAAAGCTGTCAGCTTGCTTCATGTTTATGAGATATGGCCTTAAGTGGCTGACAGGCTCCACCATGATTCTGAACACAGAGTGTCACGGAGAGCCCGGACAGACATCATGAGCCACGACAGTGCAATCCAGATTAAAGTGAGCAGTGGCTGGGTCAGTTGTAAATCATTGAGCTTTTATGTGGAATCCTTTAACATGGACATTTTTTTTTCTCTCTTGAAATTTTTCCAGTTGTGTTCCACTTCTCCTCATATGAGGTTATCCTTCTCAGACAGTATGAAGTCAGTTGCTTTGATTCCTTCTCCTGTACATGCTACAGTCTCCCAGGGCCTGTCAGGGTACTCTTTATGAAGCCTTCATCATCACACTCTGCCCCAGGACCTTCCAAACTCCCTCCAGCCTGTTCAGTGAAGTCCAGATTCCTGACTACAGAGCTTGAGGCCCTTCCCATTCTGACCTGTGCCCACATCTCAGGCTTTTTTTTCCTCCTCACCATTTACTTCATTCATATTTGACTCCAGCCAAACTGGAGATCTCACCAGCCCCTGAATTAATCCACTTCTTCTAATGATTGTCCTTTATCCATGGAGAAAGCATTTCTGTGCCAGGCCACTTTATGAAATCCTACCCATCCTTCAGGGTACAACCGGATCTTGCCTTCTTCCTGAAATTTGTCAATTCACCCTACTTTGAAGTCAGTCAGTCTTCTGGATTGACACAGTACCTTATAATGTCTGGATACTTAACACATTCTGCTTCTGTTTCAAGTTATTATGTACCTGCTCTGTTTTCTTGTCCACATTGAACCTACTGGTATTTACCTCAGGAGGACTCAGAATGTTCCTTATGTACAGCTGACACTAAATAAATGTCCCATTGAAATACCTCTCTCATTTACTGACCAGAGTTCACTAAGAATGTTCAGTATTAGAGCAGATAAATATCAAGTGGAGATATCTTTTAAATAGATATTCAGGCCTTTCTCCCAACATTTTCTGGATAAAAAATATAATAGTTTTTGTCTTCTTAAAAAGAATATATATCTATAAACATACGTGTGTGTGTGTGTGTGTGTGTGTGTGTGTGTGTGTATGTGTATTCCTTTTCCTTCTGAACCAAATATTCTAGAAGCTTTCTGGGTGTTCTAGGTGACCTACACTGCAGCATTGGTGGGTGTGGTCAAAGGAAAGCATTTCAGGTGGGAAATATATGCAACCTTCTAAAATTTTGTTGCAACAAGCTCCTCAAATGTTTGAAACATTTCCTAGTTACTTATGGAATTATTTTAATATAAAATTTAGTGTGGAATCTTTTTTGCATAGGAATATGTCTCAAAATGGCCTTTAAAATGATATGTTGTTGTTGGGTGTTTTCAGAACAGATCACATGCTTAGGGCATTTGGGTGTAGTGTCTCATGAGACACATTTAATATTGGAGTCAGCAAGATAAATGTAATGGTATCATTATATTACTCCTTTGTTAGCACATAGCAAGTATTTTCTGTTTCGTTCAGAAATATAAGGATTCAGACTGATGTTAGGAAATGTTTTTTCTAATAATTTCTATATTTTGTTCTGAATGTGAAGAGGGAATGTGTGTGTGTGCATATATCCATATCTCACAGCTATTTCTCTCTCCTTATGCTGGTTATAAGAGAAGGATTTACTGAAAGTCAGGAGACCTGAGTTCATATAAAGCCCTGCTTCTAGCTGGATGTCTTGGATAGAACATTCAAACTCTTTAGCTATAAAATGGGGCTCATGTGCCTGACACAACCATCAGGGATATTATGAGAGTAAAATAAAAATAATCATTAGGGCCATATTTTCAAAAGAGATATTAAAATGATAACACCTAAGTCATAATGGTTGTCATGGTAGAATTTTGAACTTGCTATAGATTGACTGATTCTCAAGAAGAAATGCCAGATGAGGCCATATTACCCAAATAATATGATACCGACTGCCAGGGCACTTAGCTTAGTAGTCAGCCACCAAAGAATAAGTGTGAAAAGTGTCATTCTTTGATTTTATTTATTTAGCATCTGCATTTTATCAGCCTAAGCTGCCATAACAAAATACCATAGCCTGCATGGTTTAAATAACTGAAATTTATTTTCTCAGTGTTCTGGAGAATGCAAGTCCGAGATCGGAGTGCCCATGTGGTGGGGTCTGGTAAAGAGGGCTCTTCCTGACTCTAAAAGGGCCGCCTTCTCACTGTATGTTCACATAGCCTTTTCTTGGTGTGTACAAGTGAAAGTGGAGGTGGGAAGGGGGAGATTGGTTTCTCTCTCTCCTTCTTCTAATATGACCATCAATCCTGTTGGATAAGTACTGCACCCTTATGACCTCATTTAACCCTGATTATCTCCTAAAATCCCTGTTTGCAAATAGTTACATTGGGAATTAGAGCTTCAATATATGCATTGTGGGGGGGGGGCACAATTCAGTCCATAGAAGCCTCCAGAAAAGAGTATGTTATCCAAATTCCCAACTTAAATATGCTTAATAAAACATAGGATAGTGATTGAAGTCCTTTCAATTAATTTAGTTATTTAGCAGATGCTTGTGTAATAGAGAACCTTCAATTACTGGGCCAGAGCCAGCTATGGTAAACCAATCTGTGCCCAAAGTGAGGATTCCAAATAAAGGTGAATTCAGGTTCTACTGGTGGCAGAATGAAGGAGTGAGAAATTCCATCGGAGGATGATGTTAGGAGAGGAGAGATAGAGGAAGACATGCTTGAATTGATGTTAAGAAGATTTGTGTTCTCCAGGTGCTCCCCAAGAGGGTCAGAGCCTTCCTGATAGAGTATGGGATGAAAGAGAGAAACATTTGAAGTAGTCTGATTCCTGCTTAGGATTCTTAAACGTTGTTTTGCATGGTTGGAGTGCAATGGACAGGGACATGTCATTGAAAGATATAAAGATGTCAAAAAAGAGAAGGGCCAACTCAAGAAGTTTGAATTATAGATCTCATTTTATCCTTCAACTCAATTTCTCTTTAAGGTGGCTCAGATTTTTCAACTCTTGTGCACATAAAATTGAGTTGAAGTTCATTGTGCCTTTTTTTCTTTATCCAAATTTTGAGTTAAAGCTTCATATGGTAACTGCATCCTGTTCAGACACTGTAGTCGAAATTTTTGAAACTGTGTGGTGTTCACTAAAAGTAGGAATAACAAAGTCAAAGCTAATTAAGGTCACAAACTTCGGTGAAACCCTTAAAGTCCAAATCTTCTTGATATTGTGAATTGTACCCCTTCCAGGTTAGTTTCTTCTGGACTCTCCATACTCCTTACAGTTACCTTTTAAATTTTGCACACATTGAGATTAAATTGGGCCTCTACTGTGCCGATTCCTATTTCCTCTTGTGTTTTAAGTGCGAACTAACAACATAAGTGAACATTAGCATCAAGTAGTGCAGACATATGTGTGCATTTGCTTGATTCAATTTGTTGTGACCTTATCAGTTTGGAATTGGAATTGCACCATTTCGTAGACAAAGGAAACTAAGTATATTGCTGCACTTTTAAGTTTTCAGAACAGTGTTGAAAAATTGCATTGTTTTTATTTTTTTTAAACTCAGTTAAAAAAGACTAAAACGTTCTTTCAAAAGAGGCATCTAAATGTGTTCCTAATTTTGTATATGGGCTTAGGTTTTGTAACCAATAAAAAAAGCCTTTTGGCTTTGAGCAGATGAGTATTGACATCGCATTTGCTTTTTAGAAAAACATCCTTATTTGGTAGAAGAGCTGGGACTTTATTTTACACTGTCATTCCATCTGGTGGGACTATAGGTCATATATTTCACTGCTGATGATTACCAAAAACTTAGTTTCTTGAGTGTTTCATTCAATGACTTTTCTTTTCTGTTTTCTTTTCTTTTCCTTTTCTTTTTTCTTTTATTTTTTCTCTTCCCTCCATCCTCCCTCCCCCCCTCTTTTTATTTATTTATTTCTTTTCTAGTGACAAATTGGAAAAAAATACTCAAATATTTAGACCCCACTGGGTAATGAGTTCCATTGCAATGGGTTTGCTTATTTTCTAAGGAACTTCAGTAAAGGATTTTCACCATTTTAGTTCAGTTGTCTTTTCCATCTTAAGACTCCAAAATAACTTACTTTAAGTTAATTTTAATGGTTTGTATTTCTTCTAAGGGTGGACTTCATAACTTACTTTCTTTTCTACTCTTCTCTCCCATGTGCTTGTCTTATGTGTCAGAACGCTACTTGTTTCTTTTCTCATGACATTTAAATTACCCAAATGCATATACATTTTTTTTTTTTGAGGAAGAGTCAAGGGAACGTCCATGTCTGAATTTCATTCACTATTCCTAATGCTCCTGGAGTTTTCATTGTTGGAATTTTGGTTGGTTGGTTTGGTTTTTGGTTCTAGGGCCTTGGATCAGGATGCCTTGAATACCAAGTTCCCTCTAAACTGAGGTAATGGTGTGTGGGCACATTGAACACATGGCATCTGTGTTGACTTGTAATTTTCATTTGTGTTTTTGGACATTGCTCACTACTGCTCTAGAAGCACAGAACTCTTGAAGTCTTTTGTTGATGAATGAGATGAATTGAGTTATTATTCACTGAACATGATCACATATCCAGTGCTTTGTAACTTCTGGGGGCTAATATACACTCCATATTGAGTGGCTTTTATATCCTTTTCCATTTCACTATATGGGTTACTATTGATATTTCTTCTCTTAGTCTAATATAAGTAGAAATTTTTTAGTACTTTTTATTTTCTTAATCATTTTTCTTTTTGCTGTTACTCTTACTTTCACAAATACTACCAACTTTATAGTTAAAAGGCACCTAAAGTGTTTAAATATCTTGTGCATCCATATCCACGAAAGAGAAATTTTGACTCCTCCAGTAATGAATTTGTACTGGTATTTTCTCAAACTTAGTATTGGAGTTTGCTCATATCAGTATGCAGATTTCTTTGTTATCTTCGCCCAAGGTTTTTGTGCTTTCGAAACTTTCTATTTGCAGGGAGAGATTAAAGAATTAAGAGAACCTGGGAGGTTACTTCATGACATCAGAACTTCATGAAAGATTATCAGTATCATCTTTTAAAAATCAAATTTAGTGAGGTACATTTACTTGGAGATTTTATTCAATTTTTGTTAGAAAAAGGCCAGCAAAAACTTGACATAAATTTATTTTATATATAGCAGCCTTTAGGGCATGGACTCTGAACATGACCCTTAAATGGAAGCTGTGATATTCTTTCAATAGGTTCACAGTCCCTTCTCCATAATTCCAAAATTCAAAATGAAAACCGAAAATATTTTCTAACTTCTTTGGCGGCAAAATCTGACCCGACCTGAACTCATTCGGCAGCAAAACCTGTTCTGACCTTATGGGAAGCTATTTATAGTCTTTATTTATCCAACTTAGTGTGAATATTCATACATTTTGCTGCAGAAGTAAAAATTCTTTGCTTACGGAGTGTGGCATGTCCCAACATGCTGTGGAGCTAAGCCTATAATATTGGTATATGCCTTTCTAAAATTTGAAAAGTTCTGAATTCCAAAGCTTTTCTAGCTTCAGGGACTTCAGACGATGGATTGTGAATCTTCACTGAATCCTGAGCTGGGACTGGTGAGCCAGCATGACTAAAGGTTAGCTTGCTGTGAGGAGGAAGGGACTTGTTGCTGTCCTTAATAAATTCCAGATAAAGTGGAATCTTGTAATGCTGGGCACCATATCAACGGTCCCTAATACAGTGTTCAGTGTTGCAGGAAAAATTATTTCCAGGTGCAATCTAACAGATTTTAGCTTGTTTGGCAATAAATCTGAACATTTTGACAGGGTGGTTTTGAAGATGATATTTACGAAGCCTTTTTTGTTGTTGTTTTAAGTAGTGAATTGTGGCTTATCAATAAGAAGAAAAAAGTAATTCTTAGAAAATTCTTGGGGTTTTTTGTTGTTCATGACCATTTGATGAGGTCATGAAAAATAACTGGTATATATATGTTTTCTAAAAGAAAAAATAATAGATTTGGGGTAAATTATTGTTTGATTGAATCATTGTGCCTACTTGCAGAGAAAATAATGATAATTATATGAGGGATAATTAATTTCCCACAGTTAGCACATAAAATGACTCTCTGTCATACATCTTAAATAAAAAATTTCACCTCGGGGTATATTATACAACTTAATTATGTATATATTATACAACTTAATTTTAAAACCTTTTCATTCCAGTTTTTCCTCACAATTACACATAAATGTAAGTATAAAGTAATTTATTACATGGCTATGTTAACAGCTTAAAGTCTAGAAGTTCCTCTCAACTTCTTACTCTTCTATTAGTTGTATAACTTTAGTCATGGAAATCCATTGGTTCTCCCACTACCAGGGAAGTAAAAGAAATGTGCTGTCATAAGACATCTCATTAGTATTATTGGAGATACCAATTGATATACTGGCTTCAATTGTGTCCTTAAGAAAACCAAAGTTCTAAATAATTTCTGAAGTTTTAATGCTTGTGAAACTCAAAACCTGGTTAAACAGTTTACTAAATGCAGAAGGCCGGCTCACTTTGACTCCCAACTCACTAGTCTTTTACATGTTTCACAGCATATGAGATATGTTGGTCTGGCATTTCTACTGTGGGGTGTGTGTGTGTGTGTGTGTGTGTGTGTGTGTGTGTGTGTTAAAACAAACTATAATTGTGCAAAGCTATTTTGATTCTGTCTCAGTACCTTATCATTTATCCTTTCAGAAAACATTTTTTGAGCACTCACTATTCGAAGTGCAAGGGGTTCATCCGGGAACATGATAGGCAATAAACATACAAAGTGGGTACTAGTAATACGTCAATACAGAAATTCCACAAGAAGCCTCTACTCTAGAGGAAAAGCAGATCTCATGCCAAGGAGGTAGCGGGAGGCTCTCGTGATGGGGACCATTGAGCAGTGGCTCAGTCATACTGGGGACTTGGTCAGCTCTGGAGAGGACATTTTAGGTAGAAGGAACTGCTGGCGGGGGGCCGTGGAAAGCCCTGTAGCGTTTGGGTTCCAAGGAAGGAACACTTTAATGGACTCTCCCAGTTGGCATGAACTGTACAGACTTCTATACACTGCTCTCAAATGTCTTTTTCCTCCTGGAATTCAATCAATGTTTTGTGAGTTTTAAGGGTAAAGAACAATATTTGAGGGAGTCAGCTGAGTATACCAAGTACCTGCACAGGGTAAGTGAAATTGTGAGAATAATGAACTTTTATTCTACTTTTCACTTTCCCTTCAGTGCTGCTCTCATTGTTAACCATTGTGACTTAAGTACAGTGAGGAAGTCAGAGACTTACAGAAACCCATATCTCTTAAGCCTCTAATGAACAACTACTGCCACCACCACCCCCTACTTCGTACACAGTCTATTCAATAAATTAGAAATAAAAATAAAGACACACATTAGAAACTAAATTTGAGAAACCATGATGTGAAGTTTGTGCTCAGTAACTTTTGCCAATAGGACATCTGTAGCCTATGAAATATGCCTTGTCTTATAGGTTTCATAATCCTGAGCATTGGTGTTTAATGTCAATTTTTGTGAGCACTTAATGAAAAAATTAAACGCTAATTATAGCAAATCAAGCTAATTCCTTGACATGAAGCTGAACCTCTAGATAATTTTCCTGGGAACGTTGTGTAATTTCCCTTTGTTATTTCACGATGCTGGCTTACTTAGTCTTTACTTGCAGTGATTTCACCGCCAGGTAATGTACCTCGGCATTTTACAAAATTGGAAAGTCTCTTTGGAACATTATCATGTTACCTTAACTATTGTTCCCACCATTTTTAAATCTAATTCATTTTCACATAGAGGGAACATCAAAACTACATACAGAAGTTGAATCACAGTTGTTTGAATATTAATGAAAAGATTTTCTGTGTAATTACAGGTAATTAAGTGAATCATATGTTCAAGTAAATATTTATGAATAACTTCAAAGTTTCTTTTTCAAAACAAAAGGAACCCCAGTTATGATTTTATGGATTCCCACTCCACTTTCTCCACAGAGATGTTTATCAGAAATTTAATGGACTGCCTCCTACCACATATGTGGAGTTATTTCACACAGTCTGTTGTTTTGGACAAATCGAGAAGCACAAGAAACAGCTTGGTTTCAGATATTTGAAATTGGCTTTCTGATCCATTAAGCAGAACTCATTCTCCTCAATTGTTCTTTATATCTTAAAATTAGAAAAAATACGCAGGATATTTATGAAGTTATAATAGCAATAATAGGTCCCAGGATTCCAGCCTTTCTTTTTAAGAATTTGTTAGATATGACTTTTGATGAATTTAGTTATGTGAATGTGCTCCAGAGAAGTGCTAGGAACTTGCAGCAACACATGGGTGCTTGCGAAGTTTTCAGTCTTTCACTGATTTTTGCTATTTTAGGGGATCTCTGGAACAAAACTAAAAATGGATGGTCCTCTGTATTATCAAAGAGTAAAGCCTACAAAACAGTAATTTTAAATGCTTAGATTTAATGACACATTTTCTCTCCTTAGTCCACCTGCTAAAAATGCTTTTGATGATAAACTTTCATCTCTGTACAAAGGTGTTTTAGGAGGTAAATTTTAGGCATTTTGCTATAGTACTTCATGTAAATTATCAACATGCCAATTCTAGGTTTGTCTTTAGAAAGTAGATGTACTAATGTAGCTACATTAAACCAACATGTCAATATGTGCATTTTATCTTCTGCTTTTAAAGGTTTTCTATAATCTTTGAAGTGGAGGTTCTCCAAAAAATATGATTATGGGCTTTAGCCAAGGAAGATAACTTTGCAAGAGCAAGAATGAAATCACATATACCAAGTCCTTGTTCTGCTGCTTAATATTTATGCAAAGTTCACCAGGTTACCTAAATCCTAGTCTTTAAAATGAGGCTATATTGCTTAATGCAAGGATAGAAACATTATATGTCAAGTGGCTGGCACAGCTCTTGGCCAACATCATGCATGCATGCATCATAGAGTGGCCATTGTCCTTAGTGTTAAAAAGCATTGCTAGTATAAGAATAGATTTGGTACTACTTACTGCCTATGTAGAAAAGCAGAATTTAAGAGATATAAGTTCATTTTCTCCCTGAATCAGAATTTTTGTGTATCATTTTAATATGACTTGATCTCCTTTCTTTACAAATCAGAATAGTTTGTTCTCTGATGGTAAAATTTACTTGTAATGTTTATTAAACATTTATTTAAAAAATTAGAAATTTGTCATCCATATGTAACAATCTGTATAAAAATTATCTTTTGAGTTGTTTTAGAAAATTCAATATTTACCCCTAATGAAATTTCGATTTAGGAATGGATTTATGGAATATACTACATTGTAATAATATAAATTGGTAGAGATAGTTCATTATATATTTGTGTAATGTTAACTCCTAACGGTACATGTTAGATAGGATTTATATTATTAGCATTAGTATATTAGCATAGTAGCAGATATTTGGCTCTAGTATTTGTGCTCTAAAAATCCTTGCACTTTGCATTTTATTTAACCACTTAGAATGAGAGAACAGGGTAGTATGTAAGAAAGAACAGCACATGGGTTTTCTTCTTGACTCTGGTAGAACAGGAGCAAGAGGAAGTGTAGTGGAAGGAGTGGAAGATTCAAATCAGCTGACAATTATGTCACAGACATTTAAGACAATATATATGAAAATATAAAAATGTTCATTGCATTTGCCACTGTGACATTGAACTGAAACCTCTCGTTTTCTAATTTCTGAAATGTAGTTGAAACAGTTACACCTATGATGCTTATGGGTTTTAAGACACTACTTTCGAGCAACAATATTGAATCCATACTTTGAAAGCGGTAGTGTATTGGGTGAGATCTGGGGCATGCTGTGTGTTTGCTGAAGGGGACAGAGGCCTCCTCTGTGTAGTTGTCACCTTCTGTTCAAAGAAGAATAGTACCTCTGGTGCTGTTTTGTCCCTAACAATGTAGCCACCTCATCTATTAATTTGCATTCGAGTTTTTTGTATTTTTATAACTGAAGTGTAAAGAAAACAAGGAATGGGTATTAATCTTTTCACGTTTCACATAGAATCCCAACTGCCCTTTCATGATTATATTTAACACCACCACTGCATGAAACATTCTAAATTTATGTATGGGATCTGAAGTAGTTTTATAGAGGATGCCCTATTTAATGGCAAAGCAAGTCCTTGGGCTTTTTCATTCCTCAGCTTTTAATAGATGTCCCCTCGGGGACAATTTGTATGTTGCTCACATCTAGAACATAGATGATTTGTCATTCTTTTTGTTTGTTTCTTTGTTTTTACTATGGTAAAATACTCATAACATAAAATTTAGCATTGTAATCATTTAAAAATGCAATTCAGTGGCATTAAGTACATTCACAATGGTGTGCAACTATCATCACTATCTAGTTCCAGAACTTTTTACCTCCATAAGTGGAAACCCTGTACCCATTGAGAAGTCACTCTATATTCTTCCCTCTTCCGCCCAGTCACTGACAGCCACTGACCTGCTTTCTCTCTCTATGGATTTGCCCATAAATATTTCATATTAATGCTTTCTGGTGTATACAATATGTATCCCTTTGTGTCTAGCTCCCTTCACTTGGCATATTTTTAGTGTTTATCCACGTTGTAACTTGTATCAGTACTTTATCCATTTTTTTTAGCTGAGTAATATTCCATTGTATGGATAGTCTCCATTCTGTCTATTTACTCATCTGTTAGGGGACATTTTTTTTTTTAACTTTTGACTATTGTGAATAGTGCTGCAAGAAACTTACAAGCTTTTATCTGAACACCTATTTCCAGTTTTGGGATATTTACCTGGGAGTGGAATTCTTTGGTCATGTAATAATTCTAGAAACTAAAACTTATTGAAGCACTTATAAGGATGTTTTTTTCTAACAAGTTTTTATAGTTTGATTTTTGTTGAATTCATATTTCTATATCTTATTATTTATGTAGTCACTTGCTACTCCTGGGTTTTTTTTGGTGGGTAAAATATAGCAAAATTTTGTGTCTGTTCCTCATAGAGGGTTGGAGATGGCAGTAAGGACTTTGTGGAGAGACAGCAGCACTGAGACAAATAGAGATAAAGCCACTCATGAGCTCTGAGTGGATGGCAGCAGGTATATCCTAGAGCAGAAAAGTAAAAACTCTGCTGGTAATGTTTCCAATTAGGACTTTTACTTGAAATAGGAACTTTGAACGTGGCAGAACTGAGAAGATGGTATTTGTTCTTTCCCATAGCAGAAGTTGTTGACTCTTCCAGAACAAAGTGCATGAAATGCTTGCTGTTCTTTACACTCGGCCAGAAAAAGAGTTGGTGAATTTAGCCACACCTGGTATAAGGTTTCTCCAGAGAGAAGTCAGTGAGAGGCTGAAAATATCAGATGCCCTCTTTGTTGCACATGTTTGTGGTTAACTTTACTGTGAAGCAAGGAGTATTTAAATCTCATTTCATAGTATAGTGTCAATCATTCTCATTTGTTTCTATTTTAATATTTGGAGTGAGAAAATGCTCTCGGGCAGTGTCACAGAGAGGTTTCTGAACCAGGTAGGCTGTGACTGACAACTGTAGCCTCTACTTTGGTTCTCGTTTTGTGGGTAAAACTAGGTGAGCTGTACCACTGGGACTTTCATCAAGAGCTTCTGACTATGTGATTGTAATCACACGTCACCATAAACAAGTATTAACTACTTTGCTGTGTAGTAGAAACACTACAGAAAAGTATCGGAAAGGCATTTGCTTATGGGTTACATGATATTTACAGAAGACGCAGGAAGATTCCTAAAATATGAGCTTCTTAGCTTTTTTCTAGGTGGGGTAGTTTTGTTGTTTTTCTTTCTTTTTTGGTGATACCCAACCTCATGAAAATATGCAGTTAGTCAAGTTATTGCATAGTCTGCTGAGCAAAACTGGTGTTACCCCATAGAGTACTTTCTGGTCCTGACATGTGTTACATGCTAAAGATTTAAAATTAACTATTCAGGAAAGCCATTCAGAGTCTGTTTGTGGTCTTCAGATATACAAAATACAATGTAGCCTTCATAATTGAATGCTTTAAAAAAGTTTTCTTTCTCTAAATACATTTATATCTGGAAAATTTTTGTAAACTTTAATTTGAAGAGGATATATTCCAATAAAATGTAGCCTCTTTATCTAAATATTTTCTTAAAAATTTCTTGCTTTAAATTTTTTGTAACTGGGAATATTAACAATTTCTATTTTTGTTTTCTTCTCTTTATTGCCTACCCTTTTCTGTAAGAATTTTGGACATAGGTATTATTTTAAAATGGAAGAAATACAAAACTAAAATATTGGAAATATTCCTGCTGAGAGACTCAATTAGAAGTCATCTTATCAGGAAAATAAGCTTGCTAACACAGAGATGTAAGAGAAAATCCATCTGGAAATACATTTTGACACCTATTGTTGAAGATGTCGGTGTCTTTGATTAGGTTTTGGATTTTTAAATGATGGTCACAGTGGTTCTTGTCTTGTCATATACTTTAAAATGTCATTGACTCCCTTTGACTGAACTATGAAACTTCATGTCATTGCAGTTTCTGGCTTCATCTTCTTAAAGCTGGTCAGCAGTCAGCAGATATCATTTGTAGAAAGATGGTCCATGAAAGAAAGGCTTAGCGTTAAGCATGTCAGGTCTCTTTCTGGAAAGGTTTTCTGGAGAGAACTTGTTTTGAACCAGGGCAGCAAGCTCATGATTAAAAAGCCAGAGAAGTAATATAAATGAATAAATTGGGGGCAGTGTAGATGGTTTCATAATTTTGTAAGAAAAGCCAGAAGTCTAGATTTCTATGTAAATCTCTTGATATTGAAATATTGAAACAGATTAAATTTTTTTGAAAAAACTCATTGTGTGGCCAAAACAACCAAGTAAACAGACACCCGACCAGGACAGTCTTCTGGGCCCCATGTTTGCACCTTTGTTTTTAGCTGTGTTGGCTATTGTCTCCAGTAGAGACAGTTCTCTGAGTAGAATTTTAGAACTGAGTTCCTAGGTAAAGATTTTCTGTGGTAAACATTTACCTAATGTAAATCTATCATCCTTTACTTTCTTGGTTAAAAAAATTTTGTTTTACTCTTTTGATTGTTCAAATATTGATATCAGATTTTGCCCCACCTCCACCCCCATCAAGGCCCATCGGAAAAATGGTTTAAATGAGCAAGCAATATATACATCATGTTCCTCATGATTTCAAGTGGTGGAAATAATAGAGAGGCCATGGCTGGAAAATGTGGATGGTGTTTTAGGAGTTTAGGAACTTTAGATGGCGATTGAAATTATAGATTTCTCAATTAGTATATGCCAGACAGGAATTTATTTTATTGAAAATGTACTGTGAATCAAACTCTTTGAGAAAAATGGAAGATGGAATTAATGATTTCTGAATCCCTGCTATGTACCAGGTATAGTCTGTGAGATTTATCTAACCTACCTAATTTTCTTAAGTCCTCCAGCAAACCAATGACAGGATATTGATCCAGCTCACCCAGGGGGCATCTGGTAAACCCAGGAGTGCAGCCATTCTGAATCCAAAGTCTGATTTCTTGTCTCTTGCCTTTTCACACTTCCCTGCTTCAAGGAAATTTGCTGTTCAGGCAGTATTATGGATTTTTCTAGTCCTTGCAAATTATCAGTTGGTACTAATGTGAAGGAAAGAAAGTAGAAATACCTACCTTAATAGATTTAACAAAGTAACTTAGTTCTTTATGCTTTATTACTACATGCAACAAACTTCTAGGATCCTATAGCAATCTAAATTTATGAAATAGATCAAATCTCACATATTTAGAGTTCAGGAGTGGTGCATTGTACAGTCGTAGCAAAGAAACCTATTTTCACTAAACTGCTGTACCAAATTCACAAAGTATGCAAGATTTTTAATAAAAACATGTTTGTACTATGTCATTATACCATGAAACTTTAATGCCAGTGATGTTTATACTTATTGTTGTAATAAAAAACATTTTGTTGAAACCTAACATATGTGTATTTTAGTTGGTTGTGAAAGCTCAGATATGGATGTTTAAGGAGTGTTTGTGTATTCCACCTTATTAAATACTTAGTTGAGAGCACAAAAATTAGCTTAGATTTTATGATTATAGGATACATGTATGAAGACTCCTATTTCTAATGGCAGATTAACAAGAAATGAATATGAATATCGTATTTCCTCAGTTCTAAATGGCAAAGTACCTTACACATTTACATATGCCTGAAATCGAGGTGAATTTACAGTCTGTGGAGTCTTATCTCTGCTGCTGTCCAGACAGCAGCTATGATGTAATCATCGTGGACTGAATGTGCAAACTTGGTTGTTATTCCGGGGTTCATGACTGCAATGCCTCACATTTTCAGTCAATAAAGTACTTAAGGATTCTGTGAGGGAGGAATTTGTAGAGGGGTGACAATGGGTTCTGAGAATATCCTGGAGGTAGTTATGGAGCACTTTAAGAAATGTTGTGTCAATTACCATCCTGATGTCATGGAAGTGTATTGTGTATGTGAAGACTCATCGATGCCCCAACCTGAAGGCACTCATGAGAAAAAAGAGATCTAAATGCGTGCAGTTTTAAGAATGCCTTATCCAGTCTATTCCTCTTTTATCTTCTTATTTTAGTATATATAAAGGTCGTCTATGACACGAGCCTGTGTCTAAGTGAGCCTAAATAATTATTTTCAAAAAGAACAAATTTGAAAGTTCACGTGATAATGCTTCATGTCACAATTTCATTGGCAGTATTTTGCTTTCTTTATGTTACATTAAAAGTGGCATATCTCATAATCAATGGCATCCTAAATAATGAAATACAATAGTGAAAAATTGACTTTCCAAATGAAAAGTCACAGCTCAGGAATCGTTTGTGTTTGTAGGACTATAATGAGACTCAATCGTGTTAAGTGTCTGCTAGATGCTATCATAGTACTGTGATGCTAGATTATTTTTTTAAATGCTATTTAGTGATAGAAGATAACATTTTTCTTCAAGGTTAAATCAAAGTCAAGATAAATATATGGATGATACATGTCTTCTTTTCAGGTTCTTTCACTTTCCTTTGTAAATGGCAGCTCAGGGATCTTCAGTGTGCACCAACTCAGCCTTGTAAATAAGACCAACTTAAGTGTGAAAACATAATTGAACACCCTGGAAATTAGTTGGCTCTCACTTTAATTCCTTCATTTCACCAATATATTTCACCAATATCTATATTAGTGAATATATTTATATTTCACTAATAATAGCCCTTTATTTTCCTTTTAATCTCATCCTTATTTTTAAAAATATAGTTGTATTTTAATCTGTTGTATGGATTGACTATACATTTTCATTTTCAAAGAGCACTATTCTTTTATGTTTATAGCCCTTTATTTATAATTGCCTCAAACTGGAAATAGTCCAAAGTCCATCAACAGGTGAATGGAGAAATAAATTGTGGTTGTGATTTATTTTTTTCCAAATTTTTAATTCTAGTTAGTTAACGTATACTGTAATGTTCACAGGAATAGAATTTAGTGATTTATCACTTACATATAATACCCAGTTCAAGGTGCACTTTTAAAGTGTAACAGTGCTAGATGTCCTTGAATACTCAGTTTCTAGATTTGTATATTAGATATTATTAAGTTGAAAGCTCGAGAAAACCAAAAATCCAAACCGGCATTTTGTTGTGTGATCTATTGAAAAGAGAACGAGTATCATGGTATTGGTAATATATGTGATTAAAGAAATAGAAATGTTTAACTTAACTTTATGTGCAGAAAATTCTCGATAAGAATACTACTGAATCTTATCTCAAACTGTGGATGTACTGAAGTGATGTAACCACTTCTGAAGAGACACTGAACAGTATTTGCAGTGATGTGGTTGGTGTATTAATCAGAAGTACAAAAAGGCATAATATTTAATGCAGTGGTAAATATAAAAGCATAAACAAAAAACCTTTTTAGTTTATGAAAATGTCAGAGAGCTTTAAAGAAAAATTCACCTCATGATAGCAACGCCTTGTTCAAAGATAGATCAGCTGCCGCAACATTCTGTGTTCCTGCTTTTCTGCTCCACATAAAAGGTGAATGAATAATGGTGGAGTTAAAAATCATTTACCTTTAAATTTTTATATTCTTGTTTTTCAGTCTGCCATTTTGTTTTATGTTTATCTTGTAGATAATGTATTTTGTTGTCTTTTAAGTATACCATTTGTTCTAGAAGTACCAGAAAATACAAAACAGCAAAAAATAGAAGAAAACTATGTAAACATTTTGAAAATTCTGTTCCATATTTTAGACTTCGTAGAAATTCTCATCTTTTTTGGACTGTTTAGAAAACTCTAAACACATGTATTTTTCCCTTTCTTTTTATAAAATGGTACACCAGCCTGAAATTTTTTAGAATACATTTATACCAAGTAAATGCTTCTTAATTCTGTTACTTACAACAAAGGAAATCTGTTAATGATACAATTAAAAGCTACGTAAGATAATAAAAGCTGCTCGTATATCTTACCTCAATCAAACCTATCTATCTCTAGCACACAAGAATGTTTTTATAATGTAAAATATAAATGTGTAATATGTAAGTATATAAGGTATATTTATATATAACATATAAATGTTACATAAAATATTGTATATATATGTATAATGTTTCAAGGCTCTATAAATATTAAGAAAAAATTGTGGTACAATTCACCTGTGATTTTACTGTTGTGATTTTTAGTTTCAGTAATTTCCTTTTTTACAAGGAATAGCAGATTACTGAAGAGTTGTTTTAGTTCGAATGATTCTAGTTCATGTCAACACAGAGGTTTTTTATGAAAGCATAGTAATTACTCTTATTTTTTTGTCCTCTACTACTCTCTTTGATAATATGCTCCTTATAGGTACCTGTTCAGACAACCCAGATTGATATGCCACCTAGTGACCCCATGAAGAATTCACAATTTTCAGGCAACAATCCAGCATGCATTAAAGCCATTTCAGATTATAGGTCTTTATCAAAATGCTTTTGAGTGACACCTATATACATGTTGTTTTGGATCTTCTCTTTTATTTGTATTCTTAAATTTCAATTATGATAAGAATATTTGGATTTAATATAGAAGAAATATCAACATAAAATTTCCTTGTACCCTACCTAATAAGAAATGTAATAATCCTCAATAAAATCTAAGTTTCATGGCCAAACTGTCTAAAATTATGGGCAGATTAATCTACTTTGTGCATGGGATAAAGTTTAAATGAATTTAGAATACTTTGTCAGGACTAGTTCAACTAGTAACAAACTTTAGGGAGTATTAAGTCTTTTCCTAGAAGAAGAAATAAGGGTCAGAGTGTTTGAACATTACTTACATTAGTTGTAAGAGAAATGTATTATTATACAAGAACCAAATATTAAACCATAGTAAATTTGTAGTAAAAACACTCTTTTAATAATATTCCAAGTGAGGATAATGTTAATGAATCATAAGCTGTTATTATTAATGTTTTAAACTGTCATTTTTGAAACCCATTTCAAAGCAGTTAAATATTTTGGACTTGTGATGTATAACATCTCTTGGAAAACCGTGGTGTTTCTTTGTACATGCCAGTCACCATAGGTGTGTATGTGTGTGTGTGTATTTGGAACAGGCCATTCTCTCTCTTTTGGTCATATGTGTGATGGTGTCTGATTAGCTTGGTTTCCTAGAGAATTGTATTATTTAGGAGGTCTTGTAATAAAGACTTAGTTTCTTATTTCTTTTGGAATTAGAATACCTATGAAATTGCAATTAGTGAATTTGACAATGATACTTCCTGTTAGGTGTGTGATTTGACTTTAGTAGATTCTAAGCTGTAGATCAAGTGAGCAGACATTACAAAATCTGATTGTAGAAAGCCTGGAGTCTCTCACCTTCAGTTTCCTGATCCGTAAAAATAGGGATGAGACGATGTCTTGTCTGCCTTGTGTGTGTTTTAAGAAAGAGATGAGATTGTAAAAGTGAATGTGTTCTCTGGTTTATAATGTAGAAAGAACAATAGTATAAATGCAGGTTACCAGGGGTGCGTGGCTGGCTCCAGGTTGTGAGTTCGAGCTCCATGTTGGATATAGAGATTACTTACAAACAAAATTTTTAGAAATGAATGAATGAATGAATGAATGAATGAAATTTACCATAATAATCCTATATTATAGTATTTTAAGAAGTACCTGTTTATGAGAAATGGAGTAATAAAATACCACACTCAATGGGGAACTAGTATGTTTAACTACTTCAGTATATAAGTAAAGGTGATAATAATCAAGGCCTAGCCCTCACTTTGATGGCTATAAAACAGATGGTTTGATATTTTCTGAAACTATGCATTATTATTGGTTATTGTGAATGTCCTCTGTGACTGTTCTTAAATACTTACTTTGGGAAGTTTTCTTCTTTGGGAGAGAATAATTAGAACCTGACCACGGGGCAGTTGGTGCTCAGTGTGCCATTTCAGACTTGTTTATGTTTTTTGTGGTACCTTGTAATTTTATAATTTCCTTTTTATGGGCATCTGGCTGTCTCAGTCAGTAGAGTATGTGACTCTTGGTCTTGGGGTCATGAGTTCGAGCCCCATGTTGAGGGTAGAGTTCACTTAAAAAGACATTTAAAAATTTCCAATTTATACTGTTTTCTTTCTCCTTAGAAAATAAGGAGACCATCTCAACATTAAACCTAGGGCTGTGATGTTGAGATGGCCTCACTCTTCTTATTTCTTCTGGTTCCTAAAATCTTTGAATCTTTATAATCTTTTTTTCAAGTTTAAGTAGAAGACAGCCTTCCTTTTGCTCTGTACTGTTTTTACAGTTTTTTTTTTAAGGGTTTTTTTATTTAAGTAATCTTAAATAAACCCAACATAGGGCTTGAACTCACAACCTGGATATCTAGAGTTACATGCTTTACTGACTGAATCAGCCAGGTGCCCCCTTCTGTCCTGTCCTTAAACATATTGTTATTCTGATTAATAAAAGCTATTCCCCTCTTCTTTTTCCTGTAAACATATATTTTTTCTGGTTACCTACAAATATTCATAAATCTTATGGACAGACCTAATAAAGAAGATGATAGAGAAAAGGGAACATATGGATGAAGGGGGTCAAAAGGTACAGATTTCTAGTTATAAGTAGGTCCTTCGGGATATCATATATACAGCATGGTGACTGTAGTTACCAATGCTGTATTATATATTTGAATGATGCTAAGAGAATAGATCTATTCTCTCTTGACACACAGATCTTTTGCTTTGACTTGAGAATGTTTTAAGCTAAATATAGTGTTTCTTTCAATCCCTTGAAAATCTTACACATTCATGAGAATTGTGAGAACATCTCTTGCCATCATACTTGGCAGGCATAAAGGCTTCTTGAATATTTGTTTTTTGGGTTTTGAACCAAGGTCTATAACACCTACTAGCACAGAACTGAGCGAAAACCCTAGTAACCTAGAACTATTTTTTTTTCTTCACCTGACTCAGAACCATAGAACTTCAGTTTGGAAGTACCTAGAAAAAAAATTTAATTCAATAAGAGACACCAGTAGTCTCCCTGGAGACTATTGGCTGGACCACAGATAGAATTGCTGTCCCCCGACAGAATTTCTGAGGCTGCTAGTTCTTTAATCTCACGTTTCTCTTCTTTCCTATGACATCCCTTCCTTATATCACTGAGTTTCCACCTTTTGTCTTGTTCATTTGACCTTGCTGGTCATTCTTCTCGCACTCTGATTGTTCCTTTTCCCATCCTAATACCATTACTATTCATCACAAGAGTGATGTTCCTATTTTATGTATCTTTCATACTTATTATGGTAGCTTAATTTTTTTAAAAGATTTTATTTATTTATTCATGAGAGACACAGAGAGAGAGAGAGAGAGAGAGAGAGAGAGAGGCAGAGACATAGGCAGAGGGAGAAACAGGCTCCATGAAGGGAGCTCGATGTGGGACTTAATCTCAGGACCCCAGGATCACACCCTGAGCCAAAGACAGACGCTTAACTGCTGAGCCACCCAAGCATCCCAAGCTTAGTTTTTTTAAAGAGCATAGATCTTTGCAGGTAAATGAAGAGAACCTTCCAGGGAAGAATAAAAAAGGACCAGTCTCAGCCAAAATAATGTGGCACTTCTTCCATTAAAAAAAGAATAATAAAAACATTATCTACTCCCCATAGTGCTGAATTCACTAGAAAATCAGATAACTGTATCTGCCACTGCATTCCTTAAGTATTTTAAATAGGGGCACCTGGCTGGCTCAGTTGGTGGAGCAGGTGACCCTTGATCTCAGGATTGTAAGTTTGAGTCCTATGTTGAGATCTCTAAAAAAAAAGAAAGAATTTTAAATGACTTACATTAGAATATTATTTGCTGATACCAAGCCATATGGAAATTTGTAAGCATCCATGATGAATATTTAAATTTCTTTAAATGTCATATGTTAAGCAGTGTTATAGATTAACACAAAGAAAATGATCAAGACAGCCTTATAAATGAGGGAGAAAATGGTTAAAAATGTATTTATTGGGATCCCTGGGTGGCGCAGCGGTTTGGCGCCTGCCTTTGGCCCAGGGCACGATCCTGGAGACCCGGGATCGAATCCCACATCAGGCTCCCGGTGAATGGAGCCTGCTTCTCCCTCTGCCTGTGTCTCTGCCTCTCTCTCTCTCTGTATGGCTATCATAAATAAATAAAAATTAAAAAAAATGTATTTATTTTACATTGTTTTGGTATTTACATGTGTTATTTTATTTTTTTAAAAAAGGTTTTATTTATTTATTTATGAGAGATACAGAGAAAGAGAGAGAGAAAGAGAGGCAGAGGGAAAAGCAGGCTCCATGCAGGGAGGCCGAAGCAGAACTTGATCCCGGATCTCCAGGATCAGGCCCTGGGCTGAAGGCGGCGCTAAACCGCTGGGCCACCCGGGCTGCCCTGCATGTGTCATTTTAGATTAAAATCTTAGTCTGTCATTTTGAAGTGAGTCATCAGATAATATTTTTATATTTGTAACTACCATTTAGATATAACTTAAAGTTTAGTGCAAAGTCATTACTTTTTAAGGGGAGAATTTGTTAACCTGTCAGAGTTAAAGATTATTAATGTTGATTAAATATGAGAGAAAATGGAAAGCAGTATTTCAGTTGCTGTCCTGAGGAAAGTAGAAATGGACAAGTGCAGCAAACGAGAATGTTATATTCTTAATTTTTACATTTAAGATATTGTAATCATCTTTTTCATACTCTTCTTTACCTCTCAGAGATCATAATGTTATTCCAAAGTTAAATTCTGATGTAACAACATCAGAATCAGATAGTCTATTGAGTTAAAGTTAAATATTTCAACACTTTTGAAATATAACAAGCCCAGTATTCTTCTGTGCTAGGACACGTTGAATGGGCTCTTAGAATAAAGTGTATACAGTATTTAATGATGCCTGTTCTATTCTCTAGGTTTTGTTTTTGTTTGTTTGTTTGTGTTTTGTTTTGTTTTTTCCAGATACTGCCTTTTACCTATTGTTGCTTTCTGTAAATTTCTAAGCATATGGCTTACACATATCTAAAGCCTGCTGTGTGTTTTGCAAGACACAGAGGGAGATATAGACAAAGCCTTCTCTCCACCCTACTCCTCAAGGAATTTACCTTAGTGAGAAGGATAGAGCGTAGACAGCTAGAACTCAGGTGCACAGACAGCAAAATGGAGGCTAGACCATGTCCCATACTTGTTTCCCAGAGATGAGGGTTTCATCTGGATAGAGAAGCTAGAGAAAAGCCTTTGAACTGCACCTTCAAGGATTTGACAGTTTTAAGTAAGTTGGTGGGAGAAAGTAAGCATTATGAAAAGGATGGGATTCATAGTAACAATGATCTGAACATTGTTGAATTAGCAACTGAAAATTTTAGATAAGATTTTGTGAGATTTTAAAAAATATAGTTATTTCCTTCAGCATCAGTGCTACATGTACATGGTATGAAAATCAAAATGTATGAAAAGTGGGTACAGGAGCGCCCGGGTAGCTCAGTGGTTGAGCGCCTGCCTTTGGCCCAGGGCGTGATCCTGGGGTCATGGGATCGAGTCCCACATCAGGCTCCCTGCAGGGAGCCTGCTTCTCCCTCTGCCTGTGTCTCTGCCTCTGTGTCTCCCATGAATAAATAAATAAAATTTAAAAAAAAGAGTGGGTACACACGGTGACAAGGCAGCCCCTCTGCAAGATAGGATCACTGCTAGCAGTTTCCTCCCAGAGACAGTCTGCGTAATACTCCAATGTGTTTGTTTCTCTTGATCCATCTATTGAGCTGTGTATTTTTCCTGGATCTTTTTCCGCATAGTTACCTTACTTTTGACTACAGCCCATCCCATTATTTTGAAGTCTGTACCTGAGGTACTTGAAACCCTGACTTGCTTATGGGCATTGGACTTATTTTGATCTTTAACTTTTCCAAATGCTGCTGCTGTGAATATCTTGCCTGTTTATCTCTGCACATATGTGTCAGTGTGTCTGTGGGTACTTTCTTAGAAATGCAATTCTGGGAGAAGACATATACATTGTCAATTTGTAGGTATTGCCAGATTTCCCACAGAGCATCTCCCATTTTATCCCATGTTTTCCTGTCAGTGGTGATGGGATTTGGGTTTCCTGGCAGGCCTGTCTTCACAGAACATTGTCGAGATTTTTTGATACTTTTCAATATGAAAGGTGAAAATGTGTGTCATTGGAGTTAAATTTGCATTTCTTAGTTTCATAAGATTTTAAGTAATATAAATAACATGTTTCCTCATGGACTATTTAAAACAGGACATTTGAAAAAGATTTGCTGTAAATTTTTTACTAGAAGGATTACTCATTGGATAAAGTCTCAGTAAAAGCTAAAAAAGTCAAGCTAAGGGCAAGTTGAATCATGTTAGGCATGTGGGCAGCAAATTACCTCTACATTTTTCTGGCTTCCACAGTTTTAAACCCCATTAAAACCAGTAAAAGGAAATGTAGCGTTTCAAACCTCAGCCTGACCCTGAGTGGGTTCAACTGCTTGAATAAATGACCCAGTGAATGCATTGGAATCCTAACTTTTAGACAGTTGGGATTTCAGAGGTTGAGAAGACAAACCTCCTGTTCTAGTTTTCTTCTCTGGCCATCTAATTATTTTAGTTCTCTCCACCCAAATGCCAGTCAAGGACCAAATGAAGGAGCATGCATTTATTACCTTTGGCATCCAGAAATCATAAAAGTACTTTATAGATAAAATGGCTCCGGGGGAAAAAAAAAAAAAAAGGGCTGCTTTGGGTCTGGTCTCTCTGTGTGATTACCCCTACTCCCTTGCTCCTTTATATTCACACCTGTTGTGAGGCATTTTGGAACTTAATATAGCTCTAGGATTTATCTTTTTAGTTAAAAAACAAAAAAGAAATCACATTCAAGGAAGAATATAGCGAATCCAAACATAGCATTTTTTTCCACATTGCGGACTGGTGTTTGAAGGGAATGTGCCCCCCCCCCCCCCAGGTAAGTGCGTATTAACGGGGGGAATTTTAGGTAAATTTCTGTTGTAACTGTGACGTGGACCTCAGACACAATGAAGTAAGCAGACAATCACTGGGGGTGGGGATTTTTGTATTTTTCTCTAACAACATCAAATGAGTCCAAAATTCGCAGGAAGAGGAGAAAAGACATTAAAAAAAAATTACAGCCAGACAGTTGGTAATTGGTGTGTGGTGTTCACAAGTGTGAGGGGAAGTGAGAGGACGTTTCTTGGCACGGCTGCCATATTCCTAAATAAGCTACACATGTGTTTACAAATTAGGAGCACAGTAGTCTATGGCGCCTCAGTCCCAAGGAAGTGGTTGCCTGCTCACAAATGGAAGGTTCCCACAAGGAGCTTTGCCTGCTGTGCCAGAGAAAAGAATCCTCACAAATAAGGCAAAACTCCAGTCACCTGTTTCTGAGGAAAAGTCTCTGCTTTATTTTTAACCCAAGTATCTCCCAATTTAGCCTTTTGGGGAAAGCCTGTCAGGGTGCCATGACAACCCTATTTTTCCTCACCCAAAGGAGCTCCCTCCTTTGCCAAAGCCATATTCTAGCCTAGAAAGTAGTGCGACTTCCTCTCTAGCCACACTTTTGGGAGTACTCTAGGGAGTATGGGTGTTATTCTTTCGCTATTTATAGCAAAGAGAGTTAAATGGAAGCTGGGTGCTGTGGTGGCATAGGGGGTATTTTTAGTACTTGCAGCACTTTGCGCCTTTTTAAAACCGCCGGCTTCTGTGAGCAAGATGTAAAATCACTAGATTTCTTCCTTTACAGGTCTGTAGTGCTGTTAAAAAAAGAGAGAGAAAGAAAGTTTCTCTTCCCTCACATTTCTAAATCTGTGGGCTTGCTGACAGTTTTCATATAGTTGAACGTTTTGGGTTTTTTTTTTTTTTTCATTCTCTGCACAGGAATGGATTGAGTGGCACATCTCCATCCGCTCACTGATTAGAACAGTGGTGTGTGCATGCTTGTGAACAATGTTAACAACACAGAAAACAGCAGATGTGAAAATGAAAATGTACCTCCAGTCCTGATCTGACCAAATCTCTTCAGTGAAGAGTTTGGAGGAGAGCTGACAAACTTTTCTTTTCATATTCTCATTGCATACACACAAATATGCTTACTTTTGAACCTCAGGCAATAATATATGTTCTTGCCTGAACCATTGCTTTTTTCATATGCCAGTATATTTTGACAATCAGTGCATGCCGGTACATGTAGAATAGCCTAATTACTTAAGTATATGAGTTTTGTTAGGATTGTGCTTTTAGTAGACTTAGTTGCTGTTTGAAAGATTTATGTTATTCCCAATTTTTCACTGTTAGAGGCTGCTGCAATAAATATCCTTGTATACGTAGGAAGGTGTACTCATGCGAATATTTCTCTGATATGTTTGCAGTGGAATTTTGATATTTACATTAAAAAAACTTAAGACTTTAAAAGGAGCAAGTTGACACTGTCATGCCAGGTTTTTCAAAGTAGGATTATTTTAGAGCCTAAAATCATTAGCCACATTGATGGTAGTTCCAGTCAGCTCTCCATTCAAAGTGCCATGATGCAGGAATCTCTCCTGAGTTTTAAAGACATTCTAAGCTGTTCTTTATATATCTCTGGAGAGCTCTCACCATGGTGCCCTTTGGCCCACTGTTGTCACATCTTTATCCCATTACCTCTCCCACCATACCATTCTCTCTCTTAGTTGACAGTGTTTAGTATTAATTTGATAAATTGATTTGTATATAATGTGCTTTCAAATGAAGCTAGGATAATAATGTAATCTGTTGTAATAACTATGTTTTAGAAGGCTAAGCCCATTTGGGAAATCACCTGAAGGATCCAGTTGGATCTCAGAGAACTCATGGGCTTAAAACACAGCTATAGCTCAAAAAGAGACTAGGACCAGGATCTGGAAAGCCATACAGAGCAAAAGTCCCTCCATCTCCTTAGGACCATGTGGTTTCTTATCTCTGTTCCTTTGTGCCCATCTCCCTTTTTTGGATGATCAATGTCCTGTGCATCAAGTAGAAATAAGACAGCCCTGGCCATTTTTGCATCACTGCCTGGTTCAAGGCTTTTCAAAGATAATAGTCTTGAATTCCTGATTCCAAATTCCTAGGACAGAATGTTGTATTGATTGGCTTAGTGATGTGTCTGTCCCTGGGATAGGGAATTAGGTAAAGAAGCGTCAACACACCCGAAGGTTTCTTCTTGTTGTTCACTTCCACCTTCTTGGATGTTACTATTTTAATGCTTTGCCACCCACCCAAAATGTGCTTGTTGCCTTTGACTTTCCCTCTCATGATTATGCATTATTATTCTATGGCACTTAATCTTGAGCTAGTTTTTTTTTTTTTTTTTTGTCTTTTTCTCCCATTAGAATATTAGCTTTGCAGCATAAGGGACCTATTATGTTCATTGCTGTAGTCCCAGGCCTAGAAGAGTGCCTGGTACACAGAGTGCGCTCAATAAATACATGAAGAATGAAGACACAGATGGACAGACCTAGAAGATGTACCTCTATCTTGCAGAAGCTGTACCTTGGGGATTTTTAATGGATAGTGAATCTGTACAGTTTCAGTTTCTCTGAGAGCTGTTTTCTCCTATATGTGTTTTGAGTACTTTTCCTATTTGAAGACCTATTTCACTACCTCTTGTTTTAAATAGGGTTTGCTAGATGGTTTCCCAGTCTGAATGAGAAAGTCAGGTATCATTTTGTTTGGTAGAAGCATTAATTGAGATGCTGGAAGATTGCACACTTGTTCAAAACCAAACACCTGGTAGATAATGGATCTTATTTTAGAGCCCAGGGCTCCTGATTCCTATACTAGCATTAATCTCAGTAATTCCTAGCTTTTAGAATTAATTATGTGGAGTTAACAAAGATGTTTAGGGACGCTTGGGTGGCTCCATGGTTGAGCATCTGCCTTTGGCTCAGGGCATGATCCTGGGGTCCTGGGATCAAGTCCTGCATTGGGCTCCCTGCGGGGAGTCTGCTTCTCCCTCTGCCAGTGTCTCTGCCCTTCTCTTTCTGTGTCTCTCATGAATAAATAAATCTTAAAAAAAAATTAAAAAAAAAACTAACTGCAGAGTTACACTGTATGTTATATGTATATGAACATTCCTTCTTTGTATTTGGTGAAGTATCTAGTGGATTTCATAGCATGTAGAACAGACCATGTAGATGTTTGTTAAATAACTAAATAAATGAAAACTGGATAATTGAACACTTCCAATGAGAGTGATTAAAGGAAAAGGCTGATGAAGATGTCAGCTTTTCATTGGCAATCCAGGGGCCAGAATGGGTGTTTTCTAGGCATGAAAAGTTAACATGAGTAATGATTTCCTCCTCCAAGAAAACAAAAGATAATGTACTCTGACCTAAAACCTGCTGACAGACAAATAAGTGTTAGCTGCTGGCCGTTAGGAATTTTATATACTAGACTATGATAGACTATGGGATAAGCCTGGTGTACAAGACTTTTTTAAGCAGCATATAGTAGGTTGTTTTAATTTGGAATTCTATGGAATAAACTTCCCCAATCTGCTATTCTTGTTCACTACTGGTTCCTTTTCTTCGCCTTATTCAGTTTCAATCATCATTCTGAAATATCTACCTTACTTCTAAAAACAACCATCCAAGGACATGTGACCTAACCCAAATATGAGACCATGACTGGTGAACCATGGCTTCATGGTTAAAGAATAACATAAAATTAAGTATAACCACACTTACTCTGCTCAAAGTGAAATGATGTTTAACTGAAAGTATTTTGGATGTGCTCGGATTCCTGTTATTTTAAAAAAGAGTTTAGAATTTATTCATTGCGCTAATACATTTTCGCTTTATTCCCGTATAAGAATGAGTCATCATGAATCACACACTATAGGAGCATCTTAGTCATTGTACACAAATGAAATGGTGACACAAAAGACAATGAGATGTCACCTTGTTGGTTCCATGTTGGTAAGTATGACTTACAATTCAGATTTTGAGATTATATCATATGGCTAATACGATGACACTTCATCATATTTTTGAAAATCAAATATAAAATATTTTATTCTTGTGAAATAAGGCTGCTTAATATTTATTCCATTTGAATAGTACTTTACTTTCGTAATACAAAAAGTTGTAAGTACACTATGTTTCCATAACATCTACTAATTTCCATTTTCTTTTGTAAATTTCAAAAGCACACTTTTCAGTGGCTTGGGATATTATGAATATAATACAGTGATGTAAAATGAATATAATACAGTGATGTATATTAAAAGTGACTGATGAATTGGGTGGTTTCTATGGTAGAAGTGCTACTCTGTGCCATCACTTCTTATGTTTTCTATGCATGAGAGAGTCATGTGGCCCTTTGAGGTTCTCAACTGAGAATATCCATTGTTCTCTTTAAAAGCATTTTTACATCTTAATCTTAAATTAATTAGTATGTTCAGAAGATACGCGGAGAATCTAAAACTAGATTTACATTACACTAAATGGCTGAAATGTTCACCTCATCACTTTTCAATTTTTTTCTTCAAATCTTTTATCAATAAAAAACAATAAAACAATAAAAAAATTAAAAATTAAAAAAATAAAAAATAAAATAAAAATAAATAAAAAATAAAATAAATAAAAATAAATAAAAAATCTTTTATCAACCATTAAAAAGCTAAATAGCTATAATAATGTCATTTCAGAAAATAAGATAACAGTTTTCATTCTAAAAATTTGTCCTCTACTGAAAAAATTCTTATTTAGTTGGTTATTGGAATGTACAATCTTTTCCCCAGATTTTCATTAATTATAAGTTCTTTCACCGATACTTGATTTTTAGTGTGTGCCATTTTTTTTCCCATATAATTTTTTGAAGCTGAATGTCAACTTAGCACTTTCTGGCCCTTGCTGAAGCAGATACTTAGGTTAATGCTGCTTCTGGCTTTGTTTCAGTCAACTGAAGAACTCTGATTGTAATTACTGGAATTAACTTTAATTTAGAAAAGTGCCAGTCCCTTTTGTGAGCATGATTTATTCTTGCATAAATCAAATTAAAAGTTTTTATGGCCAGCAAACCCATCTTCTTGGCTCTTGAATTCTTGGATGCACTATTACTTCAAGAAGAAGGAACTGGAAGAAAGGAAACATGACTTATCATTAGAGATGAGACAGATTTCAGTTATGGAAATCTTTGTCACCAACTGGTCCTCAGTTTACTGGTTGGCAGATTCTTGCTTGCCTCTTCCTTTTAATGGCAGAAGTGACCATTTTTAAATACTTATAAAATTCATCTTTTTTGGAGTGACACGAGAAGATCCCAGAAAAAAGAATTTTGTTCATAAACTTATTTTATGAACGAAAAGAATGTGCCTCTCTTTGAAACATGAAATATTTTAGAAATTACCCTATTACTAGTCCTTTTTAAACGAGGGAAATATTTTTATGTTAAGCTCATAGAATTCTATTCGAATTTTTTTGGGGAAAAGTCGTTGAGTTGCAGGTGGCATTTGCCTCATTTTTTGCTATTACACCATTGTAACAGTACAGGGCTTGTTAATTTTTTATGCATGCTTTTGAAATTTGCATATTATTCTGCAAAACAAACTTCCTGGAGTTTAACAAAAGGGATGTGGATTGCTATATTTTTAAAATAAGATTTTTCAAAAAATTGTTAATTTTTCATCAGCAATTATAAAATTATCTGTGATTAGGATTTTGACAGAAGGTATTATATCTATTATACTATAATATCTATTTACTATTATACCTATATTATATTACTACTAAGAGAGATATGAACTCCTGAAATGATATGATCGACTTGTTAGAAGTAGTTTTTAGTCATTCCTAATGAGATCACAGCATTTTGTAAAATATTTGTAATCATATGGAATTCTTTCTTGCTTTATTGCAATTGCAGTGACTATCCTCAAAAAGAAAATTATTTGATTGTTATTGAAAGCTTGATTTAAACAACAAATTGTTATTTCCAGAATAATAATTGTGATTGTTTTGTTGGAAGTTTTAAGCAGTTGCTCTGCCGATATCTAGAGCATTGTTTCTCAAGCATTATTTCCTCCCTAAGCCCTCTTTAGACTATTTTTTAAGTCCCTTCAATGAAATTTTAATATGATAGATATACTTCTTATCTCCATATACTCTTTACTCTTTATATACCATATGTCTATTTGTGCTTAATATATATAAATAATGTGTAATGCCTTAGGTTGTTTTTGCCTCCTCCTCCCCTCTGCCTTCCCTTCACAAGAACCAGTGTTTTCGTGGTGGGATGGGGAAGGGGGGTGCAGTATCACTCCATTGAAAATGTGTAGTCCACAGTAGGCCCCACTCAGTCTTGACGAAAGATCAATATTAAGTCAAGAAATCATGGCCCCTTGTCTTTATTGCTAAGTAATGTGGAAGATACATAATTTTCTTATAACAGTAGGCATCCTTGTCATACTATTTCACTACATAGAGCTAATTAATATTTGCAACTTATGATTTAAAGGAGGAGATAATGACAGTCTCCTCAGATAAAGGGTCTTTGAAGTAAGGGGCTTCTATACCCAGAGAGGACTAATTTGGCTGTATATCACTGAATCAGAAATTTCAGATGACCTCTTTTCTTCTACTGCTAAGAAACTAGAGAGATGAAAAGTAAGGAATTTCCCAGTCTGGATTTGGCTCACATGGTATATTAATTTAATATCTGGGCTAAATCTAAAAGCCCACTGATAATGATGACATACCTGCAAACATCAGAGCCCAATAAAGGTTTTGTTGTTTTTAAAACTACAGATGCCATGGTGTAAGGTCACCAGCCTGTATTCCTAGTGGTAATGCTCACTGATTTAACAAAAAGGAAAATGTGTCTGAAGGTTGCGGCTCTATAGTCCTAGCTACGGTGTGCACAACCAGCCTCCAGCATTTGGGTGGTGATTTTCCCAGCTGTGATGAAGTGGGGTTTGGTTTTGAGGGTCTGTGAGGCTTAACAGTGGAGGCTGATTGACACTGGTGGATCCTGCTGTGGTTCTTTTCTTGAGTTTGTTCCTTGCTGAAAGGCTGGGGAAGTATTTTTCCATCCTACAGCCTTGGGATTTTTGTCACAAGCCAGGAGTTCACCAGTCACAGTAATAAGACACATGCATTTTCCCCAGACTTGAAGATAGGGAGTTGTCATTTTAACTGTTATAGCTGGCTAATGGCTATGATTTCAGGCTAATTACAGTTTTCTCACATATACTAATAGCTCTAATTTGGAATTTTTTTAATAATCATACTCTCAGATAGAACTGATAAGGTTCTGAGAAATGGAAACTTTGTATATGCCCTAGAGGAAATTTAGGTTGTTGTAAATTTAATGCCCTAATGTACTATAATGAGATGTATTATTTTTCTTGAGTGCTTCTATAATTTATACATAGGACTCGGAACCAATTTCAAGTAGTAAAAAATATATAAAAGACTTCTTTGACTTGTTACTGCAATTTAGAACACTCATTTATCTTTGGTTATTGTGTAGCTGACCTTTGACCTTTGCAAATTTAACAGCACACTCCCAGTATTTCCCAAGTGATCCAGAGTAATCTGTAGTTCTGCTGAGACATGGATGTATGCAAAGTTCTAGAAGTCTGGAGTGCAGAAGCAAGTGACTTAGCAAATTCATCCATCTGCTCAGGGTCTACTGCCCATTATACCTACATAGTCCTGTATTCTTTGTTGCTTACACGTGTGGAGAAAATTATATGCAGGAGGATCCATGAATTTGGTGAGTGACAGATGACTCTTATTCTTCTAATGATCTGCATCAGCCCTCTCTTGTAATGATTACTCTTTGGTAATAGTGGAGGAGTGATTCTTACCACCAGCTGGAGAGCCCAGTGTGGCCCTGTGAGAATCATATCCATAGTGATAGGGTTGTGGCAAAACCTCAGGTGTGTCAGGGCAGGAAAGAAACCGACTTGAGTGAGGCCTGAGATATAATAATAGAAATTGAACTTAATTTCTTAGTAAATATTTTCATATATCCAGTGTTAACATATCATAAGATATTTAGATGGTAGAATGACTTTTTAAGTAGTTCGGTCCTTGCAATTAGAGAAAGAATAGTGTAAATGGGCTCAAGAGCAAGCTCCCCTCCTCTCTAATTTTCTCCTCCACCAGCTAATCTTTTTACATTTTAAATTTGCCTTGGGAACATAAAACAAGCATTTTTCTAAGCATAATTTAGCCAGCTCATGATGAAAATAATATGCATTACCAATAATGGGGTCTTTCCCCAATAATGTTGCTCTTTCCAATGTCACAGACACTTCCTCCACACCCACAGAAATGTCTTCTTAACTCCACCTTCTGGGATGCTGCTAAGCCACAAAATGCTCTAACTTTACCTTTTGTTCCTGAGAAGCACTTATTGATATGTCTGAGAGGGTTTTTGTGGATGGGAGAATGGAAAACCCCATGCAGAAGAGCCTAGCGTAGGGAGCATGGGGCCCCCACTCTGGAGGGGAAATGAGTTCTCACTGACCACTGAGGGGTGGCCAAGCACCTCATCTGGTGTGCTTCATAGATTCCTCAACTGGACCTTGGTGAGATTTTCCTGGATCGCACAGGTAGTCCAGCTCTACCATTGTGAGTCTCAGTAAATTCTGTTGATTCAGTCACTCCATCATTTAATGCAGCCAGGGAGCCACTGTATGACCCAGGCCTGGTGCTATCTGCATTTGGTTGCATAGCCCTGTTCCATTTGGGCAGCAAATTTGTCAGGACAGAGTGCTGATGGGAGCAGTGATTCTCAGCTTTCAACGTTCAAGGATTGGTTTCACATACAGAAAATGTTGGAGAAACATCTTAAAAGGTTTCATTGCATTCCTACATGTTACACTCTATTTTATGATTTTTCTGCTGGATAAGAACTGTCTGTAGCCCTTACCAGGCTTTCTTAGATACTCATTAGGTTTCCTGATAAATACTTGGCTATGCTTCTTATTAATTATCTTCATCAAGTGTTCCCTACCCAACACTGCACAGTACAACCTGCTCAGCTCAAAGTTCTGTCTCACACTTATTCCCATAAAATTTTGCATCTTCAATTAGTGCAAAAACTATTGTGCATTGTCATCATATTTGGGAGCATGCTTAGAAAGGGCATGTGGCGTTCTGGCTGAGAATCCATGGACTAGAGAGAGAAGTGGTTCCCAGGGTGCTCAGACCAACAACATCAGTAGCAATATCACCTGGAACTTATTAGAAATACAAATTATCCATCTCTGTTCTGCTAAACGAAAGCTTCTGCAGTTGGGATAATGCAATATGTGTGTGTGTTTTAAGGATTTTATTTATTTATTTGAGAGGGAGAGATCACGAACAGGGGAGGGTTGGAGGGAGAAGCAGACTTCCCTCAGAGCCGGGAGCTGGATACAGGGCTCAATCCCAGGACCTTGAGGTCATGACCTGAACCGAAGGTAGACAAGAAATATTTCCATACATACACTTAACTGTGAGAAGTAGGCATGGGACTGGGTCTCTTTAGTCTGCCATGTGCAAATTAATCTCAGTAAAGCATTTGGATTGATCACAGCAGACTTTGGTTTAGGAAGTGATTCTCAAACTCTGGCTGTGTGTCAGATTCAGGCTATTAAACAGTACACATTCTTGTGTTTCATCCAGGATATTGTAATTTAGTCTAGGCTGGGGCCTAGGAGCCTGTTTTCAACAAATAGCCGGTCTGCAAAGTGATTGTGTAAATTACTGCTCTGGGCCCCTGCTTCTGAGTGGGCTTTAGAATCACCTGGAAGGCTTCTTTGCCCAGATCCCTAGCCCCACTCCCAGAGATTCCTCTTTAGTAGATCTGGGATGGGACCAAGGATTTGCTTTTCTGACAGATATTCAGGTGATGCTGGTTCTTGGCCCTCACCTCCAATCTAGAATGCTGTAATACAGATAGATGTCCAGATCCCAAATAGGTATCATACTTTACTTAGATGAGCTCGCTGTACGTTGCAGCAATCCCCTCCAAGTATTCTATTGATTTTGTTTTTTTTTTTTCAATTTTTGAAATAGAAGTATATTCACATAAAGTAATTTTTAAGTACAAAAGGCTATCTAGTGAAGTGTCCCCCTTATGGGTCCACAGCCACTGATATTTCCTCTCCAGAGCAACTAATATCATTATTTTTTTTCAAGCTTTTTTAAAAAAAGATTTATTTATTAATGAGAGACAGAGATAGAAGCAGAGACAGGCAGATGGAGAAGCAGGCTCCCTGCATGGAGCCTGACGTGGGACTCGATCCTGGGACTCCAGGATCATGTCCTGGGCTGAAGGCAGGCGCCAAACTGCTGAGCCACCCAGTGACCCCCTAATATCATTATTAAATTATGTATCTTTCCAGCGATATTTGTGTTTATATGTGCATACGTATATAAACGTATACAGACTGAATCTTTTTTTTTTTAAGATTTATTTATTTATGACAGACATAGAGAGGCAGAGACACAGGAGGAGGGAGAAGCAGGCTCCATGCCGGGAGCCCGATGCCCGACACGATCCTGGGACCCCAGGATCATGCCCTGGGCCAAAGGCAGGCGCAGGACCCAGGGATCCCCTGAATGTCCTTTTTAATTAAAGTACTAGCATTCATTGTTCTGTAGCTTGCTTTTCTCAAGGTGTATCTTTCCTTTCAGTACATGGAGGACTCCCTGGTTCTTTGGTGCAGCTGTGTAATACTTGTTGTGTGGCTGTCCGTAATCTATTTAAATGGCCTCCTACTGATGGGCATAACTGGGTTTCTAGTCATGCAGTCCACAAATAAACCAAAGAGCAGTTACCCAAAGTCCAAAAACCCCCACTTTGAGCAAATTGCCTTATACTCTCCATTAGAAAGAGATTGCTTTATGGCGTTGTCCAGTAATTGTATTCCCAATGATTCTAGGTAAATAAGAACAAAGTTCATTTTTAAAAAAGATTTATTTATTTTTAGAGAAAGGGGGTGGGGAGGGCCTGAGGGAGAGGAAGAGAGAGAATCTCAGACTCCCACTGAGCGCAGAGCCTTGAGATCAGGACCTGAGCCCAAGAGCGAGCAGCTTAACCAACTGAGCCACCCAGGTGCCCCTAATCAGCATAAAATAAAATTTTTAAAAATTGCTGTTAAAATATTAAATGAAAACTTTTACTGGTAATGAAGAGTAGAGAGTAATATTTATTGTGTATACCTTTGGGGCCAGGCTTTTTCACTGACATATTTTCAAACTCAGTCATTAGAAGATAACACTTCAATAGGTATGATCATGTATTTTTCACAGAAGTAGTATGTACCTCAGACAAATTAAGGTTTGCAGTTGGGTGAACAAAGCCCTGGGCATACAACACTGAAGGGTAAGCTCACTCTTGGAGGCATGTGAGGATGTCCTATGTGTGTCAGACCTTGTGCCTTAGTTTTCCTTATCTACAAGACAGGGATAAAAATGATTCCTACCTCACAGAGTTTTTTTTTTGTTTTGTTTTTTGTTTTTTTTTAAATGATGGTTAATAGGATTTACACACATAAAGTACTTAAAACAGTGCCTGGCCTATAGTAGGTTCAAGTTACTTATCATTAAAATTCAGTTTCTTGATTATTCACTTATATAGAACAGTCATAATCCTGCTTCAGTAAGTGGGACTTTGGAAGCTAAAAACTGTTTTTTAAAAGAACAAAGGAATATTTTTATAGGTTTTTATGAGCTTTCTTTCATGACCTAACTTAAAGAGGAACATCCTGACGTCTCCTTTAAAGTCATCATCTCCTTTTTTTTTTAAACCTCTTCTTATCAATAGCCTGATGTGGGATTCGATCCCGGGTCTCCAGGATCGCGCCCTGGGCCAAAGGCAGGCGCCAAACCGCTGCGCCACCCAGGGATCCCTGGAATCATTTATATCATAACTATACAAATTTATTTAGGAACAGAGAGATTCCTTTGAATCTCAACATTTTCTTGGATATACAATCTTTTTTTTTTTAAAAAAAGTTACCATTTCTGGAATGGCTTCATGTTACATCTTTGGCCCACAAAGAAGGAGACTAGAGAGAAGGTTCCGGAGAAATCAACCAAGATTCCCAGCCTATGGGGGAACTCTCTTGTGGAAGCTAGCACAGTATTTCACACTTTGGCATTCTTTTCCTTTTTCTTTTTTTTAAATCTTTTTTTTTTTTTAATTTTTTTTTTATTTATGATAGTCACAGAGAGAGAGAGAGAGGCAGAGACACAGGCAGAGGGAGAAGCAGGCTCCATGCACCGGGAGCCCGACGTGGGATTCGATCCTGGGTCTCCAGGATCGCGCCCTGGGCCAAAGGCAGGCACCAAACCGCTGCGCCACCCAGGGATCCCCCTTTTTCTTTTTTTTAAAAAGATAAAATATTACAGAGATATCTTCAAAATTCACACCTGAGTTAAACATTTTGCTGGACAATTCCACATTAAGGAGAGAACATAACTGCAAAAAGAAGAAGGGGCTATATACAGGTATTTTGCCAACATAATTGTTATGGGTTTGTTTTTGGGTCCTTCCTCCTGCGACCAGGGGAAGGGAGAGAGGACCAGAGAAAGACAAGGAAGGAGAGAAGGAATAAGCACTCCTGAACTCTGGGGCAGGTGTAGCAGACAGAAGAGCACCTGTGGGCAGAGAGATGTGCCCAGGGGACTGAGGGTGGCTCAGCCTTCTGTAAAAAGGAGGCAATCATGACTGGATTTGGTTCTAGAAAAGGGGGGCAGGGCTACAGAGAACACGGGGTGAAATGAGGATTGGATCAGAAAAGTTTGCAGAACAGAGAGAGCATCCAACAGCCCACCGTCCGGGCACCGAGTTGGCTTCCATGTCAGGGATGCAGGGCAGGATGGCAGGACTCCAGGAAAGACTGGCATGCCCAAGGGGTCGAGCCAGGGGCCAGCTTTCTTGTGACTCAAGTTCTCTTTTCCCCTTTAGAGGCAGGAAGTGGGATGGGGGAATCCCAACTCTGATTTAATGCCAGCTTTCATTTGGTTCTTTTTGAGAATTCCCTCCTTCCCACACTTCCTCCCACTCAATACCCAAAAATATTAATGCCTGAGAAAGAAAGTGAATTATAAGGCTCTTAAGTAAGTATTTGAAAAATGTTTGTCATGTGTCTTCGTATATTTGTAAATTTTTTTAAAAAGAACAAGGCTTGTATTTGTGTGTAGATGGTGATGATATCTAATTGCTGTATTATCTTATATATGCCACTGGGAACTAAGGTGAATTGCTTCGTGATAAAAACTGTTCAACCGATATTTTTAAGGCATGTTTTTTTCTCCAAGGATGAATGTGCCTTCAGACTACATGAGTAAGCGAACATTTGAACTTTACCACTTTTTTGAAGAGGAGAAAAGTGAGCTCAGTTAGCACTGTATTTTCTGGATACATATCCCGGAGTGTGTGCATGAACTTGTATTTCATCAATCTTAATTTCAAAAATATATTGTATTGGTTAGACCTCCATCTCTGTGTGGGGGTGGCACGAAAGATCAGTTTGTGACTAACAGCCTTTTCCATTGTGTGCATCTGGGAAGACAGTCCTTTGGCACCTGATTGCGACTCTCATTGTGTTTATGACTAGGCAGTTGAGAACATTTTGTGATCTGGTGTTCAGAGCCTTCTGAAAGCCTCTGCTTGGGAAAAGTGTACCCAGGCCTGATAACTGCATGCTAGGGTGGTGTATCTGTGACCATTGTTTTTTGGTGCTTCACAGATAGACAATCAGGGTGGGAGAAAGCCTAGCTCTAGTTTCTAAGCTTGGGAGAGCAGCTGCATCACCATTCACTTGTGAATGGGTCTTTGCACATGCCTTCTGTACATAGCATGGTGCTATCATGAGTATCTTCAGTGGGTTGATAGATCATAACATTCATGGCAATGGTGAACCTGTCTTACCTTTAACAGATGGTTCACATATGAAACTCATGAAAATGTCTACCTAGGGTTAGCACCTTGGCATTATTATAAACGTTAATGGCAACTGTCTCTTTTCTCTAGGCCAGTGGCGCCCACACTATTTCGATCATTTATTTCATTAGTAAAAAATCAGCACGTGCACTCATGAAGGAGTGGTTCTCAACAAGGGATAGTTTTGTCTCCCTGGGGGAACAATTGATATGCCTGGAGGCATTTTGTTTGTTACAGCTGGGGAGAGGGTATATGCTGACATTTAGTGGGTAGAGAGGCCAAGGATGCTGCCAAACATATTAAATACATAGGACATCATCCCAAAAGAAAGATTATCTGGCCTAAAATGCCAAGAGCCTTGATAGAATGATGCTGATAAACAGGTTGACACTGCTGAAATGAAACTGCTAACATTCTATTCATTTGTACTTAGAAATGCTAGTTTCATACATCAACATATTAGGTATTGGATAAATGAACTACCAATAAATTATTTACATAATAAAATTCACAAAATAGCATCTTTTGAAAGGCTATTAAAATAGAGAGTTTTGGGGCACCTGGGTGGCTCAGTTAGTTAATCATCTGCCTTCGGTTCAGGTTGTGATCCCCGGGTCCTGCAATTGGTCCCACCTCTAGCTCCCTGCTCAGTGGGGAGTCTGCTTCTCCATCTCCCCTTTGCTCCCACCCCACCTTCCACCCCCCACCCCCCACCTGCACTCCTCATTTGTGCTTGCTCTCTCAAATAAATTAAATCTTTTTAAAAAACCTTAAATAAAATAGAGAATTTTAATATTTTCTTCTTATGTTCCTGTGGATCATTTTGTATATTCTCTACCTTGGAGAATGCTGCTCTAGACTTTAGTTTAATCTGGAATTTGATGTGACTGCCATTGATTTATTAGGCTAAAGTGTATTATATGATGCTCTTTGGTATAATTAGGGGTTCTTTGGTGGTGTCTGGGGTGACTGGCTGCTCCTTGTAGGGCACAGCTGCAGGAATCTGGGCTCTGATCTTGTTTGCCCCCTCAAGCAGAGCAGCTCTCCTTAACAATGGCTTAGATCTTGAGCTTCCATTTAAATTGCATTTGAAGAGATATTTTAGTAGGCAGGATTACACTCTGTAAACCACTGCACTGGACAGTGACCTTCTGAAGTGCAGGGACTACCTCCTTCCTCTCTATCCTCAGTACATAGCACACAGTAGCCACTCAATAAACGCTCTTTTGCATGGATTCCACCAGACATTCTGCTTGAATAGTGAAGTACTTTGAACAGAGGGGAGTTTTTTCTCCTTAATATCATCTTTTTCAAAAAATCTAATTTTCCCAATGTTCTTTAGGGAGGTTTATATGTTATTTTTTCTTTGTTGTTTTATCAGGTGGTATTTATTAAGAACTCATGTGGGTGTGGGTGTTTCTGAACTCCTTCTCTTTGTATTCCTAACTTTTCTGCAATGAATATGGATTAGTAAAAACAAGAGACGTCTGCGTATGGCCACATGGTGTGCATTGATCCTATAAAATGTGTTGGAGAGATTAGGTACATACCATCTTAACACATCAGCAATGGATCAACATTAGAATTCCACAGGGAACTTAAAAAAATGAAGATGATACCAGATTTGGCGTAGGTCTCTCACATCAGTATGTTTTAAATGGTCCGTAGGTGATTCCAGCTTTTAGTTAGAGCCAAGAAGTACTGGTTTAGAAGTTAAAGACCATTTGTCCCTTGCAATCTTTTCTTTAATATAAATGCCTATTTAGCACTTTATGTAAAAGGTTGTCAATATCTATATATTAAGTGAAAAAAAACCCCAATACGGATATATATGTATATACATGAGTGTATGTCGAAAGGAGTCTCGTTGATTATCCAGTTTGCATTTTCTCCCATGAGCATTTTTTTTTCCATGAGCATTTTTTTAAGGCAAGAGAAAAAATGACAAATAGCATTCCTACCAATCTGTATTTTTTTTGTTTCTTCATTTTTAGTCTTTTTCTAAGGACTCCGTTGTATGTCTCTCATTCCTTTGCCACTGCACTGACATAATTTCTTTGGAAATCTATTCAAGAAAATATTAATTTGGCATTGGGGAAAAAGCTGATTATCGTCTCCTAACAGCCTCTTTGGAAAGATTCTGATGTATTCCTATCACAATGCCTTTTTTGTTTCAAATTCTTTATGGGTAAGCATGTTATATCAAAGAGCTGTTATTTATCACAATGGTATGGAATAATCACTACTGACATTTTTATGAGTCACTGCAAAATTCAAAGAATGTCTCTCTGATGGAATACACAATAAAAGGGACTCCAGTGTGAGAATCAGGGTATCAAGAATAATGTTATATATTACAGTTGCCTCAGCTGAGATGGATACTGTCTTTAAAGTTGCTACTGATTTCACTGTTCCAATAACAGTGATGAAATCATTCTAGGGAACTCATTTTACAGTATTCTGAGAACAGCCAATTAAATACCTGTATTGTATAGTCAAAAAACTAAGATTTCAGAAAGCCCTTCTCATTTTTCTGTCATTCTGCATAGAATGGTGAGTATATTTGATTTCATTAAGAAAGGTTTACCAGTGAAAAAAATACCATTAGGATGGGAAGTTTTCTCATGGCTGAGTTGTTTCACATTGTCATGAAGAGTCAGAGCTTCTGACAAATTCCATCTATCCTAACTGGCTGGCTCCCATCATGTTTTACCTCTTTGCTCTTTGAGATTCAAATATCATTTCTTTGCAGTCTCTGGAATAGCTTGACCAGTTTGGCCTGGTCTTTCTTGATCCCCAGCCTCAGGCAGTCTGACCCAGTTCCCCCCTCCCCTGCCTTTTAAAAGATTTTATTTATTTATTTGACAGTGCGCGCGCGAGAGAGCAAGTGAGCACATGCGTACACACAAGCAGGGGGAGCGGCAGGCAGAGGAGGGAGAAGCAGGCTCTCCACTGAGCAGGGAGCCCAATAGGGGGCTTGATCCCAGAACTCTGGGATCCTGACCTGAGCCACCAGGTACCCCACCCAGTTCCTTTTTATACAAATAATGTTGTAAATTTCACAGCTGTGTAGAGTAATTGAATGGACAGTAACTACTCCTTGTGAGATGCTTGATTATTTACAAAATGCATTATCACGTTTGCTCTCCCCAACAACACTAATGATGTAGGCATTCTTTTTTTTTTTTTTAAGATTTATTTATTTATGATAGACATAGAGAGAGAGAGAGGCAGAGACACAGGCAGAGGGAGAAGCAGGCTCCACGTAGGGAGCCCGTTTTGGGACTCCATCCGGTACTCCAGGATCACACCCTGAGCCAAAGGCCGGCACCAAACCACTGAGCCCACCCAGAGATCCCCCTGATGTAGGCATTCTGTTCTTTCCTTGTTGCATATGGGGCTCCAGGAAGTTAAATTGTTATCCAGATACACACGGTTTATGCAGCTAGAACCAAAACACATAGTAGAGGGGGGAAAAATCCCCCTCCCTTTTTTTTTTTTTGGCTTTGGCTTTGGCAGTTAACACTACTATGTCTCCGTCCAAAAAAATATTGCAACTACAAAGGATAAAACCTATGTCTCTAATTTTGGTAAGCATTGCAGTTTAGGGTATACAGTAGGCTTTCAGAAAGTATTTAGTGTGGTATCTTTTTCCAAAAATGTCTAACGTTGAGCTCTTTGAACATCATGTTCTCTTTCTTTAAAAAGGTACTAAGAGTTTTCTTTAACCCTTCTCAGCTTCTCTCCGTTGTTGAAACAGTGTGCGCAGTGATTTTCCCTAGTGCACCTTGCATTTATCTCAATAAACAGTATTTACATAGATTTCCTGAGTTGCTGAAGGGTAAGCTGTGATTGTTAATAGTGGAATCTGATTTAAAATTTTTACATTGTTTCTGGGAGTGACAATGATAAAATCCTCTTCTCAAGATGTTTATAATAGAATCTTCTGACATTTTGCTCATATGAAAAGCTTCTGTTTACGTGAGTAACCTGTGCTGTAATTTTATACTTAACCAATTCCTCCTACAACTTCCCATTAAAGTATTGTTATTTGAAGGGCACCGATTGAGTCCCGCATCGGGCTCTCTACTTGCAGGGAACCTGCTTCTCCTTATCCTCCCCACTCATGCTCTCTCTTTCTCATAAACAAACAAACAAACAAACAAACAAACTTAAATATATTGTTCTTTGGAGGTGGGGTGTCTACAAAAAATTCATATCAGTTGAAATTATTAGTGGGTAAATAGGTATTTAATTATATATGTTTTGGTGTTGAATATCACAGTGCTTTAAATGAGTAAAAACTACAAAGGACAATGTTCGCTCTATTGATTCAGCTTCAACTACATTATAAAACATCAAACTTTATGGGTTTTGTTCATCACATCAACTATATGATCGTGGACTCTCATTACTTTTGGGGTGATTCTGTCCTTCAGCCTTGCAACTGTGCTGTCACAAGAGTCTGAGACAAATAGAATTTCATTTGACCCAAACTCTGTTTTGTTTGTGTGGCTTTATTCAGCCAGAGCTTTTATGGTTTCTGCTCTTGACTATTCTCTTCATTGCCAGGCTCCAGGATAGTGCCTAATCAACCTGCCTGGTCATTCAAATTACCTGGGGTGCCTGAATAAAATTCCCAAGACCTTTTCTCAGAGACAAGAATTTAGTTAGCCTAGGAGATTGTTGTCCTCAGGGTGTACCACCATGTACCAGGGCAGGCAGTTGGTAGACCTAGAAATAACCAAGATGTGGGTGAGAGAAAGAAAGGGGAGGCCAGAAGGAACTAGATTTTTCAGTCCCCTGTGAACATAGGAATTCTGTAGCATCTCTTTAATTTAATCCAAGAAAAGTCCTGCCCAAAACCTTATACCTTTTGAATAGTCCAGTATGGGCTTATACATATGTTTGTAGATGTATATGTTTGTGTTTGTTTTTAAATAGCTGCCATTTGGTAAGCACCCAGTAGGTCCTATACACATTTTCATTTAATGCTACAACAGCTTTTTCTTGTGGCAGTGACCAAAAGAGTACATTGAAAAGTCATGTACTAGATCATTTGTCTAGACAAAGTAGTCTCTGACAGATTAGTTTTGGTAAAAAAAAAAAATGTTTTAATACGCAAAGCTGTTTTGCACAAATCGACTTGTGTGAACACCAGGCAAAGTTGTAAAGAACTTTGAAATAGGGAAAAAAAAGAAATAAAGATTATAAGATCTCTTTTCAGGGGAACATTAGGTGATATCTACTGTGTTCTTCCATGTTCGGTAATTCTCCAGAGATCTGTTTCTTTCTTTCATTATCTTTTACCTCAGTTGCAGAAACCTCACAGTAAGACAAATAATTTTTGTCTCATGGAGACACAATTGACACTACCCATCTTCTTGGTGAAAGAAGCCCATTTAGTATCTATTAATTCATTTTAGCATTCCAGATTGCTTATGTGTTTGCTCTTTAACTTGGGTATAACATCCTACTGATTCCTTCATTCATTTAATGGCTTCCATAAAATCTTTAAAACATGTTCTTTTTATATTCGGGTAAGAATCATCATTTTAACCTCTAAAAAGATTATCCTTTAACTCCTATTATTCTTGCAAAGCCTTATGAGGATAAATAAAATGGATGTTATTATCTCCACTTAACAGATGGGAAAAATTTAGCCAGTGGATGGGTTTAGGAACGCCCTAATCATCCAGATGATCTGGATGAGTATTTAGGAGCTTCTGGTTTTGATGGATCACAGGGCCTGGAGTTAAGCAGTTTAGAGTGGAGGCTCCCGCTACAATCAGGAGGCTAAAATCCAAAACCTGGGTCAGGGATGGAAAGTCAAGTGTCAAAGATTTAAACAAACGACCATTATAGAATACAGGGCAGAGGAGCTGAAAATTTTGAATCTAGGGAGGGGGCTAGACAGTAAGGAGCCCATGATCCAAGCAGAAACCTGGCCAAAAGAGCACACATTGCTTACAAAAAAACACATCTTGATACAGAGCCTTAGCATTCCCTTTGTGTTAGAGTCCTTCTGTGGTCCTGTATCAGCAGGAAACCACCCCAGCCTGGGCATTTAAACTAAGCATAAAATTGGAAGCACCTGGCCCAAAGAAGGAGCTAGGAGCTAGAGGCCGGCAGTGACTCCTGCAAAGGAGGTGGAGACAATGGCCTTCAGCTGGGCTCAGCTGCAAGGAATTGCATTGATTTTTAGCCATGTGGTTTCTTTCAGAAAACTGCACACATTCCCCAAATCCCCACGGAGCTGACATTTTCTTGCCACTCTGATTAATCAAACGGTGTTCAGAGTGAAAAAAACTTTTCTGGCCAAAATATTCTAGCCTCTTGATGGTAGCAACATAACTTGGTCTTTATTTTTTTGGTTTTTGTTTTCCCACTTGAACTTATTCCTGAAGTGATATTTGCTGCTATGCTAATGTGGAAGGAAGTTTGGTATTTTGGCAGCTTTCATTATCTGCCACAAAGACGCAGGAACTGATGATGTTTTGGAAGTAATTGGGAAATGCGGAGATTTAGTAATTTTTGGGTCAGACCATCTTCAGATTAAGGCAGTCCTTCTCACAGCTTTGATCAATTATATTCAAAGGGAAAAAAAAGGATTCCAGAGTAGGCCCAGTCTGGTTTGGAAGAAACTGTTTGGTGTAATGCAAGGTGTTAAAGTGATTGGGGTGCTTTATTCCATACCATTATCCAGTGGCACAGCCACTGTTCTGCATTAATCTCTAATTTTAACTGTGAGATCTTGCAAAGGTAACTCATCATTATTACAAATGAACTTTAATCAGACCTATCATGAATTTACTAATTATTTTTTTGATCAGATCTTAACCTCTGCTCAGAACTCCAGGCTTTATTTAAACTCTAAGATACTTAATACAAATATGATTTTCCCCCAGTCTACTCTAATCAGGAACTTAATTAGACACATTAGCTTTTCACATTACATAATGTATAATACAAATGATGCAAGTGTCTGGACAAAATATTTTTAAAAGTTATCTGTTGTAAGATATAATTCATTCTTAAGAGATAGTATACTGTGACTTAACTCATGAAGCAGATTCATTAGAACTCAGGAGACATAAACATACTGGCAGTCTCTTACAAAGAAAAAAAATTCTTTTACAGCTGATATACGAAAACAGTGATAAGTCCATTATTGACTGGCATGATTTCTATTTCCCCCAAATAGATAAAACTTGGCTGTACTCCCCAAAGGGCTATCACTTTTAATACTTTATTTTTTAAAATTGTATTTATTTTTATTTTTTAGAGAGAAAAAGAGAATGAGAGAGAAAGAAAGCGTGAGAGTGCAAGCAGGAAGCAGGGGGAGAGGCAGAGGGAGAGGTAAAGGGAGAAGCAGATTCCCTGACTGGGCTGAGTGCAGAGCCCCACGCTAGGTTTGATCTCACCATCCTGAGATCACTACCAGACCTATAATCAAGAGTCAGACGCTTAACCAAGTGGAGTCACGCAGGTGCCCCTTACTACTTTTTATACCTTTACTTTTTATATAATACATTTTGTGGAACATAATGGCTGGCTTGCTGCTGAACACAGCATTAAATGCTCTTGACACAGCATTTAGTTGGTTTGTGAATCAAATTTTGAAGAACAGAAGAAATTGGAGACAAATTTGTAGAAAAATCAGAACTTTTGGGTCAGGAACAAAGTTAGAATTTGGAACATGTCATTCTGTGTAATTGGTCTATTAATATCTAAAAACTGTTTTTGATTTTTACCTTTGCCAAGGGGTCATAAAGTTTTGAAGAGGACAAGTTTTCTGTTTGCCAATCAGTATGATTTAAGTGACAGCAGTGGGCAGAAACACTAAGTACTCGGGAAGTAATACAAAAAATAGAAAAGCCTATGTTTTTACTGGAGTAGTTTATGACCTTGATGGCAAGGCAGGAAACAATGGACAAAAATTCAGAGGATAAAGTATTAAAAGATTGTTAGCATACTGGAAACTGTATACAAATTGGGCAGGCTTCTTCAAAGATGTCTTAGTTGAAAATTTTCTCCTCTTTGTTTTACTCCTTGAAACTCCTGTTAATTTCATCATTTCTTTTTATCCCTGTGTAGGTCAGAATGAGAATGGGATCTGAAGTCAGTAGGCCTGAGCTTGAAACTAGGCCCACCATTTTCTGTTGTCGAGTTCTGTGATCGTGTTTGAGTGCTTGGGCTAACAGGGCTGAAATGGAGGCCCGCAGTCAGAACACAACACCGTATCACTTCATGACAAACTCCACCTGATTACCCCTTGAACCATCATCCTGATCCTGCATACACACCTGAGGCTTTGATGGCATTCATATTTCCCAATGTTGTCTTTCTGGTTGCGTGCCTTTGTTCTGACCATGGTGGGGTGTAATAAAATTAACAAGAATATAAGCTCTTGAAGGCAATGATTCAGTCCTTTTTGTCCTGGATCCCAGTGCCTAGCTAGACACAGTAGGAGGTGCATATACATCTGTTGGCTTATGTAGAAGTAGAATGAATACCTGGGATGGATGCCCAGCCTTGTTCTTAGCTAATTGTCAAGTCTCATCCTGAGAATCCATTTAAAGATACCAGAGGCACCTTTCCTATTGGTTAAATGAGGGGCCAGAGCAAAATAAGTTTCTCCAAGGTGTTTTGCAGTTCAATTAGTGGGAGGTGATTTCTCCCTCCTCTAAACCTCTGTAACAGATTTTCATTTATTCTTCCCTTTTACTAATTGTTCAGCCATGGTTGGACCATAGGGTTCTGTACTGCAGGCACTTTGTGTGAACATGGATGGCATTCCCTATGGCACCTGCCTGGAGCCTTAAATATATAAGACACTTAGAGATTTTAAGTGAGTTTCTGGATAGACCTCATCTGTACTGCCAGAAGTGCCCCGAGACACACAAGCAATTTTGTCAGTCTCTTTGTGGGAGCTTGTCACTCTTTAATGTCTCACCCAAAGCATTGGGTCTGGGCCAAGGGCACCTCTTGACTCCTTAGATATGGCAACCTTATTTTTCTTTATTCTTCTATGCCAACAGCAACGAGGGAGGCAAAGGTATGGTTCTCTTACTGTATTCTCTAGCATCTACAGGAAAGTCTTTTATGGTGAAGGTGGGAGGGGGAAAGAAATTTAATTTCCTATCCCTGAGGCAGGAGGGAACCTGGTCAGAAGGAGGCTGGGAAGTGAGCCAAGGATGAGATGGGGAAGCCATCCAGTGCTGCCCAGCAAAACTGGGGCTGGGTACTTTTATCCTTTTGGATCAGTTGTGAATTATCAAAATGCCTACAGGCATCGTAAACCAGATTTGCACACATTGACTTGGATAATTAAAAGCTGTTTCCAATCCACAAATTTGTAGTCAAACCATTGGTAGTCTTCAGGTAAAAATAGTCTTCCTGTCATTAGGGTTAATTAGTGTGTATATTTATCTAGGAAGCTGAAGAGAATGGCTTCATACACAATGAGACTGGGGTTTGGAAGGAAGGGGAAAGTGGAAACCAAATAAGCCTCCTTTGGGGCACACATTCTCAGGCCTCTCTTCTGGAGGCTCACATTCAGGGATTCTGTGGTAGGGATGGGAATCTAGAGTTTTAACAAGAGGCCCAAGTGATTCTTATAAAGGGGTAAATGTATGGAAGCCTGCTGAGTGCCTATGCCTAGGTCTTTAAAGTTTGTCTTACTAATGCCAGAGTTTGTGGCTGGCGTGGAGTCTGGAACAGCCACAGTATGGTCCTTTTACGAGTCGTTCTGTGTGTCTCATTTTTTTTAGGGAATAGGAACTTGCTATTTTTTCCCTTTTGACATTTGCTGGTATGCACCATGTTATTTGCAGATAGGAAAGTAAGTGAATTTTACATAAATTATTTGATGACTATACTAGAAACTTCTGGCAACAGTGAAATAAGTTCTTCCATGATTTCTTTCTTGGTCTTTAGATTTGACTCAAGTGACCTCTAGGGTGGTGTGGGGCTAAGTAAGGTATTTTGGCTATTCTAATTAATAACAAATACTTATCAGTTTTACTATGTTCTAGGACTTTGCTAAGCAAGTGAATCATGCTACTTAGGCTTCATGACCTCACTGAGACATAATAAGTGTCCTTATGCTGAGATGGGAATGGGGGCTCAGAGAGGTTGAGCAACTAGCTTGAGGTTCCACGGCTAGTAATGTAGTGGTTCTCTGGCTCTTAAGCCTTCCTCTTAACCCGTACCCTCTACTGCATGCTCAAGAGGGAATCTCCAGTGGTTGGTCTTTGTGTCCCTTGGGAGTCATCTTAATTGTTCTTAACACAAAATGCACTTCTCTTCATTCCTTGTTAAAAACTGTGTTATGTATTGGCATATATTTTACAACTTACAAAGTGCTTTCAAATGTAAAATTTTGTGTGACCCCTCCCTCAACAATCCTGAGAGGCCAGCTGTGTAAGAGAAAGCAGAGTCTTAAAATGGTAGTGACTTATCTAGGGTGACTTAAAAAAAAAAAAAAAACTTGTCTAGGGTCACTTAAAAAAAAAACAAAACTCCGTTAAGCTTTGGTGTAGCTAATACATACATGTGGCACAAAAATCAAACAGTACAAGGAGTATGTGTAAAAGCTACCAGCCTTTTTATCTGTATGCATCCCCAACACCATGTTTCCTTTCCCAGAGGCAAATCCAGGGCTGCTTTCCATCCCTACTGACCCCAGTCTTTACACACATACACACACCCCCATACCCACACCCGGCCCCGCTGTTGGAGCTTTCAGGAGTCTCCTGTCTGGACTTGTCATTGCAAAGTTGGTTAGTTGACTGCCTACAGTTTGAAAGACTGTAGCAATGTATTCCTATAGATAAAATAATGTGGTTCTTGTTGCTTTGCCAAGTCTTTTCTCACCATCTCTACCCACTGCCATCAAGCACCAACACGCCAACCTGTCGATTTAGCAGTCACTGAAGTTCATCACAATGGGGAATTTTCTATCTTTGAGGGAAAAAAAGGCGAGAGGGGAATGATATTCTTAGACCTCTATAATAATTGCAGACCTTGGGAAAATGTGGTCCATGGAAAGAGCGTTGGACTAGAGCATCTCCAGGCTTTGAGTCCACCAGCTGTGTGTAATCTTGGGCAAGCTATCTGATCTACTCTGACCCTCAGTTTCTTCATTTGTGAAGCTGGTAGGATTGTGAAGATGAAGTGAGATTTCCTAGAACAGATCCTGGCTCTCAATCAATACCTATCCTCTCAGTTAGGAGTAGCTTTTTCTTCTTGGGCAAAATGTGCTTGATATTTTTTCCCTCCTTTCCAAATCCACCCTTACAGACATTTGGCTTAAGATAAAGCAGTGCTCTCTACACTTCTATGGAAGTGTCGTCATCAGCGTTACGGAATTAAGTCCCTTGACTGTTGGATTAAGATGGTGTTGGCACATTTCACCTCCTCCTTGGCTGCCTTAAGTAGGTTGCTCCCAAGTTCCCCATTCTTCTCAATTCTGGTTCCCTATTTATTACATCATCCCTGCCCTAGGGAGCCTCACTATGTGCACTGACCATAGTTGGTACTGACTGGCATGTACATTGGCTCCTTTGCTTGATGCTCCTCTTTCCCATTTAGGTTGCAAGCTCCCTGAAGGCTGAGGACATAGTTACTTTATTCACCCGTGTTCATCCAGCACGACCACAGCATCCGGCACAATCATCTTTACCGATATAATGACAGCATTAGCTTTCAGTGTTTGCCAATTGGTTTGCTTCTTGTTTTCTGTTTAGCTGCTTTCTGTGACTTCTAGCTCCAAGCAAAACGGCATAGGAGGAAAAAAGAATTTCTTCTGTCTCACTGTTACAGTCGTGAATCATGTAGCAGTTTCCTTTGAGAATAGAACTTGGCATTGCTAAGGGACAGTACAGTGGTAGTTCTGAAACACCTTGCTGGTTGTGAACCCCTGGATGCACCCAGCCTCATATAAATCTAAGGCGCTATTATTTTAATAATGATTTACACATATCAAAGTGCTCTACTACTGAACTAATTAAGCATTATTCTAGAAAATCTAGCACTCATTTATTTTGAAAATTATTTCTATCCTTCTAGTGGGCCAAGAAAGGTCCTATGTGAGCTTGATGATCCTCTTTGTGGACATACTGCTTTCTGGTACAATCTTCATTTCATCTTCATTTCAAGCCAGGTCAGACTAGAGCCTGTGTAATGTGCAAAAACTGGAACCGCTGGGAGCATTTATGGCCAATGCTTCCTGCAGTTGCATTTTATTCCCTAAGTCATAAGAAAGCTGGAAGTAGTTTAATCATTTTCGCCCTTGTTTGGCCTATGATGTCAGCTGCTTTCTGGAAACGTTCATATCTGTATCACTCCAGAATGTCTTAGCACGAGATGTTACCTGTTGTAGGCTCTTGGTCCAAATGTTTTGAATGAATAAATAGTGTTGGTCTAGTATCCTCAATTATTATTAGAATATTAAGTTCTATTCTGTTTAGCCTGAAGCCCAACATACTTACATTTATTTGAGAGAAGTCTTTTTCTCTTTAAAAAAAAAAAATTTAGCAATCTTATTATTTTCGAGCCTATTTAAAGACTCAGAGTCTTCGACCAAGTATACAATTCTTTACAGGAAATTTTGACATTTTAGATAAAATATCTGAGAGAAGTAGCTCATTTAGATGTACCTTTCATTTTTTGGCTGTTATTTTTTTGGGGGTGGGTGTCAAATCTCTGATTCAGTTAGGTTGACATAGTTATAAGCAATGTAGAAACCTAGTGACATACTTAACCCTCTAGTGGCTCTTTTCTTTATTCAGAGAGCTTGTTAGGGGGTGATCCTAGAGAAGAAAGGGCCATCACAGAGTGAAGTTAATGGATAGGGAGGGAGAGTACAGATGACCTCAATTTGCTCTGTGTTTTCTCTGTTCATTTTGGGTTTCAAGAAGGAGAAACCCACTCAAGAAAGCTCAGATAGGAAGAAACTTATTTTTAAAGCACTAAAGGAATGGATACTGGGGAATTGAACATCAAGAAAATGGTACTGAGGAATAGGGAATACAGGTGCTGTATTGTCTCTTCTTTTGTCTGAGTTTTATGATCTCTGTCTCAACTTTCTTCTGTTCATCTGCTTTGTGGTTGTGTTATTATTATTATTTAGACAGACTTTTCTCACTCACTTCCACATTGCCCCATATAGCCTTCCAGAATGTCACCTCCTCCTCCAATGGTGGACTGACTTGGTCTCAACATTTTTAGCTCACACTGGGCTAGCATTGATCAGGTATCCTGTTGGCTCCATCAACTCTGAGTGGGTTTGGGAGCATCTAGCACTAATAAGGCTGCTTAGGCCCACCTCTCCAGGAGGCCTCTCTGAAATGAGAATAGAGAGGCAGAGATCAGCATTACTAATTAAGTTTTCTCTTCTAAAGTAGAATGTCCTTGATAACATTAGTAATTTTTAGTCTTTGAAAATTTATGTTTGAATAGGGTGCTACAAATTACACAGGATGTTCCTACAGAGTATCTTGGTTAATCCTCAGAACATTGCTGTGAGTGCATATCCCCATCCTGATCTGGTAGGTGAGGAAGTAGGTTTAGATGTATAAGGTGACTCTGTCAGGCCAGACCACTATACCTGGCAGACATGGACTTCAAGGTCCCTGGTCCTTGTACAGCTCCACAGATGTCTGTGTTCATATACATGCCCCTGCCAGACAGACCACTACATATCCTTTTTTGGGGGGGGGTGTTGAATGTTTTTTGAACTGATCTTGCATCTGATAGTAGGTAATTTTGAGCAAAGTAGTGCTAGAACTGGGGACTGATAACCAACCAGTAAAACCCAGGCTGCATTCTGATGCTCTGGGAGCCATTTTGATTGCTTCATGTTCGAACCTTACAGCTAATTAAATTTTGAATATCATCCCTGATTAGCATTTTTTAAAGAGGGGTGGATTTTTATTATATTAACCTGCTGACTAGTCTAGATACACTTTTTTAGGCTGTTCTAATTCTGTAATAACTACTTATTTCTTACTACTACTTGAGTTGGTGCTATACATAAGATCATCTGTTAAAAAAAACAAATGTTTCCCCTTCCATGAATGCTATGCACTACTTTAAAAATATTATACAGATGGAGTTTCTAATTTTTACAGTATGTAGAAGGCAAGCAGGAAAGCATATTTAGAGAGAGGTTGGTATGTTACCAGTTTGAAGTCATTTGACTTTAACATTTGGGCTTATTTTTCATTTTCAACCTCCTCCTCCCCCTTCCCAACATTAACCTCCATTCTAGCCAAACATCCTTTAGGTTCCAAAGATTTGTCCCTCTTCAGTTTTCACCTCCTTTGAATTTCACTTTCTCGGAAATCTCCCAGGTTCCTTCTGCCAATGGAGTGTGGTCTCTTGCTAAGTCTGAACATTCACAGATGATAGCACTTACCATTAGAATAAATAGTTAATCACTTACAAAGTAGAATCCTGACTGGTATTTTGGCTTTTTATGATTTAATATCCCCAACTAGGTTTTTTGTTGTTGTTGTTGTTGTTTAATCAAGTAAACTCTACCTGCAACATGGGGCTTGAGCTCACAACCCCGAAATCTAGAATGGCATGCTCCACCAACTGAGCCAGCCAGGCATCCCCCAAATAGTTTTTAGGGTCTTGAGAATATATAGCCATGCCTTCTAATCTTTGTACCCACCACAGGACCTCACACCTAGTTGTGTCTTTGTTCACTTATTGAACACACACACTGGCATCAAGTGTGGTTTTAGACACCACAAATACAAAGGTAAACAAAGTTGCTCTCCAGCAATTATTCACAATATTGTGAGGGAGGCTGACCTTGAGCTTAGCCAGACATCAATAGAGGTATGTATGTACCTCTTGAAATAAATTCAGATTTCTTTGTCTGATGTTTGAGGGCTTATGCCGTGAATTGAGACGCAGCTACTGTTTTTAACACTAAAGTTCATTATGAGAAAATTCTTCAGTGTATGTTTTCAATGAAAAGTGGTAAGTGAGCACCTGGGTGGCTCAGACAGTTAAGTGTCTGCTTTCAGCTCAGGTCATGATCTCAGCATCCTGGGATCGAGCCCCATGTTGGGCTCCCTGATTATCAGGAAGTCTGTTTCTCCCTTACTCTCTGCCCCTCCCCCCTGCTTGTTCCCTCTCTCCTTCTCAAATAAATAAAAATTTTAAAGTAAGTATACATTATTTAAATTCAAGAAATAATTGTTCTTCCTTATTTTTATTTTTAGTTTACCTCAACTGAATTGCCCATATTTCATCCCAAACAGCCCACCATGACTGCAGTTTCCCAGCTATGCCCACAGTACTTAACCCTACTTGGTCATTAACATATATATGAAATCCAAATAACAACCTAATATTTCTCTCGTCTGCATCAAAACTGTAGTTAGTCAATAATACAGTTATATGAAATTTAATTCCGTAAAGAAACGTTTTTCCAGAGTGTTAGAAATCTTTGAAGGAATCATCCTGCCATTAAATTAGGAGACTAAGAATGTCTACAGCTAGGAAATTATTGATATCATCCTAGGCCAGCAGCAAAATTGTTTTCCTTGTGTTGCCATGAATAATTGATTTTGCTGAAGAATTTTCTTTTCCCATGGAAAGATTTTTTTGCTATTTCCTCAGTGTGAAAATAACCCTTGGCATATACACCATGACACTTTCCCACTTGGTGGTAACTTTAACATTTAAAACCAGTAGGGTTTTTCACTAATTGGATGAATATTTCCTTTCAGAATTTTTTTATTCTTTAGTTAAACAAAACAAAACAAAACAAAAACTTCCAGAGACTGTTGCATTGCTCGCTCTAGAGGACAAAAAGAGGTCAAGATATGAGTGAGTGTTGGTTTTCGATCACTGCACGAAGACAACTGATGCAAAACAACCCTATTCAATTCTCATTTTCTGGTTTTTGTCTTTATTTATGTCTCTGGGGAGGTGAAGATGACCTTTTTCTACACAGGAGAAGACTCACAGTGGTATTTGCATTGTTGTACTTAATGTAAGTGATGGCAAGGGTGACAGTTTTCTGAAACCAGGGACTTGTATCTCTACCCATGAAGGGTGAACTCCCTGGGTGTCAGCCATACTGAAGGTTGGACACCCTATACTCTATGGGGAGTGTTGCTAATGTTTCCAGAGCATGGATCATTCCAGGTTGGCTATTTCAGTCTTGACTCAGTAGGGCTAGGCCTGAGATTTGTGTATACTGAGGGTCAAGACCTTTAATTATCTCAGAAATTCTGTCCCTACCAGAAACATTTGAATCCTTGCTTAGAATGGAAAGTATTCTGTACACTACTTAATTTGCATGGTCTCCTGCTATTAAAAACAAATGTATATATTCTTCACTGCTGTGCTGCTGATGGTTGTATGAAAGGTAAGGGAAGTGGTAGGTAAAGAATGTGGAAGCAGTCTGGTACTAGGGTGAACTAGGTTTATCATTCTAATATTCTGTAGAGTTGAGGTCTTCCAAATGTGCATAAGAAGCTGAAGCCATGTGTCTTTGTCTGCAAATGCTTTGAAAATAATGTTCCGAGATACAGGAATAATAATTTGCATAAAACAACTCCTGTAATAAAGATAATCTCTTCTGTTAGATGCATTTCTAGCTGCTAATAGCTTTTATTATGCAATTCTGGAATGGAACTTTTTTTAGTATAGCGAGGCACAGGTGTATTAGTGCTATTCTTCTACCATAACAATTACCTTAGCGTCTTGTGGAATTCATAAAAAACACAATTTCTGGAGCTGCTTTTTTTTATTCCTCAGTCTTATTCCTTTTCCTGTCCGATTCCCTCTCTAATTCCCCATAACGGAAGTTAAAGCCAAGTAAGAAAATACCCATCCCAGATATCTGTCAGTGCCTAACATGCTCTTGCTAATAGACTTAGGCAGAAAGAGACGAGACAAAGTTGGGACAATTTTGATCATTTCTGTCTGAACTAAAATTGGCTTGTTAGCATACATGTGTAATTTCTCTCCATAGCATTCAGGTGGTATCCAGAACGGCCATTACAAACAGGATAGAGATCTAAAATACAAATCCTAAGAAAGAAGGAACTAGTTCTGATGAATGTTATTTTCTCCCTTTTAATGAACAGTGTTCCCTCTCAGAGACCTTTGTCTCACACTATCCTTCATAAAGATGGTCAGTCATGCAGCTAGATGCAGGCAGGTGGTCCAGAGAATATCTAATGGTCTAGACACCCGGGCTGGAATCCCAGTGAATGGCCATATTAACTTTTGGCCTTTCATGTTACATTTCTAAGTCTCTGTTTCTTTAGCTCTAAAATAAGATCGATTATTTATTTATTATTTATTTATTTTTTTTTAAATTTTTTATTGGTGTTCAATGTGCCAACATACAGAATAACACCCAGTGCTCATCCCGTCAAGTGCCCACCTCAGTGCCCATCATCCAGTCACCCCCACCCCCCGCCCTCCTCCCCTTCCACCCCACCTAGTTCGCGTTTCCCAGAGTTAGGAGTCGTTCATGTTCTGTCTCCCTTTCTGATATTTCCCACTCATTTTTCTCCTTTCCCCTTTATTCCCTTTCACTATTTTTTATATTCCCCAAATGAATGAGACCATATAATGTTTGTCCTTCTCCGACTGACTTCACTCAGCATCATACCCTCCAGTTCCATCCACGTTGAAGCAAATGGTGGGTATTTGTCATTTCTAAAGGCTGAGGAATATTCCATTGTATACATAAACCACATCTTCTTTATCCATTCATCTTTCGATGGACACCGAGGCTCCTTCCACAGTTTGGCTGTTGTGGACATTGCTGCTAGAAACATCGGGGTGCAGGAGTCCCGGCGTTTCATTGCAAGATCATTGTTTTAAATTAGGATTTTTACTTATGTAAATTCAGCCGATGTACCGCTTAGCTTCGAGCTTAGCACATGGTAGGTAATCAATGACTATTAATTGAATTAGATCCTTTCTGTGATTGGCCTCAATAAGAAGGACGTTAGTGGAGGGGGAAAAAAAAAACACATGCATGCTAGAACATTCAAAGAATTCTTTTGCCTTCATAATCTTAACTCTAGAAAGTATTATGCAGGTCCAAGAGCTATCTTGCCTTGCTATATAGATGCATGTGTATAGCTATATCTAATATCTAATTATCGTCTAATATCTAATTATTGCCCATTTATCTAGGTGATAACTTTAATGAATGGACATACTTTATAATGGTGGATTTGATTTTTGAAAATGTTATTTGGCATTAGGTAAAGGACTACTCCCATTGAGTAATGTGGTTTTTAGTCAAAAATAAAATGTTACCATAAATGAGACCATTGTCTTATAGAACGCCTATGTCTGAATATAGCTTCCAAAAAGGGTTCTAAAAATAGAGGAATAGCTCCTGCGATGGAATAGGCACATAGCTCCCATGTAGGGATGTTTTAAAAGGAGGTGAGACACTGTGACCAGAAAAGTCCTGTGATATATATATTATATGCCATTTAGTATACCATGTATCAACCCTATGAACAATCCCTGAATGAATCTTTCATGAGGCCAGTTTTATAGAACCAGTCCAAGGACAGATAACAATTTGATACTTACAAACTTTGATCCATTGAAGCATTTTATTTCTATCAAGCTCATATTGTGAATCCTATAGTCCAAGGAAATGATGTCCTTTGTCTTACAGAAAACAGCTGTAAAACCATATTGTCATTTTGATGTTTTTTGACGTGCACAATTACAGACTTCCTCATTTTTTCAGTAACATGTCAAAATGAAAACCATGAGGGAAAGAAGTTGATGGTTTGACTCAGGAATCTGTGAAATCTGAGTTGATAATAATAGAAAATACATCTCTTTATTCTAGCTTTATCACTCCTGGCCATGTAGATTTGAGCAAGTTTTCTGAATTTCCTGTTTCTTAACTTTCTGATTGACAGAAAATGAAAATAATACTAGTTCTTGCCTCAAAGACTTGTTTTAAAAACAAAATCAGTTTGCATATGTAGAAATGCTTTGGTAGTTGGCATGTGAGACTAACTCAGATATTAGCTGTTATTATGGTTTCAGATATATAGAGCTAGTTCATTTATTTAGATTTTTTTTCCTAGTTCATTCCCCTTAGTGCATCAGTATTTTAGACATTCCCTATGCTTTGAGACAAGAGGAGTGCTCATGCTAAAACGTACCCCTGTGAAAGTGTACCCTGAAGTAGATAAGGGCAAAATGATGGTGTTTGCTGCTCTATTTATGGCTTTTTAAGCTGTCAGTTGCCTAGGAGATCATTGGCAAAATCCCAGCAATAACTAGCACCATTTTATCCTATAAAGAGAGAACTGCAACTGATCTAGTAATAATTATTAGAGAGCTTGCCTGGGAAGACCCCCTCCAAATCCTCACCGATTTCTGTTTCTCTCACTGTTCCATTGCCATACCTACTCGTCCCTGCACTGTAGAGAAATTGGCTCATCAACTCATCAGACAGAAAATAATGCCTCCACTTCTGTAGCCAATTAACTTGTGCCTGTGAAAGAAGTCCTAGTTTGTCTATGGGAGGAGGGACCTTCTGTTTTCAAATGATGTTATTAAAGGCCTCAAGGTTATATTTGTCTTTTTCTTTATCACATAATCTGCTTTAAGTCAAAGCTAATTAGTAGACATGTGGGGAGATAATTGTGATTAGAGTGTTTTAAACCTTTGCTCTTTCTTTTGTAGGTAAGTGAACATGGCATTGGGCGATGCTCATTATGTTTTCTGTCTGGCTCTTCCTCGTATTGTCATTTTATGGACTAAAGCTCAACAAGGCAGTTAAAAAAAATACTGAGATGCAGGTACTGTGGATACTATTGGAGTATATGTTCTGAGAGAGATGGTAAGTGTGTGATGTTCATTTTAACCTTACCTCATACTATGCTGGGGACCTGCTTCCTTTCCCTGTCCTAGCAAAAGTGGCTGTGTTGGTTTAGTAAGCATCTCTAGCTGGCACAGCTAAAACAATGAAAAATGAGATTTATTTTGTAGGCTTTTTGGATGTGCTTTCTGGAAGACAACTTAAAAAGCCTGAAATAATTTGGTGTCGTTGGTATTTTAAATCAATCTGTATCACTGTGCGTTGTTTCATATATGGCCAGTTTGGAATGAAATCTAGAATATTATGATACTACAGTGATGTGATAATTGTCACTAGGTGGTCTTTGTAGCTCAAAAAAAGAAACTCTACGCTGACAGAAGGGTCTAAAGTCCCAGCCAAAGCAAAACACTAAATTAATAGTTGCCTGAGGACTAGACTATTATTAGATTCCTTTTTTGGAATTCAGAGTTCTAAATCAAAGAAGTATAATTGGAGTTTTCTTTTTAAATATTTGAAGACTGTATTTACTAGGTAGACATTACAATATTAGATCTATATTTAGAAGGGAATCTAAAGGCATCTTAAGCTAAATAGGAATATGAATTTCTATTCAATTCACTATTGAAAAGATATACTGTCATTAAAGACTTTTATAGTATTAAGTAGCTTTTTAATATTATAGGACTGTTATAGCTAAATCCTTTAACTATTTCCATTTTTAATTTCTAAGATTTAAAAATCTAATGACCACTCTGCTTTTTGAAATTCGGAGTTCGGTTTACTAGCTGGCCGTTGTTGTTGTTGAGAACTATTATTTTTTCACTCTGAATGACTCAAAATTAGACCAGAAAAGTTATTTAAATATAAATTCTTGGTGGGTTGTTGTAGTTATTCATTTCCAGAAAGCAAATATTCCATACAAGCTTTCTTTTGAAATATGCATAAGTATATTTTTACATTGACATACTTAGAAAGTACCTGAATTTATTGGTCGTCTTATAGCTTCATCTGGGATAAAAGAATAGAAATATTATCATTACTTTTTAGAAATTTTACTCCAGAGGGGCTCAGTGTTAAATGTATTGTAAATGCTGATCAATTTTTTTCTGGGAGGGTTTTAGATGATAGCTATTTGAAAATGATTTAATTCTTTAGTGTTATGCTGCTGTGACATTAATCTTTGAGGATGATTACTTTAGTAGAAAACAGATCCCCTCTGAAAGTACAAAGCTTTATATATATGACGCTTTCAAACAGCCAATTTCTAAATGCTAGATGGAAGTGTGAATAAATCTCATAATGGTGGTTATTTTCTCAATGAAATATTATCTCTTACATATCACAAAGAGGGGAACTCTGATTTATAAATAGGTAGAATATTATCTTAACCATTTACAGTGTAACTTGTTCTACTAATGAGAAATATTCTTGAAAAAAAAATAGGACATAAGAACAGAACTTTTCACGGATGAGGCCTTGAGAGAATTGGTCATGAACCTCAGACCTCTGAAACCTTTAGTTCATCTTATTAAATTTTGTAAATGTTATGAATCGTTTATTCATCAGAAATCAATCTCAGTCAACATGGCCCCAATAAATGCCCTATTATCCGTTCCTGCTATCGTGGATTTCACTGGGACATTCCTGGTCAGAGGTTTTCAATTCTGATGAGAAACAAAGTCATGCCTCCATCAGTGAGCTGCAGAAATCCAGAGACTTTGGTCTTTGGGAAAATCAAGGGTTCTTGAAAATAACTTGAAGATAACTTAAAATGTCATTAAATTGTTTGTTTAGAGTATGTGGCTCAGACTATATCATCGTGTGTCCTAGCAGTGCCCTGGCTATGTCTTTTTCTTTAATAGCAATTCAGAAATAGCCAAAGTTGTTGATGTTGGGGAAGCTTTCCAGAGCCACTGAGATTTTCTTGAGGGACTTTTGTCTGCAGTGTGTTGCATACTCCTTTAAATGGCACTGATGGTGACCAAGCTACTTTTCCTTGTAAGAGCTCAATCATTTTGGTGGCCTTTATAGTGGGACAATGAATTCTTTATCATTAAAATAATGCCACTGAGAAGGAAATTATTATATTTGAATTTTTGTTATTTCTGTGAGCGTTCCAATCAATTTTAGTGTTTACATTTGAAAACATGAGATAATCACCCAGTTACTTTTTGCTCTGTTGTGCTCCTCTGAGGAATTGATTTTAGGGTCTACTACAAATATGTTGTTGCTTAATTGGATGAAGAGACTTGATGAAGGTGGCTATAGAAGCAGGTTATTTTTGAGGGCTGACTGGACAAGTTTGAACCTATCCCAAGTGATCTTTACTTTTTTCACTGTGTAAATCAAAATAGTTTACTTAGTCTGTTTGAAATTAGAAAAGTTTTTTAGCTGTGGTTAGAAAACACAAAGATTAGGATACTTACCGTACCTCTGGACCCTGCCTCTATCTGTGACAGACTTTGCATCCTATTTAAATATTATTATGCATATATAGATATATTATTATGCATCCTAAGTATCATATGTATATATATGGCATAGTAAATAACTACTATTACTTATAACAATAGTAACTACCATTACTTATATATATTATTATGCATATATATGCATATATTATTATGCATCCTAAGTAATATATATCATATGTATATGGCATAGTAAATAACTATCATTAGGTTTGGAAGTGTCAGTAAATATAAAATTCACAATTGTGACAATAACTTTTAATTGCATTTCTTTTGTAATTTTCTAAGAAGAAGAGCTGATAATTTGAACAATAATTAGGCCTCGTATTAAAATAAAGGAAAATCTATCTTGGTGAGCAAAACAAGTAATTAACATCTAACAAACTTTTAGTCAAATGATGAAATGAATTTGAGTAAAATGTCAGTTCTTTCAAAAGCATAATTTTATATCTTTCATGTTAAAGTTTTCAACAATTACGCATTTTATAATTCGTATGGATTCAAAGCAGTATACAATAGTTCTATACATCTAGCATTCTTAGAATCTCTTTAAGTAAAACTTATCACTATGAATTTCATCATACACAAAAGAAAATTATCTAAATATCATCTTCAGAGATTTATCAATTGTCAGCATTTTTATGTAATAACTGTACTGTTTTGGGAGAGGTTTGATGACCTACCTATTTTAACTTTTTTTTTAATTTTTATTTATGATAGTCACAGAGAGAGAGAGAGAGGCAGAGACACAGGCAGAGGGAGAAGCAGGCTCCATGCACCGGGAGCCCGAGGTGGGATTCGATCCCGGGTCTCCAGGATCGTGCCCTGGGCCAAAGGCAGGCGCCAAACCGCTGCGCCACCCAGGGATCCCCGACCTACCTATTTTAAAACAAATCTTAGACCTTTCATTTGCTCTCAAATACTTCAACATGCACGTCAAGGAAAGGGGACCTTTGCTTATATAACTATAATATCACACCTGGAAACATCATAATCATTCCTTCATAGACTCTAGTACCTTAGTCTTTATCCAGATTTCTCATATGTCTCAGAAGGACTTTCTGTAGCGAGTTTATTTGAATATGGGTTCAAACTAGTTTCCACTTTTCGCATTTGATTGTGTCATACAAGGTTTATAAAATTCAAAATAATTTTCCCTCTTCCTTCCTCTTTCCTTTTCTTGCCATTGACTTCTTGATGAAACTTGGTTAGGCGTCCTATAGAATATTCTACACTGCATTTTTCTGGTTTCCTTTTGCTGGTATCCTTTAATTTGTTCCTCTATTCCCCCATACTTGTAAACTGGAAGTAGGATCTAAAGGATTGACTACATTCAGTTTTAATGTTTTCAATAAGAATATTTCACAAATGAGGCTTCAATAGAACCTTTCAGTATCTCAATCACATTTGTTTAGTGACATCATTTCATTCCATTCTTCAAATGGACATCTTACTGTAATTTTTAAAGCTTTTATTTTAATTCCAGTATCAATAACACACAATGTTGGGAATCCCTGGGTGGCTCAGTGGTTTAGCGCCTGCCTGCGGTCCAGGGTATGATCCTGGAGTCCTGGGATCAAGTCCCACATCGGGCTCCCTGCAAGGAGCCTGCTTCTCCCTCTGCCTGTGTCTCTGCCAGTCTCTCTCTCTCTTTCTCTGTCTCTCATGAATAAATAAATAAAATCTTTTAAAAAAGTAGCACACAATGTTAATTTCTGGTGCACAATATAGTGATTCAGCAATTCCATACATTACCTAGTGCTCATCATGACAAGTGTACTCCTTAATCCCCATCATCTATTTTACCCATCCCCCCTACTCACCTCCCCTCTGGTAACCATCAATTTGTTCTCTAACTTACTATATATATTTGAAAGCAACTTCTTTTCAGAAAAAAAGGACTCTTCATGCTCATTAAGACTTTATTGTAATTAAATCCTTTAGAATGAATAGTAAACTTCAATTAATTGATGCATGAAATATGGAAAGCAGAGCAGACCCTTAATGTCTCTGAATTTGTGCATAAAGAAATCTGTACTCTCCGGATTTGTCATAAACTGTAAATGACCAGTCAGATGGAACGTCTGCCCACACATTGCCCCACTGTGAGCAGATATCTTCACACTTTAGAGAGCTTGTAGTTACATTGACCTGCCACTTAGGTCTTGGTCCATCAAGGTTTTTCTACCATTGCTATATTAAAAGTTAATGTATCTAGGTTTAGGATGAACATATAATACATACCACTTAGGAATAAAATAGATCACAAGAAAACATGATGAGTGTTTGGTTTGCTTACAAACCCTGGTAGATCCATTATGTTACCATTATATTTTGATATTTTAATTACGTATCTCTTCTACTTCTAGTCATAATGTGTGAAATTCTCACTATCAGGACCATTCTTTGTGGGCTTTTCAAAATGTGTAACAGAATGGAATCAAGGTATCCAATTATCTGGGAAAGATAATCTAAGACTCACTGTTATCCAACCAAATGATAGTTTCAGTGGGTACCGTCAGAGGGTTGGGCATCTCATCTAGAAACATTGCCTCAGGCACTGGACACTTGGGGAACAAGGGAAATGCAATTAGGCCCTTATTATAGCCTAGTAGAAGTGGGGATAATTTGAAAGGAGAATGGGGAGTCTAATGTTTTTTTGACTCTGGTGTCTAATAGGCTGAATTGATATTGATAGTGCCTATCTCAGGCTCTATAGCACATGGAATGAACAATGGATTTGGAGATACTGAGTTCTGGTTCTGGATTTTAAGCATTACAGCTTGCTGGCCAAGAACACAGGTTTCATGGGATGCCTGGGTGGCTCAGCGATTGAGCCACCAATCCAGCGGTCTCTGGATTGAGTCCCACATCGGGCTCCCTGCATGGAGCCTGCTTCTCCCCTTGCCTATGTCTCCGCCTCTTTCTCTCTGTGTCTCTCATGAATAAATAAATAAAATATTTTTAAAAAATGAAAAAAAGAACACAGGCTTCAGGTCCACATTGGGTAGACAAAAATTGCCGTTCTTACATATGTGATCTCAGAAAATTTGCTTGATTATTCTGAGAAGCCCTGGTTTTTTGATCTGTAAAATGTGATAATAGACCTTGGCCTTACAAAATTGTTATGGGGATTTAGTGAGACAGTCCACTTAAGTGATTTCATAATTCTTACATGTAGGAAGTGATCAAAGAATGTCCTCACTGCTGTTTTACTACTGATGGTAACGGATGATTGTTCTCTTTAAGAACCTCATAGTGAAGTCTCTCAGATCTGTATTTGTAAGTTGAACTCCCTTAGTTTTTAGGTTTCTTTGACTAATGATATTTATTCAAAGAATTTGCTCTTTGTATATCAGAGACCTCTAATGATAAAAACCAAATTTAATAAGCTGAAAGAGCAACATGTTAACAGAAGCTCAATGTGTTTGCTGATTGTCTATATACATTAATAAAAATGGATATGAACTTTCAAATATATAAAGTTACATATATAAGGCTACCTACTTAAGCATGCATATGTAATTTCTAACAAATAAATATGATATACCAAAAAGGTTGTAGTTAGATGAATTAACCAGCCTTCTCTAGTGCCAAATACTCTGCCAAATATTTTATTTTATTTCATTATTTTTAAAAAGATTTTATTTATTTATTCATGAGAGACACACAGAGAGACAGAGACACAGGCAGAGGGAGAAGCAGGCTCCCTGCAGGGAGCCTGATGTGGGACTCGATCCGAGGTCTTCAGGATCATGCCCTGGGCTGAAGGCAGATGCTCAACCACTGAGCCACCCAGGCATCCCTTTGCCAAATATTTTATATGGATATTTCATGTAGTCTTTATAACAATTGTTAGTATGTGCCGTTATTATCCCATTTCACAGATGAAGAAACTGAGGGCCAAGGTCATATCACTAAAACATGGAAGATTCAGGATATAATTCAGGTCTGTGTAACTTTGGAGCTGTGTGTTATCTACTATATGAACTCTCTACTTTTCAGAACCTATTGTGAATTTAGAGTTCTTATTGCCTTCTTTTTGCTAATGTGATGTGCTCTTATGAAGGAAGGGTAAGTGTTTGCATCTTGTGGTCCAAGCATTTTGATTATGGCTATGATCACCTGAATTGTTACAGCAGCTCTGATACTTTGGTTACTGTCAGCTCATCCTTGAGTCTTTGTCACTTGAATGAAGATTTTTCCAAAAGGTCTTGATAAAGCATTTTCTGTTTATTATTTTGGTTGAATTAAGATCTTTCTAGTGTTCCAGGACAACATCTGAAACATGTTCTCAAAGGACTACTCTTCATTTTGAAGTGCTGCCCCTTAGATGAAGAGATGTGTTCTCCTTTGACAGCACTAAGGTTTATGATCTGGAAAGAACAATGCACACCCCTTGAGAAGGGGACTTCTCTGTGATATAGTTCACATTCTACGTAGATTAGAATGAGTGTTCAGTGCTGATCTCTAAGCTCTGTCCTCTCCGCCTACCTCCTGTCTACTCTCAGCGCCCTGCCCTCCCCACCCCCTTCCTCCTTGGCTTACCTTAAAATCAGAGCTCTCAGAAATGTATTGATTTGGACTTGCAGGGAATTCATGCATTAGTAAAGAATAATTTTGAATGTTTTTTTGGATGATGTTCTTCATTGCCTCTTCTTAGTGACCCCAAATGATTACATAATTAAATTGAGAATGTAAAGTCCTGGAAGGCAGAATATTTATGTGGTTTTTGCATCTCACAAAGTAGATGGGGTTTTTATATAGTAATATTTGTTTAATAAAGGGATGAAATAGCTGCAGTCAATTATCTAATTGAGAAGTGCTATGTTACATAGGTGTGCAGAGAGCCTTCAAGATGACTGTTAGTCCTTCAAGAAAAGGTGCTAAAACCTTCTAGAGCAGTGTTTTTCAAACTTTGGCACTGTAGGAATCACGTGGGGCACTTGTTATAAAATGCAGATTCCTCTATCTCACTGGTAGAGATTCTGATTGAGTGGGTATGGGAAAGGGCCTGGGAATCTATCTTGAAAACTATCCCAGTGGCGTCAGTGCTGGGGATCCCCTTACCATCTGTGAGAACCACTGCTCTAGGCTTGCTTGCTGTGTTGTTTCAAAGCCTTGCTCTCTTTTCAGGTTTGAGTTCCCAGTCCCTGCACTTACTGTGCTAGTGGGACCTGGGGGATGGTGAACAATTGAATAGCTTTTGAAACTCCCCTACCGTTTCTATATTTCCACCCTCCCCCTACCCCCACATACTTTTTCTGTGCATAAGGTATCTGGTATCCTTAGTTTATCTATGTTTCAAATATATTCCCAATTCCTTCTCACAAATCAAAACTCTTGCTTCTTTATCATGCTTAGCTGTCTCCAAAAAAAAAGCTAAAAGATTCATTCAAGTTTGGATATACATATGATTGGCAGCTGCTTGATATGTTACTGCCTCCCTAAGTTCAGTTTACAAAACCCAGATGAATAACACTCATGGTGAAAATTTAGTTAATAAGATGGATTTGGGGGACAGGCATGGGAGCAGAATGTTGGGAGTCAGGGATCATTCTTCCTGAGACTGTTCCAATCGCACAATGCAAGGCTTGATCGTCCTTCTCTATCTGTAATGGTGTGTTAATCAGTGAGCCAATTGAACAGCATTGTAGCTTTTTTTTTTCTGGTTCACCAGGGATGCAGCAGCAACTCAGGTAATTTAGTCAAGCTCTCTTGATTTTGATAAGTGCTATAGTTCTCTGTTTTATAACAGGTGGCATTTAGTTAACCTAGATGCTTCTGAAAGATGCTTCTGAATTCTTTAAAATAATTCAGTGGGTGTCTATGTAGGAGGGATTGTGAGCAGTCTGGCCAAAACAAGAGTGTTTTTATGTTGATAGCCACTGGGCACCCATCGCGTAGCTTCACTGATAAAGTATGCAACTGTCTATATGTTATGTCTATTTGAGGTTTTTTTTTTTTTTTTTTCAGGCAATAAGTTGAGTTTAAAACATTCTACTAAACTGGGCCAATTCTCTGTTCTACTGTCTTTGAACTAGTCCCTCAGAACTGTAGCATTCAGATGCTCTGAGTCTGGCTTCTGTACAGACCATGCTTGCACACTGCAACTTGAACATAGGAGACGAAGACTCCTATGTTCAAGGGGAACATTTTGTCTTAAGAGCTTTTATTAAACTGGTGTTTTTCCTCCAGGGTCTCTCCTTTTAATCTGAACAGAAAAGGTCAAACTAAATTGATACTATTTGAATATTTGTTTGACCCCTTGATTAGAACATTTCTAATGTCTCATGAATTGCATAGTTTTTAAGAGCTGAGCTTTTTAGTTTCTTTTCCTTTCTATTTATAAAACGTGTGTACAGAAACGTGTATGTAATTAGAACTATGTCATATGATATTCTTTTTAGAAGACTGATAAATTCTACTCACAGGTGCCCAAATGCTGCTGGATATGAACTAACAAAATTTCTTTTTGCATGGTAAAAGATTCCTAGGACTTTCCAGAAATAATTTGTATGGCTTTATTCATGATCTTTTTGTTTTTTTTTTTTGTTTTGTTTTTAAATATTTATTTATTTATTTATTTATTTATTCATGGTAGACATAGAGAGAGAGAGAGAGAGAGAGGCAGAGACACAGGCGGAGGGAGAAGCAGGCCCCATACTGGGAGCCCGATGCGGGACTCAATCCCGGGACTCCAGAATCGTGCCCTGGGCCAAAGGCAGGCGCTAACCCACTGAGCCACCCAGGGATCCCCCTATCCATGACCTTTTTGAAGGAGAGTATTTTTGTCAGGTAACTACGATACTGACTAATTTTTATAAACGTATTTAGGCCACTGGACCCTATAAGGGTAGGAACATGTCTTCATCTGTCATCTTTGCACATCCTGGAGGACTGTATAATAGGGACTTTAATTATAATCATGAATAAATGAACAGTAGTTAAAAGAACTGCCACTCTACTGTACTGTGACTAAGAAGATAATGTGACTAGATTGTTTAAATCACTTGATGTGACAAGCATATATTCATTGGAATCAATCATTTTCATTGGGTTAGTGTGAAATGCTTCTAATCTTAATCTTTAACATGGCTGTATTGATCTCTTTACAAATATATTTTATTGGCCACTTTGAAATTTGGTATTTTAATTGCATACAGTGATAACTAATTTTTGTGTGGCAGGTTACTCGGCAAAACCAGGCAAGTCAGTTAAAGAAACTGTAATAGGATAGAATGTTGAACAAGAGTTTATGTGTGCATTACAAAATTTATCATTAAATATAAAAATAAGCTAACCTCAGATTGCAGTTTCATTCTCAAAGTCTCTGTGCGAAGCAGTAATATGCCCAGGTTCAACATATTTAAAGAGCTGCACATCACAGACAGTGCTTTGTAAATGGGAGCTTATTTTCTTATGAAATCCTCCTTGAGCTACAATACAATAACTCAGGAGTATGTGAAGAGCAACTGTTCCAATCCCACACAGAGCTGAGATAGGCCCGGTAGTTCAAGGATAAAGGAGGTGAAGGTCAGGGAGTAGAGAAGTGGAGAGATGAAAGAGGCCTGGGAGACAGTTTAGAGGTAGGGATTGTGGGTGGATTGTCAGCAGTCGGGGATGATAATGGGTGGTCCCCCAAGAAAAAGACACAACTGCAGATAAAAGCTCTAAAAACATTTTGTTTTATTGAGAGATGCGGCAGGTTCTGTTGTCTGTGCTACGAGGATGAAATCTTACTGCTGACTTATAGCAACCATATTTTGTCTTGTTGAATTTGTTGTGCTTTGCCTGGTACATCTTAATCCCTGTATTGTGATTTAGGGTGGCACATTTCCAAAGTCATGCATCAGAATTACCTGTGTAGTTTGTTCAAGCTGTGAAGGGACCTGAACTGCTGACTTAAAATAGATAGTGGTAAAGCTAATCAACTGAATGTTTTTAGTAGGTGAATATTATTACTCAAACTCCCAAGCAAAGGAGCCTTCTCATTGTTCTTTATAAGAACCTCAAGAGCTGTGTGTGGGCATACCAAAGCAAAATTAAAAACAAAAACAAAAACAAAGTTTAAAAGCTGGATCATGCATGTGTTGAGTTCCCCTCTAGGAATTTGTTTTATGCATTGTTATGTTCATTTATATCACAAACTCAGAAAAGCAAAATCTGTACACGTGGCTTCCTAGGACTTCATTTTGTATGCTCTCTATTGTTGGCTTTTAGGACTGAGCATTTTAAAATATATATAGAATGATCTTGGTTGCCCCATTATTTGAGTATGACCCTGAGAGCAATGATATCAGACTCACATTTATTACAAATCGCTTGGACCATTCTTTTTTTTTTTTTCCCAAAGCCTATGTTGTATTCTAAAAGAAAAACCTTCCTGTGTGAAGTTCTTTCTCAGAAGAGAACATTAGTGGTAGTCTATCTAAATGTTTGTAAATTATGAGGAAAGATGTGAATGGATGAGAAATAGGAGACCCTGGCCCTATTACTCTATCTACTTCAGAGCTATCCTCTAGCCAAACAGTTCAACCTTGCCATGGCTTGCATTTCTCTCCTTTGTAAATTAGGATGATTTTTTTTTTCTGTTTTTGTTTTGGTCTCAAGATATTATATAAGAGATCCCAAATAGGAGCACCAACATATCTCTTATGTTGAAAGGAAAATTGTCTTGCCTTTAAAGTAATTAAAATTGAATAAATTGGGCTACAATAAAAAGGAAAGCTAATGTTCATATGAAAGATTTCCTTCTTAAAGTCATTTTGGAGAAAAGTGAGCAGATTAGATTTCTCCAGAGATAGAATACAATGCAGGTTTCTAATTATGAAGAAATAATAATTATAAAGAAATGAAAAGTAGAACACATTTAATTTTGCCTTGCTTGTTTTGAAAGATGATTTGTTTTGAGTTGGGGGTAGTTAACTTAATTTTTTTTTTTTAAATAAGAGCAGGCAGTTTTGCTATTGGAATCATGGGGCTAGAAGGTGGCGAAGAAGGAAAGAAAAAAATGAAACATGCGTACACTGGGGATCTGTCCTTAATTTAGAATACATCAGCTATAAGAACACCTATTACATGCCTTTTGGAACAGGGATTTGGAAAGATAAGTTAATTATTAAAGAAAAGCCTCTGGAGTCTTCTAAAGAATCATAACTAACAGTTGCTTCTTTGATTGAGTCTCCATGTCTTTTAATACTCCCCCACTCCATGTTATAATTACATCATTGCAAACTTATTTTTCCTTCTCCTGCCTCTACCATATTGGAATTTGCTATAAGATTATAGGATTTTCTTTTTAATCTAAGCATTAAAAATCACACCTAGTGTTTTTCACAGTACTTCATAAGAAGTTAGCCATCAGGGATGCCTGGGTGGCTCAGCAGTTGAGCCTTTGGCTAAGGGTGTGATCCTGGAGTCCTGGGATCGAGTCCCACATTGGTCTCCCTGCATGGAGCTTGCTTCTCCCTCTGCCTATGTCTCTGTCTCTCTCTCTTTGTGTCTCTCATGAATAAATAAATAAAATCTTAGAAAAAAAAAGCGTCATCTTATGGTTTTTTAAATCAGACTGTTGGATTTTTGCTTTTTGCCGGAACCCTACATGCACAATGAACAATAGAACACTGCACTAGAATTTTAGAAGAGCTATCTTGAGTTATGGGCTCTGTATCATTTCAATAAGAACTTAAGCAAGAGGTCGGATGGAGAATATTCCAAATTCTTTTCAAACTGCCATGTGTCTACCAGCATTTAAAGATCTGGTCAATATGCAGATTCTGATTCAGTAAGTCTGAGTGGAGCCCATGAATATGTTTTCAATACGCTTTGAGGCAGTGTCAATAGTGCTGGTCCATGGACCACACTGAATAGTAAGATTCTACAACCATGGCCTAAATCTTAGCCTTAGAGGTTTTAATATAGTTTTATAGGAATTGACTTCAAACTGTTAGTTTTGGTTTGCAAAGCTTTATTATTTTTTTTAAGGTTTTATTTATTTATGAGACAGAGAGAGAGAGAGAGAGAGGCACAGAGGGAGAAGCAGGCTCCATGCAGGGAGCCTGACGTGGGATTCAATCCCGGGTCTCCAGGATCACACCCTGGGCTGAAGGCAGTGCTAAACCGCTGAGCCACCGGGCTGCCCAGTTTGTAAAGCTTTAGATGGAACTTCTTAAAATTGTCTCATCAGTCTGTACTACAAGACCACTGCAATTTGCTGTTGGTCTGAACTTTTTGCCACTCTGGATATTTCATATAGGAAATAGTGGTTTCTCTCTCCTACAAAACAATGAGGAACAGATTTCTTTCTGCTTTCTTCTATTTCTGATTCTTTGGAGAAAGCACTGCTAGATTTCTCAGTTCTTTTAAAGCCAGAAATATCTAGATTTATAAATACCTTTGCTAATCTCAGTAGAATTAATCTTATTTTGTGGTGACTTTTTTTTTTTAAGATTTTATTTATTTGATAGAGAGCACAAGTAGGGGGAGCAGCAGAGGGACAGGGAGAAGAAGACTCCCCACTGAGCAGGGAGCCTTGTGCGGAGCTCCATCCCAGGACCTTAGGACCTGAGCTGAAGGCAGACGTTTAACAAGCTGAGGCACCCCAGTGCCTCTATGGTGATGTTTTAGAATAGTAAGGTCATTGTTTACATTAGGCTATACCTGTATGTTTGCAATAGGCTATATCTATATATTTATGACATCAAATCTGTTATGTATATTAACTTTAGGAATACTTGAAAATATGAAATCATGACACAAGCATCAAGATTCCTACATTTTATAATTTTTTTAAAGATTTGTTTATTTACTTAGAGAGCATGGGGGAGAGGGCAAGAGTCTTCACAGAGAATCTCACCACCCTGAGATCACACCTGAACCAAAACAAAGTTGGATGCTTAATCAACTGAGCCACTCAGTCACCCCAAGATTCTTACATTTTAAAGAGTGTATTTATTGAAGGTAATTGAGAAACCATCTCCCATAGTAGCTAGTTAAAAATAAAACTGATCAAAGTCTTTTTGTTTTTTTAAAGATTTTGGTTATTCATGAGAGACATAGAGAGAGGCAGAGACACAGGCAGAGGGAGAAGCAGGCTCCATGCAGGGAGCCCGATGTGGGACTCGATCCGATCCCCACACTCCAGGATCACGCTCTGGGTGTGAAGGCAGACGCTCAACTGCTGTGCCACCCAGGTGTCCCCTGATCAAAGTGTTTTGTTTTCTGTTTTTGAAGGAAGCCTAAAATTACACACTTTATTGACACCAGTTTTTATCTAGTCTACTTCCAACTTATGTAATGACAGGCATCAAGTTAGACCTTAGGGAGAGAAAGTATTAGCATTTTTATTATTCTTAGTATTGTTTTGATAAAATACAATGATCAAAAGAGGAAGAGTTGCCTATGTTGATGTATATAGAAATATATATCAATAAAATAATATGTACAAAGAATTCATAGATAGATGCTATATTTTGTGCTTGTCTTTCCATATTGAGGTTTTTTTTTTTTTTTCTCTTGATTTTAAAGACAGCATACTCTTCCTATTTCCATTCTAATGATTACCTTCCATCTCCAGTGATACCTTTTATCAGTCTGGGTATTTTCTACTTCAAGTAACAGAAGCTGACTCAGTCTGGCTCACATATTAAAGATGGCTATTTTCTCACATAGCTTGAAGTCTAGAAGCTACACAGACATCAGATTTGGTTTGATTAGTTCAGCAATTTCATTAAAGGTCAGGTTCTTTCCTCTCCTCAAACAAGGAAAAATTTCTTGAAAGTCTCCTATTGTCCTTCTCTTTGGCCCCAGTTGGGTCCATGAATATCTTTACTAGCAGGGGACGTGAAATTTTGACTGACATGTACTGATCATTTAGGTAACATAGGACAGATATTGGGTGATCAGTGTCCGCTATCCTCTTTCTCTGCCAACTTTAAAATGCTATATTCCCAAGCTTTGTGTTTGAGAATCTAATCTCACTGTATATTCCGTGTGTGTAATCTTATCCACCCCCATGGCTTAACTACCACCTTGATGTGTGAAAATAGTTCCCACATCTATACACTCAACTAAAAATAGTTTTAGATGTTCATATCTATCCATCTAGTTTCTTCCTGGAATGCTCAACTTGAAACTTCCAACAAAGTCTCAAATCCATTATGGTCTAAAATTGAACTGATTGTCATTACCTAAAAATTCCAACTTCTCTACTTGGCAAGTCCTTTAACTTAAAACCCCAGGAGTCCTGTTTGACCACTCAGTTAATCAGTAACCAAAATCTGTTGATTCTTCTTTATTTTCTGTTAATCTGATCTCCCTCCTCCTTCTCCTTTCTGTGTTTCTGCTGCCCTGCCTTTGGGCTCTTACCATTGCTGGTCCTCTCTCTCTGTCCCTATCCATGCTATGGCCCCTTGCAATTTCACCTCTACTCAGCTTCCCAAAAAATGCATCTGATAATTTCTGACTTACAGTCAGACACTCCCCCTTGTCAAGTGAAATTCCTGTCCGTGACTGTCTGCATCTTCCATATCCTAGCCTTATCTCATGCCTTGGATTTCAGTTAGCATTTCTTACTTTCCCCACAAACTTGTAGTGCTTGCTATTCTTGATAGAGCCTGCATTCCTGCTGTTTCATTTACTTTTAGGTCTCACACATCACTGTCCCCTTTTTAAAGACCTCCGAATTCTTCTACTCCGTTTATAGCCCCAGGAGAACAGAGAAGGAGAGGATGGTGGTAATGATGGTTAACCATGACTATGAATATCTTGGCGCATAGAATAAAGCATGCATATAAGTTGTATGTATGGTATAAACATTGTTCTGAATGCTTTTACATGTATGAATCCATACAAAGACACTATGAGTAGACACTCCTCTTTCTATTTCCTAGAGGAGACTGAGCCACAGAGATGGAGTCACCTGCCCAAGAGCTGTAAGCAGTGACCTTGAGATTTGGTCTTCGCGTGGCCCTTGGGTCTCTGCTCTTAGTCACCATTGCTTCCTGTGTCTCAATCATTTGGTCAACTTTTTTCTTGGGCAGTATTTTACCTGGGACATATTTTTATTCCTGCACTAAAAATATTATTACACTGCACTGTCTTTCCTAATTTCTACTTGTATGCTAGAAGTTTCCTGAGCAATTCTTATTCACACCCAGTCCCAAACAGAGTAGGCACAAAGTATTATTAGGATGGAGATAGGAAAGAATGGAAAGAATGTTTGTTTGCTGTAGTATTTATGGATCAAGAAAGGAGTTCTGTGTTTTTACCCCACCCCCCCAAACACTTTAGAATGGTGAATAGCTTTACATTCATAGTGGCAGGGCTTTTGATTGAACAGTTTGAAGTCTTTAGGGTGAAGGTATTCTGCATTCTTGCTGACTCTGAAACTTTAAAACAGAGGACTTATTCAGGACACACAACCCAGATTCCCTCACTGTATATGTTTATCAAACACAAATCTGTCTCAAAGACTTACACAGGACTGTTCCCTGTAGCCCTAGTCCATATATCTACCAACAGGTGAATGAGTAAACAGAATATAGTGTATTCACATAATGAAATATTACTTGACAGTAAAGAATAAAACATGATGAACAGCTTATATGCAACAACATGGATGAATGCCAAATGCATTATATTGAGCAAAAGAAGTCAGATACAAGAGTATATACTCTGAGTCCATTTCTATGAAGCTATAGAATAGGACAGATTATTCCTAGTTCTATAAATCAGATCAGTGATGGCCCCGAGTGGGTAAAGTAGAATTAATTGTAAAGGGGCAGGAAGGAACTTTTTTGGGTGATGGAGGTACTTTACAATTTGTTTTTGGTGGTATTTACATGGTATAGACAGTTATCAAAACTTAGTAAAACTTAGTAACCCGAACCCTTAGAATCTACATTTTATTATGTTAATCATACTTCAATTTAATAAGATGGTGGAAGTAGAGGCTCTTGGGTGGCTCATTTGGTTGGATATCTGTCTTTGGCTTATATGAGGATCGAGCCCCTCATAAGGCTCCCTGTTCAGTAAAGAGTCCGCTGCTCCCTCACTTAGTCCCAGTTCCTCTGCTCCTCCCCCCAGCTCATGCTCTCTGATGCCCTCTCTCAAATAAACAAATAAAAATAAAAGATGGTGGAAGTAGCTAACAAGGGAAATGGAGATCAAAATGATTTATTTTTTGGGGGGGTAATAATAGCAAGTTTATATGCTAATAAATATGACAAAGTTAGGGATGCCTGAGTGGCTCAGTGGTAGAGCGTCTGCCTTTGGCTCAGGTCATGATCCTGGAGTTCCGGGATCCAGTCCCATCAGGCTCTCTGCGGAGGGCCTGCTTCTCCCTCTGCCTGTGTCTCTGCCTCTCCCTGTGTCTCTCTGATGAATAAATAAAATCTTTAAAAAAATATATGACAAAGTTAAAGGGAAAAGTGCTGATGAATACTTGTGAAGTGATGTACTTGAATAGGACAGAGGGTAGGATGAGTGTACAGGTGAGGGACTAGCTTTAGAAAGGCCACAGATGAGGTGCGATCTGTAGCTGCAAATATTGGGGGTTGCTTAGTTGTGTTGTTCTGAGTCTACATGACTGTGTGATTTTTCTTAGAAGTAGAACGCCAGGACAACAGTTCATAGTGGGGGTAGTGGAGGAGATGCAGGAAATTAGAGGGGGTATAGAGCAGTGTTGTCAGATTTTTATCAGAAGCATGATGTGCATTAAAACAAATTTGCTGGTCCTGCCCCAGAGTTTCTGGTTCAGTAGGGTTGGGGAGTACTCTGGGAAAGTGCCAAAAAGTTTTTAGAGGGATCTGGACAAGACTGTGGTCTTGAGAATCACTGGTGTAGAGGTCTCACTTTTATTGCTGAGACAATCATGCCTTCAATTATAAACTAGTTCATCTATGGCACTAGAACCGTGACAAGTAAGTAGGGCAGGCCACTGCCTCCAACTCAGTACCACCCTCTCTGGTTTTAGTAGGGAGAGTAGTGGAAAACAGAGGGTGCCACAGGTAAAGTAGGGGTGGGTACCAGGAGAGATGACGCAGAGAAAGGAGAAGCTGGGATTGCCAAAGCAAATCTTGCTAAGGTCACCTTGGTTTACTGTGCCTTGATGAATAAATGCAGGCAAAAAAAATGGTTTTGCCCTGTTCTGTATACATGAGCATAACTTCAGATCTTAGAAGTGCTTTGTTTTGCTTTCTACCTATAGAGAAAGATTATTTTAGGAAGTTTATTGATGGGAGGTGCCTGGGTGGCTCAGTTGGTTAAGTGTCTGCCTTCAGCTCAGGTCATGATCTCAGGGTCCTGTGATTGAGTCCCGGTTATACAATAACCTATAACGTGTAACATAATAACTAAAAAACTGATTAAAATTTTTTTAGTGCGCTGGTTTGGGATGCTTGGGTACTTGGAATATTATCTATGAACAAGTAAAATGTCCCTGTCCTTTCAGAGGTTATACATTCAGGCATCAATGATTAAGCTCCCTGCATCTCAGTAAAGCTATTGTTCCTAGTGGATATTTCAGCATAAGCTAGCTGCACATTTATATTTTTGTTCGATATATTGTTATTCACATTTGTTTGTCCCCCTGTGGATTATAAATTTTTTTATAAGATTGAGCTATGGCCACTGGAGAAATTTTCATTTATTCGCAAAGAAACCATGATGAGAATGAAAGTGCTGTGATTTTTGCCTAGAATAAATTATGAAATTCATTGATTTAGTATAAAAATATATAACATCCATTTCTGGTGGGAGTCTATTCATAAATATAATCAAAGCTGCCAAGAATATGTTTGGTAATGTCAAATTATATCAAATAAGATCAACTCTTTGATTTAAACAAATTAGCCGCTGGGATTATGGCATATTAGTCTGATGCATGAATAAGTAAGGGCTCTTATAAGTGTTCTTCTTTTGTAAACATTCAGTTTAAAAATACATTTTTTGGCAGTAAAAAGAAATGAAGTGCATGCTACATTCTACAATGTAGATGAACCTTGAAAATTATGCTAAATGAAAGAAACTAGACACAAAAGGCTAACATATTATTCCATTTATATGAAATATCCAGAGTAGTGAAATCAATCAAGACAAAGTAGATTCATGGTTCCCTAGGGCTGAGAGTGGAGGGGGCTATTTGGGGGTGTTCACTAATGGATGGAGGTTTCTTTCTGAGGTAAAAAATTGTTCTAAAATCGCACAGCTCTGAATGTGCTGAAACTGTTAAATTGTACATTTCCAATTGGTGAATTATATGGTATGTGAATTAGATTTAATAAAAACTGTCACAGAAATTGTTAAACATTTCTCAACCTCTTTAGGAGCTCTTCCTTTAAAGTGTGGTGCATCTTTATCTTTCTTGGATGACCGATTTATGGCACTGCCAAAGACTTTCACTCAAGCATCCTTTCCCGCTCACCTTCCCACTCCTTCTACAGCATGTGTAAACTGATCTGAGCATTTGTACTTTGAAGTGAAAGAGAACTTGGCCTAAGGGAGTTTCTTAAACTGAGTTAACTTTTGGCAAACATTTTAATTAGCTGATAAGCAGAGAAAATCCAGATGGTATCTATCGCCTGTAATTAAACACTTTAAAACTTCTTTCAAATTCTCTACTCTCTCCCACACATTTTGTTTTCCATTTACTTTACTTTCTTTTTGTGTAAGAAAAACTCTCAACCTGAAGTCTATCCCTACGTATATTTTTTTTCTTATGATAAATTTTGATTAGATGCCCAGGGTTTCAAAGGATAACCCCATAAACCAAGAGCATCAGAATTATCTGGGGAATTTAAAAATGAAGATCCTCAGTCCAATATCCAGAGATCCTTAGGGGTCACCAAATATACGCTCCAAATCAGAATTGATCAGCTGGACTGGAGATATGCATTTTACGGCGTAGTCCTTCCTCTGCCCCCCGCCCCCACAGTGATCCTTATGTGCACCAAACTTGAAAATCACTGTTAACTTATTAAAAATGCTGTCCATTGATCATGCCCAAGTACCGTTCATGTCTTTTCTTTCTCACTTGTTTTATTCTTCCTAGGTATTAGGAAACTCCTTTGCTTTAGTCTTTCCTTAATGAAGAGTTGCGGCAAAGGTTTATCTGAGATAGAATTGATCTTTCTCTTGAAAATTGCTTCTACTTTTCCCCCTTTATTTCCTTTATACCTCTCCCTTTTTCTTTCATACATGTATTGGGTGATTCTAGGTGACATGTGCTAAATACTGGATATTCGGAGTATCTCAGGATGAATAAAATTTAGGTGATGTCTTCAGGGGCTTACGGTATAGATTTCTCACGACTACTGTTTATTTCCCCTCTAAAAGAATTGTCTTTTTTGTTTTTTAAATCACCCCACCCTGCCACATAACTGCTGATAGCTGTAACTTTTAGAACTAATATATTTGCATTATTAAATTTGGGAAAAAAATATGTGGCTTCTCAGCTTTAAAAATTGAGCTTTAAACATGGAAATTTAATAAAAAATATTTAATTTTGTTTATAAGACTAGAATACATATTAGCATTTACCACATAACTTTTAGGAATTAGTCTATCCTGAAAAGCATCTTTTATTTTTTTAAAGATTTTATTTATTTATTCATGAGAGACACACAGAGAGGCAGAGACACAGGCAGAGGGAGAAACAGGCTCCATGCAGGGAGTCCAGTAAGGGACTTGATCCCTGGACTCCAGGATCACCCTGAGCCAAAGGCAGATGCCCAGCCACTGAGCAACCCAGGCATCCTGAAAATCATCTTTTAAAAGTCATATTATTACATGTGCTACAAAAGTTGGAGAGACCATTTTTTTGTGTTTGTGTGAATCGATCAATAAGAGAAGTTATTAGTTTACTGTAGTCTAATATATATTGTTAAATTTTTTTTCCTTAACTTTCTATGGCTTGGAGTATTTTAAAAAGACCTACTATAGATAGGTTACAAAACAAAATCAAAGCTCAGAATTCAAGTATGCTTATAAAACTTGGTCATATTTTTATATAACCAGACATTTTGATGGAGGCTTAATATTTTCATTAAAACTCATAAGCAACTGTTCCTATTCTTTGACTTCTCACTTATTCTAATTAATTCTTCCCATTGCATGTATTTATAACACTGCTGGGAATTTCTCTTCAGAGGGCTTGGTGCTAGTGTATGGAAGAAGTGCTTGCCAATTTGCAGGACTACTGGCATCTAGCACATTCACCTATGGGATAGATTCCATTCTGTTTGAGTTACGTTTCCTTTCCAGTATTTCTTCAAGAACCACCTTCCTGCTTCATTGTCCCTTTCTTTTATTTCCCCCTTTGTTTTGTGAATTCATTCTTCTATGTTCTCTTAAATTGTACCTTTCCTGATCCCCTCCCTTTTTAGTATCCAAAAGCCCGTTTTTAAATGTACTACTTAAAATTTACAGCTACTTTAGATAGAATGTTCCCAACCTGATTATCATATTCATATTTCCCATGCCATCTTAGGTCATCCTTACTCTCCCAGCAAACACAAGTGAAGAATGTTAGAAACTTCTGAATGCCGGAGATACACTATGAATCCGAAAACCCCAGGCCCTGCCCCAACAGCTCACACAGCTAATTATAAATCTGTATGACAGCTGCTTAGATTTGTTCATGAGACCCTGGGAACACTAGGTGAGGGACACCTAATCCACCCTGGGAGAGCTTTATCAGCAGCACCTTCCATACCTGCCTGCCTCCCTGCTTCTCCCCCAGAAGTCTTGGGTGCCTTGTTAGTCTTTCTAGTACTCCTTTATACAAACCTCCGTCACAGAACTGAGCAAAGGATTCTATTCTTCCCTGAGGATAATCCCTTCCATGTGACTGGGACTCTAAGATTCCCTGCCCATGTGCATGGCTTCATTCACTTCCGGTGAAATAGACTTCTCTTTGCTGTTTTAACAGTCAGACTTGTTGTGACCTGGAGCCTTCCTAAAATTGGAGGTGTCATAATCTGTGGTGAGCACTGGGTTCCTGAACAGGTGTAGACAGAGGGAGAAACAGATTGCAGCCTGTAGGATGTTAGGACCAAGGGAACCTTCCATGGCACGTAATAGAACCTGGTTACAGTGCAGATGATGAAGCTGGGACTCATGAGCTGAATGACTCCCTGGATTTACATACTAAGAGTTACTTTCAGCATAGGACTTAAGGCTTTTAATTCTTTGTTTACTCCAGTGCTCTTCTTTCTGACCAGACAACTTTTCTGAAATCAGTGGCCCTTTATTATTTTTCTTTGGTGAGCCTCATGGATTATACCCCCAGATTTAACTATTTTGGTGTTATATGCTTAAATGCCATTTTTATAAATGCAAAATACACATGTGTATGTATAGTTTCAAAAATCATTATTTTACTTGATATAAAAGGCAGGGTAACATTGGAATCACTTTAAATTAATTGTTAGATCTAATCATGTCATAACTTCTTATATATATTTTAAGTTTTTATTTAAATTCCAGCTAGTTAACATACAGTTAATTCAGGTGTAATATTAATTAGTATTAATTTCAGGTGTACAGTGTAGTGACTCAACACTTCCATACATAACCTGCATGTGTGCAGGTGTGCATGACAAAGTACATTCCTTAATCCCCATCACCTATTTCACCCATCCCCCCAACACGTCTCCTCTCATTATTATCAGTTTATTCTCCATAGTTGAGTCTTTTTCTTGGTTTGCCTCTCTCTCTCTCTCTCTCTCTCTCTCTCTCTCTCTTTCTCTCTCTCTATTCCCACCCTTGCTCATTTGCTTTGTTTCTTAAATTCCACAACTGAGTGAAAGTATATAGTATTTGTCTTTCTCTGACTGATTTCACTTACCATAATACTCTCTAGCTCCATCCATGTCATTGCAAATGGCAAGATTTCATTCTTCTTTTATGGCTGAATAATATTCTGTTGTACTACCTCTTCTTTATCCATTCATCAGTTGATGGGCAGTTGAGCTATTTCCATAATTTGCCTATTGTAGATGATGCTGTTATAAATATCGGGGTGCATGTATCCCTTTGAATTAGTTTTTTTTCCTAAGAAAGTTTAACTCATTGACTAAATCAGTTGGAGAAAGACAATTATATGGTTTCACTCATATGTGGAATATAAGAAATAGTGCAGTGGACCATAAGGGAAGGGCAGGAAAACTGAATGGGAAAAATCAGAGAGGGAGACGAATCATGAGAGAATCTGGGAAACAAACTGAGGGTTGCTGAAGGGGAGGTAGGTGGGAGGATGGGGTAACTCGGTGATGAGCATTAACAACGGCATGTGATGGAATGAGCACTGGGTGTTATACACAACTGATGAATTATTGAAAACTACATCTAAAACTAATGTACTATATGTTGGCTAATTGAATTTAAGGTAAAAAATGTTTTAAGTTTAACTCAGAGTTAGAAATGGAAATTTTCATTTTTTAATTGAGGTATAATTGACCTACAATATTATCTTAGTTTCAGGTGTACAACCGAGTGATATGACCTTCGTATACATTGTGAAATGATCCCTACCCAAGTCAAATTACCACTTGTCACCATTCAGTCTTAATACCACATTACTGATTGTATTCCCCGTGTTGTACGTTATATCCTCATGACTTATTTATTTTATAACAATAAGTTTGTACCTCTTGATCCCTTATACTCCTTTTGTCCCTCCACCCCACTTTCTTCACTTCTGGAAACTACCAATTTGTTCTTTGTGTCTTTAAGCCTGGGTTTTGTTTTGTTCTAGATTCTACTTACACATATATTTTTAAAGATTTTATTTACTCATGAGAGACACAGAAAGAGAGAGGCAGAGACATAGGCAGAGAGAGAAGCAGGCTCCATGCAGGGAGCCCGATGTGAGACTCAATCCTGGGACTCCAGGATCATGCTCTGGGCCGAAGGCAGGCACTCAACCGCTGAGCCACCCAGGCATCTCTAGATTCTACTTATAAGTGAAGTCAGGCAGTATTTATTTCTCTAATTTCACTTAGCATAATACCTTCAATGCCATTTTTATAAATGCATAGACATCTATGTCTATGCAAATGGAAAGATTTCATTCTTTTTTTTAATGGTTGAGTAGTATTCCATTGTGCATATATGCCATATCCTCTTTATCCATTCATCTACCTATGGACATTCAGGTAGTTTTCATATTTTAGCTGTAATAAATAATGCTGCAGGAAACATAGGGGCACACATATCTTTTCAAATTAGTGTTTTCATTTTCTTCAAGTGGATACTCAATACTGCAATTGATGGATCATATGATAGTTCTATTTTTAATTTTTTTTTGAGAGAGAGCGAGCGAACAAGTGAGGACACATTGGGGGGCATGGAGGCGCAAAGAGAGAGAGAGAGAATCTCAAGCAGGTTCCATGCCCAGCAGAGAACCCATCGTGGGGCATGATCTCATAACCCTAAGATCGTAACCTGAGATGAAATCAAGTGTTGGATGCTCAACCACCCAGGTTCCCCTATTTTCAAATTTTTTGAAGGAACCTCCACACTCTTTTCTGTAATGGCTGCCCCATTTTACATTTCCATCAAATATCACAAGCATTCTGATTCCTCCACATTTTCACCCCAGTTGTTGTTGTTGTTGTTGTTGTTGTTGTTGTTGTTGTTTTTCTTCTTCTTCTTCTTTCTTCTTTCTTCTTCTTCTTTTTTTTGATAGCGGCCATCCTAATGGGTATAGGGTGATAGCTCATTGTAGTTTTGATTTGCATTTCCCTAATGATAAGTGATGTTACATATCTTTTCATGTTCATTTGGCCATCTGTCTTTTAAAAATATGTCTGCTCAGATCCTCTGCTCATTTTTAAAATCAGATTTTTTTTTTTGGTGTTGAGTTGTAGGGGTTCTTCATATGTTAACCCCTCATCAGATATATAATTTGCAGATATCCTCTCCTGTTCAGTGGGTTGCCTTTTAATTTTGCTGATGGTTTCTTTTGCTCTGCAGAATTTTTTTTAGTTTGATATAGTCCCATTTGTAGATTTTCGTTTTTGTTGCCCTTCCTTGCCTTTGAAGTCCAATCCAGAAAGATACTGCTAAGACCAATGTCAAAAAGCTTACTGTCAGTTTTCTTCTGAGAGTTTCATGGTTTCAGATCTTATATTCAAATTTAATCCATTTTGGGTTAATTTTTGTGTATGGTGTAAGGTAGTGGTTCAGTTTCATTCTTTTGCATGTAGGTGTTCAGTTTTCCTAACATCACTTATTGAAGAGACTTTCCTTCCACCATTGTTTATTCTTACCACTTTTGACCATATATGCATGGGTTTACTTCTAGCCTCTCTGTTCTGTTCTATTGATTGTGTGTCTTTTTATGCCAATAGCATATTGTTTTGATTACTATACCTTGTGTATAGTTTGAATTCATGGTACAGGATACCTCCAGGATTGTTTTTCTTTTTCAAGATTGCTTTGAATATTGGAGGTCTTTTGTGTTTCCATACAAATTTTAGTATTGTATGTTCTAGTTCAGTGGAAAATGCTATAAATGGATAATGAGTTTTGTCATATGCTTTTTTCTATATAAATTGAGATGAATATATGATTTTTAACTTCCATTTTTTATTTTTAAAGATTTTATTTATTTATTCATGAGAGACATAGAAAGAGAGAGAAAAGACAAAGAGAGAGAGAGAGAGAGAGAGAGAGAGAGAGAGAGGCAGAGACACAGGCAGAGGGAGAAGCAGGCTCCATGCTGGGAGCCTGATGTGGGACTCAATCCTGGGACTCCAGGATCAGGCCCTGGGCTGAAGGCAGGCACTAAACCGCTGAGCCACCCAGGGATCCCCTATCTTCCATTTTTTGATGTAATTTTTGCTTTGATTGATTTTTGAATGCTGAATCATCCTTAAATCCCTGGCATAAATCCCACTCGATGATGAGGTGTGATCTTTTAATGTATTGTTGAATTTAATTTGCTAATATTTTGTTGAGAGGATTTTTGCATCTCTGTTCATCAGTAGTAATGGCCTGTAGTGTGTGTGTGTGTGTGTGTGTGTGTGTGTGTGTGTGTGTGTGTGTGTGAGAGAGAGAGAGAGAGAGAGAGAGAGGGAGAGGGAGAGAGAGAAGTTCCTGTCTTTGGTATCAGGGTAATACTGGCCTTGTAAAATGAGTTTGGAGTGTTTCCTTCTCTTAATTTTTTTGGAAGAATGTGAGAGGGTAAGTATTAAACCTTTAAATGTTTGGTACAATTCACCAGTGAAACTGTCTGATCCTTGACTTTTGTTTATTGGGAGATTTTTGATTACTGATGCTATCTCCCTTACTAGTAATCAATCTATACAGATTTTTTATTCATAATTTAGTCTGGAAAAATATGTTTCTTGGACTTTATTTTTATTGGTTGTGCAAATTGTTGGTGCACAGTTGTTCATAGTTCCTTATGATTTGTGTTTCTATGGTATCAGTTGCAACTTGTCCTCTTTCATATCTGATTTTATTTGGACTAGCCCTATTTTTCTAGATGAGTCTGGCTAAAGGTTTGTTAATTTTGTTTAAAAACTAGGGGATCCCTGGGTGGCTCAGCAGTTTAGCACCTGCCTTCCACCCAGGGTTGATCCTGGAGTCCCGGGATCGAATCCCATGTCGGGCTCCCTGCATGGAGCCTGCTTCTCCCTCTGCCTGTGTTTCTGCCTCTCTCTCTGTCGCTGTCTGTCTCTGTCTCTGTGTCTCTCATGAATAAATAAATAAAATCTTAAAAAAAAAAGAAACTCACCAGCTCTTGGTTTCATCTTTTCTATTGTCTTTTTAGTCTATTTCATTTCCACTCTGATCTTTATTATTTCCATCCTTCTACTTACTCTAGGTTCTGTTTGTTCTTTCAGTTCCTGTAATTATAAACTTAAATTGAGATTTCTCTTGTTTTTTGAGGTAGGCCTGTGTTGCTGTGAACTTCCCTCTTACCCTTCATCCAGCTTGTCAGTTGTCAATTCATTGCCATTCTTAGTTCATTTGTCTCTCTCATATCATACATTTATTGATCAAGGAGTACTTTAAAACAACCCTTAAGCATCATATTATTTCATCCATAAATATTACATATATAATAGGTAAGGACTTAAAGTAGTTTTTAAACATTTTGTATAAAAAAGTAATTCTTTGATATCCTCTAATATCCATCTACTCAAATTTCTAAGATTGGATGTGAAGATTTAAATAGTGAATCACTTAGACTGGCTTCCTTCTTTTATTGATTAACTTGATAAAGCTACACTCTTGATGCATCCCTAGCCTGGCTATCACAGACATCACCTGCAGTATTCTCATTCTGTCTTCTCCTCACTGACTTTGTTTCCCTTGTAATCTTTCTGTCTCTCTCCTCAATTTACCCATCTTATATCTGTATTGAATATCTTATACATTTTTAATACCTTCCTCTTTACTACCACTGGTAGTGAGTGCTAGCTATACTTTATTGCTTATTTAGGATATCTGTTTAATGAAGAAAAAAGATATCTCTAGAAGTATGTATGTAGTGTCAGGAGGTAAAAGTCTAGGGTCTTCACCTTAGCTGTACCCTAACAGTGGTAATTTGGGCAAGTGTCTTAGTCACTTTGAGCCTCTAGCTGTGAAATATGGACAGTCATTGGACATTGTTCTTGTCCTACTATATGTTCCAAGTGTATATGTTCCAAGCCATTTTCCACCTAAGCTCTGTGAAAACACAAAAAAAGGAGCTGAATGCAGTCCATTTAAAGTCATGTTTCATTCTATTTCTCACCATGCTGAAAATTATCTTTGAAGAAACATGAGCATGAAAAAGGGAGAAAATGGGCAGAAAGTGGGGAGAAAACATATTGTTTATAAACGTGCAATGCATAGCTATAAATTTGAAGATCATATGGGATACTACATGTAAAAATATTTTGGAAATGTTCTTTAGGTATTTTCATTTTCAGAATTAATGTTTTTTGATAGAGATATTACAGGCAGAAGTCCTTTTGCTTGCTGTGAACATGATTTTCCATATTCTTTTACCAGGAAGAATGTCATTTTAGGGTGATTAAAAGACTGGGTCCTGGAGTCCAACAAGTGGTAGAGCTGGGACTTCAAACATTTCTCAGGACTGAGAAAATATGCAACTTTGCCAAGTTTCAGTTTATTCATGTACAATATATAGAGAAAATACTATAAATTGTTAAAAGAACTAAACAAAAGATTTACCTAATAGAAACTAGTGCTGACACATCCACAGGAAACACCGAAAAGACATGGCTATCACGTGTCCTTCCTTAATAACCAAACTTAAGGATAATCTTGTGATTCATTCTTAAACTTTTCTCAGTGAACATGGTTCTGTTACATATTGGTTGTACCGTGTTTTTTGTTATTGTTTTCCTTGTGACCAGAGTCTCTAATCTTAGGTAAATTATATTTTTATTTTACTTTAATAAATGAGACCTTCTAGATATTGGTAGAGTGTAGTTGTGATTGTTTTGGTTGCATTTCTGAGAACACTTGCAAATTTGCTGAAGGAGGTTTTATTTTAGAATGGTTGGGGGTTAGATGAAACAAAGACTGGGAAATGCCTTTGGTTTGAGAGTTGGAAATTATGGGCTCTGCCAGGAACCAATTTGGTGATTTCAGGCAATTTACTTAATCTCTCTGGATACCACTGTCCTCTGTTATGAAGGAGAGGTTTGGAATAGGTGATGGTACAGATGCTTTCAGTTTCAACATCCTGTGATTGTCACTGGGAAGGTAGAGCTTCATCATTTGAACCAGAAAGAGCAACCCTTGAGCAAGGCTTATGGGTAGGAGTCAGGAATGAAAGAATAACAGGAGATGACAGAAGGCATTACTTTTCAGAATGAAGGGAGCAATATGGGGAGTGGGAGGAAATAAGAGAATTAAAGAACAGAAAAGGAGAGCAGTGCCAGGAATTTTATAGCAATGTCCGCTATTGTTTCTGGTACCTGTTTCGTTTTTGGTTTTGGTCTTGGTTTTTTATTTTTTTAATATTTTTTAAAGATTTTATTTATTTATTCATGAGACACACACACACACACACACACACACACACACACACACACATAGAGGCAGACACACAGGCAGAGGGAGAAACAGGCTCCATGCAGGAAGCCTGACGTGGGACTTGATCCCAGGTCTCCAAGATCACACCCTGGGCTGAAGGCAGCGCTAAACCGCTGAGCCACCTGGGCTGCCCGGTCTTGGTGTTTTAATGCAATATTTAGTATGTATACTATAAAGCCAAGTTCTGGGGAAACTCCAGGTCTTTATAACTCATTGGAGACAAAGGCTTTGGAGTGTGTGCTCGTATGCAAACAGAGGTATAGTGTTCTTGCTATAAGTATAGGCTTTTGCTCCCAGCTGTAATCAGAGCTTCAAATGTGTGGCTTGTTTTGCTACCCAGTAGGAACCATGGGATTTTACTCAGTAGCCGGGCAGCAGAACATAAGACATGGCTTTCGCTAGAGGCCTTGATATTAGTCATGCTGGCAGATATGACAAAATCGCCTTAAAACATGTCACTTATGTTGCCTGGTGCCAATCTTTTGTAGAATTTCCAAAAATTCTCCTTGTGACAATTTGGGATTGGACATAGGCAAGTAGAAGGATCAGTATTTTAGCAGTAAATAATCTCTTTTTGCAAATAATCTCTGTTCAGCCGTTCTAAGGTCACTTTCAGCAAACTTTAAAGGAAAGCTTCATAGTTAAAGATGAATAACCAAGGAGAATAGACGGTTACAGGCAGAGCTTCACAAAACAACAGTATCTTAAATGAGTTGACTTGCTTTTAAAATCGGGTACTTAGTCTGGGAGTCCAGAAGCATCATTTACCAGTGCATTCATTGACAGTTTAAATCAGGGAAACTGCTCCTAACAAACAAAGTCTGAAAGATGCTAATGTATAAACCAACATGATAATTTACAATGAAACATATGAATAGATCCAAAAGTTTTGTTAACTGTTTTCTGTCCAAATGAAAATTTACCTGGAAAGGCCGTTATTATCAGCATTTGCATAGAGTTTGGAGAAATAGTTGAATGACATTCTTGACCAGTATCATGAAGTTTTAATTATTTGTAATTCAAGGACAGATCCACACAAAGCTCTAGATATCTGAGCTGGCTGACCCGGGAACTGCCTGTGATTACTTTTCCCCTGCCTTATTTCTGTGTTCATCATCTTGTATGAACTTTGTCTTATCATTGTACTTCCAGGTTTTAGTAAACTGCTTGTGACATATTTGCTGAATTATTGAATGAATTGGTAGGCGCTCAAATATATGATTTGAATTTTGTGAAATTGAGTAACAATCTGTTTTGTTTTAGCTTTCACATCACTTTTTCTTTTACCTCTTTTGATTGGAGTTCAATGTTCCCATGTTTCTGGGCCACAAATTAGGTTATTTTGTTATCTTGTCCATTAGGTGGGAATTATTTCAAGTTTCATTCTCTTTTCTTCCAAACATTCTCTCTACATAAATTCTTCTGTTCCCATGGCTTTTGAGTACCTTTAAATGTTGATGATTTCTACTTCTAATAGGTCTTGAGCTCTCATGGCCTTTTCAAACTGAACATGACCACACTGAATGCATGAGTTGCCCAAATATGCCCTTCTCCAAAATTCTTCTTCTTTAGGAATGATTCAGGTGCTCATGTTGGAACCCAGGAGTAATTCTTAATCTTTCTGTCTGCACATCTAATTAATCCTGGTGTGTCAGTGTTCAAAAGTAGCTACATTTCCTAAACAAGAGTTTTATTTCACCCAGGTTGTGCCTATCATCTTTTTGTATTTCTGACTAACCTCCAAATGTACTAAGTAGTTAATGAATTGTTGCCTTGTAGTCAGGACATATTTTACTTAATGACTTTGAGAAAATATTTAGCTGATATACAGTTCTGTAATTTGATCTTATGTTTTCTAAAACCGTCAAAACCCAGAAATGAGGTAGTCAGCATATCCTTTCTCTATACACTTGTGTTTTTATAAGAGGAAAAATCATTTAATTGCCATGATATGTTATTACTTGAATTTCAACCAATTCCTAGTACAACCAATCACAATTTTAGTTTAACTTGTTAAAAATTGATGAATAAATAATGTAAATCCTGGAAGTGGCCTTAGTTGCATATATCTAGAGATACTTGATTAGTATAGGTAAGATGCTGGTTTAGGAATAGCTGTATTTTCTTTAAAAGTAAACAATATTGATAATAAAAACCATTTTCATGTGCCAATAATAGTATTACATACTTTTCATGTGCTACCCTGTTGAGACTTTATAACAACCCTGTAAGGTAGGTTTTATAATCCTTATTTTATATTAATATATAATATCCTTATATTATAAATGAGAAATTTTCTGATCAGTTGTAATCAGGTCTTTTGACCTTAACATTTGTGCTCTTAACCACTAATGGGCTGTTATTTGGTTTTCCATGATTTATATAAATGAAATGTATCTATTAAGTTTTGCTTCTTTTAGTAAGAGTGATTCCATCAATGACAATGAGTAGTAGCTCTAAAACAGAATATTCTCCTCTTACCATCCTTATACTTATCCTAACCATTACTGTCAAGGTGGGTTATATTATCCGAAACTTATATCCTTCTTGCACAGTTTTTCTTTGTTTTCAATATTTCTTTGCTTATATTAAAGATGATCTGTATATACCTGAGAAAATACCTTTTATTCCATCATCAATTATTTTAAATGTTGATGTCAGATCAAAAATGTGGAGTTATAATGGTAATTTCATGAAGTGCCATTAGTCACTTTTCATCCTGTTCAATTTTCATTTTTACCACTGAATAAAATCCTCTGCCATATAACCTAACAGCTATAGAATATTTTTTAGCATTGCTGATAATGTGTGACTCTTATCAACAGAATCAGAAAATATGAGAACTGGCAATTTTTTAACATTCTGAATTTTGAACTTTTTTTTAAAGATTTCATTTATTCATGAGAGCCACAGAGAGAAGAGACAGAGATATAGGCAGAGGGAGAAGAGGCTCCCTGCAGGGAGCCTGATGTGTGGGACTCAATCCCAGGATCTTGGGATCACACCCTAAGTCAAAGGCAGACACTCAACCACTGAGCTACCCAAGCGTCCCTGAATTTTGAATTTTTAATAGGACCATGAAAAGGACCCCATTGGTTTAGCATAATGACCTGCCCAGGTTCATTTGCTAAAAATATTGAGTGTTGGCTGTTCTACAGATAGAGTCTTTGGATAATTTCCTGCCCTAAATGTTATACCACAGGAGAGAACCTCCTCCCTTGAAGGGGAGAATGAATTCATTGTTCATCCCCAATCTCTTTCCCCAAATGAAGGCAGGTATTGCTTTCTTCAGTAAATGAAAACCTTACGTAATTATCAAGTATGAATTTTAAATTATACAACTTGCCTTTGTATTATTCTGGGATGTCCTTTCTATGGGATAATTATAGATTGCATGAAAATGTCCATTCAGATTGTCCATTTTCAACCTTTTAATCTTGTTCTTGTACTATGGAAAAAATGAGAGTGTATACTTAGACTTCTCTAAATGATTTTCAGAATCCATCATTTTTTGCTTGTCTCTTTTCTCAACTTGATAATTTTTACATGTGAGTTTAATGGAATTCTAAGATATTTCTATTTATGCATTTTTTTCTTTTAGCTTGAAGTGACCATAGTGGAACCAGCATCCAATATCTTACTGTTCTTGTAGGTATAGAAGCCCTGTAACACTTCATATTTTCTGCTGTTCTTCCTACTACCTGGGGTGTGTGTGTGCATACATATACTTGTTGCTTTGCATTCACCTGTACTTTGTGTCCCTGAGATCTTTTCCTTAGAAGTTAGAACATCATTCAGGATCCAGGTACAGGAGAATGGTTTCCGTAATTCTTTCATGTATTTTCCTCCTTGCATTTTGTTGTTTATTCTGTTCAGCCTGAGTATTGGCCTTGCAAAGTCTCACTCCAATTTCAGTTGAGCATTATGATCTTTCCTTTTTTGAAACAGAAACTGGTCATTCCTTTATGCTTCTCATTTGATGCCATATTTATTTGCTGCAAAATAAATCCCATAATTATGAAGTCTCCAGAGGGAAAAGTTTATTTTCAAAGATGGGAACATCAGGGGATCCCTGGGTGGCGCAGCGGTTTGGTGCCTGCCTTTGGCCCAGGGCGTGAACCTGGAGACCCGGGATCAAATCCCACATCGGGCTCCCGGTGCATGGAGCCTGCTTCTCTCTGCCTATGTATCTGCCCCTCTCTTTCGCTCTCTCTCTGTGACTATCATAAAAAAAAAAAAAAAAAAAAAAAAGATGGGAACATCAAAGGCCCTCTGTTATCCGTTTACATCCTCCTGCACCCTCCCCATTCTTTAAATTAAAATGTATATTTTAAGCAATAATTTTCTGTGGCATGTAAAATTGTGGAATTGCATATGCTTTATAAAAGGGATTCACTTGAATAGAAGTGACCTTTTTTTGGTGAATGTTCTGGAAGAATATTTGCAGGTCCAGTTTCCTTTTGTGTGTTACCTCTAGCAATCTTGAAGCTAAAAAATGCTCACAAACCACCTTCCGTGTTAACTTAGGAGGAAAAACAAATGTCTCATTCATGGTAATCTTGAGTATCTAGTTAGAGCTGGATAATTGTTTCTCATTTTGTATCTATCATATAATTAAACTTTTAAGTGAAGATCTTATTTTATAGATTAAAGAATGGAATCTCCAGAAGTTCATTGACTGATTCAGGTTGATGTAGCCTATAAATAACAGAGCCAGAATTCAAATCTAGATTTTTGAGTATAAACCTACTGTTCTCACCATGAGAAAATTGAAAATTGCCCCCTTAAACTTAGCATATGGTGAGTCTCTCTATATAATTTTTGGCATTGCATAAGATAGTCTAAAATAGCAGAGTAACTACCCTTATGAGCTTATAGTTTTGTATGAAGTCCTTTGTTAATTGGAACAAGACTGTTTCTGCCTCCTTTTAATTGTTTCTTGAGCAAATTAAATCATTTAAAGAGGGAGGTCATAATCATTGGTGCCTGGAGAAATTGCAGTACTGTTTATGCCCTAAATATACAGTTCACAGTACCCAATCACATGTGGGCTGTCCTGTATTTTGAATGTTGATGGCTCTTAAGATTATTCCTTTTGTTCTGTCAACTGTCCCCCCTCCCTCCCTCTTCATTATGAAAACTGTTCTGGAGAGCTCACTTAAAACTCCACTGTTCTCTTGTTCTTTCTCAAGTCTCCTTTTCAGATGTTTTATTTATCTTTCACTCTGAGATCCAAATTTATAACCAACCTCTGGGTATCATGTTGTTTCTCAACTTTTGGCCTCACAGCTGAAGGTAGAATATTAACACAACAACAAATCATGAAGGTGTGATCTCAGTTAAGTCCTATTGCTTTGAATTCACGGAGAATTCACCTGTTTTTTTTTTTTTTTTCTCTGCACTTTGGTTGGAGAGGTTATGTTTGGGATTATAAATGCTTACTTTTAAAGCTCCTGCTTTTCGGTTGAGCTAGAATATCTGTTGGCCTGCTCTATGGGTCTTCAGTGCTTCTTGGCTACTATAGAACTAAGAGTTTTTTAAAAAGCAATTGCATGTCATGAGGCCAGGGTAACTATGGCGGCAAGAGGGACAGATGCACTTGTGGGGACATGGCCAGAGGCTTTGAGACAGGCTCTCTGACTTGGGGAAATGCACCAATGTGTAATTGGGAGTGATGATCTCTTGCTAATATCTTGCTCTTTTTAGAGACGAAAAAGATCATCTTAAACTTCACAAATCGGGTTTTGCTTACAGAGCTGATACACTATTTCAGAATTAAACTATATGGCCTCCTTTTTCAAAACAGTTTCTGGACACATTTAGACTAGGAAAAATGTGCACACTTTCTCTCTTAAATAAGATGAGTTATGTTGTTATTTCTGAAATAGGAATAAACCATGTCTGTACGGCTGATGTGACAAACTGAAGCCAAGATTTATGGACACGGCTAACACCAGTAACCAGGAAATGCAAGTCTTATCTCACTTGGTAACCATAGGTGCGATGTGGTTATTGTTTTCAATGTGGATTTCTATAACATGGAGAGGTGGGAAAGCTTGTCTTGTCATGGTGTATCCCATTGTGTGTCTTTCAGATAAAGATTATGATCAGTAGATATGGTTATCAGTGGGTCCATTTGCTTTTATGAAAAAGAGGTTAAAATTTGTGTTCAAGGTTTGATTTTCATCCAGCAGCACTAGTATATGGTGGTATATGTACCTCAGTGCCTCCAGAGGAGTCATTGCTGTTGACAAGTTTTATGAATCTTTTATTTTAGTTTCTGACTCGATTTGTATGGTAGTTCCTGAAAGGCACATTTCAGGACATAAGGCAATAACAGTATGGAGGTTATTTAACAAAATAATATTTAGGTCATATGTACATGTATATATAATAGCCCTCTTTTTCATGTTTTATTTTTTATTTTTATTTTTTAATATTTATTTATGATAGTCACAGAGAAAGAGAGAGGCAGGCAGAGACACAGGCAGAGAGAGAAGCAGGCTCCATGCACCAGGAGCCCGATGTGGGATTCGATCCCGGGTCTCCAGGATCACGCCCTGGGCCAAAGGCAGGCGCTAAATCGCTGCACCACCCAAGGATCCCTCTTTTTCATGTTTTAGATATCAAAACCTTATAGAAAAGAATTTAAGTGTAGAAAAATATAAAGAGGGCAGCCCAGGTGGCTCAGCGGTTTAGCGCCACCTTCAGCCCAGGGTGTGATCCTGGAGACCTGGGATCGAATCCCACATCGGGCTCCCTGCATGGAGCCTGCTTCTCCCTCTGCCTGTGTCTCTGCCTCTCTCTCTCTCTCTCTCTCTCTGTGTGTCTCTCATGAATAAATAAATAAAATCTTTAAGAAAAAAAAAAAGAAAAATATAAAGAAAATAAAAATCTTCCCTAACCTCTCATTTTGAAATGACTAATCACATAGTAGTGTATGTGCTCAAGAAGTATACACACACACACAGTCATACATGTATTTCTTTCAAAATAAGCATGGACTATTTTAAAAACAGTATAATTGCATACATAAGAGTTTTTTATGCTGGAAAATCTCCTAAATCCTACGGAGCTTCTCATCAGGTCTTACTCATTCATTCATTTATTTACAACCTATATTTGTTTCAGGTGTACAACACAGTGATCTGACAATTATGTAGACTACAGTATGCTCACCATAATAAATCTAGTTCCCTCTGTCACCACATGATTACAATATTATTGACTATATTCCCTATTCTGTACTTTTGATCCCCATGAAGTCATGTATTTTTTTTAACCAAAAGCAAAATTCGGGTCTGAGTTCTTTGCAAGATCATGATTGCTGGAGGCCAAAGTGTGAACTCACAGATCCTGAAATCATCCAGTCTTACTGTTCTTTTGCACATTCCTGAGGTTTTCATGTAAAGCTGGGAAATGGTGTTTCATTTGATGACCCTGCTACTCCTGTCACTGACCCTCCTGCTTGTGGGGAGAAGCAAAGCCATCTTGAGCACATTTTCCCTGGCTGCCTTCTCTCTGGAGTGACATAAGCAATCTGGGGAGATTTTGGCCTTCCTTGCTGGCACTAGAGCACCTGAAAGATCTCTCACACTGAGAGGGATGGGAGAATGGAGAGAATGGTCTCCATACAGAAGCTTCTTACCATCCTTTCTGGATTTATATTCATTTCTTCTTCCTGTGCTTCCCAGACTTTTTTTTGAAAAATTGTTAGAGGGCACTGAATTCATATCTGTCCCAAACTGCAGCAAGCTTGAAATTCATTGGGAAGTTTTGGAAATTTTTCTTTTATGTTAGAAGTTTGTATAAGCTTGGCATTCTATCATAAGTCAGAATTTGTTTTGATAGAGAATATGCTGTGGCATCACCACCCACTCCTCCCTGGATTAAACAGGCACTCCAGGAAGATGTCCACTTTTCTCTGTGGGTTCTATATTCCAATCTCCTCACCTCCAGCATGAGGTTAAGAAGCCGTGAAAACCATTCATTTATTCAAGTCCATCAGTGGGTGTTCCTGTGTGAACACAGTGGGGAAGTGACTCCCTTTCTTAAGAGGACCTTCAAATGACGCCCTTTCTTAAGAGGACCTTCGTACTCTTACCCTTTTTGTTATTCTGAAGGTAGGATCACATTTGAGACAAGAGCACTATTGCCTCAATATTTTTTGAGCCGGGCAGCCCTGGTGGCTCAGCGGTTTGGCTCCACCTTCAGCCCAGGGCATATGAACCTGGGTCCCGAGATCGAGTCCCACATCGGGCTTCCTGCATGGAACTTGCTTCTTCCTCTGCCTTTGTCTCTGCCTCTCTCTCTCTGTGTCTCTCATGGATAAATAAATAAAATCTTTTAAAAAAATATATTTTTGAGCCATGTTAGTAAATACAAAACCCTGAAGTTACATTTTTGTATTTGAATATGGAGTTGATATGTGGACAAAGAATACCTAGGCATCTGGAGATTTTGAAGCATTGGCAAGTAGATTTGTATCCTAGTTTTCCTTTATAAATGAATAAATGTAGGCTTCTAATGTAATTATTTGTAAAAATGTAGAAAATAGGTATATAAAGAGAAAATTGGTGTCAAACCCATCACAGAAACAAAATAAAAATCACTTTTTTTTTGGCATTTCCTTCCAGATTTTTTTTCCATTCAAATAGGAGTGTGAATGTCTGTGGGTATGTATAGACATGTTTGTTAGTATTGCAAATGGTAATCATGTTTTATGTTCAGTTTTGTATTGTGCTGCTTATTTGGTATATTGTGAATGTTCATTGGTATCATTAACTGTTCCTCAGTTATACTGGAAATATTCTCAGTTGTGGACCCTATTACCTAAGCATTAAGTAATACCTAACTTACCACTGTGTGTGGGGAGAGGGTAGGACACTCATGGAAGGGGTGTTGCAGGCTTGGGAAATGGCTCTTGTCCTTTCCAACATTTTCAAGTTGCTTCCAAAAGCTTTCTGTGCCCACAAGGAAAGAAGAGAGAATGCCCTCACCAGCAATGAATGTGATGATTTTACAGATGTGGGGTAAATTTAAAACTTCAGTTTTCTTTATAATGATGAGTTATTCATTCACCAAATTACTTCTTGAGTATCAACCACGTGCCAAGGAATGTGTGAGCAGTAGAGCAAGAGTAAGACACAGTACCATCCTCAGGAAGTTTGCAGTTGCACAACTCAGTCACTGTTGAAAGTAATAGCGCATAAGCATTTTAAGGTGAGAAAATTCATTGGTCTGATAAGTTTGCAAAATGTTCTAACTATATCTTCCTTTTGTAGGCTCAAAGAGCTGATGAAGTCTTTAAGAAAGTCTTGCAGGGGAAAACACGCTGGTATTTAGCGTCATTAAGTCAAGCATTACTCAATGAATGTGCCCACAGGAATCTTCATCCCAACACACTAGGGTTTTCTTGAATTCTCTTAATGAGTATGGCAAATTATTTTGTGCCACAATATTTTTTGTGATTGTTTCTATTTATTTATGAAATAATTTATTTGTTTCAGGTCTGGATTGGAGGTTAGGTTAGTGGAAAAATCAACGTGGTGGTACAAATTACCAGTGAACATTTTTCCTTGTCTTGAGTTAGTCCCAAATAATAGCATAAAGACCATCAATACCATAGTGCTATCCTGAGACTTTAGCACTGCTTGATGATAACAGAAGACTGCAGAGGTGCTTACCTTACATGTGTTTGCTTGAAGATAGTTCAGTTAGTTCTGCCTGGAACCTCTGAAGACCTCTTTCTAAGTTTCTTTGGCATTTGTCATAAGTGTGACTTAAATGCTAAATTGGAAACCACTTGCTCTGATAAAATCGTCTTCTCTAAAACTTTTTCTACTTAAGTGTCTCTGAAATAAATTCTGAGAGTACAAGGGCTATCACTGATAATGACTTCTTATCAAATATTAATATTATTATTAATCTACTTTTGGCTTCTTTTTGTAACTCTTGAGAGCATTTAACAATGGTGCAGGCAAGCTCCATTACCCGGGAATGGCACCGTTCAATGAAAGCAACATTGATAAGTATCTATAAGCCAAATTTCCTTCTCAGTTGGCTTCTTCAGATATGTTTTTCTTGTGCAGTATTTCAGAAATCTAACCTGTTATCAGGCCATAAGTAAAAAATGTATTTTGAGGTATCTGAAACAAAGTGTAAGGAAATTGGTAGTCTCTTATACTATTGATGGGAGTTTTAAGTTATTCTAATATCCTTGGAGGACAGGAAGGCAATTTTTTCAATAGTTAAAATGTATAGTTTTTGATCGAACAATTAAACTGTCAGAAATTTCTCCACTAAACATCCTTATAGAAAGAAACCCCTAAGATAATGTACAAGGATAGTCATTTCAGCTCTGTCTTCCTATAAGGTATTAAATGTCAATAAATGAATGAATGAATGAATGAATGTCATTATATCCATGCAACTGAATACCAGGCAGCCATTGAGAAGTATAAATATATCTTCATGGGAAAATTTCTAGCATATAATATTATGTGGATAAAAGCAAGATGCTGAGTGGCTTATGCGGAATGCTACCTTTTATTTAAAAGTAATAACACAAAAAAGTTATACGTACATGCACACAGATATACACAACACATCCGTGTGTGTGTGTGTGTGTGTGTGTGTGTGTATAGGCTTTGTGGTTTTGTTTGTTTCTTGTTTTTTTTTTTTTTTTTTTTTAAGAATTATATGTTGAAATTGTTGCCTATGTTTCTTTTGGGGATAGGGGATAGGTGTTTTGTGTTTTGTTTATTACATATTTTTTATTTGAAATTCCTAACTCATCATATTTATTACTTTTTTGTTTTGTTTTGTCCATGGGAGTTTTCTGTATGGAGTGGTTTGGGGTCTTTTTTGCTAAGTATTAAATGAGATAACACATGTAAGTAAGCCTAGAGCAGTATTACATTGATAATTTCAATAAAATTTTTAAAAATCAGTGTTATTCAGAAATAATAAGGGACAGAGGTGATGAAAGAGAATATGCCATGGAAAATCAGGAGTGGAAATCAGGGAGAAGATTTGAGAAGAAAGATTTGTTCTTTCTTTGTTGGCGGTGGGGAGTGCGGGGGAAAGCTGACTTTTTTTTTTTTTTTAAAGAAAAAAACTCAACCAGCTACAGTTTCTTCACTTTTAAGTTTTATTCTCTCTGCAAATCTTATATGTTTGTTTGTAGCTGTGTTTCTAACTTATACTTTGGTGTTATTATTATTGGATTCTGTCCCTATTCTGTGCTTATCCATTTTCTCCCACTTGGAGTCCTTGGTCGATGTATCTCTTTGCTGTTCTCACTTCAGGTCCAGACTGCAGTGAGGAGCAGGGATCAGGGTAATGACTGATACCAGGGGGGCGTCAGTTTCCATCAAGTGCTTGCCACTGGCTGGCCACATGGTGATGCCCTCCAGCAGCCTAACTTGGAAACTTCCTAAAATGTGTACTTATCCTTATTTTTTTGTAGTTAAAAAAAATATTTATTTTAGATAGAGCAAGAACGAGGGGTAGAGGTGGAGGAAGAGGGAGAAAGAAACTTAAGGAGACTCTGTGCTAGTGCAGAGCCATACTGGAGGCTTAAGTCTCATGACCCTGAGATCACAACCTGAGCTGAAACCGAGAGTTGGGTAGTTGGGCACTTAATGGACTGTGCCACCCAGGCGCCCCTGAACTAGTCCGTATTAAATCAACAAATTCTGATGGTAGCTAGCCTTTTATTAGGAGACAGTGAGGTGCTGGATTCTTTCCTTTTCTCTTTATTTTCTTTTTAATGGCTATGAAATTGCATAATCATGATACTTCATTAATGTTATTGGAAAATGTGAAATACTGCATGGTAGAAGAAATTACTGACTTGCAAGAAATCATTTACTTATTGTTATGATTATTTAACTTACCAAACATAGCTCTCCTACTATGCAGTTGTATAAATGAACAGCTGAGGCCTACGGTTACCCAAACTGACTAATCCCTATCCAATTAAACAACAATGAGCTATGAAATGCACATTTGTGCTTTGATATTGTACATTTCTTGATGCTCAAATGCTTAATATCCCACCATTTCTGTGAATTGTTTTTTTTTTACTTGACTGGTAAACCAAAGTAAATCCAAAGTACTTTGCATACTAATATGGGGGATTATTATAAATATAGCCTTATCTACACAAGGAAAACAGTATTCAACTCTGGTTCTGGTACCCATTGGTTTTTCTGTGTCACTAAGTCTAAACTTAAGAGCTTAAGGAAAGAAATTTCACATGAATAAATAGGTTATCATAGAAATTTATCTGTGACTATTCAATCTAGCTTATAAAGCTCCATGCCTAAGATGTCCCAGTTCCATATAGGTGTCCCCACTGATAAGGTGAAAGAATTGGTTACATTGGCACGGATTTTTTTCCAATCTGGTAAATAAAAGGATGTGACTCATTGATAATGTGTTTATAGCCAGTTTTTAAATTTAGCCAGTTTTAAATGTAATAAAGGTACACAAGTGTAAAAGAAATACAATGATTGGCTCACATTCAGCGTGAGTTAGAAGTGATATATAGGATGATGACCACGGAGAAATATTAAAAACAATATTGATTGAGAAAAGACTGTCTTAGAACTTCTTTGTAGCATTATCGTTAATGATTGCATGGCACATAATAACAAATAATACTAACCAGTGTTTACTGAACCATGAAAGATGTCATGTTGGAGTGCTTTAGTTGAACTGTCCTGTCCCATCTATTCTCACCTCAATGCTAGCTTTATCATTAGCTCCATTTTAAAAGGAAAATCAATCTGCCAAAATTCACCCAACTAGTAAGTGATGGGTCTAGGATTTGAAACCGGGCTAGAATACCCTTGCTGATGAATTGATGATCATGGTAAGCAAGAAATTGGTTAGGGGACCACTGGGAATTAGATTAGGAAGAGAGACAGTCTGATCTTTCTGATAAGGTTTTGCTGTTTTACTTGAAATGAGCATTTGTGGAATATCAGATACCCATACTTAAATAGGTACAACCAAATTGTTGTTATTCCTTTTTCTTTCAGAAGTAGGATATATAAAAATTTGTTTTGCTTAATTCACTAATGAGTTTCTCTACAACCTTATGGGCATTATCCATTTTAAGTACATATGGTGTTGGATTATATATATACAAAAATTTTATGTATTTCCCATTTTATCTGTAATTGCTTTAATTTTGTATTACTAATTTCAATGTCATATAATATGGAAATTCAGTTTATCTCACTAATTTGCAGCTGTAGTTTCCCCCAACTTACTTATTAATAAATAGCCTATACAAATTTCAACAAATATAATTACTGGTTTTTGTTTCTAAATTGTTTTCCTTTTCCTTTACCCGTTCTCTGCTATGAGGAAGCAATACAAGTAGATATTTTACATTTACTGTGAGATGCTTAAACAGGGGTGCCTGGGTGGCTTAGTTGTTTAAGCATTTGCCTTTGGTTCAGGTGGTGAAACCAGAATCCTGGGATAGAGCCCTTTATGGGCTCCTGGCTCAGCAGGGGACCTGTTTCTCCCTTTGATGCCCACTCCCTCTGGCTCATACTCTCTCTCTCAAATAAATAAATGAAATCTTAATAAATAAATAAATGTAACAAACACAAACTTGCTTGGCAGTGAATTTTGAAAGTAGTGGAGCCATATTTCGCTACATATCTAATGATGATTACCTTAGACAACCACGGATCTAATTTCTGACTCTGAAGATTTTTCTGTATTGGACATTTCACATAGTGGAAGCATACATTCTGTGGCTTTTTGTGACTGATTTATTTTAATTAGCACAGTGCTTTCCAGTTTCATCCATGTTACAGCATGTATTGGTACTTCATTCTTTAAGTGGCCAAATATTTCACTGTAGAGCCATACTACATTTTGTTTATCCATTTATCAAGTGATGGACATCACTTCTTGAAAATAATACTGCTGTGAGCTTTCATGCACAAGTGTTGTGTGGACAAGTTTTCAATTATTTTGGGTATGTGCCTTGGGGTAGAATGACTAGGTCATGTAATAAATCTATATTGAATCTTTTGAGAAACTCCCAGATTTTTCTAAAGCAAATGCACCATTTTACATTCCTATCGACAGTGGATTCCTTACCATGGAATAATTGAGCCTATTCCACTAATGTCATGAAGATTAAATAAGGCGGCATATGTGAAGTGGTTAGGGTGGTTTTGGCACACAGTATGAGGACTCAATAAATGTTTCCTTCTTTGGCTTGTCATCATTAGAAAGACTTTTCTTATCTTGAGCCAGGATAATTCAGCTGAGGAAAACCGTGAATCTACTGCCTCCACCAACAACAGCCCTTTGGATACTGGAAAACCTCTTGACTGAAGACCTTACTTGAACAAATTCAGTCTTCCTCTGTTAGCTTTTCCTCGTTCATAAATAGACATATATATTCTTAGATAATTATAAAAGCATTCAAGAGGACCAAAAAGTTAATGACCTGACCCTCATTGTGATGAAAAGGTGAGAGCTGTTGACTAGAATCCACTTCCATCTATCACTATCAGTCCTGACTAGTGATTCAATGTCTCTGTAAGACAAGGACACAGATGAGGTGGTCTTTAGGGTCACTTTCAACTCTACTTGACATTTGCATTTTAATATAGCCATAAAAATACCTTAAATATACATGTTTGGACTGTTCTGAATGAAATACCTTTCCATTGTTGTAGAGCATTTTGTCAAGTTTTACTATTGAATTCCAGAAGTCCAGAGTTCATTTGAGAGGAGAGATTCCTGCATTCTACTAGAGGAATCCTGGAATATTTAGCCTAGAGGCAGAAGCAACCTAGTTTCTCTCTTTCTAATCTTACTCCTTTTCTCATCTGAGTTTGGTTTAATTATATCCCAAAGTTCTTCTAGAGCCATGTCTTTTCCTCTGCACTCAACAGTTTTCTGCCCTCTGGATACAATGATTGATAACTAATCAGGAATACATTTCGGTGGACATTGACTAGGTAGACGTAGACTTATGTTTCCCAGGTAACTTGGAAACCATAAAAATTGCTCTGCAATTTTCTGCAGGTCTATAGGAATTCTCATGGTCCACATAGACTCCAGAAATTCTGAGTGCCTTCCCTATTCTCAAGGGAAAAAATCCTTCAAATGCTTCCTGGAATTTTGTAACTCACTAGTAAAACTACTGTACTGGTCTCAGTAGTAAATTAAAAACTTCTCATGATAATCTAGTTTACCACAGAAACATAGTAAGAAAACAGAGCTCTGTACCATTTGCTCTGAAGAACTTGAAAGATGTAGTTTGTGGCACATTGATTTCTAGATAGAGAATAAACTGCAGCAGGTGAAGGAAATGTTCCTATAAGCATTATATATATTTTTTTATGTTTTAGGGTAGAGAGTTTGCATTTTTAAGTATTATGAGTATAAAATTAGTTCTACACATTGCAACCAAATTATAAGTGACATGTGTGTTACAACTTTGAATATTTGCCGTGAGGCAATTGACATTGGGAAAGAACAAGTAGAGTTAGGCATAATTTACTTAGTTTTTGAAGATAAGAAATAGAGCAGAAATGTTCCATCTTCATATGTTAAAGGAAAAAAACAAAAACATTGGCAAACAGTAATTCCTCAGTACATTGTGATGTGTGCATGGGATCACTTTTAGTTAATGTTCAATATTTTTTTTTTAAGATTTTCTTTCTTTATTCATGACAGACACACAGAGGCAGAGGGAGAAGGAGGCTCCCTGTGGGGAGCCTGATGCATGATCCCAGGATCATGCCCTGAGCCAAAGGCCGATGCTCAACCACTGAGCCACCCAGGTGCCCCTCAGAAGTTTTAGTCAGAGAAGACTGCCTAGCTTCCTGCCCTCACAAAACAAAACTTTACAAATCTGATAAATTATGGCTGAAATATTGGAATAATTAAGTTGTTTCTTTGTCCACTATTGTCTGGCTCCAGAAAAAATATTTAAAGAAAAATTATTTATTTGCAGCACCACATTTTAGTTTTTAAAGATTTATTTATTCACTTACTCATTCATTCATTCATTCGAGACACAGAAGAGAGGAGAAGCAGGCTCCTCACAGGGAGCCCGATATGGGACTTGATCCCCCTACCTGGGGTCATGCCCTGAGCCTAAGGCTGATGCTCAACTGCTGAGTGACCCAGGCCTCCCAGTGGCGCCACATTTTAAAGCAAAAACTGAACAAGAGTTTTTATAGTTAAAAATGTAAAAGCTGAAGGAAAAAACCCTCCGTAACTTCATAGAATTTTTCTTTTCTGAATAGGTAATTCATATTGTGCACATCTCTTGAGTAGTTCCATCGTGCAAGTTGTTCTAATGAATGGTGACAAAAGCACCAATTAGCACACTTAACTTCTAGCATCATTTCCCAGGAGACTTTTAGCTGTTTCTTCCTTAATGTGAGTACCTAGAGTCCCCACCTGGGAGGTGCAAAGTTTAACAGAGTCTGGACATAAATTCTCCATGTTAAGCAATGCTAATCTTCTCTTGTGTTTCTGGATCATTTTAAAGTTATAGTGGAGTGCATTTCTTGGCAAAGAAGAAGGAATCTTCAGTTCCTCAGCAGAGAATTAAAATGTCTTCTTGATGGAATGAAGCCATCACTCCCCAGGGAGCATTATATACATAGTGAACTCCTCTCCCTCTGAACAAATATAAAAATCTTTCAAAAGGAGGAAGAATTGAGTCTGTTTTATCATGTTCATTAAATTTAGGTTCAGAAAAAAAAAAGACTTTCTTTGCAAATACTTTTCAATCAGCTGTCTCAAATCTGGAAAGTTCTTGGGTATTTGAGTTTTTTGTTTTTTTTTTTTTAAAGCAATATTATAAAACTACTACAGCTCAGAGTGAAATAGAATAGTTAGGTCATGCCAGAATTTCCTTAGCTTCTCCTTTGACAGGGATACTAGCCTAGTAAATCAGGAAATTTCAGTCTGTGTTTGAGAAGATCCCCCTTGATATTCTTAAGGGAAAGATGGAGAAATTTTAGGAAGACAAAGAATGGCAAATAGTGGAGTGATCCTACCTAAAGAGGACAGGGTGCCACAAGGCTCTGTCTTGGGTCTTGACCTAGTCACCATTTTTGTCAGTGGCCAGGATAAAATGCAGACAGAACTCTTCTTGACAAAATATATCGTAACAAGATCTGGAAAAGTGGATCAAAGAGATGAATCATCACAGGGATAAATGTAAGGTTCAAGAAAATCTGTGGAACAAGTCCAAAAGAAAAGAGACATTTCTTAGCTATGGAACCACAGGGAAAAAGTAGGGCAGAAGTTCTCAGTGCCAGTTACACATTCGAATCACAGTGTGGGTATCTGGGAAGCTTTAACAAAATAAATGAATAAATAAATAAAATTAAAAAATAAAAAAAAGCCAATACCTGGGCATCACTCCAGCCAATTAAGGCAGAATCTCTGGTGGTGAGGTCCAGGTATTGGTGTGTTTAGAAACCTCCCCTGGTGATTTTGTTGTGCATCCAAGGTAGAGAATGACTGAGTTTATCATGTAGGCAGATTATAAAGCCGATTAGGAAGTAACAGATGTGACCATCCACCGCTTTTAAAAAGCTAAATTTTTCTTGCTTGGTAAGACCACATTTAGAGTATTACAGGAAAAAAAGGGAAGAACAAGATGAAAAGAACAAGATGAAATGATGCAGGTCTTACCTGAGAACTTGCTAAGCAGTTGGAAATACTTAGATGGTTAACATCTATAGATTGTAAACATTTTTAAGGAAGAGCTTTCCGCATGCATACTTTTATACTCCAGGTGACTTACTGTTAACCTGGAGTTACTATCCTGGGGATGTTACAAAACACCCCAGAATTGCCTTTAGAGAGTCAGGATATTATGGAGACTTTTTTGCAAGCCCTTATTGGGCTTTATTGAAATGAGTCTTCTCCTTTCAACAGTTGGAGTAAGTGCATGTGTATCAACCCTCATAGGGGTTTTGCTATTGGTGGTCAAGAGACTGGTTGAGAATTTAGAAACCTTGCCTTTCAATCATGGAAAACCACTGATTCCTGCCAGTCCTTGACCAAATCTTCCCATTTTGTCTTTCCTTGTTAAATAATGTAAATCACTTGTTTCTTTTAGTTTCTTTCTTGAAGTACAATCAGATTGCATATCTCTAAACCTGCACTTCCACTATCCTTTCTTTGGTTCCCTTGGGCACCCAAACCACTGAGTGCTTCTTTCATGTCTGAGCAGAGTTCTAAAGAACCTCCCCCTTTCTCTTCCATCTTGAGGTAGGCAGCTGGGACTGGTATGGTGAGGACAGAGGGGGAAGAATGTGAGAAGAGGTTATTTTCGCTTCAATCTCTTTACTCTGTCAGGATTGAAATGTGCGAATTGATATTTGATTGTATGATTCTTGACCTTGCCCAATCTGAGCTTGCAAGGGAGTCCTTAAAAACACTTGTGTTGCTATTGAGCCACTTGGATAACAGTTCCATTTGCCCTGTTATTAACTTGTCCTCAAGTCACCAACAGCCTTTCCCTGAGAACATTTTTGCTGTGATTTTTGATGGGGTGTTGGAGGTCAGGCATACACCTAGACTAAGGAGCCTACCCAAGTATGTCTTACATACATAGAAATCACCTTTAAGAAATGTATTGGGGGCAGCCCAGGTGGCTCACCAGTTTAGCGCCGCTTTTATCCCAGGGTGTGATCCTGGAGACCTGGGATCGAGTCCCATGTCAGCCTCCCTGCATGGAGCCTGTTTCTCCCTCTGCCTGTGTCTATGCTTTTCTCTCTCTCTCTCTCTCTCTCTCTCTCTCTCTCTCTGTGTGTGTGTGTGTCTCTCATGAATAAATAAATAAAATCTTAAAAAAAAAAAAGAAAAGAAATGTATTGGCCCATATGGGCCAACAGTCTTTATTGTACTTACAATAAATGTGTCTACAACATCAGCACGTGAAATTCTCTATAACAGATGTTTAGACATTCCTATCCATTAGCAATGAATCTATCCACTGAAGTTATCATTTTGATCCAGTTATTTTTATGGTGACTATTTTAAAAACATGTGTTATTTTAATTGTCAGGGTAAAGAAGTAGGATTCATTGATTGTTGTTCAGGTTTGAGAAAAGAGTTTCTTTAGGTTTAGTGTCAGAGAAAGAATGCTTGCTCCATGAGGGCATAGGCCAGAAATCAGAGCCTTCATTCTAATGAAATGTTAGCAAGCTGTGATAAGATGTGATGCTAGGGAGGGGCCATACATGAAAAACCAGTAAGACCATTCAGGGTAGGTTTGTGCACAGTTAAAAATGGACATGCGTTGAGAGTTCTGTGACCCATGCTCAGATCATATCCCTACTTCTGACTAGTCACTGACTAGAAGTCACAGTTTTTCTGAACATTAGTGTGTTTGCAGAATGAGAATATTTGACCAGAATAAGTCTACAATCTCTTGTCACTCAAAAATCTCTGTGGTATTATGAAGCCATATCCCATTTATTATTAGTGTTATGCCATGGTTATATTTTAATAAGACATAGAAGTAATTTGTTCATCTATACTTATATAAACTTGCTGTTATTCTTGCATTGTCTTGTTGGCATCTTTACATGGAAAACAAATTCTTAGGATTTGGGACAATAACTCTCAGGTATGTTTTTTGGGGGGAGTTGTAATACTTTCAGAATCAGGAGAACTAAAACATCTGCCCTTTCATGTCCACCCGTAATGACTTAGACACTTCAAAATATTAGAATATGAATCCAACATACAGGTATAAAATAATACAAATAGATAACTCAATGGAATAAAAATCTGAATAATGCCCTTCAAAAAGCCCTAAAAACACCAATGAGTTTAACTTGAATGCCAAAGGAGACAATTGGTCATTTTTTCAAGAAATATTCAAGGAGGGATGCCTGGGTAGCTCAGGGGTTGAGCGTCTGCCTTCGGCTCAGGAGTGATCCCGAGGTTGGAGATCCAGTCCCATGTTGGGCTCCATGCAGGACGCCTGCTTCTCCCTCTCCCTCTGCCCATGCCTCTGCTTCCGTCTGTGTTTCTCATGAATTAATAAATAAAATCTTTAAAAAACAAAAAAGAAATATTCGAGGATATGGGAAAATGAAATGATGTATCTGTTGAAACTGCACGATTCCTATCGTATTTTGAACAACAGGCCCCTATGCCCCAGATGGATGCCAATTTTAATTCTGTGAAAATTAAGAATTTGCACTGATCATTTCCAACTAGGACAATTGACAAAATAATCCAGATAGCCTTTGTTTGTTTGTTTTGGTGGTAATGGTGGTTGTTATTGCTGTTGTTTAAAAGTAATTCTCAAAAACCATACCTTTTCTGGATTGGATGTGTTTGTTTCTTTGTTCTATCTCAGTACTTCATGCCAATTATCTTTTTGTGCCTTTAAATTGCTTAGGTAAGTACCATGCAAAGTTATATTTTCTCCCTGAGTTTCTAATGATTTTTTGCTTTCTTAATATTGCTTTTCTGGCTTCTTTAGTTTGCTGAATCATTGCCTGTGCCTCTGGGAGACGTGTAGTTATTTCCCAGAGGATTCACTCCTGATGAGAAGTGATTGCCTACATATTAGCAGCTTAGGTGTTTCTGCTGTTTTGCTTCTTTCTTGATAAATCACAGTTGTGGCAGAGCAAGTGTACAGCTAAGCTCAGGAATAGCGGATTTAATGGTGGATGGGCCCAAAGGAATTGGCAACATGTTCTTCCCTGGATTTTATCTTTAGACCTTGTTTCAGATGTCAGAGGGTATTGGTGATGAAACCATTCTGTCATCTGCTCTTCGGAGCTGAGGTGATTCTTGTCCCAGGCTTGTGTCTCATACACTTGACTCTACTTTTGAAGCTCCTGCCAGCAGGTGTGTTGTATATTCCCAAGACACAGGTACAGGGGGTTTTATAAAGACCAACTAGAAACATGTCTAAGAGAGTGTAGGTTTCCAAAAGCAGTAAATTACTAGAGATGTCCTCACCCGGACAATCTGAAGAAAATCAGGGTGATTGATGTGAGATCACTTGGGTTAATTAAAGTCATATTCCATAAAGTGGCTGCATTTTACTTTCTGGGTGCTAAAGACTGGGAAAGCTTTATGGAAACAGTTTGAAACACCATCATGCATCATTAATTAGAGCTGATAAAAGCAGCAATCAGTCAGACAGAGAAAAGTCCTAGAACAGAGCTTTAATACTGAAAGCAGATTATAATAAGGCATACAAGGGTCCCAGGCAAACGTAAAAAAAGCTAAAGCTGCAGGATCTGGACAAGTCCACAGTACCTCACTCTTATTCAGGATGTGACTGTCGTGTAAAGGCTTCCCATTAGTACAGGATATCCAGTGCTGGTTTCTCCACCCTGCCAGGTCGTACAGGGTCTGAAAGTAAGGTATTTGGCAGGAGAAAGGCACATGTACTGTTTATTGCAGATGAGGACAGCTTTTAGGAAAAGGAAACACTGCAAATATTGGCAAAAACTTTTGACTCTCAGACCAACTGACTTAAAAGTCTATTAAATGTCACAGGGACAGAATCTCATTCTGTTTATATAGCACATCTTTCCTTTGAAAAATGAATAGATTTGTTTCTTGTAAACCAGTTGTCCCAAGGTAATGTTGAAGATTTTTCAGCTTAGACTCTTTATGATATAGGCACCATCACTCATTTTGACATACTGTATTTTGTGGTACTTTTTAGTTGCCTTTTATTTCGTATGAAAAAATTTACCCATATTTTAAGTAAAATAAATATGTCATCTTTTTTTTTTTTTTTTTTTTTTTGCCAGTAGCAGTAAGGCCAATCCAATCCCCTTTGATAAAGGAGATGCTTATCCACAATTTCTGTTTTGGGGGATATGAATAAACTACCTGTCCTTACTTTGTCCACGTTATTCATAGACCCTGAACCATGAGACCAGTTTTCCTTCTTCATGCAGGTAAAACTCCTCTGAAATAATTGGGAGTTTCTTGTAACTCTGACTAAGGTTAATAGCTTTCTATTATTACCCCTTACACTGCCCATTGTTATACGGCAGATATATTTTTAGGTAAGCTTATTTTTCTGTTTCCCTTTCATTTACTCATCCAAAATAATATTACAAGTTCCTAAGGAAAAGTAACCTTTCTGCTTTAGTCACCTCTGCTCCCAAAGGATAGAACCAATTTCCTTCTCCCTTGGGTTCTCGTTGAACTTTCTCAGTACAACTGTTCTATGTGATGTCATAATCAGCTGGCATCTGTCTCCTTCTTTCTCTAGACTATAAACTCTTTTTTTGTGGGGGTGAGTATCTTATTATTCCTCACAGTGGCCTAAGCTGTACCAAGCACATGGTAGTACCCTAAGAAATGTTGAATTGTATCTTCCTTTGAGGGGAATTATAGGACAAAATTATGGAATATGGAACACCCAGGCTGCTAGTAAATTTCATTTTCTCAAATTGCTTTGATAGCAATATGAGATCCTGGAAGAAGCTAATTTCAAATGGAAGAACCTGTACAGAAGAGAGTATACTTCCCATTTCCGAGACATTTCCTTCCTTAGCAATAGGGTAAGGATAGCAAAACTTGCCTGGAAATTTTTTGCATATACGAAATAATAGCAACCAGTGATTTTGTTCATGCCATGTACTAGATATTTTCAAAGGTACTTCCCATCCTTTATCTCTTTTAATCCTTACAATAACTCAGTGAAGAAGATTATATATTCTTCTGTATGTGAGAATATATAGAGAGGTTATTTACCTAAGACCACCTTAGAAATAGCACAACAGACCCATGATTGAGCCTGTTTCTGACCCAGATCACATCCTGCCATCTATGTTATACTGCCTCCCACCACACTCCACCACTGATTCTCTCTCAGACTCTACTGGATGCTGGGAGGATTCACCAGAGTAGGAAGAGGGAGGAACCAGAGATTTGGCAGATGTGAAGGAAAAGGTTCATTTTAAAATAATAAGACAAAAACCAGAACCTTCAAGGAGATTCTCTTGAAGGATACCCTGAAGCCCTTACTCTTTTGCTCCCAATTTTACCTTCCCCATGAGGCCCCTTCCCTTCCTGTTTTTCAGCCACCTCCTGGCCTCAGGGAGACATTGACGATCTTTTTATCCTGTGACTTAAGGGATGATGTAACATGATGCCCTCCTTTGTTTCCATCAACAGAGCAGAGACCACCGGAGCTTGCTCAATGCCATGGGAGAACAAAATTGATAAAAACACAATTTTCAAACCTCTTAGCAAAGCCAGTCTGTAAATTCTAGGCTTCTGTTTTATCTGACTTAACTTTCTGCCCGTTTCCTTCAAATCTATTATCCCGTATACATTAGCATAGTGAGTCAGTGAATCCTGCTTAGTGGTAGAGAGCAACAAGGCAATAGGCTAAGGCTGGTTAGCATCAGGAACCTGAGCGGGAAGCAGAGACCTAGACTTGCAGGTAGGGCTTTTGGAGTTACACAGCAAGGCCAGAGTTAACTCTCATGAGGCAAAACTTGAGTTTGGGAGGAACTTGGGGAGAGGACAAAAGCAAGGCCTGAAGCTAAGACTGAGTTGATGTTAGCTAATGAGGACCAAGGGTGGTGCCAGAGCCTGCAGCCGGGTCATCTGTTGATGATCATGGTGCCTCGAATGTAAGGAATCGGAAGGGTAGGATACATGGTAAGGAGACAGACGTGTAGTCAAGATGACATAGCTCAGTTTCAGTCCTACTGCTTATCGTGTTATAGTTTGATCACTGGGACTTCAGTTAGGGGAGTCACAGTGGGAAGCACCAGGAAGATGGGGAATGTGCTGGAAAGGGTAGGTTTCCTCTCTCTGTGGGATCAGTGTAGGGGGTAGGTATTTGAAAAAAAAATATTGATCATTGTTTTAACTGTTTTGCTCATGGCAGAAAACAACCCTGTTGTTTTTATAATAGACAGTATGGAAACTAAAGCTCCATGGGATCTTCTTGGCTAGTGGTAGGGAATACAGTGATTCACTCCAAGGAAGTGAATCAGAATCTCCTGGGGAAGGTGAGCTAATTTTGTTTATTCAAAGGGGCACTGGTGGTTTGGCTCTTAACTGGAATTTTTTGACAACTCCTCACAGGCATTTACTCCTTGGTTAGTCACAGGAAAGGAGGGTTTGCTCTCAGAAGGAACCCCTGGCAGGTGTCCTCCACTAATTGGATTAGTGATTCAGGCTTTGAATATAGATGGATCTCCAAATTATGTTGCATGCATGACATTTTAAAAAGGTGACATGCTGAGCCAAACCAGCTGTGAAGTCCTGGCATTCCATGCCTAGGAGGCTCTAAGACAGATGCACCTTTAACCAAAAGGTTAGATTGATTAAGGAGGGAATTATTTATTTATTCTATTTACTTATTTTTTTAAAGTTTATTTATTTGTTTCATTACTAATCTCTACACATGGGGCTTGAACATGGGGCTTGAACTCACAACCCCAAGATCAAGAGTTGCTTGCTCTTCCAGCTGAGCCAGCCAGGTGCCTCAAGGAGGGAACTATTTAAAAATCTTTTTGCAGATGCTCTCACCATATATCATCATGTCTCCCAAGAGAAATGAATCTTAGAGTGAAAAGAGGATGTTCACCATTAAGACCTAGAAAGGATTTGCTCTTAGACCAGCAGCCAAGACTGAGTACAGACATTGCCTGATAAGGGCCAAGAATGAACCTGCAACAGGGTTAACCTGTTGATGGAGTCACAGTGCCTCAAATGTAGGAAATTAGAAGGACATATTATGAGACTGGCATATAACTAAAATTAGAGTTAACTATTTTATTAAAGTAATTTGGAGTGTGATGTAGACAAATAGTTTACATTTATAGGCAAAGTAAATGGAGTAACTTTTAAATCCTGTTTAAACAATAGACATAATAGTTTTAGAGTAACCAATTATAGGCTACTTAAAACTATAAGGAAATACAAAATGTTAGCACATTGAAGCCTCTCAGTGCATTAACTTTTGTTGCCTGGTTGAGTTAGTTTGTACATACTTAGAATAAAGCTTGTATCATCCTCTATGTTTAATTAAGAATATCTTGACCCAAAGTAAAAAATTAAATAGTATTGTTTGAAACTACTTGTCTGTATTAATTGGGTATTTTTCAGGGCTATGTACCCCAAAAGAAGGTACGGACCTAATTTGAATGCTGAAACAGATATGACCTATAATGCTTAGTTTGAAATTTGGGGATATATCTAGTAACCTCATTATTCTCATTAATCAACTTAGAGTGAGCAAATTTGGTAGAAAGTTAGATTCAATAAAATATTTTTAATAATTAAATACCTTTGTTCTCTGCATTGAGGGCTTCTTATGAAGATTTTGTTTGAAAATGGTTAGTCTATTTTCAAAACGCTTTCACAACAGATGTTTAGACACACACACCAAAGCATGCTACTTACTGCTGCATATTATGACACAGAAATGTAGTTTTCACAATTGTTTACAACTTTTCCAAATTAAGAATGTGGTTTTCTCTTTCCATGTATTCATATATTTTGAGCAATTAAAACATTATCTGTGAACGTGGCCACAGTGCTGTATAAAGTTTTACTGTCTTAACATGAGATCCTTTTGTGGCTAATTTTTTTTTTTTTTTTTTTTTTTTTTTTTTTTAGTAAAAATGCCTTCCATTTGTGTGTCAGGCTCAGCAAGCTTATTTGTGAATTCCAACAACCAAGTTTGGAGGGAGATTACTTTATATTTGATTTTCAGGTAGAGTCAAACAGAACAGAGGAACCTTTTTGTGTATCCAATAAAAACATCACCCCAGGATGTCCTACTTTAGGCAGAGCCAGAAGATGGCCTATTTTCATCCCAGGGCATTGAATGGGGCTTCTCTTTGACAGGGGGCATCCTGTAAACCAACCTCCTTGGCCTTCTTCCCTGTTAAAAAGGAAGTGCCCTTCCTGTCCTTATCAGTGTTGGGGTTACAATTTCAAGGGGGCTCTGAAGCCATGAGACACGTGAGAGATCCTAAGAGGCCGGGCTGGCATTAATAGAAACTGAAGGAAAGAGCCCAGAGGCATTCTGTGCATAGGAAAAGAGAAGGAAAAAAGTGTCATTCTAGATTGTGCTTCTGCTGGCTTTCTGTGGATTGTGCTTTTTCTCCCCCTCTCATTTTGCAGCATATATAAAACAGAACGTTTTAATTTCAGAGAGGACCAAGAATGAGGTTATCAAAAGATACAGTCCTTGAGAGATTTCGGACTCTGAATCAACATGACAATTCAGTAGTTATAATTCCAACTGTGCTATTATGATTTTGTAGATGGAACAGAAATACAAAAGAAGCATGCAGTTTCTTGTGAATTTAAATCCACACTTCCAAAATAGAAGGGAAGAGAGCAGTGGATAAAAAAAACGGCTTTAAAAATACTGAGTTTGCATATTAGAAAGAAAACATGCCAGCTGTTTGATTCATTGTTAGACACAAATGATGAGAAACCCATAAACCAGTCATGGCCGTAAATTTACATTTCATTTGTTCTCAATGTCTGTTACCAGTAGTAACTAGATTCTTAAAAATCCCTGCTAATGGGAATATCCCAGGTAATTGCTAATATTTAGGCATAAAACTTCAAAATTATGTTATAACTACTTCAGAATCAAACAAAAACTGGGAAATTCCTATTTAATTGTATTTTCTTTTTCTGTTTCCTGTTGGTTGAATCTAGTGTTGCCAAAGGTCCATCTTCCACCAGAATAAAGGGGAAAACAAGGAAAAATGTGGCGGGAAGTTCAACTTTCTCAGACATTTATTGCCATTTTTTCTTGATGTCTTCTAGATCCAATCCAAATCCCAAGGCCTTTCACTGTTTGTCTTTGAAGTCTCTAAGACATGGGGAATTTGGTAGCAGTATACAGAGAAATAACTGGAGATATATTTGAATTTCCTTTGAGAACAGAACGTCATGAGAACAATTTAAATGGCTGGAAAATGTATTCAAATTAAGGAGAAAATTCTTAACTTGAAGGAGCTGGAATGGATTATGGAAGTGGGTCAGAGGATTTTATTCTCCAGAAAGTATCTGCAGAGCAGTGGGGGGTGCAGGAGAAGGAGAAGGAGTGCCCGTCAACACGTTGGCATTTGGTCAGGCATGTGTCATTCGATTCCACAAACACATCGTTGCTTCCATGTTACTATTGAACTTGATGTAGGAGTAAGAGACCCCGAGGTTGGGCAGTGTCCCCAGGTTTTCACAACTAGCAAACGCTGAAGCCAAGATTAAAATTCAAATTTTTGGGTTTCTAAAAGTGCTCCCCTGTGCCACTTCCCCTAGAGATCATATTCATTAGTTTGCTTTGAGGAAAACTACAAATTTGACTTGCCGAATTTCTTTTGATCCCTCCTGCTCTGTGCCACAGAACAGACCTCTCACTGACATGCTCAGCACTTCCCTGGCCGCCACCAGGAAAGGTGTCCGGGATGGTCTGTGTCCGGGGATGTGTGATGGCATCCTTTCCCCCAAGGCTGTGAACATGTGAATTTCTTGAATTCAGCTTATATTAAACTTTCTTTTCCACTAGTCCTATAAGAAACAGCCTTTCCCAACAAAACCTGTAACAGGACAAGTTAAATGAAAAGAGTGAACCAAATTCTATGGGCAACCTGTATATAATTTAGATCAAAAGTATCATCTTTGAAAACCTCCTTAAAAAAAAAAAAACCTCATATACTGAAATTGAGGTGGAGTTTCTAGGTATCTTCATAAAATTCTGAAGAACTTAGGAGGAGGAAATTCACTCTGTGAATTGTGTTTGGCATCTATCACTCTTCGGTGATGTTAGGCAGGCTCATTACAAGGGCTCTCCCTCCTCTGAAGACTTTCAAGACACAGCAGACAGAATGACTATTCCCTAAGGTCCCTCTTCATTTCACTGGCCACAGGGTATCAAGAACACTACAAGAGAATAATGGGTGATTTTTCAGTGATGGTTGCTTTTGCTGCTTTTGTTCTCTCTCTCTTTTTAAAGATTTTATTTATTTATTCATGAGAGACAGAGAGAGAGAGAGAGAGAGAGAGAGGCAGAGACACAGGCAGAGGGAGAAGCAGGCTCCATGCCTGGAGCCTGACGTGGGGTTCGAACCTGGGTCTCCAGGATCACACCCTGGGCCAAAGGCAGCCGCTCAACCACTGAGCCACCCAGGCGTCCCTGCTTTTGTTTCTTTTGCCATTGCTTTTCCTTTGGAGTGGCTCTGCCATTCCTGATTCGTCTCTGCCCGCTCTAGGCTGCCCTTCTCGTGGGCACTTCTAGCAGAATGTTGGTGTCTGTAGCAGAGGCTTGTCCACTACGAGAGGGAATTCTGGGCTGCCCGACGTGACCTTCAGTGCCTACCAGAGATCTCCTTGGAGGAACAAGATCACCATTGCTCGGGACGGTGAGCGGCCTGTCCTGCATCCTGCCAGACCTTCATCCCAAAGGGACAGCACTGGTTGCTCTGAGGAAACCACACAGAGCTGGTGGTGCTGTAGCCGTGGCAGTTACACGGAGATCGATGAGGGCACATTTCTGGCAGTGTGACTGGCAGGGAAATCGTTCCTTGAAGTTTGTCCCTGGAAGAAGGTAGCTGAAAGTGTTCCAGAGATGGATCAATCCACTCTGCGGGTTTGCAGTGTGCTCTGTTAGGGGATGGATGTCACCTCTGGCCTCCTACCCCATGATTATCAAGCTTTCGGGTTTAAAGACACCATGTTCAGTGAATTCGCAGGAAAGTGTCATGCTGTTTTGGTTTTCCTCCCTAGAAGACAAAGTCCTTGAGCAGAGTGTATGAAGCAAAACAGAGAGGGTGTGCCTGACACCTATGTGCTGGTGAGACTCCACTCTGCTTTTAGATGTGACTTTGCCACAGGGCTTCTGGCGAGTGTTCAGTGTCCTAGAAGATGGCAGAAACCCTTGGGATATGTGTGTCAAATCCTTCAGTAATGGCAAAAATCACTCCCTTCCTTAAGTGACTTCTGTCTCTCAGGCAAGGCCAGCGGTTAGTTCTGTGCACACCAGCAGAGTGTGAGTCATCAGCACAACAGCCTAGAGACAGCTGCATGTGGAGCTCCCCAAAGACCTAGTTATACCATACGGCCAACTCATTCTGCCTTGGAATCTGCAGACTGCCCAGGTCTGGGTGCTTAGAAACACAGTCGTGGGTACAGGCAATTGAGGCCATAATTCTGTATTCTGGGCAGAGGGTGAATGCTCTCCCCACTCCCCCCCACACACCCCGTGCAGCTTTTGTACTCTTCCTGGATCCCCATGTATTCTCTGAAAGGCAAGGCCATGTGGAATAATTGAGTGCTAGACCAGCAGCCAAGATACATGGGTCCCAGTTTTGGCTTCACCAAGTTTGAGACCAATGGTTTTGAACAAATAACTTCACCTCTCTGCAGCCTTTAACTTAACACTCATCTCTTTGTAGAGGTTTTAGGCGTTTCCTAGGGCTGCCATAACAAATTACCACAAAGCAAGTGGCTTAAACAACACAGATTTATTTTCTCACAGTTCTGGAGGCAAGAAGTTTGAGCTAATGGCATTGGCAAGGTCGACTCCTTATGGAAGTTCATGTGGAGAATCTGGTCCACGCCCTTCTCCTGAGTGGTCGTTGGTGTCCTCAGCCTTCCATGGTTGATCGTCACATCCTTCCCATCTCTGCCTCCACCTTTTTGTGGCCTTTCCCTCTGTGTGTCTGCATGTCTCTTCTCTGTCCTTTGAAGGACACTATTCACTGGATTCAGAGCCCAGCCTAATCCAGTAATCCAGGACAATCTCATCTCAAGATCCTTACCTTAATTAACATTTTCAGAGACCCTTATTCCAAATTAGATCCCATTCTGAAGGTCCGTGTAGACATACCTTTTTTTTTTTTAATTCAATCTACTTCAGGGGTAGTAATATCTGCTCTGCCTGATGCACAGGTTTGTGTTAGGAAAAAGTGAGATAACCTGCATGTGAGTGTTTTATGAGAGGTCAAGTGCTGAATTTAATCTTGTCGCTGTCCAGCTCAGAGGCCTCTGTAAATGCCCTCATTTCTGGAAGCCGCTCTCCTGTTCTTGTATTCCGTTTCCATTATGATTTGATCCTGAGCTATCTTTCTAGAGATTTGTCTCCTATCATGTTGCCTACAGCATCATGGCCCTAAAAGATTACTTATTTTTTGAATCCTCATGCACTTCATTCCTCTTAATTTCCCCCACTTAGCCTGCCCCCTCACTTTGCACTCACTTTTTCTCTCCTACTTATCTTTCAAGGCTGGGCTGATGTCCCACTTCTTTGGCTAACTGTTCTTCCCCCAAAGTTGAAATTTCTCCAGGAATGTACTGAAGCTAGCTCACACTGCCTAGAGAGAGAGCTGGATACTGATGGTTAAATATTCAGTAATGCTTTGGCAGCTTGAGATCTGCCATGGTAGGAGTGTTTGCATCATGGAAATTGGCAAGGGCCACAAAGGAGAGCATTTTCTTTATCCTTGCTCGCACACCACTAAATCTTCCCCTTCTCTGCACCTCCATAGCACATTGTTTTTATCTCCTTTTAGCATCTTAAACATCATCTTTATACACTTAATTATGTAAATAGCCATGACTTTTGCTAGACTTTGAGTTCTTTGAGACCAAAAAAATATTCTATATTCTGTAGACTTGTCTTCTCTCACAGCACCTGCTATGGACTGGTGTTTCCCAGAAGTAATATGTTGAAGCCTTAACCTCTAATGTGACTGTATTTGGAGGAGACAGGGCCTACGATGAGATAATTAAGATTAAATACGATCCTATGGATGGGGCCTTGATCCAATAATATTAATGTCCTTATAAGAAGAGACACTAGAAAGTGAGCTTGTTCTTTCTCTATGTTCTAGAGGACACACTGAGAAGGTGGCCATCTATAAGCCAGGAAGAGAGCTCCCACAAGAACCCTAGTTGGCTGATACTTTGATCTTGGACTTTTCTGCCTTCAGAACTTTGAGAAACAGAAGCCTGTTGTTTGAACCACTCAGTATGTGGTATGTTGTTAAAGCAGCATGAGCAGACTAATAGCAGCACTTAATACATAGAAGATGCTCAATAAGGACACATGAGTAGCTCAGCAGTTGAGTGCTTTTGGCTCAAGAAGTGATCCTGGTCTGGGGATTGAGTCCCTCATCAGGCTCCCTGCGAGGAACCTGCTTCTCCCTCTTTCTGTGTCTCTGACTGTCTCTGTGTGTCTTGCATGAATGGATAAATAAAATCTTTAAAATAAATAAGTAAAATCTTTAAAAAATATGCTCAATAAACATTTGTTAAATTGAGTAGGATAAAGGAACAAATAGAGTAAGGACAATCAATGTTTATTGAGCCCTCCTTCTGTGCCAGCAACTCTAAAGCAAGTACTATTATTAGACCCATTTTATAGATCATAACTGAGGCTTAGAAAAATGAGTAGTTTGTCTAGAGTCTGATTGTATAGCCTAATTCTTTTAAGATTTTTATTCATCTGAGAGAGTAGGAGGAGGGACAGAGGGAGAAGCAGATTCCTGCTGGGCAGGGAGCCCAGTGCGGGGCTTAATTCCAGAACCCCAGGATCACGACCTGAAATGTTAAATAGTAATATTTCATAGTAAGGTATATGGGGTCAAATAAAATACTTTTTTTACATCTTTAATGTGGCTATTAGAAAATGTTAATAACACATGTGGCTTCATTTCTGTAGTAGATATTTCTACAGGACCTGGGAACTCTACTTTCTCTGCTGCATTGCTCTACAGCGTTTGAATACCCAGAGATCTATCTGTATGTAGGGCTAAGACCTGATAGTTAATTCAGAGACTATTCCACATGTCTTTAACTTCCTCCAGAATTTGCTTTTGGTCACTGACCCTTTGAGACTAGGCATTTACTAGGGATAAAGGTCAGTGCTTCAGTCAAATTGGCATCTTGTGGAAAGGTCAGGCATCCAGAGAGTCAGGGAACAAGGTTGGAGCTGTTGGCCAAAGTATTATCTCCAAATAATCTGTGAATATCAGTTACAATAAATCTTGTGTCTGCTCAGTTGGAGGAGAGCCAGAATTCAAATAAGATATTTCAAAGGAATTAGTAATCAATTCCTCTCTTCCTTTAGAGGGCAGGAAGCTGCTTCCAGTAAACACAAAATAAGCCATGCTAGAGTCCCACAGCTCTCCCCACCTAGCAGGTTGAGGTCATGTGGATGGGCAGTCACTTCCAAACAGATGAGAAGAGAAATTATACAAAGTAGGTAACTAAGACTTAAGCCATTCTTTACTTGCCAGGTTATCACAGGAGGCAGATAGTAAGGAAGGAAGATGTATGATATATGTAAATAGGTCAAATCCTTTGGAAAACAGAAAATGAAACACCAGTAGATGTCAGTAACACGAATCCACTGGCCTCCCTGCGTTTCTGTTTCTCTGCCAGGGGAGTTCTCACACGCTCCAGTCTGAGTCAGAGGAAAGAGATGTGGGAGCCCTAATTTTCCTGCCTTTCTAATGAAGAAATAAATTCCGAAATGTTATGATGACATTTTATGTTTCTCCGGAGTGCTGTAGTTTCATGTAATTACTTGGGTTTTCTTTGGTGTTCTAAGTTTCTCTGTCAACCCCCGGAAACATCATGAATCTCACAGATTTTGCAGGCACAGAGCCTGGCCATTTGCACCCAAGCTGTAATGCTGATGGCTGTCTCTGACTAGTGGTTGCAGAATGCTGCAAGGCGTTTCCCTCGTGTCTTCTCCAGATTCCCCTGGTGCATGGAACCGAGTTCTGTCTACACTCCTATGCTGTGAATGAACAGGCTTTGTGAAGGATGTCAGGGAGGATTTCCTCTGGCAGGGCAGGGACTCATCTCCCCCTGCTTCATTTACAGAGCTGGTGTGAATTTCAAGGGTCTCTATAACCGGTATGAATTTCAAGAGTCTCCCCATCTGCCAGTACCACTCCTCTAAGGAAAACAGAACCAAACAGCTTTAGAGATGGTAAAGATTCATAAAGTCATCTCGCCGCTCCCTGCTTTTTTAAAGAGAAGGAGGCAGCAAGATTAAGTCCTCAAGCAGGATCGCCTGGGTCGATGTTGATGCCTAGCCCCCTCCCTACAGTGCCAGGAAGTCCTCATTGCAGTCACAGGAATAAGCTGGATGGCAAGATCCCACTTTTAAAGCAAGGTCGGAAATAATCGACTGCCACTTTTTGGCATAAAATGTGAAAATGTGTGCCTGATGTATTTGGCCCAGGGAACACCTAGTCTCACAGTGACTTTGGAATTCCCAGCTGCGTCGGTTCCATGGGCAGACCTCATTTGTTTCTGTTCATGCAGATGATGGGACCTGAGCTGCTGCTCCTGGAGAAATGCAGGCTTTTCTTTAGTTTGTTAAATGGGGAGGGGGAAAAAAGTGAACTTGAGTATCCTTCAAAAAACTATGTTTCCTAGGGAGAATTAGCTTCTCTAGCTAGCAGTGATAGATGCGCTTCTATTTTTGCCTTTCCTGAGTGGGCACCATGCCCTCTCCCCCCACCCTCGTGCTGCTGCTTCATTTCTCCTCTCTTTGTCCTGGTACCCCTGTGTCACAGGCTGGGGCATTTTTAGAATGCTTTAAAGTAAAATGCCTCATTTTCCTCCCGGTGTGTTCTACCCTGGGGAAGCCCTCCAGTCTTTGAACACCCTCATCTCCCTCTTCCCTCCAGTAGGAAGAAGTGCACGCAGCCACCTGCGATGCGGCTGTGTGGCATTTGGCAGTGCGGGGGGCCACTGGGAGCGTGCCCGGTCTCACACTCTGCCGGCATTTCCTGTCACTTGTGGAATTTGTTTCCTATCACTGTTGCTAACCCTGGGTTTGTATTTTAAGCAGACTTCCTGCTTCCGCAGCACTTCTCATGTACAAGACCCAGAGTAACCCGAGGATCAAACAGAATGACTAAATCGCTAAATCAGTTAATCTCAAGTGGCACTTTACCTCCAGACACCTCTTGGGTTTGCTATCTTATGACTTTTTTCAAAGGTGTTTTCATTGATTATGGTTATTTTGAGCAAGGCTTCATTTCTTTTAATTAATACAAAAATACCAAACTGTATCCTAGTCGCTTTCCCAAAGAGAAGCCCCCAAATTAACCTTTGAAGCTGAAGATGCTTTTAAATTTTTTTTATTTTTATTTTTTTATTTATGATAGTCACACAGAGAGAGAGAGAGAGAGAGAGAGAGAGAGGCAGAGACACAGGCAGAGGGAGAAGCAGGCTCCATGCACTGGAAGCCCGACGTGGGATTCAATCCCGGGTCTCCAGGATCGCGCCCTGGGCCAAAGGCAGGCGCCAAACCGCTGCGCCACCCAGGGATCCCTAAAGATGCTTTTAAAACAACCTTGCCATTGCTATTTGGAAAAGCAGTATCAAACTTAATCACCTGTACATGTTACCTTGGCTGTACAGAAGAGCTCAAAAGAACAAATGAGAGAGATAAAAGAGAATAAAATATTTTGTTTGATAAATCTCTGTCACCAAATGTCACTCCCAACCTGAAGACATCCCCCAAAAGTCTCTAAACATTGAATTCATCTACAAACTGAGAACTCCCATTAATTCATGCCAGTCGGTAGGAATGGAGAGTTGGAGAGGATAGAGGAGCACGAAGAGAATATCAGGTGCTACCCAGAATTAATGCTAATTAATCCCCACTCAAGCTGCTGAAGCCTTGAAGATGAATGAGTTCCCGGGGTGTAATGGAGCACACCATGAGATTCAATTTTCTCAAATTCAGTTGGCCCTGGATGGATGCATTCCATTCTGATGGATGAGATATTTGCTTCCTGGGAGTGTTTTCCTTCACTGCAGGCAAGAAAAATCGCTCCTTAAAATATACCTCTTCGTGCTTGAGAAATACAAAAGACTCCATGGTTTAAAATTCCAAGCGGCCAGCCATTGTCAAAGTACCAAGACATTAAAGCATCCAGGCACCAGTCTTGCTGTGCTCTCAAGTTGCATATTTATAGCAGGTCTTGATTGCCTCAGCCTTCCTTTCCCTCTTGTTCCCCTGAACAAACAGGTTGTTATTTCAAGAGCAGCACCAATAGAGAAAAATGTTGATTATAAACGTCATATTTGCTTCGGGCTGTTAGAAAACACCTTAGCTTTCTGGATTTGTGTTCCCCTTCCCAGTGTCTGTGTTTTTGTCACTGATTAATCTATTGCCAGCAAGCCTGGTAAACAAGATGTAGCTAACCTTGCATCAGCCCTTTACATATTTCCCTGATAACCTGGTGGGCCAGAAGCTTGAGATCTGTGGTGCGTTGTTTAGGCTACTGTTCCGATTGGAAGGTATCCAGAAATTCTTGTTTGAAGCTCTTTTTGCAGATACGTATGAAACTGTGTTTGATGATGTGTGAAACCTGCTATTTGATAGTGAGACTTGTAAAAGCATGCACGATGGTTACATTGGAATTTCAATTCTCACTTTATAATAAGGTGGGGGAGCCAGACCACTGAATTTTCTTTAGATCAGTGATTTTGGCCGAATTATTAATTTACTTATTGTGATCTAAGTTTGTGCCAAGCACCAAGTGTTATCTTTTTCCTAAACACAGAATTTCAAATGAATTTTTTTCTTATAATCTGGACCATTGGATTTTACTTCAAAATTACTTTAAAATCAAGTTTATTAAAAGATAAAACCAGCTCTCAAAACAGACTTTCTCTTACCTTGTTCTCACAATGATATAGCTTGAAAGAGCACTATATCATTGTGCTGCTCACAGGAGGGATTCATTTTCAAAACCGTGTAAATGCTAGAAAACCTTATTTATGGTGAGATTTAATTTATCAGCATTGTGCTAGGTTCAGTTGGAGTACCTACAAAATTGCAACCAAAACAACACAGAAAATTAGAAGGTTCTCCAGATACTACATGACCATCCATGATCTTTATAACACATTCACATTTTGAAACTTAAATATATGTTAAACACATTTAAGAAAATATAAGGTTTTTCTTAGTAACATAAAAACATTTAAAAAGGAAAAAAGAACTACCGCGCCCTCTAGTGACAGATCATAAATTAGCAACGAAATGCAATTTGGTTAATATTCCAAACCCTGTGGGAGGAAAGCCCTGTGTTGCAGAGGAAACATGACTTATGACTCAAATTAGTAGATTAATATATGAAGGGAAAAAAAAGAGTAGAAAACACTTGTGTTTTTAAGTGTTGATAGTCCAGTTTGTCTCTCCTGTTATTTCTTTTTTTTTTAAGATTTTATTTATTTATTCATGATAGACGAGAGAGAGAGAGAGAGAGAGAGAGAGAGAGAGAGAGAGAGAGAGAGAGATTGAGAGAGAGAGGCAGACACAGGTAGAGGGAGAAGCAGGCTCCATGCAGGGAACCTGATGTGGGACTCGATCCCGGGTCTCCAGGGTCAGGCCCTGGGCTGAAGGTGGTGCTAAACTGCTGAGCCACCAGGGCTGCCCTCTCCTGTTATTTCAATTTTACCTTCTTTTTGTTTTTGTTTTTTTTTGGTGGTTTTTTGTTTGTTTGGAAGTATTATATCATGTTTACGGGTTCAAATGTACAGGCTTGCTGATTGATGTTGGAGTTATTTCACCACTTTCAATTCCAGCAATACTTCATTTTACTCTTATGTTAGGATTAAATATTTTAGTTCCTGTGCTATAATCAATCACTTGCAGGAATTTCGGTACTAGGGATGCACAAGAAATGGATATGAGGTAAAAGTAGAAAAAAGTACACCCAAAGAAAATAAACACTTATAATCCCACACTAATTCAGAAATTAGTGTTAATATTTGACATATAGATGTATCTTTTATCTTTTTTTTTCATGAAAAATACTGCCATTTTCATGCCAAATATCAGCCCAGGAGCAGCATTGGGGTGTCTCCCTAGTTGATGAAGGTGAGTTCAAGGGCTTAAGATGTGTTGGTAAAATGTCAGGTTGAACTTACTCTGATGTATGTGCAGCTGAGATGGATGTGGGCCTCCAGCGAGCAATGTCTACCGTCTTGCCTGACACCCATCAGGGGTCAGTGAATGTTTGCAGAATGAATGAGGCAGACCTACTATTAAGTCAGAGTTTTGCAGATTAGGGCTTTTGTGATATACTAACCCAAGACAGACCTCTCTTTCCTGATTTCCCCCAGCGTCTAGAAGTATCACATTGGGTCACTCTCCTTGAGATTTCAAAGGCTTTTATTTTTATTCTTCCCTTCAGTGCAATTTTCCCAGAAGGGATGATGTTTTAACTTGAAGTAAATTGAGCGAAATGTAATGGATAACGTTGGGATGCTGAAATGAAGGAGTTTAGGTTGGACATGAGCATTGAACGATGTGATTGGGCAATTTTGAAAATTTGTGGAAGGCTTGTGCAAAATCTTTTTTTCACTTTCATCATTGTCTCAGGGCCCTAGTGAACAATTAAGCAGAACAATTAATCAAGGCAGAAAAAAAGCTAAACATTTCATCTAGACCATCAGACAGCAATGATCCACCTCCACCCTGCTCCCCCTCCAGTCCAGTTGGACAAGCGCACATGAAAAATGTTTTAGCCTAACCTGCGTCGTTTCCCCACCTCTGTGCATTTCCTCCAGTTGGACACTAGGGGGGAGTGTTGCAAATAGCAACTGAACACAAGAATTTATAATGGAGATTTTATGGTACTTATAAATTATTTTATTTACTTATGTCAGATGTAACCATTTTCTAAACCTGAGTAAGTTGTTTAGTTCCTAAACAGATTTTTACAGGAATTCTGCTCATAATTGTTGCTGAATGTGTGATGGACCTACATATAGCATTTCTGAAAGAAAAATGCTCACTTTCGGAAGTAGAGATGAAGCTGTAGAAACTTCACTTATAGCAAAAGATACAGAGAAAAATAAATCTTTTGATAACAGAAATTGGAGGTTTCACTGTGTATGAATTCATGATAACTTAATAAAATTAATGCTTTGACTTAGTTTTTTTTTTTTTTTTTTTTTTAAGTATATTCATATTGCCATCCTGGATTTTAAATTCTCAGGAAATTGTTTTCAGGCTATTTGTAGCAATTCTTTTGACCTCTGTAATATCAGGTATGGGATAATATTTTGATTAATGACTGTAAAAATAGTAATGCTTATTGAAAAGCAAATTCAACAATGCAAAAGGAATGATATTATAAAGAGTAATAATCATCCGCAAACCCTGTTATTACCCAGACATGACTACTATTAATGTTTCGGTGAATATCTTTCTAAATTTTTTGCTGTTTTCCGTTGCGTCCCTATCCTTCTTCCCACCCTCCTGCCTATAGGCAATAAATCCTAAATTGACATTACCAGCTCAAATCTGTCTCCTGAGTGCCACTCCATTTTCCCACAAGCTCCTAAAGCTCAATACTATTTTAAAATCCGTTTATAGGGAATCACTTCTTTTTAATTTTTGCATATACACGGTCTCTAATATTAGTTCCAATTGTTCAGGCAATCTGCCAGACTCCTACAATGTATGTCCTACATTAATTTAGGCTACTGGGGGCAGCCCTGGTGGCGCAGCGGTTTAGCGCCGCCTGCAGCCCAGGGCCTGATCCTGGAGACCTGGGATTGAGTCCCACGTCGGGTTCCCAGCATGGAGCCTGCTTCTCCCTCTGCCTGTGCCTCTGCCTCTCTCTCTCTCTGTCTCTGTCTCTATGAATAAATAAATAAAAATAAAATCTTTAAAAAAAAAATTTAGGCTACTGGAATAAATTCAGGTAGCCTTTACCACATAGTCTCTCAAACATTGGGACTTTTCCGACTGTGCAAAGGAATCCCCCAGGGAGCATGATGAACCACAGATTCCTGTTCCCCACTTCTGGGGATCCTGAGTTAGCGGATCTTTGGGTGAGCAGCTCAGGAATCTGCATTGTTTCCCAGCCCACCTCATTGGTACACCTGGTCCCAAGCTCTGAGTTGGTGAAACTCCACACAGTCAAGGACAAACAGGTGGGTAGCATTTAAATTGTAACTGTCTTTATCTTCCTCCCACTCACCCTGAATTTTGTTTTTATTTTGTTTTTGCCCTAAATTGTTGGAGCAACCAAGCTTGTGAATACCCAGGGACAGCTTGACAGTTCTTTGTAACATGGAAGGTTCCTGGGGACTCTCAGCAGGGAAGGACATACAGAAATGGATTTTGTACAGATTGAAAAACTCTGATGTATGGAATGTGTTATTTAACTGAATTTTTCCCTGCTAAGTGAAATTTGTTTAGGTTTTCACACGGTTTATTCTGTGTGAGAGCTGCTGGAGGGAGGGCTCTCCAGCTCAGGTGGGAATTTACAACAAAATTGAAGTATAATCATGAGGTGTCAGAGCTCGGAGAGTTTCAGAGATCACTGGACCCAGTGTCTGTATTTCATGGAGAAGGGAACTAAAGCCCAGAGAGGTGTAGTATCTAGTCCAGGCTACTCAGCAAGTTATGGTCAGAGTGAGGTCTAGAACTTAACTCTTCACCCCAGAGCACCTCTGCCTAGCGTTTGTTCTTACCTCAGATTAGATGGAGTCCCTGAGGCACATAGGGTTTAACATTCAACTCCCAGGGGACCTGGTTGGTGTTTCACAGCCCCAACAATAAGTTCTCAAACCAGCTCTATTACATGCTCTTTTTAATTTTTTAAGGGGAGTTTGGAATTTTATTTTTATTGAAGTATAGTTGACACACAATGTAGTATGAGTTTCAGGTGTACAGCTATTGGACACTTGACTGGACTCCATACCTTAGGCTGCCATCTGTTACCCTACAGCGTTATTACAATTCCACCGACCCTGCTCCCTATGCTGGGGCTTTTGTTGCCATGAATTACTCGGTAACTGGAAGCCTGGCTCCCACTCCCCTTCACTCACCTTACCCATCCCCCCAAACCCCTGTATTTAGGTCATATTTTTTATACCAATCTGTAGCGTATTGTTTATTGTAGCATATTTGATAAATAAGATTTCCCCCTCCCTAGCAGTTCATAGTAAAGCTATACTAAGCCACCACATCGAATCCTATTTACCTTTGTGTCACATTCTTAGCCTACTCAGTGGCTAAGATCTAAAAGCCAAGGCATATCAAAATGAATCTTGAAAAGCGCTTAGGTAACCCATTATCTCTCAGTTTCAACAACAGCGATTTTTCCCTCCAGCTTTGGAATAGATCTTTGTTTCTTCTATTGAATTAGTCGGTTTGTGTTTGAGGAAGGTGTTATAAGAAAAAAATACTGTTTTTAACACTAGAATCACAGGGGTTCCCCCATCCTGGAGATTCTGAGATTTTCTGAGGGCATGACAGACTCTGCTCACTTGATTTTTGGGGGACTTGGGAAGCATGCTCATTCTCTGGCCTGGCCAAAGGAATGTTCCTCGCTTTTATGCTTGTGTCTCGCTCACTCATTTCCAGCAGCAGGGGACCACGTCATTGGCTGTTGAGGGGAATGAGAAGCAAAGTGTTATGAGGGAAAGATCTCTACAGCTCTGCTACAGTTTTCCTCATGGCGGATTATAGAGAACACATCATTATTCTTTGCCAATTCCTTCCCTGAGTAACAATTGCTGGCTGCTCAAGACTGGAAGTGCTGTTCTAGGGGCTTATTGGGTCTTCCTCTGTTAAAATGTACCCCTGCCCCTGCCACACACACACACACACACACACACATACACACACACCCTTAATCTAATAGACTGATCCCTGTGAGGTCATTAATAGCTGCAAATGGCTCATGCGTTCACATCTGCCATCTTCCTCCCCCTATGTTGCATTTTAGCCTAAGCTTTTATTGCTTTAATGGAAGAAATAGAGCACCAGATGTGGGAATGCCAGGAACTAGGGTAGGTGCTTAAAGGGATACAGGAGAGGAAGAGGATGTTGGATAAATTGCAGTAGGAGCCTCATATCTTCTCCTTTAAATGGCAGAGGGGGGACCACATTTTTTCAGAAAGTAGAGTTTGGGTTTTTTTTGTTTGGTTGGTTTTTTTTCATGTCAGCCCATCGCAACCTCACCGCCACCTCACCTTCTCAGATCACATGTGCCTGTATGTGTCTTTGGAGGAGAAAAGCCGGGTACCTCAAAAGTAATTTTTAATTCGATGTGACAATAAAGCACTAGTTAATATGGGAATTAGAGTGGAGAAGTCTGTGCAGTAACCACACGTAGGGGTCATTGTGAAATTCTGGAGAAGATGTTTCTGTCTCCTCTCAGGTTTGGTAGACAGCTCCAGTTTTCCATTTTGAAAAAAGTAGCAAATGGTGCTTTGTTAGTTACTATTTGTCAGAAATGTCATAGAGGCACAGAATCTTGGAGTTCCTGAGGACTTTAGAGCTAATTCACGACAGTGTGATGAAATGGAAAGATACGCATTCTGGAGGCCGACTTCAAATCAAATCTTACTTTCTGTGTAGTCTCAGATAAGACACATAATCCTTTTAAGTCTGTTTCTTCATCTGACAGAACAGTTAGGATGAAGATTTCTCCCCCACATAAGCTTGTTATGAGTACTTATTCTGGGTCAAGAGATAAATGCATTCACATTTCTGTCCCCCCTGCCTTTATGCCTTCTCTATGAGTTCTTTCCACCATCTTCTGCTTGAGTGATTTCCAGCAACGAGGAACTCATTCATTCTCTGGACAGCATTTGCTAGTTTGGGAGCTTGCATGTGTTTGTTCATTCTTGCATTTGCTAATGGTTTATTGAGCCTCTCCTAGAGCTTGGTACGGCTCTTTATATCCAACTCAGAGTCGATATTCCTGCGCTGAGACCCCCCTTCTCATCCCTGCAACAATGCATGTTTCCACCCTTTGGCTGGGTAAGGACAATCCTTGTGTTTTCCATGCCTCTTTTCTTCAAAAAAGTGTCCTCTTTGGTCTCTAGGATCCTCACTGTCCTGGCCACCAGCAGCATCTGGTTACATTTCTATTTTTAATTTTCCTTCAAATATGGCACCTAGATGTCCTCCCCCACCTGCTGTTTGGCTAATGCTAAGTCCTTTACTTCCACTGATTAGGGCTATCTGCCTGGCATGATGCATTTGAAGGCTGCATTTGCTTTCAGCTGCTTTTAGATGGTAATTGTGAATTTTTGATGCCTAAACAAATGTCTCAACACACTAGGGAATCAATTGTAGCTCTGTGGAACACTCTGTGAGAAGGAGCACTATTCCAGGTGCAAGGAAGGACCAGCATAGGCTAAGAAAGGAGCCTCTGAGCATAGGGTGGTGATGAGGATTGTGCACTCTGATCCCAGTCTACTTCTGACTGGAGACAGACTAGATACTGTGATACAGATTCTCTGCAATACTGTGGTTATGTCTCTTGTTCTACGTCTAAGACCATAACCACATTTGTGGTTTAAGATGGATAGATTGTATTGATATGTCACTAAAGATGCAAGTAACCAAAGTAAAACTAGATAGATTGGACTTATCAAAATTAACTTTGTGCCTCAAGAGACATCGTCAAGAAAGTGAAAAAAACAGTCCACAGAAGGGGAAACATATTTGCAAATCACTTAACAAGAGTCAATAGTATATATTTACAAAGCTGTGTAATTACCACCATCACCCCATTCCAGAACATTTCCATCATTCCGAAGAAACATACCATGCCTACTGGCAGTGGCCATTTTCCCCACTGCCACCCCTTGTCAACCACTAATCCAGTTTCCATCTCAGGATTGGCCTATCCTAGACATTTGCTATAAGGGAAACCATACAACATTTGTCCTTCTGGATCTGGCTTCTTTCACTGAGCATAATGTTCCAAGGCACATCCACGCTATAGCATGTCTCAGCACTGTGTTCCTTTCAAGGGCCTAGTAAGATTTCATCATACGGACAAACCACATTCTGTTTCTCCACTTACCAGTTTAGTGGATTGTTACAATTTTTGGCTTTCGAGACTAATGCTGTTGTAAACATTTGTGTACAAGTTTTTATGTGGAAATAGGTTTTTAATTATCTTGGGAATAGATGCAGGAATGGCATTGCTGGGTCACATGGTAAGCGTCACAGTTTTTGAGGAAAAATTGCTTTCCGAAATGGCTCCACCATTTTATATTTCCACCAGCAATTGTGTGAGGGCTACGGTTTCTTCATATCCTTTTCAACATGTGTTTTGTTGTATATCTTTTTGATTATAGCTATCCTAGTGGGTGTGAAGTGGTAGCTCGTTGTGGTTTTCCCTGGTAGCTAATGATGTTGACCATCTTTCGTGTACCTGTTGGCTCTTCATATACATTCTTCGGAGAACTGTCCATTTAGATCTTTTGCTCTTTTTCGATTGAGTTATCTATCTTTTTATTATTGAATTGTAAGGAGGTTTTTTTTTTTCCACATATTTTAGAATTTTTACCTAAGAAAGATTTTTGAGAAAGGCAAAGATTTTTGGTGACTAGAGCTCATCTAGAGAAAAGATTTTATAAGGGAAGGAGATGTACTTGAAATAAGAGCTATGAATAGGGAGACAGAACTACACTTATTTCTCAAAGCACCAATGATGCGTGTTTTTATAGGCAGCTCATTATTTCCAGTGTAAAACATCATTTATATCAAACCACCAGGAAAATAAAATTTATTCTCAAAAGTAAACATTCCAACAACCAACACAAAATAAATTCAACCCGTAATCCTATAATGTCTTAAAATATTGGAAAACACTATATATTTAAAAAGATCTTGAGCAAAGTATTATGACTTTTTGTGAAAAACCCCTTGTTTCTTGTGCTTTTCAGTTGTCATTTATATAAAAATAATCCTAGTTCTCAGGATTGAGGTTGGACCAGAGGAACAGGTGAGTGAGTGGGTGACCTCTGACCTCAGCCTCCTTTCAGATGAGGTTTACTTGTATCTAGCTCACGGTCTCCTGCACTCCCTCAGCTACTTCTTACGTTTGTACAAAGCTTTGCATAAGTTTTGATTTGAAAAAACAGTGAACATGTTGAAAAGGAGCCCATGTTTTCATGAAGCTGATTTTTTTTTCCATTAATCAAGAATGGAACATCAGTTGTCAGTAATTCAGAGTGTTCTGTGAAAAATTCTGAGGTGTGGAGTCATCGCAGATATGTAAATTCTGAAGCCATTTGATATGAGCTTCTATGAAAATGCATGCACAGTAATAAATAATGAAAAGTCGAGTACCCCCGGGGCGAGGGGGGCGGGTGCTGGTGTTCCTATCAAGCTATGCTTTAGGTCTCATTGTCTTCTCTGAATATTCCACGAGGTGGCAGTACAGGACAGCCACATGCTGTTAGAAATTCTGTTTGGAGTGAGCGTTCAGGTCCACAAAGTGGCCCTGCTGAAGAATTTAAGGCTTCCTACCTACAAAAGACTATTTTCTGGACTAGGAGTTGATATGACACTGGATTAGATTTTAAAAATAAAACACAAGATGAAATCACATCAGATATTTCTTTTGTCTTCATTTGTCTTGTTTTAGCCCACAACGTGTGATATGATTTACAGGCCACCTCCCAGTAACACCATTGCACAATAAATAGACTGTATTGCTTCTTAATATTACCAACGTGGGCTGTGAAGAGTCACATAAAAGAAAATAAATTTTGAAAACCAAAGTCATGGGCTCTTACAAGTATTCATATATTGTGTTGAAATTAGTAATGAATATTCACAGGGAAAAGTAAAAGTATATTACTTAATCATAAAATCTGAGTAAGCACCGAAGTGTTTGTTAATATTCCACAGAGATTTTGAATGTTTAACCAAGATGTTCCTTATTGTGCAGAGCTTTGCTTGCAGACTCCTATTTGCCTCACTTTTATGAAACATTTGACTTTGTTTTTAAGTTAATGAGCAATACATGTAACTGATACTTGCTGTGAATTTCAAAATCCAGTTGATAATGTCAAGTCTAGAAAGTTTTATCAGCTGGGACAATGTGCAGTGAGAAAGATTTAGGATTATTCTGGAGCCCATTCCTGTGCTGCTGGCATGATTGCATAGGGATATAGCAGTACTCCTCTGAGTGATGTCTGAAGTGTACTCGGATCTGGAAACAGATCAAAAACTTGAATGCGCTCTGGGAGATTCTGTCAGTGATGTAGTAAAAATGTTTTTCTAAAACAGTCTGTAAACGTTATCAAATAATCCCAAACCTTATTCCTGGTTCCTTTCTTGCCCTCTACTTCCCACCACCCACCCTCCACCCACCTCACCCTCCATCCGCCACTTCCCACCCCCATCCACCTCATCCCCCACCCCTATCACCTCACTTCCTACCTTCCACCCACCTCACCTCCCACCCTCCACCTACCTCACCTCCCACCTCACCCTCCATCCAACACCTCCTGCTCCAACTCACCTCCCACCCCGACCAACCTCACTTCTCCACTTGTCACCTTCCACCTCATTCTCCACCCACCACCTCCGGACACCCACCCACCTCAACCCCCACCCTCCACCCACTTCACTCCTCACACCCTACCCACCTCAATCCCCACCCATACCCTCCACCCACCTCATCTCCCACCTCCACCCACCTCATCCCCTACCCTCCACCCACCTCATTCCCCATGCACCACCCCCTCCCTCCATCCACTCTGTCCCCCACCTCCCCTCTCACCCTCCACCTACCTCACCTCATCTCCCATCCACCACCTCCTGTCCCCTCCATCCACTTCACCTCTCTACTTACCTCCCCCCCATTCGACTCCTCTTCACCCTCTACGTATCTCACCTCCTACCTCACCCCCCCACCTCACCTCTCACCTCATTCCCTACTCTCCATCCACCTCACCAACACCAGGTGGCTTAAGGATTCATTTCCACTAATTATATTTCCATTTTCGATGTTCTTCACTTGTCTTTTAAAAATATTTCCTTTTTACCTACAATTTCTGGTCATTTAGGCTGTGATCAGCAGAAATGAGGTATTAAAACTTTTTAAGATTTATGGCTAGACCTTATTTTTTAGAGCAGTTTTAGGTTCACAGCAAAGTTGAGCATAATGTACAGAGATTTTTTTTTTGAGATGTACAAAGATTTTTTACACGTTCTCTGTCTTCATAAACACACAGCCTTCTGGTGAGTGATTTTTAAAAAAGCGTTGATGTTAGTTTTGTTGTCTTTATCACATTGTCTCAAAGGAAACTTCATCTCCATGGTCAACCGTTGGTAGAAGCTGGGAACAGAAGGAGATTTTTGATGGTGAGTTTGGCCTGACATAGGAAGAAAGGCCTGGGGCAAATTTGCAACTTGTTCATAGGCTGTAATAGTTCATCCTGTAAATGACTTTCTCAGAATGGTGGAGGAGTCACACTGGGATGATTTCACTTGGCAAGAACTTGCCGTGCTCTCTTCATTATTGTAAGATCTTAAAATAATGCTGATAACATTTATTCCTGAGCCCATGCAGGGCCTCCTCCTGGACCTCAGCCTTAATATACAAGAATTATAATACTTGATCTCATGCTTGTTCAGCCTTTTCTGGTTCAGCTTGTTCAGATGTTTTTAAAAAATCATCCATTTCAATTATTATATGATAAGGAAAATACTATATTTCCATATTCCTCCATGTCTAGTCAATTCCTATAGTTAAAAAGGAATAAAAGAAATGTCTTGGAATGAAGAGCGCGGTGAAGATGGTTAACTTCATGAGTGTTGGCAGGTTTTCTGGCAGCCTGAATCAGAGGAGGGCCAAGGAGGTGTCGATTACAGAGTACTAGGGCTTGTCAGCCTGGTGCCCTCCAGAGGAGACCTTTGGAAAGGAAATACTAAATATCTTATAGACCAGCTTTCTCCTGGGTACTTAGGGCACTTAACCACTTACGGCCTTCATATAAAGCAGGAGAAAAGCTGGTTTTAAGGAAAATCAGCATCCATGTGGTCATAGCAATTGTTATACCATCTCCCCATTTGCGAATATGGCAGCCTCGGAGCCCTGCCTTGAGGAAGAGTGGTTTTGCTTTAGTGAACATCGAGCCTACTTGCTGTGAAGTTATCAATATACACTTTGCAAGTAGCCATCAGAACAATGCTTATTGGTGACCTCTTTTGACATAATGCAGGCTGCTTTGAATGTTCCAGATGTTTACTGCAATCCATGAGATAGGTAGGATAGAGGATGGCATGGAGACAGCTTATGTCCAGGTGGCTTGGAAAACAGGCTGACAGGCAGTGGGTAGAGTGGATCAGAAAGGTAGAGACACATGAAGCATCAATGAGAAGTATATGGTTGGACAAGGGCATTTTTGGACCAAATATTGTTCCAGAATTTACACTTGAATGATAATAATATTACAAGTCAACATTTGTTATTCCACATAAACTCATGTAATCCTCAAAACAGACTTGTAAGGCACACTTTTTCCCCACTGTGTTCACACATGAGGGGACTAAGGCTCAGAGAGGTTATATTCTTCAGCCTGAATCACACAGCTAGATGTGGAAGAGTTAGAATTTAAATCCAAATCTTTGATTCCAAACTTATGATTTTGAATTATGAAAGATGTTTTTGAAACTCTAGAAAATTGATTCTTTTAGGAAATGGGGGAATGAGTTCATTATTTTTCTCTCACTTTCCTCAAGTTGATTGACTGTATTCTATCCTAATAAACTCTTGAGGGGGAAAAACGTCTTAATTCAGGCTGTCATAATGAAATATCTTAGACTGTGTGACTTATAAACAACAAAAAGTGATTTCTCACACTTCTGGGGGCTGGAAGCCTGAGAGTAGGGTGCCAGGGTGGTCACATTTTGGTACGAACTCTCTTCTAGGTTCCAGACTGCCACCTTCTTGTTGTGTTCTCACTGGCAGAGCAGGAGTTAGTTAATTCTCTGGCCTCTTCTTATAAGGGCTCTATTCTCATTCATGAGGGCTCCACCCCCATGACCTAGTTACCTCCCTAAGGTCCTACCTCCAATTACCATCAAGTTACGGGGGTAGGATTTAACATATGAAATTAGCAAGGACACAGACATTCAGTCCCATAATGACAACACATGTAATTAGGAGGACTATGCATGGGTTGCTGGGGGCGAACTCTGTTCACATCTGCTGTCCTGATACAATGATTGGTAAGCACCCCCTTCCACTCTTAGTAGTGCCCCAATTTGGGCAACAGATTACATGATCATTCTATGTATAACCTCATTTCTGCCAGAGAAAATCTGAGAAGAGAAATGACCTGTCAGTTCGGAGTCCAAAAGCAGATGGGTGGCCATTTCTCTTGCTTTCCCGTGGACCACCTATTCCACACCACAGCAGTCATCTTCAGAGAAATGACAACTTTTGGTCATTGAACTGTCTTAAGTCTAGATGTTATGCGCTGCAGATCAGTGAGTTCTGAGTTGGTATTCCCTTGCACTCCTGTATCTACACACCACAGTTCTCCTTTCCTCATTTTCTGGGCAATTGTCCTTCAGACAGTGTCAAAACTTTCTGTCCAGACTTCCAAGCCCATGAGACATTAGCCACTCCACATACAACCAAAGGTGTTAGACAAGTTCATTGGTCAGAAAAACTTTAAGTAATGCCCTTCCTAATGGCATTATATTCTTCTGGACCAGATGACATACTCAATTTCCAAAAAATTCCTATGATTTTGTACAACTTCATACAGTTGCGTAGGACTTGTACATGAGCAGTTCTGGAACCACACTGGATAAAGAGATACTTCTATTTGTCATCACAATCAAGTAGGACTAGCAGTTTCTAAACTTTTGCTTTGCCTTTGGGAAAAAGAGTATGAAGATCAAAGTAGTGGGGGGTTTTTTAGTTTCACTTTATCCTATTTTTTAACTAAAAAGTGATGAAATATTAAATAATGCATACTATTAATAACATATTCGCATATGGTGCTCTGGTTTTTCAAAGAAGTTTTGCATCTATTACCTTATTTGATCCTCCAACACTTCTGTGATTAAAGTTGGGTAGGAAATTTTATGTTTTTAATAGAGAAAACACCTGTGCTGGGGGGGAGTCTAAGTGACTTTCTACTAGTTGGAAGTAAAGTCAAGGCCCAAACTGGAAACTGTCCTCCCAGATCATTTCCCCCAAACCAAAGAAATTGCTGACTGTTCATTTCCATTTCATTGGCAAATTGACCCAAAAGTTTAAATATCACACTTTCTTGGATTATACTCATTACTGTTTTTTTCTTTTCCTACAAAAAATAAAGTACTAATCTATAAAGAATTTCCTGGAGAAAATGATATTCATTCTATCTGGAGTGAAGGTACTCTTTTCTATTTGGAATGGTTACATCTTTTTCCCATCCCCCTCCACCCCACCCCCCTAGACCTTGTATCTCCCTTCTATTCAACATCTCTTTTACCTCCTCCCTTATTTTCTCCTAACATTTTAGAGAAGCAGGTAGGAATATGGGCTGCTTGGAAGAAGAAAAAAAGCACCTCAAGTCATGTTCACGAGTGACTAATGGTTGTCAATTAGTTGAATCTGATAGAATACAGAGATTCAGGATCATAACTTCAAAACCACATGACTTCATATCCAAAGATAGGGACCCCAGGGCCTGTAATTACATTAAATTTTGGCAGTAGAATTACAGCCAGATTTCAGTACTGGACTTTGGGGCTGCCAATGCATTAGTTGTTAATATTACCCAGTGGAGCACATAGAGGTCTCAATATAAAGAGCAGTGCTTATTGCTGGGTATTGGATTGGAAATGATATTGAATTCTTTCTCACAACATCGAGGGCAACTTAAGGCATGTCTTCCTCCTCCTAAACAGGGAAAACCTCACTGGTAGATTTTCTCCGTTGCTTATGTAGTGCAAGTAGATTCAGTTTCCAAAATGTCATAGTCCATTCGGTTCCCATGGAAACAAGATTGGAAACCATCCAACTCTTTCTATTGAACTTATGGGGAGAGTTTAGTATTGATTTTCTCAGAGAAGCGCAGCATGTCTCCTATCCAGCCCTTTCTTAAGTCTTAGGAAGTGATTTCAGTGCTGATGGAGTTTCTGGAAACAAGTGTCACCTGATGTTGCCAGTAAATCCATGCTCTCAGGGCTGTGGTGTCATTTTTACAATTCTGGCCCCACACGGGGAATAATGTCATGGTATACTGATGAAGCAGTCAAGACACCTAAAAGCTGTGAGGAACAGGAAAACAGTGGAGAGCAGCTTGTTTGGGGAATATTTTAGATAACTGTCTTCCTAAGCCTTGTCTGTCTTGGTACTGAGCCACTAAAGCAAGTCAGAGCACCCTGAAAAATGAAGAGTTGGGTTTATAGAAGCTAACCATATTCCAAAGGAATGCTGACCTTTGACTCTAGGAGTGGCTCCACACTCAGGATTTGATAGAACTGTACTCATGCTTGGTTGTGTTTTGGACAGCTTCATTGTTTGAGCTTCATTTTTTTGATATGCTTGCTTAATTCAGTGATGGTCCAAACAGGCTTCCGAGGGACTTTATAAACAGCTTTGAAGAGTTCATTGCCTAAACTCCCTGCATGAAAATGCAATTCAATTAGCCATTCAGAATTGGGTACTGAAGGAATCGAAGCAGTTGGGAAAAGAGATGTAGCTGGTTACTGTTTTCAGGGCTCTGGCTCCGGAGAGGGCACGGCAGGGCTGACTGCACTTCTGAATCCATGCTGGCTACCTCCTCAAGGAAGAAAGACAAGGGGGCCTGCGAGTGCGGAGGCCTAAGATGCTCAGTAGTAACTGTATGGTCTAACTGCTTATGTAAATATATGCTTCTCAGAAGGAATGGGGGTGATGCTCACCTATTTCACGCACTTACAAAGAATCTGGGCTCCAGTCTGGCTCTACAGCTAAACCACTGACTAACCTGGTGACCTTGGGAAAGTCATGTTGCTGCTCTGGAGATGAAGATGAGACACCATCAGTATTTTCCTGCTCTTTTTCTTTTATTAAGCCATGAAACCTCTTAAAAACATTAAAATTTCATGCCCTTGTGTTTATTTTTTTAAATCACAAAATGCCCATGGTGAGTACAATCAAAACAGTAACATATTGAATATGTTATTTTTGAAAGATACTTAACAGATTCCATTCTGATACACCATTACTTTCACTTCCCAAGTTTGAACTCCAGAGGTTTCTGAGGGCTCTAAAACCCTCAGAAATATGTCATACGACTTACTGATACAAAATCGCTTTTAAAACAATCACCTTGTGGGTTTTTTTTTTTTTTTTCCCCTGTCTTCATGGTTCATCAACAAAGATGTCAAGGAATCTCAGTTTATTCTTTACTTTTTTTCTGGGTATAAACTGCCCTGGACTTTCCTCTAAGATGCCAACACCTGTATAGGCCAGTGTCAGGATGTGTCTGTGTGCCTCTCTCGATACATTTCTGTAATTTTTACCAGAAAGAAATTTGACTGCTATCTTCTTTGATAATCTCTAATCACTTTCTTGATTTAAATGTAGTGTTTTGTCAACGTGGTTACCTGTTTTGGAATGTGGAGTATAAATGTTGCTCTGAGTCTACAGACGATTCTCAGAAATGACCTTCGTCAAACGTTCTGTTAGTTTTCCGTGTGGTAATGTATTCTTAACCACTTACTTTGCTGATCTGGTTGCATAGAATGTTAGAGCTGGACAGGAACCCAGAGCATCAGATTCAGCCCTCTAGTTTTTGCAGATGAGTAAACGGGGGCTCCAAGTTCATGCCCAATGAAACTCTCTGGGAATCAGTTATGATGATTTTGCTTAAACTACAGCGCCTCTCCCTTACTATGGTAACACAACACCTACAGTTTTCATAGCCGCAATTCTCATCAGCTGTTCTTTACATACCGTCTTCCTTACTTCATAAATGTAGAACTTGGGTGACCTAATTGAAGATGCTGATTTTTCCTTTGCTAAAAGCTTCTAAAGCTATAAATAAGTAATTGTGGGAAGATGCTTGATGGCCTTTCAAATGAAATAATAATCTCTTGGATTGATAGTTTCTTTCCTACAAGAGCTAAAAGCACCTCCTACATATTAGCACATTTATCTTCAATATCCTTGTGGAACTACGGGGTCAGACTTGATCATTTGGATGATTCAACAGAACTTTGAACAAGGCTATGTCAAATGACCTGTGCAGTCCTCCCATAAGCTAAATCAAAGTTGGTAGGATTTAAGGAAATAATAGGACAAGATCCTGGCTTTGACTAGTTGTCATAATAGGATATAGTGTCATGAGACAAGACAGAGAATATCAGGAAGCTTGTTTGGTCATGAAATTAGGGAAAGTAGAAGATGGTGATGTCACAACTGGAGTTAAATATAGGGACGTGCCAGCTATGGGAGCAGGTTGGATGGAACACAGACTTCTAACTGGGTCAAGGGGATGGAGTGAGCACAAGGTTTAGTTAGATAGTAAAGCATCAGTGATAATAGTGGTAGGTGTTTTTTTGCTGCACTGGAAGCAGAAAGCAAGGGGAGACCAAGGGAGAAGTTTAGAGAATATGGTGAGTTGCAAAGGTTAAAATACAAATCCACTTAAGAGGAATAAAATTAGTTTGAAATTGATCTACATTTGCATACTACTTCAGGCTTTTTCAAGGTAATTTACTTCCCTGTATAACCTGAAAGGTTTTTTCCTTAGTCCAACAAAGAAGTCTACTCTTTTTGTCGTTGTCCTTCCCTTTCCCTTTTTTCTTCTTCAGATGGCTAGGATTGTACCCATTTTAACAGATGGGGAAAGTAGGACTTTCTTGAGGTCCCATGGTAAGTAGTAGTGTGAAGACTATACACACCCAATATCTGTTGGTCCTCTGGTAACTCGCACTCATTATTCTACCCTTTTTGATATTTCTAAGCTTATTTGAACTGAACTCCAAGACCCAATTCTTATTTGGGTTTTGCTGATTTACCTCAGCCATGCCCTTGCATACCACCCTAACCTCCTTCATCTTTCATGATCTGCTGGGCTAGGTGTTTTCTCACAAAGGCAACAGTCTGTCTCAGAAAGAAAAATATTGCATTCACAGACTATGCCTCTGTTGTTAGGGTTGGTTACTTAAGCTAGGGCTTTGGCCAGGATTGAAGGCAGCAGGTATGAAGAACAGTGGCGAACGAACCTGGCTCCCAAGGCAAAATGAAAGGTAGAACCTCTCCTATTTACCAATGACTAACTGCTTCAAGGAATCCAACCTTAAACACACAGGACTTGAAAATAGAAGTGGAAGGGGAAACAGAATCACTACATATTCTCATATTACTTCCCAATACTTACTGTGTAGTGTTATCAATGTAGTAGCCTACAGACTCTTTCCCTCCCTCTGTTGTTGTCCTTTGAACGCATATCCATCTTTCCACTACTTCCAGACATTTGTCTAAAACATGAGTCTGGCCATGTCACTTACCTACTAAAACTCTTCAGTAGTTCCCCATTTGCCTAAAGGAACAACCCAAAGTTTTTGGCTGGATATATGAAGACCAGGCCCTTGGCCTCCACCCAGCCCTCCAGCTTCCCTTCTTGCCACTCACCTACTTGGAAATGCGCTATCATCTCACTTGCATTTCCCCCAGTCCCCTATGAAATGTCACCTTTTCATATCTCCTTCTGTTCTTTCTGCTGGGATAGCTGTTATCTCTCATGACCAGCTATTACTCATCCTTCAAGATTTAGCTGAGGCGCCATCTGGTCTAAGAAGTAGCCCTGAACTATGCCTCTTTCCTGTCTCTAGCTGGCCTTAGCCCCTCTTTGAGGATCATATATCCCTTTGCATGTACTGTTCTCTCATTGACATGGCACACTGAATACAATGAAATAATAATAAATGTCTTCAAACGTCATTGTTTACTGTACATCATCACTGTTAATTTCTCTTTAATCTCTGTGAACCACTGTGTACTTGGCGTGTAGGAAGCAAGCAGGGAAGCATTGTTGAATAGAATCAATGAACCTGTAAGAGGTATTATCTAGATTTCTCCTATGGTAAAACTCATTTTCAAACTGATTCACTAACCTTAGTAAGGCTCACAGCTAGAAAATGAGGGAAGGAACTGCTGTACCACGATGTATACCAAAGCTTCTTTAATTTCTGTGTGTTCTGTCAAATTGTAAGGACAGAATTTAAGGCCAAGTACAGGAATTATACCCTTCTGTTCTCATTCCCTAAAGCCTAGCATATTAATATAGTAGGTGTTCAATAATGTTCAATGAGATTGACCTGAATTTTCTCCTTCTACCCCCTTTTGATTATTTTTTATTATAGGGCCCATCTCTACCCTAGAATATATATTAAAGAGACACTATAAACTATTTTAGAGCTTACAGGCACTCAGGAAGACTTGATTGATTGGTTTCCCCCCCTAAAATTATCTTTCTAGATCATCTTCTTGGTGACTTTGTTATCTCTCTCCAGTGACTCTAGGTATATTGAGAGTGGTCACATAATTGATCATACTTTCGAGAAAAAAGAAGAATGTTGTTAGTAAATATGTCAGGAGAGGAGATAGAACTGGAACTGTCCTGGGCAAACCAACTTGTGTGGTCATCATGATTATGATGAATCACACATAGGAGAGACTTCATCCAGGGCTCTGGACCAAGCCCTTGAATCAGACATGTATTATCTTCTGAGTTTCCCATATTGTAGAAAGGCTCTGGCAGTCTAACTTACCTTCTCAAAATGTAAAATTCCTGGAAGAAATCTGGAATTACCAAGGAATTAATATGTTCTTACTAATATCTTACTAATATCTTACTAATATGCTTGCACCTACCTCCAAGTTTATTTTTTCTATAAAACCACCATTAGAGGTAATTTTTATGAAATGATGGAGACAGAGTTGTTTGCAACCAGAGCTACAGACCTCTAGTGTGCTGTAAGCCTCTCATGGGAATACTGCCAAATTTGGATCATCGCGTAAAATGTGTATTCTGGGTCTTCATGCCATCTCTAGAATGCCTGTCTGTTGACATCCTGTCTGACATAATGGGTCATGAAATGCAATTGAGAATAGGGACCAACTGACGCTTAGTTAAAAGATAAAATGTTTGGCAACACAAAGGCATTGGCAAAGATAGTGTTTTTCCTGGAACACACAAGAGGTTTGCCTTGTTGGTATGTAAGAGATATGGTCAAGGCATTTGTCCTCAATAGTCACTCTGGCCAGAAGTATATCCACATGAAGACTGGGACAACTACAGATGCTATCATAGACACTGTGAGTCAGTGTCTCTGATGTTGTTTGATTGCTAGTAGCTCTGGGAGCTAGACTAGAGTGTGCTATGAAAACAAAAGGATTGAGAAACACTACTGCAGAACCAGAATTCCATACTGCTCTATTCTACCTAGTATAGAGATTATTATCCTTCCTCAGAGGCAGCTGTGAATATTTTTTTTCCTTTCTTTTTTTTTAACCAATTTTGTCAATAAAATAAAGGCCCTGTGCAGATACTTAGATGGATATAGACCACAAACAAGTTTTCCAATTCAGTTATCTTCTTTGGTTCTCCTCTTGTCCCTATCTACAGATATATTTAGGACACATACCTTTGGAGAATTTCACTAGATTGGTTTTCATCTGAACTAATATGACCTCCACAGAGGTCTTTGGGAATTTTTTTGTAGGTGTGCTGGTTGCCACAGTGGCTAGAGGGACACCAATGACATTAGTTGGTGGAAGTCAGAGAGAGTACTAGCCCTTCACCCTTCAATGCACTACAAAGACTTATTCTGCACTGCATTTCCCAAATGTCAGTAGTGCTCCTTTGTGCAATGCTTGGAGAGTTTGGATAGCATATATTCTGTTTTCTTCATATGTATGAATGGTGAAACAAAGTCTTAGGTTTCAAAGTCATTGAAAATTACTCCTCATTGACCCTTTTATTCTGTTAGTTGATATGATTATTTGACAACTTAAAAAAAAAATGTTTGGCAGAACTAACTCTATTACCTTTTTCAATCTACCTACTGTCTATTTGCATTTTTAAGTTTCCCTTATGTCAGCAGCTGTACAAAGGCCATTACAGATTAGAAGGAAAAAAAGGAGAACATATTTGTGAACCAAATTAATGAAAGGCAAAGGAAAATGTTTTGCTCAAGCTTTGTGCCCAGAAATGAATGAAATAACGTGTTGCAGAATCCAAATTGAACTGCAGTATGACAGATAAAAATATATCCTACCTCTTGCCCCTAGGTGCTTAGATTTTAGGCAGATTTTTATGATTATTTCAATTCAGGTAGCAGTATCGGGTCTGGGTCTCTTGGCAAGTCACCCAAAGTTTAGAGCAGTCTTTCTCAATTAATATTTACACTGCTAATCACATATGGAAGTAAAGAATCTAAAAAAAAAAGAAAGAAAAGAAAAAAGAAAGTGAAGAATCTTATAGGTAGGAGATACTCAACCAATATTTGTTAAGAGTTGTATGAATGAATAAGTGAATGAACAAATGTTTCTTGTGGCTTTTGGTAGTCAGGGTCCATGGCTGTAAGCCACAGCCAAGAGTAATTAAAGATAGAATTGTTTTGGGGAAGACTTTGGTGGAAATTATTTAAAATTATAAGGCAAGACAAAGTCAACATTTTAAAAATTCTCCAAGCATAGATTAGAGTCTGAAAATAGGTGATTTCTTCATCCCTCAAACCCAACTAATTTCCACAGCCCTGCTACATAATGTCAGTGCTGAACTTGTGTCTAAGCTCTTCTATCTTTTTATACTACCTAGTTCTAACAATCCATTTTGGGGTCTAAGGCCTCCAACAAAAGCCACATTTCAACAAGCATTCTCCTCTGGTCACCAGAGTGTCCCCTAAAATAATCGAAGCCTGTGGGTTTTAAACAGAGACCTGACTGATGCAATTTGATTACAATGACCAAGTTTGAATTATAGCACAAATGCTATGTTTACAATGTCAGAAGACAGCTGGATTTTAACAAAAGATTTTAAAAGGTCTATTGAGATTGTTTGTGCCTGGTTAGCAGTGCCTGGTTTCCTTGAGTGCTTATCTGCCCAACAGAAGGGCGAGGGTTTCCCTCAGCTAGCCCCTCAGAGGGAGGGCTGCAGGGGAACAATGAGGGGAGAAAGGAGAGGTCACAGAACCATGCCACTGTTGTCCCTGTGGAAACTGCGTTGGAAATCCTTTCCTCCCTTCTTTGCTCCTTACTGGATTTCCTCCTGAGGCATCAATACCCAATTGCTCCAATCGCACAAGTCGGTAGGTGGCGCAAGTAGCCCCTCCTCACTCCCTCTGTGTCCTTGTAGTGTTCGCCTGGAGTGCTGAGAGGCTGTCTTCTCCCCTAACCTGCACTTACTGAAGAGGGCTTTCACCTTTCTCCCCATCTATTTTTTTTTTAACTGTGGTAAAGTATATGTAACATAAAATTTGCCATTGTAACTACTTTTAAGTGACATTAATTATATTCACAATGTTTATGACGATCTCTATTCTATTACCAACACCCTTATATCAACCCGAAATATACTCTGTACCCATGAAGCAAGTCAGTTACTCCCCAATCCCCTCCCCCTCCAGCCCTTGGTAACCGTAACCTCTGATCTGTTTTGTGTCTTTTGTTTTGTTTGTTTTGTTTTGTGTCTTTATGAAGTGCCTAGTTTAGATATTTCATGTAGTATGAATGAGAACTTTATTCCTTGGTACCACCGAACAGTATTCCATGGTACGTCTCTATCATATTTTGTTCATCTGTTCATCTATTGATGGACACGGGTTCTTTTCTACCCTTGGCTCCTGTAAACGATGCTACAGTGAACAATGTACATGCAAAGATTTGTTTGAACCCATTTTCACTTCTCTCAGGTATATACCAAGCAGTGGAATCACTGGACCACATGGTAATTCTATATTTAAGTTTTTGAGGAACCACCAAACTATAACCTTTTATTTATTTCCTTTTGGGAAAGGCATCATCTCCTCTCCTTGTGTCTGGAGATGACCAGATGCATTATTAAAGCTTGCTATGATTTTATTTACACCTCCAGATCTGTGTCTTATGTGTAAGCATTGCTCCTCTGGGTGGGATGAAAAAGTGTCATATCTGGCTAACATTCATTTAGATCCAGACTAAAACAAAATACAGTATTGTCCTAGAAACATTTTCTCCATATTTGTTTAGTTTATGGAACATACACTTTTTCTGTTCTTGGTGGAACTTAACTGTATTCATACAACAAATTCATCAGTAACTGTACTGGAAGGCAGGCTCACTTTAGATACAAAAGTTGCCCAGAAGCCTAGGCCACTGATTCACAGCCTCTGCTCCTTCCTTCCCACTAGGTCCCCTGGCTTTGGCTTCCTGCAGTCTTAGACTGTCAGAGTTGGAGAAGAGAGCCACTGAGATCATGTAAAAATCCCTCTTCCTTTCACAGATGAGAAAGATGAGTTATGTTCCATGCCCAAATTCATATTTCCAGCCAATGACTGAGATGGGGCTGAAATGGTCTCCAAACTCCTGGTCCAGTACTTTTTAAAATTAAATTCGTCTGTTTTCAAAGAATGTGTTTTAGACTCATGAGACGTTTATAGATGTTTTCAAAACTTTAAATTTCATTTAAGAATATAGGTGTTCATATCCCATAGAAGATTAAATTCACAATTAGTACTTTGAAATAATCAAATTAAGAATTTTTATTTTATTTTATTTTATTTATTTATTTATTTTATTTATTTATGATAGTCAGAGAGAGAGAGAGAGAGAGAGAGAGGCAGAGACACAGGCAGAGGGAGAAGCAGGCTCCATGCACCGGGAGCCTGATGTGGGATTCGATCCCGGGTCTCCAGGATCGCGCCCTGGGCCAAAGGCAGGCGCCAAACCACTGCGCCACCCAGGGATCCCCAAGAATTTTTATTTTCATCTAAAACTTTGTTTAGATTAAAAATGCATAGGAGAGATTATTTTCTCCTGAAATAGATTATAAATATAACTCTAGCATTTTTACCTTTAAAAGACTTAATTTAAAAAATGTGGGCTTAGAGCCTGGGTTGGGATCAGTTTAAAAATATGGAACTTTATGAAACTCAGGATACATCTCTGAAAGTGTCACTCTAAATAAAGAGACATGAAATTTTTTTTAAGTTCTCTGGAAATTTCTGTGTAAAGTTGACAGGATAATACAGACTGCTCTGTTAAATTTGAATTTCAGATAAACAATAAATAATTTTTTCTAGTATAAGTATGTCTAATATTTGGGGCTTGTACTAAAATTTGTTTTTCTGATATTCAAATTTAACTATTTGCTACATCTGGCAACCTTATTTCTGTTATATTTATAGTTTTTGAAAATATTATTTTTTATTTTTATTTTTAAAGATTTTCATATTCTATTTAGATTATCCCCAGTTTAGGTACTAGGTATCACAAAATGAATAAAACTCATTTTTCCCTCAAGGAGTTGAGAACAGACCCAAACAGATAATGTTACTGTTGTGCTAAGTGCAGCTATGAGGGCAAAAATGAAGGGTGTATAGCCAGCCCAGTGGTCCAGGGGAGGCTTCCACGGGAAATGATTCCTGGGCTCAAGTTTAACAAGTGAGAGAAAGTTAACCGGGTGATGAGACCTAGAGAAGGTGTTCCAGGCAGATGCAGTGGCAATAGTGAAAGCTAAGAGGTGTGAATCAGTATGGTGTGTGTACATTGAGGGCCTAGTGAGAGTCAGAGCAGAGAGAACATTAAGCATGGTCAGAGTTATAGACCATGCTGGGGTGACCTGGAGGGAGCATTACAGGAGGACGGGATTGGTGGTAAGGTCGGCATGGAGACTACTGCAGTAGTCCACCTCAGACATGATGAGTCAGAACCAGAGTTACGATGATTGAAGGAGAAGAAACAACCATACCGAATGTTCCAGAGATCAAAATCACCAGTCCTTGCTTGCTGATTAGATGTGGATGTCACAAATAGCAGGTGATAACTACATGGGTATATTCACTTCAGGACAACAGTATTGTGTATGTGGATAAAGTTCATACAGTTGTTAAAAGCCCCTTCCCATGGTAATTAGTAGATGTATTCGTTTTCTTTTGGGTAATTATCTTGGTGATATATACACACACACACACACACACACACACACACACACACACACACAGACACACACCTGTTTACCAGGTGGGAAAGAATGGTCTAAGAAAAAGACGGTGGTACCCATTTTCTTAATGTTCTTAATGTTCCTTCCTCAAAATTCTCTATAGGGAGTAGGGTCTAATTTATTTCTGTTGGTCCTTGTGGCCTCATCCACCTGCCGTTTTGTTCCCCAACAAGCAGTCCATGAAAACCACGGAAGTTCATGTAGGTTTTCATCTACTCTTTCTGCAGGATGCTGACTACTTCATAGGTGGCACATCAATCTTTCACTTAGATCTTTTTCTGGATCCATTGTTTAGCCACAACCTCCTCAAAACAATGCATGCTCAGACATCTATTTTTAAGTTCAAAACTATTGCATGAAACACCAACTTTGCACAGAATCCCCATGTTCCCAGGAAACAGGCCTGTGCTATTAGACCAGCTTGACAAACAGGTCAGCTCCTACCTGTGTTTTTATACCAGGTTTCAGATCTTGGCCAGGTTTATGACTTTGTGTCTAACCCTTGGGGCATTTGGTTTTCTCTGTGGCCCCAGTGAAGTTGTGCATTCTCAAACCACCTGAATCTTGGCCCAGGGATTCATTTTGCTCTGAGATAACCTTCCTGAACCTTTATGTCAAATACCTCTCTTCTAGGACCTACATTTCCCCAGACGTGCATCTTCTCTAGAGGTTTCTTTCAGATCTAAAATTTTTTCTTGCCCACTCATCTCTGTTCAGTTAATGCAGTTCTTTTGACTCTGCTATATGCTGCAAAATTCCTACATAAAATCTTCCTGCCTTCTCTAGAGACCTGCCCTGCCTGTTTGTCACAAATGTCCTCTTTGCCACCATCCACTTCCCTTCATACTTTGCTCCGAATTTCAGACAGCAGTCTATTGTCAGGCTGTTTTTTTTTCAAAAACGATTTTTAAGTCAATTTTATTATGGTATTTTAGCACACATGCATGATAGTGTGTGTGTGTGTGTGTGTGTGTGTGTGTGTACACAAAATACCTGTTTTTTTTAAGATTTTATTTATTTATTCATGAGAGGGACACAGAGGCAGAGACATAGGCAGAGAGAGAAGCAGACTCCCCACGGGGAACCTGATGCAGGACTCAATCCCAGGACCCCAGGATCATGACCTGAGTTGAAGGCAGGCACTCAACCACTGTGAGCCATCCAGGTGTCCCCAAAATACCTGATTTTAAGTATTGGTTTTGGGGAGTTGTAACAAGCAAGACCCACATAAACACTGGGGAAATCAAGATATGGATACAGAATATTACTGACTAATAAGACTTTTGACAACAGCAAAAAGTGTTCTATTCTGTACTGTCCAATATAGTAGCCACATGGTGCTGTGGAATATTTTTTTTAATTAATTTTTATTGGTGTTCAATTTACCAACATACAGAAAAACACCCAGTGCTCATCCCGTCAAGTGTGCTGTGGAATATTTGAAATGTGGATGGTGAGGCTGAGAAAACAAACCTTTAGTTTTTGTTAATTTTTAAAATGTTAGTGTATTTAAATAGCCATAATTGGAGACTATACTACACTGCACAGCTCAGATATAAGACGGTTCCATCACCCTCAAACTTCCCTAAGTCCTCTTCCCAGGGCATCCCCTCCCAGCCCTACTCATCAGGCACCACTGATGTCGAATTTTCTTATTTGGAACTTTTTAAAGATCAAGTCCTATTGCTTGTCCTCTTTTATATCTGGCTTTTTAAAACAGTTTCTTTGACATATAATTCAGATGCCACACAATATGCATATTGAAAATGTACAGTTCAATGGTTTTTTACTATACTCGTGGATATGTGTGGGTCTGGCTTCTTTTACTCAACATAATGTTTTAAAATTCATCCATATGTAATTGCATGTAATCGTAGTTCATTTTTATGTATTTTCCATCTTAGTAGAAACCTAAATGTAAATTGCTATTACTGTAGCCCACATAATATGTGTGTCTAGTATTTGAGTGAGCAGGATTTCGGAATCCCATCTTTTCTGAGGTTCGGTTTTCTTTGCTGCCCTGCTATAGTGTTAGGGCTTGCCCCACAACCTGTTTCTGTCACTCTCATGATAACAAAAGACCTCTGGTCTCTCAGTCACATGAAGACCCTCATTTAGGAAATTAGCAGGTTCATTTAATAATAATAATAATAATAATAATAATAATAAACTTAGAACTTCAGGGTGCCTGGGTGGCTCAGTCAGTTAAGCATCTGCCTTTGGCTCAGGTCATGATCCCAGGGTCCTGGGTTTGAGCCCCGCATGGGGCTCTTTGTTCAGTGGGGAGCCTGCTTCTCCCTCTCCCTCTGCCTGCTGTTCTCTCTCTCTCTCTGTCAAATGAATAAATAAAAACTTTAAAACAACAACAACAAAAGCTCTTAGAACTTCATATATATATATATATATATATATTTTTTTTTTTTTTAACTTCATAGATAGTTAAAGCCTTTTCTCTCCCTGCAGCTTGAGCCTGACTGGAAGCTTATGGCTGGTGACAGACAGTGGAGTCTGGGCTCCACTTTCTCACAGGGCATTTCTTGTCCCTCCCCCACTAGCTAACGCAGCCTCTGGCCATTCTGAGGTTGAAGCAGGAGGAGGGAGCAGAGGCTGGACTGATCCGCTGACCTCATGTGGAGATGGTCCCCTCTGGCTGCTCAGGAATTGAAAAGTTCTCCTCTTTGCACTTTGCACAATACTTAAAGCTGCTTCTGTGTGCAGTTTTTGGGGGTCCCTTTCTGCAGACATTCAGCTGTACTTTCCCCAACACAGGTTGGCTTCTCATTTTTCTTCACTCAGCCTCTGGGAATATTGGAGGCACTCTGGACTGGATGTTCGGTAGCACCAGACAGACTGTTTTCACTCCTGGGGCCCAGAGCTGATCACAAGCAACACCTGGGCACTTTAGCCCTTGCCGCAGGTGCCCTGGGGAATTGTAGGCAGCTGCCAGGGCAGTCTGGTTCCTTCTCTCTCCTGCCTGCTGCCTCCTGTCACTTGGGTGGAGACGCACGTGGCTTCCGGAACCCCAGACCTCCGAGGAAATTCCTCTCTTTCGGAAAGAGGGGGGTTACTCGGAGCACACTGACATCTGGAGTGATTCCTGTCTAGTCTGCAACTGTCTCCTGTCAGCTTTTCTAACCTCTCATAGTCTGAGGGGAGCAGTAAACTGAGGTCACAGAACTGGCTCTCAGACGCTGCCTTTGCAAATGCTACGGAGGCATCTGATACCTCGCTTTGCAAGGTGGATGCACTTGCCACCGGCTTTTTATGCCCTCAGCCAAAAGGGAGATTGAAGCAGCCTCATTTTAACATCCTGTTAAACTTGCATATGATTTTGACAGCATTACACCATTGACCTTTCTCTTGCAGTCCATCCTATACAGAAGAGAAGGCGTATTCATTTCAACCCTACCCACCTTCCCAAACCCATTCCTTCACAGTGGCTTCCTTCCTTGATCTCAAAAGGTCATCTCCTCCAGAAATCAAAGCTCATTGTTTGTACCACCTTTTCTGTCTGTGATTACTTATAAGATCTTTTACTGTAGTTATTTGTGGGTATGTCTTGTGTTTGTTGAATTGCACTAAAGATCGATCATTATATAAATAACCTTGTGCACTTCTGAAAATACTCAGGATTTGTGTATTCCCGTTATGTGCTGGAGTCTACACTACTTGAGAATGGGGAGTACATTCAACAGCTGAACTCAAGGAGGTTACAGGACAGTACCTCCAGGCCCAGCAGGGGTAGGTTTGGGAATTTGCTGAGAATAAGATTGAATCTCTTTAGCAGAACAGGTCTCTCGTAGGCATATTTTTACATGATGAACATACATGTTGCTAAGCTAAAATTCCATTTTTTTTTCTTGGGCTGTAACAATAATAGAAACCATCTTTTTCAAATTGCAAATGTTTTCAAAATTGAAGCAAAATAATAGTGCCTGTATTGATATCAGTATTTCCTTTTGTGTTTGATTTTATTATGAATTATATAGCACCTGAGAGTATATTGTAGTTTATTTATTAAATACTCCTAAAGTACTCTTGCATCATACCAAATAAAACATTTCCAGCTCCTTTTTATCTGAAATATACTGGCTTTGCTTTTATACTTTTGCAGGATTATATACTTATTTCATTTCATTTCTAGATTTCCCAAAAGTTAATGAGATAGTTCATGGTGAATGATACTGGTTTGGAATTCAAAAGATGGGTCTTATAGATTTTTATATTGTCTCCATAGAGAACAGATATTACTTAGTGACTGTAGTGGGAACTAGATGAGAAATTTGTCAGTGTCATAAAGATCTTTTGAGTATCTTTTCAAAACTTGTTCTATAGAGACTTACCTGACACACTTGGCGTGGAAGTGTAACAGGTCCTGAGATAAAGCAACATGGCAGACACCAGTTTCACATGTCATGGGTTCTTCACCTGTGTACCATGTGGCACAACATCACAAGAGGCAATACTCTTCTTTTGTGAACTCAATATCCTTTCTACTAAATTGGCCAAAATAAAGTCTTCAATTCAAGCTCATGAAATTTTAGTGAGAAAGCAGTGGCTGGAATTGATACAATACCCTCTTATGAAAGGGTTTAAGATTAGTACCATCAAAAGGTGATCATTATTTTGTGCTTCACATTTCAGTTTTATAAACTTAAATTTTAGTATTCTACAGATTGGGGAGAAAGATGATTAATGAGTACACTTAGTGGATGACCCATACTTTTATTGATTCATTAATTCTTTCAATTTTCTATTGAGTCTCTATTATTTACAAGATACTGTGCCGAATGGGAATAAAAGATAAATGAGGTATGGAATCTGTCCTCAAGTGACTTTATAGAGAAATAATATATACACATTAAAATAATCAGAATCCTAAATAGAAAATCTTGGTTGTCATTAGAAAGGTACAGTGAAACAGTTGCACATTTGTTGCACATTTGCTCGGTGCTGGGTGCAGTCATCAGCAATGGGACTACCATGGTGAGAATGATGGACGGGCTTGGGGAGCTGTTCTGGCTGAACCTCCCCAATTGCTGGGTAGTAAAAGGCAGTGAGATTTTTAACACTTGCACAGTTTATCAAACTGGTGGCTGAAATAATCTCTCCAAATGCTTCTTATCTTGTAGCCAAGAGGAGTCGCCCTCTTCACATGCCTTCTCACTGGTGTCATTTTCGGGTTCTTTTCTTTCTTGGATCTTCTGTGGCACTTTGAAACCTTTTAGAGATTCAAAAGTAGTTTCTCTTTAAGAAAAATTATAGGACCCCCCCCCCCACACACACACACACAAAAGTAGACAATACACAACAGAGATAATTACCTGGCTCTCTTAGTCCTTTTTTTTTTTTTTTTTTTTTAATAGGCACTTATTTAGTACTTACTGAAATAAATGCTTTCCAAATATTAACTCATCTCCATAAAATCCTCACAGGTAGTTTCTTTTATGCCCTCATTTCTACATTTAAGATGTGTGAAAACTGAGGCACAGAGAGGTCAGGCCACTTCTCTGAGGCCATTCTTCTGGCAAGCGGTTGTTCTGGGAATCAAGACCAGGCAGTTTGGATCTGGAGTCTGGGCTCATCTCTAGTACCTTATGGCATCTCTTTTTTTTCTTTTCCTCTTCAGTTTTATTGAGATATAATTGACACATAACTTTGTATTTAAGGCATACAACATAACGATTTGATATATGAATGCGTTAGGAAATGTTTGCCTGTGAGAAGTTCAGTTAACATCCATCACCTTGTATAGTTAAAAAAAAAAAAATCTTCTTTCTCGTGCTGAGAACTGTTAGACCTATTCTCTTAGCACCTTCCACTTCTGAATTCATTTGTGTTCAGACTCACCAAGGTGGGAAAGGTTGGCACTCAGGTGCCCCCTCCCCCAACTGGGATCTGGATGACTTTCAGGGTCCCCCCATGCCCACCCTTCCTGGGCACTGGAGGCAGACCACCTCCAAACTGGCCCTTTCTCCCCGACACTGCTCTATCAGAAGGGCTGCTTTTGTCACTGTGGTTGTTCTTACTGTTCCATACACATGGGAGAACCAGCAAGAAGGCAGAGTGCAACCTTAACAGGCCAATGACTTTTTCTGGCGAGAGAAGCTTAGCATTTCTCTGTTTAGGATCCATGACTGGAAAGGACAGTTACTGCTCAGCAGTTGTATTTTTCAGATTGAAGCACATTTACCCTTGAGCCCTAAACATAACCATTTCTCCTCTCCAGGCTAGAAAAACAAAATACTCTGTTAGAAAATTCACAGAGGGTGATAACTGCTTTATCTTTCTCTTCCCAAACTCTGCAAGTCAGTGTAGTCTAATGGCTAAATTTGCCCCAGTAAAGGTTTATTTCCAGTTCACATCATGTCTAGTGTGGCTTGGGGGTGGGACTGTGCGGTCATATGGAATCTAGGTCCCCTCTGGCTTGGAGCTCTGCCTCCCTCCCAGGACCTTGGGGTCCTTTAGCAGATCCTGGTAAGTAGTCAGCAGCCATTAGAAGAGAGGGGTGGGGGGAGAGGGACAAAGGGTGCATGGACGTTTCTAAGGGCCAGCTTTGAAGTGCCATGCGTCACATCCGTCTGCATCCCTCTCTGATGTCAGTGACATTGCCTCACCTGGCTGCAGGGAGGCTGGGAAAGGAAATGATGTGGCCCAGAGGAGAATGGACATCGTGTGGAGAATTACTGGGCCATGTCTGCTCTACAAACCAAAGTTTGATATTCAAAAAATTGTTTGTTTTTCCCTTTCTATCCTCTTTCCCTGCCTTCCTTCCAACAAGTATTTAGTGAGAGGTGCCTATTAGGTGTCAAGCATTCTAAGCCATGGACTAAAGTTGTGAAAAAACACACCTAGCCCCTGCTCCTGTTGAGGTTTACAACCCAGTGTAAGAAAGTTTGGGTTGATCACATAATCACGTGCACGAAATGGAAGTGGCAGCTGTGGCTAGTCCTCTGAAAGGAGATGTGTGATGCTCTGAAAACTACAGTAGAAGGAGCTCACTTCATCAGGATGTGAGGACTGTGGAACTCTAGGGTATCTTCATAAATCCTAACCCCTGAGGGATGAGGAGGCATCATCAAGGTGACGAGTGGAGGTAGGAGGGGTACAGAGAGACCTGGCAGGAGACCACAGTGGCTGGAACACGTGCAAAGTGAGGCTGACAGGGAGGTGGGGATCAACCACGTGGCCCATGATGAAAGGTCGGTTAGAGAAGCTTTCATTTTGTGATGCTGGTGCCATTCGCTTCACTAAGAAACAGTGGTAGACCTAGGGAGGGGGACACATCATGTGTTCACTTTTGGATGTTGTTGAGTTGAAGACATCCAAGGGAAGATGTCAGATAGAGAGAGAACGGAAGGACAGGACAGAGGGAAAGGACCAATGGCAAGTAAATCAGACAAGGCCTTCCTGTATTCATCTTTTACTTAATCAGAAAACTCAGGTGCACCTGGGTGGCTCAGCCAGTTATATGTTTGCCTTCAGCTCAGGTCGTGATCCTGGGATCAAACCCCACGTTGGGCTCCCCACTCAGTGGGGAATCTGCTTATTCTTCTCCCTCTGCCCCTTCCTCCACTGATGCTGTCTCTCTGAGATAAATAAATAAATCTTAAAAAAAAAAGAGAGAGAGAGAAAAAAAAACACTCAGTTGTTTTTAACAAGTAGCACACAAATTGGCCAATATTACCTACAATGTGAAATGTGGGGGATGTATGCTCTAAGTTCATTTCAAAAAGGAGCTGTGAATCCCAATTGATAAGAAAGGTTGAAAGAATATTGTGATTTTCTCTTGGTCTTTCTAGAACTGGACAAGTTGTGTTTTGGGAAGGTTCATAAACTAAACTCTCATGCAATGCAAATTGAGGCTACATGGCTACAGGAATGAAGAGAGTCTTAAAAAAAATGGGAAAAACGGGGAGTAAAAATGAGCTTCAGTGCTCCCATACAGCTGTAGCTGTAGCTATGTCTAATTTCAGGAAAAAGGAATCAGTTGGCAACTTGCAGTAAGGATTTTACTTTGCCTTCCTTCGTGGATATATTGACATCGATGCCTGCCTAATGAGGACAACAGTGTCAAGCAAAAGCCACATAATAATAGCATTGCTCCATGCTTGTTTGTTTTCTGAACTCCTTACTGTTGCTAATTAGTTAATGTACCCAGTGTTATTAGCTGATCTCAGAAGCACATCTGAGAAGGTGGAGTCTGCCCAGAAGGATCTGAGTTAGTGCAAAAGTCTGGCTGTGGGGAAAAGGGAAGAGAGAGAGAGACAGAGAGAGAGAGAGAGAGAGTGAGAGAGGGAGGGGGGTGGGGAGAGAGAGGGAGAGAGAGAGAGAGAGAGGGAGAGAGATAGGGAGAGAGAAAGAGGGAGAGAGAGAGAAAGAAGAAGGAAGGAAGGAAGGAAGGAAAGAAGAAAGAAAGAAAGAAAGAAAGAAAGAAAGAAAGAAAGAAAGAAAGAAAGAAGCAGCCCCAGCTATAGGAGAATGTGTCAACATGAACCCCAGCGACTGACGTGTGTTCTACTTGTACACTGGGAGGAGGTGTCTCACCAGATTGCACTTTATTTTCTAAAGGAGCTTATAGGCTGATGCCTTCATTCCTTTTTGGCCACTCCTCCAGAGCCCTTCCTTGTGCGAGCCGCACAGCTAATTACTAAAGTATAATGACAAAGTTCAAAGTTGAGGGAGTGTTTCATAAGAGGGGGAGTCCCTGGTTCTATTGCCTTCTGCAGATTAATTCTAGAGAGGCTGGGAATAAAGTGAAAAAAAGCATCCTGCAGGGGGTGTGCTGGGAAATGAGTTGCCTGAACAGATGGTGGTGGGGGCTGCGGGTAAGCAACCAAAGTTATCGATCTTCCACTGTGGTGTGGGAGGGATGGGGGCGGTCATAGGGAGTGAGCCTCCTGAACCAGTCCTCTACAGAGAGAACAGCTAAATGGTAGAGACAGGACAAAATGCTGGGAAAGGGCAAAGCAATACAGAAACACATGAAACAAGTGACTTCAAATATGCACTCCCAATATTTATTCAGTCTCCAGAAGACGAGATCTCTGCTAGGTAGTAGCTTGGCCACTTCCCAGCCAAGGAACGCTAGGAAAGTAATTACTCTTTAGCATCAATTTACTCAGTTTGTACAACAGGAATTATAGCACCTACCTTACATGATTCGGGTATAGATTCATTAGATAATTTATGTAAATCCTGGCAGATGATGAGTATTTCATGCACATTGATGAATATGTGAATGAAGGAATAGAAGGGTTAATAGTGTTTAGCATGTAATAAATGTTCTCTTGATCGATCTATACTTATTGTGGTATTATTTAGAGAAAGTGGAAGAAATCTCTTCTTGGAATGCCTAGGTGGCTCAGTCAGTTAAGCATCTGCCTTTGGCTCACGTCGTGGTCCCACCTGATTGAGCCCCGCATCAGGTTCCCTGCTCAGCTGGTAACCTAATGTTTGGCTATACCCTTGTAACTTTGCTCAGTGACATATTAAGGATGGTTGGATAATTTGCATCCTCACAATTCTGTGGAAACGAATAAATTTGAATTATTAGCATTTTACTGCCTCAGTTGCTTCAAGGTGTTTGGAGAGAAGCCAAAGATAAGAGTGCAGAGGCACCACACACTTAAGGAAAAGTTCAGTTTTCAGTAGGATTTTGGATGTGAGGGACACACAGCTTGGCATCGGGGAGTTAATGAAATCACACGCATTGGAGAAGTGATCTGAGAGAAAGCATGAGTTTAACTAATCTGTATATTCAAATGTGGAATGGGGGAGAGTTACTGGGACTTCCATGTGATATAACAGAGTAGTAACCTGGAATGCCCTCAGCGAATTTCTGTCTGAAAGTTAGCCTAGAAAATGCAGGAACCATCATGTGTTTCCATTTACAGTGTAACCATTTAGCAATTTACTGAACAAAAAGTCTACTATAGTTAATTTGGCCAAACAATATTCTGCAGCTTGTTTTTTTTTTTCCTGTAATTCATCCAGGCCATGAGTGGCAAAAATCGCAAATGAGAAAAAGACAAGGTAATGGAAAAAAATTATTAAATATCTGCTTTAGAACAGGTTCGATGCTAGTTCCTTTATAAGAATTACCTATTGAAGTATCTTAATAACCCCATGGGGTATATAAAACATAGGTCAGTCTGGCTCTAAAATACCTTCTATAGTGAAAAAACCTGGATTATCATCTAGGTATCAGCAAACTATCACTCATGGGCCAAACCTGGCCCCTGCCTTTTTTCATAAATAGAGTTTTATTGGAACAAAGACATGTCCATTTATTTACAAATTGTCTGTGACTGCTCTCATACAACAAAAAGCAGGGTACAATAGTTGTAGCAGTGACTGTATGGCCTAAGATGCTTGCTACCTGGCCCTTTATGAAAAAGTCTAATGTCCCCTGGAACTACTAGTTTACTATTTACTATCCTGACACTTTGGGCAAGGTCCCTTATGAGACAGTATCTTCAGCAGTAAAGCACAGTTGATGCCAGCCTTGTCTATATTTACAGAAGTAAGCAAGTAACCTCTTATATATGAAAATTATACAGAAGCAAAAGTGGTCTGCCTCGTAGTATAAGTTTTAGTTTTTTTTCTCCTAGCAGGCTATTAAGAAAATTTTCAAATATACAAAAAAAGTTGAAAGAACTCTACAATGAACGTCCATATTTCCACCACCTAGAGTCTACAATTAACATTTTCTGTATTTGTTTTATTACCTATGTGTCTATCTACCAGTCCCTCTACCCACCTATTATTCCATCTTATTTTTTATGGATTTCAAAGTAAGGTGTGCATACCAGCTTAACTGGCAATCAGTATGTGTTTACTCTTTTTTTTTTTTTTTTAGGTAAAAATGTACATACTGTGGAATGCACAAACTTGAGTGTACTCTTTGATGAATTTTTACAAGTGACTCTTGTTGAGATATAAAACATTACGATCACCCTAGAAAATTCCCTCATGCCCCTTCTCATTTCCCATCTCACCCCACTCCCAACAGGCAACCACTGTTCTGATCTTTCTCACTTAGCACAATGTGTTTGAGATTCTGTGTTGTTGTGTATAACAGTGGTTGGTTGCTTTTTGTTGCTAAGTAATATGAATTGTATGAAGGCACCAGTTTGTTTATCCATTCATCTGTTGATCCACACCTAGGCTGTCCCTGGTTTTTAGTTATTATGAATAAATCTGTGAACATTCTTGTAGAAGTCTTTTGTAACCATATGCTTTCTTATCTCTTTTGTAAACTTCTGAGTGTGAAATTGTTGAGTCATATGGTGGTTTTATAAGAAACTGCCAAAGTATTTGTACAATTTCACCCCCTTTGCTGCATTCCCCAACAACGTATTAGAGTTCTGATGGTTTCACATCCTTGCCAGCATTGGGTGTGTGTCCATCTTTTTAACTCCGCCCTTTCTATTTAGATGATATTAGGATCTCATGGTGGATTTAATTTTTATTGCTCTGATAACTAATAAAAAGTATTCTTTTATGTGTCAGTCATATCCAGTAAAGTTGAGTTACTTCTAGCATATAGTGTGAAGTGGGAATAGAGGTTCATTATGATCCATATGTGTATGCAGTTGTTCTGAACAATTTGTTCAGAAGACTTTCTTCTCTCAATTAAATTGCTTTGTACCTTTATTATAAATAAGTCAAAGGGGTAAGTGTAGGCCTATTTCTGTTGCATTGATCTATCTGTCTACTTTAACACTAGTAACATACTTTCTTAATTGTTGTGATTTTATAATCTTAAATTAAGGTAGCAGTGTAAGTCTTCCAACTTGTTTTTATTTTTCAAGATTGCTTTGGATATTCTAGGTCCTTTTTATTCTATTAAAAATTTTCAAAATAAGCTTGTCTATTAAAAATTGTGAAGTTCATTGAATCTGTAGATCTGAGGAAAACGGACATTTTAACAATGTTGGGACCTCCAACCCATGAATGTGGTATATTTCTATATTTACCTGGACCTTTAATTTCCTTCAGCAATGATTTCAATGTAGTTTAAATGTGGAGGTCTTGCATATTTTCCTTAAATTTATTCCTAAGTAGGGGCTCCTGGCTGGCTCATTCCGTGGAATGTGCAGCTCTTCACGGGGTTGTGAGTTCATGCCCCATGTTGAGTGTAGAGATTACTTAAAAAAAAAAAAAAAATATATATATATATATACACACACACACACACACACACACACACACACACATATTCCGAAGTATTTAGTGACTTTTGGTGCTTTCAAAAGTAGGATTTTTCTTTTTTCTTTCTTTTTATTCCTTGAATTTTATTTTCCAATTGTTTGTGGCCAGCATATAAAATACAGTTGATTTTTGTATGTAGATCTTATATCCTGAAGCCAAGTTAATGTCACTTATTAGTTCTAGGAGTTGTTTTTAAATTCCTGAGGATCTTTCTATGCAAATAATCATGACATCTGTGAATTGAGTCTGTTTTACTCTTCCTTTCTAATCTTTATGACTTTATTTCTTTGACTCTTTACTCTGGCTAAGATCTCCTATAAAATGTTGAATAAAAGTGGTGAGAATGAACATGCCTATTTTGTTCTTACTCTTAGTAGGAAAGCATTCAGTATTTTGCCATTATGTATAATAGTTTTTGTAAGTCTTTCATAGACTTTTTTTTATCAGATTGAGGAAATCTTCTTCTAATTCCAAATGTGGTGAGGGTTGTTTTTTTTTTTTTTAAAGATTTTATTTATTTATTCATGAAAGACACAGAGAGAGAGAAAGGCAGAGACACAGGCAGAGGGAGAAGCAGGCTCCATGCAGGGAGCCTGACGTGGGACTCGATCCCGGGACTCCAGGATCATGCCCTGGGCCGAAGGCAGTGTTAAACCGCTGAACCACCCAGGGATTCCCCTGGTGAGGGTTTTTTAAAAATATCATAACAGGGTTTAATTTTGCCAAATGAGTATTTTGCATTTGTTGAAATAATCATTTGATTTTTTTCTTCACTGGCTATTGTGATGCAATGTTTTTCATTGACTTTTATGAAGTTAAATAAATCAGGTTTGCATTCTTGGAATAAATCCATTCTATTACTAAATTTGATTTTAGTAGCATTTTCTAAAGCATTTTTGCATATATCTTGATGAGAGAGATCATTTTGTATTATTGTTGTTAATTTCCCTGTTAGGCTTTGTTATTAAGGTCATGTTGGTGTAACATATATGTATATTTATTGAAATACAGTTGACGTGCAGTGTTAACATTAGTTTCAAGAGTATAATACAATGACTGAACAAGTTCATACGGTACATTATGCTATGTTCACCACATGTGTGGCTACCACCTGTTACCACACAACACGATTATAATACCATAGGCTATATAACATAGGCTGTACCTTTATACCTGTGACTTATTCATTCTATAACTGAAAGTCTGTATCTCCCACTCCCCTTTACCCATTTACCCATCCCAACTCCCCCTGCCCCACGCTCTGGCAATCATCAGTTCTCTGTTTTATGGGTCTGTTTCTGCTTTTTGTTTATTTGTTTACTTATTTGATTTGTTGATTCCACATAAAAGTGAAGTCATATGGTATTTGTCTTTCTGTCTAACTTACTTCACTTAGTATAATACCCTAGAGGTAGGTGTGTATATTTATATATGTATGTATACCTTACATCTTCTTTATTCATTCATCTATTGATGGACATTTGAATTGCTTCCATATCCTAGCTATTGTAAATAATGCTGCAGTAAACCTAGGGGTGCATATATTTTTCTGAATTAATGTTTTTATATTATTTGAATGAATACCTGGTAGTGGAAATACTGGATCATATGGTAGTTCTATTTTTAATTTTTTGAGGAACCTCATATTGTCTTCCCCAGTGGCTGCACCAACTTACATTCCCACCAGCAGTGCCCAAGGATTCCTTTTTCTCCCCTTGATCACCAGTACCTGTTATATCTTTGTCTTTTTGATTCTAGTTTTTCAGACATGTGTAGGGTGATATGTCATAGTATTTTTGATGTGCATTTCCCTGATTGAGAGATGTTGAACATCTTTTCATGTGTTTGTTGGCTATTCTAGATGTCTTGTTTGGAAAAAATGTCTATTCAGGTTGTCTGCCCATTTTTTAATTGGATTTTTTGGTGTTGAGTTATGTAAGTTTATACATTTTGGATATATAACTCCTTATCGGACATATTATTTGTGAATATCAGACTTTCATTCACTAGGTTGCCTTTTCATTTTGTTGATGGTTTCCTTCACTGTGCAAAATTTTTTCATTTTGGTTTAGTCCCAGTAATTTGTTTTTGCTTTTGTTTCCCTTGCCAGAGGAGACCTATCTAGAAGAATGTTGCTAAGGCCAGTGTCAAAGAGATTACTTAATGTCTATGTTCTCTTCTAGGAGTTGTATGGTTTTAGATCTCTAATCCATCTTAGTTTATTTTCACGTGTGATGTAAGAAGGTGATCTAGTTTTGCCAGTACCATTTATTGAAGAGACTATCTTCCCCATGAATGTTCTTGCTTCCTTTGTCATAGATTAATTGGATTTATTTCTGGGCTGTCTGTCCCACTGATCAACATGTCTATTTCTATGCTGGTACCATGCTGTTTTGACTACTACAGCTTTGTAGTATATCTTGAAATGTGGAATTGTGATATTTCCAGCTTTGTTCTTTTTCAAGATTGCTCTGGCTATTGAAGGTTTTTTGTGGTTCCATGTAAATTTTAGAGTTATTTGTTCTAGTTCTTTGAAAAATGCTGTTGGTATTTTAATAGAGATTGCATTCGATTTGCAGATTGCTTTGAGTCATATGGACATTTTAACAATATTAATTCTTCCATTGCATAATCATGGAATATCTTTCCATTTGTTTGTGACATCTTCAATGTCTTTTATCAGTGTTTTATAGTTTTCAGAGTATAGGTCTTTCAGTGCCTTGGTTAAGTTTATTCCTAGATAGTTTATTCTTTTTGGTGCAGTTATAAATGGAATATTTTTAAAATTTCTTTTCTGCCACTTCATTATTAGCATATAGAAATGCAACCAATCTCCATGTATTTTGTATCCTGCAACTTTATTGAATTTGTTTATTACTTCTAATTGTTCTTTGGTGAAGTCTTTAGGGCTTGCTATGTATAGTAGTATCATGTCCCCTGAAAATAGTGACAGTTTAATTTCTTCCTTACCAATTTGGATGACTTGTATTTATTTTTCTTGTCTGGTTACTGGGCTACAAATTCCAGTACTATGTTGAATAAAAGTGTGAAAGTGGACCTCTTTGTCTTGCTCCTGATCTTAGAGGGAAAAGCTTTCAGTTTTCCCCCACTGAGTATGATGTCAGCTGTTGAGTTTTTAATATATGACCTTTATTATGTTGAGGTATGTTCCGTCTGAACCCACTTTATTGAGAATTTCTGTCATGAATGGTTGTTGGATTTTGTCAAATATTTATACTGCATCTATTGAGATGATCATATGATTTTTAACCTTCATTTTGTTGATGTGGTGTATCATGTTGATTTGTGAATATTGCACCATCCTTGCATCTCTAGAATAAATCCTACTTGATCATAATGAATGATCTTTTTAATGTATTGTTGAATACAGTTTGTTTATATTTTGTTGAAGATTTTTACATCTATGCTCATCGAAGATATTGGCCTGTAGTTTTCTCTTTTGTGGTGTCTTTGTTTTTATCAGGGTAATGCTGGCCTTGTAAAATGTACTTGAAAGCTTTTCTTGCTCTTCTGTTTCTTGGAATAGTTTGAGGAGAATAGGTATTAATTCTTCTTTAAATACTTGGTAGAATTCACTCATGAATCCATTTGGTCCTGGGCTTTTGTTCATTAAGTTTTTTGACTTCTGATTCAATTTTGTTACTAGCTATTTGTTCTATTCAGATTTTCCAGAGTTGGTGTAATATTGATATTTCTTTCCAAAAATTTGATACAACTCATCAGTGAAACCATATGGGTGTAGAGTTTCTATTGTAGAATGATTTTATGATTTCAGCTTCTTCAAAAAAAGCTTCTAAAGATTTTTTTTGAGAAAGTTGTCCACTTCATCTAAATTTTCAATTTATTGACATAAAGTTATTCATAATATTCATTTATCTTTTTAACCTCTAGTCCCAAGTATCTAGTCATAGTATTTGTAAATTGTATTCTCTGACTTTTTTGGTATCAATTACTTGTAACAAATAGCAAGTCACCCCCAAATTAGTAAATTAAATGATAACCATTATTTAACCATTAAATAATAACCATTTATTTATCAATGAGTGGGCCATTGGAGATCATCTGAGAAATTCTTACAGTCTAGGCAGGTTCACAGGTCTTTGGGTAGCTGCCAGTCTCTTAGGTGGCTCTGCTTCTGGGATTTGGGTGGCTACTGGCTGGGCAATGGGGGTGATGGGCTGCATGTTTCTCCTCACCTACCAGGCTAAGCCAGGCTTGTTCACATAGTGGCTCAGCAGTGTTCCTAGACAGAATAGAAATATGCACATTCTCTCGAGACCTAATCTTGGGATATGACAGAATTGCTTTTTTTTCTCACATTTTTTTTTTTTTATTAAAGTAAATCACAAGAACAACCCAGATTTACAGGGTTGAAAAATAGACTTCACCACTAATTCCAAATGACTGTGGATGTGGGGCAGGAGAAAATTAGCACCATTTTTGCAATCTGTCACTTATTATGATATACTATTATGGACAAATTGTCATGAATTTGGCAATTTTGTGTAAATAGTCATCTAATCAGTATTGTGATACTACAGTCTTTGTGCATCTTTATGGAATTTACAGAACATTGAGTTCTTTGGTGTCTGATCAAAAGCAATGTCTTTTCTCCCATTAATACTTAGGAAGATTGTGATTGTTTATATTTTTGTTTTATACATGATTATATATTTTGGGTATCTGCACAACCCCAAACCAGTGACATTTCAAACTATATTTTTTTTGGTCCATAATATCCATAATACTTTAAGAATTCAAAATATGGCACTCTTGAAAATTATCCTGGCTATACTGATTTGGGGCTTAAAAACAGGTTGAGCTGTGGATAAACTGTAGGCAATATTAAAGGTAAGCAATTTACCATAGCATTGGTAATATATTTCTCTAGGTTTCCCATCTATTCTGTCAATAGAGCAATTCTTGAACACAGAAAATGTAAGTAGAGTTGGGTAGTTGATAATGGAAGTGCGGTTTAACACTATCAATACGTAAGTACATATTTACATCTTGCTGTTAAATCACATTCATTTCACCTTTCCGGAAACCTACCTCTGGAAATTTAGCCTACATTACTTATGTGTGTGTGAGCTTATCTGACAAAAAGAATAGTCATTGATAGCATTGTTTCTCTCATGGAAAAACTGGAGGTGATCTAAATGTCTAATGGAAAGAGGTTGATTTTTAAAAATATGATCGATTAAAAAAAAAAAAAGATGATGGATTCAGGATGCCTGGGTGGCTCAGCGGTTGAGCGTCTGTCTCCCTTTGGCTCAGAGCATGATCCCGGAGTTCCCAGATGGAGTCCCACATCAGGCTTCCTGCATGGAGCCTGCTTCTCCCTCTGCCTATGTCTCTGCCTCTCTGTGTGTGTCTATCATTAATAAATGAATAAATATTAAATAAATAAATAAATAATATGGATTAATCACATGAAATACTATACAACCATTTAAAAGTTATAGAAGAGTATTTAGTGACCTGTATGGATGTTCATTTATAGTTGATGTTTAACATATATTTAAATATAGATAATGAAGTTACTTGTGGGATTCTATTTTTTATAAGATACTTACATGTAAATACTTGTAGGCATAAGAAAAGGCTTAGAAGAATATATAATAAAAATGTTAATGGTGGTTATTTCCAAATGATAGCAATATGATTTTTTACATTTTATTGAAATCTAATTGACATATAGCATTTAGTAGTTTTAGGTATACAAAATGATGATTGTATATATGTATGTATAACAAAATGATTACTACAAAAAGTTTAAACACCTACAAACTCTTTTCTTGTGTTGAGAACTTTTGAGATCTACTCTCGTAGCAAGTTTTAAATATATGATATACTATTGTTAACTTTAGTCACCATGCTATACATTATATCTCCAGAACTTATTTATCTTATAACTGGACGTCGTTATCTTTTGACCATCTTCACCCATTCTACCCACCCCCCTGTTTGTATCTATGAGTTTGGTTTTTTAGATTCTGCATGTAAGTGAGATCAGACAGTATTTATCTTTCTCTCTCTGACTTATTTCACTTAGCATAATGCCTCAAGGTCCATCCATGTTGTCTCAAATTATCATAATTATCTTCCTTTTTGTGGCTGAATAATATTCTTCTGTGTGTGTGTGTGTGTGTGTGTGTGTGTGTGTTTATGTAACATTTTTAAATTTATTTGTCTATAGACATTTGGGTCGTTTCTGTCTTGACTATTGTAAAGAAAACAGGGGGTGTAGACATCTTTTTAAGATAGTGATTTTTTTTACTAAAGATACATACCCAGAAAGGGAATTGCTGAATACTTTGGTAGTTGTTTTCAGTGTGTGTGTGTGTGTGTGTGTGTGTGTGTGTGTTTCCATTAAGTGTACTCTTAATCCCCTTTATCTATTTTATCCCTCACTTCCCACCCCTCCCCCCTCTGACAGCCACTAGTTCTCTGTATTTATGAGTCTGTTTTGGCTTTTATTTTTTTTAAGATTTTATTTATTTATTCATGACAGACATAGAAAGAGAGGCGGGGGGGCAGAGACATAGGTGGAAGGAGAAGCAGGCTCCATGCCAGGAGCCCGACGTGGGACTCGATCCCAGAGCTCCAGGATCACACCCTGGGCCAAAGGCAGGCACTAAACCGCTGAGCCACCCAGGAATCCCCCATTTTGGCTTTTATTTGTTTGTTCATGTGCTTGGGTTTTTTTTTCCTTTTAGATTCCATGTGTAAATAAAATTATATGGCATTTGTCTTTGATTTATTTCACTTAGCATAATACCCTCTAGACCGATTAATGTTGTCACAAATGCAAAGATCTCATTCTTGTTGATGACAGTAGTATTCCATTTGTGTGTGTGTGTGTGTGTGTGTGTGTGTGTGTATATACCACATCTTTTTATCCATTCATCTATCAATGGATACATAGGTTGCTTCCTTATTTAAGCTATTATAAACAGTGGTAGTAAATATAGGACTGCATGTATCTTTCTGAATTAGTGTTTTTGGTTTTTTTGGGTGAACACCCAATAGTAGAGTCCTTGGATCATATGGTAATTCTATTTTTAATTTTTTGAGGAACCTCCATATTGTTTTCCACAGTGTCTGTACCAATTTACATTCCCGCAATAGTGCACAAGAGTTCCTTTTTCTCCACATCCTTGCCAATACTTGTTATTTTTTATTTTTGATAATAGCCATTCTAACAGGAATGAGGTAATATGGTATGATTATTTTCCTGTTTTTAATCTGTGATTTGAAATTTTTAGAATATATGTTGAAGATATGAAAAATAAATAAAAATGACTTTTAAAAGGCCCTACAGAGAGGCACCTGGGTGGTTTAGTAGGGTAGATGTCTGCCTTTGGCTTAGGTCATGATTCCAGGGTCCTGGGATTGAGCCTCACATAGGGCTCTGCCCTCGGTGGAGAGCCTGTTTCTCCCTCTCTCTCTGCCTGATGCTCCCCCGGCTTGTTTGCACGTGCTCTCTCTCTCTCTCTCTCTCTCTATCTATCTCTCTATCTCTCTATCTCTCTATCTCTATCTATATCTCTATCTATATCTATATCTATAGATATATATCTATAATATCTAGTATATATTTATATATAAAACATATAATATATATCAAATAAATAAATCTTTTTTTGAAAGGCCCTACACAGCCACAATTTACAGAATTATTTGTATTTTTAAATTGCTACTCTCTATGAAATAAGATCTATTGAACTTTACAAAATTTATAGAGTTACCTAAAACTCAAGATGATCTACTTACGCAAAAGACTGGTTTTATCACTGCTGTAGTAGAACATAACATCATGAAATGTAGCAGTTACTTTATATTTTTGTTTTTGCTGTTAACATTCACAAGTACAAAGATTGGGGAAATTCTTTTTTTATAAGCATCATATTTTTATTTTAAAACATCACCATTATGAAAATGGTTTCTAAACATTTTGGTTGGAAGCAGAATCAGTCATGTTCCTTTCTTATAAGTCAATATTCAGGGCAGCTTTGGTGGCTCAGCGGTTTAGCGCTGCCTTCAGCCCAGGGCATGATCCTAGAGACCCGGGATTGAGTCCCACGTCAGGCTCCCTGCATGGAGCCTGCTTCTCCCTCCCGCCCCCACCCCCCCCCCCATGTCTCTCATGAATAAATAAATAAAATCTTTTTTTTTAAAAAGTCAATATTCATGGCTTCCTAAGTCTTTTTAAAAATTTCAGTTGGCTGGAAAGTCATAGTTAAAAATAGAGACAGGTACTGTATCTGTGTTAAACTGCTAGCTATAATTCTGTGCTTTTCTTTCCAGTCTAACTGCTCAGCTCCCTGACAGGGTAAAACACATTACACATGTGTAGTAAAGTGGTATTTCTATTTAATACTTCCCATTATTACCACTGATTGGCTAAACTTTACTAGATTTTAGTACCATGGCTACAAAACAAACTCTATATTAAAGATTTTAAAGTATATTTTATTTTGACTAGACTATTGAGACACCAATAGTCCTGTTTCCATATAGAAAATAGTTAATGCAGTGAGCAATCTGTAATGCATAAGCATGGCTGCAAGGGGGTACTGAAGTTTTGTGGGCCCCAAATTGAATTAGATTTAAATTAAATACATGCTGGAGAGAATTTTTAACGTAAGGCAAAGTGTTGTGAAATCACTACTTCTGCAGGATAGACTACAGTTGGAAAAATTTTATTGATATGTTTTATTTGGTATGCTGCGGGAAAGGCACAAAACACATCTCAGTGTGCAGAGTTGAGTGCATGGTTTCTAAGGTGGGAGGAAGTAGTGGGGAAGATTCTGCACACCTCGGGAACTGCAGCAGCTCCTTGCCTGCAGGCCTGTTGTATAGGCAGCTTTTTCCATGTCAACACCTGCTCATTAGGAAACGGACCAAGACTCCCCAAGAGCTCTCAGATGGCCTGAATTTTGTATCCCTGCCAATCTGCACTAGAATTTAATAACAACCATGAGGTGAAACTTGGGCCTTTCCTCATTGCTAATCCCCAAAACCATCTGGCCTTTCCCTTTCTCTGAATAGCAGTTGAGTGTATGTGTTGGGGTGAAGGAGGAGGTCGGGGGTGAAAGAAGAAGAACTGACCTATCATGTTTCTTAAAGGACAGTTCACTCTCTCTCAGAGCAGATAAAAGTCCTTGGAGATCATAGCTCTAAGCTTGTTCTTTCATAGCATCCACATCTTTGCCAGCTAATTGTTTGAAAATCATACCATTCATTAACTACTGACAAATGTCCAAGTTTAGTTCTTTTAATGAAATAATGCCAAAAATAAGTACGTAAGTCTGCAGTCATGATTCTGATATTAAAAACTAAAAGTTATGCATTTTTCTTTAATTTTCTATTATGTCTTAGAGCATTAGAAACATGGGAGACACTCTAAATATTTGTTTATTCCTATGCCTTGCTCTACAAAGAAATTGAAGTTAGTAGGAAATACATAGAATATATTAGTAAATCACACATAAAACACCAAGCTTCCTCTGCTCTGCCCCCATTCAGGTGCAGAAATAGAATGCAGATAGTGAACCACCTGGCCTATGCATTGCAGAGAGAATATCATAGATTTGGTTCTGTTGAAGACTCACTGCAGGGCAAATGCTCCTCAAATGGTACTATGTATGAGATCAGTTATTCAATTTAAAATTGTTCTCTCTCTCATACTACTGAGCACTTGTTGAGATTGGGTGTCATAAATACCTGTGTAGGATTATGCTACTTCGATAAGGAAGTATCAAAGAAATATTTGTCAGTGAATGAATTAATAAAGAAATTTCACTTGTCTCTACATGGGATAGAAAAGTCAATAGTATGTCTTTCCATTATGCAAATGATGGTTACTATGTTCAAACACAAAGGGTAGATTCTCATGTTTGTTTGTTTTTTTGCAAATATACACATAGTCACACATATATGCATGGACTTGTGTGTACATGTAAATATTCCAAGCATCAGGTTTGGACAATAGTGTCCATTCACTCCTTTTTTCAGAAACCTTCAGAACAGTATGTCACCAGCAATGTGGATGCCTCAGTAGAGGGGTCAGTAAACTATGGACCTTGGGCCAAATCCAACCTTGTGTTTGAATCACCTACAAGCTAAGGATGGTATTTACATTTTTAAATGGTTGAAAACAAATCAAAGTAGCATAATACTTGATGACACATAAAAATTATGTGAAATTCCAATAACAGTATCCATAAGTAAAGTTTTATTGGATCCTACCATATTCACTTGTTTATGTGTGGTCTCTGGCTGCTTTTGCATTATAACAACAAAGTTGAGTAACTACAACAGAGACCATCCGGCCTGCAGAACCCAAAATATTCACTATCTGGTCTTTTACAAAAATATTTGCTGACCCCCTACCATAGAAATTACAAAAAATGAGTAGGGTGAAGTCTGCCTGAATAAAGCCACACACACACCTCATAGTATTTGAAAATATCTATCCTCTACTCTGCCCTGTTTTTCAGAAGACAAAAATGGAAAATAATAAGAAAATTGTTTTCAACGTCTATCTTTTTAACAAGGGCCTCATAACTTATTTCTTCCAAATATAACCTTATATCCTAAACAGAGTATTTTGAATACTCAAGTTTTACTTTTTAAAAATTGAAGTATGGTTGGCACGACAATATCATATTAGTTTCAGATATGCAACATAGTGATTCGATCGTTGCAGTTGACCCTTGAACAACATGAGTTTGAACTGCATGGGTTCACTCACACACTTTTTTTGATAAATACAGTTCAGTACTGTAAATGTATTTTTTTTCTTCCTAATGATTTTCTTAACACTTTCTTTTCTGTAGCTAATTTCATTGTCAGGTACAGTATATAATACATATACCAAATATGTGCTAATCAACTGTTTATGTTATTGGTAGGGCTGCCAGTCAATAGTAGACTGTTAGTCAAAAGTTACAGGTGGATTTTCAACTGTGCAGAGGCTTGGCAGCCCTAACTCCCACTCAAGGGTCAACTGTGTATACATTACAAAGTGCTCACCTTAAGTCTAGTTACCATCTGTCACCATACACAGTTATTACATTATTGATTATATTTCCTATGCTGCATTTTTCATCCCCACAATATACTTATTTTATAACTGGAAGTTTGTACCTCTTACCTCCCTTCACCTATTTTATCCATCTGCCCTCCTTCTGCCCCATGGCAACCACCAGTTCTCTGTGTTTATGCATCTATTTCTGTTGTTTCAAACTTTAGTAACATTTGTGATTATATCCTAACATGATATAATGGAAGGGCAGGTAATAAGGTACAAAGTTGTGGAACACACAACAGAAAGTTTAATTAGTCTGATTTATAATTGGCTTTCTGAAGCAACATGAGAAGGAAAAACTGCCAAGACTTACCAAGGTGTAGGACATGTAGGAAGAGGACAAATCCTAAATGCCCTTGGAGACCCTGTGTGATAGTTCCTTCTCAGTAATGCCTTGTGTTTACAGATACTCTTTTTGTCTTCTGTGTGATTGTATTGTTTCATAAACAATTGATGTTTAGCTATCGAAACATGCTAGTGGGGCAGCCCAGGTGGCTCAGTGGTTTAGCGCCGCCTTCGGCCCAGGGTTGGTCCTGGGTCCCAGGATCAAGTCCCACATTGGGCTCCCTGCATGGAGCCTGCTTCTCCCTCTGCCTGTGTCTCTGCCTCTCTCTCTCTCTCTCTCTATCTCTCTCTCTCTCTGTCTCTCTGTGTCTCTCATGAATAAAATCTCTCTAAAAAAAAGAAAAAGAAACATGGTAGTAAGAAGCAGATACTGTTATTTCCATTTGCAAGAGGAAAAAGCTATAAACTTTGCATGTAGCTCTTTCAATGGCAGTAAATCAGTGCCAGGAAAGTAGTTTTTTTTTTTTTTTTTTCTGTTTTGGCAGATAGAAACTCTGCATGATTGAATATGGTCCACAGTTTGATAAATTCTGACCTGAACCGTAGTGTGACTATCTGATTTCCTTGACAACATCTGGCAGAGTGCTAAGTCGTTATTATCCTACCCTTGGCCATTGTATGTGACCTCGTGAGTCAGCTAAAATTTTTCTAAAAATTAGAACCTTTGCTTTCTCATGTGTGTGCCACTCTATCCTTCATATATAGTGTTAGCAAATGGTCACTGAGTAGACCAGCAGAGTCCTGAATTTTCTTTTTTTTTTTTAAGATTTTATTTATTTATTCATGATAGACACGGAGAGAGAGGCAGAGACACAGGCAGAGGGAGAAGCAGGCTCACATGCAGACAGCCTGATGCGGGACTTGATCCCAGGACTCCAGGATCATGACCTGGGCTGAAGGCAGGCGCCAAACCGCTAAGCCACCCAGGGATCCCCCAAGTCCTGAATTTTCAAATCCTGTCTCCTTCATACCTTTGACCTTTAGTTTCTTCTTGAAAGAAATGTTTTGAGGGCGCCTGGGTGACTGAATGAGCATCTGCCTTTGTGTCAGGTCGTGATCCCAGGGTCCTGGGATTGAGTCCCACATCAGACTCACTGCAGGGAGTCTGCTCCTCTCTCTATGTCTCTGCTCAATCTGTGTTTCATGAATAAATAAATAAATAAAATGTTTTTTAAAAAATTAAAAGAAATGTTTTGAAAGCAGACTTAATTCCCTTATATCTTGACCAGAACACACCAACAGAAGAGGCACACACAAATCAATCATTGCGTCCTAATTGTAATTGTATTTTGGCATCACAAAGTGTGAATACTGGCAGAAAGACTTTAGAATTCCTTTCCTTTTACAGATATGGGACTCCCGAGGAAGGATAAGGGACTTCCCTAAGGTCTTCCAACTATATGTAGCTAAGTTGGGGTAAGAGCTGTTTTGCCTTCCTTGCTTGCTTGCGTTATCTTTCCTTTGGGCCTCTTCAAATATGATTATGTAAAAGCATTAAATAATAAGGGCTTAGTAAAATATCTAAAGAATATCCTTTCATATAATATGTTATGTTTAGCCATGGAACAATGAAATTTATCTCCAGAAGATGCATAGAAAAGTTTATTCTGTTACATAGTGGACTTACTCTGTTAATCCTATTGGAATCCTTATTAAACCATAAGTTAATAAAATGTGATAGAACCTATGATTATCCAGATAGTTTAGGTGATAAGTGATACAAAAGCATATATATTGTATATCTTTAGTAATAAAAAATTTTGAATTGCTCAATTCAAATTTGAGAAAATTTGAATTACTTGAGAAATTACTTTTTCTCAAATTATTATTATTATTATTATTATTATTATTTATACTCACATTACTTGAGAAAACATTCATATTTACCATCAGCCACCACGATCAATGTCTTAGTTAAGGGGGCTATTTTGGGGAATCACTACCCTTATAGAGTGAAAGACTTAACTCGATTGCCTCTTCACCATCTTGATTTATTTTTCCTTGAAAGTCAAAGATGGAAAGAAGCAGAGTCCATGAGCCATTATTCCCCTTCTAGTCACTTCCAGTTTGGTTATACTGCTTTATTTTCCTCACAATACTTGCTACTATCTGAAATTATCTCCTTCATGGATTTGCTTGCTTGTTTACTCCCCTGTCCCATACTCACAGGAACAGAAGCTGCAGAGCATGAGGCTTCTTCTGTTTTACTCACCGTTGGTATCACCAGTGCCTGTAACAGTACCTGGACCATAAAGAGAATTCCACATGATCTGTTCAGTGCATGAGCAGTTGGCTATGTGACTAGAGTGTGAGGGATCAAATTGCAAAACTCTAAGTTCTGCGAATAGTGAAGAGAGACTTCATACCTGACCAAGATAGCACTCTTCTGAGTGCTGATCTCTGTGCTCTATTTTATATGCCCAGCTCTGCTTCCAGGGCATCTGTGCTGTGATTGCTAGTTGACTTCTCTCTCTCTCTCTCCCATTTGATTACTTGAGGACAGGAACCAAGTCCCATTCACCTGTATGTTCCAGGTGCTGGACACAGTGACCAGCAGGGTGAATCGGTGAGTCCATGAGTACATGAATGGTTCTTTCTGTGCAAGAGCCTGAGAACACACTACCTTTTTGGGCTTCGTCTTTCAAACAGAAAACGTAATGACTGACTGCTGGGTGTCTTCTTCTTCTTCTTTTTTTTTTTAAGATTTTATTTATTAATGAGAGATAGAGATAGAGAGAGAGAGGCAGAGACATAGGCAGAGGGAGAAGCAGGCTCCATGCAGGGAGCCCGATGTGGGACTCGATCCCGGGTCTCCAGGATCACGCCCTGGGCTGAAGGCGGCGCTAAACTGCTGAGCCACCCGGGCTGCCCTGCTGGGTGTCTTCTAATGCTTGTTTGCAGAAATAGCTGCCTTTGGAAAGATCATGTCTGGCAAATTAGGCTCTTTTTGTTCATATAGGCTCTTTATATAGACAATCACTGTAGTGTGAGCCACGCGTATAATTTCAAATTTCCAATAGCTACATTTAAAGATCTTTTTAAAAAGTAAGATTTATTTTAATATATTTTATTTAACTGAACATATCTGAAATAGTTTCGTTTTGACATGACTCAATATATGCGATTATTACTGAGGAATTTTACGTTGCTTTTTCTCATATGAAGTCTAGCAAGCCAGTGTTACTTCATGTCTTAATTTGGATACTAAATTATTGGAAATACTTGATCCATATTTTTCAAGTAAAATTTAAATTTGGAAAAGTGTATTCCCATATCCAGATTTTCAAGACACACTGAAATGTGTCCCACTATCTGAATTGAGAATGGTTTTAAATTTAAAACTTGGTTCTCCAGACATATTAGTCACATTTCAGTACCCAATAGCCAAATATGGCTGGTGGCTACCATAATGGCCAGCATAGATCACAACTCTTCCTAAATATACCTTTCCTATACATCTCCCTTTATTTCCAAACACCCACAACCTTCTATCACTTCAAGTCACGGCATTTTAGGTTCATGAGAGGGTGGGTTTGAAGTCCTTTGGTCTAGCCACTCCTTCTATAAAAACAGGGGAGCAGAGAGAACGTGTCTTGTTCAGTACTTTTGGCTTGCCCACCATTCTTGGTGCTAGCTTCACACTCAGTGCTCTGCCAGGCATGGCCAGTCTACTCTTTGGGTCAGATGGAGCCCAGGGATGTGACTGGGGGAGTCTTCCATGCAGAACGAGGGATCCCCTCCTCCCTAGGTGGCCAGTGTGGCTGTGGTGTAGGGACCTCAGGAAAGCTGCCTCTGTGTGCCTGTTGTGAGGTGCCCATGTCAGGTGGCGGAAGCAGCTGGCAGCCTGGGTCCAGCTGGCTCTCCAACACGGAGGTCGAGCCAGTTAGTTGTACAGACCGTCTAGTCCAGGGATGGAGGGCAGACTGAGCACTAAGGCAGATGGGCCCAAAGCTAGTGCTCATTTACCCAGAGGTGGTACCCCTATGAGAGTGTGGGAAGGACCCGCAATCTTTCAGTGTTGTCCAGATAGTCTTTTTTTTTTTTTATCACTTATGTGTCTCATCTGCAAATGAAGAAGAATATGTGACTTTGAGTTGAGAATTTCCCAGGATGCTTTTTTGTCATTTGTAACCATTGACAGGTTTAGTGCTTGTTTTCTTTCTTCTTCCTCACATTGTTCGGAACCTGCTCAAGGTCTCTTGACATCATCTTTATCTAGGATGCCAAAATTAATGAAATGACGATGAATCCATTTTTCTTTGTGAAGGGAAAAGTATTTTGACTCTTACAGTGAGGCTGCTCTGCTTCTGAGAAAACTGCAGTGGGTGCAGCACGAATAGTTTTCATTCCATCAAAACACACACTTTGCTCATTACCGAGAGCAGAGGGTAGGTTTGGGAAGGTACAGCCTCCCTGGCAGATGGGAACTTTTTTTTCTTTCTGCTTCCTATCCTCCATTTGTCTATACATTCCCCATCCTCCCCTTCTCTACATCATTATGTAATATTTTTTTCAAAGTGCACATTTATTATAACTTCAAAATGACCAAGAGACAGTATTCCCTTCATAAAAATCACATACATTTTGTGTGTCCACCCAGCTCAAGAATGGGGAGACACAATACAAAATAACACCCGAGAGCAGTCAAGTTAATAATTGGCTGAGGCAATAGTCAAAGTTTGTCTCAAAATCCTGGCAAGATGTAAGCTTAAGCTGTGAAGAGAAGTTTCCCTTGCTAGTTTCTGAAGTCTATAAAACATCCTAATGAGTTGACTTGGTTTTATTTTCAGTGAGATATTTAGTCACAAACTTTTGATTCCTGCATTAGAAATTATTTGGGGAATACACATTATTCCAGCTACCAAACTAGAAAGTGATTTTTATTTTTTGGTACTAGTCTTATGTTGTAATGCACAAATAGGAGGTCCTCTAAGTGAAATTTGTCATTTCTGGTAAGGAACCAGGAATAATTTTGGGCAAAATCGTAAGGAAAGTTTTAACAGGCATCACTTTTTGAAATAAGTTCTGGTAATTGAGGTCCAAGCAAGAAAAAGACCAGGACTCCTCCGTGCTGCAGGATGCTGGCTTTCAAATTGCTCAGTCAAGCTGCCTTCTGCAGAAAGGGTAGGGGGACATAAAGCTGGGCTTCAGGATACCATTCCTTCAGTTCAGCCCAATGGCTCCACTGTTATGCTGATTATAATTGCCTTTCCTATAGGACATATTCAAAGAAGGATTTCTATTGCTAAAATTTGAAAGATCACTCTTTTACTTTATTTTTGAAAGGATGCTTTAGGAATTCTTGTACCTGGAACTTTTATAAAACCAGAACAGGTCCCCCCCCCCCCCCCCCCCCCGCCCCCCTTCTCTGGAGAGAAGTGGCTTAAGAATAGTCTTTAACTTTTAACAGCTTTGACATTCCATGCCTAGGCCATCCCCATCCTGTGTGAGTCCTGTCCAGTACCCCCTCTTGGCCAATGTCAGGGAGTGGGACTGGACAAGTTACCCTGTATGCAGGTGATAATTGATGCAACTGAACCTTGCATGTCCTTCCTGCTGTGGAGACCCACCACCCTGCTCAGAGACACTCTCTTGTACAACTGTGCTGACCGTTTTATTCTGCAGATCCATCCTAATTCTCTAACCTTGCAGAAAAGAGCAAGCTCTGGAGACTTCAGTGAGACAGTTGTTTGAATCTTCAACACAATAAAGTGTTTAAAAGTTCTTTTTCTTTTCATGTTTAATTTTCAGCTATTAATAGCTTGCTTCCTACAATTATTGAAAGAACTGTCAATTCAGTTTGGGAGGAGAAAACCTCATGTTTGTGGCTATGGGTCTCCCTTTGTGTTGAGAATGAGTACACAAGCAGCTGGAGAGTTGGAGAGTTACCTGTCAGGATGAACGCTGGGCAGAAAGAAGGGAACTAAGACTTCAGTGGTATAATAATCAAAGTCTCAGATCCACAGGGCTGCCTTCCCTAGCAGCATTGCTGTTAAAAGTTCTGCTGGTTTAGAAATGGAGGGCAAAAGCCCACATTTTCTGAAAGAAATAAAACCTAAATAAGCCAAGCCTTAGAATTTATTTTTGATGGGTTAACCACTTGCTGAGATACTACAAAATCCAACATAGCAAAAAATTTATATTATGGCAACATAATAGTTGTGATGGATTCTCAATTTCTGAGTAATTTTGGAGAAACAATTATTCTAGAGAGAAATGTTTTGAAAAGCACTTGGGGCCTGTTCTCCTAATTTCCTGCTATGCTTTGGCTGATAGAGATCAATGGGAAAGTATAGTTTCGCCAGCCTCAGATAAAGAGGTTACTCTGATCAAGGATACTTATAAATATATTTTAAAATATCATTAGTGTCTATAAAGAAAGAAAAAAAGGTCCAGGAGCCAGTGGGAAACCAGCCAGTTTTTAAGCTGGCTATTCTCTACAACTTGCTGAAAATAAGGAAAGGAAATTATATGAATTTTCCTCAAAAGTACAGAATAATTTATATAAGGAGAGACTGTACAAAAGTTCTAATTTGTATTTTTTTCTCCATCCCACCTATTCCTATTACACTAAAAAATATATATTTTGGTAAAAAAATTTTTATTACTAAGATCCAAATATGATTTATCACTTTTGGATCTGGGTCGCATTTAATTCCCCTACTTCATTTTCTCCTCTATTTTGTCAGATGATGGTTTGGTAGGCAATGGAGACCCTTTCCAGACCTCTTTCATCCTGAAGACTATTTCTTTGGGGAAGCAGCTCATGAGCATCAGCACACGCAGTAGGCCCCTGGGAATGGTTGACCCATATGGTTTTCAAGTGACTCATAGTAGGGCCCGAGAGGTGTGTGCCATCCACTTGCAGCAGGACTGGAAAGCCCTGGGTGTCTTTCCTGTCCTGTTGCCTATCACTGCCCCAGCAGAGGGTAAATCCCCCTACAGGGGGATGGGGAAGAAGCCTTTTGATCTCCAAGCCCGAAATGTACCGGGTGGATGTTGTTTGCAGGAGCTCACAATGCAGGTGCTTTATGAAGTAGGTGAACAACAGCTCCAGAGAACTTCAGCCAACTCCTCACATGGTGCCTCTGGACTTCCTGCTTCAGCTTTCACACGCTTTAGCCATCAGTTCTGCAAAGCCAAAAGGACCAATCTCTAACATTACGGACGTTTTGTACTGGAAGAAGCACTTGGACTTATGGTATTGGAAGTACACGTCTAAAGCTTTTCAGTGGAGCATCATCTTATTTTCCTGGTGGATTTAGGGTTTCTTACCAGGGCTCAAATGTCTTAGGTCCCATCTAACATTCGGCCGTTTCTTGCTCAGGCTGTGTGAATACCGTGTGTGTACACAGGATTTCTGACTTGGCGCATTTCTTCCAGTGTGTGCATCCTGGCAGAAGCCACGCCAGCAGGCCTTGAGAACTACTGCTGCTTCACTTCACATCATGAATATTCAGAGGCTGCAGTCCGTGAGGACTCAGGTGGCAAAAATAGTAAGGTGATTGAAGCAAACCCTAACACGAAAGCCGTCTCCATTTCAGTGTCTCCGAAACCCTGATTGCTGCACAGATTGCCCATTCTCCGACCCGTGGACCACATGAGAGGAGAGTCCTGGGGAACTCCTCTGAATCGGGCATCTGTTCCATACACCAACATGCTCACGCCTTTCTGTATGATGTGTTGTAATCAGCATGTTGTTTTTAAAAGACAACAGGCCCTTCTGTAGTCCTCTCCCACAAGATGCATTTGGGCTGACAGTTCAGCATAAAGGACACAGTGTTGAGACCAGCAATGCATGCATTGTTTTCCCTGTAATGCAATCAGGGTCTCCGTAGCAAAATTTAGTGCACTTTGTGAAATCTTACTTTATATATTTTGTCACCATCAGCAGTTAAACTAAAGTAGGAGCAGCTCCATTCTCTTATGGGTTAAATTATGCTCTGTGCAGAACTAGTGGTGATGTATAAATTGCAGCCCTGTCTTTTTTTCGAAGGATTCTAAAATAGGTTTTCAGAATTAGTACTGGATTTTCGCTCCTGCATGTGTGGTGACTCTGGATTTTCTCCCTTCGGAGAAGCATCCTTTGCAGCATTCCCCCTTCCGAGGCATCACTTAGACACTTCCAGCTGGTGGCAGGGGATACGGCCATAATACAGCTTCCTGTGCCCCAGCTGTCTTTTTCACTACGCTAAATGCATTACGATGGCTGCACTCTCGTGTAAAGGTTCAGGTGGAGGAAGGTGGAAGATGAAGTCTGGAGACCGGCTTTTGGGTTTTTAAATGCTGCAACTGCTACAGCATCTTTGCCTTTTGCATGTCTTCCTGCTTCTGGTCAAAGGGCTCTCTCCAGTGATTGGAATGCTGCCGTAAGCCTGGCTAAAGGTGCCCGAGGAGATCACCTCAGACGAGGAAGCCCTGCGTGCTTGAGAAGATCTTTTTAAATGCATTATGGCTCATGCAGCCTCACAATTAAAGAAAAACAGGGATTTAGAAATCAATGCTGAAGAAGAGACTGAGAAAAAAAGGAAACACCGCAAACGGTCCCGGGATCGGAAGAAAAAGGTAGTTGTCTCTGCCAGAGCATATATCTTGCCTGGGTTCTTTTTGTTTTAATCTCCTCCCGGCGCCTGTTTAGAGGCATGAAGGGCTATTTTTACATGCTGTCTAGGGTATAAATTGGGAACAGATGCTGAAACCCAGTGTTAGACCACGGCCCAGGATGGGCTACAGGCGAGGGAAGATTTGATCTTGTGTGGGGGAGATTGCAGTGCTGATGCGGAAGGTGTGCTTGCACTTCACATGGGCAGGGGCATGTTGCCAGGACACAGAAAGGTGTTGCAAGGGAGTTAAAAGTAGTTTCTTCTCAGCCCCGTCAAGGTTAAATGGACTACAGGGACTCAGGTTCAAGGGAGAGGCCGGAGAGCCAGTCTTTGTACTTCTTGGATGTCTGTCTCGTGGAAAAGGAGCTTTTGTGCTAGAACTACTGTCACATGTGTGCGTTTCTCAGGCAGATCTGTGACCTTAAAGACGTAGCAAAAAAGTCATTTCCTGCTTCGCTTTCCTCCCCCTTCTTTCTTTTCTTTTGCCTCTTATTTGTACGAGGTGCTTTGAGTTAGCTTGTGCAATGGAAATAAGCTGCCAGAAATAACTTTCTTTTGTTAAATGAAGCTAAAATCACAGAGGTTTGTTTTTCTCTGCTAGGGGAGAGAGATTATCCTGAATGCAGGAATTCCCATGGCCCGGCAGGGACCTGCAGGCTTCAACACTGATTGCTTCTGATTAAAGCATGAGCATTGATCATCCCCAACTGATATTCTAAGGTGTTGGGAAGTGGGGGGAGGAGGAATATTCTAGGTCAGTGGTGTTTTATTACAGCCTGAGAGTACTTACTGAGTGTTTAGTGGCTGTGCCCTTAAATATGACTCCTAGGTACCCGGTGGGTAGCGAGGGCCCAAAGCACTTTTCCTCCACGGCAATTAATAAAAATTGACTAAAACTCTGTGATCTGAATATGAAAGTCAGGTCATAAAGCATTTTTATGTCTCTTTGTGAGAATTCCCAAGGGAAAGATAATCTTAATTTGCTCTGAGCACTGATGCATGTGCCTTCCAAATGACATGCAGATTTCATCCACCACATGTACCTCTTTTCAGGGTTGATCATGAATATTTTTGGTGCCTTTGTCATCTTCTCCAGAGTTAGGGTCTGCAAAAGAAGACTCTCTGCCTTTTGTTACATGGCAGGCTTGATGAAGTTGAGTCTGGAGGGCTACAGTTGCTTTGCTGAAAGATGTTAAATATAGACCCTTCCCCCTTCAATATTCCTGTAAATTAACTTTTTTGAATGTATTTTCACAAAAGTACAAACTCAGGTTAGGAAATTCTGTGCAAGCGTATTTCAAAGCCCTGCACAGCAGAGTTATGGAATTGCCATATTTTGCTAGGTTCTGGTCTAATTGTACTGTATTAGGCTGTCTCTGGGTAGGTCATTATTGAGTGCCCCCTCTCCACCCATCTTTACCCACTCCCACCACCATAAACTGGCTTCTAAGAAACCATGGGGGAAGGTACATATATTTGCATAAGGATACAAAGTCATCATTGCTGTTCATACTCTGTGTAACAGTTGTTAGCTGAGCCAGGCTTATGCACCGCAGTTTCCTGTAGTGATGACAGGCCCACTGCCTTGGGGCCTGGGCCCCTGTTTGACTTGGACGCAAAATAGGGAAGGGGTGAGGCAAAGGGAGCTTCTGGACTCACTGAGCTGAAGCAAATGCTTTGTGGACCAAACTGCTTTGTTATGAGTACAACAGAGTCCGTCCAATGTAAATCTCTTAGCAACCAGAAGGGAACATGGAGAAATATCAATATCGCTATGTCAGTGTGCAAGCAGATTTAAATGTTTTATTCTCGGGACGGTCACAGAGTTGATCCAGAAAGTGGCTTGGGAATAATGCTTTTGCTGCTGTTGTACTAGTGTATTTCAGGAGATTTAAATATTCAAAGTCCAGAGATTTCAGGGTCTACTTTCAAAGTGTAAAGGCAAGATTAGATTACTTTGAAGACATAATCTAGATTCTTTTTTGGTCACAAAGCATATATACCACTTACTCTGTACAAAGTGGATTATTTTGACTTGAGGTTTCTTTTTCCTCCCTTTTCCCTAAGATCCTAATGAAGGCTTGTGGGTTACTTTGCTCCATATTGTATGTCGCGTGTCAATCAGAAAAGCTGCTTTTATATACTTTATGGGTTACTGTGGGGTTCGCTGCTCTTGCTCACATGTAGAAATATCCTCTAGGATCTTTTAATTACATAAAAGTAATACTGAGTAGTCTCACAAAATCACAAAATAGAAAAGCTTAAGAAAAACATAAAGAGTATCTAATTTGTAAATCAAATCATAATACATATGTAAAATTAACACTGCATTCACATTTCATCATTTTTTTTGAAAATCCACATTTGATCTTTTATGAGTATTGATAACCATGAATAGGTGATTACCAATCAAAAAATAGGAGACTTCTAGGAATTTTTAATGACTTGAATTTCAATAACAATGTGTCTTATTCTTACTATAGCAACCTTAGGGTCCAGAAAAAGATCTTTCTATTTGTTAAAGGACATACAGCTAGATGAATGAACCCTTAATCTTTTCATCACCAGTTTTTCTGACTTGGAGCAAAAAAAAGAAAGAAAGAAATCCAAAAACCTTTTCATGAGTATTTTGTTTAAAAGTTTCTTTCCACTGCATTTACAAATCTCCCTTATGCACCCTTTCCCATTGCTCTTCCCTGCTAGATATTCCCCTTCACTCTTCCTATCCTGACAGGCTGCTGAGGCTGGCTGTGAGTGGGTGGCATGCCAAAGGTAGACAGAGTGCCTTTGAGTGGCTTAACATTGGATCCATGCCCTGACTGAGCAAGTTGCAGAGAGGAACTCTTTATATTCGCTGCACTGAGCAATGTCCTGGCCCACGGGCGGTGTCAGTAGATGACCCAAACTACCATAGATTCATGAGGGCTGGAAGTCACAAAGGCTCTCAGGCCCACACTTCCCTTCTTGCCTCTGGCCTCTGGTGCTGAGTTACCAACATATTTTGCCTTCTCTCTGGGTAAACTATAAAATACATTTCAATAATGAGGGGTATTAGGAGACTTGACCTTAACCTATTCAATAATTTGTTTTAATGTTCACAAGTATCCTTGTATATATTTATTACATCCTACCAAAAAAAAAAAAAAAACGCTTTGAAGTGATCTAAGGAAAAAAGAAACACATATTTATGTGTGTGTGTGTGTGTGTGTGTGTGTGTGTGTGTGTGTGTATATATCCCTGACAGAGGATAATATATACTGGGATAAAGTGGCAGTAAATTTTATGATTAATATCTTTTCTAATTATTGATGTCAGACTCCTACAACTTTTCAGTGGTAGAGCAGGAGTGAATATTCATTCTTTTATATTTGCATTCATGCATTCATGCATTCATTCAGCAAACATTTACTGAGTGACTTCTGTGGATCAGGCATGGCATTGAGTGGTGGGGACAAAACTAACAGAAGCAGAATGGCAGCAGTGCAGTAACTCCCTGCAGAGACGAGAGAAAGAGATGAGCACCAGTAATCACCCTGCATAACATGTGGTAGAGAGCATGGGAGTCCTTAGGAAGACTCCCAGTTGAACTCGAATGGGCTCAGAGATGGTTTTTGGTGAAGCTGAGCCCTAGAGGTGGGAGAAGGGAGCAAGACAGGCAGGCAGAAGGACAGGAATCCTATGCCCAAAGTGGTGGAAGTAAGAGGCAATGTTCAGGTGTGTGAAAAACATAAGTAAGGAGCAAAGGGCACAAGAGTGTATGGCAGGAAAAATGGCCAGAAAAGTAGTCAGAAGCCAGGTCATGAAGACCTCTGTATGCCATCTCACAAGGTTGGAAATGACCCTCTCAAAGGAGAGGGACTCAAACCACCTTGAATGCAGGCGGGAGGAGGAGAAACTGAACAGCTGTATGGCTTAGAACCGTCACTTGGGTGTCCGTGTTGCAGACAGCAGCCGGAGAGCCATCCGGAAGTGCTGGTGATGATTCAGGAATCAGAGATGCTGAGGGTCTGAACCAGGCCAGAGACTCTGACAGAGGAGAGGGGGTGTTGCAACCAAGAGATATTTAGGGGAAGACTCAACAGAACTTGGCAATGGACTGGATGTAGGATGTGAGAGGGAGAGATCGGATTCTAGGGTAACTGCCAAGTTCCTGGCTTGAAGCGGAAAATGAATAATTAAATTTCCTGGATTCATGTCTTTTCTCCCAGGACATTTATTGACCACTTAAAATATACCAGGTAGGGTTTTTAAATTGCTTTGTAGGTAGAGGCTTACTTAATCTTGACAGAAACCCTACAAAGAAAATATTTTTATTATCCCCATTTTATAAATGAGGAAACTGAGCCCAATAAGCTGTTCCCGTACTGTTTAGTGATAGATCTAAGATTCCAGCATGGAAAGTCTAATTCTAGCTCATATTTTTACCTATAACATGAAACAGCATATGTAATTAGTATTTTCACAGCTATATATCAAAATGGATTTGATTCAGAGAATCTTCTAAGTGATCAGCTACTTCCTAGACACTGAGAGCCTTAAATAACAAGCTTTATATCTCTAACTCAGTGCAGTCTGAGCAGTGTGTCTTTCTTCCCTTCTGCAATAGATTATTTTTAAAAATATTTATTAGGGGGGGAGAGAGAACACAAGCAGGGGAAGGGGCACAGGGAGAAGGAAAGAGAGAATCTCCAGCAGACTCCCCACTGAGCGTGGAGTCCAATGTGGGGCTTGATCCCACAACCTTGAGATCATGACCTGAGCCGAAATCAGGAGTCAGATGTTTAACTGACTGAGCCACCCACGTGGCCCCCACCACCACAATAGTTTAGTGTTTTACCCGAAGAATTTCTTTTTAAATTTTTGAAAATAGAGGAAGACTACCAACACCAGGACTTCAAATCCTCAAAGACACGTCGCTATAATGACATAACAGTGTCTTAGGTGCTTGCTGTATACCTGACGATGTGCAGAGTGATTCCCACGGATTATTCTACTGTTTTTCTCACAACTTCTTTATGAGGCAGGCATTATTTTCATCCCCAGTTTTTATAGCTAAACAAAGACTTAAAGAGAATAAATAATTTGCCTGTGGTCACATAGCTCATAAGTATTGGGTCTACACTTAAACTTGGGTCACAGGACCCATTTGGAATCTGTATTTAACCACTGGGTTTACTGAAATAAAAATCTGGCAGTATCCTTTAGGATTAAAGCAATGTAAGGATTTGAGAATAAATTTCAGGACACATAAACTGTTGAGGATTATCTCTTGCTATATAAGTTTGGTGCTTTCTGACATTTACAGGCCTTTTCCATGCCTGTTTTCTTATGCCCTATGGCACCCATGATTTAAGATGCCATGCAGGAGGAGGTTGTATACTACAATGACTGGGCTTTTGAAGAAGATTACGTTGACCTGTATTATTAGATAAAAGGAACCTACTTCTGTTTCCTGCTCTGCTGAGTGTGTAGACTCCAGATGTCTGTTGAGTCTAGTTTCTCTATCAGCACCCTTGATTTTCTGTACTGTAATTATGAGTTCCCATGTACCTCACCCAGGAGACTATGAGCTCCTTGAGGGCGGAAGTGGTATCATAATCACCTACTACCAAACTGGGCCTTGCAGAGTAGGTGAAGGATGGGAGGGAGAAAGGGAAGGGTGGTGGATGGATGAGAGGCAGGCAGTATCCTACAGTGGTTAAGAGCATGGACTATAGTGTAAGATTGTCTGCATTCAGGTGCTAGCCCTTGTAGCTGGTGTGACCTTGGGGAAGTTATTTAAACTCTCAGGGCCCTAGTCTTTTTACCTGAAAAATGAATATAATAAAAGTACATACATAGGGTTGCAATGAGATTTCAATGAATTAGGGTTAAAATGGCATTTGGCACAAAGCAAAAGCCATATAGTGGTAGTTGTTGCTGTTGTTATTGATATTCATAAGCAACACAAGAATGAATGGAACCTGAGCCTTTAGGGGCTGTGCCAGGCAGCCAGGCAGATAACCTCTCTAGGAGCACAAGTGGCTGCTCCCCCATCTCTACTCTTCCTCCATTTGGAAGAGGATGGATGGAAGAAGGCTTAACTCACTCGTAGAAAAGTTATGAATCTTTATCTTTTAACATTCTATGATATTTAGGAATTGGGAAGCAATTAAATAAAACTTGTCTGCTGATGGGTTCTCTGTGCTCTCTGTTCCTATCATGATACATTTTTTTTATTCTCAAAGTTATATGTTCATTTAAAAAAAAAACTTCATACTTTCTTGGTCTTGATCAATTACCATTATAATCAGTGCAAGATCATCTTAGTATAAATTATATATTTATTAATATCTGAATGTGTTATTTAAAATTTTGTTAGTTTTGTCACCAACATTCTACAGCTACTGAACTGTTTCTTCATTACTCTTCAAGCTCATGGTCTTTTCTGTCTCTTGATTTGCCTTTGGCAAGATGATATATTATTGTGTATATGTGTGTTTTATTGAATCTCAAGATGTTTGCTTTCAGTAGGTATGCTTGAGGACAAAGAGGATTTGGCATTGCTTTATAATTGTAGTTATGTTATTAGAAAAAATACATTAATCGTGTCACATTTTACCAGTATCTATTCACTTAATAAAAATGCACTGTGCACCTACACTGTGACTGTTACTGTGGTGAGGACTGGTAATGTAATCTTTTAAGATTTTATTTATTTATTTGAGGGAGAGAGCATGCATGAAAGGGAGGGAAAGGCAGAGGAAGAGAGAGAGAAACAGACTCCCCACTGAGCAGGGAGTCCACCCCAGGACTCTGAGATCATAACCTGAGCCAAAGGCAGACACTTAACTGACTAAGCCACCCAGGCGCCCCTACCTGCTTCTTTATATTCTTCTTGTATTACTCGGCACAGGTAGGGGTGAAGAACTAGAGGAAAAAATAGGTATTTTTTAGTGTTGGGTTAGCACTGGGTACGTTAACACTGTGCCAGAGTGTTATCCACATGTACAGAGGCTTTAGCCTAAGCTTAAGTTTGTTATGTAACTTGCCTCAGTCACAGAAATAACTGGCCTTGGAATCAAGCTCTGTGTGGCTCTAAGCCCCTTGCTTGAGCCATCAGAACTTCTGTAGGATAGGTTTTTTAAGAGAGGTCCTTATTAATAGACATTTATGGTGAATTCTTATGTGAAGAGAAGAATGATCAACTGTTGCAATGTTATAGTTAAATTATTTAGTAACTGAAATTTTATAAATTATCTTTCACTGCCAAATCTAAATATTGTCTAAATCATTACATTTAAATTAATGTACATTTAAATTAGTGCACATTTAAAATAACTTTTAAGAGGAATTCAGTGGCTGAAACGAAGTTGAATTATTAGCTTCTATCTGTTGATTGATGAAGAGGTTAAATGTTGAAGGATGATGTCTAAATACATTGTTACACTGTCAGTTATATAATCCAAATAGTATTCTGAAGAAAATATTTGCATAGAAAGATAACATTTGAAAACAAGGAATCTGCTATAGTCTTACCTAGACTGATGTTTCTAGTTTGTATAAGTTAAAAGTAGAAGAATTGAAAGCAACTTAATGGAAAAGAAGTCTGGACCTTTAACATATAGTTCAGATTTTTCTAGTGCTTATCCCCTTGATTCAAGATTATGCTGTCCTGCACCCAAAGTGGCTTTAAAAAAGAATGGCCTATCCTCATCAAATATAGGAGCTGCCTATAAAATGTATAGATTTCAATTTAGATTTAGTTGATTCCAGTAAATGATTTCTCAGTTATAGGTGACCTTCTACTAATTAAGATCATATCATCAGTTCTGTTTGAATTTATATGAAGTCCATTAGAATGGATAGAGACTAACGTTCATATCTACCAGGTTCGTAGCTTGCCCTTCGGCAAAACAAAAGCCAACAAAAATCACCACCATTGGAGAGGAAAGATGTATAGACTTTGTGGAAAAGAGTGGCAACAGAGAACTTGGCCAGAGAGGGTTGGAAGTAGGTCCAAGATTTTCTAGTGACTGGAAGCCAGTGACACTATAGCATCTATAACCTACATGTAGGTAGCCCGAAGAACTTTGTAATTTTAATACTATGAGCAGCATTATTTTATCCCAATGAAGTACAATTTTCTAAGATGTCTATACAATTGAAGCGTGTATGAAAATATAGTAAATTTTGTTTACTAGAGGATTAAAAATATTAATAAAGTATGTAAGCAATAAGGAGAAAGTCATGGGGAGGGTAAGTATTGTAAACCGCGGAAATGGAAAGAATGGGCTTTGGGCCTCGATAAGAATTCATATTGGAGCTGCCACTAATTAGCTGTGGCCTTGAACTAAATTTCTTTGGGTTTCAGTTACCACATTGTTCAAACCAGGATGTTATTAATCCTTTACTTGCATACATACTGTAAAGAGTAGAAATACTGTAAAGTCATTTTGCCAGGTTCCTGGCATAAAGGGAGAAATCAGTGACGGCTTCCAGCTTCCCTTCCTTGTAGTGTGGGCCTTCAGATGTAACCAGGTGACCATAGCCAAGAAGCAAATGGAGGAGCTGAGTAAACGAGTGGATGCTTTCAAGAACTTTTGTACCTCACAAGCACTCAGAAAATTACTTGATGAATGAAATTTTACTAATAAACTGGCATCCTCAAAAACTCATTTGAGTCCTGCATTTCAGCTCTTTGCAAACTTTTTTACAGCCCTCAGGGAATTAAATCTGTCATTTTGAGAAATACTTCCAAAGACTCACATGTTAAATACATTTTCCATTCATTAACACTATTATTAATTAGCTTCTCTCAGTAGTTAAATGCTAGCCTAGGTAGATATTAAAGAAAGCTTAAGAATCATATGTACACATAGAACGAAGTGTCAGATAATTCTTTTGACAAACTTTATTTTGTAGACATGGTCATAAATGTTGAGATATTTAGAGGGAGGAAAAGTATTTAACAAGGGCTGAATGAAAAGTCTTCACTAGATACTTTATATATTTACTGAAACAAAAACATTAGCTATGCAATATGTCTATAAGATATATATACTTCATTACCAACCGGTTTTCCACCCCTTCTAGATACTGTGGTCACCAAAGAGGTATGGCACAGTTTCTGGATAGTTGGGGACTTAGAGAAGAGTGAATGATATGGCCAATATGGAGTTGTCACCATCTATACCTACCTGGTTTCAGAATCCTGAGTGTCCTATGGACCGTCTTTACCAGCACATCCCCTTCTCTCTCTCTCACTCACTCTCTCTCTCTCTCCCTCTCAGACTGCCATTTCTGTAGGCCTTGGCAGTTTTCAAACACTACATGTTGCCCTGTCCTAGACCAAATTGGCCTATGTCAGTAAACGCCACTTAGAATTACCAGTGTGTTCAGACACCCCTACTCACCCGAAACCAAACAGAATCCGAAACCAGGACTTTCCTCATTAGACATTTTTGTTATAAACTCTAAGGGATTTTTCTCTTTTCAAAGAAGGGCAGTACAGAGTGATACCTAACAGCAAAATAAATATGGAGAAGAATTTACCATTTCTTTCTTTGATTGGGCTATAAATAAATCACTGAGGAACTAGAGTGGGCCAGGCACTCTGTTGAGTGCTTTAAGTAGATTATTATTGTAGTTCATTCTCATGCATGCCTGGTATTACCCTACCTCTCTGGATCAGGGAAGGCGCGCTCCTGAACATTTCAGCAATCCTGAGATTGCACAGTTAGTAAGTGTAAAGCTGGAATTCATACCGAAGTGGGTCTGATTCCCTGCCCCGTGCTTACGCCATCACTTCTCACATGTGGGTCACTTCCAAGACACCACTGGGAGCACCATTCTCACAGAATACTGGGATCCATGAGATAACTCTTTCCCAGAATGTGAGGTATGATGCTAGGGTTTCCACCCCTAGAACATTCCTAATAAAATCCTTGTGATGTATCTCTTCCCTCCAAAAGAAGAGTACACAGTGGTACATGGATGGCAGGAGGGTAATAATACTGAATGTAATAAATAATTTAACTTTCACATCACACACTTACTTGAAATGTATCCTACCTCAACAGGATCATAATTATATTAATGGTAAAATAAATGCAAATACAGTTAATTCCCAAAAGGTTTGTAATTTTGAGGATAAGTAGTGAAGTCATTTTGCGTTGGCTGATTTCTTGGTTTTTGAAATAAGTATCTTCCCGATGTCTTGTGTTTCATGCCTACCATTTTTATGTGAAAGCTGTTGAAGAAGCAGGTTTTAAGGAACTCACTCAGGGGCTCAAAACAGACTTATTTTCAGAGGCTAAATTAGAAAACAATTTGTAGGATGGGAAGAAATTAGCACTAACATTAAAAAAAAAAAAAGACTCCTTTAGCTGATGACACTGACAAATGTTAGCAGTGAGTCCCTGTAGGCGCTGCTAGGTTCTATGCCAGGATAGAAAAGACCTCATATGCCTTATGGAGTGATACTCTCTTTTTTTATTTCCTTGACGGTAAGAACAATGAGTAAAAAGCTCAAATTTGGTGAAGGGAGTAGGCAAAAATTGGAATCTCAAAAATATTGATTGATTATTTGGAAAAGATGTTTTTAGGCTTTACTTGCACACCTGAGTTTGAATCAATGGGGACCCTGCTAGCAAAGTTAGGCTCCATGTACAAGAAAATAATTGGCAGGTGTGAAAGGCTGTTCTCTCCATTAACACTTATGTGAGCCTCTGAGTTAGATGGTTTTATTCTCTTTTTGTTGATGAGCAGATTGAGACTCTGACGTCAAATTTAACAGTAACAGTGAACAACAGACAGAGGCAGAATTTAAACCTCTTTCCCCCTTCCACTATTGTGCTTATAGATTATTCACCACTCGTGTAAGATTCTTGCATTTGGAGAAAGCTTTTACTATTATTTTTCATTATTTTCTAATTAGTTATTTAATCATTTTTACACTTCCCCATTATCAGTGTTATTGTTCATTTGTTTTATGTGACAAATACTAGATAAGTACTTTTTAAATAATGATGCATGACTTAAACCCTATGTTTTTATCTCCAGATGTTACATGGGGACATTAAGTATTACTGCAAGCACAGAGCAATTTTGAAGCAGGTACCAAAAAAATCGTAATTGACCTTGGCACTGCGGATTTACCATTGTCTAGGGAAGCAACATTTGTCAAAGCCATAATCTCGAACAATGTATTTTGTTTTCTATTAGTCCTAAAATGCCCAATCTCATAATTCCCAGCCCCATTCCTACTACCTGGCTGGTTAGGGGTGAATGAGAGAGGATGTACTGGAAAGTTCTGAGTCACCAAATCCCCACACTGTCCTCTGCTCCTCCCTCTCCTGTAAGGACCTTCTGTCCATCTGTGCAATGGTTTGGCTGCTGCAACCTGATTCAGTAACATAATGAGTGTATTTACTTAGCTCTGTCAACACTCAAAATACATTTGCCTACCTCGAAATAAGATAATCATATTGATGTTGAAAAATGCTGAAGGCAATTAATTTTTTTCCTTTCAAGAATGGCCATTGTTAAGGATCCCTGCTTTACTATGCCTCTTCAGCTGGAGTCTTTCTTTGCCATCTAAAAATAAATGGTTTTGTTGTGCACATTTATTCTAACCACATTTATTCCCAGTGGAATTAATATATTCATACTGGTGATCAAGGCATATGAAACTCACATATTCACTCATCTTCATTAGTGTGGAATTAATGATCCTGGTAATCCTCCCCAATTCCAGTCTGTGATTCATTTCAAAAGGTTTTGATTGTGCCTCATCTTAGCTGAAATTAGGTGTGTGTGTGTGTGGGGGGGGGACCATGAATACATTAAAATAGGTGTTTTTCCCTGTTGACTGTGCTGTGACCTGGCTAACATGAGCCCTGGTCCTCCACAGATGCTCAGTGTGCTTCCGGCAGCCTCATTTCCTCCCACTCCACTGTGTGTGGATCCAGTTCCTGGGCTTTGTCCGAGCTCTCCACTGGAAAGCTTGTCTCCACTGGCTGGTTGTAACTTGATTTTACATAACATGTTTCAGTGGATTTTCTATGGGACCAGATTAAAATAATTACATAGCCATCCATTTGGCATCTGATAGGCATTATCTTTTTGTTTTCTGGTGGATTAGTTAGGGTTTTGTTTGCAGTGTCAGGAAGGGAGAGTGTTCTTAGGTGCATTTGGCATTCTCAGCTTTGACCTGCTTTCCTAGAGCTGCTTTGCAGCTTTAGCAGAACCTAAATTATTAATGCGATCTGTGCTGTATCTGCACATAGAGCTTAATCCAGCCTTTTTTTTTTTTTTTAAGTGCTGCTGGAGATCTCTGAAATAATAGGGAAATTGATTTTTGGAGAGTGTGTGGAGTGAGGAATGGGCCTGGGTGTGAGCCGTAGAGCCATGTAGGCTTGGGTTTGAGTCTCCTCACTGTCATTTCCTTGCTGCGTGGTCTCCAGTTGGTTACTTAACCTCTCGGAGCCTTTGTGCCCTCATCCACAATAACACCTATTGCAAAGTGATGTTATGAAGACAAAATTAAATTGAACATGAAGTGCCTGGCACAGGGCAGTGATTCAACCAGTGTTAATTCCTCCCACTTCCCTACTTCTTTCCACTTCCCCTCGTCCACTTGGAAGAAATGAGTTTATTTAGTGAGAGTCATCAGTTTAAATGAGGAAAGTAAATTCCCTGAAGGTAATTCCAAGCAGGGTAAATAGTAAATAAAAATTATATGCATATGTGTATGTAGAGAAAAAAAATATTGATATAAAATGTAATATTAATAATTATGTATACGTGTATATATATGTGTATGTATATATATATTTGATATATTCCAAATATATATTATTTGTGTATATTCTACATAAGGCAGTTCAATCCAGAACCAAATTTCTATTAATTTCTATTAGAAAGAAACATGGTTTCTGGAGAGAGCACTGAACGTAGGGTGGGGTGTAGGAGCACTTGGGTTCTGTGCAGGTGCGGTGGCTTTCCCAGGATCACTCAATGCAGCCCCAGCACCCCATCTCCAGTGCAGGTGTCTCGGTAGATTTTCTTTTCTCGGTAGATTTTCTTTTTTTTTTTTTTTCTCGGTAGATTTTCTAAACTGACCGAGAAGCCAGTCCTTTTTCCCCTGGGTAGGCCTTAATGGATTTACCTTTGCATTAAAGGTCTCCCTCTGGCAGCTGCTCCTTGACTCCCAGAGTGAACTCTATTTGGAGGAAGCTAGTCAGCAAAAGTTCGGCTTAGGTGACTCTCCTAAGAGGGCTTCTGAGACTGTGTTATGTGTTTCCTCAGGACAATTGCAGAGAAGTAGACAAACCACGGTCAGATAGGTATCCTTGCTAAATATTACCGTCCAACCAAAGAAGACTTCCTTCAGAGCTTTCAATGGCATTTAATACCTGTTTGCCACCTTTACTCCCTTCTTGATTACTTGTAATATCCTAGGGCATTCTGATAGTTTATTCCCTTCGTCTTTCTCACCATGTGAATAATTGATGTACATTGTAGATGCCGCATTCCACACAGGGAGGTTAAGGTCACCCAGAGAAAGCATTACGGTTACCATTTTGAAATAGGTTTTTCCAATATTTTTCTATGCATGTATAAACTTAATTATTCTTCCCTCTCCTTCTGTTTTCTTTCTTTCCTTCTCTTCCCTTTTCTTTTTTCCCCCAAATTAATGGAGATAATGGTGGCACCTCCTCTTTTGTAACCTCACTTTTTCCCACCAAACAATGTAATATGAACATCATCTCAGTAAATATATTTTCATAAGGTTTTTATTTTTATTATTTCATTTTTAAAAATTATTTATTTATTCATGAGAGAGAGAGGGAGAGAGAATGAGGCAGAGACACAGGCAGAGGGAGAAGCAGGCTCCATGTAGGGAGCCTGACATGAGACTTGATCCTGGGTCTCCAAGATCAGGCCCTGGGCCAAAGGCAGCGCTAAACCGCTGAGCCACTGGGGCTTCCCATTCATAAGGTTTTTAATGCATCTATGGTATTCTGCTTTATGGATGTACCAAAATGTATCCAACTCATATCTTATTTTTCTATATTGGGTTCATTTCATTTTTTGCTATTGTGAAAAATGGCACAAAGGACACCAGGGCTTCACCTTGTTCCACAGCCAAAGGATTCTCACTCTCTGCTCTGCTTATTTCTGGCGACCCATAGCTTAGCATTCTTGGACCTTCGCTCTGAAGCCAGAGCCTCATTTTCCACAAATACACTAGTTGACTTTAGTTCTCATTGGAGGGACTACCTCTCCCTTTCCCAGAGCATACGTACCCCAGCTCTCCCACCGCGGGCTTTGTGTCATGCCCCCAGCAACACCCCCTCCCCCATTCTCCAGCTGGAAGTAATTTCTTTCCTCTTACCTGTTCCAGCTCTTTGTACCTCTTGGGAACTCTATGTGTAGCTAATAGTCTCTTGTGTATGAAGGTCTCTAGATGAAAAAGCCCCAAGTCTTGATTTTGAATCTCAGCATGGCCCTAATTTTGCAAGTTCAGCTACTCTTGTCTGTTTCCTGTCGAGGACCCTACCCAGTGTTGTGGAGAGGCTCCAGTAGTGCCTTCATGCCCATTCTAGGCTACAGATTCCTCGGAGCAGGCTTATTGCCAATTCTTGGTGTGTCCCCTTCTAGGCTCTCTTGGCTCTGTCCTATTGAGTGAATAAAGGGCAGTGGCCACACAGCTATCTGCCCAGGGTTCTATGCCTTTTCTCCAGATTATTTGAGGCCTGGGGCTCTCAAATGGTGAGAGAAGAAGCTCTGCCATCTATGTCGGGAGTTTAGTGAGATCAACCAGGCTTCACTGCCCAGGGCTGGGGATCTCCCAGGTTAGGACACTTCCAGTGATAAAATCAGGACCACCTCAAGGGTGTATTAGAAATGGTAAAATGCGGTGGGATTGGGGCAAATTGTAGAGAGAGGAAGAAGTCCTCTGTACTACCTGCTTCTAAAACTCTCTTGGCCGGGATCCCTGGGTGGCGCAGTGGTTTAGCGCCTGCCTTTGGCCCAGGGCGCGATCCTGGAGACCCAGGATCGAATCCCACGTCGGGCTCCCAGTGCATGGAGCCTGCTTCTCCCTCTGCCTGTGTCTCTGCCTCTCTCTCTCTCTCACTGTGTGCCTATCATAAATAAATAAAATAAAAAGTTAAAAAAAATAAAAATAAAAAATAAAACTCTCTTGGCCTTGCTAACTTTGAGGGGCTCACGTTCCATCTGTGATTATGATGTCATGCCTCCTCCTCCCAGAGTCTGGTACCCATTTGTTAAATTTCCTGTGCCGTCAGTGGGCGTTACTTCCTCCTAAGTTTTCTGTTATCTCCCAAGCATCCAAGCACAGTGGACCCTTCTGCATGCTGTGTCGTGGCACGTGTTGGGAAGTACTTAAAATCTAGTTTTGGGCATCTCCTGCTTTCATTTTATAGGATCTCATCTAGGACCTAGTTGCTTTTGCTTTACTTTTATTTCACGGACTTTTCAACTCCCTAGATCATATGTTTTATTTACTTCTTAACTTTTTTTTTTTTTTTTTTTTTTGGTATCTTTTGCTTACATTTCTCTTTACCACCACTCAAATTTAGATTATACAGTACATACAGGATGTTTTGTTGTTGTTAGTTCTATATACTCTTTCGTTTCTCAGAAAATGGCTCAGGGCAAAGGAAAGAGTTAAAATATAGGCAAGGTGATAAAAAGCCCTAGCACTATCACCTTATTTTTATCATTGCCAACTTATACTTACCAAATCTGTGTCCCCCTCCACCCATGCCACCTGAACCAAGGGAAGGACACTTCAGCCTTCACCCCTTCTCCCCTGGAGAAGCTCCTAGCCTGGGTGACCCCTTCCACCTGGCAATGGGAGATTGGACACAATAAAGAACTTTACTTCTTTCCAATTTAATTCTTATTTAGTTTCTCATGTCCTAGTTCTAGGGAATCTCCCATTGTTTTATTAGAAAATGTTTTGATGTAGGCCTGTGCAAAGCTACATAACTAAAATGTTATATATGCAAGAGAATCACATTTTACTTAAATTTACATGATTGAGGTAACAAGCATGATTTCAAAATGTTTTACAAAGTAAGAAAAAAAATCCATTTATCATGCCCCCATTTTCACAGCAGTCAATCAAATTGTATTGAGCATATTAGTAGTGACTTTTATGGGCTCAGATTAAAACGTTATCGAGTTACTTTATTGGGGTGAGTAAATGAATTATTTCATTCAATGAAAAGAAGAACTACTGTGAAAATCTGAGTTCAAACTTCTAGGACTTACGTAAAGGACAGAGACGTGAGTTGTGAAAGACAACGTTGTGTGGAAAATTTCCACAGAGTGTCCAGAGTCATGGAATCTTAGAGGTGGAAGGGACCTTCGAGGTCACGGAGCCAGGGCCTCTGCAGAGCCTGCCTTGTCCTTGAGGACGGCTCTATGAATTGCTTGTCGGTCTCTGCTTGTGAATCACCTGTGACTGGAAACATCCTCCCTCTAAACATAGTCCACCCTGTTTCTGGACAGTTCTAATTGTTAGAATATGCTCTCTTGTTTTTGAGACTAATTCTAGCACCCTGCTATGTCCACCCATATGCCAGTTATTTATACAGATGAAGATAATGATGTATTGGTGCTACGTCTTCTCTCCCAGTGGGATGCTCCCTGTTTCTTCAGCCAGTTCTCATAAGACGTGATTGCAAGACCCCGTACTTCCCCTGTTAGCCAGCATGTGCCACCCCAGACTGACAGTTTTCTGGCTGTGGACTTTCCAGCTCCTACTCTGCATTGATACAGCTCAGCTCAGCCGTTGCCACGTGTGTAAAAGAGGCCAAGGTCACTGTCATTTTAGGGAGAAGATGAGTGAGCGTCTGCAGATTCCCTTGTCACAGGAACATTGTTTCTGTTTTGCACGTGGATTTTCTCCTTCCTCTTTCACTTTTAGCTGTGTCTCTTTGTTGGCATGGAGATATATACATCCGACTGATGTGTGAATACATTGGAACATTTATAAACAGCACTAAGTACAGATTTATAAAGATACAAAAGCTCTCTCCCCGCCAATACTTTATCTTCTGTATTTTCCATTGTCCTGTCTCCCATTACTCTATTCCTCAGATGCAGAAATTATTCCCTAAGTAATTACTAAGTACCAACCATTCATCTTGCATTGTCCTTTCATTTTTACTGGTGTCTGCCCTCCTGTTCTTCTTTCTGGTTTCTTCTTTAAACATAAAAGTATTCACCAGAATTCACTTAGAACAGATGGAAAGAGTTCAGTACCCGTTGGACACGAGAGGAACAAATAATGCAAGGCATCAAGCTTTATCAGAGGTTGATTTTTCATATTTCAGGTCAACCAATTTAACAGGCAAAATGTTGGCTTCTTGGAGACTTTTATGGGCTGAATCCTTAGACATGAAAGTTGCGTGGATCTATTTTGACAGGAGAATTAGCCAAATTAATTTGGACATAAAAGTAACACAATTCTGAAATATTTGTGTAGTGCAGTGAATATGAAACCCACATATTGTTTTGATTCAGTAACAGTTCAACAAATATTTATATGCTTTAGGGATACAAAGAAAAAATAAGATATACTTTTAGTCCTTTGGAAACTGGTGGTTTAGTAAGGGAGATAGACAATTGGGAAGAAATAAGGTGTTCTGAACAGTTGATACAGAAAGTGTATAAAGGGAGATGGAGGCATAGCTCTCAGGCAGAGGGGAGCAGAGGTGGATGTTGAAGCTGGCTTTCTCTCTAGACCAAGAAGTGGAAGCAGATGGTATCAGGAGCATACTTAGAAAACTTGCAGAAAAGAAGTATGACTGGCCAGACAGGGTGCTTAATGTGGGGTAGGTACAAGAGTAAGGAAGGAGCCAAGAAGGATGTGGAGGGGCATCAAATGTGAGCATGTGAGAGACAAGCTATACCTTGCACTAAGATAGGAATCTGAAGGGATTGGCCTACATTTGTATTAGATGTGCCCCTTCTCTTCCTGCTTTCCCTGGTTCTTGGCAACACTTAATTTTTACTTTGCAAAAATATGATCTTATGTTGACTTTTAACTTGGCTTTTCAATATGAAGTTCTGCATTCGGGACACCTGAAAGAACAGAAACCGACTGAGCTGATACATGAAAAGCCCAGAGAATAATTACTGAATTATTTTGAGAAATGTGGAAGCCATTGCTTTCTGTGTAGGCTGTCATTCATTAGGCATGATGAAGGTAGATACGCTAGTTGAAAGGCATCTCAGACTCAGATTATGACAATCCTTATGATAAGAACTGTGATGTTACCTTCTGGCTCTCTTTCTACTATAAGTATTTGTCATATTCACAGTAAACCCTTTAAAACAGTGACATGTTTTAATGTGTTCTTCCATTTTGTGAACCACATATTTATAGTGATTTTAAAAGGAGGGAAGTGGAAAAAAAAGAAAAAAATCATCTGCAATAAACTGCATGATCAATTTAACCCATTTCTTCCACATAACATCTTCAAGTGTTTAATTTTCAGAAGTTTAGAGAAATGAAAAAGGAATATATCTTGAAAAACAATAAAATGGTTTTTCTTACAAATATGTTCATTGATAAAACGAAGCTTGATTACACTTGAGATAAAAGAATGCTCTGAAATGGATTCTGAGAACATGCACTAGATTTAACCTTTCCAAAATGTACTACTTTTACTGAAAAAAAAAATTTTCAAGTTTGAAGTTGCACTTTAAAGACTTCTAAAAAATATTAAAATGCACTCAGCTGACCTTTTGTAAAACACATTTGGGGAAGCACACATAGTATTTTGATCAAAAATATTGCTTTAATATTAAAGCCCAAATTACCAGTAAGGAATGTCATCACCCCAAAATTCGTGAGATGACTTTTTTCTAATTCTTGTATGTTTGTGTTCATGTGTGTTTGTGCATCTTTCTGTATTTTTAATCTCAATAGCCTAACAACTATATATCACTATTTGCTTTGCAGCTATTAATTCTAGCAGAAATAAACAGACATCTAATCTCATGAAAGACTTGGACTTAGTGGAGAGTCAAAGCAGATGAGAGAAAATAGCTTGTTGGCACATTAAAGATAAAACATATATCTACTGCTCAGTACAGTTGGTAGTTATATTAAACAGGAAGTTCCCTGGATAGAATGGTATAAAATGCAGAGTGGCACTTGACATAGAAAGTTCTATTTTATATTAGAATAATTGCATCTTGATGTATCTCTTTGTAGTCCACTATCCAACTATCATAAAATGGGGCAGCACATATTCTTTCAAGAGAGGCCTTCCTATACTCAGTTCTGTGCTGTGGATCACAGCTGGGACATTTGCTTCAATTGTGGCTGGGAAGTCCCAAGGTCCCTTGTGTCATCATGGGGAATGTAGCCGGAATGCCCAGCCCAGAATTTTAGCTTGCACTTGCAATTTAACGTAGAGCTTTTAATTGCATTCTCAGTGATATTTGCTTTCATCTCATAACAATAAAATCTTCATGGTAATATCTCAGTAAAGCATGACACTGAAGCAGAAACATGTGGCACCAGTAGTCCCTTGGCTTTTGCGTAAACGTTCAGCAAAAGGCGTTCTGTTTATTTGCCTTACAATTCTATGTCCAGAAAATTCTAAAACTCTGTTCTTAGAAGAATCTTATTGTTGTTTAATGTTTCCAGGAAGAGTTTTTAAAACTCTTGTTATAATTTACATGAGTCAAATGCAGTGATCCTGAGTGTATATTTAATCAGTTTTGACAAATGCACAGTTATTTATCCTATTCTCCCCAACAAGATGGATTGCATTTCATTGCCTCTGGGAGTTCCTTTCTGCCATTTGCCAGTTAGTGCCTCTCCTCCACTGGAAGCAGCCCATGTTAGGATTTCCAGCACCATTGTTGAACCTTAAAGTTAATTCTTAGAGGCTTCTCTGTCAAAGAAGGATCTTTAAGACTATGATTCCCTTTTAAAGAGCTTCCCCCCACCCCCACTAATAAGGGGTGGGGGAGACGGCAGGGAAGGGAGGGTGGTAATTCAGGAATACATGCATAGGCCAAGAGTGAGGATCTAAAACTTGGCCCTGCAGAATTTCAATGTAGTGCTTCTAAAATATGAGTGTATCTTGTTACTGAAAGAGGAGCAGGTCTCTTTCTAGCCTGTCAAAAAAGAATTCAAGTAATTTCACTTCTTGTTGTATTTTAATTTGTCTCTATGTTGATTTCCACTTCTGGTAAAAATAATCAGCAATGCTTTGTGATTATACCTTAACTTTGCAGAGTATGTTCACCCTTCTATAGGGTGGACCAAATAACCAATTAATGGAAATTTAGTAAGAATGAACAATAAATGCCATGGGTGAAGCTGAAAAGTTCAGCATAATCCCCTAAATGTAAACAGGATTTGCTTCGTTCAGTATCCTCTCAAGCTCTGTAGGGTGATAAACCAAATCAAATAGACTTCACATCTCTTTTTCCTCCTTGACTATATACCATTGCCTCCAAGGTGAGGCTCTATCATTTGGTTCTCAGAGTAACCAGACAAAGAGTACTTCTGTTCTCTCCCTTGGAGAGAGAGAGAGAAAGAGAGAGTGAGAATTAGTTGAGCATTCTATATTCCCCCTAGAGATTTTTCTTTCTCCTCCTTTTAGCTAATGTGCTCTTCTTCATAAATAAATTTCGGAGGCAGGGTTGAAATAAACTGAACCACTACAGAGAGATAAAGATTCCAGGGAAGAGAGCTACTTTTATTTTAATATTGCAACACATGGAGAAGAGAATGAAATTGTGCTGCTGTTGGAATTTATTCTTTTTATTAAAATAGACAAGCATTAAACAAGCCATAAAATTTCCATCTGTATTCACAGCAGGCTCCCACCATCCAAAATACAGATCCCCCTCCACCCCTTCTTTCTAAAACACTCAGGCCTGAAACATTTCAGTATTTGAGACTGACAGAAACATAATATTTAATTTCTAAAAGCGATGGATCTCCTCATCTGTTCTTTTGGATTACTGCATCTGTTTTAAAGGGAAAGCGCCCCTTCCGTACTTAAATGTCACAGGACAGGGGAGTTGGGTTGGAAAGAATCTGCAGTGCAGCAGGGAGAAATACATGGGCTCCCGGCTTGGTAATTCTGCTGTCGTTCTGCTTTCATCACCTCACCAGCCTAATCACCTTGAGAAGGAAAGCAAAAGGCATTTTTACACGGTGTGCCGATAATCAGTCCAGAAGTGAGGCACCCATTGTTGTTCTAGCACATTTTTCTCCATCGCCTGAAGGACAAAGGCTTTTAATAATGGGAAACTGCCACCAGGCCATGTCAGAGTGAAAGGCTTCCTCGGGCTTGAGGGAGAATTCACTCTTTCCCTAGTTTCAAAGCCAAACACTTGCTTGGTTGGCATTTTAGGCATAGAAAGCATAGGGTTCTAAAAAGATGGTTTAAAGGGTGATTGAAAATTCTAATCTTTTTACCAAACTGTTGCCCCATTTGGAGAATACTCTGTTTCAATTTTTTATAAAGGCAGTCTGATAAAATATTTAAGCAGACTCTTTTAGGAGCAAGTTTCTATCAGATGTCTCACCAAGCTTCTCTTCGGTAGGAACGGTTATGTAAGGCTGGACGTGCCATCCATCTGAGGAATAGACGTCCATTGTGAATATGGGGCTCCAATGCTTTCTTGTCTTTCTCTGAAGACTTTATCTTTATGGCATTTCTGCCTCAATTAACCTAAGCGTAACAGAAAATTTTAATAATGTTACTCTTTTAGAACAAGATTGGCCAGGGTAGGGGTAGGGTGTCCTTACCCCGAAGGGCACAATACAGTGACCATACAGTGGTATAATTGAGTAAGAGTAAAAATGATGTTAGAGCAGGTGTATCCACTGGAGGAAGTGACAGGATACTACAGTGCTTTGAAAGGACACCTAAGGACACTGAAGAGAAAAATGGAAAAAATAAAAATTTTGAAATCTCAAAAGATGTGTATTGATTTGTTACTTACAAAGAACGTTCGTGTACATTATCACATTTGATCCTTGTAATTCTGTGGAAAGGATACTCTCATTTTCAAGAAGTTATATTACTTGTTCAAGGTCAGGTAGCTACCAAGTTACTTTGAATCCTGGGTGATAGTCTCCCTCTTTCCCTTCCTTCCTTTCTTCCTTCCTAAACATGTTAGAGCATAGAATGTCCTCATATGAACGTGGGCGGTCTGGGGTCGGGCTAACTGGTCTCCTTACATTCCATTGTTTCTCTAGAGAACAGTTCAAGCCTTGAAACAGAGGAGTAGGATTTGGCCCCAGATTTAAAATATAAATCGTGTATGTGTGCGTGTGTGTGTGTGTGTGTGTGTGTGTGTGTGTGTGTCCTCTATGAGACAAAAACTGGAGAATACAAGAAATTTTCATGCCTTGATGATAAAGCATGCTATCAGGTTGCTTTGTATACCAGTCAAACCAGTTTACACCTCTCCAATGTGTTGACCTCATTATACCCTTTCCAGCATTAAATGTTAACTTTTTCTTTTCTTCACCAATTTCACAGTTGAACAATGTTCATGTCAATATTGTTTCAACTTGCAATATTTTATTATTAGTGCAAGTGAGCATTTTTTTTCATGTGTTTGGTGACAATTAGCATTTATCATTTCTGGATTGCCTGCTCATTTAACTCACATGTATCCTGTAGCTGTCCTTTATTTTTAATATAGGATATCTTTCAATTTGGAAGTAATTGGGAAGGCCAGTCATGTGGTTCTAATTTTCCTGTAACATGCCATAAACATGTAGAGTTTGAGTTTGTACCAACATAAAATGTTAAAGTTAAGATCTATTTTTAAGTAACCAAATCCCTAATTGATGACCTAGAATTAGAAACCGAGAATTACTGATTTTTAACATTTCAAATAGGACAAACAAGACAAAGTTTGGACTGCAGCATAAGCTGCTGTGGATAACAGCTCCCAGAATTTGTGTAAGCCAAGTGAATGAAGACATCTATTTTGTTGTGTTCATATAATTTATATTAGAAAGTTAAGATAATATCTCTTAAGTATACACTCAGAATATGGTTGAAGTAACTATTCATTTTCTCTCTGGCATCAAACTGAAAAAAAGTAATACCTACTATGGCCAGAGTAACAACTGCTGACACGGAACAATTTCAGACATAAAACCAGAATGAAAGCAGTGAGGAAAGGTCTAGCCCTGTCTAGATAGTATCCCAGAAGCTAGAGGAGATACTAAAAATGTTTCCTCTCCTGGCAGGGTCATGAGCACTGAGGTAACAGTTGTTTTTTGATTAAGAATTTCCAAGTACAGTGATTTAATACTTTGGTTCTAAAAAATAAGTATATTTGCTCTTGTCAGGAAAGTGATAGCTGAGGTTTAGTATATCTTACAAAGATTGAATATGTGTGATACTGTCTCAGTAAGTGTGTGTATGGCAGTTTATTACAGGCATACATCAGAGATATTGTGGTTTCAGTTGCAAACCACTGCAGTAAAACAAATATTGCAAGAAAGAGAGTTTAATGAACTTTTTTGGTTTCCCAGGGCATGCAAGAGTTATTATGTTTACACTATACCGTAGTCTATTCGGTATGCAATGGCATTGTCTTTAAAAAAAAAAAAAAAAGGTACGTACCTTAATTAAAAATACATTATTGCTAAAAAGTGCTTAACCATCATCTGAACTTTCAGTAAGCAATAGTCTTTCTGTTGCGGAGAGTCTTGTCTTGATGTTGATGGGTAATTTGGGTGATGGTTCCTAACAGTTGGGGTAGCTATGGCAATTTCTTAATGTAGGACAACACTGAAGTTTGCCACATGGAAGTCTTCCTTTCACTTGAACACTTAGAGGCCATTGTAGGGTTATTCACTGCCCTGGTTTTAATATTGTCTGTCTCAGGAAATAGAGAGGCCTGAGGAGAGGGAGAAGGATGGGGGAATGTCTTTCATATCTTGGAATTTATTACACATTTTTTATTTCACACTCAAATATGCAGTAATTTTTGGTTTTGCTTTCAGAAAAAGAGATCCACAAAATAGCGCCACTTAGGATAGTGTCCCTCAGCCTTTGGGGATACAGAAAATGTCTCCCTATTTAGATTTCCTTGTGTTTATTGTCCTTTCCTTTAAAACACATGATTCCTCCCCATTTATTTTTATTTTTTATTTTTTTAAGGATTTTATTTATTCATGAGAGACACAGAGAGAGACGGAGACATATAGGCAGAGGGAGAGGCAGGTTCCCTGCGGGGAACCTTATGTGGGATTTGATGCCAGGACCCCGGGATCATGCCCTGAGCCAAAGGCAGACGCTCAACCACTGAGCCACCTGCGAGTCCTAGTTCCTCCCCATTTATTTATGATTTTGTAAGTTGTCCATGTTCAAAATGATTGGCTTATTTTCTCAGACCTCAGGGAGCAATTTGGTAGGCTATTGGGTTTGAGGACAACACTCTGCATATTCCTTGTCTTAATTTTCTAACTAATTATACACCTTTTTATCATTAGATCTTTCTTCTCATAGACATCTCTTTACACAATGTCTGTGATCTTGAGCAAGTTTGAATAATCTCTTAGACTGTTCAGTTGGCCAAGATTCATGATTGTTTAGATGCTGTTGTTTTCTCTTAAACACACACACACACACACACACACACACACACAACAACAATAACAACAACTTTCTTCCTTTTAACTCCACTATGCTGGTAATATTTTGGCTTGTTAGCCTTTTTAAAAATTTGCCTATGTTTTCATATAAGTTCCTTAAGTTTCTATCAGAAGAAAATGGATACGGAAAGGACATTATGTGCATACATACCCTTTGCTTGATCGTACTGCCTTTTGTATTCCTGTTTTTGATTCGTACATTATATGTACTCTTAGGTTCTGTAATTCATGGTGGCTTTGTTTTGCTTTTTGGTACTTTTGAAGTTATTGCATCTCAAAGAAACCATGTTTCAAATTCATTATCAGATAGCATCATCATATTTTTCTAATAAATGCACATTTTCAGGTTTTGACGCTTTGGAGAAATGTCACCCTGTATCTAAACTTAGTTATGCCTCCTGAGCTTGAAAGGGCCATGTTTTGAGAGCATCAGAAAGCTGTTGAAGGTGCTTATTCTGAAACCTCCCTGTTTTGCCCCATCTTGGCCCCTTCTTCTTACCTCTATACAGATACAATCTTAGTTGGTGGAATAGTATATTGATTGGGAATGCCTTCAGCTGCTAATAGCAGTATGTCTTACTAAGAGTGGTGGAAACACAGAGAGAGGTTCCTTTTCCCCACAAAAGGAGCTGTGTGAAGGTAAAGACCTGCTGGTTCTATGATAGTTCAGAGGGTTAGGGATGTTGACCTTCGCTCCTGCTTCATGCCTCAGATACTCAGTTAAGACAAAAAGAAGTGAAGGGTAGGGCCAGCTACTGCAGTGCCTTTATCAGAGAAACAAGATGCCTTTCCAGGAGCCCCTCACTGACTTCTGTCTCACTGGCCTCTTCTGGTTCCCTCCAGCTACAAGAGAGGCTGGAAAAAGGAGTAGCTAGCCCTTCTACTCCAGAGGTAACAACAGTAGGAGGGGCTAGGGTCATTCACTGGCTGACCACAGAACAAGTCTGCCCCCATCTAATGCTCCTGTGTGAAGACGGTCCTGAATTGCTCAGGCAGTTTTTCTCTGTGAATCCAGCTGGTCCTGAAGTTGTCATCAGTTAGACTAAGCGTGTTCCCTGGGCAAGGACCACATGACCATACATAGTACCTGAGAGACGGTGTCCAGGGAGGTTTGCTGAAAGAATGAATGAATGTGTGGGGTGTGTGGATCCCCTGAATGTTGCCTAAAGCCAGCTGCTGGAGGTAAACCCAGAGTGCTGAATGAGGAAATCTCACTTCCACCTGACATTCCATCCTTGTCCCTGGGCATTCCCTTGATGAAATGTGAAACCACAACCCTGACCACTTGTATTCATTAAGGTACTATGGGGAGCTTTTTGCCAAAGTCCTGCTGGCTTATACGCGATGGAAATATTCTAGTTTGGGACACTAGACTTCCCGCCTTCCTAGGATTTTTATACACAGTTTTAAATAGTTATAGTCATTTGGTCTCTTGATGTTATAAATCTTAGCATAACAGTCAGTATAGCTCTCTGAATTGAGAAAGTCTACAAAGTATCTATTCATAGGAAATATTCTTGGTTGTGCTGGAGTAGGCATACAATTTAAAATATAGTTTATACTTTCTGGAATTTATCCTGAGAGAATGGTTAAACAAGTGTGAAAGATATATATGTGCAATTTTTTTTTGGAGGGGAGGGGAGTTTGTAGCAGTGTTTTACCGTAACATTTGGAAACATTCCAACTCATCGCTAGGGTTGGGTTAAATAGATAATGGAATACTATGGAAGCATTAAAAATGATCACATAGGATATCCGAATAGCATTGAAACGTTGCTTGGTAGATGAAGTAGGCTATGTGGTTATGAGGCATAAGCCCCTCTCAGTTTACAAAGGTGTGCTTAATGTATGAATGAATGTCTTTTTCACCAAAATGGTAGACAGTGCTTAAGTTTTTCTTAAGTTTTAAGTTTTTATAAAATTAAACAATGTGTATGTTTGTTTTACATTAAGAAAATGTAATTTTCATAAAAATACACTTTTGGTTTATGTAAGAATAGATAGAAACTCCACTTAGTGGAACTAAACTAACAGTAAAACCTAAATTAATGGACCTTTTTTCTTTATGTTCATAACAGTGGGAAATCAGGACAAAATAAGCTATAACCAGGAACATACTATAAATAATAGTTTTCAAAAATACGTCTTAGAATATATCTCCTCCATTTTTTAATACCTTTTTCTACTACAATGAATATTATCCATCACTATGAACTCCTGCTAGTTCCTTTCTTACTGAACAAGTGGCTGAACAATGTGAAACATAAGTGAGATAATATATTTATGAAGTATTTTCAACATCAAGGGCTAAACAAAAAGCATTTGCCACAAAGTCTGGAGTTAAATCAAAAATTAAATTCATATTCCATTATCTGAACACTCCAGTTGACAAGGAAGGCATTTACCATAGAAACTTTGAGGAAGTGATTTAAAAATTACTCTTTGAAGTTCCAATATCTCAAATTGCTATTACTAAAGACCACAAGTATAGGTGAAAATTTCCAAGAGTGGTTCATTTACGTTATTCTACTGTCCTGTTTTCTTTTTCTAAGTAGTATAATTATTAGTGACAAAATTCCACCTCAAGTGAAAGGTACTAGACAAGATATGGGCACACATCAGTTTTGCAGAATATTGAATAACTTCCTTAGATACTTGAGAAAGAAAGATGGACCCAGAAGAAAGATTTTAAAAAGCAGAATTGATCTAACATTTTGGTTTTAGAATATGTTCAATATCACTTATTTTCTTGTTGTAAAAGCCTTCATGTGAGTTTTCAGGCTAAAGACTAAAGATATTTAAATTGTATCACCTTCATAAAATAGACCTACCTGGACTTTTATTTTTCTTTTTTAATTTTTTTAAAGATTTTATTTATTTATTCATGAGAGACAGAGGCAGAGACACGGGTAGAGGGAGAAGCAGGCTCCATGCAGGGAGCCTGACATGGGACTCAATCCCTGGTCTCCAGGATCACACCCTGGGCTGCAGACGGAGCTAAACCACTGCGCCACCCAGTCTGCCCCTGGACTTTTCTTTTTAACTAATATTTCTAGCAGGTATGATATTTTCATCCATCTTTCTAGAAGAACCACTTAGAAAGAATCTCTCTGTGTAAATGTCAACTTCCTTTTTCTTTTATGGATAGATTATAGGTAGATACTAAGAAAAATAATTCGAACTTTCTCTTTTTAGATAAAGGTTTTGTAATATTAGATTAGAAAGTTAAAATTGATTTTTCATTCAAAAGATTTCTCTTAGCTTCAGTAAATCAGTTGCCTATCTCCTTGGGTCTCCTGTCACTGAAAAGGAAAAGAATACTTTAGATAGTGTGCTTAATTTGCTCCTTATGTGGTAAGACACATTTCACATCTACTTTATTAAAACAAGATGAAACCAATATCACACTCCAGGTTTCTTGACCTTTTAGCTGAATGCTCATGTTCAGTCAGCTCCCTGGAATGATTATTTCTAGTAAAATTAGATCTAGTAAAATTAGAATTAGTTTAATTCTTTAGGGTCTTGGTCAAAATAGGTGAGTACAATAAGCCTAAAGATGCATTTGTCTCCTGTCCTGCCACACACTAGCACACATGGATGTGTACTCACATAATGCCAGACACACTGAGATAAAAACCTGGGAAAAACTCTATCAAAGCTGTTTTTTAATTCTGAAAAAACAAGGTGGTTTGGACTTTTTTCAGCTAATTTATTGTCTCTTTGTTATAGCTCAGAAAGACAGAATGACTACTCTAATAGCATTTACCAATAGTAATAGAATCTTACTAATATGAATAAAAGACAGATTTTAGAAATGAATGGTAGAGTTGTGCTTAACCTTCTAAATTTGGTCAAATTAGGTTTCTTGGCATTATCATCAGGAATTTTAAAACTTGAGGTGGAATGGCTGATTCAGACCAGCATATGATTTAAACATGCTTTGTGTTTAAAGGTATCTTAAAAAGATCAGTTTAAGGAAAGCATAAATCACACTAACAAACTCAGGGGTTAAGAATACATGTGAGTTAAGAGCCTCAAACTGATCAATCTATGATACAGTACATGAATAAAAAGTAGTAGTTTAGGTATGATTTGAAGAGGTGCTATCAACTCTTCACCACACTGAGCCTTGGTTATATTTGCAGAGAGAGATTTTTCAAAGGGAACTATTGTGACCAGCACTTCCAGTCAAGGTGGTACATCTGTTCCAGCTAGAGAAGAGTGCCGTGGAGGCCACGGGTATCACTGATTGTCAACTAAATTGCAAAGCAAAAAGGGTAGCAGGTACTTATAAAAGGGCATATAGTCAAAACATTTTATGAACTGATATTAATCCTCATTACCATTTAGGTAGATCTGGTAAGTAGTCAAATATCAGATATTCCCTGAGCAGTTCCCTTGTGCAAGACACCTTTCTAAGTATCAGGGACACAGTAGTGAACGAGACAGCCTGAGACCCTCAGAGGATAGAGCTTTACACCTAGTGAAGGGAGTCAAATAATAAATACACAAACAAATAGGCCAATAGGACAATTTCACTTCCAAATAAATGATATGAAGAAGGTAAATGTGGCCAAGATGTGCAGATAGTGACCTGGGATGCTGCATTATATAGGGTGATGGGAGAAGATCACTCAGGGAGAGGACATCTGAGCTGGAATCTGAATTCTTAAAAGGAGAAAGTTTTTGTTTTTTTTTTCTAAGAGGAGTTTATCAAGCGGAAGGAACAGCAGGTGCAAAGCCCCTGGGAATGGGTCTCAGCTGGGCTTCAAAAGTTGACCAAAATTCTTTTTTTTTAAAGATGCTATTGGTTTATTCATGAGAATATACAGAGGAGAGAAAGGCAGAGCCACAGGCAGAGGCGGAAGCAGGCTCCATGCAGGGAACCCGACGCGGGACTCGATCCCGGGTCTCCAGGATCATGCTCTGGGCCAAAGGCGGTGCTAAACCGCTGAGCTACCCAGGCTGCCCAAGGTGACCAAAATTCTAAGAGTAAAATCAGCAAGAGAGAAGTGGTGGAAAATAGAGCTAAACTGAACCCTAAAATGCCTGCTCTACAGCCAACTGTAGCTACATCAACAGGACAGTCAGCTGTGCAAGTATGGTGAAAGTCAGGGCTCCAGATCTGAGACATGAGACAGTCATCTCTGAGTGGATTGAATGGTTTTAAACCCTTGCATCTGTCTTCTCCATAGAGGGTGAGGCAGCTGAAAGTGAAGGATGGAAGGAGGTTTGGGAGAAGAAAGAGGAAAGACTGAAAGTCAAGTTTTTTGTTTAGATGGGAAAGTGAATTTGCCTGCCAAGTTTCATAAGACTGCCTGGCACCATGGAGTGTCCATTCAGGATGGACAACAGATTTCAAGTGAGTCTAGTCTGCAGGGTCAGGTAGTTTTCTCCAGAATTCTTTAACTAATCATATCCAGGTGCAACTGGATTTGCTTAAACATGTTTGGGGGCTTTCCAGAAAGGTGTGTTTGAAATGCCAAGGCCGTAGTATATAAAAGGAGTGGTTGTAATGCCAGGACATGAAATATAAGCTAATTGGGAGGAAACTGAAGACAAGATGGGAGGAATGGGTAGTGAGGGAGTGAATGAGGGAGAGGCTTACACTGTGTATTTTGGAGGTGATGCAGCCAATTGGTCATAAGGGATAGCATATAGCCATGTGTGTATGTGGCTGAAATGGATTGGTGTGAAGGAGGTCAAGGACTTGAGAGGCCGAAGTCTTGGAAATAGCTACATGAATGTTGAAACTGCTAAGAAATCTGCTTGGAGCAGTGATAGAAAGATGTTGGGGCATAGGATGCTGTTATCAATGAAGGGGGTGTAAGGATTTCAGTGGAGAAACGGATGAATACAAAAGAAAGATTGATAAGTGATAGTCTGTGCTTCAGAGGATCTGGGCTTTGGAAAAAGGAAGTAGGAGAAATGATTTGAAAGCTGCAAAAGAGAACAGGAAGGACACCTCCAGTTGCCAGGCCCTGAATGGCATGAGGCGTGGAAGTAAAACAGACTTCACATGAAAGGGTTACACAAGGATCTAAGGGAGACAGCCTATTTCTGTTGGAATAATAAGGCAATCAGAAAGTATAGGGAGTGTCGGGGACACTTGAACTTCAGATAGTGACCAAGGTGACATGGACTGCATCTGGATTTCTCTCAGAGGAAGGTTGTTAATCCACTAGAGTGCAGAGTATTTGGCTGGGGCCACTGCATGGATGTTCTGTCCTCCAGCCACTGGGTGTAGGAGTTGAACAGGGGCTTCACCACTCTATTAGGCAGCTTCTTGAGCTGGGAGCACCCGAGAGAGGAACTGTAGATGCCGGCAGACGTCTACTGGGAACGTGCAGCCAAAGGAACTCCCTGGGCATCTGATCTTTCTCATGGCAGCAGGAGAACCACTGACTGTATATGTAGACTGGATCTAGTATATAAATACATGCTGAAAAGCATAAATACTCAACTCCCACGATTCAGAGAATACTCAGAATAATATCCCATGAAAATTGTAACAGAGGAGGGCATTAAATTCCCAGGGGAGTCCGTGAAGATGTTTCATACACAAGATGGATAAACCAGAGTTCTGAGGAGACTACTGTGCTCACCATCCCTGAGACCATTTCTATTGGGAGAGTGCGTTCTCCGCACGGCTGCTTCTCTGTGCTCTCACATCAGCAGCCCAGCATGTATTTCACTCTCTGTTAGGACATTTTTTTTACGTATGTGTTGCTGTTACTAGACCGAAAGATCTTTGAAGGCAGGGCTATGCCTAAAACGTGTGATCTCCATGTTACAGTACCGGACGAGCACTCTGAAATGTCTCTTTTCTGCTCCTCCTTTGTCCTTTCTGGGAGGAGATAGGAAGCAGAAACAAAAGAAGGAAGACTTTCTAGGTCTCATTTTCCCACTTCTGTCTGAAATGTAGAACTTTAAAGTTATCAGAGGGCAAGATGATACTGACTAAATTTAGCCATGTGAAGAAAGGGGCCGGAAGGAGGTGTTGGAAACGGCCTTAAAATCTCTAATCTGTTGAAGAAAGAAATATTGTACTATTATGGAGGTGAAGGGTGCTTTCTGGTCTTTTTTTTTTCTTTTAAGATTTTATTTATTTATTCATGAGAGACACAGAGAGAGGCAGAGACACAGGCAGAGGGAGAAGCAGGCTCCATGCAGGGAGCCTGACGTGGGACTCGACCCCAGGTCTCCAGGATCAGGCCCTGGGCTGAAGGTGGCACTAAACCACTGAGCCACCCGGGCTGCCCCGCTTTCTGGTCTTTTGTGAGCACGTGGAAGATGAGCCTTTAGGGAGTTGTCCGGCCAGCTTGTCCTTTCTCTCAATTAGAGCAATGTTTTCTGATCTATCTTCAACCTCAGATTCCTCACAGAGACTAAATGTGATGAAGTCGTAGGAGCATGCTTTGCCAGTATCTAGGCCCCATTTAATAAAGTCTTGTTCCCTGAGAGCACGGGCAATGGTAATCCACATAAGAACTAGTAATGCCAGTAAAGGCTGGAGAAAACATGCTATTCAAGACAGTGGTGCCAACCTTGAATTTGGAAAGGGAAAAAAAAAAAAAGAATCATTGATTTCCTCTCCTTTCATGCCTTGAGGGGGAAGCAAAGATGTTGACTTCTTGATAAGGTTTATTTTCAGTTAAGCTTTTTGACAAGAGTAGTTGTGGTTTGTTATTTTTTTTTAATCTATTTGCAAAATTTTGAAAATTACAATTCTTGAAATTAGGAAAAAAAACAGATTATAAAAAGACAAAAACAGCAATCATGAAAAGTCTTAACACCCAGGATTCACCATTATTAATAATGTTGCATTTTTTTCTTTTACTTTTTTTTTTCTATGTCCCAATTTTTTAGGGAGCTGAGTTATATTCTCTAAACAGTCTTGATAAAAATAAATTTGAAGTCTGTTCTTAGATTAAACTACAAAATACAAGATCTTACACTTCTAAAATTAATTATGAAGATGATCTGATTCAGGGCTATTTCTCTAGCAGAAATATAAAATGCGGAATTCTCTCTTTAGAGAACACAAAACCATTAATATCTAAAACTTAATATTAAAGGAAAGATTTTTTTATTTAAAACTCCATAAACATAAGATAAACTTGTCTTACAATAAAAGTTTACAATTTTTATACAACCACATTTTAGAGGATAACTCCTTTAAGAGAGGAAAAAAGCAAAGAATTGACATTAAACCCCCGACTTGCATCACCGTCCCTTCTTTCAATCAGTATCCGGGCAAGAGCCAAGAAGAACTGGGGCAAGGAGCTATTTTTGTGTTATATGTTCTTTATCTCTGGGGTTTGCAGGAGAAAAGGTGGCAAAGAACTTCCTGACAGCTGTTCTTAACTCCAGCTTATTTGGAAAATGTTATTAAAAAATAATGTTGGTCCTAGTTATTTTTCATTTAGGATTTAGCAAACAATGTCAAATTCAGTCTTTCACTGAGTTTGAAGATAATATCTGACTTTTTTGTGGCAATGACAGCAGTTTACTAGCGCGAATAGTTTTTTTTAAGTAAGTAAAGATGTGCTCCATCTCTTGTCACTGAAGATGACTATACCTCTGGGAGAACCACTTAGTGATCTGAGGTTTGACTCACCATCACCTCAAGGGTCTCTCAAATCTCCTTGCATCTCTTCTAAGGAATATGTCATCCATTGTGGGGGAGGAGAAGAATGGCTTAAATTCTGATGATCCATTTTCACAATCGTTGAACAATTCACAAAGTATTCAGTGGTCAAGCCTAGCTGATTGTAGAAGGTGGGATGGAGATGAAAACACAACTGTTTATTGGATTCTGATCGACAGGATACAGTACTCCGCGAGAGACAATAGTGTCCATGACATCATGGATTGCACGTGGGCATGGAGATGCCCCAGCCAAGCACAACCACTTGGTGCCTGGTCACAGGCCAAGCCCATGATGACAACAATGCACGTGGCTCTCTGGGCCTGCCTGCTGACTCCAACTGGGAAAAATTAACAGGCTGGGATCTCCCTGGAAAATCCTGAGACAATGAACAAGTGCAAAGGTTCATGGGGTGAAACAGTAGGTTTCTGAGGCAATGTTTATTTTTTAGCAATGGTCATCATTCTAAAAATTACCCCTGTGACCTTTTTACTGTCAGTGTTTGTGGGATGTTCCTGACCCTCCTTTTCCCCCAGATCAAGCAGGGGCATGTATACAAAGCAGAACAAGGGATGCTCAAGTTCTGCCTCCTTTGCTCATAGGGGCCATGGGCCAAAGGTCTCAGTGACACAGAGCATCTTCAAACCAGAAAACTCCTTCATACAAGAGGAGTCTCAGTTTGTGCTCATCAATCAACAAAATCAATGATAAAAATGGAACTTGTGTGGCAAGAAATCCTATAGAAAGTAAGTAGTATGAGAATCCAAGGAGATGTGTTGGGCAAGGATAATCAAGGAAATCATTACAGAGAAGTTTATATTGAAATAAATGAAAATAGAGGTTAAGTCAGACAATGCTACGATCCTGGGTTACTACAGTGCATATGATAATAGTTATGAGGAACTCATGGACTAAATGAATTTAAGGATCTAAGATTCAGTTTCTATTTTCAGCTATTCATTCATATTTTCTTTTTCTCTCTTCATCCTTTTTTTCCTCTTCTTTCCTCCCTGTACCAAGAGTCCCATTTGATTTACTTAAGCTAAATATGAGCCTCGTTCAGCTGCACCGTGTGTGCATACTTACAACACAGCACTTAAGATCCCTGAGTCTTAGAAACATTCGTGGAATGGAAAGGTAAGCCGTTCATAAGCTTTGCCAGGGAAGAAGAATTTCCTCTGCCTTTCACGGTCCTTCTGGCTGGACTAAGAATCAAACGGACATGAGACAGATTAACAGGAGAAAATCAAATTTAATTTTGTATGTATGGGGAATCTACCCACACAGACATGGAAATTCTAAAGAGGTGAAGGAGGTATATGAGTCATTCCAAACTAAGAAGAAGGGGGCAAAGATCTGGACTTCAAAGGGAAGGAGTGCAATTTGCAAGAAGATAAAAAAGAGCAAATGTTTGGGATGCCTGGGTGGCTCAGACGTGGAACTCTGCCTTTAGCTCAGGGCATGGTCCTGGAGTCCCAGGATCAAGTCCCACATTGGGCTCCTCTCAAGGAGCCTACTTCTCTCTCTGCCTCTCTTCTCTCATGAATAAATAAATAAAATCTTAAAAAAAAAAAAAGAACAAATGTTTGGAAAACCAGTGTTGCTGCCAATCCCACCCTCCTTTCTTTTGGAAAGAGAAGGAAGGAGGGGAGAAACCAGTGTTGAAAGACTTGAAGGAGCAGTTCAAAGGTGTGTGTGCATGGGGGTGTGCATGGGGGTGTCCTCCTTTCTTTTGGAAAGAGAAGGAAGGAGGGGAGAAACCAGTGTTGAAAGACTTGAAGGAGCAGTTCAAAGGTGTGTGTGCATGGGGGTGTCATTCCATAAGAACCTTGTAGGAATAAGTTTCTCACCCAGGCTCTCAGTCCATGATTCTTACCCGCAAATGCTGGCAATGAAGTGTCCTGGGCTCTGGTGCCACATTTGCACAGCTGCTCACTCGTTTGACTCTAGGTCTGGCAGTTACCATGAACTTAAATCTCAGCATGTGTGTAAATGTGGGCTCTTCCTTCAGCCAGTTCACTAGCATCTGTGTTTGTGTAGGTGTGTGAATGAAGTACAAAGGCAAACCTTCAGTGAGGGCTTTATTATCAGGTGTGGGAGTTTATTGCTTGGACTCTTTTTTTCCATTTGCTGTGTACTTGAATTCATGATTCAACTCAACAGGAGAAGTTGCCACTGTTGCACCTAGACTTTAAGTATAAAATAGTAGTAGATTTTTTCATTTTAAAGGCATTTCTAGATGCCCTGAATGCATTGGCATCTGAGCTTTTTGTTTTATAATCCTTGTTAGAAAGCAATTTTTAAAGTAATAGGGATGTACCTTTTCATTCGGGATGCTTGCTGAGATGTTCTGTGGGGCCCTGCCAGCCTGAGCAGCTGTCCCCTGCCCATCTCTGTCTGCCTGTTCCCCTGTAAGTTCTCTGTGGCTCACCCAGATCTTTCTACGGCCTGAATTGTAGTTGCTTTCTCTTTATCTTATCCTGCCATGCAGTTTTTCCCTTAAAGTCTCAAGGCAATTAATTTCAAAATAAAAATTAACATGGTCTGTAGATATTGCATGTGTTAGTAAGAGCACATGGTCTAAAAAATGTAAATGAGTGGTCTTTACTTTCCTCTCATCAAGTAGGGAACCTCCCAAATGCCCCTGCCCTTGGATGGAGCAGTCTGTGATAGCACTGAAGTGAATAATTCTATATTTGGCAGTTGTATGTCAAAGCAAGTCTCAAACACAGCAGATGTACGTTCTGGGAGACTGCCATTAGCATGCATCTGGGGAGTCATTTAGTGGTTATTGGCAGACTCGGGGATGGGGTAGAGAGAGGGGGTATCCAGGACTTTCCCCCTCATTGTTTTATTTTCTGATTGTCCCCAAAGAAAAACCTTCAGAGTCTGAATCCTCAAATGAACCTTTTACATTTAAATGTTTGTGGCCCTGTTGACTGTGGGAGAAGCCTTTGGATTGAAGGTTTTCCACGTGGAATTGAGAGAAGTAAGCCTGGCCTCTTTCATTGTTTAAATTCTAATTGTTTCTAAGAGAAAAGCATTTGAGGAAGTGCGTTTGTGCCCTGCGAGTGGCATTGTCTGCTTTTGAAAGTAGATTTAAGGGATTTTCTATGTGAAACCAATAAGGCAGTTTAAGTAATTAGAGCTAAATTATTCTCCCTGGAAGGCAGCCAGGTGAATGGCCTGGGAAGAATGGAAGGGCCCATGGAATCACAGGTGGGGTAGTGGCCTTCTCATCCTCCCCCCAGCTGGTGAGTGAGGAGCCTGCTGCAACCCTCAAGATCCTGAAGGAACAACCTCGGCTTTTCCAGCACTTCTATCCAGGATTCTCTTCCTCACCACACACTGGAAACTGTGCTCCCACTGTGAAGTTTCTCCTCTCCCTCTTCCTCCAACCATCTCTCCCTTTTATCTTGGTACCAGTTATGGTTGTAGCTTTCCACAGTTGTTTATCCTTTAGAGATATGAGCTGGGGCTTAAGAGACTCTTGGTGTTAGTCTCTTTCCTAGAGAAGCAGGATTGAGAGGATTGGCCTGAGCAACCCAAGGAGCCCACTTCATCTACTCAGAGACAAAAGTGTAATAACTTCTACAAATGATTTAATATCTTCCTGTCCCCCCTCATTTGTTAACATGCCAAGAGTGAGAAGATGCCATATTCCTTGCTCATGGTATAGCGAAGAGCTGTTCACAGTCTACAAAGTTTTTTGACCTGTTCACTTAAAGCTCTGATAGCTCTCTTATCTTCTGTTCCTTTAGGCAGCTCCCTCTCCCTGCCGACTTTGTTGCCTTCCCTCATGACTATTCAGTCTCTTCTTAAAGCCAGAACCTTTGGCTGCCATCTCCACTCCATAATTAATTAGTGTACATTTGCTGGATGTTTACTATGTACCCTAGTATGCATATTGTATTATGGATATTTGTGTACATTGTCTTATCCCCCATAAAGTCAAAGACAAGGCATTTTCCTTCTTTGGCTCTCCCTAGGAGATAGTGCCCTAGGATAGTGCCTTGCTCATAGTGAGTGCTGACTAAATGTGGCCAGCACTGTGATTTTCAATCGATTTGAAAACAATGTAAATAATAGATACATTAGTTACTAGACATGTAGGCTCAGCACCCTTGTGTCCTATTCCATTAGTCTCCAGAAAAATGTTTATTAACTGAAAATGGCTCTTTGTTTTTTTTCTCCTGCTATATTCTTGTCTTATCACCTGTTCCTTCTACGTCTCCATTTACCTCTGGGGCGATGTGATTTGTCCAGAGACCCTTGTTACTTGGAAGCATCTTAATTTTACATGAATATTTGTACCTAATCAAAGGGAGAACAGAGAGGGGAGGTTCTCTCTACCCTCATTCTAGCTCCTATTCCAATGATTGCTATTGTTTTTATACTTTCTTTTCCTTTGTATTTAGAAAGAATTAGTTTTCACATGGTTTTTTAGCAGATAAAGTGAGTTAATTTTATCCAAAGAACCTGTGTAATTCTGAGTCCCTTTTTATGTGAAGCACTAGTTGTAAGCAAAGAGAAAGGATTAAGATTTTTCATGTATTTTGGAGTTCTTTTGGTGTGTCAAAAATGGTGTGGGGGGTGGATTTTAGATGCACTGAATATTTCTCAGATATGTTTGTTCAGCATTTATCTTCCTCAGCATCACACAGTTCTCCCTAACTAGTCTCTGCTCACTGTTTTTATGAAAGCTGAAGGATATAGTTCCTTCAGTTTTGAATTGCCTGTCAAAGCTGCAACACATGAGGGCTTTGTACTTCTTCCGCCAGGAGCTGATGAAATCCAGCATTCAGACTGCGTAGCCATCTTGCAGAAAGATCTTTTTTTGATTTCTCTGGTGGAATTCATGAGATCACAAGTTAAATGTAGGGTTGAAGTTCAAGTAGCAAATAAAAGGCCAAGTGTAACACCAAACAGTTTGCACCAAAAATGTTCCGTATTCCTCTCATTAAAGCAACTGTTGCTCTACTAAGTTGTGATGGTGTTTTGTCCTTTCCTGTGTTTCTGTCACGAGCCTGTATTGTCACCACTTGGCCCTGAGCAAGCCTTCTTCAGAAACTAGTTTGTGCTGGGAAAACAGAAAACTGAAATGGAAGATGTGCACATGGCTTTGGCATACCTTCTGTCTTTAGAACGTAGAGTCTTGGGTCTTTTAGTAAATCTTTCTGCTTTTTCTGTCTTCCTTTTCACTCACCAGATAGTTACTAAGAGCCAATCACGTGCATGTTAGACTGTTCCAGGCACTGTAAGCCTATACAATCTATTGAAACTTTGAGTTCATTTTTTGTATGGCTTATGAAATCAGCTTATTTTCTTTTAGAGATGTCCCTTCTATAAAGTAGAAATATAATATCATGAGTGCTAAAAACACTACTGCTGCTACTGCTACTGCTACTACTACTACTACTGGCACTTATCAGATACAGAGACTTTATATATGTCAGGTACTATTATAAATGCTTAAAATCTAATATCCCACTTATTTATTTATTTTTAAATTCTATTTATTCATGAGAGAGACAGAGGGAAGAGACATGGGCAGAGCGAGAGACATCCGCAGAGGGAGAAGCAGGCTGGATTCCAGGACCCTGGAATCATGACCTGAGCCAAAGGCTCAGCCACTGAGCCACCCAGATGCCTCTCTTATATCCCATTTAGACTTTTTAGCCCTCTGAAATGGCTACTGTATCTCTTCTCTTTAACAACTAGGAAGCCTGAGGTGGTTAGATTACTTGTCCTGAGTTACCCAGCTCTTTCAGAGCAGAGTTCAAACCCAGTTCTGTTTTACCACTAAGTCTGTGTCTTTAGTCACTACCTCCTACTTTTTCTGGAGATTGTTGAATGCTAATACTTCCTGAAACATTTTTGGCTCTTCAGAGGTTTTCTTTCGTACAACAGATAAGGCAGGTGCATGAATAATTAAAACCCAAGGATCTGTAACCGAACTGATGTGAGTTCACTCCTTGCTGAGTCAGAAACTGCACCAGGTTGGTTGTTGCAGAAAGAAAACTTCTATTTATTTGCAGCAAATAAGGAGATCACAGGGAATGGCTTCCAAAGCCATGACTCCTAGAGAGACGGCAAATGGGTTCCTTTTCTTTAGGGTTAGGATGACTCTTTAGATAGGGAAGCCTTGTCATCCTATGTAGAGGCAGCCATAAGGTCTGGCATGCTCCTGTATATATATTGTATGCTATGTAAATGAGGCTCAGGATCCTCCCTGGGTGGAGATTTTAGTATTATAATAAGGTAAAGGTAATGATAGGTTATTCCAGGAGTCACTCCATGGTCCATCTACATAAGTGTGAGTCAGGTTTAGCTTCAACAGTCTGGGTGGTCTGGGCCATGGGGAAGTCTTGTCACAGCAGTTATCATCACCTGGGGGCTGGTTTCAGGTTTCAGTTGCCCTGAGTCAAGAGGAAAGCCAGAAAGAAGATCTTTAGGGACAATGTAAGACAAAGGTTAGTGACCACAAGCAGGTGGGCAGTGAAGGCCAGGGGGAAGGGTCTAGATGGTGACAGATCCAGATTTCAATACCACCCAGACTTGGACTGGGCTGGCTGGGGTGACAAAGACTTAATACTCAGGAGTTCGCTTAGGGAATAGCAGAAAGTAAGATGCAGGAGTCCCTTTCGTCCTTTACAGGATTTGTAGTTCATCCTTGCTCTGTTGCTAATAATGCTAAAAAGAATATAGAACCCTAAATCAGCGTAGGAAACAAAGCCATTTCTTGGCCAACACCTCCAGTGTAAGGGAAACAAGCAAAGTAAAGCATGGTGGTGGTGACAGGGCTGACGGAGCAGAACTTAGAGGTTCAAGGTCACATCTCAAACCGTAGAGCCCATTTTTCACTTAGGCTAAAAAGAAACTGTTTCAAAGTAGTCCCATATTTTTAAATGTTGCAGGGCAGTGATTCTCAAAGCTTGGTACCTAGGCCAGCAGGATCAGCATTATCTGGGAAGGTGAGAAAAGTACAAATCCTCAGGCTGCATCCCACATCCACTAAATCAGAAGTTCAGGGGATAAGTCCCAGCAGTCTGTGTTTTTATAAAGAAATTCTGATGCGCAGTAGGGTATGACAGCCCCTGAATTAAGGTATACCTTTGTTCACCGTTGCAAGTTGATCTAATTGAAGCAAGCAGAAGGAACTGATTTATAATGGTATCAACTCACCTATCTGGTACTTGACTGTTTATTCATTCACCATTTATTGTCAAGCACTTGGACAGATGTCACTCTGTTTCATCCTTCTACTAATCCTGTGGGATGTTCCTGCCCCTGTTTTACAGACTAGGCAACAGAGGTTCAGAGATATTAGGTGACTTGTCCCACACTACATAGATATACCTACCTGTCTTGGTATTTAACCCAAGTTTCTGGACACATGCTCGAGAATTAGACAAGATATAGCAGCCCAAGGGGCTCACGGTCAAGCAGGAAGACAGATTCACAGCAAAAATTGGAAAACCCTACTGTCTCTATATACTTATATTCATAATACTAAAATTAATCTTTTCAACAGACAGAGAGTTAATCAAACTAATGTTCCCTTGCTCTCTTAAAAAAAAATCCACATAAATCCTTCTCAACAAGGGATAAGGTAAGGAGATTGGACGTGCAGTCTTTGTCTACATTTTATAATCATGGAACACTATGTAAATGGCTATATTTTAAACCTGTGAGGCTTTTGAACACCAGTTAGCATACAAATTCATTCGAAAACCTGTGTCTAGTCCATACAACACTGCATGAGGTACTGGCAGAAACAAAAAAAAAGAATAATAGACGGTCTCAAGTCATGTAAAGGGTTCTTTGTACGAAATCATTAGAAAACAATAAAAGAATATCAGGGCCTCAGTGATGTGATGTAACAGTGGTTCAGTACAGGGTGAGATCAGTGAGGGTAAGAATGTCCATTCTCTCTAAGTCATTCAACCCACCAGTGTTTTCCAGGAGAGTAAGTCTGTATGATCAGCAAATCGAAGTCTGTTACCCTGGGCCAAGGGCAAAGAGGCATAGCTTACTCTGAGTATGTGAGAAAGAGGAGTGAGTGTGTATGTGTGTGTGTGTGAGAGAGAGAGAATATATATCTATCCTTGCATATGTATTTCCACTTAGCAAGTGTAGTTATGTGCATGTAAAATCTCCACAATAATTGCTGGATTGCTCTCTAAATAGATGTGTCTGCTTACACATTCTCTAACAGTGTCTGCTGATCTCTCTTGCTCCTTGCCTTCCCTGACACTGGGTATTTATTATCAATATTCTTAATCTCTACCAATTTAGTGGGCAATATAATATTTTATTATTTTGTCTATACTTATTGAAAGATGTGTAAGTTTGAGTAATTTTTCATATGTTTATTTGGTCTTTATGTCCTTTGTCTATTATCATTCAGGGGAGGCTTTTCGTATTTGTAAGAATTCATTGTACTATACAGATGGCAGCCCTTTGTTGTATGAATTGCATATATTTCTTGCTGTTTGTCCTTTTTTTAAATCTTCTTTTGTGTGCCATATAGAAGTGTTACATTTTTATACACACAAATGTATAAACTCTGTTCTCTATGACTTTTTGATTTTGTTCTCTACTTAGAATTACTTGCTTCAAAACTATTAAAATATTTGTCCATATTTTCAACTAGTGGTTTCATAGGTTTATTTTGTACACATATATTTTTGGCAAGTTTAAATTTTATTTGGTATAAAGACTGAGGAAGGAACCTAGCTTCACTTTTTTCTTTTAGTGGACAACCAAGTACTCTAGACAATCATTGTAAATAATCCACTGACTTCAGATGCCACCTCTATTATATATTAATCTTCTAAATTTACTTGAGTGGTTTCATTGCTTTTGAAACACTTTTTTAAAAAGAATTTATTTATTAATGAGAAACACAGAGAGAGAGGCAGAGACATAGGCAGAGGCTCCCCCTTACAGGGAACCTGATGCAGGACTTGAACCCAGGACCCCAGGATCACAACCTGAGCTGAAGGCAGAGGTCAACCACTGAGCCACCCAGGTACCCCACTTTTGAACCACTTTTTAGACTTTCTGACATCTTCTCCAGATTAGTGTATGCTCCGAAAGGACTTGCTAGTTAATAAGGGACCACACTTGTTAAACAGTTTTCTATGAATATGGCCTCCAGTGTTTTACAGAAAAAGAGTGAGATGTAAAGATTATGAAAGGGTATTTTCATCAAGAATATGAGATTCATGATTTTTAATAAGTTCTCCGAGGGTGTAAGATCTAGGAGGGTCTAGAGCAGTGTTTAGAAAAGGAATAGATTCTCAATAAATGTGTTGAATGGATGAATTGGTGCTTTGGTATTGTCATACTATCTCTGTTCTTCACTGTCTAAAAGATTAACATTTCATCCAGATAAAAAAGTAATACACCTAAATGGACATGATTCAGATATTTTGGATTTAGTATAACATGTCAAAACCCATAAAACTTTACATAATCTTTAACCTCTAAGAATCTAACCAAAGGAAAGAAATCAAAAAGGAAGTAGAAAATTACATGCATAAATGTTCTCAAGGTAACACTTTATATCAGAAAATACTGATAGCAAGTAACCAAAATAACGATAAGTTACTGACAAAAATAATTTAAAAGCAAAATCTGGATATAGCATACCAACTATAGAAAAAAATACACATATGTGTTTATGGTAAAAGACTAGAATGAGCAACATCAAAGCGATTGGTTGTGCTGGGAGTGATATGCACTCCTCTCACCTATTTTTCAAACGTTTATAATGTTAGCATTTTGCTTGTATAGAAATAAATAGCACAAAAAATGTAACTTAATGCTGGATTAAGGCATAGGCACACATATAGAGATTGTTCCACAATACTGGCTGCTGATTCAGCATTTGGGGCTTTATGCAATGAGGAATGGGTAAGACTAAATGACATCTATAAACAGGGTATAAGCCTCACCGATACAAATGTCCAAGTCCTTCTAGCCTTTTGAGAGTAAAAAGGTCCCAAAGTAATTAATGTCTACTTTCTATTCTATGTGTACAGACTCAACCTATTTATTTCAGTGTCTTTCATCTTTTAGAACCCAACATTTAATTTAAATTTATAAATTTAGATTAGATTTTTGCAGTTACCTGTGGATCTTCTTGGCTGTGGAATAAGAAGGAATGAACTACCTTCCACTGATTATCCATGTCTTCACTGTTCTCAGAGTTGTATGACTTTGTAAGATCTTATTCTCAGTCAAATATCGTAGCTATGTATTTGTTATCTAAAATTTTTTGAAGAGTTTTTAAGTTCTGTGTTGAGTGCCAATAGCAAATGTGAAAGATAAATTTGAGACTGAGGGAGTGATGACATTTTTGAGAGGAATATTCGTTGTAATAGGCTGTGTCGTTGAGATTACTATGGGATACAGATGTTCTGCTCTGTCTTCTGTGTGTTTTTGTAGTGTTTCTCAGACTGTAACTGTTGAGCTGTTATCTCTATTCCTCTTTTCTCCCATCAAACCGAGGGTTGCACATTAGCATCTTTGGCACCAGGACAAGCCGGCTTAATAGCTATATTAGCTATATTTCAGTTTTATTCTTCTGTTTCTACACCCACAGGAAAACCTTTCTGAGTGATATTTGTCTTGGCTTCCATGTGGAATATAAAGCTGTGGATGTGATATTAGAGACCTGAAGTCAGTTTACCAACTGCTTTGAATGCTTTCTTTCCGTCTGTACAAATGCCATCTGTTGGATTTGGGATGTTGAAAGCCGGCAATTGAGGTGGCAATGGCAGGCAAGGGCAGGCAGTGTCAGCCTTTATGGAGCTGGTTTAGAATGAGGTGGTTACTAGGTATCTGCCTCCACCTCAGCCCCTTTTTGCTTTTAGCTTGGAGCAACCACTCCAAGTTTCAGAACTGGCACTTGCAGTGGTTCTCACAGTGTAGTCCCTTGGACCAGCAGCATCAACGGCACATGGGGGCTTGTGAGAAATGCCAATTCTCAGGCCCCACACCAGACGGACTGTACCAGGGCCCCCCGGTGGGTGCAGTGGTCTGCTTCCACCAGCTCACGCAGTGATTATGAAGCCCAAGTTTATGCCAAAGTTTCACAGCCATGACTGTTACAAGACAGAAACAGCCCATGACCACATTCTTACTGCTAGCTCCTGTCTGTAGTTATGACTGCATAATACCTAAAACCCAATTTCATACTTTAGAGGAAAGTACCATAGATCTACCTCCACTCCCACTTCTCAGAGGAACCATTTTTGATCATTTCCTGTTTAGATATATATGTAGTGCTTCTCCTAGTCTAAAATACATTCTTCTTTATGTATCAGCTGTAAGAAGTATTTGTGGCTACCTTCTTTGAGAGATGAGGATTTAAACTCCCTTCCCTTTCCCCTGCCTCCTCCAAAATTTTTCTTTTTTAATTTGGTTCATCCAGAGATTACCTTCCTAATTTTAAGTGACATATCTCAATTCTTATGTCTTCACTCACTGAATTTAGTAGTATGTAAAGTAAGGAGATTGAGATATACTTCCCCACCTCCTTCTTTCTTCCTCTTTAAGGTCGTTTTAGATTGTCCACATTTCTATTTTACCATGCTACATTATTATTACATTATTAATTTGTTTATACATTGCTTTTGAAAATTAAGAATAGTGTTTTTAATAACATGGTAATATAAAAACATTTTTCATTGCATAATGAAGAAGCATGATTGGTCTTTAACTTAATGCCTTGCACACCCATGTGTGTCCTGTCCTTGATCGCTAACCCAGGTTTAATTCACAGCCTTACATCATCTCATGACAACATTTCCCAGTGTTTTCTGTAGATGGTAATAAAAAATGTGGCAAAGTAAGTTTGGGAAGCACTCAGGTAAAGTTAAACATACTACCACAGAACTATTCAAAGCCCTTGATTTCTGGTGAAAAGCATTTTTCAGATGGAACTCCTTTTTCATAAAGCATCTCGAGAAATTACCCTAATGTAGAACATACTGTGGAAACTGTTACCCTGTAGGGTCTGTAAGTGTCCTGCTCCAGAAGACCTCCTTTCTGCCTAGATTCTGCATCTTGCCTATTCCCTATTTTGTCTGCTTTGATTCTCAAACTTAGTGAATACTTGTTCACCAAGATTCTCATCCTGACTTGCTCGATCCAAGAATGTTCTTTTCCCCTTAGCTGCCATACTAGTTTCTACAAGCTACGTGCGTATGCTCTATGCTATAGTCAGGTCCTGCCAGCACCATTTTGCCTGCCAGAGTGCTCGTTCACTGATTTTCTTTTATGAGATATGATGATTGTGATTTGCATGCTTCCTAAATGCTTGGTTTCCTTTCTTTTTTTTTTTCCCAACTTAGCCTAGAGATAGTGACCTGAAGCAACCTACTCAGAAGATACTTCTTGCTAAAAAGCAGAGTCACCTAACAATAAGACAAATTGACTCAAGATTTCATGATTCAATATCTGAATTCTTATCTACTTAAATAAAAAGGTCCTTTATTTTGAAAAGGAGTGTTTTGGAATATGGCAATGTAGCAGAACATTTCATTTCAGTCTGATTCATGCTTTAAGAATAAATTATACCATTCTTCAGGACAAAGACCTTGTCACATTGCAGATTCTAGGCAAGCACAGTAAATGGACATGGAGTAGATGTCTAAGAAAAATATTTACTAATTTTGAATAAATGAAAGCCCCCTTTCTTTGTTCCTACAAATTCAATTCCTCCCCCCTTCTCATGAATGTGCAATTTTTCACTCAAAAGAAAACAGGTTTATATTTATCTTTCTGGAAGTTGTCCCAGCTGAACCACCTTTGAGACACTATGTTTTGTAAAACTGACCATGCTACCCTAGAACCTGACATTCTCAAATGAGACCTTTGTCTCCTGTGGATTAACTCGGTCATGAAATACTTAAAAACCCATCTAGATATTTTTAACCTAAAATTAGCACTTCCTGTTTCCTTTGACTAAATTGAGTATTCTGTGTAACCATTCATTCAAAAAACCAGTCACTCAGTGCCTAGTTTGTTTAAAGTACTGGGCCAAGCAAGGAGCAGAACACAAAGATGAGCAAGGCATTATCCTTACCCTAAGATGCATGCTCTTTAATTGGGAACATCAGCCATACACATAGGTACATAAAATGCAAAGCAGAGGCATGCCATGCAACAGAATGCAGTCCTGCTGGGGATGAGGAGTTCTCTGAATACAAATAATAATCATATTCAGGTTATTTTACTGGAACCTTTGATATTCTCCAGTGCATTAATGTTGCATCCTCACTGGTAGATGGGTAGAATATAAAGAAACATAAAACCTGGTGTGAAACACTTGATCAGGAGACAAGCCATGAATGCAAAAATTGGGGTAATAATAGAAGAGGTAGCCAATGTAAGCCAAAAGATATATGAGCTGTCATAGAGCAGAACGTGATTAATCACCAGATGAATAGATTTGCATTTCAAAAACTCTCCCTACTGGGTTCCATTGGTCTTTTACACTTTCTCAAGAAATCAGAATGTCTCAGACACTTAAGAATAAAAATACTAAACGTATAGAGCTGAGCAGCCCATGTCAAGGCTGCAGAGAGAAGGAAGGCCAAAATCCTTAGGAACAGAGTTCATGACTGAGAAAGTAGTGAGGTTTTGAGTGGTCTTGAGCAGATGCTAGAAGTGGTAAGAGGGAGACAGAATAGAATAGAAAAGTGATTTCGAGTTTCTGTTCTAAATAATCCTGAATTTGAGTCCCAGTCTACGACTTTGCTCATTTTGAAGTCTTGGGCCAGTTTTGTAATCTCCTAAACCTCAGTTTTCTTATCAGGAAGATGGAAATAACAATAGAATACAAGATCTATAGGGTTGTCGTGAGAGTAAGTTGAAATATTGCACATGAAGTGTGCAGCACAGGCTTTGCCTGCACTATATGCTTCGTTGATACTGCTGGCTCAGTGCTGCTTTCATTTTTACCACCACCCTGACCTGTGAAAAAGGGTAGGAACAGTACCTCTACATGTGCTTTTTTTGGTGAGAATTAAATGAGATAAGTGTGCAAAATGCTTTCTGGGGCTCAGCTTACCGTCGTATGATATATGCATCGCACAACTCCCGAGGAAGTCCATTCCCTCATCATTATCAGAGATATGTACAGTAACTAGTACATTTTCTTGAGGAAGGAGCAAATCCTCCTAATAAGCACAGTCATCGTGTTTGTTAGCACTGAGCTCCCCAACGAGAACATGTGAAATTCCAGCCAGTATTGCTAGCGCTCACACCACCACTAAGACCCCTTCTATTTTACTGCCCCTATTACCTGCTCCCAAACACCTCCACCCACCCCGGAAAGAGAAAGTTGTCCGGACAAGTCAGAACAGCTTCTCTGGTCTTATTATTTTATTTAATATTGTCAAAAACTGTGTAGAATAAACATTGTAGTATGCATCTCATAGAAGAGAATGTTCTGCTTCTCGCTGAAAAGCTTGTGGACCTTGAATAATAAAACTGAAATGTAAGCCTGGGTCTGCTTAATTTTTTTTTTCATTAACACATACCCATACCGTCTGCTCAGATGAAATGTCCATCTTTGCTTAAAGTGACAGGGAGAAGTGACTCAGATACCATGTGAGAGGATTGTGGTCAAATAAGTATATGGATGTGAAATGGTGACACATTTATAACCAGCGTGTGGCTGCTAAGAAATTCCCATTCACTTGTGCAGGTTGAGGTCATAAGGTTATCTCTCCTTCCCCAAAAGGGACTGTAGGATTCAGAGAAGGCTCACTGGTGTTTTAGCTCCCTGATGGGTTTTCATTTTATTCTGCAGCCTAGAAATAATCTTGGCCTCTAAGTAGATTACATTTTCATAGCAATGCGGAGGATTTCACTCCCACAGATTTTAATGGAAGCCATATAGCTATGCGCACTTTCAAAATGTACCACTTAATGTCTGAACCTTTTAATCATGCTAGAAATTTTTTTCTAGCAAATAAACAAAAATCTATTTTTGTACTAACAAAGAAAGAAACAAGCAACAATTCTGCTTCACTCTGCTCTTGGAGTATATACTGATTTTCTCTTTGGAAATTCACCAAACATCTGTGAAGCTTCAAATCTCCCAGATTCGGTGGCTTCAAACTTAAATACAACCACCACTTATTTGGAGACAAACACCAAACAAACAAAACCTTTGAATTTTTCTGCATTAATCCTGTATGGGGAAATTATTTCTAGGAAGAATTAGAGAGCAAGACTATATCAGGGACTTATTTACAAAAGAACATAAAGATCTTACCAAAGGATAGGGAAATTTTGGGGCCCAGTCTCCTCTACCTTACAACTTCACTATAGTAGAACATGAAACTCAGTGTGGAGTGGACCCCACCAGAGTTGGGAAAACACCATTGTATTCCCATGGCTTGGCACATGTGGCGTACCACATGTGCGTACATAGATGTGCCCTGATGCCATTGACATTACATGACAACAATAGCAAAAAGATTCAACATGCTATTCAATTGGAGAGGTGAGTTTAATGCATATTTTTCTTTCAATATCAATTCTCTAAGTGTGTTCCCTGGACTAGCAGCATTGGCATTACCTGGGAACTTGTTAGAAATGCACGTTCTTTTTAGTGGAAGGGCATAGGGAGAGGGAGTGAGAGAGAATCTTAAGCAGGCTCCCACACCCAGCACGGAGCCTGACATGGGGCTCTATCTCACAACCCTGAGATCATGACCAGAGTTGAAATCAAGAATCAGATGCTTAACTGACTGTATCACCCAAGTGCCCCAGAAATGCACATTCTTAATCCCTAATCCAAACTTACTAAATCAGAACCTGAGACAGGTGCCCAGGAATTTGTTTTCTAAAAACTTTCTGGGAGATTCTGATGCAGACAAACATTTGAGAACCACTGGTCTAATGTTGGCTAAGTACTGAGCTAATCTGAGTATACTGTCTGTATGCCTCCCTGGCAAGTGAAGGTTTATCATACAGCCTGGTGCCCCTTCGGCATACTAATTAACTATGTTTGATTGTGCTTAGTCAGTCTGTGCACAGAGAAGTGGAACCCAAGATTCAGGGAAAAGTCAGAGATGGAGGGAGAAACTAGTGAGCAGGTGCACAGACCTCAGTATGATGGTAAAAGAGGTCAAGCATCAGTAACCTCCTACCATTTCACAGCATTTTTGAACTGTAGGACTGAGGTTGAAAAATGGGGCTAGACAAAATATCAGACAGAAAGTCCAATATAAAAGCAGGTAAGGGGCTAAATTCAGTGCTACTTTATTGACAGTTATGTGCAATCTGCTTTTAGCTACTATACCACTTTAAGAATACATGTCTGTAATAGCTTTTACCAGGATGCTTGGGAATAACTTGTTAATGTATGTCCATAATTCGCAAAAACAGAGACGACCATGTGTTATTCGTTTTTGGTATCCCTTCGTATATGCCTGGCATATATTAGGTACAGGTGCACCTTGTTTTATTGTCCTTTGCTTTATTGCGTTTCACAGATACTGCATTTTACAAACTGAAGGTATGTGGTAAGCCTGCATCGAGCAAGTCTACTAGCACCATTTCTTCAACAGCACTTGCTCACTTATGGCTCTATTCACAATTTGGTAATTCTGGTAGTATTTCAGCCTTTCTCATTATTCTATTTGTTATGGTGATCTGTGGTCAGTGATCGTTGCTGCTACTGTGATTGTTTGGGGGGCATCATTGAGAGCATATATTTAAGATGGCAAACTTAATCGATAAATGTTGTGTGTGTTCTGACTGCCCCACCGACCAGCCATTCCCCCATCCCTCTCACTCTCCTCAGGCCTCCCTATTCTTTGTGACAGAACAATACTGAGATTAGGACGATTAATCAAAGTGTTCAAGTGAAAGGAAGAATCATGTCTCTCATTTTAAATGAAACACTAGAAATGATTGACCTTAGTGAGGAAGGCATGTCGAAAAGTGAGATGTACCAAAAGTCAGGTCTCTTATGCTAGTTAGCCAAGCTGTGAATGCAAAGGAAGAGAGATCATGAAAGAAATTAAAAGTGTTACCCCAGTCAACATACAAATTATAAGACAGCAAACAGTCTTCTTGCTGTTACATAGAAAGTTTCTATGGTCCAGGTAGAAAATCAAATGAGCTGAACATTCCCTTAAGCCAGAGTCTACTCCACAGTAAAGCCCTGACTCTCTTCAATCCTCTGAAGGCTGAGAAAGGTAAAGAAGCTGCAGAAGAAAAGTTTGAACCTAGCAGAGGTTGGTTTGTAACAATTAAGGAAAGAAACCGTGTCCACAACACAAAAACACAAGTGCTGAGGTAGAAGCTGCAACAGGTTATTCAGAGATCTAGCTAAGATAATTAATGAAAGTGACTCACTAACCAACAGATTTTCAATGTACATGAAACAGTTTTCTGTTGGAGGAAGATGCTAGGACTTTCATAGCTGGATAGGAAAAGTCAATGCCTGGCCTCAAAGCTTCAAAGACCCAGCTGATTCTCTTGTTAGGGGCTAACAAAGATGGTGACTTGAAGGCAGAGGCAGTGCTCACTGATTGTTCCAAAGGCCCTAGGTCTCTTAAGAATTATGCTGTCGTCTATGCCTATACTTTATAAATGGAACAAGAAAGCCTGGATGACAGCACATCTGTTGACAGCATGTTTACTGAGTATTTTAAGCCCACTGTTGAGGCTTACTGCTCAGAAAAAAAGATTTCTTTTAAAATATTACTGCTCGTTGACAATGCACCTGGTCATCCAAGAGCTCTGATAGAAATGTACAAGATTAAAAAGAAAAAAAAAAAAAAAAGAAATGTACAAGATTAGTGTTTTCATGCCAGCTCATACAACATCCATTCTGCAGCCCTGGATCCAAGAGTCATTTAGGCTTGCAAGTCTTAATATTTAAAGAAATATATTTCATAAGGCAATAGCTGCCCTAAATAGTGATTCCTCTGATGGATCTGGGCAAAGTCAACAGACAACCTGCTGGAAAGGATTCACCATTCTAGATGTGATTAAGAATATTCATGATTTAGGGGTGCCTGGCTGACTCAGTTGGGAGAGCATGCTATTCTTGATCTCGGGGTCATGAGTTCGAGCCCCATGTGAGGTTTATTTAAAACATTTTTTTAAAAAAGAATATTTGTGATTCATTGGAAAAGGTCAAAATATCAACATTAATAGGAGTTTGGAAGAAGTCAATAGCTGATCCTCATGAATGACTTTCAGGGGTTCAAGGCTTCAGAGGAGAAAGTAACTGCAGATGTGGTAGAAATAGTAAGAGGACTAGAATAAGAAATGGGGCCTGGAGATGGGACTGAACTGCTGCAATTTCATGATAAAACTTGAAAGGATGAGGAGTTGCTGCTTATGGATGAACAAAGAAAGTGGTTTCTTGAGATGGAATCTATTGTGAAGATGAAGATGCTATGAAGACTGTTGAGATGACAACACAGGATTCAGAATATCACATAAGGGATCCCTGGGTGGCTCAGCGGTTTAGTGCCTGCCTTCCACCCGGGGCGTGATCCTGGAGACCCGGGATCGAGTCCCATGATGGGCTCCTTGATTGAGCCTGCTTCTCCCTCTGCCTGTGTCCGTGCCTCTCTCTCTCTGTGTCTCTCATGAATGAATCAGTAAAATATTAAAAAAAACAACAACAGAATATTACATAAACTTAGTTGATAAGGCAGCAGCAGGATTTGAGACAATGGACTCTAATTCTGAAAGAAATTCAAGTTCTTTTTTAGATAAAATGCTATCAAACAGCATTACTACTACAGAGAAATCATTCATGAAAGGAAGAGTCCATTTATGCAACGAACTTCACTGTTGTCTTATTTTAAGAAATTGCCACAGCCACCACAACCTTCAGCAACCAACACCCCAATCAGACAGCAGCCATCACCATTCAGGGGAAGACCCTCCACCAGCAGAATGATTATGACTCACTGAAAGTTCAGCTGATGGTTGGCATTTTTTTTTTTTTTTGCAATTCTTTAATTAAGAAGTACATGTTGGTTTTTAAAGATATGATATTGCACACTTGATAGACTACAGGGTAGTGTAAACATAACTTTTACATGCACTGGAAAACCAAAAATTCATTTGACTCACTTTATTGTGAAATCGTTCATTGTGGTGGTCTTGAATGGAACCTACTGTATCTCCAAAGTTATGTTCATACTCGGTGGCTATCTGTTGAACTGAGGCAAGCACTTCTGACTTAGGGGGAGTTGCATGCTTGCCAAATATGACATTATTAAGTGGAGGGAAAACAGACAAGGAACCCAAACTAGGAAAAAGCTTAAGAGATTGTGGGGTCAGAGGAGAAGCATGGAACTTAATGGGGAAGATATTCAGTGGGAGCCAGTAAGAGAATATCCTGTGATTGGAAGTATGAATCTGGATTTGAAAAAGGAAAGGGAATGGTGGGAAAATGCACTGTTTGAAGGAAATTAGAAAGTGTTGTGTATGAAGAGAAATCAGATTATAGTGTTAGACAAGAACAGAGCACTCAGAAAACAGGATGAAGCAAGATGTGGGCAGCCAAGAAAAGACTGGATGGAAGATAGGAAATACCATGGGCAGTGGGAGAGAATATAGAAAGCATGGGGAAGGGGTGGGAGTGAGAATGTTATATTTCATTTGGTCAGCCAGACTTAAGGACTTAAAAGTTCATTGTTGTCTTATTGCTTCATCATCAAAGTCCAACTCACACAATAAAGCCATTTATTGGTGTCCCCACCACGACCTGACCATCTTCCCTGAGAGCCCCCGCTGGATGTTTTCATCTTTGGCAAGATAAATTGTTTCTCTTCCCTTGGTTTTAGAGTCTTGCTCTTGATGTCGAGCCGCTGAGCACAATCCCTTTCTTCAGTCCTGTGAAGTGTGTTCCTGGAAACCGAGAGGGAAGGACCAGTGGTCTTCAGGATCAGGGCTTTCCTTAGGAGCTCTCGCCATCTAGCTGATGGATAAACAAACTGGGCCAAGGAAGGATTCCTTCTCCTTGTCTCAGTGCTGAGCACTTTTCTCCCTGAATACACGATTTGCACTTTGGAGGTGCTCTCTGCCAATTCCCAGGGCTGCTGCTGGGCCAGAGCTGTGGGGTCTGAAGCATCAGCATGTATCAAAAGATATGCAAGTTATTCTTTTACAACTGTCTCAAACAAAATGCATTTTTAAATTTCTTTTTGAATAATCAGATATTACTTTTTTCCTTAAAATGCAGTTCATTTTAGAAAATGCAAATAAGCAAGAACATAAAAATGGGAAGGAGTCCTGGGTGGCTCAGTCAGTTGAACACCTGACTCTTGATATCAGCCCAGGTCATGATCTCGGGGTGTGGGATTGAAACCTGCCTCAGGCTTCTCACTTAGCAGGGAGTCTGCTGAAAATTCTCTCTCCCTCTTCCTCTGCACCCACCCCAAAATCAATTAATTAATTAAAGAATAGAACATGAAAATTTCTCTAAGTCTCACCAAACCACAAATAACTGTCACCATCTTGGCATTGTGCATTCTTGTATGTCTGTGTGTGTGTGTCCTAGCAGAAGTAAAATGCATTCCTTCAGGAAAATGCACTGGTGGGGTAGTACATTGGTCTTATACTTCCTGTTGTCCATTGTGAGTTATTAGTTACCGTAATCATTGAATCAAGGGATACGTTATGAGGAAGTGAGATCCCTGTTTTTCAAGGGTTCCCTCTCATGCTTGCGTTTTAAAATTTTCTCCTAAATTCTTTCACATCCCCCTGCAAATATGGCCAGTTCTCTCCCAATCTAAATTCAAACTTGGTCACGCCAGGACACCCTGCCCAGTGCTTCTCCCTCCCTTTTTAACCTTACTTGTTTTCAACCTCACTCTAGAAACAGCCTGGCTTCCCAACCTGTTGAATGTGACTTTTGCCTGGTCTCTGTCCCCAGGTTTCCCGGCCTCCCTAAACTGGATTGAAAATATTCTCAGTAATGCACCAGTGATCATCAAACTTCAAAATCCAAAAAACATTTTCTGGTCCTTTTCTGACTGGGCTTTTCTGCTGCATTTGGCATTTAGGATTATTGCTCCTTAAAATTCTAGTCTTCTTGGCCTCTGTGACCATGACCAAGCCTGAGTTTACATTACATCTGTGCCACCTAGAGGTAGCTGTGCAACTTGGGGTAAATGTCTCAACCTCTCTATGCTTTGTTTGCCTCACTTATAAATTAAGGATAATAGAACCTACTGCATAGGATTTTTATTAGGATTGAATGAACGAAAACTTACAAATTACTTAGAATAGTGCTTCAAGAAATAAATGATAACAATCATGTGGATGATGTCTTTCAATACCTGTTAAAATTGAAATCAAGACTGGTGGATTCATTAAAATTCTGATAACTTCATCCACAATTGCTTTAAAGTCAAATTTCTGAGAGCTGTCTTCATTGCCTCTGTTATATCGTTTTGATTCTGCCCTTATTTGCTATCCTCCAGCTGTTTTTAAAGGCTAGAATTTAGATAAGCTGACCTTCTTCATTCTCTCTGCCAAAGAGAAATGGTCCAGGTCTGACTTTTCTCATTGGCAGAGGATAGAACCTGGAAGAGAATAGGTTTCAGGGTAAGCACTGCCACAAACAAACAAACAAACAAACAAAAAAACAAACACCCTCCCCTATGCAGAAATGATTTGTTCTATAGAGTGAATGTGTGTAATTGTATAATTTTTGTGTGTATGTATATATATATATGTTTACAAATATATTTAGATGCCTTTGAGATAACAAAACCTCTTTTTAAAATGTGAAACAAACAAATAATAATAAAAAAGAAAAAACAAAAACTCCTTTTTTTGAGCTATCACAATGTATTTTTGGAGCTCCTATCAAAAAATTACCCCCCTGTGAAAAAAAAATTTTTTTTAAATTACCCCTGTGCAGAAATTGGTTGTTCATTTCTATGTGTGTGTATTATATCCTACAGTAGCATTATTCCTTTGAGAAAACAAATTTTTTTGAGCTGCTTAGAGTTTGGATATAAAGTAGACAAGTGTGTCTTTAAGACTCGTATTTGTAGCTCTCACTTCCTCTGATACCCACAACCTCATGCCTGATCCCGGGTGTCCAGGGACCTCTACTGCCGACTTGGGAAATATCTCATACCATGAAATGTGCTCTTTTTCTTTAACAACCCACAAACACACACCTCAAAATGGCATAAAGTCTCCAGAACTTTAGCTTTAATAAAAATCTAAGTGTCTCCTTGAAAGTGACATTAATCGTGGAAATTTAAGGCCAGTATTTCAGATCTCTGAGAATCTGATGAAAGTGATAGACTTTGCCTTCCATCCCCATATCTATACCTAATAGACACAAACTTTGGGGGCGGGGGGTTCAGTAATCTCCTGACCTTGGCTCATGGAGTCCAAGTTAAAAAAATAAAAAACCTTGAGTTTAGATGATTATTTCTACACTCATAAAATGCTAAATTGTCCATGTCTTTATCACCAGAAGGTGACACAGTCCTTGGCCCTGTTTGCATTTTTAAGATAAAGCATTTCTCACTTTCCCTCATTAAATTGGATAAGAAAAATCACCAAAGACTTCTGAAATCCATCATCCAACATTAAGAACTTGTGGCAAAGTTATGTGAGGTCATGATTTGCCTTTGAACCTCCTGGTGCCAGGAAGGCCCCTGCCCAGCAACGTACAGAATGTTAGAGAACTACCCAAGGAAAGAATCCGTCTTTCCAGCCCACCACCTGCTCTGAACTGGCCACTGCATTTTGCTCCTCTAGCTGGAATATCTCTCATGAAGCCAGGGGACGCAGGATTACTAAGAATGAACACTTGAACTACATAAGTACATATCATGTGAAGTAGGCGAGGGAAGAATTCTAATGACTTTGGGATGTTATTTTATGAGGATCTTTTTTATCAGGCAAAATCTTTTTCACTTTAAAATTAAACAATCTATAAAAATTATTAATGTGGCCAAACTAAATATGTGAAGCCATGTAAATTGTGTCGAGTGTTGGTAAAATCTTTATTAGGTGACAAAGTACAAGGTAATTGGTACCCAACATTCCCAAGACTGCAAACATTGTGTAAGAGCTATGAATGCGAATAGAAATTAACCTAATTGCTGTCACCTGGTTTTTTAACCTTTTATAGGTTAATGTTAATTCCTGCTCTCTTTTGAAATTCCAGTGAGCACTGAGCTAAGGAAATGAAACAAAACACGGCTAAACAATATGTATTATACATCATTAGTGGACAACGGATGGAAATAAAGAAAAAGAGTAATATAATTAGAAATTAAATAGTATCCAAGATTCAGAATAGCCGAACATCTGTGTCTTGTTTGGCCTTTTCTGTACAAAAGAAAAGAAAATTTACTTTAAATGCCCTATGGAGATTTGGGGACTGCAGATGCATATCCACATGACCCATTTTAGAGTTCTTTATCAGAATTAGAAGATTAAAAAGGCCTTTAAGAAAGATCTCTAGGTCTGATTTTTTATGCTTCAAATCCTGCAAAGGGGTACATGTGTGTGCACATCCTTTAAATAGACCCTGCCCAAATAGGCCTAAAATTTGCTCAGAGTTATAACACTGGAATGGTACGGTTTATTCTTATTTCTCTTTATTCTCCCAACAGCTCCATTCTCTTTGTGTTGTAATCACTTTTCACAGTTCAGTGATTCCTCTGATACTATCTTAAAGCTCTGATTCTCGGAAGGGTCGAAATTAAACGGCATTTGCAGACACCCCAGAGGCAGCAAACAGCCAGCAGCCTCAGATGCCTCGTTGCAGAAGGCAATTATCAAAACAGAACGATGCCTCTCTTTAATATGGTTCAGAATTTAGAAAAGACGGCTCGTATTTATCTATCCATGCTGGGTCTTTCCTGGGTGTTTGCCTGTGTTCCTTTTTTCCCCTCTTAGTAGCTGCTGCCAAGCAAATGTGGCAATACTGACAGTTGCCACGTTAAGCAGCCTTGTGCCCTTCCCTTCTGTTTCCCCTCCATGTGTCCCTTTAGCTGGGCCAACTAGGAGGTGACTGCAAAGGTGGCAGAAATGGGTAAATATCATTCTAGAAGTTAGAAAAGAACACACACTATATATCCTGGATGCCTGTATCAGAGCGGCAGAGCCAACATCTGCAGAGGCAGCCTTTGGGAAATTCGTGCTTGAAGTCAAAGAATATGTATCTGATTTAAGGTACATTTCTAAAGGAAAAGCATTGCAATGTTTTCTCTCCACATTGTATTAGAGCATTTTGCATATAATTAAGTTGCATATGGCTACAGCAGGAAATCCCTAGTCATTCTGAATAAAGCCCCAAATTGCTTCTTTATACTTTTTTTTCAATTTAGGAGCAGAGCATTAAGGAAACAGGCCCATTTGCATGTGCTTATGATGGCAGAGATGGAGGAGTGTCTTAATTAGTTTTAATCATGAGAGGAATGGTAACTAGATGATGTCCGTTTTTTATGCTGAGTTTAGCACAATAGAAAATGAGCCTAGGCTACAACAAAAAGAAATTGAGTTACCTACATGGATACATTTCCTGATGCCGTGAATTGTTCCAAAGAGTTATTAAGAGACTGAATATGTAGTTTACAAAGAACGAAGGTAGTGACCCTATCTGCGATGAAGGCGGAGATGAGTCAATTTCTTTCTTTTTGATCTACTGTCTTTCAAATGGTTTCTTTGCAGAAGGTGCATTTAATAACATTCATATCTGAATGAAATCAGGTGACTTTTGAGTTTTGATTGTTGGTTATGATAAAACAGTATATTTCAGTTTATTTAAAAGTATATTTCAGTTTATTTAAAACAGTATATTTCAGTTTATTTAAAATCTCCTGAAAAAATAAATCTCCTGAAAAAATAAATCTGGTTTATTTATTAGCCCTTGCTAACTCAAAGACAGGCTAATGTGTATATCAAAAGGAATGACATATGTAGGTTTACAGTGGAAGAGATTGGAAGCAGAAAACAGATTCTGGATCACAGACAAAGACTGGTAAATGACCCTACATGGTGGGTAGCTGACCTCTTTTTTTTTTTTTTTTTTTTTTTTTATGAGGCTGGTTTAACTTTACAATAAGATTTTCTTCTATTGACATTTTAACTGTTACAAAACTTATCGAACTAATTATTCTCATTTTTGGAAATAATTGATTTAACACCTGCAACATATTCCATCACAGGGATATAGTTCTTTTATTTAATCCCTACTCTATTGTTAGAGATTGCTTCTAATTGTTCCTTACTGAGAATAATGTCACAATGAATATTTATTGGCAAATCTTTGTTCACATTTAATATTATTTATTTAGCAATAGTTCTTTTAACTCCATCTTTGTCTCATGATCTAAAATTGATACCACCTTATGATTAATTTAATAAGCCTACATAAAACTATAGAAGAGGTATATGGGATTAAAAATGTCACTGAGACTTTTATTTCTTGTATTCACTTACACCGTTTCATCAATTGCTGTCTCTTAGAAGTATCATAGCTGCATGGACTCAAGTTTCTTATCTTGGAAATACCTACTTTAAATGAATTAAGCCTAAATTCAAATAAATAAAACAGATTTAAAGATGACTGCACACCTTTTATTTATTTCCACTTGAAGTGTAGTTGAGGCAATGTTACATTAGTTTCAGGTGTACAACATAGTGATTTGACAACTCTGTATATTACCCTATGCTCATCATGAGTGTGGCCACCATGTCCCCATACAATGCTGTTAAAATACCATCAACTATACTCCCTATGCTGTGCTTCTATACCTGTGACTTATTTATTCCATAACTGGAAGCCACTCCGCTTTACTGCAACCTTTTAGAAAGAAGTCTTTTTAAAGAGAGAATTCAGGACGCCTGAGTGGCTCAGCAGTTGAGCATCTGCCTTTGGTTCAGGGCATGATCCTGGGATCCAGGATCAAGTCCCACATCGGGCTCCTTGCAGGGAGTCTACTTCTCCCTTTGCTGTGTCTCTGCCTCTCTCCCTGTGTGTCTCATGAATAAATAAATAGAATATTTTTTAAAAATAGAGGATTTGCTAGAGAGCTCATTTAATTGTGGTTAAAATGTGTTTAAAATATAACCAAATTCATCACACTGCAGTGTACAAACACACCTTTCTGAAAATAAATCATTAGACTCTGGTTGTTTGCAAACCTGACTGAGGGCATAGGTTCCCTGAAAGATGCTTTAACAATACCATTTACTAGGCCCACTGACTCAGACTACCCAAGAGGTGGTCCTGGATAATTGGTATTTTTTTAAATCTGACCAGTTGATTTTGATGCTCAGCTGGAATAGAGAGCAGTAGAGCCAGGGATATCTTTTAGCCTTTATCTTGTGATGCTCTTTAGATGTAAAAAGACATCAGACAAGAGGAAGGATGCATGGAAGAGCCAGGAGACCCCCTGAATTAAGGCAGCATAGCCTTTGAGCTTCTCTTTGGCTTCTAAGAAGTCCCATGGCATTTTCCTGTATCCTCACCTCTGTTCTTTTCTGGATCTTTAAAGGAGACAATGAGGGACTCTGGATCTAGAAGATTTTGTAGTCATGGACTGTTTTGCTTCACTATATGGAAAAAGAAAGATCTGTAGAATGTGGGAGTCAGTACAAAAAAAAACATTTTGTATTAGGCAGTATTTACCAACCTTCTCACTGTTCTAAATTTACACACTAATATGTATTGTATCTAACCACTTAGAAAAACAAAAAACAGAACTTGCTGTCCTACCTAAGAGAAAATTATTTGCCTCCTCCCTAGAGCTCTTACGAGAGAGAACAATCCCCCTAAATATTTATTTGCTAAACCCATTGCATGCACTGCATATGAGTACCACAAGCGCCTATCCAAGAATGGACACAGAAGTGAGGGAGGGCATGACTTGACATCTCACATTCCATTAGCCCTGTAGTTAAGTCACTTGATGTGGCTACTCCTTTCTCCCTCCCAATCCATGAATAAACAGGTAGATATGGATGGTCTCATTGTCTTCACTTCCATATTAAAAAGTAACTTTAACCAGGGCAGAGACTGAATATTTTTTTTCTGAGCATGTACCTTTCATATAAATATTCATGGATTGGGAGGGAGAAAGGAGTAGCCACATCAAGTGACTTAACTACAGGGCTAATGGAATGTGAGATGTCAAGTCATGCCCTCCCTCACTTCTGTGTCCATTCTTGGATAGGCGCTTGTGGTACTCATATGCAGTGCATGCAATGGGTTTAGCAAATAAATATTTAGGGGGATTGTTCTCTCTCGTAAGAGCTCTAGGGAGGAGGCAAATAATTTTCTCTTAGGTAGGACAGCAAGTTCTGTTTTTTGTTTTTCTAAGTGGTTAGATACAATACATATTAGTGTGTAAATTTAGAACAGTGAGAAGGCTGGTTCACCAACCACTGAATGGCATCGGCAGGAGGGTCAGGGAGAGGGGAGGTGGTACTATGATTTGACCAACCCTTACATCACAGGTGGTGGTGGTAGGAAAGCTTCTGAGGAGCTCTGTCTGACTGAAAGGAAGAGTGTGATATTAGAAACTAGATGGGGAAAAATGCTTTCTTAAGTCCAAATACTCAGACATGGCAAGGAGGGAAAAAGCAAAGGTAGATTCCCACATTAGGATAGAGAAAGACCTGGAAATAAAAGTAGGTAGGTAAAGTACAGGCTCCTGGTAGAAATTTTTCAAGGCAAGAATCAGAACTTTACCCTTGATCTTAATGGAAATGACACATGGAAGCTTTTATAATGCAACCAACTGACACCAGCTTTGGGTTTCTGAAGCAATAGATAACTTACTGGAAGATATTGGAGCTCTCTTCTAGGAGAAGACTGGAAAACCACAGAAAATCCAAAGTCTGTCGTCTGTGCTACATGTCAGGGATGGGGAGTCTGAAAACCTGCCCCTCAGTTATCTCAAACCATCTTACCAACAATTATGGTTTGTGGCAGGAGGGAAAGAAAGCTGCAAGGTCTTATACTGATGATTAAGTACTCCAGCCAGAAAATGATACGCAATTTCCACCCACAATCTACGGAGATAATTTCCTCTTACAAGCACAGAGAGGAAAACCAGATACGGGCATGCGTTCCTTGCCTCTGTGATGGGCAGAAAGGAGGGCCCAGGTATCAGGACTGTAGGAACCTTTGTATTAGATGCTCTTCTTCAGGTGCTTTTGCTGGAATGGATAAAGCTGAACAATACTTAAGATTCTCTGTCACTGTCTTTAATATATCTAGAAGAAAACATCTAATTGGTCTCAGCTTGGTTCAAGTGCTTACCATTCTACCTGGGTAAGCAGGACACACTGGGCAATAGCAATGGGTGGAAGCTAAACCAAGAATCAAGATGCCAGGAAGGAGCCTATGGTATGCATATGAGGTGTTCATTGGACAGCAGAAATACCTACCCCAATTAAGAGGTGACTGGGAAGCCTCTCATTTTGGTTTCACCAAATATTTATGAAGCTCCTACCATGTGCACTTCTAAGAACTATGGATCTAACAGTGGGTACAATAGACAGTCTTCCTTCTCACTGAGCTTACATTTTTGGTGATCAGATAATCATAGTTGATAGATTGGCAGCATGGAGAATATTCTGGCATTGTGGGGATAGGAAAAGATTATATGGGTGGGACAACAAAGTGAGATCTCTGCAAAGAAAAGAAAAAAGTTTTAGAAGACCTAAGGGCCTTTTTGTTCCACATTCCAGAAGATTGCAAACTGAAGCTGACTGGCCACTTATTGTAAACGTTGTAGAGTGCTTGCGTAGATTATGTGAGGAGAAGGAGATGGAAGTCACCCTTTGCTTAGGACTCTTCCAGCTCAAAAGTTCAGTGACTTAATGAGAGCCCCATAAGGGAGAGTTGCCACTAGAAAACAGACATGGAATGAGAGAATTAGGGCAACATTATCATCAGGAAGGAGACACTTCTTCCTGGCAAGCAAGGACTCCAGAGTTTACCTGGAGTAGAATTCTAAACTGGAGAACCAGGTGAACACTGTAAGTTTATGACCATGTTAGGAGTCCCTCCACAACATCTACTTGCCTACTGCTTCTGCTTTATCTTCCATCCTGGCCGGAAGTGTCCGTATTCCTATTTAAGGCTATCCTCTTGATGTGTGCACCAGATCCTTCTGCTCTTACCAGCTATAGGTCCTCAATCCAGCATTTCCCCCTTCTCTATTTGTCTTCTTCTCCTTCGTGGGTATACATCCCATTAGCGCTCCCATGTGTAATTTCTCTTTCATAAAGAAACACTCTCAAAAAAAAAAAAAAAAAGAAAGAAAGAAAGAAAGGAAAGAAAGAAACACTCTTTCTCTCCTGTTGTCTTCCAGCCTCTACTTCATTTCTCTGCCGCCCCCCCCCCCCACTGCTAAGCTCTCCTGAAGAGCTCCCAAAGCCTCCCTTCCCTCCCTCATGAGCCCTCTTCTGGCAGGCATCTGCCTTACCACTGGAGCAGCACTGCTAATGCAAGGACACACACACCTTTTCCATCGTGAAATCCTAGAGTTGGTCCGCAGTTCTCTTGTTTGACCTGGCATTTGACACATCTGATCACTTCCTTCTCTTTGAGGCACTTTCTTCACTTCTAGGAAACCTCTCTGCTGGTTTTTATCCTACCTAGCTGGCTACCTTTTCTCATTCTCTTGGCTGATCCTTCCTCCTCTCTCTAACTTGTAAGTGTTGGCATACCTCCAAGCTCAGTCCTTAGATGACATTGCTTTTCCATTTACATTTCTTCCTTCATCATCCCATCCAGTCTCACGGCTTAAAAAAATCTATCAATATATTGATAACTCCCAAATTTATGTTCAGACATCTCTCTGAAAAGGCAGACATATATGTCCAATAGCCTTCTCAAAATCTCCATTTGCACGTTGGGATAGACAGTGCTGTTGACTCCCTCTCTGTTTGCTTAGAACTGTGCATTTTGGCCTGACTTCTTCTTCTTCTTCTTTTTTTTTTTAATCCAAGATTTTATTTAAATTTAAGTTAGTTAACATTACAAACATCTATGACTTTGCCGGAAGACTTTCTCATCAGCTAGAGTTTCCGTGGCCTACTTGGCCCATGTATCAAGCTCAGTTAACTCTCTCTTGGAGCCCTTCAACCAGTGACTAATGGAAGTTGATAGATAAATGCTTTGCTCCCTCATCTTGGGGACCTCTGTGCCCCTAAATAGAGTTATGTTCTGTTTCCCAGGGTTCCCCAGAGGTTGAGCTCCATTTACCCATGGCACCAACAGACTTGGTAGTATAATCTCCATGGAGCCCTTCCTACACTTGTCACATTTCTCCAATCCCCTAAAGTGTTTTCTGGGATTGTCTCTCAAATGAACTACTTGAACTCAAATACTTATCTCAGGGTCTGCTTGTGGGGAAACCCAAACTAAGGCAGATGCCAAATAGGTATCTCAACTCTAACATGTCCCAAACCATGCTCAAGATCTCTATCTTAGATCTTTACTTGCTCTTGCCTGCCTTTGTAAACAAGTAATACAACTGTTACTGGTGATCAAAAACCTTGACACATTTCTTTTTCTTACACCACATACCCAATCAGTCAGCAGATCTACCATCAAAATTCAGCCACTTGGGGACTCCTGGGTGGCTCAGCGGTGTAGGTCCTGCCTTTGGCTCAGGGCGCGATCTCAGAGTCCCAGGATCGAGTCCCACATCGGCTCTCTGCATGGAGCCTGCTTCTCCTTCTGCCTATGTTTCTTCCTCTGTGTGTGTGTGTGTCTCTCATGAATAAATAAATTAAAAAAAATTCAGCCACTTGGCTTTTGTTCATAGGATTGCACTCTCTGGCATAGTATAATATTCAACATCTTAAAATTATTTTTCTTCAGACAGTTAGATGTACTTCTACAAGGAAAGAAATGTTCATTTGTTTTGTTTGCTCTTGTACCCTCAGTGCTTAGAAGAGAGTCTGAAAATATGGTCAACCTTCAAAAAATATTAGCCAAACAAGTCGCATAGATGGGAAAAAAAAAAAATCGTTCATGAGAAAAGGCTTCACGGGTAAAGGTGTGCAAGGGCACTACATGGAATTCTTGAAGATGATGATTGCAGTTGTTTTCCAAACCAAGAATTTTTGTGATTTGAATATCACAAATATCTATTTGTGCAATTAGAAAAAAGCCCCCTGGGGATTTCAAATACCCATGGTTGACACTACAGGAGCTTACCACAGTAGGATGCTATATTACAAAGATGGAGAGAAATTCTAATGAATCCTTTTTAATAAGTCTTCCTCTTTCTACCTCTGTCAACCCAATGGTTGTACATATTCGGCTTTACAGGAACACACCTGTTCTTGTAGGTATATTGAGAATAAATTTGCAATTGCCAGGACCACTTTGAATAAGTAAAATTACTCTCAGGGTCAGTAAATGAACTGGCATCCTGACGCTAGTGATCAACAAGGGGCAACCGAGAAGGAAAGGTGGAATAGAGGTCAGGGCCCGGGCTCGGAATCCAGCCTGCTGAATTCAGTGCCAGCTCTGCAGCTCCCCAGTGGCACAACCACAGGCAGCGTCCCGTGACCTCTTTAATGTCACCTTCTGCACTTGCAAAATAGCAGTGCCTATCTAATGAGGTCATTGTGAGGATTAAGTGGGCTAATATGTGCAGAACACAGAGCGGAGTGGCTGGCATGGAGTAAACCCTAGTCAGTGTGAAATAGCCTGCTCTGGTTGGCTTATATACTCACCTATTTAATGTCCCAGACTATACTATAGCTTCCAAGACATAAACTGTGCCTTTTCTTTTTTTTTTTTTTTAAGATTTTATTTATTTATTCATGAGAGACAGAGAGGCAGAGACAGGAGAAGCAGGCTCCATGCAAGGAGCTGATATGGGACTCGAACCCGAGACTCTGAGATCACACCCTGAGCTGAAGGCAGAAGCTCAACCACTGAGCCACCGAGGCATCCCAAACTGTGCCTTTTCATAGCATCATTATTACATTTGTATGATGCTTTCTCCATTTTTTAAATGCTTCCACATTTAGTGTTCAAAATAATACCTCTGTTAGCAGAAGCGTATGTATTATTCAGATCTTAGGAAGGAAGCACAGAAGATTTTTCTACAGTAGTATATTAGAGGAAGGCTGGGGACATCGCAGAAGAGCATGCTGGGAGGATTTTTGACATTCTGTACATGCCCACTAGAGATTCTGAATTACAGCCACATGAAACCACTCTTACAAATGGGGTGGGGAGGGATTGTGTCCCACTGATGGAGTACACCTCGTTCTGTGGCAGTTCATAGTGTGTGCAACAGATAAGCCTTTCCTCTCCACTCACAAGACAGGGAATGTCACTTCTGTAGGTTTTGCCACATCCTGTCTCTTCCCTTCAGATCTTTGAAATCACTGAGGCTCTCCAGTGCTTTCTGTACACAGTGGACTCCCAACAAGTTGATGCTTTGAATACAAGCGCAGGAGGGCTGCAGTGTGTACTTCTGTTCTTCATCCAGTCTTGTGTTTCTCTGCCTAAGGGTGTCCAGAGTGGATGATATGAGGGGCAGAGTCACGATGAAATCACACAGATGATTACAGGCCACTCCGAAGGGAAATTGTAGCTGGTGGTAGGGCCGCTGCCATCAAGGTAGGCACAGGGGCTGGCTCCTTTGCTAGCCCAGGAAAGAAAGTGGCCAAACTGGGGAGAAACTCACTTTAAGGCATTTAAAGAAAGAGAGCCTTCAGTAGGCATAATCAATATGCAGAGGTAGCATCAAATGTTGAAGGAAAATGATGTCGATTTTCTCTAGAAATTCCTCTAGAGCACCAGTTTGAGAAACACTGGTCCAGAGTAGTAAAGGGAGTTGGAGTGAAGGAGGAAAAGAATATAGAGGAGTCTTTACATTACGACTAATCACCATAAGTAATGAATAGACATAAACCATAGTAATGATTTATAGACAGCAGAGAGGTAGAACTTTTGAGCTATTCAATATACTGTAAATCTAGGAAATCTGAAGACCATAGCTTTTTGTAGTCAAGGAGAGAAAGGTTTCTTTATAGTAGCTACATCTCCAAAGACTTACCACTTAACCGTGGATGGAATATATCCCCTGAGTAAGCTCTTTGGAAGCGAGACTCCACCCACTGCGCAGCCCAGCACTGAGCACCATGCCTGACACCTCGTAAATGATTGTTACATATTTGTTGAATCAATAAAGGAATACATGTTAGAGCAAGCTGGAAGCTTAAGCAAAATATATATTAATATACTAAATACTAGGAACAGAATGGAGAAGACATATTTCATTATAATAAATTCTACATCTCCATCCAGTTGTTTTTTCCCAACCTGACATTTGTTGCATTGTTTTGTCTCTGCTGTAATGATGGGAGACTATGTTAATACTAGATGTTAGAAATTAAAAGACCTAGCCTAGTCCACTCACATCCAGTCCAGCCACTTGACTTGGAGGAAAGGTTATTAATTTCTCTTAGGGTTGGTTTCCTTGTTTATTAAAGAAAGATTGTGGCACCTGCACAGAGGACCTCCTATCTCATGGACTAGTGATGATAAATGAAATAATAAATGTCACAAAGCCTTGGAAACTATAAACAGCCCTCTGCAAATGTGTAACAGCCTACATAGAGTGCTTTTTTTTTTTTTTCAAAAGCAGGAATGTACTATGAAGTCTGGTAGTATTTCAAAGGAGTTGGTAGTCATCTGTATTAAGAATACCAGCTTGCCGCCTTTCTGTATGGATGAATTAGAGTGCAAGCCTTGATGACCAAGGACTTAAGCTCTGCGAGGTTGTGTTGCCAATTACTCAAGTGTTCTTCAGAACTTGGTGGCATTAAATGGCTTCCTACTTAGGAGCACACTGATCTTAAATGCCGTGGGAACGTGGGATAATTGTCAGTGTTTTTAGGCAGAGGATAGTTTTCTTCCATAAGTTATCACAGTATTTGGTGATTTTTCTAAACCAAATATTATGTATCAGCAATTTGAAGGGGTAAGGGACAGGGAGGGGGACAACCTTTTCTTCTTCCTGACATTCTGAAGTGGCGGTTCTTAGTTTTTTGAGTTATGAAGCCCTCTCCAATATCCATATGCAAAAACAGAATTTCCATTCTGTTTCTCAGCATTCAGAGAGTCACTACAACCCTGGTCTGGTATATTACCAAAGAGTTCCTCTTTGAGACAATTCACATGTTGTTGTAAAGGATGTACAGTAACTCAGGAGTGCGTTGGCTTAAACTTGTGAGATAAAGTTGATCCCATTATCTCTTGTCATTGATTTGAGAGTCGGAACTTAGAAATTTAAATTTTAGGCTGTTAAATTTTTCTATGGGTATAATGTAATGTAAACTATAAAGAAGTTACTTTAGAAAGATATTTATAAAATTGAATATTCTGTAGATAGGATTTCTGTAGATAGGATTTTAAATATAAAATAGTCTCTGAAACTAATAATATACTATATGTTAATTAGTTGAATTTAAATTAAAAAAAAATAGTAAGACAAAAATAACAAAAACAGCAAAACAACAGGCCCAGAATGGAGTCGCTTATCCTAAGCCCCATGTCACCAAGACTTATTTATGGTTTCAGCTCTCCCAGAAATGGAGTCTTAAGCCAATCAGGAAACTCTTGATCAGCACTAGTTAGGTCCTCTGCCTGATAAACCCCTGCTGTTCCCTCCAGGGAAAGTAACCTTGCAATAACCAATCTGATTTTTTTTTTTTTTTTTGCCTCGTATGACTTCCTTGTTCCAGTTCCCTTCTGCCTGTACAACTCTCTTTTACTTTATGTAGCTCTTCTGAGTTCTTTCTATCTACTAGATTGGATGATGCATGAATCATTGAATAAAACCAATAAGATCTCTAAATTTAAAAAAACATGAAGTAAGTTCAGGTAATCCAGATAAAGGTAAATTATTTGTGTAAACTTCACATGGCAAATGATATTTCTTTAAAGATTTTGTGTGTTTTTATGACCTTATGAATATATCAGAATTCTTTTATGAGTTGATGTTTGGGGCCATAACTATAGCACAGTATGTAGCTGATGATACTATAACAAGAAACCTTTTTTTTTTTTTTAAGATTTTATTTTTAAGTAATCTCTACATCTAACATGGGGCTTAAACTTATAACCTTGAGATCATGAGTTGCATGCTCCACTGACTGAGCCAACCAGGGGCCCCTTGAGGCAACCTTTTTAACCTCAATTAACTCATTTATCAGATAGGGACAATAATACCTACTTTGTTTGAATGCTGTGAGTATTAAGTCAAACCTTATTCAGTGACTGATCTTTTGAGTACACACATAAAAATAAGTTATGTAATATGGAAGAAGATGACAGATGCTATGGAAAAAGAATAAGCAGGCTAAGGAGGATGGAGGGTGCTGGGCATGTGGTTGGTTAAAGAAGATTGTCTAGATAGGACTGTTTTCAGTAGGTAAAACACTTGGTACATGTTAGGTGTTCAGTAAAGGTGGACATGGACATGTCATGTGTGGATGAGATTTGCCCCTGCCATGTGAAAATCCCTATAGTACACGGAGATGGATGGATGGACAGCTAAGCTGTATTATGACATGAATGTGAATGAGACAGGGCTCTGTTGTTTTTGATCAGATAATTATAAAAGGATTCTCTCTTCCTTTTTGCAAACATTAATAATGGTAATTATAACTAATATTTGTTGAATACCTACTGTAAATATATTAACTAACCTCTTTGTATATGTTATATGCATTTACATACACCAAGTTATTTCTTGTAAAAACCCTATGAAGTAAAACTATTATCATCCTCATTTTAAAGATTAAAAAATATTAGGAAATAAGAGGCTGAGTAACTTGCTCAAGACTAAAAAGTAGGAAGGAGCAGAGCAAATTTTAAACCCAGGTAGTCGTCCCTTTGAATCTGCTCACTGAACCATGACACTCGCTGCCAAAACATTTTTAATGAAGACATCTAGTTAAGAAATCATAAATTTACATAGCTTTTCTTGTTCTGTTCCTCCTTTCTCACAGTTAACAGTTTTCACTGGGCAAAGTCCCAGCTGCCCAGAACCTGCCTTAATGGCAACTTAGAAGAATCCAAATACTCAGACATGTGGTCTTGCAGCCCACCAAGTGAGGAGAATTCTCCAGTCCTAGAGCTCCACAGGGGCTGTGGCTGGGGATCTTGATTTTGGCTAGCTTTTGATGCCAAGGGAACCCTCAGTCTCTGGAAATCCTGTCTACTGTGCTGAATTGAGTAAATTAGAAAATCAAAAGCTTTTCTTCACATTTCCACCAGAATCAGCCTCCTTCAGCCTGTAGAGTGAAGGCTGGGGAGAGTTCCAGCACTTCTGAAGTATTACCATTGGAATATTCTGATTTATCACCTTCTTGCTCATATTATCCATTGGTAAAACCTTGCTGAAACACCTAAAATAATCCTTAATGTGCTAGTTAGGGAGAGAATGGTTGGTAAATGGAGCCAGCTCACGCCTAGCTCAGTAAAACTGCTATGGATTGCTCAGCTTAGAAGGGAAGCTAGGGGGAGGTAACACTATTATTTTTATTTTAGAACTTTCCCAAATTCCATGGAACAAATTTAAACCAGTGAAACGAAATCTCCAAATTAAATTGTACCAAACATTCTTTCCACAGTGACAGGTGGAGAGATTAGACAACTTCCTTTGTGTCCATTTTCATTACTAGTGTTTTCACAAATGACTCATTTCTAACAGTGATGTTGGCAAAAATCACAGCGATTCTGGAACCTGTTTTTACATTTTCATTGATATGTATTAGAATTATTGCAACCTTAAGTGGACTCCAGCTGGGGTTCAGGGCCAGAATTTTTGGGTTCTTGGAAGGTCCTCAGATTTATTGGGTCAAACAAGCAATCATCTTGTGTATTTTATTTGCATACCCTAGTGAAACAATAAATTTTAAAATACCATGATATACAAACACTTTCATGACAGATTTAAATAAAAAGCTAATATCCTGGGAAATATTTAAAAAGCCAATGTCGGGCAGCCCACGTGGCTCAGCGGTTTAGCGCCGCCTTCAGCCCAGGGTGTGATCCTGGAGACCCCGAATCGAGTGGCATGTCAGGCTCCCTGCATGGAGCCTGCTTCTCCCTCTGCCTGTGTCTCTGCCTCTTTCTCTCTCCTCTCTGTGTTTCTCATGAATAAATAAATAAAATCTTTAAAAAAAATAAATAAAAAGCATATAAAAAGCCAATGTCACATAGTAGGAGTTCATTTGTTTTCTTTGTCTGTTTTTCAGACAAAGAACTCATAGTAATTACTTAACTTTTTCTTGCACCAATATCTTCTCTCCCCTTTTCCTCTGGCTTCAGTGGTTGTGACTGTTTGAAATTCTTCTGCACCCACCCCCAACCTCCAGCAGCTTATACAGTGTTAGGCCATGCAAGCGTGCAAGAATAGGATGGATAATGGGCTTTATAAACTAGAAAATTCTGCATTAATTTGTTACCCTTAATAAGTTAGTCATATCATCATTTCCTCTACATTTCTGTAATTGTGTGGTATCAGAAGTCAAAGCTAGAAGAAGAGCTTTACCTTTAAAGTAAAATCATGTAGCTTTTTTTACATGGCCTTCATCTGGAATGCAAGTGCTTTCTTTTCAGATCAGTCCTTCATCATGTATTTCCAACTTTTAAATTAGCCGCCAATGTAAAAAAAAAAAAAAAAAAAGTGAATCACACTCAGAAACATCCAGGTTCACATCCTTTCTTGAAATATTAGAAGACACACCTATATTGTGGCTCCCTGATGGTCTAGAAGAGCCACCTATCAGTTTGAGCAGGGTGGGCCTGCCCCATCCATATGCAGCCTGTACCTTCAGTCAAGGAGGCCTACACTTCCTGCATAGAATGTAACTCACCCAGTAACATTTCAGTCCTGATTATGCTTTTACAGTTTTATATTCATGTGACTGTTTCACAGGAATATACTTATTCCTTTTTGGGTGAGTCACATATTACTCATATGACACATATTTCCAAGACTTGTCTGGTTCAGACCTGGCTCTATTTACATAACACAATTGAAAAATTGCTATTTTAAGGGTTAATTTGGTTAACTCCTATTGGATGCCGTGCTTTGCAGATTGTCTCTCTCCAAAATAACCCAGTAATAAAGACACCTTGCACCATTCACTTACAGAACAACAGTGACTTCCAATGATGTTGTGAAAAATAATTGGGAAAATGAATGCACAATGCTTCGTGCGTTGCCTGGAGGATATCATAAGTGTTCAATTAAATCACTAGCATTAAATATGTCTGCCTATATTGAACACGTTAACTGGATAAAATCTGAGGAAAATTATCTAATCTGGAAATTTTGATAATTTTAACTCTTTAACTTGGTTTTCTCAAAGTATCCCCCTACTGGAATCTCCACAAAAGTAATTATTATTTATGCAATAGTTCAAAAATTATTTACTGACTATTAGGCACTGTTCTAAATATGAGGGGAGCTATATTAACCAACAGGCAGATCCTTCTCCTGGAGGATTTTGCACTTTAGCAGGAAGATAAATGATAAATGGATTGAGATACATATTAATTCACTTAGAAATAAGAGCCAGTAAGGAAAGGAAACTGAGAGTGCCTGGCTGGCTCAATCAGTAGCGAATGCTACTCTTGAGCCCTGCTTTGGGTGTAAAGATCACTTATTAAAAAAGAAAAAAAATCACAGACTAGAGTAATGGGTGAGGTGGGCTAGAAGTGCTATTTTAGCCAAAATGTTTAAGATAGACATTTCCAAGAAACTGTGAATCTGGCATGCTCTGATCAATTAGAGGTGATTTATAAACTTTATTCAATGTCATCTGTTGAATTATTTATTCTTGTGTTTATTTGAGACTTCCTTTTTGCAGAAACATTTCTGTAAACATGGAACATGTTATGATAGCTGAGTTTAATGAACATGGTTTGAAAGTAGAGGAAGAGATATTTTATAGAGGTGCTGAGTTGCAGAGGAAGAGCCAAGGTCAAAGAAAGACCAGCCCGAGATTCAAGAAAAAGAAGTGATTGATGGTGAAAGAAGTTTAAGAGGAAATGAATGGCCCCCAGAGGGCAGGCGAAGAGATAAGCATTGGATGGACTGAGAGAACCAAAATATCCCAGCTTACCCTTTCCTGTGGTAAAGAAACTAATGATAAACGAAAGTCAGCACTTTTTCCAACTGCGCATAAAATGTGAACCCCATGAGTCAAGAGAGGCTCAATTTTTTTCAATTCTGACTCCCTTTTAGAGTATTACTATATTCATATGGTTGTTATAGCAAAATATACTTATTTCTTTTCCTATGACTCACATATTACTTAAAAGTCACTCGTTTCCTGTAACCTCGAGACTGCAAAATCTCTTGAGAATATTTCTCTCACAGTAATGCTAACCCCAACAAAGCCACAGCCCATGTCGTCCCTGCGGCCCTTGGGAGTGAGTGCTATGTTCACAGTGGATAGACTCCCTTCTCTTCTGGTCAGTTCAACCCAAGAGGTCTCAGATGTTGTGCTAAGCAAAAGGGGCACTGGGGAATAGGCCACCTGTCTTTGGAGATTAACCACTACAAGACTGGTCTTCCCTGCAAAAGCCCCACCATGTCTGTTGTGGGAAGGACCCATATGTTTTTAGTGGGGCCTTGTCGATGGCACCCCATTGTGAAGCTGCAAAGTTGACTGTCTCATGTGGCCAAGCTCAGGAACTGGAGCAAACTGAAAGGGAGGGATCCAGTGAAAGGTCACAGCTTTGGCTCAGTGGCAACCAGTTGTTGCCACATGGAAATGAGGGGCTAGTTTTGCCAAAGCATCTGATTTTTTTTTTTAAGAAGAGGCAGAAATATGGCTTTCTGCGTGAAATCTCTTTATTTAGGAATGTTGGCAATCAGAATATTTAAAAATTGTTTTTAAGCCCGCGTGAGGGCTTTAATGAAGGAAGATGTAGAAATCGCTAATAAGCTTTGTGACTTTGGACAAGTCATTTTTCTGGTAGGAGTTTGTTTCCTCAAGAAAATTGGATCCCCTTGTCTGAGACCCCTTCCAGCCCTTAGAGTCCTTGTTTGCCACATGGAGACCACAGCTGCATTGCTGAGATTTGACAAGGTCAGGAGGGTATGGTGCCTGCCCACTTTTCCCACGTTGGTCCATTCGGTGCCGAAGCAGAGCACCCAACACTCCTGCCTTTCTGGACTATTAGTAAATATACTAATAGAGAGTAGACACTCTCAACATTCAACAACCTTTCTTGAGGGCTTTCTCTGTGCCAAGCCCTGTGCCAGGCACCATCGTTTAAGGTTCTTTATATGGCTAAAGAGATTTATTCTTTCCAACTCTGAAATGCAGGGCACTTAACCCAATACTGGGCTTAGAATAACAGCTCTGTAATTGTTAGCTTTCCTCTCCAGCTTCCCTGAGGCTGTCCCCATGGAGGATGCTTCCAGAATTTTATTTACTTGACTATTTCCCTCAGCCCAGGATATGCTCATCTTCCTTTAGCAATTTTAAATACCCTCAAAAGCCAGTTTAAGCCTGCCCTTTTTCATTTCTGCCTACAGACTCTGCAATGTGCTTACTCTTGTTCATTTGAAAATATTTATTGAGCATCTACTGCATTCCTGGTCTTATTCTATCAGTAAACAAGAAAGACACAGCGGTGCTTTTACCAAGGTAAAATTATGTGGGAGTTGAGGGAAGGAAGAAACAAACCAGGAGCTAGCAAATCAGAAATTTGTCAAATAGTGTGACATCAAAAATAATGGTGACATTGGGGTTATTTGGGACCTATGTTAGATTGAGTGCCCAGAAAAGGCCCCATCTGAGCAGATGCTATTTATTTTTTGGCCTCATTGACAAGAAGGAACTAGCCATGGAAAGCCTGGCAGAAAGGAGCATTCAGACAGAGGAAACAAAGTGGAAAGGCCCTTGGGCAGGAATAAAATTAGCATTGGGAGGAGTATAAAGGATACCTGTATGGCTGGAGCATAAACTGGGAGGAGCAGAGAGAGGTAATAGGTGATATGAGAGAATTTGTTTAGGTATAGATTTTTAAAAATTATTTTATACACATAAGTTTTCTTTTCCCCCAACTAGAGTATCATTTACTTAAAGGGAATTGGACTGGTCTCCTTTTTGTCTTCTGGATCACCCAGTTGCTTAGTTGATATTTTAGTTAAATGATGTGGCAAATTAGAGTTACAATTAATGTGATTTGATTTAGGAATATTCAGAAGAGGCGTGTCTCATAGCCTAGGAGGTTTGAAGGGGTGCGTTCTTGTCCAGATGCTTCTTGAACTGTGCACATGTGAGGACGAATGATCTTCCCTTTCTTCCCAGTTCACCCATGTGCTGTTTTGACTGCATGTTGCTTCTGAGCCAGTAGCCAACAGACCTCCATCTGGCTTAGGAGATAAAGAAGCAGGGATGTTTCCGCAAGTCTTTGTAATTAAACCACCACCACCACAAGATGGCCTTTCTCCACCAAGTCTGGCACTTTGATGAGAGGAGGCATGCTTATTCCCATCTCTGATAACTGTTGCTTCCCAGCCCCCTTCAACCTCAGCTGCCTGAGAGATTAAAGGTGGTTGGAATGCGGGCTGGAGTCATGAAGTGTTCTCACCCCTCAGAACAAAGCACATGACATATGCCAGTCGTCTCTACAGAGCAGTGGACCATCATGTAACTCTCTCCACTTGATCTTTTGAGGTCTGGAGTTGAAGAAAACGATACTGCAGAGAGAATGATGTGAGAAGATATGTAGCCCTACCTCCTTTTTGGATTCCTAGGGGAAGAATACTTTCAGCAGAAAGGAGTTAGCTTCAATAATTCTATCACTTACACACGTTTCAGACATTGGGTATTACTTGTGTCGGGATCTGGGACTCCACTCCGTGAAAGCAATGAGGCTCCAAGTCTGTCTGGGGTAGGCACTGGGGAGCCTGAGTCTACAGTTGCTTCTTTTCGTTTGTTTTTGTTTTGGGGGTTTTAAAATTTGGGGATCCCTGGGTGGCGCAGCGGTTTGGCGCCTGCCTTTGGCCCAGGGCGCGATCCTGGAGACCCGGGATCGAATCCCACATCAGGCTCCCGGTGCATGGAGCCTGCTTCTCCCTCCGCCTGTGTCTCTGCCTCTCTCTCTCTCTCTGTGACTATCATAAATAAAAAAAAAAATAAATAAAAATAAAAAATTAAAAAAATTAAAAAATAAAATAAAATAAAATTTAAATTAAATTAGCCAACATATAGTACATCATTAGTTTCAGATGTAGTTTTCAATAATTAGTCAGTTTTGTGTAATACCCAGTGCTTATCCCATCATGTGGCCTCCTTAATGCCCATCATCCAGTTACCCCATCCATCCACCCACCTCACCTTCAGAGACCCTTAGTTTGTTTCCCAGAGTTAAGACTCTCACATGGTTTGTCTCTCTCTCTGATTTTTTAATCCAGTTTCCCCTCTTTCTTTTCTGGTCCTCTGCACGATTTCTTCTTAATAACTTGTCATAGTGATTTACTAAATAGCGCTCTGTCTACTGCACTTTCATTGATGAATGCATTAAACTATTATTTACTCTTCTCCCCAATATATCCAAATCATGCATAATTTCTTCCAAGGAACAATTTTCTGGAATACAGTTAGTGTTTCTCCCAATTTTCTTTAAAGGATTATCCACATTTAACATGTCTCCTATAATATATGTGTGTGTGTGCACTCATGCGCATGTGTGCTGGTTTATTGCAAAAGCCGTTCCTGGAAAAAGCATCTTAGCTCCTTCCTTTCACTTGTGAATATTAATCTGGCATCCATAAATCAGACCCAGAATGAGAGCATTGCAATTAGAGTTGAATAACCACTGGAAGATTCCTAGAAACTTAAATCATTGTGTGCATCTGTATGTGTGCGCACGTGCATTTTGACTCTAGACTCAAACATTTTTAAAGAAGTTGGGCACACTGATTTCTGCCTGATAAAACACAATTTAAACAACAGCTAAGGGCTGGCCTGTCAGGTGATTGATTTTGCAGACCTAAGTCCAATTCCTCTCTTCCTTACTTTCTTTGCTAATGGTTCAAATAGAGAATATTTTAAAGAGTTGGTCTATTTCTGTTTTCCCTTTCCTTTTAAGCATCAAACAGAGTGTGTTAGTGTTCAAAAGGCAAAGGAAACTACCTATGCAAGTTATTCCGACCTTCAAACTCATTTTTGGAAACGTGTATAGATGATACAATTTATGGATGTGCGACTGGAGTGGTGTGTCAATATTGAGAATGCACAGCTGTAAGTTCATCATCTTCAAAGGTGTTGTTCTCAGGCTAGTCAAAGCCCCCAGAGTTCATTATGTTTTCCAAATCTGAAGCCTTGACTATGCACGACAGCAGAAACACAGTCAATTTCATTTAACTAAGGATATTTACACTCCCTGGAGCCTTTCAGAAAAAGGGAGGAAAAAAAGTGATCATTTCATAATCAGTTTTGAATTTTGCAAGCTTCATGTTTATGTATTAAACAGCATATGACACAATGCAGAAATATCTTGCTGTTCTGTTTCTTCAGACTACACTGAACACAGCCTTGGAAGTCCAGAAATAACCTGGCTTTCCTAATGCAACTTGGACTCATAAAACTAGGGTGCCTTTGTTAATGAACAGCACTTCTTAGAATCTGTTCACTGTGAAGTATGCAGGCATTGGGAAGGCATGTACGTGAAGGACTGGTGGCAATGTGTTACCATACATTATTTGTTCTCATGTATCTTTGCTTGGGGGACCCCTTTTTTATTCTACTGGCTTCATTTGCATATAGAATCATTTGCCAAAGGAAGGAGGGGAAGGTATGTTGAGTCCATCCATATCATTTCTCCTGGAACCCGAGGTTTTGAGGGAGGGCAGGAGCAGGGTTGAGCAGTGAGGGATGGGTGGATAAGGGTAGGAAGCTGTGAGTTGAGTGGGAGGTAGAAGTTCCCCCAGACATCAAGTACAAGAAGAATTTGTAGGAATTTGTATCCTTTTTATTAGGGATAAAGCAAGTCTCCTGAAGGGTTGCTGAATTGATCATCCCCACCACAGAATCCCTATTTTAGTAAAAGTAACCCCGAGGTGGCTGTTGTGTGCTCTGGCCAAATCACATACCCCTGGATTTTGGATGGTGGAGGTTTGAGGCCCTGGGAACCCATGGAGAGAAAGGGAGGTGGAACCACTTCTTTGACTGCTCTGCCGCCTCTCCACCCATGTTGCGTTCATGACCCCAGGGCCCCACAGGAGCCATCCAAAACCAGGCTCCCTCCAAAGTCAAGGGTCTCCTGTCTAATCTGGGACTTTCAGCTTTTCTTTTGTCCTTTATCTTGTCTGTTTCTCTGCCCATAAAGGAGGGTAGAATGTGCCCTGATGAAGATATGGAAAATGTTGAATACAGCCAATCCAGATTACTTTGCTGTTTAAAAGCTCCCTTGTAGATTAGATCATTTGCCCTCTTACAGGCTCAATGAGTTACTTTTTCCATGTGTTCCCTGTGAACAATGCCTATGTCATGGTCTCAGCTTGAAAGAAGGAGAAAACAAGGAAAAGAGAGAGCGTACTTTGTTACTACAAGTTAGCAGGAGTCATATCAATGATGTAAATGCTGTTATCCTGTTTATTTTCTTTTCTAAAACATTGTATGTTTTTGTTCAGTATTGAACAGAGAAAATTATTACAGGACCTAGGTTGCAGTGCTTAATATTTTGTGATACACATAGAGGATAGAGAATAATATTAATATTTTAAATTATTGCTCAAAAGGATATTGCTATTTTTTTTTTTGATACTGCTTTTTTTTTGTTACATAAAGCTAATGGGTGAATGCATCCTACTGGGTTTTAGGGAGTTTCTGCTATTTTCCAGTCTCAAAGATCAGACAGCATGGTTGGTACTTCGGATTCTCCCCTAACTTTCAAAATTGCATCATAGGAGGGCACCTTGGTGGCTCAGTCAGTTGAACATCCAACTCTTTCTTGATCTCAAGGTTGTGAGTTCAAGCCCCATATTGGGCATGGAGCCTACTTAAGAAAAATGCATCATAAGGATATAACTTCCAAACCCCTGGCTCTAGTTCAGGGGTAAGCAAAAAAATGTTTTTTTTTTTTTTTTTCTGAAAATGGACAGATAGTGAGTATTTTAGGCTTTATGGCCATACAGTCTCCCACATATCCTAATAAAACTTTATTTGTGAACAGTAACATTTGAATTGCCTATGATCTCCACATGTCATGGAATACTATTATCCTTTTAATTTACTTCAACCAAAATTTAAAAGTCAGTTTTAATTCAAAAGTCATACAAAAACAAATAGCAGGCCAGTCTGGGTCTTCAGGTTGCAGCTTGAGGAACCCTTACCTCAAGACAAACCCAGCTTCACAATGAAGAAGCTGGTAGGTGGGAGGCCCACTTTCAGGATGGACATGTGGGAAAAGGCCACTCTCCAGACATTTGCTGTATCTTGAAAGGATCTGTGAAGCCGCAGAGTCCCAGGAACTTCCAGCACAGCCACAAAAACCTTCTTCCCCTTGCTCGAAATGGTTCTGACACTAGAGATGATCTCTGAAATCCACGGGATATGCAGATGCCACCAATCTCTCCTCCATTCCTCTCTGCCTCTCCCCCACTTTCCTGAAACATCTGTCATGTACATTCTGAGTGGAGCTCTTGGTTAAAGGTTGGGGACACAAAGATGCAAGCAGCAAATGAGCATTCATGGACCAGTGTACTCAGAGAGCTGCGTGGAGGATCTCACCCAGAGTGAGCAGCCTCCTCCATGCTGCTCACCCAGACTTCATCCTCTGCTCACAGAGAGAACTTTGAGAGGCAGTCCCAGCCGGGTGACTCATGACTCAGGGTGGCTTCATGGAGGGTTCACCCCTCCATTCCTAGTCGGGAGCCTGGATTAGTGGAAAAGACCATAACTTTTCAGCTGTTCTGTACTTTAAAGATCCATCCAGAAAAGTATTACCAGGCTCTGCTCTGAGCCCCTAAATGGAAATACTAGAAGTGAAGCTCCTATCATCATTCTTCCCATGCATTGCCTTTGTAGAGCAGTATAACTGCACCTGGAGATCAGAAGTTAAATCTCATTTTGCGAATTGAATCCCCATGGAAACACCCTAAGTCTTTATGCTTGTTATAGGAATCCCATCGTGAATTCTAGGCACTGGAACATCTTTGATTCACAGCGTGCCGTCACAGAACTTCTCTTGGCCTTCCATTTCTCTACCTTTAAAATGATGAGGTTTGATTAAATGATCTCAGAGATTTTGCAATTTACTGTTTATCTTTTGTGTCAAAATATATTTTTAAATATTGAGTTTCCTTAAGGTAGGGCACAATTGTTCTTATAAGATGTGGTCAAAGATATGGCTCATAACCCCCTGTGGAGCATTTAGTATTTTCAGCAGACCCACCAGATCCCAATTCAGGCTCTACCAGCTTCCCATATCAGCCTGCACTCACCATTTGGGGATGTGAGCTCCATCCTCGCTTCTCTTTTTGCAGCTGCAGTATCTGTGAAATGAGCAGCAGTAGTTTGGGAAACAAAACGTCTTGGCCAGGGGGTAGCTTGAAAGACACGATTATGAGAATTTTTACTTTTCTTACTTAGTATAATTATAGAGCGCTTTTTCTCTGAAGAGCTCCACAGAAAGGTTCAACCAGTTGGGATTATTTATCCTAGGGAAGACAAAATCAGAGGAGAGAGGATACCTCAGTAACAGTTTGGAATTTTTGGAAGGCTGTCTTCTCAATGAAGATAGAAAATGAAGAAATTGGTGGGAGAGGTCTAAATTACATGTGAGGAATAGTGCTTTGCCAGTTGGCATGATTAAACACCAACATGAGTTCCTTCTGGACAAGTCTGGGGGGACTGGGACCTTGGATGCCTTGCCTGAAGCCAGATGCCTTGCTCTGTGATTTCTATTGCAGACACTAGGGCTGCTTGTAGCATCCAGGGGACAGCCTCACAAGCATGGACTTGTAGGCCCCCAGCATTCTGATGAATCAGATGTGTTAATGCAGATGTAAAGGACAGCCTGGAAGAGAACAAGAAATACAAGTATTATCATAATATGTCTGCAGCTCCAGAGGAAAGAGCTGTGCTTGGGGATGTGGCCTGGAATTTGATGGAGTTTGCCCTCATCTGAACAATGCTTGGTTTGGGAATGGTGAGGATTTCTTTTTGCCAACCTCACCATCAGCATCAGCAGGTGAGACCTTTCTTCTTCCAACTCTGTCCTGCACCCATCTTGTGTGTCACAGGCAGATCAGCCTTGCTACGTTCCAGAGATGACCTTTGCTCCACATCACTGTGTGTCCATCCAGAAATAGGCACAGAGTGAGAAGGTGATGGTTTTCCTGGTTTTTCTCACAGGTGCATATTTTCCAGCATGTCAGGTGCCCACCCTGTGTGTGGCTGACTATATACATGAATGATCATGGGTGGGAGGAAGAGATGTATAGTGAGCAGTGAATGAATTCCCCCAGGCATTTCAGAGCCATGATCCCTTCCCAGACCATTAACCTCCCTTGGGTGTCATGTTGCCCTCCACCCCCCGACCCCAGGATGTCACAATCCCTTGGGAATCACCAGTGCTGTGATCGGAAGCACAGGTTTTAGGGCAAAGATCCAAATTCAGATCTCTGGGTAGCTTGGCACCCACAGAGGGAAGCAAACCAAGGTCAGAAAGTAGGAAACGCTGGGGTCTGAGGTGAAAAGCCATCTCTCAACACCTGAAACTTGGCCCAGTGCTAGCATGAGCCCAGAGTTGCCAGATCCTTGCATTATTTTTTTTTTAAAAACAAGAACTCTAGATTTTGATGTGAAATTAATCAATTTTGAAATGTTAGCATCTAAAAATATTGTTTAAAACACAGTGAGAGCCAAGATAACATGTATTTGTTACTTGCTGCCAGTGTGACCTTTCCTTTAGAATAATATGGAATTAGGTTTGAATGTTAACTATTTAGTCACTGGTGGCCTTGGCAAGTGACCTTTCTGAATTCTAGTTTCTCCCTCACAAATGAAGAAAAATTGCTTCATAGCATAAGGACTAAAAGAACATATGTAAGAAATTAATGTAGTACCTTGCACTTGGAATACTTAATAATTATTAAATAATAATGATGGCCATGATTATGTTATTATTAGATTGAACCATATGAAATTCCTGAAATACACATGGATTTTGACCTATAAAAATAGCAGTCTCAGGGTTTCTGGGTGGCTCAGTCAGTTGGGCATCCAACTCTTGATTTCTGCTCAGGTCATAATCTCAGGGTCATGGGATCAAACTTCATGTCAGGAGCCGCACTCAGTGGGGAGTCTGCTAGAGATTCTCTCTTTCTCCCTCTCCCTCTGCCCCTCCCCCTGCTCTCTCTCTTAAATAAATCTTTAAAAAAATAATAAGAATGACAATTTCATGTGATTCAACATATTAATATAAAATCCTACCCTGTATACATTATTATTCTTTTACCATTATTATTAAGTTGACCTTTGTACTTATTAAACACATACTTACAATCCCCCCTCCCCTATTCTGTTTTTCCCACAGTGCTTCTCCTGTTGATCATACTCAATAATTTATTATATTTATGGCTTATAGTCTAATCCAGCTCTGCTGGTATATAAGCTTCATCTAAGGCAGGTATTTTCTGTATTTTGTTCATTGTCTTTCTTTACCCACCTCACCCAGCACCTAGAATGATGTAGTAGGCTCTCTATAAATATATTTTGAATGAATAGACTTCCACATTGGCCTTCTAAAAGTTGAATTCTGTTCCCCACAGACACTCTTCTTCAGCCCTTACAAGTTTGAGGAAGCTATTAATTAGAACTATTCCAAATAAAACATATGATGATGGGTTTTTTTAGGGCTTTGATTCTTGAACTCAAGTGTAATGTAAGACTAGTGAAAAGTTGCATGAATATTACCTGTCTCAAATCTGAAAATCTGAATTCAATTAGTAGGAATGAAAATACCTAGATTGAAAAAAAAATATTAAAAACATTCAATGAGGTTTTGTTTCATTTTGTTTTGCTTTGTTTCATTTTGTTTTGCTTTGTTTCATTTTGTTTTGCTTTGTGTTTCTGGTCAAACACATGGGCTTTATATGGTGTTATATTTTTTTAAAAGATGCATTGCATTTGCACTTGGATGAAATGAAATTCAGTTTGTAAGATAACTCTCGTTGGCAGTATAGTATGCTTTTACTTTGGGTGGGGGTGTGTGTGTGTGTGCACGCACGCGTGCTTGTACATGCATACATATATTCAGTAGTAAAGCTAATGCAGCAAAAGAAATTAAAATCATAAAGGGCAGGCCAGACTAGATTCCAGAGACAGAGGAGAAAATGGTGGTATTGTTTTTAGGAGGAATGTGAGAGTAGTCCGCATACAGAGGAAAGTGCTGATAAGCAGAATGACAAAAGCCGGTTTCATGAGTGATTCCCAGCAGCTAGGGTACACTCCCAGCTGATTGCCCTGCTATTTTCGGTATTCCACATATCATGACTAAATACACAGAGCTTGACTGGAGGCCACAAATATGGTAAGTCAGTGGGGAATTGTGGGAGCTACTCTAGCATTTGTAAGGACCACGGCACCTTCGATGCTCTCCTCTGTCCCTCCCCACTCCCTGGTTCAGTAGTTAAGAAGATTTCTGACCGGCTCCTACCTCCTTACCAGGAGGCAGGGGAAACCTTGACGTTTCCCAAGGCAGATATTTTTAGACTCGATGCTCAGTCCAAAGTGTTAACTAATTGAGTTATCAGGTTTCATACTTGGCCACAGAGAATGGCAGTGGAAGAGGGAGAGAGCTTCCCAGAACAAGTAAGCATTTACAGTTTCCGAATGAAATGCATTTTCCTTATAGGACTGCGGCTCGGGCCTGAATAGTGGGGTCTTTTACAAAATGCGTGGTGCCAGATGGGAAGGAAGCTAGCCTATGTGCACCGCGGCTTGCCCGAGTCCAGTATGTGTAGGACAATGGACTGTCCTTTCTTTCTGTTTTGCTCGCATCTGGAAGCTAGGTATGTTTTGCCTTTGATGTAATTTGGAGTGTGCTGGGCTCAGGCGTGTCTGAAGAAGATGCTTAGTGAAATGCAAAAAGACTTAGGGCAGTTTGGGCTCTAGAAAGGGCCTAGTAGACCCAAGAATGTGAGGTTTAATTAAATGTTCACACTTTTTGCAAGAGAAATGTGAGAACTTTAAAACTCAGCTTTGTCTGGTTTGATTACAAGGGGAGTATGGAATTTTATAGTTGTGGGGAGAAGACAGTGTGGAGTTAAAGTTTGTTTTCAAAACTCACATAAATGGTAGATGGGGGATGGGATGTATCTGGAAGTTGGAGAATGTAATTTTATTTTTGTTTCAACAGAATCGCACATAGATATAAATATATCATCTCATTTAATAATGTTAAAGACTTAACGTAGTAAGCCACTGTCCCTTTAAGGGATACTATATGGAGAAAGGAGGTAAATACTTGCTTTATGTGTATAAAATTTTAAATATCTGATTCCAGGAGAATCATAAAATGCTATTTTGATTATGGCATAGGCTAAGATTTCATGTGATCCCTTCTTTCTACCTATGTCTTTTCAGTTAGCACCAATTTATTTACTAATGAGAACACACATGTACTCACAAATGTACTTTGCTATTAATGCAGTAGATTAAGTCCTGAGTACCAGGTGAACATTTTGTATACGTTAGTCATAATGCCTAGAAGAAGACATCATAAAGATGAGGATATTGGTGCTAGTTCTAATATCAGGTAGGAAGACATTCTAATGGTTTTGAGAAAAGATCTGTCATTTTATACTGCTACAGAAGGCAATTCAGAAAACTCTTGAAGAATATTCTTTCATTAACTTTACTGAATATTGCTGTATTCTACAGTAGACATTTATGAAATTTTAATCTCAGTGAGACTTTGCAAACATTCTGTGTGCTTCAGAGAAAGGCCTTTTCAAATTAAACTTGAGATTCATCATAAAAATGTAAATATTCTCGAATTCCAGACATTAAGGATAATTTACGAGTAATATAAGCATGCTAACAGGTGAGTCTTAAAAATCATATATGTCACCCTAAAAATGATCAATTTACCCATCAAACATTATGAAATGTATTGAAGGTTGAATTTCAGATGTCCATTCTGTTCCATTAGTTATGGAACTGAGCACTTTACATATAATCAGAATGACATTTGCTGATGACTTAGGGCGACTTGGCTTTGAAAAATACTAATTGCTAAGACGATTCAAACTAAGTGCAAATATAACAAATCTTAAAGAATGTACTTGAAAAGCTTTGGCCTCTTATGAATTAATGAGTTAACTTAAACGACAACAAAAAAAGATCCAAGATCCAAAAGGAAAGCTCAGATAAAAGCAGACCATCTTGTTTCTGCCTCGTGTCAGAATATATCAACTAAATGGTGAGAGCATTTGATCTCAGCCCATATGTGCAGCATTTTCTGTTTTGGTGGGCATGCTGTTTAAAAAATGTGTAATAAAATGACAGACTGAATTTGAAATTATCCTGCCCTAAGCAGTGACTCTGGAAGGGTACTGACCCGACACAGATTACACAGAAGTCCCATCACAATAGAGTGTAGCATATACTATTGCTGTCCTGGGTTTAGTTGGACAATGAATAAGAATTATTCATCTCCTGGTTCATCTCTGACTTGAATGGAAGACTGAACAGTTTGTCTGCATGAGCTGAACTATGGATAAAATCCTTGCAAAGAGGGTATAGTAGATAATTACATTTTCACAAATGATTATTAATACCTCCTGCTGCTTCTGTTTGGCTTGTAATTTCTGTAGTATTGTTTAGAGATTTTCTATAAGATTGTTTAGTCTGTGTTTTGGGAGAAACTTCCAGTGATTTTACAAACTCGTAATTTTGAAAATTTGTAGCCCAGACCTTCTAGAAAGGTAGAGTGTGTGTATACCTCTGCCAGTTTTAGAAATTCTCCTGGGTTGCTAATCAAGTCTTTATGAAAGAACTAGTATTGCCATAAATGATGGATGAAAAATTAACTCTTAAACTTGAACTTTTAAACAATGATCAAGATTTTTTTTTAAAAAAGCTAGATTCCAATATTGAGCAAAGCACAAATATAATACAATTTTAGTGTGCATTTCATAAGCAGTTAATAAGATCTTTTATAGCTATGAATTCTTTTTAAATCCTTTAAAGTTACTCTATCATACCAAATAGAAGTTCTTGGTATCATTTCTTGCTCCATCTTCAACTCAGATTGGTTCTATTTTATATGTCTGATTTTCAATAATTCATTAATAAGTACATATTTGTTATGAGAATCTACAATATTATAGTTGATGATTTTCACTTTAGGAAGCTTAGGGCAAGTGGGAAAATTCATATAGTCAGACTGAAGAAAGGAGTCGCAAAACCTATCTTTTTGCTGCTGAGACTATCTGTGTAGTTTCTTGTTTTAAAATGGAAACTTTTAGTTGTGTAGTAAGTATGGCATTTACTTACCAAGTAAGTGTGCTTCTCTGTTACAGCGTGAAGATACTACCTCCTCTCAGTTATAAATTTGGGAGATAATCAACCCTAAGCAACATTTATAAGACAAAAGAGAATTTAAAATCTAAGTGTCTTGTCTAACAGTCACTCTCTTTATAATACTAAGGCATTTTTAGTCACAAAGTAAAATGTGTTTTTGCCAATTCTCTATTCTAATGCAAATATCTATGTCTTATATTTTTTACTATGTTCCCAAAATATATTGCAAAGGCTACTATTAAAAATTAAATCATAGAAAAAAATTAAATCATAGACTACTGATAAATATTAGACTACCCAACACAAATTTCATAGCATATTAGGCAAATATCTACAGTTACTAATTAACAACTTATTAAGCATAAAAATCTGTAAAGAAGTTATTTGATTTTAGGATTTTTTTTTGCTCTCATGTGAAATACAGATTTATGTAGACATTCAAGATAGATACTCATTTCCAGATAATAAGGTTGGGAAATGAATGCATTTTTCTTTGGTCAAGTGACAAGTGAATGATGCAACTAATGTAAAAGTACATTAAAATTGTAGAAGTCGATAATGTTAAAAATTGCTTTGTAAAATCTGGATATGTGTCAGATTTTAGTCCTGGATTCTTGATTATATTGTGTTCTAATTCAGTATCACTCTGCTATATGACTGATTTATATGTTTTGATAATTCAGTGGTTATTCTGTTGTATTTTGAAAACCCTTATGTCAGTAAGATAAATTATACTTTGAATACTATAGCTTTTTAAACACAAACTGTCTTACTCATCTGTGATCCTCGGAATCTGGCACATATTGAGCATTCAATAAATATTTGTTAAAAATTTTTAAACAAATCCTTATCTCTGAAGAGTGTAGCCTCTCATCAAGAGTAATTGCTCAAAAGAGTATTTTCAGCATCTCATCCTCAGACTACTTGAATTAAATTGAAAGTAAAATGTTATTATATAGCTGAAAAGATGTCAAAAATATTTAGTAAACTAGATTTAAAATAATGTTTGGCCATCTGGTCACTGATTAGTCTTATAATAAAGCACAATATTTCCAAATATTTAAATAGTTTAAACAGGAAAAGGTACTAGCTAACTTTTCATTTTAGTAACCAAAATTAGACTATTATTTCCATGCTAGAAGTTTCCCAGAATATAGGATTCATATCTACAATTGTGTTTACAAAATAATGACAAATTATTTATAAAGAATTTTCATGTTATCTTTTCTGATATGGTGGCACCACTTCCAATGAGATGGGTTGTTTATTTCTCACATGTCATTTCCAAGAACATTAAGTTGATGTTTTGAGGACAGCATTATCCACTGGAGAAGTGTAACAGTGTCAGATTATTTGGAGTATGCGGACATGGACACTTGGAAAGAGCCTATCTAGAAGGAGGGCTTAAGCAAGGTAGTGAATAGACAATAAATATATATTTAACTGTTAGGAGAATCCATCATTTTATTGGCAGTAAAAGCAGTAAATAGGTAGCAATTAGAGTAATCCTGGTCTGTACTTTGCAAAAATGGCAGCACTGAATTTATTAACACCTTGTCTTCTTACTCAATCCTATTGCCTAGTTAATTCTGTTAGGAGGTAATAGGTTTTAGTACCATGAAGTCAGTCTTTGACAATAGACTAAGAAGTCAGTCTTTTACTATAGACTAGCTACTCTCAAAATGTGGTCTAAGAACCCCTGGGTATCCCTGAGACTCTTTCAGAGTACCTAGGAGATCCTTCCTTTTCTAACTACGTTATCTTTCTGAGACTGGATTTCCTTCACATGTTTCAACCAAAATAATATATGGCCAAAGAGTGAATGCAGAAGAAAATATGAGAATCTAAATATCTTCTATTTTCAGGCATTACTGTAAAACTCTAAAACAATACTAATTGTTTCACGTTTTTTGTTTGGTTTGGAAAATATCATTATTTTCCATAAGATAAATGCTTTATGTTACATAATGTATTATTATTTTAAAATAAATTTATTATTTAATTCTCAGTTTTATGTTCCTATGTGATAAATAGCAATTGTTATAACCCTCTTATTCAAAAGCTCTTTGGGGATCCTTGATAATATTTAAGAGTACTGAAAAACAAGTTTGTAAACCATTATTCTAGACAGATGCAGTGTGAAGCTTCTCTGGCCTAGTTTGTATGCCTAGCTTAGTTGCTGAAAGCATTGGTCAAATAAGGTCAAATTCATATGTTCAATCCCTGTGTGATCAGTTATGTGCTCTTGACTCTTACTGTAGTAGCCATAGCCAAGCAAGCTGAAAAAATTAACTCAAACTTTTAAGGTGATAATAATAGTATTAATTAAAGGCCAACTGTATGCCAGGTCATTTCTAACTGCTTCACATATATTATCTCCCTTAGTCTTATCAAAAGCCATACACACACACACACAAAAAGCCATACACACTAAATTTTACTTCTATTTTCATTTTCCAGATGAGTAAACTGAGCTACAGTATGTTTAAGTCTCTTGTCCAAGGACACAACAGTTTGTAAATTGTAGAAACTTGTTGTGAATGGAGACAGGAGACATTTTGGCTTTGGAGTCAGAACTCTGAAATCTTCAAACTATATTGACTTGCTCATAGAAAATAATAGATTAGCTCTATCTCCAAAAACTTAAAAAATACATATGATATCTTACCCCTGAGTTAGCACCTTCATCTTGGTACATGCAGGACAGCTTCTTAGATATGAGTCTTTATCCCCATGATCCTTGCAGTACGTTTCACCTGTTTGATTAGAATCTAGCTAGACATTTCAAAGTCAGCCACCATGCTGTAACTATTTATGATTGCACATTCCAGTGGGTACCCTAACTTTGAGATCAAGTCTACTCATATGTTAAACTTTAAGTAACATCCTTCTTTAGCACGTGTTTTCATTGTACTTTTTAAGAGACCTCTTGCACTTTTGGGCATTACTTGCTTTTTTTTTTTTTTTCTCTTCCATTTTATTGCATTCAACATAAAATTTTAAACCTTCTAATTACAGGTGTTGTCCAGGAAAATGTAGATACCACATGGAGATTATTTAATATTCCAAAATCATTCTATCTATAAACCTACCTATCTATCTCTGACTTCACTAGTGAGCTGAACTTATTTCAAAATATATTTTTTATTCATTCAAATAAGAACTTATTTAGCTATATTTTTACCAAGGATTTCTAAAATCTCTTTGTTGATGATAGACTTAAGTAGCAATGAAAAATTAAAATTGAAAGAGCAATAGCATTTTGGTATATTGATGTTACTAAGAATCAGTATGAAACCATGTTGCCCACAACTCCCCCCCCCCCAAAAAAAAGACAAATAGTTTCTTATACCAGCAAGGCTCCAGCTACACCAGCTGGCACACAACATTTTAGGATGATAAATACAAGAGCTCTTCATCTTACTAGCTAATGCCTCCTCTCCCTCTGGTTCCATGGGCCTCACCCTTCAATTCCTCTGAGCTTTTAATCCCAGACCTCTTAATTATCTGACCAGGAAGCTAAGTCCAATGTATTGTGATCGCCTGGCTGATCCCAACCATATAAAGTATATTTATGCCTTGGGAGAAACTACATATGTTCACAGTATTAAGCCTATCTACACTAAAAACCAAGCTATTTATTTTCTAATCTCAGAAAGAAAAAGAAGAAAAAAAAATGTTGGGAAAATGTTCATCTATTCAAGTAAATACTTTCTCTTTTCTCCTGATACCTAGACCAATTTTAGCTTATCACTGTTTTCAGTTGCTATATTTAAGATGTGAATAGTTCGCTGGATTAAATATTTTAGGACTCACGCCAATACCTCCTACATAATAAGGATCCTTAGGCATGAAGCCCTGTTCTGATTCATAACATACCAAATAAATGGAAAAATCCCAAACAGTTAATGTGTCTTATATAATCTGCCATGTGTGATTCCAGAAGTAACTGCTGTGTATTTCCTAAGTGATAAGTAGCAGTATCTTCGTATTAGAAGGTACATTTCTAAGGGACTCCGCAGTTGCTTCTTGTGGTTTAACTAGGCTGTACAACAGCCTGCTATTTGTTTTATAAACACAGGTGCACCCAGACTCCCAAATTTCAACTGCATAGCACTACCCACTGGGGCTCAGAACAGCTTCATTTGGTATATAGACAGACAGAGCTAGCTCCTTTAGCCCTCCTCATCTGTGGGGCATGCGTCACAATGTTTAGAGGCATCACCGTGCCCAGGATGCTTGGGATAACTGTGTGAGGAGTTAGAACACGGATGACAGTTCAAAGAAAGGAAGGGTGAGCAAGTACACCTTGGAGACCCCATTCTTTATTGGAGTCTGGCAGGAAAATCTGCAGCCAAGTCCTTATCCTAGCTCAGACCATAAAATTATTGATCAATTCATTCTTGTTCTTGTACCATGAGATAGGGAGAAGAACATAAAATCCAGGAATCCTGATTTCAAGTTTCAGCAATTTCCTAACTAGTTAAGCAAATCATATCTGGCTTTGCTTTAGCTTTCTATTTATACAATAGAGATGATGCGGTAACCTCAACCTCCCTCAAAAAACAAAATGTGTTAGAAAAAATAAAATGCACATTTTTTCTTTGGTAATACAAAGCAAAGCTATATATTAAGACTAAGATTTAATCTTTACTATATTGAATCTTTACTTACCAGTTGACTAGGTCAGGGCTATGTCTCCTGAGATTATTTAGTATGTATTGTTGAGGTGAGTCAAGGGCACTTCCATAAATTACTCTCCTGCTCTAACAATTATAAATGAAGGGGTACATGTCAAGTGATCTTTCCAGGGGCGGGAGAGCCTGATCACTGAAGACAGCCACCTCCTCGGGTGAACAATGGAGTACGGATTTCGCATCAAGTATTTTATAGGCAGCCTCGCTCATGGGAGAGCAAAAGAGAATTTCCTTTTTTTTTTTAAAAGAGAATTTCTTAAAAAACATGTTCATGTGGGAAATAATTGAGACGGATGAGCTAGATGAAGCATAGCAAGAAAAGAGAAGGGTTGACTGATAATGAGAAAGTTTAAGGCCCTAGTGGCTCTCTGTATTTTTGTCCTGCACTCTCCTCTTGCCTAATGAATGGAAAAGGCTCTCAGTCATATGTTTTGGAGAGCCTGGCATCCACAAAATTTACACATTACAAACCAACACTAGCTGCTAACTAACTTTATGCAAACTTCAGTTACATTCTTGTTTTACCTAAATAGGGAAAATAATTCTCTGAAATAAAAATGATTAAAATTATCAAAAGTTAAATCTTCTTCATGCTAATATTCCATCCTCGTGGATTAAGGTGGAAAAAAAAAAAAAAGGAAATTCTCCAGAGCTGTTACATGTTCTGAGTTGCTGAGCACTGAGAGAGCTGTAGATAGGCTTGTTTGTTCCAAAGCAACATATTACCATTTCTCTTGTGCTTCCTCATCCCAAGAGATAACCAGAAACATGTCCAAACACGACAGAGGTTTCAAACATGTCTGGTAATGAATCCACCTGGAAAACATACATTTCAGAAATAATTTCTCCATCTCTGGCTTTCTTCCAGGCTACTTATTTGTTTGGGTCTTTGTATTTCAGAATAACAAAAGATTAATGTTTTATTAATTTTAAGGTTAATAGGTCCCTGCTGTATAACTTTATTCTTCTGCAAGTAAAGACAAACTTACCCCATACTGAAATGTTCTTGAATGGAATAAAGTGAAGAGTTCATTTTGTTTTCATTTTAAACTTCAGGAATATTTTGAATAAGGAGCTACACCTCTTTCTATGTCTTGTGTTTGCTACCCTGGCTAAAATGGAACTTTTATTAACACTTCTCCATTTTTGTTCATTTGGGAATAAGCTACCTGTCATTATCTCTAAGAGTACTTTCACATTGCACAATTATCCGGAAGCTTTTAGGGAAGGGGGGAACTCACCTGGCATTTAATTAAACCTTTCTAATCTATCCATTCCAAATATCATTTATAGCATTGTACCTACTGTACGATAGTCTTAGGACATAATCTATGTCCACAGCCCACTAAGATACTTTAAAATTCCATAGTGTAAGGGAAGTTTTTTTTTAATTGAAAATTGTAAGTCAAGTGGTTCAAGATTCTGTCCCAGGCTACTGCAAATCAGAACCTAAGATTATTATATTGACCGCATAATATTAAGACATACAATACTCTCCTCCCCTGATACAAATGGTCTTATGTTCCTTGAGAGGTAGGTGAAATTTGCTCTTTAAAATCTTACTTTATTTATGTTCCCCCAAAAATTCAGACAAATTCAAATAAATCCTGTTTTGCAGCTGAAAAGAATCAATTTCACTTTGAGGAGTATTAGAAATTCCCACCCACCACTAACACCCAATATTTTCCCCCCCGTGGGAAACCTCTTTCTCCTCAGTATTTATTTTTATTTCTAATCAGTTTCCAGGAGAATTTTTAGGTCTCTGAATTCTGGGCGAGAAAAGACACTGCAAGGGGCCTGGATTCTGGGTCTTCCTTTGGATGTAAACCAGATCATAGTAGACAGACTCGATGAGAGTGGGGTTTGTCAGCATGGCAAAGTAAATCTCTTAAAAATACTGTTTTTATAAAAACAAAAGCCTGCCAGCACTGTATTTATTTTTTTAACTGGTTCCCAGTCCCCTCTACTTGAAGATAAAGATGGAAATGTTGTTTTGCCTTTCAGCATTAGAGGGGCCACTGTGCACAAACGCCCTGACAGATTTGAAATGTGCACCAGCAGGGGCCTTTCTGGCAAAGGTCCAGTGGAAAGATGCTAACCATGTCTAACATGTGTTAGGGGACAGTGACCTCATTTTCAGGGATGAACTAAGGTTAGTTCCAAGCAGAGTCCTTACAAACAAAGGCAGCCTTGTAGCAATCGGAAGGAATCTGTGGAGGCAGCCCCTTCTCCTTCGAGTGGTTTTGCTAGAGATGATTACACATATAGATAGCCTCTAAAAGCATTTTCCCTACTGGTTAAGCCCTCACCAGCCCCTCTCTGCCCCTCCCAGTGCTGATTTATAGATGAAAAACGCTGATTTCCAGGAACTAGGCAGCAATTAAATAAAAAAAGAATGAAATCTTAATAACTTAAAATCTTCCCTAACTAAAATGGTTCAAATTTTTTCAAGCATTTGCCATATAAACACACACACACACACACACACACACACAAATCCCTTTTAAGATCTCTGTACCCTACCCCCCCCACACACACCTAAAAAGGACTTACTTGCTAAGATACAGACCTAATACCCCTTGGTGGAGGTCAGGGTGGGGGAAAAAACCAGTCTCCTAAAGATTTGCAGTTGTTATTGACAGGAGGCAGATTGTTGCATGAATGTCACAGTTGTTGTGGGTTGCGCAATTGGTCACATTCTTTTGAAATTGGTCAGAAATTAGATCACTGTGCAAGATATCTATAAAATACCAACACATAATATCTTACTCTAAAATATCTGGAAACTTTGAGTGGGCACTATCTGAATAGCCATGTCTCTGGGTATGAACTGCGATTCTAATCTAGTCTAGTGGGTAAAAAATAAATAAATAAACACCCCCCTTTGTTACTGGCTCCCCTCACATGCTTGAGCAGCCCTGTGGCTCCATGTCCACTCTCTTCAAAACTACAAGTGACATTAAATCACTAATTAAGGAGCAGTTGCATGGAGCACTTTGGGATTTTGATAAGCACCCCCATACTGTGTAAATCCCCTTCCTGACTGAGAATAATTTATAAATCTGTATTACTTTATTCACCAAAAATTACTGTCCAGTACTAACTCTGACATCTTTAGTTTCTGGGTATAAAGGTTTGCTTTAAATGGGGGATATAAAAGAGTAAGAAAAAGCAGGGAGAGACTAACATGAAAGCCAAAATTTAAAACTCTGGCATGTAGATCTTAAACATTCTCTTGGGTGAAATTAAAAATCTGTCAGCAGATCTTCAGAATGCCTCTCATCATTCCTTTCTCTTCCATTCCACCTGCTATTGCCCCCAAATATCTGTATCACATAGGCCCATATTTTTTTTCTTTTTTTTTATTGTAGTTAACATACAGTGTTGTATTAGCTTCAGGTATACAAATATATTGATTCAGCAATTCTATCCATTATGCTATGCTCACCAGGATAAGTATAGTCATCATCTGTCACTATACAATATTATTACAATAGTATTGACAATATTTCCTATGCTGTCCTTTTCATCTCTGTGACTTATTTATTCCTTAACTGGAAGTCTATACCTCTTTATCTCCTTTATCTGTTTCAGCCATCACCCACACCCACCTCCCCTCTGGCAACCAGCAATTTGTTCTCTGTATTTAAGAGTCTGGTTTTTGTTTTTTGTTCATTTGGTTTTTAGGTACTACATATAAGTGAATATAAGTATTTGTCATACAGAGCCATATTTTTATTGTAAACTAATTCAGTGGTACTCACGTCTGGTCGCACATTAGAGTCATGTGAGCTGTGTTTATTAAAATGTCCCATCTCAGACCAGTTGAACCTCTGGGGCTAGCAGCTGATTTGTTCGTTTGATTATTTGTTTAAGTCGTCCCCCTGGAGATCCGTGAAGCATAACAGATTGACAACCATTGGTCTACAGCTCTTTTTGAAAGCTCCATTTTCTCCAATATGAATCTGCTATCGATTAATTGGGCTAAAATATAAATCTAATGATTTCTTCCCACTCCTCAAAGCCCTTCTCTGGCTCCTGATATCTTTATAATGAGCTTAAGTCAGATTTAAATGGCATTTCAAACCTTCTCTGAACCTCTCCTTCACCATTGTCTTCAGGGGCCTCCTCTTTTAAGGAGAAATTGTTTATTTGCCATTCCTGAAACATTGCCATTTCTGTATTTCTGCTTTTCCTTCCTTCTGTTCACTGCTGACTGGGGCCCCTCTAGAATTCCTGCCTCTCCTCCTTTTAGCTGTTTCCCTAGCCATATTCAGTATGCAGAAATGGCTTTTTCCCCTAGGATCTATGGACTCCATCATCTTTTGCAGGTTCTGCTACCATAAATTCTCATTCCACATGCTACCTCCAATGTGCATGGCTAGATTGTAAGATCACTGAAAGCAACAACTGTATGCTCAAGTTGGAGGCCGAATCGATTTCACTGCTTAACTGCCAGATGTTGAAGGCTGTGTTGAATATGAATCCTTAATTCTGGTGATAGAATAAGTGAAACATCCACTATGAAGATTTGTTTTCCTAGTTAGGAGAGATATAATGTTTATTCCTTGAAGACCCAGACTTGTGATTTCACTTTCAGCACAAACCCACAGTGAAGTTAAGAATATGGTTTAAGCAAACAGATTTATTTATTTTCTGAAATGTCTGCATAGACATGGAATTGCACAATATATGGCATGATGTATTGTTATATATTGAATGATGTTGAATGGCCTCATTTTTTTAAAAAAGATTTTATTTATTTATTCATGAGAGAAAGAGAGAGAGAGAGAGAGAGAGAGAGAGACAGGCAGAGGGAGAAGCAGACTCCATGCAGGGAGCCCGACGTGGGATTTGATCCCGGGTCTCCAGGACCTGGGCCCTGGGCCGAAGACAGGCACTTAAGTGCTGAGCCACCCAGGGATCCCGAATGGTCTCATTTTACTTTTGTTGTTCATAGTGATAAAATGTTTTTGGTATTTTTGTTTTTTTCCTCCATAATGGAAATTTCCATCTTATTGGTGGTATGTGTGGCTTGTGTGTTTATTTTGTTTTGCTTTAGTTTGGGTCACCAAACATCTGTTTCCCCTTCTGGCAATATCACTCTTATTTTCTTGAGGGGACCTACCTATTCCCTGAAATGTAGGTAGCAATTGTCTGGCCTGGTTCCCTAGTTCACCTTGGGCAAAGCACCTGCTGGCATCACCTGTGGAATAAGGTATTTGTTTTAGTAGTAACTGTCAGTTCATGTATGTGAGACCTACAGTTTGTTATACTTTAATGAATCAGAAGGCATTTAAGTGCTCAGATATCTAATAACATGGTACCATAACTAAAAATGGACACTTACAATATGTAGGGCATTTTCCATAGATTGCCGCAAATTCATTCTCACAGATACATGAAGTCTGTCATCTACTCTACAGATCAGAGACCAAGGTAATCTCAAACCCACTGGGAACTATCCCCTTTATCTTCTCTTCAAGTGTCGAAGAACCCCTTAGTCTGTCACTAGACTCTTAACCTTTCTTTGGTGAAATGGAGAGACAGCAAGAAATAGCAGACTTTTTGGTTCCCAATTAATTTGGTGTGGGTTTTTGCTTCTGGAGCATTAGACCATCCAAGGGACCAGCATTTCTTCATTCAGCACTACTGGGATTCTGTTATATAGAACTCAGCCATGAACAAGACAAGGATTGCCCTAAAAGAGATTACATCTCATCTTGATGGACACCTGGCACCTGAGCAGAATAGACCAAGTACTCTAGGAGTCAAGAGTGGGGAGTCATATCTAGTGTTTATGGAGGGAAATTGCAGAGGTGAAGTGACATTTGAGCTGTGCCTAGGGTTTAGTTGATGAATCTGTTGTTGGGGGAGAGGGAGCAAGGGCTGGTTGTCAGCATTACTGGCAAAATGATGTGCTGGATGATGTCACAGTGCCAGGAAATTATGGGTCCTGTCTAGAAATAATAAGCGTTTGAGGAATAAAAAGCTGTCCAGTTTGTCTTCAAGATAAGTACTCATGTTTTTAGTTCAGGCTGGAAGTGTTTGTTTGGGTCAGGTCTTAAAGTTAAGGCCTTGGAGGCCATCCCACAGCAATCAACTACTGTGGTTTAAAAGCAGAAACATTTATACAAATGAAGCATGCCATCAAACATCAACATATAAAGCAGATAACAGTGTATCTCCTTGGGGTGAAACTGCAGATTGGCGTAAGGAAATCTGCTTGCTCAGCCTACTCTTGATCTCAGTATTTTTGGCCACCAGGGCTGCACAGGACCACTAGTATAAGAGGAAGAAGCCTGGGCTTTTATCAAGCAGCTATGACTCTCCATCCTTGCTGTTTACTTACTGGCTCTGTGACCTTGGACAAGTCACTTACCTTTTATGAAACTCAGTTTTTTGCATCTGTAATGAAGATTCCTGTCTTGACTGAATTTTTAAGAAATAAAAACTAACTATGTGTATAAAAATAATATACATAAGGTGCTTAGTGAAGTCTCTGACCCATAGTAGGAGTTCACTAAATTGCAGCTGTTTGTCATGATTTTCTCAGAACCCCCAGTGGTTCCTTGGTAAGCTCCTAGGCAGTATTCAGTGACACTGGAATATTCAACTAGGGCTAGTTGTACTAACTACAACCTCTTAGAGGTTTTTTAGAATGATCTGGGCCTAAATACATGGCTATGGACCTGAACTGGGCAATTAGAGCAGGAGGAATTGGCGGGGGGGTGGGGGTGGGCGGGGGGAGGATTAAGCATATATCCAGCTGCAAGCAAAGCTATGATGTTAGGGTGGTAAGAAAAGTAAGTCCTTTGAAGTGTACTGTAAACTGGCACAAAAGTAAGGGTTCTATGGAGGTAAAAATGACATGAAAATAAAAACCAGTTTTACTTGTCTGCAGAAACAGGGCACTGGAGGCAAAGCCTAGAACATCCCCAAAGTAGACAGTCTAATAAGAGATCCTCTAATAAACTGGGCCCCAAAGGGTGCAGCTCCCAATATAAAGATTGACAGGAAGTAAACCTATCACATGTAAAGTGTAGCAAAACTTGCTTGTCTCAATTTGTCACCAACTGGAAGGAAGAAAAAAAAAATCTTCTCTGAGAATGTGTAACCACAAGGAATCCCTCATATCCATACCAGTTTGAGATCTAAATTTATCTGTGTAGTCTTTTAAAACAAAAACAAAAAAACCCTGAAGGCAAGCGTTTATTTTAAAAATAATCTTGGGTTGATACTGCCTCTAGGCAACTGGAAGTAGCAATCTTAAATTCTTCTTTGGAATATGGCACCATTAATCCAGGCCTAAAAGAATTCCCAAAGATTAATTTCTAAGGAATATGAAATCATGATCAATAATCACAAACCACAGAAAGTATAAATTGGTATAATCACTTTGAAAGACAATTTACCATTAACTAGTAAAGTTGAATTAGCACATACCAAGTGACACAGCATTTATGATACTAGGTGCCTGTGTGCACCGGGACTAGTGCCAGAATGTTCATGGCAGCACTGTTCATAGTGGACCCAAACTGGAAACAACTCAAACATTCATCAACTCCACAGTGGATAAATAGATTGTGTTACAATCACATAATGAAATCTTCTGCAGCCACCATGATAAATCGACTACAGTTACACATGTCAGCCTGGATGAATCTAAGAAATACAACAGTAGACAAAGGAAGCATGTGGACCGAAGGATCCATAATGTATGATTTCTCTTATAGAAAGTGCAAAGACAGTCAACTACGTAATACTTAGGTTAGAGAGGTTTATATTGATATTAAAACTATGAAGAAAGATATAAGAATAATAAACTAGAACAGATGATGCTTTTGGAGAGCTGGTCAAGGAAGGGCTCATTGGAAGTCTATGGAGCTACTTGTAACTTTCATTCTTGAGCTTACTGGGCATGCCGGCATTTCTTTCAGGATTTTTCTTTAAACTGTTCAAATATGTTTCCTGCTTTCTTTTGTATGTATGAGATACATTATGATAAGCACTTTTAAAACAAAAATCTATTTTTAGAGAGAGAAATAGAGCGAGCAGTGGGAGGGGCAGAGGGAGAGAGAAAATCTCAAGCAGACTACCTGCTGAGCATGGACCCCGCTCAGGTCTGTCTCACAACCCTGAGATCATGAACTAAACTGAAAACAAGAGTCAGATGCTTAACCAACTAAGCTATGTGCCCTGATAAGTACTTTTTGAAGGGAAGATAAAAACTAAAAAGGCAGGGCAGCCCGGGTGACTCAGCGGTTTAGCGCCTGCCTTTGGTCCAGGGCGTGATCCTGGAGACCCGGGATCGAGTCCCACACTGGGCTACCTGCATGGAGCCTGCTTCTCCCTCCGCCTGTGTCTCTGCCTCTCTCTCTCTCTCTCTCTCTCTCTGTGTCTCTCATGAATAAATAAATAAAATCTTAAAAAAAAACAAAAACTAAACTAAAAAGGCCCCTAGAGACAGAATATTTGATAGGAAACATACACATAATTTTCTGGAAGAGAGTTTGAGGGAAAGAATAAAGAAGAAGCAAGTAACCAAAAATTCAGATCTCTCACATACGCAATTTGTAGCTATGTATGGTGACAAATATTGTGGTAATTCACTTTACAATATACACAAATATATACAATATGCAATGTGAAACTAATATTATATGTCAATTATACCGCAATTAAAAGATTCACACAGAAGTTGTGTACCTGAGTGGCTAGGAAGTTTTGGGACCTTTAAATCAAAATAAGAAGATCACATGTCTCAAATTAGTACCTAGTTGCAGTGACAGATGCATTATATATTCTTAGTAACGTTTGTTATACCTGAAAGTACTTACATAGTTAATTTAGTGGTTGGATGGACTGATGGATGGATGGAAGATGAATGAATGAACCAAGAATTGCCAAGCATAAACTATGGGGCAGACATTTATTTTTTTTTTTAATATTTTATTTATTTATTCAGGAGAGACACAGAGAAAGAGAGAGAGAGAGAAAAAGGCAGAGACACAGGCAGAGGAAGAAGCAGGCTCCATACAGGGAGCCGGACGTGAGACTCGATCCTGGGTCTCCAAGATCATGCCCTGGGCTGAAAGCAGCACTAAACTGCTGCCCCAGGCTGCCCCATTTATTAAGCCTCCTTTTTTGAGAGAGAGAGAGTATGCAGGTATGCACTTGAGTGGGGGGTGGGGGGACAGAGAGAGAGGGAGAGAAAATCTTAAGCAGGCTCCACACTCAGTGCAGAGTACAATGTGGGTCTCCGTCTTATGACCCTGAGATCGTGACCTGAGCCAAAATCAAGAGTCAAACATCCAACCAACTGAGCCATCTAGGCACCCCAAGCACTTTCTTAAAATAGTTGATTAACTGACTCTGGAGTCAATTTGTCTGAGTTTGTATTTCTGCCATTCATAAGCTGTGTGTCTTTGGGAAAGTCATGCATCCTTTCTATAGGTCACTTTCCTCATCTATAAAATGGAGCTAATAATAGTACTTACTTGTGTTAGTCGCCTAGGGCCACCAAAACCAACCACCACAGACTTGGTAACTAACAACCATAGGAACTTATTCATCATAGTTTTGGAGACCCCAAAACCAAGGTGTCCACAGAGACATACTCCCTATAAAGGCTGTAGTGGATTATTCTTCCTTGCGTCTTCCAGCTTCCAGTGGCTCATGGCATTATCTTGTGTCAACTTAACTCCAATCTCTACTTCTTCTTTTTTTTTTGAGATATAGTTGTCATATAACATTATATTAGTTTGAGGTGTACAACATCATGACTTGATATTTATGTATCTTTTCTTTTTCCAAAGACACCAGTCATTGTATTTAGGGCCCATTTTAATCCAATCATTTAGCTAATTATATCTGCAAAGATCCTATGTCCAAATAATGTCATGTTCTGAGGTACCAAGTGGACATGAATTTTAGGAAGACACTATTCAACTCACTATACTTCTTCATGGAAATATTATAAGGACTAAGTTAACCTGAGGACACATGGAATTAATACTACATTAAATGAATATAATGAAGTTATTATAAGACACTTATAATAGTGTCTAGTATATAGTCAGAGGTATGAAGTATTAGTTGATTACTGAGATTGGCACTTGGGAAATGCTTATTCATTTTAATCACTGCTTTCTGATTAATAATATCAATATTCCAGTGTCAGTGGAAATGCTGAGTTATTATATGAATTCCTAATAATGTTTGACTCTATCCTTGAAGCTATTTCCTTGAAAAGCATACATGGTTCATATTTCTTTCCTTTCTAGTAAAATGATTAAGTAGACAAGACATGAAAGGGTGATGAAAGATATTATTATTATTTTCTAGATTCTTCCTTCAGATTTTGATCATCTAGGGGAAAAAATGCAGACCAATCTGCTTATAATCATTTTGTGCCAACAGACTCCTTAGGCTGTGACCTCCTCTGTAGGACTTTCCATGTGGCAGAGCTCAGCTTCTCGTGAGACCTGATTTCCTTGCATAGTGCTGTGTCTACAACTGGCTTTAAGAGGCATTGTTTTGATAGAACGTTTAAGATTAAAAAACAGGCTGTAGCCTTGGTTAAGAGTAACTCCTATGTTTCTAATGAAATGACAGCTAAGAATTGCAATATATGCATTGATATTGAGCCAAATACAAAATCTTATATTTTTTAGCATTAAAGAAATGGCACTGTATACATACTACAGATAGAATTTGAAAAAAAAAAATAGTGAAGAATCCATTATTTACCCTGTCACTTAAGCAACATGATTCTGGAAAGTTTAAGAGTGAGGTGAGAGCAAGCAAGTCTTCATTTGTGCCGTTCTGTTTCTTTCACTGCCCTGCAGCCAGGTGTCGGCACAACCAGCGCACCACTGGTATCCAACAAATATTTGTGGAAGGAAGAGGTAGCTGTGTTCTTGCAAGTGGCTGAGAATAAAAGGAGGATCTTCTTAGATTCTTTTTCTGTAGGCATGAATAACTTCACCTCCTAAATTGTCATTCTTCTTCAAGGCAAATGTCATTTTCTTCCCCTTGCTTTCACTTTGTATTTTCCTCCCTCTTTTCCCCCCATACATTTTCCTTAGAGTATAAAGTGGCTGATTGTTATGTATTAGTGCGTTAAGGATGTCTGTATGTAACAGAGGGCTGAGGAAAGTGAAGAAAATTATTTTTGTTTTTTCTCCTGTTCTTAAAGTTCTCAGATGATAAATTAGCTACCTCAGAATTATCTGCTGCCAAGGTCACGGGGTAGAATAGATATTATGAAGGTATCCGCCAGAAAACCCTTTATCATTGGAGTAGGTGTTCTTAAACATGAATCCAAAAGTAGGCTTGGCAGTCCTGAACCACATGAAATTAGTGGCAGATATATGTGTGTAAATGCAGATTTGGCCTGTGCATTTCATACATGTGCAATTGTTGAAGGAAAAGAACTTATTCATAACTTTTGTTAATCTCAAAATAATCTGACTCCAAATAGGTCAAGAACCACTGAATGAGAAAATTTGGGTTTTATTGTTTGTGTTTTGCTCTACTTTAGAGAGTCTGGTGGAAAAATTCTGAGAGGAAAATCGATGGTATGAATTGCCAGACTTTTCAGATGTAGAATAATGACGAGGCTTTCCTTGAATCATGATACCTCTTTTTGAGCTGTTTAGCAGCTGTTTTTATGCACTGCGAGTCAGAATGGGGGATGCTTTACTCACGGTTGTTATCTCTGGAAGTTGAAATATCCCGGCAAACTGATGTCATTTGTTCCCAGATCGGCATCAGAGCCCTTCTGGGCAAATTCACTGATAAGTCATCGAGCAGGCACAAAAAGATGATGTTCTACAGTACAATGAGCCATCCTTGCAGAGCTAATTTGTAACTGAACTTTAAACCAGACCGAAAAAAAAACAAAAACAAGAACAAAAACAAAACAACAAACCAACCATCTCAAAGTAGCAAGCCTCCTTAAAATAGTATTTTATTTTTCTTGAAATTCCTGGAAACTTTGGTTTGTCCTTTGTCTTATTTGAAGCTGTATCTCTTGTCCTCTTCTTACTTAGCCTTCTGCTCTGATTAAATGATTTGCATGCTTGACTCAAATCCCAATTTTATTTTAGCATAGCTGCATGTGTTCCCAGATACCCAACTCAATGGCTTCCTTTATCATCTCTGGCAGTCGGCTTGGTATTCTATCTAGTAGGTTCTCCATTTAAATAGCTGCTATTGTTGCAAAGCAAACTTCCTGTATTGTTGCAGGCAATATTTTAATTAATACAGTTACTTCCATACAATTTGCTTATTGATTGATTCATTCATTCACAAAACATCTATAGGCATCTGCTCTGTGCCAGGATGCTTCTAATTGCAGGGGAAACAAAACAAAAAAAAAGAATGTTATGCATATAGTCGCCCACTTGTGGTAGGTCAAGGCGTGTGGTAACTCAGGCAGGCCAAAGATGTAAGCCTAATGACGCCTATAATCTGTAAATAAATTGGTTTGCTCTTTATTTAAAGCAGTGGTTCTCAGCAGGGGAAATCCCTCCCTCCTCTGCTGCCAACGGAAATTTGGCAATTCAGGATACATTTTTAGTAGTCACAAATAGGGGATAGCTGGTGAAGGCCAGGGATGCTAGCAAACATCGACCCCAAACAGGACCATCTCCCCATCAAAGAATTATCTGGATCAAAATGCTAGTAGGGGTGGCTGGCTGGCTCAGTTGGTGGAGCATGTCACTGTTGATCTCTGGGTTGTGAGTTTGAGCCCCATGTTGGATGTAGAGATTGCCTAAAATAAAATAAAGTCCTTTTTAAAAAATGCCAGTAGTATTGAGATTAGAAAGGCCTGATTCAAAGAAAAAAGGATACTCCTCCATTGAGAGGTGTACTGCTATCGGTGAGAAGGGTTGACATCATAGAAACGGTGGTCTCTCCTTCGAGGACCTGAGCAAGTAAAATCTTAACTAAATTGACCCACACGGGAACCAAAGATCCTTCTGAGAGATGGGATTTCCTTCAGCTCAATTACATTTCCAGGGATGAATTAGCATTCCTCAAAGATTGGCACCTTGTCTACTATCCAGCTGCCTGCCCCTTGATCTGCCTCTGCTTGTTCTTAAGGGGCTTACAGTTTAGGGGGAAAGAAGGACAGGTATAGCCAAACCCACAAGGCTGTGTGAGAAATACCAAGAGGGCTCGATGAATTTAACGCTTTGGGAGCACTGAGCAATTGATCGCTGCCCAGGAGGTTTAGGAAGGCTTTCCAGCCTGTGAACAGGGGCTTTGAAGGTTTTCACCAAATGGGTAAAAGAAGATAATTTCCTCTCTTATTTAAGCCGGTATGATAGCAGTGATAACCAGTGGAGGAAATGTTTTTGGCTCCCCTTTCAGGAAAACCTGCTTCTGTGTTGTTCTCCAAGGAGCAGGACTCCTTTACAAATTGTGCCCATCTAACTTTGAAGTCTTTTCTCTCACTGTCTTCTTTCTGTTAAAGATTTCCTTAGTTGATGGTTTGACCTCCACCATCATAGATACTAAAGTTTAGCCGAAAGACAGAGTTGTAAGCTCCTGGTGAATGAATTACAGATTTGGTTTTTGTTGTTTTTAAATTTGTATGTGTTCATTTATTTGCTCTTGCTGATGCTCCTAATAGAGTTTTCTCAGGTAGTGGCTGTAGCTTGCTCGAAAACCTGTGGAAAGTATGCTTCACAATCTGTGTAGACCTTTCTAGATGCTTTTCAAATACATTCTATGTTCCAACTGGTGGCTATGTGCTGTAGAAAAATCCAAGAGAACATCTTCCGAATTCTGTTAAACTAGTATAACAACATTACATATATTTGTGAAGCTATGAGTTGAAAAACTGGTTATAATAGTTGACTATGGAATAGATGTTAAGTTTCTGACAAATAGAATAGTGAGATTTTCATAATGAGACCACCAGGAAGTTATGGGATTTCTCTTTATTCTCCGGGAATTGTATGTTGATTTAAGGTACCTACATCATAGGGGACATTTTCTCTTTCAGTTAAGGATGAGTTATGACATCATGGTAACTTTGTATACTTCAAACTCACTTTTCAAGAATTTGTCCTTTTCCTGATGACTTTACAAAGACCTTTGATGGTATTTTCATGTTAGAAATATAATAGTTCCATTTAAAATATCTTTCTTTCTAGTTTGAAGTATAAGCTGAATAGTTCTAACATATATAATTTTAATTTTTCATCAAAATATCTTTCTTTTTTTTATTTTAGTCTGATGCCAATGCAAGTTACTTAAGAGCAGCTCGAGCTGGACACCTGGAAAAGGCTCTCGACTACATAAAAAATGGGGTTGACATCAATATTTGCAATCAGGTTAGTTGTAGTTATTGTTGCCATTTAAATTTTTACTTAAAATTTTAAAAATCGGGACTATAAACTCCTTGAATCTTTCACTGGTTATTACTAAGACTCTCTTTTTTGCTAGAGGTTTTTTTTTTTTTTTTTTTTTTGGTATCATCAGCTCAGATTTTCAAATGACTCTGCTTTGTTAAAGGAGCATTTAGAAATGTAGGTAGGCATCCTTTAATAATCCCTAGAATTTAGTAAATAATATAATGATACCAGAACAACCCACCTAATTTTCAAGTACCTTTATTCCTAATTCAAGTTTCTACACTGCACACATACAAGTGATTGTTGGTAGGATATGATCTTCATAGTTCTGAGTAGACTGTTAGCTGCTTTATTCTCCACCTGCTGAGTAAAGCTTTCTCTTCACTCTTAATCAGAACGGGTTGAACGCTCTTCATCTTGCTTCCAAAGAAGGCCATGTGGAAGTTGTTTCTGAACTACTACAGAGAGAAGCCAATGTGGATGCAGCTACGAAGGTCAGTATCCCACATTTAATGCTTTTTATGTCACTTGACAAATTCAATGAGGTTTCAGCCCTCAATAAGAATCAAGGCAAGCTTCTCATGAGATACTTGTCAGCCATGTTCTCTTTCGGAAACTTATAAACATAGAAGGATTCCATATTTTATAAAATGTTGAAAAAGAAATAAAGGGGGTGAGTTGACATATCTTTTCATTTTACAGAAAGGAAACACAGCCTTGCATATAGCATCTTTGGCCGGGCAAGCAGAGGTAGTAAAGGTCTTGGTTACAAATGGAGCCAATGTCAATGCACAATCTCAGGTAAACCTACAATTCTGTTGCAAATAAATGTTGTTATAATTTATAAATGTTCTTTGGGTCAAGTCCTTACTTGGTTTATATGTCCTTTTATATGTGAGAGAGATTTTTTAAAAGTCACCTGTCTATGAAACTGGATCACTGGTAGTTCTAGACACAAATGTTTATGGAATAGCTGTAATGCAAAGTCTTTTACTCTTTTATGATGCTAACTCAGGTCTAGTCTCAGTACCTATTAACTTATAAAGGAAATGAGAATGCCTATAAATGAGGAAATGCTCTTAAAAGTTCATAATGTTTCAGGGCTTTATCAGGTTGAAAAAGGGAAAACACTGCTTAATTTCTGTTCCATTACTAAGGTCTCATTGTTGTTCCCTGAAACATATTAAAAGAAAAAGAAAAAAAATAGAATAAACTTTAAAATTCCCCAAACTAAAATTTCCAGATTCTTTGTTTTGCATATATGCTAATTATTCATCCAGGAGGACCTCCTGTGTGCTCTGAGTCTTGCATGAAGTTATAAAAAGAACACCAATAGGGATGCCTGGGTGGCTCAGCGGTTGAGCGCCTGCCTTCCACCCAGGGCATGATCCTGGAGTCCCGAGATCGAGTCCCACATCGGGCTCCCTGTATGGAGCCTGCTTCTCTCTCTCTCTCTCTCTCTCTCTCTCTCTCTCTCATGAATAAATAAATAAAATCTTTAAATAAATAAATAAATAGAACACCAATAGATCATCGCTTGGTAGACTTTTAGTCTAAAAGAATTTACTTTAAAATAGGTTTAAAAATAGGCCCTCATAATCTGAATCTTTTATTATTTCAGTCCCCACAGAAATGAGATTGTATTGGAAAGAAAACATCATCATAACACATAAGTATCCACTAATAACCTGACCATTTTTAAACTGGTCCTTGCTCAAACATTCCTTCTAGCTGAATGCTTTCATCTGTTCCTGTTTGTCAGTCTGCACCCCAGGTGGGCAGGTACTGGACAAATTGATTACAGAGCAAAACTGCACGTTTTGCAAAAGACACAGGATCACTTGAAGTTAGGGAGATGGGGGTGGAGAACCCTGGGTGCACAAGTATGCTGTGGGTTGTGGTTTTCTAGCAATGTGTGAAGAATTAGGATGATTTTCTGATTAAGTGTTTCAAGTGAGAACGATTTGAAAATCAAATGATTAAATAACCAAGAAAAATTAGGTGAGGTCTTTGGTTTGCAAATACATTTGCAAAAAGGCTATTTTCTTACTTATGCTGTGAAAAAAAAATGAAGGACATCAAGCCATCATATAATTTTCTGGAAAAATTATGTTTTTCTTCCACAGAAATACTATTTGGTTTAGTCTTTGTTCATTGTGAGAACTCGTACATGATTTTCGGTTATAACCAATGTTTTGTTAACTCATAAACTTGGTTTTACAGTTTCTAGTTTTGTCTTTTGGAATAGAGTCTCAATCTAATTTTTTTTGTTATTTACTATGGCTTTTTTTTTTTTTTTTTCATGAGAAATACAGAGAGAGAGGCAGAGACACAGGCAGAGGGAGAAGCAGGCTCCATGCAGGGAGCCTGACATGGGACTCAATCTCGGGTCTTCAGGATCATGCCCTGGGCTGAACGAGGCGCTAAACCGCTGAGCCACCCGGGCTGCCCTACTATGGCTTTTTTTGGCTTCCATTTTAAGTGTACCCGATATCCTCAGCCATCTTCAGTACTGATTATCTGTGGATAACAGGGGTCTCCTATATTTTATGGGTCCATAGAATTGCAATGATTCCTCCATGGCTACTCCAGCCATAGCAGCTTGGCTCTGATGCTGTTAAATATCAGTGTCCTGGAGAGGCAAATGCACAGCACTTCCAAAAGTCTGATCTCTTGTGTATCTGGTCTGATTCTTTTCTACTTCCTTGTGGTTGGACCTTTAATATATGGTCTGTGCCACTTATGCTGATTCCCTATGAGGATTTACTTAGAGTAATAATGCTTTTCCAGAAGGAAAGGCTACAAAATGGAATATTGACAGGTATAGTACCTTGAGAGGGATACTGACCAACTGACCATAAGCAAAGGATCAGGCTTTTAAAACATTTTTTCAAATGTCCCTATAACTTTATACTGGAAAATAACTAGTGGTAAGCTCTGAGAGAGTGGAAGAACTCTTTAACCTATTTTCATTTCCTTTATCTCCCCAAGGGAGAAGAAATAAAACCTCATTTTTTTTAAACATTTCACACATTCCTGACTGATGTTTAGAGCAGCCATAGTTTTAAACCTCTTTGACAGTGTCAGAGAGATTCTGCAATTGAAATCAAATCCTGACCAGATTTGATTTCAATTTAGACACATTCCCTGGTGATGAGGAAGTGATGGAGGAAAATATGGGCTGTGGAATTCCCTGCCCCTTGCAGCTGTATTTGGCAAGCTCTGCCCCATAGTTCGCAGTGGAGCATGCCCCCTTCATCTGGACACCTGCCCCCATGGGCCGTCTGAACTGCATCATTTTGTGGACAGAAAAAGTAATAAGATGGCCACGCAGCAGAATGGGGTTTCCATGATAATTCCTAGTAATAGGTTTTCAAATGGGAACTCTTACAAAAAACAACAAGCAATAATGCCATGGAATAGATTAAATTCCATTTAGCTGTCAGCACATAAAACATCACAGGAATATAAATATTCAAGAAAGACAGCATCCCTGAATAAATGACATTTTTATCAAGTAGGTAATATTTAATAGCCAACAAGAAATAGTGTGAAGAGAATCCTTTACCTTCCTTATACAAAAAAACTCTCCTTCTATTGAAAATAAAAATTAAATTGGATAATATCAAGTTCTGATCTTATAAACTGAAGGTCTGTAAGCTAAGAATTTTTAGATATTACTTTAAATTAATTTTTGTCATTGCCTTGATCTTATGTCTTAATAAGTTAGTTAACTCTTTCTTATATTACTTAACATTCCAGAAATGATTTAGGCCTACCCTGAGAAAGAAATTGGGTTGGATAATTAAATTGTGATTATAAAGAACTCTGCCATGATTAAGTCCTTCATACTTTGTACTAAATACAGCAACAAGGATTACTAGTGTTTGCAATTGGTAAATCTCAAAGTGCCACATTGAACAACATACCTCGGTCTTTTCTACTTCTCTGTCTTTATTCTGTCATATAAGGTACAAACTGTGTTTATAAAATAGCAAAATATGTTTTAGATAATATTTTACCATAACTATCAAACTATTTTAAGTGGACAAATTTTCATAGCAGTATTAACAAATAGGAGACCTTTGGGGGTTGTTTTCTTAAATTTTTATATCATATTTATTTAAGTTCTGAATACATTCACATGGTTCTACCATAAAAATGCATGGAAAGACAAAATGAAGGTCTTCCTCCCACTCTTGACCCCCATCTGCCCAGTCCCCACCCATCTCCACCCAGGGGTGAAACAGGTAACTTCTGATACTGGGTTTCTGTGGATCCTTTTCAGAAAGAGAAAGATCCTTTGATTAAACCCGTGCCTCCTTGGTCTTTCTGTATTTTTAAATGTTTTCTATGGTGGGGAGGTCAGGTCTTGATGAAGTCAGAAAATAGGTATGATAGAGTCTCCCTGACCTTGACCTTATAGCACACCTGTAATCTAACCAATGTTCACAAAAATCAGTATCAGATATAAATCAGTGCCCTTGCCAAATCTACCACCTTGCCCTTACTTGCTCCTCATAATTCAGAGGAGTATTTCATGATGTACACAGGCTGACTGTAGGAACATAGGATGGATAAGAAAAGTTCATGGATGAAATGTAAGCCCTTACTTAAATGGAATAATAGAAGGACTTTATTTTGGTGGATATTGGACAGCATGCTTCAGTCTGATCTATAAAACTGTAGGTCTGCATATTCTCATGCTTTCGTTTGCACCACAATAAATGTCCCGAGCAGAAAGTGTTGAAGATAATGGAAAAAAAAAAAAATCAGGTATCAAAGAACATACTTTCTCAATCTTGAGCAGTTCTGCCTTTTGAAAATTGAGTCCATTGTTGATAGAGGGGAAAAAATGTAAATTGGTCACCCATATGTTCCATTTTGGCCAGCTCTTTGTTTTGGAAATTTCCTAAGTTAGGAAATTAATTAAAAAAAAAAAAAAAAGCAGTGGTGTACTTTTTTTTTTCCTTAGAAAAATAACATTCTTTCTGAAATCTGACCATTCTTCTAATCCAGGTACTATTTTACAAAAAAATCATTTCAGCTGTAGGTTGTCCAGTGACAACACATTGAATTATTTGTGCCTTAAGCTTCATTGTACCGGAGAGTAATAGTAATATTTTTATTCAGTCTTTCCAAAGAATGCTTATAATTACTCCCTAGAAACATAACTAAATAGTGTACATGTGTTCTCATGCCCCTGTTGATTGTTTCTTGATAGGTGAGATTTGTATTAATTGGTGTTATTGGGATTAAAACAATAGAAACTAACTTGAGTGAAAAAGGAAATTTATTGTAATTACATGGAGAACACATAGAATAGGGAGTGAAAGATGCTTTTTGGAAAGCTTTGGAAATTAGATAGTCGGACTAAGAGTAACTAGAAGCTAAGTGGTAAAGTTGCCCTTCAGTGTGGTCTCTCCAGATCATTTGAAGTTGGAGAGGCAGGGATTTGGCAGAAAGCAGAACTGAGAAAGATAGAGAGTAGCCCTGGAAGAGCAAACAGAAGATGTTCTGCACATATGCCTAGCCTGTAGTTGAAAAAGGGCAGGCTAATTTGTCTCAAAGACAGACAAGACAAGTGCTACCCACATTTCAGGGAATAGGTAGGTCCCCCAAAGAAAATAGGAGTGATATTGCCAGAAGGGGAAACAGATGCTTGGTGACCAAAACTAAAGCAAAACAAAATAAACACACAAGTCACACAAGCACTCAAACACTCCCAATAAAGTGGAAATTTCCATTATGGAGGAAAACACCAAAAACATTTTATCACTATGAACAGCAGAAGTAAAATGAGACCATTCAATATATATCAATATATCGCACCATATATTTGTATGAAATGTTCAGAACAGGCAAATCCATAGAGAGAAGGCAGATGAGTGGTTGCCAGAGGGGGCTGGGGAAGGATGAATGGGAGTGAATACCAATGGTATAGAGTTCCTTTTTGCAGTGATGAAATGTTCTGGAATTAGATAGTGGGAATGGTTGCCCAAGTTTATGAACATACTAATACCCACTAAATTGTATACTTTAGATAGGTGAGTTTTATGATATGTGAATTATATATTAATAAAAACTTATAAAAATGAAAATATTTGAAAGAATGTGACCATTCTGAAAAAGACCAGCATTCAAGTAATGCAATAGAATGGAAAGCACTCAAGTAGAAGAAGAAGAAGAAGAAGAAGAAGAAGAAGAAGAAGAAGAAGAAGAAGAAGAAGCAGCAGCAGCAGCAGCAGCAGCAGCAGCAGGAGGAGGAGGAGGAGAAGAGGAGGAGGAGGAGAAGGAAGAGGAAGAAGAAAGAAAAGTAGTAGTAGTAGTAGTAGTAGTAGTAGTAGTAGTAATTGTGGAAAACAATTAATTACAGGGCTCAGTCTTGCTGTGATCCTTACCTACATATTATTTTTGAGTAATTGCAGTTCCACACAGTTTACTCCTTACTGTTGTGGAAAGGGCATGTGGAATAATTTGGAAGCTCCAGGTCTGTAAGAACAGTATCCTTTAAACATCAGTACATGGCTTTAGATTATCTTCCTGGGTCATGAAATGTTTGGATCTGGAAGATAAATTTAAGAACAGCCTGCATACATTGGGCCAGAAGCCACGTATTTGTAGATAGACCAGTGCTCCTTATGTAATCTTGAACTACAGCAAAACTCTGCCCTGAAGTTGAGAGAATAATATCTCTTTTCAAAATTTTTCTTAAGAACTTTACTCCTAAAATCTGAACCTTCCATCTAGAAATTTCAGCTGAAGAAGAAAGACAAATACCCAGTAGTTCACGGAGCTATCACAAAAATCCACCCTGGTTTTTATCTTTCTCTTCTTTCTTAATATTTTCAGTAGTTTTTTTTTTCTTTTGTTTTGGTTTTTAAAGGATATTTAACTCAACCAAGGATAAAATGCTCTTTCATGTTAGTCAAATAGGATAACAAAAAAATAGCAACATAAAGGTAATCCTAAACTACCTTTCAGTTTCCCTCATAGCTCTGGGAAGAGTGATAAAGATAAAACACACCAGGCACATACACACGAACGGGCACACACACATGTGTACACACACATTGTGTTGCAGGTTTTCTATGTTTCGTAATTAATGTTGATAAAACCATTCATGATAGAACGGAGTAACAATGATGTTAGTAGCTAGATAATTTAAAGAAAAGAAGCTCGAATGCTGTGTCATATTCTACTGCCTCTAAATTTGTGTCTCTAATTTTGAGCTTGGCAACTAGATAACCTAGCTTGTTACAACTATGTGTAAAATAGAGTAAGTAGAATAGAGGAACTCTCTGATGAATAAAGTATATACACTATGGTAGGTTTGTTACATGACATCACTTTTATCAGCACAAGAATCTTTTTAACTTACTTTTAAATTCTCAGCTAAAAGCCAAAAAAGTGATGTCACCAGAGGCTGAATTATAGATAAGTAAGGTAATCATATAGTAAGTGATATTTATAATGATGACCTAAACCTTTTGAATCACAAAAGTTTGAATAATATTTGGTACATTTTATTTTTTTTTTTTAATTTTTTTAAAATTTTTTTTTTATTTATTTATGATAGTCACACAGAGAGAGAGAGAGGCAGAGATACAGGCAGAGGGAGAAGCAGGCTCCATGCACGTGGAGCCTGATGTGGGATTCGATCCCGGGTCTCCAGGATCGCGCCCTGGGCCAAAGGCAGGCGCCAAACTGCTGCGCCACCCAGGGATCCCATATTTGGTACATTTTATTTAGAATATATTACTTTTATTCTTTGCAATTGCATAATGTACACAATAAACATTTTTAAATATTCAGTTAAATAGAACTGTATTCTGAAAAATTTATTCAAAGAAAATTTGTTATAGTTTGAAAAATATCTGTTTTGATGCATACATTTTGCAATAAGATTTTAAAATATTACACTGACAGCATATGAAAATATTTCATAGATGTGAAATAAATTATTCTAGAGGGCAACCATTCTAGAGGGCAACCATGCATATACAACATATTTTAATAAAAAGCTTAAGATGCAGTGTATACATTCATGTACTTGAATCCAGGTTCTTTGGCAGTTGGCCACATTTCAGACAAACATAAATATACACACATAGAGGATGTGTGCACATGTATATGTACATGTATGAATGTGTGTGTGCGTGTGTGTATTCTGAACATGAAAATCCATGTCTTTGCAAAAAGGAATGCAAGGCAGGAAACTTACAAAAAATAAACTACTAGTTAAATTTTGTTTTGAAATTGAAGTATATATCCTTTTGCATACTGGTGTTCTTTCCTTTGTTTCAAGTTGCCTCACCTGTGGCAAGTTTGAAGCTATTTGAAATTAATAGAAATCCTTCCAAATTGGGAACTATTTTAGACGCTTAATTTTATGTGAAAGTATTGGACCTTTTATTTAAAAGAGATAATCTTTGAGTGGGAAAAAAACTCATTGGGAAAATGACCAAATGTGTTTTTCTTCATATCCTTATATCATCTAAGAAAATCCTTTACTCATGGTAGGCACTCAATAAGAGGCTGATGATTAAACAAATGTACTTATTTATCTAAAGTGTATCTGTTGGTGTGAATTATACACTATTAACTATGAACTGCACTCAAGTTATAAATTATGAACTCTAATTTTGAATTACACTATTCTTAATCTGTCATGCTTAGGCTCTCTAATAAATATGAATATCTATATTAAAACATTATTAAAATTATTATGCATGAACATTTTCTGGAACATATCATATCAGTAAAGTGGAAAACTACAATGGCCCTATAATAAAGCCACAGACAAACATTTTACTTCTTCTTTTGCAGAATGGTTTCACGCCATTGTATATGGCAGCCCAGGAAAACCACCTGGAAGTTGTCAAGTTTCTTCTTGACAATGGTGCAAGCCAGAGCCTAGCCACAGAGGTAAGATATGTTGGTTCTTTCTGTGGGTGAGTTTACATGTTTACAGGGCATTTTGTAAGCCTGGACTTGTAACATGGAGAATCTGTCCCACTAGAGTTTTAGTTAGTCATGTACAAATGTGAGGATTCTTCAATGTTTATGAAATACACTAGAAAGTCTGTTATCAATCTTTAAAGAATCTTCCATTGCATAGATACCCTTTCTGCTCTTAAATGCCTAGCTCTACCTTATAATTGAACTATTTGTTTAATATCTACATATTTGTTTTAGAACATTTTTCTGTTTCTTATAATTTTGCCTCAAAAGCAACCACTTCTTTGAAATATGTTTGTAGTAAGATAAGTTTGAAATCTGTTTTTTCTAAATACAAGTTAGTATAATTATAATCACTGAATTTATGTATTTCTTAAGTTAACTAGATTTAATGCACTTTTCAGCAAAGCTATTATATGTTTTTAAGTGTTATGTAAACATGGTAGTGAAGAAAATTTTGTATCCTTGAATCTCAGAGGAGTTATTTTAAAATAAAAACTTACTTAAGTCATTGGGGCTGTTTTAAGCAATACAGTTTATTTTTTAAACTAAACTTAGTGGAAGATTGTGCTCTTTGTGAAGTATACCACTAGAAATCTATTGCTAATATTAAAAGATCAACATTTAAATATTCTCTATTCTTAACAAAACAATGAAAACAGATGCAGGATTATTCCTGTCATAATACTGCTTCTCTTATATTCTGACATGTTTTCCAAATGGCAAAGAAAGATCACAATAGAGGAATTGCATATAACCTCACCCTGATTTGAGATCGTGCCTTTTGGGGAAACCACTAAATAAATGAAGAGGCAGTTCACACAAAAAGAAATACAAATGACCATAAATGTATGAAAATATCACATCCTCACTCATAGTCAAAGAAATATTAATTTATTAATCAGTTCAAAAATGAGATCCAGTCTTTCACCAAGGGGATGAGGAAAATAATTTGAAGAGTAGAAGAAATTGGAACTTTCCTACACTGTTGGTAAAGTTGATCATTGGTTGCAACCCTTTTTGCAGAACATTTAGCAGTAACTGTCTAATTTAGAATTCATATAACTTTTTACTTAACAATTCTGCTTCTAGGAATTTACATCATAGATGTATTAGAGGGGAATACAAAAACAATATGTGAGAAGTTCATCAGCAGAATTAGTATGAACATTTTTTAAAAACTGGAATGAACCTAAATATGTACCAGTAGGAAACCTGTTTAATAATATTATAATACACAATAATACATAATAAAATGCTATTCAGCATTATCAAAAATGAGGCAAGCCTATACTTACCAATAGAAAAAAATGTCCGTAGTATTCTCAGAGGTTTATTCTGAGCCGTGGGAGGCAGATTCACTTTTCACTTTATACCCTTCCATACTGTTGAAGATTTTTATCATGGGAATGTATTGTTTTTATAATGATATTCTTAAAGGTAGGTAAAAAAATAACTTCTGGCTGCTAAGAAAAGACCATACATTTGGTAGGCACAGAGCAATGCCTACTTGTTGGATAAGAGACAAATCAATTCCCATTTTTGGATGGAAATACTAAATAATATAAATATCCTAATGAAAGTTATTTCATAGTACTTTCTTTGCCTATGAAGGACAGGTAGTATTCTTTTAGACTGTGATGAATAGATCACTAAGTATCTCTACTTTAGAAGCAAATGTAAGTTGAACTTACTGCTAAGTGTTTGGCATGATTCTGGTTTTTAAAACCTCTTCTGTATTAACAGTGTACTGGATATCCAATTTTTTCTAGATAGATGATAGATAGATAGATAGATAGATAGATAGATAGATAGATAGATAGATAGATTCCTTTTTTTACTAGTTAAGATTCTGAATCATGAGGTAAATATATTTGTTCATTGACCCCCACAAGTAATTATTAGGCACCCATTATGTGCCAGATACTTCACAAGGCAGAGAAGGTTTTCATGGAGCTTCTATCATGTTTCCTTTTGGCTTGTATTTTTCTTCTTTAAAAAAAAATATGTATTTTTAAGAGAGCACACAAGCGGGGATGGGGGCAGAGGGAGAGGGAGAGAATCTCAAGCAGTCTCATCACAGAGCACAGTGCCTGATGGGAGGCTCCATCTCACAATCCTGAGATCATGCCTGAGCCAAAATCAAGAGTTGGCTGCTTAACCAACTTGAGCCACCCAGGTGCCCCATGTATTTTGTTGTTCTTGTTGTTGTTGTTGTTTTAGAATAACTGCACAGAGTGAACCAAACCATTTAAACTAGGTTTGGAACCAAAATCTGGAGTTGCTAATTTTAGCTATTGACACCTTAGAGCTGGTATCTTAGTGTCTTTAATTGGCTTATTGCAGGAAGCACATTCTTATGGGTGCTGATGGTCTCTGCTGCAGTTTATTTTCTGGTGCAAAGGAGTTTCCTTTATGTATAGGCCCTACAGGTTTAAAATTTCATATTAGCAGAAAATACAGCCATTTAGTTTTGATTCAGAACCAGAAGCCGGCTATCCTTTTTACCCCTTAGATTTTGTCCAGGTTTTACAAGTGAGTTGCCACATTCACTTTTGATACACAATTTTCCTTCTACCATTCTATCCTTTAAGAAATGTCCTTTCCTTTTCTTTTGCAAAAGTAATAGATTACATCAATGAGAAAGTACGGTAAAAAGCAAAAAGAAGGAAAAGCCACTAGTAACTTTCCCTAGAGGTAACATTTTTTTTATTCATTAAGACCTTTTGGTATGTGTATACAACACACATATTTATCTTTATGAAAATGAGGTCATATATTTGCACAGTTATGGAAAGCATCTTTCTTATAACATTAAATTGCATTTCTAAACTTTATCCCCTTAAGTGTAAACCCATGATGTCTTTTTGGTCATGTCTTGGTTGTATTCAGCCTTTCTTACATCTTTCTTAAGGCTGCAGAGAAAGTCCTTCTAGCTATATTAATGATCATCCTTTTCCTCTTTGGGGTTTTCTTGGAAAAGTTGAAAGGGGGCAGATGGAAATTCAGCCGGATCTCGAAGCATGAAAAGTAGACAGAATTTATATATGTACAGTGAGAAGGAGGACCTTTCAGGGTGCGGGATGTAGCACAAGCATAGAAGCCAGGGTAGAAGTAGTTTGCACACCGCAATTGGTAAGGACACAGCAGGAACAGATTTATATAAGAGCCTGGGCAATACTGTCCTGTAAGTGTTTGGGGCCAACATTTTGCACATCCTTCAATGTAAATACACTGATGTGCATGCACTCAAATAAGTGATAGGAGCCCTCGTCTGGTTGTCCAGCAAGGAAAAGAATGATGAAGGTGGTCTTTTAGGAAGAAGGACAAGACATTAGTAAGAAAGTAATTAGCTTTTCTCTTTCTCCTGTACCAACACCCTTCCACTGGAGTAGTCCTCTACATGTGGCACCGGGGCTACCAGTATCAAATATCAGGACCCAAAGAAAATAAGTAACTTACTTGCCAGTTCTCTAATAAAAATAATTTATAAATGTTCTTCTGAGTACATGACAATAAAAGCATGGGAGAATTCAAATTTGAGCCAGTCGTAGGATTTTTTCCTCTGTGCTGTTTATTCTACTGTCAGCAACACTGGATCCTCCACAAATTACCTAACCACAGTGAAATCCGTAGCTGTCTTCTCTTTGTGAAGTCCCAGGGCAGTACAATGGGACGACTCAAAACATACAGATCTGAGTGTGTATTTCAATTTGTTCTCGTCATAGTTTGCACAATCCCCGTGTCTACCCCCTTCACTGGTCAGAGAAGCCAAAGACCTTTCTTAAAACAACAGTCACCCTGTTCATTAGTTAACATGTGCAGATTGGCCACCAGGTGTGTGCGAGGCAACGAGGCAGAGTGAGGAAGTTTTAAAACATCAGGTGAAATTTTTATAGCTTACTTTATTAAGAGCCTTTGAAAAATTTGCCTAGATTTAACCTGAAATATTATTGTTTTCAGTACAGTTATTTTCTGGGTATTGAAATTATGGTAACTTTTTCTTCTCTATGCAGTACTTTTATGTAATTTCAGAATTTACCCAAGTAATCTATATCACGTTTTAACAGAAAAAAACCATAAACTTACTACGAATTTTTTATTATTTTCTGCTTTGGTAAATATATAAATATAAATAGAAGTATTTATATACATATATATATATATGTGTGTGTGTGTGTGTGTCTTTTCGGATACCTGTGTACCTGCATATGCTAGCTTTAACAACCCTAAACAAGAATTGGTCACTTGGTCACATGCTTATTTGTTAATTAAAAAGAACACGTCCACTCGGGCCAGTCTTGATTCATCTGTTTATTTGCAGGATGGCTTCACACCATTGGCAGTAGCTTTGCAACAAGGTCATGATCAAGTAGTTTCCCTCCTGCTAGAAAATGACACTAAAGGGAAAGTGCGTCTTCCAGCTCTTCACATTGCTGCCCGGAAAGACGACACGAAGGCCGCGGCCCTGCTGCTGCAGAATGACAACAATGCGGACATAGAGTCAAAGGTGAGGCACGAGGAGGTGGGCTGCTCATGCCACTCTCCTGTTAGGCGCCCACACCGTAAGAATGCCCGGCCTCCCTCCTGGCTACGCCAAACCCTCACTTTTGGGGAGGAATAAAAATGCGTGTCCAAGCCAGCCAACTGAAGGCACAGCCCCCTGAGCATTTCAAGCTAGGAGGTGACTGCAGATGCCCCCGAGTGCAGGCCAGCAGGGAGGCCACCCCCAAGGTCGATTGACAGGCACCTGCTAGTTTCCTCCCTTTTCACAGACATTTGGAATGTCTCTGACACTTCAGCTCACACACCAGGGTGGAAAATCACGAAGCGCTAACAACAGTGTGCACAAATAAACCTTCGGTTGGTATCTAAGATGAGAGGCAATGCACTGAGTATCAACCAGTTGTGGAGAGCATGCCGGCAGCCAGAGTCCCAGCCGAACATTCTCATTGGCCTTGACGTGTGTTCCTTGAAAGTCTCTGTGAAGGAAATGTGGCATTTGGAAAGGCCATTGTGTAGCCCTTCATTCAGTCTAGCTTTCTTTCTGTGCCTATTGTACTCCTGTCCTAGCTTCCATCCTCATCACTTAGCTGCCATGAGCTTGCTGCCCTCCATGTCACCAAGTGCAAACTAACCGTTCATTTTTTCCTCCTCTTTGCTTCCAAATGTGTTAACCTAGATGGTGGTGAATAGAACAACAGAGGTATATATACATATATATATAAACATGTGCATATAATCTATACCTGCATCATCATTCTCCCATTACCTAGTGCTGCTGTCTCATTTCTCTCCCTCCTTCTTTGCATCGCCTCTGTAGGCTAGATACCTGCTTTACTCCCTGCCCCCAAAAGTAGCATGTGCCAGAGAAGATAGTAGTTTGATTACCAGGGCTTTCTGCAGCTGAACCTGGTGTTGGACAGGAAGAATGAGGAATCCTTGAGAATGAAGGATATCGCCAATAGAGTTGTGTGAGATGAAGAGTTTGGGCGCTTTAGATGCTTATCAGCTCTACCTAAAGCTGCAGACAACCCTGTCATTCTACTCATCCAGGACTGATTCTTTGGAGTTCTGCATGACACTTACCCTCAGTGGTGTCAGCAAAATCAAAATTACCTCTGAATGGTACCAATATTCCCACCCCTCCCACAAGACTCAGTGAGATAGCTAGCATGGCTAAGAAGCTTGCTAACAATTTAGAAATGCATCTAGTTCCTATAAGGTTTCAATCTTTGGGGACTAAGTGAATCGCTGCATGTTTTAGCATTTTTCAAGGAAGTAAAATGACCGTGGTATGCCTAAGGTAGAAAACTGTGTTATGGAATAGGCATTTGCTAATAAAGAGACTAGCCTGTGCATTCTTTATAAAATGCAGTCACCCAGGATACAAGACCAATTATAGTTATCTCCCCCAAAATTCCTTGTATCATTAAAATTGGCATTTACTCTACATTGAATATATTAAGCAAATTGAATTTTGACCAAGAGTTCCTAATGGACAATTCCATCACCGATAATGAAACAGTGGTACTAATCAAACTTTCTATAAGCTCTGGATTTTTTTTGTCATCCCTATTTTGAGTTTTTGAAATGTTGGCTTCTGTATAGTTCTGCTACTGGATTACTAAAATTATTCAGTCTGCACCCTTGGTTCCTTCCTGGCTATTCCTCTGCCTGTGAGTGTGGCGTTTATTTGAAACCCTATGAACAATTGGCACTAATTGAAAGAAACCTAGTACAGAATGGAATGTGGACCTCAGCATATTTTGCTTCCTCACTTTTATTTGGGCAGGGTTATGGTATTAACGTGTCAGACGAGGGGCTGGCAGGAGTCAATTGAATGTCTGCTATGTTTTCTTTGCAGAGTGGCTTCACTCCGCTCCACATAGCTGCTCACTATGGAAATATCAATGTAGCCACGTTGCTGTTAAACCGAGCGGCTGCTGTGGACTTCACTGCGAGGGTAAGAGCAAGGCAGTATGATCTGCCCTGAAAGCATGTGAAACAATTCTCTCTCCTTGCCCAGCATGAGGAAGGGGTTGAGACAGCTGACCTCTGAGGGTCCTACCTACTAGTCAGTGAAAGCTGTGATTTTTCTAAGTCTCCTACTGCATTTTCTGGCTTTTATACAGGTGTGCCTGTTTCCTAACAGGAAAAATAAGCCATAGTCATAGGGTGGGGAGCAGTGGGGGCAGAGGGAACATATACAAGTGGTATGTAGAAGATGTGACTCAAGGAACCATGACTGGGAAGTACAAACCCTTCCCCAAGTAGAAATTTCTGAGACTGTTAGAAATAGGTCAAATGGCACTAATAGTGCTTCAGCTAGCACTCGACCTCAGAGATGGGAATAGGGTGGAACATCTGGATGAGACGCAAACCTCACAACTGCCAAAATAGAGACCGTCTTCTGCTTTCATTGTCTACCCTCTATGTTCTTTCCTAACAAGTAACAAGATTATGGACCCTGGATATGTTCTCTGTACCCTGTGGACCACTGGGTAGCAGCTCAGCCATCCAGAGTAGGACCACTCTGAGTGTAAACACCTGTCTGATGCTAGGCCTGATCATGAGAAAACTCATCAGAAGAAGAAATGAAATGAAGCAGGATAGGGAGCAGCCCAAAAGTGTGGGCTCAGGATTCAGATTCCTTGTGTTCCAATTTTGGCCTTACATTTTCTTGGTGCCCATCTGTTTCCTCATTGATAAGATGAAACAGTGTGAATTATGAAATTAAATAATAAAGATAAAATAATATCACCACTCCCTCACTGGGTCACTGGGAATTAAGAGAGTGCATGTAAAGCACTGAGCACAGTGCATGACACATCATCGACAACAGTGGCATCAGCACTGGGATTTCGAATGGAGCAGGAGGAGACTGGAGAGAGACCACATCCTAGTACCAGCATTTGCCAGAGCAGTAGAAGTAATACCGTCTTTGAAGCTACTCCTGCATGGCAGATGCCAGGCTAAGCATATTTATCTCATTTACTTGAATATCAAAAAAAGTGTTATTTACCCCTGTTTTAGAGAAGAGGAAACCAAAGCTTGGCAATAAGAAGTGGCTGGTCCAGGATCCCAGGCCCAGCAGATTAGGAAGGGCAGGATTTCTGCCCCAAAGCTCCAAGCTGCTCCAGTCCTGTCTCCCTCACGTGACCTTAGGTGTTCTTTCTCCCTTTTCTCTTCTAACTCATTAGTTCTATAAAAATTAATAAGAACTCCTATTGTACTAATATTAAAGCTATTTCCTGCCCTCTTGTCATCGGTTGCAGAAACCCTGTATCGGTTTCAGTGACTCAGGAGTGCCCATCAGCTCATGTCACTGCAGAGCTGTGTTCTTACTGCGTGATGTGTGTCCAGGGGAGTCAGTGACATGGCTGACCTGCAGCCCAATTTGACATTTTGAAGGATGAAGTTAAGCATCCGTCTTTCACAGGGGCATATCACTGCTAAAACTGAAGTTCTTGTCTCAACGATGCATTCTTCTGGTTTTATTTCTGTAATTCACAGTATAATGAAAACCTCATTAAGTCACATCTTCTAATTAGGACATTTGGAAAATTTATGTCAGGGTGTCGTTTGAAGTTTGTCCTCCTGCCATTGTTCAGAAACTTCCTGATGCTGCTGAAAATAAGAAGATGGGGGCAATGTGTAAGGATTTAAGAGGACAAATTACAGTATTTCCAGACTCCTTCAAGCAATTCCAAAGCATCCGTTTACATTAAGACAATGAATGTGCTAATTACAAACAAATGCTAATTCATCGATTAAAGATCAGTGGAGATTGCAGACCTGTGTTGTTACCATTGCCTGTGGTTTAAAATAATCGCACTGTGCTTTTGTTTAAAACATGCTAAAATTCAGCCTTTTTACTGATTTACAAAAGCATTTTCTCCAGTCATCCCTAATTAATGAAGCCTACCTACACTCTGAGCTGAAGGCTGTGGTTTAATTCGATTGTACTTCGTCGGAGGCCTGTGCAGTCACTTACACCCCGATACTCTAGGCTTCCCTCCGCGGTTGGTGATGACTGGCTTTAGGACGTCTGAGAAGAACTAGTCTTCATAGACAGCATAAAGAAATCCATTTTAGCTTCCGAATCTCTAGCAATTCTATTACCCAGGAACCCAGCATATCTGCACTTTGGTGCTGGGGCCTCTCCCAGCCGGTTTCAGTGGGCTCTTTCTGTGTCACGGGTCCCTTGGGGGTGTGGCAGAAACAGCAGCTGAAAATAAGATGCCCCGGAACACAGATGGGAGCAGCTTTTACCTGGTCAGAACATTAAAGGATCATTAAGCACTGCTTGCTAAGAACTAGCTGCAAATCATAACCATAAATCATATGTCTCAGGAACCGGGTCTGAACGAGCTGTTGATGACATGGTTAGAGGTAAATGAAAAAGCAACCGTGGCCCTTGTCTTTGGGGGCTGTGATTTCTGCTCACTGGCTGGGACAGAGTGAGGAGAAAGGCAGACAGAGCCTCGTAGTTCCCTGTGGGCTGAGGACATGACCTAGACAATGGCTACCTGTTAGCAGGGAGAGCTGGGGGATAGGAACAAGGACAGCTCTTCTGGAATCCTTTCCCACACGCGGTAGATGTGCGTTTCCAAAGCAGATATGGAGAATCAAACGTGGTGTGGCTAAAGGGAGTACACAGCAAAACAGATTGCTTTCTGTGCTTCTCTGCAGGGGTAGCTAACATATGCATCAATAAAACAGATCCTCGCCAATGGCGAGCGTGTACCTCTGTCTTGGCAATTCTGATAACCGATTTATAGCATGCTTGCCTGTGTACTACACCTTTCCTTGATTATTTTATTGTGATGTCAGTTTTGATTTTTGTATTATAATTTTGTGGTGTATATGTAAGATATCCCATGTGACATCTTTAATATTTCCTTTTGGATTATCCATGAGTGAGACTCATGTGTCCTCTGCAGGGAATTAGTGGTGTGGCTGTTGCACGCTTCATTGCAGCCTTTGCATTCTTCATCCTGTGAATTGAGTCTGCTGACATGGCACCTACACCCTCAGAATTTATGCCTGACCCCTGCTCTCTTAGCAAATCATTCCTCTCTCTTGGGGGAGAGAATGTAACTAAGACACACCAGAGCTGCTACTGATTATCATTCCTGTAAGGAACATTTTGCACTGGAGTAACTAAAGGCCAAATTATTGTGTGGATGCCTGCAAAGTTCCTTTATTGATTGAGATAGATTAATACTTTGCTGGCTAAGAGTTTTCTCATCAAATATAATGGACCACCCAACTTAATCTTCTCTCGTGTCATTGGCTTTTCTCCTGTAAATGATTATTCAACTCCCCATTTGGAGAAGATAATTGAATAAAACATCCTTATATTGGCCCTACTATTTAGTACTTTTTGGTTTTGATCTCTGACAGGAATTAGGGATTTCTGTGTTTGAGTGTTGTACTGCATTTGTTTCCAAAAGGATTTCAGGTGGCTTGCAGATTAAATGTATACAAATTAAGATATCTAAGGATGAAACAGAAAAAGCAAATGTTACCAAGCAGCTGGAATGAACCAGTGAATACAACTAGACAGCAAATTTAGGCCTTACAGGCTTTGATATATGTAGTGGAAGGGGAAGCATGGATTATTAGTTTTCATTTTCTTGTCAAAGGAAATCTTATAGTTCTCTATAGAGACAAATTTTGTATATGTGAAGGAACTCTAATATGATTTTTATTGTGTGAATTCTTCTATTAAGAACAGTGAGTTTGGGCAGCCCGGGTGGCTCAGGGGTTTATCACCGCCTTCAGCCCAGGGTGTGATCCTGGAGACCCAGGATTGAGTCCCATGTCAGGCTCCCTGCATGGAGCCTGCTTCTTCCTCTGTCTCTCTCTCTATGTGTCTCTCATGAATAAATAAATAAGATCCTTTAAAAAAAAAAGGGCATTAAAAAAAAGAATAGTGAGTTTTATGGTTGACAATACCTTTAATGACTATATTTCAAAAGGCTCAATTCCAACTGCCCCATCCTGCCTCTTGACACTAAATCTGGCTGTGAAGGCACCTGGCCCAGAGAGGCTGAGGGACTGTGGCCCAGGTACTTAGCTTAATGAGATTCTAATTGTGTGTGATAGAACTTGGCATGCGTGTCTCAGATCACTGACTGGTTAACTTGTCCATTGGACTGCATTTCTTAAGGTTATCAGATGTTTTGAACAAGATTTTGGCAGGTGCAGGGCCATATTCGAACTCAGTTAAGTCATACAAAAGGTAACTTTTTTTTTAAGATTATTATTTATTTATTTGAGAGAGAAAGAGAGAATGATCAATAGAGATGGACAAAGGAAGGGAGAAGCTGACTCCCTGCTTAGCAGGAAGCCCGAATTGGGGCTGAATCCAAGGACCGGGAGATCATGACCTGAGCTGAAAGGCAGATGCTTAACTGACTGAGCCACCCAGGTGCCCCAAGGTCACTTTATTTTAAATAGGTGAACCGCTAAACCTGATGGTGAAAAAAACAAACATGTCAGAGTTAGAATCTGCCCACATAAGAGGTCAACATGACTCAGAATGTGCATGAACAAAGCAATGCTCATGGATAAACATTATCTGGAGATTTCCTTTCTCAATTAAATTAAGCCTCACAAACATTAAAGAGCTTCTATTATGGGCTAATCTGGAGATTCAGACTTGAGTAAACTACTGCCCTTACTCTAGTAATTTGTTTAGGCCCCGAAATGCTAAACCATACAACACAGTCTCCTCTTAATTCCCCAAAGCATGACTAATTCTAGGCTATAATACCAAATGTGACTTTCCTAAAAACATAGAGACTGATGTAAGAGGTTCAGATCAGAGAAGCAAAGCAGAGAGACTGGTTCTGGACAACACTGCCCCTAAAGTCCATAGACTATGACCCATTCCCCAAGGTAAGTCTGGGTACCATCCTCCTGAACACCCAGAAACAGAGTCTATCTTCCTTCCTACCAGTGAAAACCCCTTTTATTATGTCTCTCCTAGCCAGATTCTAAGACCTTAACTTAGTCTCTGGGCCCAATGAGGGGGTTAACCGTGTTTTCTCTACACCTGGCCATCTTAATCAGTAGCCACCATCTAGTTGGAAGTAACTTTAATTTAGATTAAATTAAATTCAACTAAATTCAATTCTGTTTCTCATTCTCAATAACCATGTTTCGGGTGCTCAAGAGCTACCTATAGCTAGTGGCTACATCTTAACACAAAATACATAACATTTCCATCAGCACAGAAAGTTCTTTAGAAGAAAGCTGAGATACCATTAGTCTCAGGTCTTTCTTCCCATCAACATAATAATTATCTCTAAATGTAACTCCCTCCTCCAAGGAAAATGATCCCTTAAATAGTTTTGCAGAGCAATTTTACTCCTGATGGACTTGCCCTTTCTTGCTCCAAAGGAGTATTTTGCCTTTCTTATTATGTAACTAGAAACCACCACCACCACCAAAAATAAAACTGAAATGTTTTTGCAAAAGAGAAATAAAAATTACTAGAAGCATTTAAGTAGCCTTTTCTCCCCAACGCATGCTCTGTGTAGTTCAGAAGCATTAGAAATGAGATAAATCTCCAGAGAGGTCTCCAATTGTCAGAGATTTTACTGCATAGTTACTTGACTTCCGAAAGCCTCAGTTTTTTAATCCATATGAAGGGTTTTTGCATGCTGTTCCTCACACATGCTTTCCCTGACCCCTAACATAAGCTGCTACCCCTGTCACATCACCAGGTGTACTCATCACACTCCAGTTTCATCTCCAACAGTAGACATTGCAGGTTCTTTCGTGTATATGGTGTTGCGTGTCTGGCACACTCTGTGCTAAGATGCCTCATTTGCCCTCGCTGCTGAGCTCCTCACCTGGAACATATTCTTCTCACCTGGCGAACATCCTCATCCCCAGTATTCACCAGGTTTTGAACCCTGTGATGATCACTCTCACAGGCAGTTCATCTTCCCTGTCTTCCAGTGAAGACTCAGCAACATATTTGCCATGTAGATTTTTTTAGGCGAGGTAGGCATTTGATTTCAGAGAACCATTCCTCTGTTGTTGTACTATAAGAAGGCAGGATGGTTTTTTTCCTCCCTCTCTCTCTCTCTCTCTATTTTTTCCCTGCCTGACAGCCCTTTATCTGCCTTTGATGAAACGGTGCTTTGGCATCCAACTACATTCCATTCAGCCAGAGGGCTACAATTGGAAAACATGTGGGACCCTTCTTGTTGCAGAACAGGGGCTCAGTGGATGTCCATTTTCTTCCTTCTGTAGGTGAAATTTATAGTAATAATGATTTTTAAATTAGTTATGATTTATTGAGTATTTACTAAGTTTCAGTTTCTTGCTAAGCATTCAGCATGTCCTATCTCAGGAATCCTATGCAGGCCAAAGAATGATGTGTAATGAAATGCAACTCCCACATCCTTGTACTTGCAAGACTTTCAATTCCTCAAAGTCAGACCCGTGTATTAGTACCCATTTTGGAAATAGGCCCACATTTAGCACTGCGAAGGGTTTAGTATCTATTTATTGAATTCGAGAGTAAATGAACAAATAACTTGAGGCATCCATGTCCACCACTCCTGGGCAGCCAGCCTCTATTTAAACCCACTCTCCTAAGCCATAGTCCTCTCCCTGGTCTCAGAATTTCAAACAGAGCCTCACCTGGTGGTACGGAACTGCTTCCCGAACTGACATCAGTGCCCTAAGGATGATGGAAATCCATAGGATTCTAATAGTGGGATTTTAAGCCAGTGCACCAAATCCACAGACTGAATGTCACATGCTGAGGGGCAGGTTTTTTTGAGCATCCGGAAGACTCGTTATTCAGTGGGGTAAATAGCCTTGGAAGACAAGCCTAGAACGAAAGGCCAGTCACCCAAGGCTGCCACCAAAGCTTTGTTCAATTAAGTGTATTTTAAACAGGGCCTCAGGTACTGGACCATGAAGTCCCAATCCAGGCCACTATCAGATGCTACAAGAAAAGACTTGTACTCCTCCTACACAGAGAAGGGTGAGCATCGTGCCAGGAAGAGTGTGGCTTTTGCAATGGTTTTTTAAGGTACAGCCCTTCTGGGGACTCTACTTTGGTTTGAGTGGAAGTACCAATGGAAATATATTTTTTTAATATATTTTTCCTGCATTATACAATTTGTTTTTAAAATACTAAGAAATAAATGAAAGAAAAGAAAAACTATCCATAAAAGTCCTGTTAATTTTTTTCGCATTAAATATCTTTCTTCACAAAGACCAAACACACGCACACAAACACATTCCATTTCTACTGATAACATATTTCAAAGATAGAGTAAATTAGATTTATTTCCAAGTACAGGCTCAGCAGCATTAAAGACCAAGACTTTTTTTAAAGTGGGTTTGCATAAACCACCTTTGGAATGAAAATAGACATGTGGGAGCATTAGCAAAGGAGCTGTGGGAAAGTAGCCATGCAGCTCCTGCATCAACCAGAATACTGTTGCCATGGTAACATCAGGACAAACAAAAGCAGTAAGCCAAGGGCAGAGTGGTGAGAGATACACCTTTTATAGAGAATTGCTCTTAGCATGCTATACAATCTCCTTCCTGCCTTTTTCATTTCACTTCCTGAATGCCACATCAAAGGAGAGTCTCCTATATAATATTTTTTTAAAATTTTTAAGACTTTATTTTTAAGTAATCTCTACACACAGCATGGGGCTTGAACTTGCAACCCCAAGATTGAGAGTTGCATGCTCTTCCGACTGAGCCAGCCAGGCGCCCCTCCTATAGGACTTCTTAAAGGAACATTTTTATCTGAAATCATCAGTACGCTGGAACTTACTAACGTCTCACTGTGCCATATAGGACCCGTGTTGTTTTTTTCTGGAGAGGTGACATTTCTAAGTTGTAGCAGCATAGAGGAGGAGTCTTCAGGTTTGTGCCAGACCCCTGGCTCTCATTCTGCGGCATCATCAGTTATTGATATGGTCCAGGGCAAGTGTCCTCATCACTGGGCCTATGGTTTTTCTAAGAGCCAGATGAGAGAGAGAGTCAATCAAGCCTTTCCCCTCTGCCTGACCACCTTGTCTGACAGTGACAGAGGCCACCTTCACCTTCCCTTCCCCTTTCACTATGGGTAAGAGACAGTGTCTCGATAAACAGCATCTCAGTCACACTGCCAGAGCCCCACACTGGCACCATGGCTTACTTTGTGTGCTCTTGGGCAAGTCAGTTATGCCTCAGCTTTATCATCCATAAAATGGGTCCAGTAATAGTACCTAACGCGTAATGTCTTCACGACTGATGAGATAGTCCACATAAGTTGCTCAGTACAGCGCATGACTCACAGCACATGGGCACGGGCCCCAGCCAGGCTTGTGACAGAGGTTGTTACTGCTGCTTTCATCCGGGAGGAGGCCCGTCACCGTAAGACACATCTGCCCGTAAAGCATGACCTATGTCAGTCAAGCAAGTGGCATTGTGGCAGCTCCCGAGAGGACTTCTAGAGGTGGTCAGAACTGTTGCTTCCCAGAATGTGGGATTTCCACGGTTTGCAGTGCTACTGGTCAGCATGAGAAGGTTGGCCTTTGAGAAACAATTACTATGACATTGTTTGAGACCATAAGAATTCTACCTAAGTCACAGAAATTGGAAGGTACATGCTTCTCTTTGTTTCGCTTTTCCTCGTTGGACACGTGCCCTGCAGTGCTGCTCTAGAATTGTCGCACTGAGAACAGTTTTAAATGACCCAAATCAATCCTATTTTGAAATTCCGGGAAATAAAGTTCTATTAAGGTGAAAGTTGGCAGAGCTCACTTTATTCATCTGCACTTTGAAAGAGAATTATTCATCAGCTGTAGCATTTCCATTTCCTCTAGTGAGTGCAAGTAGCGGCAAAGGGCCACTCTGCCCCCTGCTGAGCTTCCCAGCAGCGTCTGTCTGCTCTGTCTGCACTGTCCTCCGGGGGTGCACACCTTGGTCTGCTCCTGAGGACTGCAGGTTTTCCCATGACAGAACCTTTCCCTTTTTCCTCTGGCGGCTTAAAGGACGTGCAGGAAAGGTGCCCGGGCACCTAGCAGGAAGAGATTAGGACTGGGCAGAACCAGAAGTTTGCAAAGGGTGAACTTGAGAAACATGAACAGTCATTTCCTGGCTCTCCCCCTAGTCAGTACGGGAGGTTCAAGAAGACAAGTTCAGGTAGGAAATTGGCATGCGCTTGCATAGTTGGGAAAGAAATTGAAGAGTAAGTTGTGCTGGAAACATAGGGATTAGAATCAAGTCCAAGAAACAGAGGCTGAAGCCCACTTGCCAATGTGAAATAAGACCAGAAACAGACAAATATTGTTGACTAGACTCACCAGGCTGCGCATTAGCTCTCCAGAACTCATTTATCAACTGGTTGCAAGTTTGTGCCCTTAAACAACATCTCCCCAACCCCCAACCTGCCAGCCAGCGCTGGTAAGCACCTTTCCGATCTCTGTGTCTACCAGTCATTGCATGTCTTTAGATGGAGAAGTAGGATGGTGGCAGTGGTGGTGAAGAGGTACTATGACGTGCATAATGAAGGGGAAATGAGGATACTTGGCTGTGAGCTGTGGTGGGCTCTGGTCATACAGGGAAAAGAACTGTGCTCAAGAAGAAGCTTGTCCAACCCCTGGTATATGCTCCTCTCCTCAGAGGTGACTTCTCTGGAGTCCTATTACATCCACAGTTTCTTATTAGCAGAAGGAGGATCCTCATTCTTCAGAGGAGATTTGGAAATCTGCAGGGGCAGTTTTGGTTGTCATCATGGCTGGCATGTAATGGGACAGGACCAGGATGGCTAGCCCTCCTTCTATGTGTGGGACAGACCCAGGCAAATCACTGTATCCCACTCAAGATGCCAGCAATGGCCTCTGAGACATGCTGGATCAAAGATCTCTTCATAGCTAAGGTGGACAGGTGGGATATCCCAGGATGGAGAGGAAGGGCCCTGAAGTTCATGCTCAGTAAGAGCATTGAGTTTCCCCCAGGGATTGTACCCCTGTGGGTGGGTGGGCCAGGAGACCCTCAGGTTCTCTTCACCTCTTATTATTGTGACTTTCAAATATAAAGTGAACAAAACTTACACAAAGTTCAAACTAACTTAGGTAACAGCTTTCATTTATTCCCAGATATGAGGTTCTATGATAAGTTTCATCTCCATTATTTCATTTACTCCTCTCGGGAATCCTGTGAGGTGTGGGTAGGATTCCCATTTTACACTAGGATGGGAGAAGTTGTATCACTTGTGCAAAACCACACAGCTTTACGCTGGGGGAGATTGGGCTAAGAAACAGTCAACTAAATAAAGTAAAATTATACAAAAAAGTAAACTACACTCAGACTGAGTAGTTCATAATCTTCTAACAGTGGAGGCAGCGTGTCCTGGGCTTCATGCTGAATGCAGGATCATCACAGGAAAACCAGAGCTAACAGCACCCTCCTTGCACCAGCTGACAGTTCCTTATGCCTGTGCCAGAGTTGCAAAGTGAATTAAATACCTTTTTGAAGAGGATTTTAAAATATTTTTTAAAAACAAATTGCTAGGAAATTCCATTATACATTTAAGAACAGTTAAGCTGAAAGATTAGCAAACCTGAAAACTAATAAATGATCAAGTTCTTGCTAAAATATAATGCATTCACATTGCCCCCACATTTTATTTATCTCTATCACTTCTGCATTTTTGGATCCTTAAAGATCATGTTTTGAAAGGAACTCTTATATTTAGAAACCTAATGGCTCTATGACAAAAAGATATAACATCCATTTTCTGGTAAGAAGAAATACAAGGCAGGCTTATCTCTACAAGGACCAAGTTCCTCTGAGTTTGAAAATGAAAAGCCACTTTTTCATAACCTCCAAGTTAGAGCCTCGAAGCCAGTTTCCCCAGCTGGCCAGCAGCACCCCCATTCCCTTAATTCGGATTCAGTACCTTTGGGGAGGGACTTTGCAATCTGTATTTTTAACAAGATCCTCGGGTGATTCTTCTGATCAGACACAATTAGAAAATACTCTCAGGCCATTCTATGAAAATCTTTATATGAATTTCTAAAGTTGAGCCATAGAGGTCTTTAAAAAAAAAAGATTTATTTATTATTTATTGAAGAGAGAGAAAGTGAGGAGGGGCAGAGGAGAGGGAGAGGGAGACACTCAAGCAGACTCTGCACTCAGCATGGAGACCAATGCAGGGCTCAGTCTCATGACCTGAGCTGAAATCAAGAGTCAGACACTTAACCAACAGTGCCACCTGGGAGCCCCATGTCACAGAAGTCTTAATAACTCATTGGCTTTTAGGGTCACCTGGGTGGCTCAGTGGTTGAGCGTCTGCCTTCGGCTCAGGTCATGATGTGGGATCAAGTCCTGCATCAGGCTCCCTGCAGGGATACTGCTTCTCCCTCTGCCTATGTCTCTGCCTCTCTGTGTGTCTCTAATAAATAAATAAGTAAGTAAGTAAGTAAGTAAATAAATAAATAATAAATAAATAAATAAATAAATAAATAACATCTTTTTAAAAACCTCATTGGCTTGTAACAATTATCTTTATAACTCCTTAATGAATTTATATCCTTGATTTATATCATATGTGCAGTTTACAAAATAGTTTTATGTACAGTGCATCATTTGAGACCACAAGAATGGACATTTTTACAGATGAGCGAACTGAGATCCCAAGAAGTCACTTATCCCAGATCCTGCTGAGAGTAAAGTAGAATAACAGGGATCTAGATCCAGACCTTCTACGCCATTTTATTATGCCTCATGCATGACCATCAGCCAGCCACCTGCTGTGCCCAGATGGCAGCTGAGTGTGTGTGGTATTGGCCTATGAGTAGCTGAGGTCTACATGGTCCCTGGTACCATCTCCTTAGGACAAGTGCACTGGACACAGATAAAGCCATTTCCACCAGACTACTTTTTCTTCTGAATCATTTTTCTTTAAAACTTCAAAGACCTAAAAAAAATAAAAAATAAAAATAAAATAAAACTTCAAAGACCTCATTTTCATTTCTTAACATGTTTGAAACTTCAGCAATGATCTATTTTATCCAAGCAAGGATCTGATTTGTACAAAGACCAAATGATGACAGGATACTTGAGAAACTAGCAATTTCAAATTAACTGCCATCTTAGAAGCCTATAAGCATGCTTAACTTTTTGGATGGGAAAGAAAATTATTTAATGCAGAAATTAATTTCATTCCAGATTTATGGGAAATTATAGAGGAGTGTGGAAAAATATATCATCATAAAGCCCCTTAATATTTTTGTTTTTAAGATTTTGGATGATGGAACATTAGATAAAGGGGTGGACTTTTTTATTTTTTTATTTTTTAAATTTTTTTTAATTTTTATTTATTTATGATAGTCACAGAGAGAGAGAAAGAGAGGCAGAGACACAGGCAGAGGGAGAAGCAGGCTCCATGCACCAGGAGCCCGATGTGGGATTCAATCCCGGGTCTCCAGGATCGTGCCCTGGGCCAAAGGCAGGTGCCAAACCGCTGCGCCACCCAGGGATCCCCGGGTGGACTTTTTTTAAATTAAAGTGATAGCATTCATTAGAAACATAATAGGAAATCTAATATCTTAGATTAATTCATTTTAAAGAACTAGAAAACTTCAACAAAACTTTCCTCAATGTATAGAAAGCAGTTGATTACTTTGTAATTGAATTTTTGAAGCCCTGTTCAGTTCAATTACTGTATGTCTGTCTACTCAGATATTTCAAGCTAGGAGAGGCTTTCTTACTATAATACAGAGTAGGCTACTTTTGAATGAGCACTAGTAGTAACACCTTTTTGAGTTCTTCTCATTTAAAATGACAGAACTGGACTAGCTACTCTTTTAGACTCTGCATATTTTTATTCGCTTTGAGATATGCTGTTTCCTTTTGGTTGAAAGCTGTATGCCAGTAGCATTTTCAGGATGCAGACTATGCTATATGGATTCAGAGCTAGAGCTGATGTTTGCCCAAGTTAAGAAGAGACTATCTGGAAAGGGCCAGCACAGCTTTTAGAATCAGACAATTGAGGTTAATCCTGGCTTTGGCATTTTCTAGCCACGTTACCCTTCTAGCTTCACCTTGCTCACCTGTGAATTTGAGCTAACAGCATCTATATTATGGATTGTTATGGTGATTAAATGAGATGGATCTTATAGAACCAACAAAAACAAGAGCCTAATAATTCATAGCTTTTTTTGTTCATTTTAATTATATTCTGCAAAACAAAGAGTTGCTTGATCTAAATCAAGAAGTGTCAATTTTTTTAACAGAATTCTTTTTTCTTACAAATTCTTATAGGATGAGAAGGCATTCAGTGGTCAAAAATTGCTCATCATATATGGAATAATGGAAACCCTGAAATGGATCCTGAAAGATATATTTTAAAAGCAGATATTGGGGGCGCCTGGGTGGCTTAGTCACCAGAGTGACCAACTCTCAATTTCCACTCAGCTCATGGTCTCAGGGTGGTGGGATTAAGCTCTGAGTCAGGTTCTGTGCTCAGTGGGGAGTCTGCTAGAGATTCTCTCCCTCTGCCCCCCTCCTCCCTCTCACACTCTAAAAATAAATGGATAAATCTTTTTTTTAAAGTATACCTTGAATACCCATTAGGGTGACTATGATCAAAAAAAGAGAGAGAGAGAGGGAGAGAGAGAGAGAGAGAGAGAGAGACAAAGAACAAGTATTGGTGAGGATTTAGAAAAACTGGAACCCTTGTGCTCTGTTTGTGGGATGAATGTTAAAGTGTTATAGCCACCAAGGAAGAGAGTTTGGAGGTTACTCAAAGTATTAAGTATGGAGTTACCATCTGATCCAGCTACTGATCCAGCTACAATTCTACTTTTCACTCCTGGGTACATATAGTAAAGAATTGAAAGTAGGGTCTTGAAGATACATTGATACACCCACGTTCATAGTGGCATTATTCTCAATAGCCACATGGTGGAAGCAACCCAAGTGTCCAGTAAAAGATGAACGAATAATCAAAATGCTAAAGGAAAGGAGATAGGGAACCAGTGAGAGACCTGGTAGAGACTTATCTAAATTGTTGATGAGAGATCTGCTATAAATCCAAGTGAAAACTAACAGTATTAACAATAAATAGCCTCATTTTATCCTTAAAATAAATAAATGCTTGAGGTTTTTAGAGCAGAACAGATCCAAATAGTCGGAGCCTGGTTTCACAGCAGACATCAAACTCCCAAGCATCTGCTGCTGCTCTCGGGGAGCTCGACACCACTGGTGTCTACTCCAGTGGGGTCTGGTTAGTCTCTGCGGGAAAGGAGTGAGGTGGGAATGCCAGGGACATCCGTATTTTCAGTGTCAGGCTCTGCAGGGACGTAATCTCCTTATCCAGGAAGCATAGGGAGAGAAAAGTTGTTGTAGAATAAGCCAGGAGTTAGTAAAACTGGAGAAGAGGAAAAGACTTTGCCCAAAAAGACCTATTTCATTTCATTAAAGCTCCATGAAGAAAATGGACTTTTACTAACAATGGCAGTCATCTTAATAATGGTTGCTCTAGTATAAAGAAAGTTTGAGCTTATTTTATATTTTTATTATTAATCATAGACCATCTAAGTTTGATTTTTTTTTTTTAGAAAAATCCTACCATGTGTCAGACTGTGAAAGCTGGAGAATTATCTTATATTCCATTGTTTGAAATTTTCCTGATATATCCTTGAAATCTCAAATCCTTATCACCGAAAGCATTATTTGTTTGCATATATTTATGGGTTTCTTAAGATATTAAAAAATCAGGCATCCTCAAGAAAAGAGATGAGGGATTGGTACATAATTCAACAGGGATGAACCTTGAAAACATTATGCTAAGTAAAAAAAAGACGGACACAAAAGGCCATATATCATATGGTTCTGTGTCTATGAACTATCTAGAATGGGCAAATGTATAGAGACAGAAAGTAGACTAGTGATTGCCAGGGGTTGAGAGATGGACAGAAGAATGGGAAGTAACTGCTTAATGGGATGGGGTTTCTTTGGGGGATGATGAGCTGCTCTAAATAGATACTGATGATGGTTGCACAATTTTGTGAATATACTAAAAACCACTGAATCGTACACTTTAGAATGGCCAATTTTATCATATGTAAATTATATCTCAATAAGCCTGTTATAAAAATAAACAATCAGAGAAGACTCGCAATGGAAAACAATAAGAATTGGCAGAAAAAGAACACGTTCTTATACTCTTGAAGAAATGAAAGTGAACAGGAATTCAATTCCATGTTTTCTCTACGTTGTATCAAAATCTATATAACTGTAAAATATTAGTTACCAGATATTTATTGTTTGGAGATTGGCAGATATGACTTTGTGGTAGAAGAAAAAACTTGTTCCTCTACCTCTTAGGTTTAATTCCTGGGTGTTGCAAATTTAAAAAAGATGAATAAGCAGGAAAAAGGCTTATGATGCATACAAAGACATTCATAGGAAAGAAGTGAGGGCCCAAGGAGGCAGTTACTTAGAGCCGAGGGGCTTATATAGCCTTTTTAACAAAGGGTAATGTATTTGCCGAGGGTGTGAAGTCAAATGCTGGGAATTTGGGTGTCTAGACGTGGTCAGTTTGGGAAAGGTAAATGTATGGGTAGGGAAACTAATGGAAGGTAAGGGTTGTTCAGTTCTGCGGATCCCAGTTGTGCTTTCTCCACCAATGAGAGATTAAGAGGTGTCTTATTCTTGGCTTGAGAGAGGGAAATACCTTCTCAAAGGGAAATCTGTGCTTTGCTCTCAGACAGAAAGCTCCAAACAGTCTGTATGCCTAAGTGGCATATTGTGGGGTGGCATACTCTGACCTCCTTCAGTCCTCCTCTCAGAGGCTATAAGACTTTTCAAAAGATAAATATCTATGAGGTGGACAAGGATGCCAGTAGGCCTTGCTTAAATATCTTCACAGTGCCCACTCTGAATTTATTTTACTAACCATTTTTCTTCTTATACTAGGGATAGTGAAAAGGGACTAGAAAGAAAACACATACAGATCTTGAAAAGTGTGTGTTTTAAATGCAAGTCATTAACACATTGAAAACTTCATTTTCAGATATCTTGTTTTGCCACTTTGACAAACTTTTAAAACCATAGTAGGAATAAGTATAAGAACTACCAGAAGATACCCATTTCCCTTTCAATTTAACATTTAATTACTTTAGAATTTGTATTCAATTGGGACCATATCAAGGAACTAAAGTGAAATCGTGATATTGTTTAATTTTTCACTACCTGAAAGATTTGCTTGCTATCACATCTACTCTTCTACTTAGTGATAACCTCCTAGATGTTTTTAAAGAAAGGGAGACAGAGGAAGAGGTGGGTACAGGGGATCAGAAGTCAACTGCCCTTTATATATTTAAATGGAATGAAAAGTCTTCCATTTATCACAAGTAAGGTAGGAAGTGGCCCTGATTTCACTTTAGGAATTTACAGAACAAATCTGGCTTTGGTGACAGTTTCAAAGGGAATTGGCCCAGCTTTTTCAGAAACAGCTGAGACGAAAGAAATAAGCCAGCAATTCCACCATTTCCCAAGACAGGTAGTTGTTTCTTCCACATCCCTGGAAGTCAATTAAAAAAAAAAAAAAAGGTATGGCTTTCCATGTTTATATTACATTTTGTCATGTGTATCATGTTCTACAAGCCACCACTCTGCCCCTTCTTCTTTGTCTCTCCACCACAACTTACCCCAGACTCCATCTGAGGTATTCATGGGCTGAGCTGTGCTGAGTAGATACTTCTAGAACATTGTTTCCATCCTAAGAACTACCCCCTTTGTACCTTCTTAGAGTTAACACATTACTTCGGGTCTTTTCTAACCAAACTCTCTTATAATAACGTCTTTGTGAGATGTGGTCACATCATCCATTTTTAAATGTCCACATGAGAAATAATAAAAAGAATAGTAATAGTTAATACTGTATAGTGTTTACTATATGCCAGGAAACATTCTTAAGACTACCCTTATTGGCTCATTTAATCCTCATGACAGGTCTGTAACATGAATACTATTATTTGCCTCATTTTACAGATAAGAACTGTGGTCCAGAGAAAGTAAATAAACTCATCTAAGGTTAGGCAGCTAGTTTGAGGCAACCTGGGATTTGAAACTGAACGGTCTTGGCTGTAGAGTATTAGCTCTTCATTGCTATAGAATATGACCACACTGTTCTCTGGATCTGCTTGCACAGGAATGCTCTAATAGTAAGGATTGGTGGTATATTTGTGCTGTTTAGAAGTTCAGGAACAGGGATCCCTGGGTGGCGCAGCGGTTTGGCGCCTGCCTTTGGCCCAGGGCGCGATCCTGGAGACCCGGGATTGAATCCCACGTCGGGCTCCCGGTGCATGGAGCCTGCTTCTTCCTCTGCCTGTGTCTCTGCCTCTCTCTCTCTCTCTCTCTGTGACTATCATAAATAAATTAAAAAAAAAATTTAGAAGTTCAGGAACAGCATGATCTAGGCTACTGAAAAAAGCATAAACTTTGGGGCAGACAAATTATGGCACCTTTGTGACTTTGGGCAAAATATTGATTTTTTGTCGTTGTTCTAGTTTCCTCATTGGTAAAATAGAGGGAAAAATTAGTACCTGTTTCTAGACTTGGAGTGTGGGCTAAATGAGATAGATGATATGGAATACCTGTGAGGATGTGGATTACATGGAATTTGCAGGAGTCCTGGGACAACTGACCTATTCTGGCTGATTTTGCTTTCCTTTCCCTGAAAAGTGGAAGGCAAAACCTGTTCTTCGGAATTGAGATTTCTACTCCTTAACTAGTGGTTGCTATCTTCAAAAAGAGTAGGCTGTAGGTGAGACGTCTTACTGAAAAATCAAGATAAAAGGAGCATAGAAGAACATGAATGACTGGAAAGAAAAGGCTAGCAGTCACACCATAGGGGAACACGGAGGGGATACAGTAGCGATCCATTAGGTTATTGGCTGAGAAATCTGAGAGAATTAAACCTGCTGAGTACTATCATTTTCTTCAGTCAAAATTTGGAATATTTACCCAAATCCTGTTCATGTTTTCATTAAGTATTTTACAGCAAATTTCCTTTGTTTTTCTTTATAAAACATATGTGATGGGATTGTTTTTTGTCTCTATGCACCATCTTTCATAAGGCCTTGAGGGAAAGTAAATGCCAGAGAAAGGAAGGCACTGGCTAATCAGACTTACACATTTTTTTTTAGAGTGAATAATTATTACATTGAATAGTTTAATGGAAAAGTTCAGTGAAATAAGATGCTATTGTGCTAGAGATGAAAATAAAGATTTTTTTAAAAAGTTTATTTATTTATTTATTTGAGATACAGCATGGACAGAGGAGGGAGGGGAGGAGTAGAGGGGCAGACTCCCTGCTGAGCACAGAGCCCAAGGCCCTGGAGCTCCATCCCAGGACCCCTGAGATCATGACCTGAACCGAAGGCAGATGTTTAACTGACTGAGCCACTCAGGTGCCCTGAAAATAGTGATTTTAAATAAGCCCAAAGAGCTCAGTGAGATAGAAAGGGCAGTGTCTGGGGATCAGGAATCCCAGGGGTCACGGCAGATCCTCTAGCTCTGTGAGTCCCAGCAACCACTTAACCTCCCTGACCTCCTCCTTATCTATAAAATAGGTGATTAGACTGAGTCAGACATCCTCATCAGTTACAGAACAAAATTTTCCAAAACGCTAATGTATTCTATTATATTGAATGCTGTATCTTTGGTACAAGAAAAAAATTCCACTAATAAGCTACTTTATACAAAATTAGAGTAGTATTTAGTCTTGTTTGCACTAAATTCAGGTCAGCTTCAAAACTCTAGGTTGAATTTGTTTTTATCCAAGTTTTAATTCAGGTTTCTTCTTGGAAGGAATATATAGAGCTTTAACTCTAGCCGTACTTAATTTTCTATGTCAATGGGGAAACATTAATAAAAAATATGTACCTTCAGGATACCTCCAGGCTTAAGAGGTTCCCTCAAAGTTCAAATATAAGGAAAATTGACGGGTAGCTAAAACCTCTCCATGGCTATCAAAGTGGGAAACACAAATAGTACGAGCCAAGACAGAGATGGCAATGATGGGCTACAAATTAGGTAATGATAAAAAAGAAATGCAACCATTTTTCACTGTACGTTTTGCAAATGCACATAGCAGAAATTATTTAGGAAAGCATAAAGGAGCAAAAAATTATCTATAATCTCAGTACTGAGAGATTATTAGCATTAGAGTCCATATCTCTATAGCTTTTTTAGAACGTATGTATACATATACTTATGCACAAATGTAAGAGCATATTTTTACTTAATAATATATCCTAGTTTGTATGTTGTTTATCACAGTCTACCTTCAAATTTATGTCACTTTACACATTGTGTGAGAACCTAACATGAGGATCATTCTAACTTTTCGATCTATGTGTGGGTGGTGTGCATTTTACTTTTGCATATGTTGTAAAGCCCTCAATTCACTCTCACTGTTTCAGCTTTAGACAATCAGTTATCTTTTACATTTGCCTTCATTTTTGTCATTTCTGTGTTTCTATGTGGGTCTAAGCTTCTGTCTGGTATCATATTCCCACTCCCTGAAGAACCTCCTTTAATATTTTCTTATATTATGGGTCTGATGGTAATGGAGTCTCTCAGCTTTTGTTAATCTTAAAAAGTCTTTATTTCTCCTCAATTTTTTAAAGATACTTTTACTGGGTATAGAAGTCTCAGGTGACAGGTGTTTAGTTTTCAGTATTAGAAGATGCCACTTTGTTTTCAGCATTGCATAATATCTGAGGCTGTAATTATTGTCCTTGTTCTCTATATGAAATTTGTCCTTCTCTCCTCTGGTGACTGTTATGATTTTTTCTTTATCTTTCATTTTCAGCAATTGGACTAACGTGTCTGTCTGTTTATAGTTTATCTTGCTTGGTGTTCTCCGAGCTTCCGGGATATATGGTCTCGTACATTTCATTATCTTGAGATAATTCTTGAACATTGTCTCTCCAGGTATTTCTCCTGCCCCATCTTCTCTCTTCTCCTTATGCAACTCCTAGTCATTTGCTTTGTACTGTCCCCCAGCCATGAGACTCTGTTCTTTCTTTTCTACTCCTTTTTCCCCCGTTGCGTTTGTATCACTTATACTGATGTATCTCTAAGTTCACTGATGCCTTTCTCAGTTGTGTGAAGTCTAGTGATGAGCCCATCAAAGGAAGTTTTTGTTTCCTAGATTGTGGTTTTTCTTACCAAGGGTTTCTGTTTGACTGAAATCCCATATCTTTGGTGAAATTCCCTGACTTTTGATGCCTGTAGCTCACTGTTCCACTGGAGAGATTCCAGGTAAATAGTATCTAGGTCTGAAAATGGACATCCCTTGCCTACCAGGCTATAAATGTGGAAGATTAAGCCAGTGTAGCCAAGAGTTAGCTGAGTTTACATTCTTTCTTATCATTCCCACCCTGTCACTATGGCTGTCAATCTCTGCCTTATGTCTGTGGTTTTAGCTTTGCAGGCTTTTCATATATACCGCCAAATCGCATCCTAGAATACATTCTGTGAGCAGCAAAAGAGGGTTCTCTTAAACATGCATTTTCATCTCTAATATCACTGGGCTCTTTTGATCTGTTGGGATTCCATAATTTTGTTGGTCACTTAATACAGCAGGTCTTATGCACAGAAGGACATAAAACATTTGTATTGGTTAACTGATGAACCACATTGAGTGGTCTAGAGGTACCACTTTCATTTTGATTTGTTCCTAATTGACAGAAGCAGTCACTAGCAGATTCAGGAATGCAGAGGTATATATTTCATTCCCAAGCTCCATTTGACAGGAATAGCAATAGTTGTTTCCGTTACTGAAAAATACCACTGCCGAGGGTCTAGAAAACCGAATTCTCATCCTGATTCTGCTTCTAATTCGCTGTCTTTTATTTTTTTTATTTATTTATTTATTTTTATTTATGATAGTCACAGAGAGAGAGAGAGAGGCAGAGACACAGGCAGAGGGAGAAGCAGGCTCCATGCACCGGGAGCCTGACGTGGGATTCGATCCCGGGTCTCCAGGATCGCGCCCTGGGCCAAAGGCAGGCGCTAAACCGCTGCGCCACCCAGGGATCCCTAATTCGCTGTCTTTTAACATACAAATTACTGACCAGTTCCATTCCATAGTTTATCTGTCAAATAGAATGAATGATTTATTTCAAAAGAGTGTGGTGAAGATAAAATGAAATTATGTAAATGTAAGCCCTTTACAACATTTTTTAAGTGCTACAGAAATATAAAGTATTCCTCCAGGGTCAGAGAGGTGTAGAAAAATGTGCAGGTTAGAACTCCAAGGCACCCTTTTGACATCTATGCATCACCGTATGAAAGAGTCCATGAATATGGAAGAGAGCAAAATTAGAAGTAGAGTCTTCCTCTCACTAAAATTAGCCTACTTGTAATGGAGGTTAATTAAGTCCTTCTCAACCAGGCAAGGGCACAGTTTTAAAGGGAAATCGCATGGAAGCCCTGACTCCTGCTGGGAAGAGATGAGACCTTTGTGCCATCTCCTGCTCTGGGCTCAGTAAGCTTCCTGTTAGACCATGTTTCCTATAGACCTAACCTGCTCTTCTACCTGCCATCTCAGGTCTAGTATTCATCCAGTGTTCTGCTTGGTCACTGGAGTGACTCACACTTGCACTTGGACAATGGGCACAAACTATACAATTAGAGTCACCAGGAGTTTTGTTTTCTTTTGCCAGCTTTCATTCATGCCAAAAATAGTCCACACTAAAGGAGACCACAGCATATGTAATGCACAGCATATAGCTCTATTCCCTCTTTCATGAACTGTTACCCATAGTTGAAACCTTCAGCTATAGCTGGTAGATCTAGAGCAGGGTCAGCAAACTACTGTTTCTAGGTCAAATCTGGCCCACCATCTGTTTTTGTAAATAAAATTTTGGAATGCAAACACTCCCATTTCTTTACGTATTTTATATGACTGTTTTAGCACTACAATGGCAGAACTGAATAGTTGCCATTGACCTTGTATGGATTGCAAACTGAAAATATTTGCTATTTAGCCCTATGCAGAAAAAGTTTGTCTACCCTGGTCTAGAGCAATGATACTCATCCTGTGTACTCCCCACCAGCATTCCTGAAGCAAATTTGGTTTCTTGAGATCTCTTTCTTCATCCTTCATTTTATGTATCAGTTGATACTTTGGCACCTAAGAATAAAGAGGATAAGAGTTTTTCAGTTAGGAGAATGTACTGCTAGGAGCATTGTAGTTTATAATATTTGGGAAAGTTTATAGAAAATACAAGGCAAAAGAACATGTTCAACAACACTCCATGAGGATGAAAGCAACTAAATCTGAAAGTGAGAATAGTCTACACACTACTCAGCTTTTTTCAATAAATAAATAAATAGGGAAAAAATAAAACAGAGCCAGGCACCTTTGAAGATTCAGAGACTTAAGAGACATTTCCAACTAATGCACGTGTGGCTCTTCTAATTTGAACAATACTCCTGAGCTAACTGGACATAATGGGAGCATTTGAACACTAAGTCTTGGTGTTATGAAGGAATTATTTTTAGTTTGTTAAATATGATAATGGTATTGTAATTACTTGTTTAAAAAAATCCTTATTTGTTAAAGTAAATTGCAGTATTTGTGGGTGAAATACTATGATGCCTGGGTTTTTCTCTTCCTCCTCTTAAACTTCTGCATACAAAAACAAAGGCAAAATAGCAGGGAGCATAGAAGAAATAATATCACCAAAAGGTTGATAAGTATTGAACCAGAGTGAGGAGTACATGAAGCTCGTGCCTTTCTCTCAAAACCTAAGTTTGAGTTTTATTTTAATTTGAATCCTGGTTTTGCCAGCTCTTTGTGCATCAGTAAAATGGATATTATAGGTCAGATTGTTTGTGGCATTGTGAGGATTGTGAGAATTAAATGAGATAGTAAAGAGTTGAGCACAGAGCCTAACACCTGAGCAGAGTCAGTCCCTGGGAGCCATGATATTGTAGCTGCTACCAAATGACAAGAACATAACCCAGTATGAGCCTAGGTCATGCATCATATAATTGGCTTATGGGAACAATGGACTGTAAGTCCATATTGCCACTACATAGGAGTGAGGAGCCAAAATAGATAATGTTCTCACTATATGCACACATTGCCCTGACAGTCTGGAAACAACCTTAGCACCTATAAGATGCATGGAGGAAAGACCTGTGGTATTGAAAGGTCACAACTGGAATTTTAGATTGTTCTAACAATATGTATATTCCTCAACAGGAATTTAAAAAACAGTTCTCTGTTTTCACAGAGAACTGTAACATTGTTAATAAATGCCTGTGAACACATTCTAAAAGCCCCAGATGCATGGAAGTCCTGTGACTTTGTTCCTGACCAATTTCCCACCATGAGTTGCTGTTGTCTTCCCTGTATATCTTGTGCTCAAATGAACCCAGAGATGGCTCTGCGTAACATGATACTCCTCTCACTGAGTCCTAGCCGTCATCAGCCACTCAGTCAACCACTCACCAGCTGATGTGCATCAGAGTTTATGGGACAATACATTGACTTAATGGTGCAGGATTTTAGAGGGGGAAAAAATGCCATCTCACCTATCAGTCACCTCAGTCAAATGAAATAAAGTTAGGCCCAACCCCACAGAGTATGTTCCTTAAAATTTATCCCTTTTTAGGGGGGATCCCCTGAGTAAAGTTACTGTCAGAAACGTTGGGAAGCATTCTGCTCACAGTGATAATTTTTTTTTAAAGATTTTATTTATTTATTCATAGAGATGCAGAGAGAGAGAGAGAGGCAGAGACACAGGCAGAGGGAGAAACAGGCTCCATGCAGAGAGCCTGACGTGGGACTCTATCCCGGGTCTCCAGGATCATGCCCTGGGCTGCAGGCGGCACTAAACCGCTGCGCCACCAGGGCTGCCCTACACAATGATAATTTTTTAAAAGGGAGAAAAGTTGGGGGAAGTTGAGGAAGTGATGTTTGGGTTGAACTGAAGATACCAAACTCTTCTTTTTCCTGTTCCTCCACAGAATGACATCACACCTTTACATGTTGCATCAAAAAGAGGAAATGCCAACATGGTAAAACTATTGCTTGACCGAGGAGCTAAAATCGATGCCAAAACGAGGGTAAGAGTGCAATCCGTGTACATGCTTATACTTATTTTCAGCAAGTAACAATTCTTCCCCCGAGACCTTCACGCTGGCTCAACGCTCACTGCCTTTGCTTTTATTTCATTTGTCGTCGTCTCTGTGAAAATGACTGCTAAATTTATTTGTCCTAAAATGGGATGCTGATCCATATTTATAATTCTGTCATGCGTGTTTAAATGGTGTATGGCTTTAATCATAAAAACTAAGGCCTACGGTTTAGAGTTTTAGTTGAGTGACATTTTTAAGAATTTAATCACTGCTTGACACTACAGGCTAGGCTGTTTGGTCAGTTTGATATTAAAACTGACAGTTATTCTATTTAAAAACAAGTCTATCTACTTTTGCACACTGCTGGTAGAAATGTAAAATGGTGCAATTACTATGGAAAACCATATGGAGGTTCTTCAAAAAGCAAAAGATAAAACCATCCAGCGGTTCCACTACCGGATATTTGCCCAAAAGTATTGAAAACGGTATCTTGAAGCAATATTTGCCCACTCGTGTTCAATTGCAGGATTATTCGCAATACCCAAGAGGTGGAAGCAACCCAAATGTCCATCAATGGATGGATAAAGAAAATGTAACATATACATACAATGGAATATTATTCAGCCTTAAAAAGGAAGAAAATCCTGTCAATTCTACAGCATAAATGAATCTTAAGGACGTTATCCTGAGTGAATGCCAGTCAAAAAATACAGTACTAAATGATTCCACTCCTATGAGGTATCTAGAGTAGTCAGAGTCACAGTAACAGAAGTAGAATGGTTCTTGCTGGGGGCTTTGGGAACAGAGAAATGGAGAGTGTTGGTTAACAGGTATAGAGTTTCAATTTTACAAGATGAAAAATTTCTAGAGATGTTGCATAACCATGTGAATACAGTTAATGCTACTGAAATGTATACTTAAAAATGGTTGAGGAAGTAAATTTTATATTGTGTAGCCAAATCTGTTTGGCTAAGGCATTTAGCATGTTGCTTGATTCAGTGAGATGCATTGTGGGTAGAGGAAAGAGCAGTCTAAGAAGCAAGTTCGAATCCCAGATGCTGACCTTAGCCAGTTGACTCCGATATGCTATCAAATCATCTGCATGTAATTTCTCTATCTGAAAAATAAAATTAACAGCCCCCTTAATCAAGCTAATGTTTGTGAACTGTGTTGACATAGAGTCGGCCAGAAGTCCCAGCCATTGCTGGTATAACTCAGAGGTCCAATTAGCATTAAACTTCTAACCAAGGAATTATCTTTTTCAATATTTCATGTGTTTGTTATAAGGTGTGAGCAAGAGTGAGGCTAATGAAAAGGTGACCTCCCTATACACAACCCCCTATCTCGGGGTTTTGGGTCATTTTCCCTGTCTTATTATTGTAGTCCCCACGGTCCTGTGCTTCCTCTGCAGGAATTCCTCTGCAGGAATCCTGATCTCCGTACTCCTAAAACTGGCCTAGTAACCTGAATTTGATTCCTATAGTTCCTTGGTTTACTACTTCATTTATTGCTCACTGCATTTATTGACCCAATCAATAAATGATTATTGAGTATGCCTATTGTGGGGCAGACAGTGAGATGATGGAGCAAGAGGGCATGACACCATCCCTACCTTCATGAAGTCAATGGACAGTTTGTCATCTATACTTGGGCCTGAAGACAGCCCAGCTGTCGGCACTTAGCAGGAGATCCAGGCTGCCTTTTCCTGATAACTACTAAATCTAAAATCTGTGTCTGTACCTTAAAAGAAATAAGCTTTCTAGAGAAAAGAAGGGAAGAAAGACATAGTTTGACATCTAGGGGACTGTCTGCTTGGACAAGTAAATTGAATACAGCTCTTTTCAAATTGGCTTTGCATTATTTAGTATGAAGCCATAACCAGTATGGTAGGGCTATCACTTTAAATGGCAGAGGTCTTCCACTAATGTAGGCTATTTAAAGAGATTGTAAGGAATAAAGCAGAATCTATGCTTATGCCATTTGATTATCATGTAGAGCAAAAGGATCATTTGTGGTAGGGAGAATTTTTATGAAGAAAAATGAGAAATACTGGAGCCCAGTAGGAAAGAGGAGCTGGAAGGGATATACCTGGATATCCAGCTGGGGTTTTAGTGGGTATGTGGATTAGGAACTACCTTATTTCTCCCTCTCTCGATAAAATCATCAATCAAAAATTCCTTTTTGATCATCTTGCATCAAGTAACAAAAACACTTACTTGCTGTATTTGATACAGTGAGAGGAGGAAAGGGTATATGAGGAACTCAGGTCCATGTTTATGGGAACTCAGGTCCATGTTTATGGGGCATATAGTGGCACCAGAATTAAAACATAAAAACTCTTCTGGAGGGGCGCCTTTGTCAAGCCCCACATCTGACTCCCTGCTCAACAGGGAGTCTGCTTCTCCCTCTGCCCCTCCCCCAACTTGTATGCTCTTGCTCGCTCTCTCTCTCTCTCAAATAATTAAATAAAAAATTAAAAAAAAAAAAAAACCTCTTCTGGATAAAAGTATCAGAGATACGAAACAATGTAGTCTGCAACTTTGTGTCCTGCAGGATGAAACTTGGTTTCTCGGCCACTTTGCCTCCCTGTTCTGTAAGGCTAACTAATTTTGAATAAGATGCAGACTCCTTTTTACTGTCCATTCAATTTTTTAAAATATTTTTATTTATTTATTCATTCATTCATTCATTCATTCATTCATGAGAGACACAGAGAAAGAGAGAGAGAAGCAGAGACACAGGCAGAGGGAGAAGCAGGCTCCATAGAGGGAGAAGCAGGCTCCATGCAGGAAGCCCGACATGGGACTCGATCCTGGGTCTCCAAGATCACACCCCGGTCTGAGGGCGTCGCTAAACTGCTGAGCCACCCAGACTGCCCCCGTCCATTCCATTTTCACAGAGATTTTCTTTTCTCCTGTGCCGTGTAAATGGCGTGTGAACATGATGGAGACAGAAACAGAGAACAGAGAAGCCTGTCCTGCTTCCGTTAGTGCCCTGTATGGAGTGGGGTGAGGGTGGGATATTAGTGGGTCACAGACTGAATTCCTGGCAGACTATAGCAGAGAAAGTACAGTACATACCCCAAATATGTAAACTATGTTGTGTCCTTCTCATCAAAGCTTCCCTTCTCTCTGGCTGAAATGACCGAATAGTGATCGGGTGGGTGGGTGAGAGGGAGGGAGCAGCTGAAATGTCAGAGCGCCTGGGGACAAGCCTAAAAACAGAAAACAAAATTGTTCATAAATACAAGTTTTACTACTCAGTCCAGTAGCTTATGGGGAAATACACATTGTCATCTACCCATTCACCTCCTGGCAGGTACTGATTACTGCTGTGGTCACCTTATTGCATCAAGTCTGCCCTGTTGAATCTAATCCTCCATGTGTAGAGACAGGAAAACATCTCTGGATTTCCCATCAGGGGCCAGCACTCCAAGGGACCTGGTTTGCTTGCTCTGCTCCTGCCCATGTGTGGCTGACCTAATAAAGGACTCAGGTTCAAAGCAGACTCTTAGAGGCCTTTTATACAGGCAAGTGAATTTGAATTATGATCCGAGTAGGTCAGCAGGACCTGAGCAAGATCTTACCAGCTGGAAAAGCAAATGAGAGTGAATATTATTTTACTTCAGTGATCTGATCTTGAGTCTTAAGAGCAACTTGCAAATAAAATTGTGACCTTAGGCAACTCACCCTCCTGAGTCTTAGTTTGTGTACCAGCACGGATGGGGAATTGTTGCAGATGATTTTACTGGGCCTTCCCATTTAGAAGAAGCACTGGATATTGTAACTTTAAAAAAACTAGTTACTGTAAAACTCAAGGTGGTTATATAAGTCAGGTTGACATTACCAAGAGGGTAAAGAAAGAGACCTGAGCCTCCATCCCCCCACAGAGATCAACTGTTAGGCAGCTATCCACAAAGAAAAGCAGAGAGCTTAGGAGTCCACTTATGAATCTTCAGTGACTCAGTGAGGGGAAAAAAAAAAAAACAACAACAACCAAACCTGAGAGTAGTTGTGTGTGAAGGAAAGGAAGGCCAGCTTCATTCTGCCTGCATCATCTGATGCCAGCCTGGCAACTCTGTAGCCTGAAAGAGTGTCCCTCACCAGGGAAGGGACAGGGTGAGTGGCTGGCCTCCCTAGCCTTAGGATACCGCATAGAGGACATACTTCAGTTTTACACCACCCAGAGACTGGCAAGGATGAGATGAATAGAGATAGGAAGGAACAAAGGAAAGTCGGTGCTACCAGTATCAGCCACGCAGCAGGAATGACTGTGGCTCCCAGTGACCTGCTTCCAGGAAGACCGGAGCATCTTTCTTGCCACCAAGAAGTAACTACCACCGATGGCCACGGCCGGCACAGCCACTGTGGGCCACCTGCAGATTTCACAGGGTTTTGCCTCACGGATATTCACATTCCCAGACCCCAGACTCCTGAGTCCTTCCTTCCCTGCTCCCTGCCCATACCCCACCCTCACCTACCTCTACCCTCTGCTTCTAGAGCCAAGGATCCACAGCAGCAGCCAGCCCAGGCCTCTGTGGCTACACAAGTACAAGACCCTTGTGCTGACTCCCATTGCCATTTTCACACTTGGGGCTACCCCCTCCCAGCATGCACTGGCACACCTCTGGCCCGACCCTCATCACTGGCCTTCACTGCTGCCCATGCACCTAGTGCAGATCCCACAGCCACAGAAGTGCATGCCAGCTATCCAGGCCTTCCCCGGGGTCTCTGGGTCTGGGTTTGGCTCTGCTCCAGCCACTGGCCTTCACCACTGTGGCACATGGGCAGATAACCTTCTAGCTGTGCACCTATATGCCCCAACCAGACCCTCATTACCAGCCTCCAAGGGTAGGCACACACCCCCAGGGAGACCCCACAGCCACAGGAGCCCTCACTAATAGCAGGGCCCCCAGTTATCTGAGGGCCAGAGCTGGCCCTGTCTCCTATCACTGGCCTACAATACTCGGCTCACCTGCGGCTGGTCCTTCAAGCTCTGAACCTGCTTGCCCCTCACCTGACTCCTCACACCAACCTCTGCTGCAGTGTGTCATCATGGTGAGGCCTCGTAGCCACAGTACAATGCATAGACAGCTGTGGTCCCCATAGCGGCCAGTACTCCTGCAATTGGCCAGGCCTTGACAACTGCCCCTGACCCCACTACTATGTGCATGCTTGAAACCAGCCCCCACCACTACACAGACCTGCAAAAGGCCCCTATGGCTGTGTGTGCATCACTAGCTCCAGCCACCACCACTGCCTGCCTAAGTCTCTAGCCAATGGCCCTGGGGGTGCTGCTGAGGACTCCAACAACCCCTATAGCCACTGTGGACTCTCCACGGTGCTCACCAAGAACCACACAGTTATCAATGTTGTGGACCCCAGTGGCCTGAGCCAATGAGACATCATATACCCCTGGAATCAGAATGACCACACACCCTTGATTTGGTACACTATACCACTGGACCTGGCAGGACAGCACACTCTAGCACACCCCCACACACAGCTCATGGTATTTCCATATCGAAGTCAACTCATAAAGTCTGGAAGAGGTGATTGCTTCTTTAAATGTGCAGACATCTATATGCATGGCTACAGGGATCCTGAAGAATCAGGGCAACATGACACCGGCAGAGGAACCCAGTAAACTTACAGTAACTGACCTCAAAGAAATGGAGATGTAGGAATTGCCTGACAGAGGATTCAAAATAATTGTCCTAATGATGCTCAGAGGGCTACGAGAAAACATAGTGAAACAATTTAATGAAGTTAGGAAACAATATACAAGAACAAAATGAAAAGTTCAGCAAAGAGAAGAAAATATAAAAAGAGAACCAAGCAGATATTTGGAGCTAAAGAAGACAGGGATGGGAACAAAGACCTCAGTAGAGAGCTCTAGCAGCAGACCAGACCAAGCAGAAGCAAGAGCCTTTGGAATTATCCAGTCAGAGAAGCAAAAGACAAAAGAATGAAAAGGAATGAAGAAAACTTGCAGGACTAAAAAGGCACCATTCCATCAAAGCAGCCTATCATCGCTGAGTCCCAGAAGGAGAAGAGAAACTTATTAGGACTTAGTAAATTGACTTCATGACCCTGCCCCCAAATCTGGAGAGTTGTAAGGGTCAGGAGGGGGGAAAAACTAGACAAAAAAGCAGGGGCCCCTAGAGAACAGAGATTGGAGTTTTTAATGAAAAAATATTATAGAAAAAGCACCCAATGGTTTTATACCAAAAAAGTCATTAGAGTTTTGTTGATTAATTGATAAAGCTTTAATATAGCATTTAAACTGCATTTCCAGTGTATGGAATATTATTTAGCCATAAACATAAAAGGAAATCCTGCCACTTGCAACAACATAAGTGGATCCTGATTGTGTTATAAGAGGTAAAATAAGTCAGATGGAGAAAGACAAATACGCATGTTATCACTTATATGAGGAATCTAAAAACATCTCACCCATAGAAACAATAGAAATGGGGCTACCAGGCACTGAGATGTGGGGGAAATGGGGATATGTTTGTCAGAGGTACAGACTGCCAGTTATAAAGTGTATTTATTCAGGTATCTAAGGTTCATCTCAGTGACTATAGCTAACAGTCCTGTATTGTATATTCAGAATTGATGTGAGGTGAAGAATGTGTTAAGTAACCTTATCATGGTAAATATTTCACTATACACACACACATACACACACACACACACACCAGATCATGAGAGGGAATAACCTAAACCTACACAATGTTGCATGTCAATTTTATTTCAGTAAAGTTGGGGAATCCTGGGGAAGAAACTTATACATGAATGTTCCTGAAAGCTTTTAGCAAGGATCTGATGAACCACACAGCCTGTGTTCCTTTTTCTATTTAGTTCATTTAAAGAAAGCTTTTTGTATTTTCTCAGCCTCTCAATGCTCACTAATGCCAACTGGCTTGTTATCTTATTCTCCTGCAAAATAGACAAGAGTAAGTATGTTAAGTATCTCTGTAATAATGGTGGCAAATGTGCTGAGTTATAAACATATATCAAGACAAATTTTTCCAGGCTGGTCTATATGCAGATCCTAATTTTAAAATAATTTTTGAAATTTGTTCATTCTTTTACAACAGATTTTAATGGCTTTATTTATAAACTAAAATGCTTTGCAAAGAATAGCTACTTGTGGTAGCCTGCTGGTTTGTATGTCTTTCCATTTAACTCTAGCTTTCTGTAAAGCTAGCATGTATTCTTCTTGCAAGAAGATACTTTGCAATGGATGGTATCTCATCATTTTCCTTTTCCTTTGCATCAATTCACAGCCAAATCCAAGGCTCAATATGGACCCAAATCAGAACCATTTTAAGGCTTTGTAGCATCTTCTGAGTTCTCTCTTTTCACCAACCTTCTCTACCCAATAGTAAAGGCAGCTGTGCTTGTATTTAGTGCCTCATAAAAGATGGAGGAGTTCCAGGTAGAGTCAGTAATAGTAGTGCTCTGATTCCCAGAATGCTGCTCTAATCATGCCTCTCCCAGCTTCCTGTTTTCCTGACAGGTGCCACTGCCCGGATCCTCATACAGTCCCATTACTACCACATCACATCCAAGGCTCCACGTAGGCACTCAGATGCACACATTCATCTTGGTAACTGTAGCACTTAGCACACATCCTGGCATCTTTTGCTGAATATATAGAAATAAAAGATACTCTCCTTAGTATTAATTTGCCAAAAGGTCTTAATTTTCTTGACTTTATACTGATACTTTGGTAATATAAGTTTGTTCCCTGAAGTTAATGGCTTCCAATTGATTTATGACCATGAAGAGATATTTGTGTGCAAGTAGATAAAAGGTTTCAGAATACCTTGAATCTGTCAGTTGTTAAATTCTTACTATTCTGGGAAGGTGTCAGGAGACACTTGGATGCCCTGTAATTTTAGCCTGTCCTTTCCCAGAAATGCAACCGGTTCTATTTCACAGGTTAAATACAAAGAAGAAAGAAATATTGGTATTGACTTTTGCTTTCTTTTTTTGTTGTTGTTATAGATTTTATTTATTTATTCATAAGAGACAGAGAAAGAGAGAGAGAGAGGCAGAGACATAGGCAGAGGGAGAAGCAGGCTCCATGCAGGGAGCCCGATGTGGGACTCGATCCCGGGACTCCAGGATGATACCCTAAGCCAAAGGCAGATGCCTAACCACTGAGTCACTCAAGCATCCCTGATGTTTGCTTTCTATTTTATTTCCAGAAGTGTCTTGCTCTGCCTAAAAATAAATCCTTAAAGAAAATATTAAATATTTTATGGTCATAAAATAGTTTCTATAAAAGAGAAAATTCTAATACAATACTTCCTCCCTAGAGTCCTAACGTAGACATGTTGACAAAAGCATTTGAAATTATGCAAAATACTCTGTGTTTCTACATCAGTCAAGACAAATTTTAAAATATTTATGGCATTCAAAAATAGATTAATTTTTTTTATTTTTATGTCACAAATATTAAAAGCTAGTTAAAAGTATCTATTTGGATTCAAAGAAGGGTAATGGCACCTTTCCCCAAATTTTGCTATGAGCCTTAAGCTTCTCTAAAAATATTAAATCTTAATATTAAAAAAATAAAACTAATCATGAAATGCCCTTAGTTTTCAAAACATGAAAATCACTTTGAAGGGGGATGCCTAGGTAGCTCAATAATCAAAACTTGGCATAAATTGGAGTGAATTCAACTTTTGAAAGAACTAAACAATACAAGATGAGATCTATGTTTATATGCCAGGTACTGTGATACAATTCATGGAGTAAGTCGCAATTTTATTGTCTTGAGGTCAGAGGATCAAGTTTAGGGCTGTAAGAGTGGCTGGATATTCAGGGAGGAATCACTGAAAGGAGGGAACCACAAAGGGAGTGCTGAAATAAACATATAAACTCCCCACAGTCCTTGGCTGAGCCCTGAACTATATATTTTGGGGGGATTGAAACATCAAGGAAACCAGAGGGAAATAACAGTTAAAAAATTGAAAGCTAAGGGGAAAGTTCAGCAGTGCCTGCTGCAAGGAAGATAATCACCATATCAGGGAAGCTTGGTAAACATCTTTGGCTCTTTATTAACTCTACAAGGACTATATCTTAGAAGTTATGACTGTGTCCCAGGACTAAAGGGATTACTCTTGGAATAAGGCCAAAACTGAACTGCCATTGAAACCCTAAAATCAAGTCCCTATAAGATCAGAGTCTTTATAGCATATTATTCACAATATCCAATACTTAACTTAAATTTAACATATAACTTAAAATTAGTAATATACATGAGAAGAAAAAAATCCAACTTGCAGTCAAAGGAAATGTTAGGTAATAAAAACAGACCCATAGGTGACTCAGATGTTGGAATTAATAGAATTTAAAATAACTATGATAAATATGTTCAATATCTGAAGGAAAAGACAGATATAATGAGTAAGGCAAAAAAGAAAAAATGAATTTCAGGAAAAATATTCTAAAAATATAGAAATCTTAGAACTAAAAAACATAATATCTAATTTTTTTTTAAAAATTCACCGGATGGAATAAAGAACAGATTGAATACAAAAAGAGAAAGAATTGGTGAACTTGAGCACAAGTTATAAAAATCATCAAAAATGAAGGACAGAAAACAAAAAGGATTAAAAATCAAGTTCACACCATGTCAACACATGATAGTGAAGCTGCTAAATGTCAAAGATAGAGAAAAAAATGTATAGGCAAACAGAGAAGAAGATGCATTATAAATGGAAAAACAATGATGAGACTGTGATTTAACTTCTTATCCAGAAACACTGAAGGCCAGGGGCACCTGGGTGGCTCAATCGGTTAAGCATCTGCCTGCTGTTCAGGTCATGATCCCCAGGTCCTGGGATTGAGCCCCATTTTGGGCTCCCTGCTCAGTAGGGAGTGTGCTTCTCCCTCAACCCCTCTCCTTGCTCTTGGTCTCTTGCTCTCTCTCTCTCTCTCTCAAATAAATAAAATCTTTAAAAAAAAAAAAAAAAGATGAGGAAGAAGAAACAAACAAACACTGGAGGCCAGAAGGCAATGGAACATTTTTCAGGTGCTAAATGAAAAATATCTGTTAATCTAGAATTTATATCCAATGAACATAAATTCATAATAAGAGCAAAATTCAGTTTCAGATAAGCAAAAATTGAGATAACATGTTATCCTCAAACTCACACTAAAAGAAATATTAAAGGAAGTTCTTAATTCTGAAGGGAAGTGATACCATATGCAAATGGGGATCTAGGGATGCCTGGGTGGCTCAGTGGTTGAGCTTCTGCCTTTGGCTCAAGGTATGATCCCGTCTCGGGATCAAGTCCCACATCAGGCTCCCTGCAAGGAGCCTGTTTCTCCCTCTGTCTATGCCTCTGCTTCTCTCTGTGTCTCTCATGAATAAATAAAATCTTTTTTAAAAATTTTGTAAAAAATAGAAATGTGGATCTAAAAAAGGAGAGAAAAGTTACAGACAATACATAAGCAGATCAATATACAGAACATTTTTTTCTTTTTAGTAATTCTTTAAAATTTGATTAAAGAAAACTATCAATCTATTCTGAGGTTTGTAATATCTGATTTTTAGGGGCACCTGGGTGGCTCAGTGGTTGAACATCTGCCTTCAGCTCTGATCATGATCCCGGGGTCCTGGATCAAGTTCTGCATCGGGCTCCCCACAAGGGAGCCTCTGGCTCCCTCTGATTTTGTCTTTGCTTCTCTGTGTCTTTCGTGAATAAATAAATAAAACATTTTTTTAAAAATCCAACATTTATAGCACAAAAGGGAAAGCTAATAGCATAAATGGAATTGTAATATTGCAGAATTTCATTTTATATGTGAAGTTATATAATATTAATACTATATATCATATATAATATCAGTATATGATACATGATTAATAACACAATGCTATTTAGACTTAAATTAAGGATACATATTGTAATGCCTAGGGCAACCACTAAGAGAAGAAAAAAAGAGAAAAGATGTAGTTAAAAAGCCAAAGGAGGAGCTAGCCAAGGATATATGTGATGATTCAGTGATTAGAATCCTAAATCATTCTCAACCCCAAGAAGACAAAACAAGAGGGACAAGAAAAACCCAAAGAACACAACAAATAGTATGAGGGTGTGTTCTAGGCTCAGAAGGCTGTGGCTTTCTAAGCAGAGAGAACAACAGAAGGATTTTGCCCTGTTTTCGTTTAATTTTAAATATACAGGATGTATGACAGGGACAGGAAGGAAGGGAATTAGAAAGAGATATTTCTCTTTCCTATGCATAAATGGTAGAAATGAATTCTAGATCTTAAAAGGAGATTGTTTCATAGTAGAAGGAATCCAATCCCACAGGTAGAGGAAAGCCTAAGTATAGATACTGATTCCAGCCGTTTGGTTGCATGTGACCTAGAGTAGGTACATTCATCCTCTGGAGCAGCTTTCTCATCTATAAATGGAACTTCCAATGCCTTTCTCATGAGTTTTAAGGATTCAGTAAGATCACAAATATAATGTGCCTATAACAACAGGGGGGTTTCGAAAAATGTACTCCCTCCTAGGCCAAATCTACAACTGCCAGCCACATGCAAAATGAGGATACAGTCAGAATTTCTGGTAAAAAAAAAATACAGACATGAGAATAGCTTTACTGTTGGACTGTAATTGCTGCCCTTTTACTTTTACTGTATTATAACTTTCCCCTCCCTGAGTAGTACCTGCTTTTTGTTTCATTGTTTTCAGTTTTCAATTAAGTATCACATCCTGTTTTATATCCATGATATAGGAAAAGAGCTGCTTGATTTCCTTCTCTAGAGTGAGATTTTACTTATTTATTTTTGCTTAGAGGGAAGGAAAGAAAGCCTACAGAATATAAGTCAAAATAAATGTCTGTTTTTGAAAGTATTTCCCAAGCCATGAATTTGTATCATTTCAGTATTGGCTTTGAGCAAATTTCAGCTTGTTAATAATGTAATCTGGGTGCAGTATTCTTAGGTGTGATACCTTAATGTCCTGTTCCAAGCTTTTCAGCAAAACAGGAGCTGAAAGAAAGCCTTTTTGACCTTCGAATTGCAAGGTTTTGCTCTTAGGCTAACGCAACAGAGCATTTTGTCCAGCCAGTAAAGTACAGTTTCCCACCTCAGTAATAAGATTACTGTCACTGCGATGAAATATGAGATCTGGACCAGCCAGTTGGCTTTGCTTCAGAATTCTCCCCAAGGGAATACTTGTTCATTATGTTAGCACTTTAAAAATCAGGGGAATTGGGGAAAAAAAAAACCAACTACTAACCCCATGCAATTTCACTTCCCCCCCATAATGTTACTATGGCAACTCAGCATCCCTCTCTCCTTCTCTCCTGTCCAAATGCACATGCCACCATTCAAGAGACGGCCTCCCCGGCACCCTGGGAATTGCCTTTGTCAAGCATTTGCCAACTGGAGGTCGACACTGGTATGCAGTTGAAGAACTGCTTTTTGGTCCTGGACCCATCCTAAGTGATCCTGTATATTAACTGTAAATTTCTAGGGGTTGGGAGCAGGTTAGAATCCTCATTTTTGTATTGGAAAAAAGCACTGCTGTAGTTTTAGGGAGAGGAGCACACCAGTTTACTGCTCTGTGCTAAAGTACGGTAGCCATGAGAGCTCTTTGTTAAGCTTATCGTATTCCAAATAAGAGAAAATAGCTTATTTAGAACAATTCCTCTGATATTTTCTTGTTCTGAGAGCTGAAAAGACTAGCCACAGTCTTTAGTCACATTTCTTAAGTCACTTATCTATTGAGAATTTTATTTTTCTGGAAAGAAAGACAAACTATAGCACATCTGAAGTACAAAAGGAGTCTAGTCTTAAACAAAAAGGATGACAAGGAAAGGAATTTTTGACCAACTAACCAGAAAATCTTTTTTTGTTTTTGAAAGACCAGCACTGCAACCAATTCATTTGCTCACTCATTCCTTCATTTAACTCATTTTTATTAAGCAACTTTCATGGACCTAGGACCGAGTCACCTCCTCTCTGAGATTCAGGTACCCCTTAAACTAGTAGCCTTGTCCTCAGAATCAGACTAGTTGGAAGGATGATGACTACTCACAACTAACTGAGATAGTTGGTAAAAAGTTAGAGGTTCCCCCTAGAGAAATATAGAAAACAAGGCAGACATCCTGCGAGTAGAATGGATATGTCCAGTTTTGGAAAAGCCTTCTAAGATCACAGTTACTTTAAAACAGTACAAATCTGGGTCTTGGAGAAAGTGGAAAGGGAGCCCTTTGCGGGTACCTGGTGCGGGCAGTGCAGAGAAGCAAGAGAACAGAGAGCTGCCGAGAGTTTGTGGGCTGGGGCGGGCACCCGGGAAGGCTGCCCATGCTCACCTGGGGAACTGAGGCTGGCAAAGGAACAAGCCACAGTTGTTGAAAGTCTCCTTGAGCACAGGGCTTCATATGCTTCAGGAACGTGATTAATAAGCCTCACCCATTTCAAAGCAAAAGAAATCAGTTCAGAATGTAAATATTTGATTTTGTGCCCAAAATATAGATATTAATTAAGTCAAGTCAGTGCCAGCTGATTTTCTTCTTTTCTTTTTTTTTTTTTTTAACTGAACTAAGTGTGAATGAGTACATGGCAGAGACCTTTCAGTCTTGCTGTGGGTCAGCTGGTGAGCTGTCTTCTTTGTCACTGTAAAAGCCGAGAAGCTAATTAAAGACCTTACATTAACTCTAGGCACCAGTTTTCCACTGACCTGTGAATGTTCCTTCAGCCAGGCCGGCACTGCCTGTACGACCAGGCAGTCGTGACATCTTGTACAGCTTCCTGATGAGGCATCGCTCCTGCCGGGATGCTGGCTATTTGAAGTCACGCACTTTCAAAAAGTTTCAGAGAAAATCTGCCAAAGATCCAAAGGAGTCAGCCACTTGCCATCAATGTTAAAAATACTGCAAGTAAAAGTACAGTTGAAAGAGCCAGGCTTCAGGTAGCTCTTTGCCATTCGCTAGGAACTGAAGATCCTACCCTGGGGAACCAGCTGGCTTTATCATTGAAGCCAGGTGATAAAAGGAACAATGGCTATAGTGAACAATGGTGCTTCTCAGCTCTTGAGCTGATGAAAAAATTACCTTCCCCAGCTGAGTCTCTAGAGTCTGGGAGTTTTTAATAAACAAACACCAGAGACCAGACAGAGGCAGCAGCTGCAGAATGTAGATAAAGGAAGGCTCAGGATGGCTGAAAGTTTGAGCAGAGGGGCTTTGTCATTCTAACTCCTCCCAAGATATGCCCGGACTGTCCCCACCTCCTGGCCAAGTTCTGCAGTCAGCCTGTGCAGCCTTGGACGAGGCGTTTAACCTGTTTGAAGCCTTAGAGTCTTCATTTATCACATGAAGATTATACCTTTTGTGTCAGGGTAGTTGTGAGGATAAAAATGATATAATAGCTTAGATTGGCTTCAAAATAATATAAGAAAGGAGAAAAGGTCAGGGATATGGATGAATCAAGCTTGATCAGGAGGTGACAGTTGATGCTGAACACCAGACATCAAGAGACTCATTACACTATTCAGTCTGCTTTAGTCTGAAATAGGTTTGAAATTTTCCATAATTAAAACTTTTTTTAAAAAAATGAAATCGGCAGAAATGTACGTCTGTAAGGAACAGTGTGTTTCAAAGGACTGAGGAGTCAAGACAGATTCTGCTCTTAGCTAGTCAAACACTTTTCACTCAGTATGTAGCAGTTGCTTTGGGGAAGATAATTTTCAAGAATAAATGAATTAGGATAAAATAATTATTTTTTTCTGTGTGACCATAGTTTGAACATGTCTGCACATACTCTGTTACCTCTTGTGTCTGAGAGTCTACTTATGAGAAAATGAAACAAATTTGACCTTTCATTTCGTAAAATAAAATCACCATATGACAGGGTCTGTGTGGGATGTTTGTGTGTGTGTGTGTGTGTGTGTGTGTGTGTGTGTGTGTGTGGTGGAGGGTAGATGTAATTATTATTTCTCCTTCAGATATTTTCAGGTTTTACATTATTGGGAAGACATTTGGATGTCATGGTGTTTTTTTTAATCTGTTCTCAGATTTTATTTTATCCTATTTTATTAGCAAAATGCTGTTGCAATTTGAAAGTCAAGGAATAGAATTGTACCTCACCGATTAAACATTAGGATAAGTAGGGTTATTTTCAAGATCCATTCACACAATCTAGACCGTGATTTGAATACAGTGAATTACATTCTGATGTATCTTAAAATGTGACTATCTTTAGAGTAGCAGTTGTCAACCACAGGAATCTTCAAGTTGGGGAACACATTAGCTGGGGTATGTAAAAGCTTCTCCATAGAGTTTGGGGCCACTTAGATAGTTCTACATGAATATCTTTACATTCCTTAATTCCCTGCTAATTCTCCTTTCCCATCTAACCTGTAGTACAATAGTCCTTCCTCACTAGCACTAAAGAAACGCCTAACTCTCCCCAGTGGAGAAAGGAGGACAGTTCAGAATACCAGTGTCATATTAACAGTGGTCTGACTCTAATGATTGAATAACGAATTCTTCTGCTCATTGGATGGTTAGAAACCCCACTGCTGCTAACAGAAATGAAGGACCTAATGGAGTTGTCTTATGATGTATCATTGAAAAAAATCTTTGGTGAAAGGTTATTAGGTGATTTCGGCATGTAATTCAGTTCAAAGAATTAGTGACACTGCTTTAACAAAAGTCCATCTACTTATTTATGCAGACAAGATGTCTCAGCAGTATCATTTATAAAAGCAAATATTAGGATAGTGTTTATACCAAAAGTAATGAAATACCCAGGAATAAACTTAATCAAGAAGGTGAAAGATCTATACTCCAAAAACTATAAAACGTTGATGAAAGAAATTGAAGACAACACAAACTAATGGAAAGATATTCCATGCTCACAGATTGGAAGAACAAATAAAGCAATCTACAGATTTAATGCAATCCCTAATAAAATACCAACAGTATTTTTCACAGAACTAGAATAAACAATCCTAACAATATGAAACCACAAAAGTCCTCAAATAGCCAAACCAATCTTGAAAAGAAAAAAAAAAAAAACTGACGGTATCATAATCCCAGATTTCAAGATATCCTACAAAGCTGTAGTAATCAAAACAGTATGGTATTGGCACCAAAATGGACACATATATCAACAGAACAGAATGGAGAGCCCAGAAATAAACCCATGATTATATATATAGCCAATTAATCTTTGACAAAGGAGACAAGAATATACAATGGGAAAAAAGTCCCTTCAACAAATGGTGTGGGGACAGTGACATGCAACAGAATGAAATCAGACCACTTTCCTACACCATATATGAAAATAAACTAAAAAATTAAGGACATAAATGTGAAACCTGAGCCATAAAAATCATGGGAGAGAGCAACACAGGCAGCAATTTCTCTGACATTGGCCTTAGCAACATTTTTCTAGATATATCACCTGAGGCAAGGGAAATAAAAGCAAAAATAAACTATTAGGACTACATCAAAATAACAAGTTTCTGCATAGAAAAGTAAACAACAGAACTAAAAGTCAGCCTACTGAATGGGAAATGTTTGCAAATGACTTATCTGGTAAAGGGTTAGTATCTAAAATATATAAAGAACTTATCTCAACACCAAAAAACAAATGGTCTGGGTAAAAATGGGCAGAAGACATGAACAGACATTTCTCCAAAGACATCCAGATGGACAAAAAACACAAGAAAAGATGCTCAACATAACTCATCATCAGGGAAATGCAAATCAAAACTACAATGACATATCCCCTCATACCTGTCAAATGGCTAGAATTAAAAACACATGAAACAGCAAGTGGTGAGGATGTGGGGGGAGAGAAACCCTTGTGCACTGTTGGTGGGAATGCAAACTGGTGCAGACACTGTGGAAGACAGTATGGAGGTTCCTCAAAAAATTAAAAAATAGAATCACCATATGATCCACTCATTCCACTACTGAATATTTACCCCCAAATTATGAAAACACTAATTGGAAAAGACATATGCACCCCTATGCTTATTGTAGCATTATTTACAGTAGCCAAATTATGGAAACCGCCCAAGTGTCTATTGATAGATAAATGGATAAAGATGTGGTATAGGGGCTCCTGACTGACTCAGTCGTTTAAGTATCTGACATCTGCTCAAGTCATGATCTCAGGGTCCTGGGATTGAGCCCGGCATTGGGTTCCCTGTTCAGTGGGGAGTCTACTTGTCCCTCCCTTTCTACCCCTCCTTCTGCTCATGCTCTGCCTCTTTCTCAAATGAATAATAAAATATTTTTTAAAAAATATATAGTATATATATACAACAAAATATTATTCAGTGATAAAAAAATGCTATTTGCAACAACATGGATGGATCTAGAGGGTAAAATGCTAAGTGAAATAAGTCATTAATTCCCCTGATTTTTGGAATTTAAGAAATGAAACAAAGGAACAAAAGAAAAAAGAGATAAACAAAAAGACGGACTCTGAACTATAGAGAACGAACTGATAGTTACCAGAGGGGAGGTTGGCAAGGGGGCAGAGGGAAAGGGTGAAATAGATAGTGGAGATTAATAATACAATTATCAGGATGAGCACAGAATAATGCATGGAATTGTCAAATCACTATATTGTACACCGGAAACACTAAATGTTAATTATACTGTTATTTGTAAAATATAGAAAAAATTATTTTATTTTTTTAAAGATTTTTATTTATTCATGAGAGACACAGAGAGAGAGAGGCAGAGACAGAGGTAGAGGGAGAAGCAGGTTCCCTAACGGAGCCTGATGTGGGACTCGATTCCAGAACCCCAGGATCACAACCCGAGCCAACGGCAGACACTCAACCACTGGTGTCCCAGAAAAAAAATTTTAAAACTGCATTTGACTTTTTAAAAATGGGATAATGTTGATGCTGACCCTGTATCATTCAGCAATAATTAATATTCATTAATAGATACATGAAGTACTTATGACACATACATCTCTTTAAGAGAGGAACTTTTTAATAAGTTGGTGCTTTTAATAATCATAAAGTTTGTAATATGTTTTCACTATTTTGACCAATTGTATCTGAATAATTATAGTAACTGTTTTAGAGATTTATTTTTGATGCTTTAAAGACTTATGTTCTCAGGAAATCTTTAAACTTTTTAAAATTTAACATATATTTTCATAGCAAAGAGATATGATATGGTAATTAATTAAAAATATTCAAGTATAGGTGCACCTGGGTAGCTCAGTCATTTAAGCATCTAACTCTTGGTTTCTTCTCAGGATCATGATCCCAGGGTCATGATATCTAGACCCATGTTGCGAGTCTGCTTGAGATTCTTTACTTCCCCTTATAGGGGAAGTGAAATGGAAACAGAAATGCAAGAAGGAAAGGACCAATGTTAAGTTCCTATTACAAATTCCTATTTTAAAAGGAATTATTTTCTATTTTTTTAAATGGAAAATACCAAATTACTTACGGCATTTCGATTCCATCGGATATGGAAAGAGTAGTGAAACAATTCTATTTTTAACAGTGAGTATTCTAATATGTGGGAAACTAACCATTTATAACTACTTAAACTTACAAAAAAATTTAGTTCTCTAGTTAAAAATAGGAAATTATTTTGATATATTTGACTAAGTGTTTGAAAGTCACAGGTCCACAGCCTGTTGGATGCTACACCAAATCCTGAAGAAATACACTGCATTTACAGAATTTCCCATCGGATCTAACAGAAGATGTTGCCTTTGTTCAACAGGACGGTCTAACGCCCCTGCACTGTGGAGCGAGGAGTGGCCATGAGCAGGTGGTGGAAATGCTGCTCGATCGAGCTGCCCCCATTCTTTCAAAAACCAAGGTAATTTCTTCCCAAATTTTTGGACATTATTTAGCTTTACATCCCTTTACTGCTTATTTAACTTATTTAACTGCCTTTTGAATCCTAGAAAAATGATATCATTCCAACTTAGCAATTAAGAGTAAGCTAGTTTGAATCTTTGGAGAACTTCACAATTTGTTTGGGTTTATGAAGCCTTTTGATAGAATCCACTCCACCACAAAGTCATTTTTGTATGCGTTGCCTTTGTTTTTACTTTGTTTCAGGAACACTGACTGCTTGATATCATTCTATGATATTTCCGTAGCTCAGCAATGACTGCTTGTTGAAGAAAGAAAATACCAGATCTATAGTCTCTAATGCATGGGTGCTGGCTCTCTTTCTCCATCCCCTTGGTTCTTTTCTTGAGGCTTACAGATTATTAAAGAGGATATCGTTGAACTGATAAAGGCTGGAAACATTGCAAAGATTGCATCTTGCTTGGGCCTTGGGGAAATTGACTTATGCAAAAGGAATGCATGATGATTGCCCAAAAACTAATGTTTTACAAAATGTCTTCTAGATTTTTATGGCAAAGCTTTTTGACACTATTTAAAAAGAGAGGATATTTGTAAATAAATTTTGGCACATAAACTACCTGAATCCCTACTGCTTACATTAATCTAATCAGTGATTTTTGGAAGCTGCACTAAGCTTTATAAAAAGCCTTATTTCTAAACATCATCAAAACAACAAAAAATAATTACTCCTGTTTGCTCTCTGGTCAGTGTTTCCTCAACAACCCCAGTGAAGATGGACCAGGGTGGAAGTGGTCTGAATAATCCCCTCACTTACTTGTAATGCAGGATTTATATTAGTGAGGCAGGGAGGAATCACCCACAGGGTTAAACAGCCACAAGGTTTCATGGTATGTGATGACACCTTGGCCTTTTGAGTACTTCTCATCTAAGCCATTCTGTTTCTGCTTTTTTCCTTTCAAGAAGTCTGTATCTTTTTTTTTTTTTTCCACCTCTACTGCTTTCAAGCCACCTCACCACAGACTAAAGCCTGCAATAGCTTCCTATTCCCTGTGTCCCACCTTGCTCTTTCCGGTCCCACTCCCTATGCGGTCACAGTGGCCAAATAAACTGTCAACCAACTCATGTCACCTCCTGCCTAGAAACCTTTACTCTCTTAAAAGTTAATTTTCATTTTATCAGAACAGTAAGGCATAGCTAAAAATAAAATTGCTGTCTCAGTTTTTTCTCCCTTTTGCTCATCTCTGTCTTTTCTTTCTTTCCAAGAGATTTCCTTGATGTCTTTTCTTCTGTGTTTGTAACATGCAAGAACATTTTCTTGCTCTCTGATAGTTTCTTTTCCTTAAGCATCCAGTTCTTGTCTAATGGATGCAATATAGTTTATTACCTTTCTGAGAACACTCAAGATAACTTTTCTTTACTTTTTTTCTGTCTCTCTTTTGTCCCTAATTCCTCACATTTTTTGTTTTTCTCTTTGTTGGCTTTGGCTCTCTCTTTATGTTGGGTGTTTCCCACAAATGTCTGTACCTGACCATCAGTGTCAGACACTAGCAATTGAATAGAAACTCTATGTGAGTGTAGGCAGGGCTCCACTCCAGTATATCAGGTGGTGGTGGCCCCCCAGGTCCCAATCAGCTGCCCTGTTTTCTAGGAAGTTCAATTTTTTTGAGAGATGAATCTTCCAATCTTTTGCAGTGTACAGCTGTGTCAATACATGCAGAGTAAGAAAAAGAAGGGGCTGTCATTCTCCCGGTCCTCTGCACACTTCAATCATGATAGTGAGAATGAATATTTACATGCTATCTACTACATAGCAGGCTCTAACACTTTACATATTTCAATCCATTTAATCCTCACAATGAGGTCCTAATGTTACTTTTATTCCCTTTTTATGGATGAGACAACTGAGATCCAAAGAGATAAAATGACTTTCTCAAGATATCTTATCTCATGGTAGAACAAGGATTTGAACCCAGGCAGTCTAACTCTTGATGACCATACCATCCTCCCTTTTTTCTGTGAGTACCTGGTCTTAGTCCAGAGCCTCACCACTGTCCAATGCTCTGTCCAGGCTCCTGCATCCAGAATCTCTCTGCTTCAGTTTCGTCAGACACTAAACTCTTGATTTCCTGTAAGAGACATAGGGAGATCGTCTGGCTTTACTGGGTCCAAAAGACCTGGAAACCTGACGGCTCCATACACAGGTAAACCAATCCTTCTTTTGACTCTAAGCCTCATCTTTATCTTCCAACGTGTCCTGTGTTCCTGCCTTTTGGACATTTGAGAGACAAATCACTGGTCTTTATTTCATTAGCGGTATGTTGGATCCAGATCATTGAGCCTATTATGTACATCTTTTTCCAATTTTATATTCAGTGACATGTTGATGGCTTGAAATCAGTCATCACAGGGTTCTTTACACCATGGGGATTGGCAAATGCTACATATCGGGGTTTTTCATTTTCAAAGAGCTGTTGTTGCTAAACGTTTACCAGTACACCACTGATGATGCCCATCCACAGACACTTAGCGCTCTGCCTTCTCTCTTCTGCTGGATGTGTTAACACTCTAAACCTTCTTTTCACATTCTAAAATTTATAGACATCACACATCTGTTTTTGTTTCCTTTCCTGTGTGATTTGGGAGTGGATGTGGGTGGGCATGCCCTTGCAAAATTTATCTTTTAAATTACTTTAGAGTTTAGAAAAGGATGGGTATGCATAGGTCATACCCACCATATTTCTCCAGAAGTGTCCTCCTGCACTAATAAATCCCTTACCAGCATCTGACGACCTCTCTACCTTATCTCCTGTTCTGCTCCCTACCATCTTCCAGCCAGCTGGCCTGCTTCTGCTTCCTAGAATACACCAGGTTTGTCCTCATCTGATTGAGTTCCTCAGCTTGGCCCAGATCTCTGCAATCTCCACCCATTTCTCAACTCAAACGTTTTCTTCTCACAGAGGCCTTCTTGTTAGCTTATCCTCTTGTCTGTTATCTCTCTTTTGTAAAATGAAAGCAAGAGCTTTACCTCCGTCGGTGCAGTACCCCAAGCATCTAAATTAATGTCTGGCACATAGTAGACCTCCAGAAAACATTTCCTGAATGAACATTAAGTGAATGAATGTGTTTCTGTCTTTAAGGCCATCTGTCTAATTCCTCAAGGCTTTCATCTTTTTAAGAAAACCCACCAAGTTGGATCTATATTTTCAGCTTTATGAGGGTGCAGTATGTAATAAGACCCTTGCCCCTAGGACAGATGCTCTTTTCCTTTCTTCTCCTTCTCCAACGACCTGTAAGTTACCTACTCATATATTGTTATTTGTGTGTCATTAGAGAATTTCCTTCTTTGGTCGGCACTGCCTTCCATTGCTATTCTCCATGAAGTATTTGTTCTCTGAGATGTTGTTTCTTTGTTTACTTCACTGTTGGCCCCTAGGACTGTATCAAAATATAAAGCAAAGGAATGCCTTGGCAGGAAGTAAAGGAGTGCATGAGTGCATATGCTTGTGGGTGGCAGTATCTCAAACGAGAAATGTTCCCATCCTTTGTTTCACATTAGTGTCTACTTTGATTCAAAATGTTAAAGTGGAATTTTTTAGGCAGAAATATTCTGATTGACCATATATGAAGTCTTTACATTTACATGAATATTTATTTCTCTATAAATCCAAGGCTCTCTGCCAGGCAATCTGGGGAAATTATAATCCATGAACCTCTTGCTTTCAAGGAATACAAATAGTTGAAATATATCACAGTGAGTGAATGGTACTATTAAGAGGCTAGAGGAAGGCTTGCACTTCTTCTTCCTATCCTGATCTCCCATCTTATATCATTTATAGATAAATTAGGGGAAATAACTTGACTCAGAGGATTCAGAAATACCTGTGTCATCAGTGCCTGTTTAATACATCATTATTTTCAAAGCTCACCGGTAACAAGTTTTTTGGAAACTGAATTTACACTCACTTCCCACCTACCCCCAGATATGTTAAACTATATTACAGTGATTAATAGAGCCTCTCTTGATAATTAGATTCTCTAGAAATTTCCCAGGCTCCTCTACTTTGCCTCCATATTTAAAGGAAGTGTGCTTGAAAAGACTAACGTCTTAATATCTTATTTTTACCTTCCCTGGGAACAAGTACTGGATGTTAACTGTCCCTCTAACCTGTATTTAAGGCTTCATTTGCCTTTGAGCCTATTCATTTCTTCTTGCAACTCTTTAAAGAATTTTTGACTTATTTTCCCACACATGATTAACTGTGTGCCTAGACCCAGTTGATGTAAACTGAGGCAAGCAATTAGTGCCTTGCCTTTCCTCCTTATAGACACTGGGGGGCACCAGATTGATGGAAGGGGGAAATTTTCATTTCTACATAGGTATGAAATGAAATGTGTTGTTTCAGTCGGATCTTTATTAAGCAAATTAATATAGTATCAGTATTAAGTGTTAGTAAGTTATAAAGACAAAATAAAAACTAGTGCAATGAATACCAAACTACCTCTGCTTTTTTTTTTTTAATCCTTTTCACTCTTTAATATCAAGAATTCTGGGGGTGCCCGGCTTGCTCAGTCGATGAAGCTTGCAACTCTTGACCTTGTGGTTGTAGGTTCAAGCCCCACACTGGGTATGGAGATTGCTTAAAAATCTTTAATTAAAAACAAGCAAACAAAAGGAATTCCAGTTCACTGGGAATATGGTAAATAATGGACACTATTGCAATTTATACTTCTTTTTTTATTTATTTTTTTTTAATTTTTATTTATTTATGATAGTCACAGAGAGAGAGAGAGGCAGAGACACAGGCGGAGGGAGAAGCAGGCTCCATGCACCGGGAGCCTGATGTGGGATTCGATCCCGGGTCTCCAGGATCACGCCCTGGGCCAAAGGCAGGCGCCAAACCGCTGCGCCACCCAGGGATCCCTATACTTCTTTTTTTAAAGTAGATTCCATGTCCAGTGTGGAGCCCAATGTGGGGCTTGAACTCACAACCCCAAGATCAAGACCTGAACTGAGATCAAGAGTCGGATGCTCAACTGACTGAGCCACCCAGGTGCCTCAGTTCACACTAATTTTAAATCAGAAAAGAAGTCAGTTTATCAGTTTATCAGAAACTGATAAAAGAAGTGAGAGGACTGGTTTTAAAAGTAGCTGCAGTTCAAAACAATCATGAAAACCATTTAAAAAGAGGATGCCTGGCTGGTTCAGTAGGGAGCATGTGACTTTGATCTTGAGACTGTGAGTTCAAGCCCTGTGTATAGTATAGAGTTTGCTTAAAATTAAAAGTATTACACTGTAGGTTAACTAATTGGAATTTAAGTAATAAAACTTTAAAAAAGAACCTTTTGAAAAGAGAAGGCATTTTTGTGTGAAAAACTAGGTTTTCATCTTTTCATATTTGTACTATATTTTGTATTTGGCACATTTGCATTTAAAAAGTAAAAGAATGAATTCTGAGTTTCTTATGTGTTCCAGAATGGATTATCTCCACTGCACATGGCCACACAAGGGGATCATTTAAACTGCGTCCAGCTTCTCCTCCAGCATAACGTGCCCGTGGATGATGTCACCAATGACTACCTAACCGCCCTGCACGTGGCTGCCCACTGTGGCCATTACAAAGTTGCCAAGGTTCTCCTGGACAAGAAAGCTAACCCCAATGCCAAAGCCCTGGTGAGTGGCTCAGCCAACAGGTCCAGCCCATGTTGTCTTGCTGACAACATGCTGCCTCCACATGTGAAGGGATTACTTTGAGGAGATAAAAATAAAAGGTCTAATTAAGTAGAATATACTTCTTATCAAATTTGTCAAATATCCTTTAAAGAAACAACCTATTTCTGACATGAACAAGACTGATGTGGCTAACTCGTTAATCTCTTTATGGTCACACTGGTGAATCTCTTACAGAAATAAGACCCAAAGACTGTGTAAGTATAAAAAAGACTCAGGTGGTCCCACTTATCTTACTGAGGGTAAAGTTATAATTATGTGACTTAAAATTTTCTTCTAAACTCTAAAAACATGAGGCAAAATAGTTAAAAAAACATTCTCTTAAACATCAACAGTCTAGGAAATTGTGAGCTGAAATTTTGTATAATGTGTACCATGTAAGTTAATATATGGCCTTTCAACTCTTTTTCCTTCTGATAAAAATGAAAATTTGGGTCTGATTTTTGTCTTCACTCCTAAAATAATGTTATTTTAACCCTTAGCTGTACTGTAACTTGATTTTCTTAGCAAGATGGTGTTTTTGTCTTTGGAAAAATAAATTACCCCAATTTGGTAAGCTGTTTAAATTTAGTTCAGAATAGGTACTCGTGTTTAGGAAAAAATCAGTCACTGAATGTTAGGGAAAACATGTGAGTTTACTAGGAATTTTGAGGTAAAGGCTGTCATCCGACCAACGATTTAGGAAGGGTCACTGTTCCTTTCCAACTGGTGCTGTCTCCCTGTCTAAATGGATCCCCAGCTCCTCTGCAGCTCTGTGGGCAGGAGACATGAGGACTGAGGAACACTCTGACCCCAGCCTGTCATTGTCACTCTAAAAGCTTTTACCACAGCAGCATTTCAAGAGCTGTTGACCTGCCCAGTGTATCAGACATATCTTTGAATTCTGAGAAGGGAGGAAAAGAAATTAGCCATCATGACTCATTTTTCCATGCAAGAAAAAAAAAAGCCTTAAGACAGGGTGTGGACATTCACTCTCATTTTCCTCTGCCTCTAAAGATTTCACAACATGTGAAGGTTATAGCCAGTCATCCTGAGATGGACTATAGCCAGGTGAATGGTCTCGGGATGGCTATGGAAGCACCTGTAGTGACATTGATGCGAGCTTTTATACTCTAGAGTCCTTTGTGGCCACTGAAAAATGCTCCGTGGTCTCAATTACAGGCAGTACCATTGGGAGGTCATTTGTTAAAAAGCAGATTCCTTTATTAGATTAAATACTAAAGCAAATGATCCAGATAACATTGGGTTGTTTCCTGCTTCCTTGGAGTTAGCAGTTATTTGAAACTTAAAACTGTAAAGGATGAAAACGTTCTAGAAACTGGTCTCGTAGGTGCCCTAAAATGCAGCAGAGAATACTGAATGGCATCGGCAAAGTTTTGGCTTGAGGACAAATGTTTGGGCCCAGTTGTTTTTAGTTTGTATTTGAAATGAGATTGGAGGAGGGAGGGACAGATTATCTGGAAGAGTGAATTCCAAAATAAAATAATCTAAAAAAAAAAAATGCTAGCAGGAGGCTGTGACAAAAATTCACTTCCTGTTCATGATCACCAGAGTACTGTGGATTTCTAGGAGCAGTGAGACTACCTACGCTTCCAGAAAACAATTTGCATTCTGTTTAACCTCTCATTGTCCAAATCCTTAAAGAACATCATGTTGCAAACATTTTCCCTCACTCAGAGGAATTGGATTTCAGTGGCTTGCAGTCACGTACTTCTGTGTCCTTGTCCTCTCCAGAATGGCTTTACCCCTCTTCATATTGCCTGCAAGAAGAATCGAATTAAAGTAATGGAACTCCTTCTGAAACACGGTGCATCCATCCAAGCCGTAACCGAGGTGAGGGGAGTAGGAGTTTAAGGGTTCCTAAGGCCATATGAGGGTACAGTCCCAGAGCCATCCTTAATGAGCAGCTAGTTTTGCCATGTGTGTGGGTGCCACTGAACCCTCACCCAATGGGCTGCAAGTCCAGAGAACAGACAGGTGGTAGAGGGGGATGAGTGCAAACACATCATCCAAAACACCCGCTCCATACGCAGGGGCAAATGGTGCCATAGCTGAAAGTGTCATTTACATGAAATCCTATAATGCAGTGCTTCTCAAGTGGGGGCAATTTTGCCCCCCAGGGGACATCTCACAATGTCTGGAGGTATTTTTAGTTGTGACAACTGGACAGTACTACTGGTACCTAGTGGCTAGAGGTCAGATGCTACTGAATATTTTACAGCATATAGGCCAGCCCTCTACAACAAAGAATTATCTGGCTCAAAATGTCAGATGTGCCAAGGTTGAGAAACTCTGTATAACACCACCTCCTGGGTGTTTGTAAACTGAACATTTCTCGTTCTAAAAATTCAGAATTAATGAAACACAGAGTTCCTAAAGTTGAAAAAGGAGTAGCTCTGGGCTTCTTTTGTACAAACTGGCATGGAACTCAGAGAAATGTTCCTCCAGGATCAGTGCTGGGCCTGCAACACAGCAAACCAAGCTTGGCATCAGCCACTCCAGACTCTCTAACTCTACCCCACCCCAGCACTCTGTTCTCCATAAATTCCAGGCACAGCACTTCCCTAGACTGGACATCCTTTCATTCACCTCCCAATCTCTGTACTGTCCATACATCACCCCCTCTTGGCTCAGCTAATCCTACACATCCTTCAGGATGGGATATGGGGCTATCTTCTCCCAGAAATCCTTTACCACCTGGCCTGGTCTAGGAGCTCCTCCTCAGAGTACCTCTTTCTGTGCCAATTTCCATCAAACCACTTATCCAGCTGGTTTACTTATGACCGAGAGTCATAAGGCCTCACCTGCCCCCAGAAAGGACAGGCCCTGTTAGGGCAGGCCTGAGTCTTACTGGTCTGTAGATGCCAGCAACACAGTGTAGGCCATTCAGTAAAGGCTTGTTGAATGCATCAATAAAGCATTTGAAGTAAATATAAAATGTGAGATCTAGCCCAGTGACTATTGTTGTGCCCCAGTTTATCTGCAAATGAAATATTTGCCTTGATTTGTAATACGGTTTTAAAAATATTAAATGGTTGAAAATATTCATACTGATTTGCTCTTTAGTCACTCTTACGGCTTTATTATGGGACCTATTATTTTAAAACCTTATTCTCGGTGCATGGCAACCGTTTTTAAAGGTCAGAATGGGCTCTGAAATAATTTTTTTTTTGACTGATGTTTGACTAAATATCCCAAGATGTCAGCCACTGAGAAGAGCCTACTGCCAGCCCTGTGCTCCCTCAGAGCTTTCAGAGGCCCGTGGATCAAGACGAGGGCTTGGCCCTGCACACGTTCTAATGACTCCCCCTGCTGATGGGAAAAAAAGTGCCAAATTACAATACAGTTCTTTTCTCCAATTTTCCTCAATTCCCACTATTTGAAAGCGGGTCAACCAGAATTCTTTCTTTTCTGCCTTTTACCTCACTTCTATTAGGCCGAACTCCTTTCACGTATTTTTTTTTTTTTTTGGACATTTCTCAAATTTCTGTTGAGATTGGTATCTCCTTCTCACTCTCTTAAACACACACACACACCCATATTGGCTTTTTCTAGCCATATTAAGTATTTTTACCAAATTATGATGTTCATGCTGCAAGTGGAATGAAATTCTAAAAAATTATAAATGGCATCATTTCACATAAAAATCACAAGTATATGGGTGTGTGTGTATGTAGGATTTGAGACAAACAGAACATTTAAAATCTAGTTTAGCATTTAAGATCTAGTATTATTTGCCATAATCATGTCACTTTAATTTATAATATTCATCAAGTTAAAAATTAAATGATTAAAGCTATTAATGCTGATTTGCTCATTTATTAGAAGGTTGGCCTTGTGTTAAGTACCATGCTCTTTCATGTATAATGTAATCAGTTGATTCTTAGTGCATGGGAATCATCTTTAAAGACCAAATTAGGATCTGAAATAAAGTCAACTTTTGTGCATGTGTATGTAATCACATGCACCCCCCCTCCCAAACACACACACACACACAGTTATATGGATAAAGAAGCTTTGGTAGCAAAGGGGAAGAAAGCTTCAAGTCATTTTTCTCTAATTTTTTCTCATTGATCTTTATAAAATATATGAAATCTTTCTTCCTTAGTGGATATGACATAATCACTGAACCTGCTTTAAGGAAATGATGATTATGTACTGATACATTTATCTTATAGAATCTGTGGCCATAGTAGGCAATGGCCTGATAGCTTCTGATCTGATCACTCCATTGGTTATGTTATTAAGGTGTGTGGGTGGGTAGATAAATGGATGGGTGGGTGGATGGATGGAACACAGGCAGGGAGGCTGGTGGACAAAACCTTTTTATGATAAAATCACAATCTAACACGTTGCTCTTTTCTTCCTAGTCGGGCCTTACCCCAATCCATGTTGCTGCCTTCATGGGGCATGTAAATATCGTATCACAACTAATGCATCATGGAGCCTCACCAAACACCACCAATGTGGTAAGTACCCTTTTAAGAAAGTAGGTCCAATTATGAGTAAGAAATAATTTAAGACACTGATGAAGATTACTCTTATTTACTTATTTTTTATTATAATTAAATTAATTACTATTTACTGTGACTGCTTAAAAGGATAAAATTTTACAATAACAGTGGTTTCCTTTACTTCAAAGGCAAGATCCATTTAATCACTAGCTGGTCACAAATTGTTAGGAATTAGGGTTGTGTGCATTGACCTCACAGATATGTTACTTTTGGGTATTATGCTCTTAAAAAATCACCTTTGTGGAGGGGAAGTTTTTTCTTTTTTTCTTTTTTCTTTCTTGTTCTTTTTTCTTTCTTTTTTTTTTTTTTTACAATAGAAGCATTTAAGAAATATTTCACATTGAGGCTCAAAACTATCATTACTGTAACTTCAAGTAAATTCAAAGTAATTTTTCTCTTTAATATGCTTAACCATGTTCATAGCAAATCCCTATTCATAGATTATTGGATGGTATTATTTTCCCACTCTAATCATTGCTCTACAGAACCATGAGACTCATTTCAGAGTAAGTATTGAAGAAGCGACTTATCACCCTAGATCTACACATGGCATTTGACATTATTTTATAGGACTTTAAGTTTGACATCGTAGTAATATTAGCATAACAGATCACAAGCAGAAAAACAAGCAGGTAGGCCTGGGACTCAGGACCACCAAAGCAGTAAAAATCAAATGAACCATATCCTGGCACAGAAAGAGCAAGCCATAAGGTCCTGCACATTCACCCTGTGAGTGGGCCTCAGTAAGGCTCTCTTCTTCTGGGAGCCCCAATCAACACAACCACAAGAGAGGAACAGGCCAGCTTCTCAACTGACACATAACCTTTTCTGTTACTAATGCCAGAGAGAGAATATCTCCCTTCATAAAGAGAACCCTGGATAATATGGTAAACTATACCCCAATGCCTTTCCAGTAAACATAGTTAACAAGTTACATGTGAAATGTGTCTTTGTATATCCTTCCATGGAGGCAGATATCCTGTAAAGCAAGGTTTTATTCATTAAAGGAATTTTTAGGTGGGTATCACTGGTGTGAGAGAATATATTTGATTTCTATGACTTTTTGTTTCCATCTCCCCATGTTTTCTATGTTGTTTCCATTTTTTATTAAATCAATGAATGGAAATCTGAATTAAATTCTCTGGTGAAAATGAAGGCATGGTCAGGGTGGAGGAGTCCAGTGACAAAGGAAATGGCTCCATGGGAGATTGTCCAAAGACCAGGATACTAGTCTGCTGAAGTAAAGCAGAGAGTGCAAACCAGCATCCACCAGCCAAGTCTGGACCTCAGGGGTATCTACATTGCCCTTGCAGATTTGGGTTTTTATATTTTGTTCTCGTTGCAATTTGTATTGTGTGGTCCAGGTATAAGAAGTATACACAAATATCCAAACTGACACTGCTTTTGAAAACTACAAAGGTGTGCCAAGACCTGGCTGGCATCCTGCCCAGCTACCGAAGCAGTCTTCAGTGTCAGGTGGCTGTGGCCTCCCTTGAGCAAGGTGTGGGGCTCTCTCGTGGAGCACTCCCCAGCTGCCCTTCTCCGCTCATTTCCTCTCCTGCTTGGCTCTCGGGGGATTCACCTTTCAAGCCCTGGGAACCCTGCCACATGGAGCAACACTTCTGATGTTGCCAGAGACTGGACTCCCCAGTGTTAAACCAGTTCTTCCATCATGAATCTGGTGGATGTGAGCTTCTTGTGTTTTGAATTTCCTATCTTTCCTCATTTTCAACAAGGAAATGCTTAGGACTATTTTTTACTTAAAAAAAAAAAGCCCTCCATCACAAGCTTTATGCAAATAAAACATGCCACCCTTCTTTAGAACTGCCGTTAATTACCTTTGGCTCCTGTTCCCCAGAGAGGAGAAACAGCACTGCACATGGCAGCTCGATCTGGCCAAGCCGAAGTCGTGAGGTACCTGGTACAAGACGGAGCTCAGGTAGAAGCGAAAGCCAAGGTATGTGCAACACATGAAAGCATGTGCTGTTGAGGGAAAAACGCTTGGTTTTATTAGAACCTTTAAACACATGCATGCTCTCTTCCAGGGATACTTTTATAAAGTAATGACAAAAGTCTCTATCCATGTGATATTGTAAAAAAAAAAAAAAAATACCTACACATTTGTCCATTCAATTATTTTACAAAATTAAATGGAACAAGAACTTAGTTCCAGGAAGAACTCTGTGTCCTTGGCATGTTGCTAGCCCCCTAACAGAATTGGAACCAAACCTAGCCTTGGTCCAGAGTTCTTCACACTCCATACAGAAGGTCTTAGACACAAAGCTTCTAGAAATAGCATAATTCAGATGCATGATTCAACTCTTTTGGTTGACTTACGTGTCATTTGTCACAGCCATAAAAGGAAAAAGGAGCTCTCCTTTTTCTTCACAAGTTGTGAAGCCATAAACCCTGAGAGTTGAACTGGAATGGTTTCAGGGATTTGCCTTCACTTAGAGTTGGAGTGCTTCATCCTCTGCCTGGTATTTAGCTTCTGGAAGAAACCCACTTATCTGTCACTATTGAGACGGGTAGTTGGTGGTCTGCTTATCAAAATGGCAATTCAGGTCAGGAATCGTAAATAAATATGTAAATGCCTTAACCATGTAATCTAACCTTCACATATAAATATACATTTATTTGCCATCTATTTACATGGACTGCAATTTCTAGCTTCAGGTAAAGAGAAAACAAGACATGTATGAAACAATTTGCATGCAAATCATTTCTGGACTTTTATAATATTCCCCCAACATATTTAGCTGTCTCACCCAGATCTAATTTGAGCACAATTGTTTTATTTTTTTATCAACTTTTATCAAAGCTCTCCAAAGCTTTCAACTTAGTATTCTTAGGGGAAAATTAAGCCTTCCCTTTAATACTCATATTTTACCTGCTAACATATTGTGTGATTGTATAATTAAAGTAATGAGTGTGAATATAGCACAAAGTAGTAATGTAACTAGTACAAACATACTAATGTGGAAACAAACACAACTAGATCATAGTGAGCATAAAATCTGCGGATGAGCACAAAGGTTGTACCATTCTGAGCAGCAGACACACACTTGGAGTGTCCACTGTACTGTGGGGCCAGTTGGTGGATTTTACAGAGAATTTTGGACACCAAGGTCAGCAAACTTTCTCTGAATAGAGCCTGAGAGTAAATATTTTTAGGCTTTGCCAGACACACCATCTCTGTCACAGCTGCTCAGCTCTGATGTTCTGGAGCAAAAGCAGCCATAGACAATACTACATAAGCAAGTGGGCACGTCTGTGTTCCAATAAATCTTTATTTACAAACTCCAGCAGCAACAGGATTTGGCCCCTGGATTGCAGTTTTCTCATTTCTGATCTAAAGATCTTGGTTCAATCTACTTAATCAGTAGAGTAGAATGGATTAGAAAGGCTGTACTTAACCATGGATTACAGGAAACCTCACATTTTCTGAGTGTTGTTAGTTATACATCAAGCATTGTATCAAAGGAATGGTTTCACCCATAAGCTGAAATGGAGGACAGAATTTATGGTCCTTATTTCATCAAGGAAGCAGTAAGTATCATGATTAAGAACCTGACTTCCTCAGCCAGACTGCCTGGGTTTGAATCTTGGTCCACCATTTACTGTGTAATATTGGGCAAATTATTTAACATATCTATGGGCACATTTCTTTTTCTAGTTTCTTCATACAAAAACTGAGAATACTGATAGTTGCAAATGATAAGACTGGTGAGCTGATTAATGAATTAATGTAGATGGAGTACTTAGCACAAAGCCTAGGACATGTAGGTGCTCAGCAAATGGTTAGTGGTGGTGGTGACAGTAGTAGAATTAGAGATCTTTCTGTGGCAATTATATATTTCTGGTATTCTTCTTCCTGGGGCTCCTCCAATTCCTCTTATAGTTCCTACATAGATCCTCTTACTTTGGCCTTGACCCTCATCCTACTTAGCTTTTCAAAGCTGACTTCTGTACTCCAGCCTCTTCTCTGTACCTTCTCTATATAAAGTACTTATCTGAATTTCTTCACACTCAAGTGTGGGATTTCCCTTTGGATGGCCACCAAAGGGCATCTTTGGGAAAACTAGGAAAAGATGCTTCTCCCCCCTTGGGGATAAGACCCTCAGGATACAAGATTTAGTGCCTCATGGATGGGGGTGAATTGTGATAAGGTGCCCTTCTGCAGATGCAGCCCATGCCAGGATGTACAGCTTTACAAGCAGAGGGTAGGCTAGCTTTCAGTCCTCTTGTCTGGGAGCCTTCATGCAAGTCTATACCTGGTAGAGGTATAATACCTTTTCCAGTTATTTGAGTTTTACTAGGATGTATCCCCTTTCTCCCAATAAAGGAACCAGTAGAAATTAAATTTTTGGTAAAGTATGGCAGGTGGTAGTGAGGAAAATTTATGGACAGAGCTGCCTTCCATACTTTTCATACTAATAGGTAACTCAAAGGTATTTACAGTGCTCTGATCCACCATCTCCATATTTCTGAACATTAAAGATAAATGAGATGGCTTGACTCCAAGAGTTGAATGTAGCCTCTGATACCAGGCCAATTTTGCTGAATATTTCACACTGTCACCATTATTTTCTCATCTAGTCAGCCTTGTATTTCTACCTTGCCATTTAGGATGACCAAACCCCACTCCACATTTCTGCCCGACTGGGGAAGGCAGATATAGTACAACAGCTGTTGCAGCAAGGAGCATCTCCAAATGCAGCCACGACTTCTGGGTACACCCCACTCCACCTTTCGGCCCGAGAGGGACATGAGGATGTAGCTGCATTCCTTTTGGATCATGGCGCATCTCTATCTATAACAACAAAGGTATGGAAGTGATTCTTGGAATTCTTCTGTGTTTCCCTAAATTCCATCCTCCTTATAACTCCCAGCACAGCAATAGGTACAAAGCTATATAACACCATCGATACTTGAGATCCCAGGGTAGTCATGAACATGGTCAACAAAGCCTTGGTGGGGGTGGGGAACAGTATAACTTGGGGTATGTGTGTTTGTCTCGAGTTTCTCAGTCCATTATCTTCTAATGAAGCATCATTGACATCTAGAGTCAGATGTTTCCTGCACATTATATGATAGATTTAAATGGTGGTTTAAAAACATAGCCATAGATCTCTCTTGCTGAGTCCAAGTATACAAATTACTTTCAAATCAGGAGGTGAATTTTTCTTGGGTTATTTTTGTTTGTTGTTATTCCTATGTTTCTGTTGTCTTGTATAATCTTTAAAATCTCAACTCTGATGCCTTAGAGCCATGACCAACCACTCAGTTGCTCTGTAGGTGCAGATTGCAAAATTTAGAGCTCACCTTTTGGTGTTACTATGTACACCTAGCAAATGTGATAGAAAGGTGAATTGTCCTATGACATGTCTTAGAAAGTAGAAATGGGTGTTTCACTCTCTTATTTGGGTGTAGAGAAGTGTGATCAATGCACAAGGCAATTACAATAGTTGGAAATACTTGGGAAACTATCTGAATAAATGATCATGACTGCCTCAACTCCCACCCACTGCCCTGAAATTCTCTAGGCTCTTCAGTAGAGTTGAGATGCACAGTCTCTCATTTAATATGTGAAACAGAGTAATAGCTGATGAGGTTTTGAGTGTCCTAGCCCTTCCACCATACCAGCTGCCCATTGGCTCTAATTGGCTTTAGTCTCATGAGGCCAAATGTACTGATGACGCTTCCACTGCTGACTCATGCTTAGGACCCTCCATAATAGTATATAGTGCATGCCCGGACCCTTGTGGGAGTAGGTAGCACGCGAGAGCAGCTACTCAACTCTGAATGCCCAACTCTTGCATATTTATTGGGCTAGGATCATGTTTATTCAGTTCACCTGTGGTAGCTAAGATGAGAGACTCTTTGACTTCCACCCCTGAGGATGGGAACATGCATAAAGATATGTATATATACGCAAAAATTGGAGAAGAGGGTGAGAAAGGCTCCAGTCTGGTGATACAAGATTATGGAGGGTCCAGACTTTTCTGGATTTTCCCAAGTTCTCCAAATCCAAATTGGGCCTGAGACCTAGTAGCCTATTCTTCCTAAAATGTGAAATCCCAAAATAGCTCTAGGATAAACCCCAGATTCAGCTCTCCACCTTCATCCTGGCCTGAGTAGCCCCAGAATTTGTGGCATGTTGTGGCTCAGTCAACAGAGAGAGAGTAAATATTCTGCTCCTCCTTGTTGATAAGGAGACTCGAGCTGTTCTCTTCCAGTGTTTATCCTTAAATGCAGGCTTAACTGTTCTTCATCATTAGAATAATTCATCAGTTTCAGGAAAGTGATGCCTTTGTATCATTTGTTGTTCATTATTTTTATGTTTCTTTATTCAGAAAGGATTTACTCCCCTTCACGTGGCAGCAAAATACGGGAAGCTAGAAGTAGCTAATCTCCTGCTACAGAAAAGTGCCTCTCCAGATGCTGCTGGGAAGGTATGGAGCTGACCACCCTATAGGAGGCCACTTCCACGGTAACAAAACAAGCACTTGCTGCTTCACCAGCAGCCATCTAAATTATCACTAGTCCAGAATTAAGTCTCATAGGATGAAGATCACTTGGGAGATAGGAAGTGAATGCTGGGGTCCAAGCATTGTGGAAACTGGAATATAGATTATACTCTGTGTTGAACCCAAACTAATCCCATTTCCTAAATCTAGGCCTCTGGTGTTAAGACACTTTTGACTCTGGTTGTTGTTTCTGCACGTGTTTTCAGAGCGGGCTAACTCCACTGCATGTAGCTGCACATTACGATAATCAGAAAGTGGCCCTCCTGCTTTTGGACCAAGGAGCCTCACCTCACGCGGCCGCAAAGGTACCTGGGATTGGCCAGCCTGGGGAGGCTGACAGGCAGTGTCCACCGATCTCTGTGTGCACCCACTTGGCTGCTCACGTTGCACCTTACACCACCAGTCACAGAAATCTAAGCTCCTCGGGAATCTGTGCCCTCAGCTATTCGGTCAAGTGGTGTAGTAGATGCTCAATAAATCCTCACTTGCCAGTTGATTCTCCTTAAAAATCCAGGACTTCCTGGGGCCCATGGAGGAAAAGAAGTTGATGTCCTATTCAGCCCGATTAAAAACATAAGCACAGCCTGAGGTAGTAAGGAAGTCGGATTTGTCACAGTTATAAAACATGTGTTATATTTTCCTGGCCATAAAACATTGCCTTCAAGTCGTTTATTTCTGCTCAATAAAATAGGTTGGGAGGTTTTATTTATATGATTTTATTATTCCTAAGGGGAATCTTTATTCCTCTTGTTGGGGCATTTTTGAACAGTAGACAACCCACATTTATTTCTGAGAAAAGAGATACATAGAGTATACAGCTTCCTAATTATCCTGGTATTCTGATTTGTGAGGCAGTCCATAAAGACGAGCTTACTTTTAGTACACTTGCTGTTGTTGGGCAGGTGGCTATGATCTAAGAAAACTGGAATGATACAAACTACAACTTAATGCTGTCCAGTGCTTTTACTGAATACTGTTGTTGTTGAAGGAACTTTTAGCACTTTTGAGCTTTCTACATCTTTGGGGGTTTTTTACTCTCCCATTTGGAAGCAGCTATAGCACTTAACATTAGAGTTTACATTAAATCTGTTGTAATCAAATCTGAGCAGGCAGTTCTAGATTATTTGGAGACCTTAAGAGAGAAAGTTTTTAGGAATCTTCTTTTAGAGAGTAGGTTATCTTTGACAAGTATTTCTCCTCAGAGCCTCTTTTCCTATATGTCTTAATTATCTCCTGCCTCATCCTCTCCAGAATTATGCCAGTGAAATCTGTAATTCAGAATCATACCCCTAAATTTGCTTTTCATTTAAATGTGGCTCTCTCCTCATAGTTTCTGGTCCTGGTGAACATTTTTTTCTATTATAAAGCCATACGTGACTTTTGGTAAAGCTTTATATTTAAACAACAACAACAACAAAAATTTGAATAGCAGCATTATTCCCAAGAGCCAAAAGGTGGAAGCAACCCAAGTGTCCTCTGAAGAATGAATGGATAAATAAAATGTGGTGTATACATACAATGGCATATTATTCAGCCTGCAGAAGGAAGGAAATTCTGGCACATGCTATCACATGAATGAGCATTGAAGACACCATGCCGAGTAACTAAACCAATTACACAAAAGGACAAATATTGTATTTCAGTCATATAGAGACAGAAAGTAGAATGCTGGTTGCCAGGGGCCCAAGGGTAGGAGGATTGGGATTTCATGTTTAATGGATAGGGTTTCAGTTTGAAGCTGGTTGGTGGTAAGGCTGGAGAACAATGTGAAATGTACTTAATGCCATTGACCATGCACTTAAAAATGGTGACAGTGGTAAGTTTTATCTAATGTATATTTTACCACAATTTAAAAAATGGAAAAAAATTACAGTGAAATTTAATGATTGTCTATTTCATTTCAGTGTATTTTAATATCCTTCTGAGCCTGGGCCACTAACAGTAAACCCAGGTTCTTGGTAGGCAACCACTAAATAACAAGCAAACTCTTCATTCCTTACATGAGAGTAATAACTTTGAGACAACTAGTGCCAAGCGGTTTAGGATTGAAAGAGTCATAAAGTAGTAAGTGAAGCAAAATGAGTGCAGTCCACCCTTCCATCCATCCATTCTGTCTTTCAGTCCACGAATAACTGAAATAGGCCAGTAGTTGATGTATTCCTGCTTTATATTTGTCAAACAAGACCTCATGTTTCCATGTCTGCAAGACATCTTTAACAAAGAGTAGAGAAGCAGCCCTTTAGTCTCAGGCATAGCTTTTACAGCCAATCGGACACAGGCTTTTCTAACGAAATGTTAATTCTTGCTGCTGTTAATTCTTGCTGCCGCAGCATCCTTGCTTAGTAGGAGCCTCAGTCATGCCATCTGTGCCACATGTCCAATCATCCCCACTTTCTGGGGCAGTGAACCTTATCAGGAGCTTCTTCTAGACTTTGATCCTAAGCAAAGCCATTTCATCAATTAGAGATTGGCTTCATCTACTAGAAAACACCTAGCTACAGTTTAAGCTGATGAGGCTCCATTTTTCTCATGTTATAAACAGTCTGGAGGTGGACAGTTGCTGGCGTTAGGTCAGTGTTTCCAGAGTGTTAAGGGAAGTTCTATGTGTATTTTTTTTTAACCTTCCTTTGAGAGATTGCTGTTGCTCAGACTGCCAGGCCCTCTTTTTAAGCAACCAGCAGGAAAGAAAGTCAGACAATAGGGCATTTCCAGAAGCTCCACCTACCCATTTCTCCTTACATCTCAACGGCCACTCCTTCCTGCAAGGGAAGCTAGGAAGTGTAGTTTTCAGTGGGGCCCAATGCCAAGGCTCTTTTATTAAGGAAGGAGGGAAAATGGATATAGCATAGGCAAATAGCCTCCTGGGTCCCAGGGAAGCTTTGGCATTTCTGAAAATGAGTGACAGAGCCTCAGTAAGGCACGATTTGAGCATGTGACTATGATGGCAGTGGCTTCAGTGAACTCTTCCTCTATTCTTGTGCTCCTTTCTTAGGGTATGTGATGCTTTCTTGCCTTTTCTTCTCTTTTGTAGAATTGTGAACATATCTTCTTACTCATACATGTCTTAGAAACACGGTGTGACTTTGTAATGGGGGAGGAGGAGGGAAGGTGCTGAAAAAGTAGATGGGCTTCTGTAATCCATTTTAGCCAGATCTATTTCCTGAGGCAGGGCCCAGCACTAAAAGGAGGATTGGCATGAATTCAGGCATAACCTGGGCACTCATAGAAGGGATAATGAGCCTTAACTTGTTACTTATCAGATATCTCTTCCACAAAATATGCAATGTATCTATTGATACTGAGATTGTGAAATTTCTTAGAAAAATATAAAGAATGATATAAATATATTACTTTGAGTCATTTAAAATTGCATTTCCTTTTGTTTTCCTCTTGAAATGCAAAAGCACACATGGCTTCTACATCAAGAGGAAAAAAGTATTTAAGATGATTCTGTAGCTGAATCTCTCACTGTTTTGTTTCTCTTCTGATAAATGAGGGTAACCAGTAAGAATCATTTTTACTTTCCAGAAATTAAAAAGCACTTAGGGAATTTAGAAAATTTCTTATAGGTCTCAAGTTGAACTATTTGTTTGCTATTTGAAATATGTTTTAAGTGTTTCTGAGATGAGCTTCCCATTCTAAAATAATACCATGAATTGTTTTTCCCTTGCTTTATATTTTCCTTCATAGCTTAGGTAAGGAGCTCAGAATAAAACCCTCAGTAATAATGAGTAACTTGTCTGAAATCAGCATGCTTTACAGAGATACCAGAGCTTCTCCTGATTAGTGTTCTTTAGGGCCTAGGATTTTTGGGTAGAATGAAAAGTGATCAAGAGGATTGTCACCTCGGAGAGGACATTGACCTGCCTTCGGTAGTTGGAAGGTGACTAATGTGAAGGTTATGTCTATAGCAAAAGCAAAAAGAAATAAGATGCATGGTAAGAAGCTAAACTCAGACTATCATTCTGTTACCACTCTGATTAGCCAGTGTTAGACATATTGACTAATCAGATGTCCTATTTTAGCACTGTTTTGTGAATTTTGTCTTTTATGCAGGGTGGGGATGGGAGCAAAACAGACCTCCTCCTCCTGTCACTTGCTGTAGAGTTGGGCTCAGTCCAAAGCTCTACATTTGGCCCTGAAGGCAGTCTCTTTAGGGTGTGTCTTTGCAGAGGGACAAATGCTTCCCAGGTCAGCTGGGGTTTCCAGATGGCAATAGGTCAAAACTAAAAATAGAGATGTAAAATCTACCCTGGTCCATCCCATTAGGCAGAGGGTGGTTTCAGAAGAGTCTGGAAGCAGCATTTCCACTTGTGTGGGGTGATATCCAACAGCTTAAATCCTCTACAATTGATTATAGGAAGAGTGTCTGTCAGGTGAGACACACTGTCCTACTAGGACATGCCGATGACTTAAAATATGAGGGTTGATTGCAGTAGGCTGGCCTAGCAGTGGTGCAACAGTCCCCACTGTTCTCTGTGTTGATTCTGACCCATCTGTACTGCTTGGAAATATTGTGTCTGGTAGTTGTCTAGATTTGGATCATTTTCCCAAATATAAATCCATGAATTCTATTTTTTTCTCTACGTCTTCTTTTCCATCAAAAATCATTCCAATTTTTCATTGGCATATTTTATATAGTCAGATTCATGCCCAAGTCAAAGTATAGTCTTGTGTTTCTTTTAAATGACTGTAAGACAGGACAAGGTCCCCTACCTAGCACAAGAGACCTTTCTTTCTCAGGGCAAAGGACTCTGAAGGATCCTGAGGCACAGCTAAATTAACAACTCACCAGAGAAATTTGGGTCACCTCTACCTTGAGCGCCAAGGGTCAACCAAGATGACAATCCCAGAATGTTCTGAAAGTTCTAGTAAGCCTGACTCAAATTCCAAAGATTCTCCAGTCACCATGAGGCACTAGTAGAGATACAAGGACAGATAGGACACAATACCTGCTCTCAACTAATTTGTATTTTAGTAGGAGAAAATCAGTGTGGAAAGGAAAGAGCACCACTAAATATCCCCAGGACTTTGATTAATCAGTCAGGTCTCGGTAGGTATAGGAGAAGGAGGAGGTGAAATATTTCATGAGAATATGACCCTTGAACTGAAACTTCAGCTGGAAGATGCTGACCCCAAGGACATGGTGGGGAAAAACATTCTTGATAGAGGGAGGCAAAACAGAAACATGAGCTGTATCTTATTTGGGAAACCAGTTCGGCTGAAGCATAACATAGATACTAGGGTTTTGTAAAAGAGGCAAAGGGGCTGTGAGAGGAGGACACCTGGGTGGTCCAGTCAGTTAAGCATCCAACTCTCGATCTCAGCTCAGGCTTTGATCTCAGGGTTGTGAGTTCAAGCCCTGTACGGGGAGCCTACTTAAAAAGAAATAATGACAATAGAACAAAAGGGCTATGAGAATAGACTATAGCATCTTGACTACCACGAACATTAAATTTTTCAACTTGTTAGCAACAAAGAACCATTAAAGGTACCTTAAAGGTAGAATAATAGCTCTGGACATACCCATATTGTTTGTGTTTCCTACTTGGGCTTCCTCTCATTACCAATTTAAATAAAGCAAGTAGTTATGGAGCACCTACTAACATAACTACCTGTAGGAAAGAACTCCATATTCCTTTCAAAACCAGCAGTACTCCAATTCTCATGCGTTAATCTGTCCATAGTCTGTTTCCCCAGCTTCGGAATGTGGGAACCATGAGAGCAATGCAGTAATGACATAGCCTGATTTATCAGTTTGCTTATGTGATTTGGAATTTTTAAACCGTCGAAGAAAATCACTAGAAAGGGATGCATACTATTTGAAAGTGCGCTGCACACATTTTTATCTCGTTCCTGGGCATGTGACCAAGTGATTCGTGTTGACAGAATGGTTATACTCCGCTGCACATTGCTGCCAAAAAGAACCAGATGGACATAGCGACGACTCTGCTGGAATATGGTGCTGATGCAAATGCGGTTACCCGGCAAGGAATTGCTTCCGTCCATCTCGCAGCTCAGGAAGGACACGTGGACATGGTGTCACTGCTCCTTGGCAGAAACGCTAATGTGAACCTGAGCAATAAGGTAACGTTTCTTTTTCTCTACAAAACGTACGGCAAAAGCTTCCCTCTCACAAAGGTTGCTTAAAAAGCATGAAAAATCCAGGTCGAATCGAATTTGTAAAATATAACATTGCATAAAGATGTTTGCCAAAATGTTGTTTATCATAGCAAAAACTTTGAGAAAACATGTTTAAACAGTAAGAGAATGGTAAATCAATCATTGTAAAGTCTTACAACTGAATGACATCTAGCTGGAGAAATGAAGTCCACAAAGTTTTTCAAAATAATACGAAATTGTGTTAATTCAAAGAGCAACCCTGTTACCTCACCTGAACCTACCAAATAGTAAGTTGTAAATTGTAGCCCATTGATTTAGTCCGCAAACATTTTGGGGGCACGTCCTCCTTGCCCATCCCTGTTTTAAGTGCGAGGTTACAGATACTGGAAATAGTACTGCCTTCAGAGACTTCATTTTATTAACATAAATCTAAAGTAACTATTTTATTCAAATAGGTTGGAAAGGTTGTTAGTCTTTGTATGTAAATTGGCAGTTTCAAGGAACTCTGAGGCCTCTGTTCCCCAAATTTTTCAAACTCCTCTGCCTTCATACTTGGCATCCTCACTCTTTTTAAAGAATTTTGTGAAGCAAGGTAAAAATCCAGCCCACAACTGGCCTGAGACATCTTAATGAAGTTACTACCTCTCATTGCATATGGGTTTGCTGAACTGTTTGCCAAACTGTTTATTAATACCTAAGTTTGAGATTGACTCAAAACACAGATGTTTCTAAGTCTTCCCTTCAGATAATACAAAAGCCTGCAAGAGTGCCCCCAAATTCCTGATAATCCACACTCCCTGGATTCTTCTTTACCAGTTGGTGATAACACAGCCATAGCTCAGCTATAGGAGTAGAATTTCAAGATAGCAATAGTTTTATGATGACAAATAACAAGTAATGTATTTTTTTTCATGTATGTGGCCTATGTTTTGGAATAACCAAGGCTTTGGATCTCCTGGGTATGAATCCTAAGCCTGACTCTTACTTGATGTATAACTTTATTGGACAAGTTATGTGACCTCACTGAGCTTCAATTTTGTCCGCTAGTAAACAAAGACAAAATATTTACTTCACAGAGATGTCATCAAGATGAACTAAGATAACATTCAATACTTTCTTCTTAGGTAGAAAAGGAATAGTTGTCTTAATTTTGAACTTCTCACAATTTAGGGAAAAAGTTATTCTGCACGAATCTGAATTCCCAAGATTGTAATTTAATAAATCGTGTGGATGGAAATCATATGTAAGAGAACAGGGAAACTTTCTTTTCAGTTTTAGTATTTTGAAAATCCTTTGTGATAACTGCAGATTTTTCATATTTTCATATTTTCCTCATGTAACAGTTTGATTTTCTCATATCTTTCTTTTTAAACATTCCTTTTAGGAATGCATGTCTCTGCATTCATAGGAATCACAGAGCAATTTTGAATAGCCATTATAATCAGGATTCTTTTTTTTTTTTTTTTTTTTTTTTGAGCTTTTGAGTTTGGAGGGTTCAAAGACTATAATATAGAGACCAGGCTTATGATAATTTGCTATAAAATTCAACTTATCTTAATGAGGTAGAAGACCTGGTCTTCTCAAATTGATGTACATTCTGGCATTCACTGAGTCTATTTTAAGAGCCCAGAATACTACAGCTCACTATTCTCTCAGACACAATAGGGGCCTTAACAATGGTTAATAGGTGAATGTTTTCGGTAGATTCGATACCAAAGTACAATGTGACCTTTTTTTTTTTTTTTTTCCTTTAAAATCCTCTGGTCAAGAGACGCCTGGGTGGCTCAGTGGTTGAGGTGTCTGTCTGCCTTTGGCTCAGAGTGTCATCTCGTGTCCAGAGGTGGAGTCCCACGTCGGGCTCCCTGCGGGGAGCCTACTTCTCCCTCTGCCTGTGTCTCTGCCTCTTGCTGTGTGTCTCTCATGAATAAATATTTCTTTTAAAAAATCAAAAATAAAAAAATAAAATCCTCCATTCAACTAGTTGCTATGTATATCCAGCCTTACATTCACCTTAAAGTCATAGAAATTTTTAGACTGAGAATACTTCAGAATTCCTCAGTGTTTGCTTTGGTAGACTGGACATGAGCAAGGGAATTCTAAGGACATGTGACACAGTAAACCAAGGGCACCTGGACGTTGTCAGCCACCTTCCTGAAAAAACTTGACATGAGCAGAGATACTTCCAGGGAAATTTTAAAAAGCAGATCAGCTGGCTTCCCGTTAGCACAGCATGCTTGATTAAGTTGCAAGAATTTCACAACACCTAGAAATGGTCTAATATGAAAGCATTTGTAAATCATTGCTTCCTTTCTCAGTGCCTGTGTTCTGTATAATGCATTAAATAAGCCCTGATGTGGAAACAGAACAGGAGCAGAACTTCATTGTTCATGAGGAGTCCAGACACTTCTCTGCCAGTTTGACTTGGACGGCCCGAGTTTCTAACACCTCCCTGTCCCAACTCCCCACTTAACACTAGATTTTATTTCCTTGCTAAAAATATAAATATTAAAAAGAAAGATTTAGCTTTTGTGAAAACTGATGGTGAACTAAAACACTTCATTGCTTTTGCTTCTTCCTTTTTTTACTCATCACCAGCAGTTCCTGGTCACTTAAGGAAATGAGACCTTAAACCCCCATATGACTATGAAGTGCTAGCATTTGATTTGAGTCACCTTTTGCTTTCAATGTTCCCGCCTTCCTGCACAGATTCTGCAGATCATGAGTAGCTCCATTCCTCTGTACCGCTAATAGAATATTAAGCAGGCCTGTTGATGTTCTGAACTGGTGGTGTTCTCTTGTTTCAAGTTAAGGCCGTTTTTAAAATGAGCCATGGTTCAAACGTTATAAAGGATTAACAGGTGTCTTCTGAAGTCAAAGGGGGCTGTTTTAACCATCACGCTATTTTAAAAAAATTTTTAATGAAAATTGTGAACATAAACATAAGTTTTTCTTTATCCTATTTTACCTAGAGGTGTTTGCTTTTTCTCCTGATTTAATCATTCAGTAGATGATTAAGTGCTAGGTGCTAGACACTGGTTGTATTAAGAATAAAGATACAGTATTTGCCTCAGCAAGCTCACAGTGGTTTGAGGAAGACAGACCAGAAAACAATTTCAAGGCAGGATCATGATGCTCTTAATAGAGGTGAGCACATGGAAGGTGTGCACATAAATGTAACAGTGAGCACTCTGAGAGACAAGAGGGCCAGTGAAGCTCAGGGGAGCTGCAAGTGACTCCATGTCACCGGTAGAGTTGGTATCCCATGGGGGCAGCGTGAACAGAGACAGAGGAATGCAAGAGGGTAAGGTACCTGCCAGAAGACATTTCCCGAACTTTGCTGAGAACTGCTCAGTAAAAAAATCTTCATAAGTCTTGAAAAGTCTTTAACTTAGGATAGGTGACCATGACATTTTTATAAAATATTAGGACTAAAAAGATTTGTTTCCTCTGAAGTAGAACATGGAGGGGGTAGGGGGACAGGGGACTGAGGAGGGCACTTGTCATGATTAGGACCAGGCGATGTGTGGAAATGTTGAATCACCATCACGTACACCTGAAACTAATAGAGTGCTGTATGTTAACTAACAGGAAGGAAGGTAAAAACTTAGTAAATCAATAAAGTAGAACATGGGACCTTGTTCTCAGATTGTGTTAGCGTTTGGAGGATGCCACTTTGGACCCTAGCTTATTTTTCTTGGATTTCAACCGAATATATCCGCCCTCCTAGCCATGTTTCCTCTTTCCTCAGTTTGAGTAGGCTTCCTCCAAAATCCTGTAAACAGTATTTAAAAGTCAAGAACAAATGACTCTTCCTGAGTCCTATCATCTGTTTGAGGGAATGGCAACCTCTGATTAAATAATGTTCAGCGTCTAGAGGGCTCTGTGCTCTTGCTACTACTGCTTCTGATTCGCTCCTCTCCTCTGACCTATAGGACAGCTGAGGTTCTCATTGCATGGATGCTAGAGGAAGAGACCAAAGACTTCCAGAGCACAGAGATTAACTTCTGTGCTCATATTAAGGGAAAGAGAACAATCTGAAAGCACTAACACCAAGTTACTTTCTCTCAAATATTGTTCATGAAAAGACACTTTAACAGCTACAGAGGAGTTTTAAAGCAGAGTACAGTCTTGATGATTTTTCTTGACCATTGAAACAAGCAGGTAGCCTGCGTATTCTGGGGTAGACTCAGCTTCAAATATTCAGTCTCATTAAATACATAATACCATCTAAATGACCTGGAAATTCTCATGAGATTGGATTCCTTTTGAATTTCCCAGCCCATCTTTCTTCCCCAGAAGCAACATGCAGATATATTGATCAGCCTTGGGTATTAATATGTGATGGAGAAAATATTATCATCACATGTTAATTTATCATCATATTTAATTCATAACTACTTTTTCTATTAATTTCTGCTAATGCCAGTGCCAATGGTAACATATTGAAATTCCTTCAAGTTTTACAAAAAAAAAAAAAAAAGTCTCTAGGGTTTTTTTTTTTTTTTTTGGTAAATATTTATTTACTTATTTTTTTGAGTTGACACAGAATGTTACATTAGTTTCACATGTACAACTTAGTGATGTGACAGGTTTATACATTATGCTCTGCTCACCCCAAGTGTAGCTCCCATCTCTGTCCTGTCACATGACTATTATGATATCATTGACTCTATTGCCTGTGCTGGGCCATTTATTCCTGTGACTTGTTCATTCCTCAACTGGAAGCCTGTACCTCCCACTCCCCTTCACCCATCTTGCCTGTCCCTCCGTCCCCCTTCCTTCTAGCAGCCATCCGTTGGTTTTCTGTTTTTACAGGCCTGTTACTGCTTTTTGTTTGTTTCTTCATTTAGTTATTTTTTTCTTTGTGGAGATATTTTAAGGCAAATCCCAGACATTATATCATTTTCCTACTACATATTTCAGTGTTCATTTTTTAAAACTAGAGACTTTAAAGAAGTGACATAAAATGATATAATGTCTAGGATTTGCCTTAAAATACTTCCACAAAGAAAAGAATGAACAGGAAGTAGGGCTGGATGAAGCAAATAAGGAAAACCTTCCTAATTGCTGAGTTTGTGATGAGTACACAAGGTTCAGTCCATTCCCTCCACTTCTGAATATGTTTGAAATTTTTAATTAAGCCTACACATAGCAATGTTGTGATGGTGCTAATACTTAAACTTTCCCTATAGTTTTAAACAAGAATTCTAGGCTTCCTGTCCTAGAATTCATAACTGTTGCTCAAACATGCCTATGTGCGCTACATTCCCTTCTCTAAGATGACTGTACTTTGAATCTTTTGCAGAGTGGCCTGACCCCGCTCCATTTGGCTGCTCAAGAAGACAGAGTGAATGTGGCCGAAGTCCTCGTAAACCAAGGGGCAAATGTGGATGCCCAGACAAAGGTATACAGAAACAGTGTGCCCATATAAAGTGTCATTTAGTGACTCCTGCATGGAAACAAAAACAATTTGATAGGAGAGGACGAACAAATTTTATATCATTTCTCTTATACATAGTATTTCAAACATATCTGTGCCAGGGACACCAAAGTCTCCAGTTGTAGTGTCCCAGATGCTTTTATCCTTAGTGGCCTAGGCACTTTATCCCAGCTGCCTACAAGTACCCACCTGTGGTAACGCTATTGATCCCCGTTATGACAGATCTGTCTTGCAGGGGCAGAGTGTAAAATCGTGTTCCTTAGCTTTTGTGACTGACAACACATACAGAAAAATTTATCAGTGATTTGTGACCTTTAACTTTGTTCAGATGTAGTCTATAAAAAAGGATAAAGTAAGTTTTATTCAATTATTTTTCCCTTGTTAAATTCCTTATGGCATGTGTGGTTGCTAGCATCTTTTTCTCTCTCTTGCTCTCGCTCTCTCAGACAAATAGTTCTCTTCAAAAAGAAAAAAAAATACTGATTAACATCCTATAATGCTGCAATTTCAAACTCAGATAAGAAAAACGGCTGTTTTGTGTATTCATCAGAGATAGGACTTTGTATGAATCTCATTTCTCGAAACATTTTCTTTCGGCACTTAATTTTGTTACTTCTTCATAGCAAACTTGTTTTATCTACTCTAAAATATAATTCTTGTTTCTTTCTGTGTGTCATACTTTGATGCAAAAATGAATGCTTATTAAATATTGTGAATACAAACATCTCATGTATAATAGAGATTCTGAGGTGCATTGATAACCTACTGAAGTTACTAAAATATATAGAAGTATCACCAGGAAGTAGCCAAGTAAAAAGGTATGCAGACATCAAAATCAGACTGGATTTACCAGATACGCACAGAAGGAACAGCCCCAAGGAGACTATACGCTTTGGACATTGTCTGGCTCTATGGTTAGCTGCTCCATCCATGCTGTCTGTGTTCTATTAAAAAGGAGCTGCCTGAAAGAGCTCTGACCAGGCAAGATCCTATCTGTGTTTTAAACTCTGTGTCAAATTAGTTAAGCAAGTATCATTGTCCCTGGCCAGGGCTGCCCTAGGTGGAACTGAAGAGTAGGCACATTCCCACTCAATTCCCTTTCTGGAATTTCTGCGCAGTCTCCATGGCCTCATCGGTAGCCAGCTTACCTAGCAATCCCTTCACTCTATTTCCTTCCCATTATAAAAAATCTCATCATCCTTAGCCTTCAGTGCTTTCCTAGTAGCTAATTATTTAACAGTAAAGGCACTGGTAGCAGCTGAGTGGTTTCTTGTTACTTTCCATTTTGAAAATAAAAGCATTTTTAATTCTGATAAAAGAAGCAGATTAGGGGTACCTGGGTGGCTCAGTTGGTTGAGCATCTGACTCTTGATTTCAGCTCAGGTCATGATCTCAGGGTCATGGGATCGAGTCCTAAGTCAGGCTCCATGCTGGAGCCTGCTTAAGATTATCTCTCTTCCTCTTTCTCTGCCCCTCGATCATGCTCATGCTCTCTCTCTCTCAAAAAAAAAAAAAAAAAAAGAATCAGACTGAATTTAGCTTGTAGTCTTTATTTTATTAATGGCAAATATATTCATCTTGTGTTGTTTCATTTATACACACAAACAGACTTAAACACTTTTTTTGGTTGCTGCTTCCTTTACAGATTAAAAATTCTAGGAGGCATGGACAGGGTCAAGTTTCTCAATATGTTTTTGCCCCTGTGCATCCAAGGCAGACACCGTAATTCAGTCATGAAGTGTGGCACTGATTGTCCAAGGCAGGTTGAGAGGCAGGGCATGGTGCTAGGAGCCTTCTTACACAGAAGCGCCCCTGAGCTTAAGGGTCTCCAGCCTCTACCAGGGTTTCTTCCTAACCCAGCCCAACTCAGATCATGGTCAGTAATCAGTTTTGTACTTGGTGTAATATTTATGAAGCATGTCTCCTTTCCTGCCTTTGACAAGTGATGCACTTCAGAAAGCACCTTTGCCTCTTACAAATTCTTTCCCTTTCTTTTTCTTCTCAGCAAAATCATAGCACCCAAAAAAGCTGAGGCTATGATTGTCCCATAGCTGAAAAAAGCAGAAATGCAGAGAGATGGGTTGTAGGACTTGCTTCCTAAACTTGTGAATAAAAAGTTTATTATATTCTATGAATTGCCAAATTCTTACAGGTAAGGATGACAGCCCTAAGCAGCCTGCAGGTGTAAAGTGTAGTACCATTTAATTCATTGGCTTGAATTTAAAAATAGTAATCATGAAAACATTGAGAGCTCTTTTCTCTTATGGGGAAAAGACTAGAATATCCTGGTAACAGCTTTTGCAGCCTTCCTATTGGCTTGCTGACCTTCTACACATCCAACTCTGTATTTGAAGTTCACTGAATCAGTTCAGACTAAATTGTGCTGCTGGCCACACAGTTTAATATTCAGTGTGGTTTAGCTGAAATAAAGTCATTCTTTTTCCTTTTTAAAAGGATAATCTCCTGAAGTATTTTATTTAAACCATCCAAAATACACTGATTCTCAACAGTACTGATTAGCAACTTAATAGTTAAATTATATTTCTTTAAATGTGTATAAAATAATGAAAAAATTTATTTGATATTCATTTCATATTCATTCTTAGAGCTCCTACTAGTTGCCACATTCTAAACAGGGTGATATATTCCTTGCCCTCATAGTAGTTATAATCTAGAAAAGAAGATATATGATGGTAAAAATAATAGAATAGTATAATAATACCAAAATGTATTAGCCATCTTCTCTGTGTCAGGTATTAAGTGCTTTACCTTTATTAGTTGGTTTAATCCTTACAACTACCCTAGAAGGTGGGTAAAATTGGTGTCCCTGTATTACAGATGAGGAAACTGAAGAACAGAAAGTAGTCACTTGTACAAGGTCACATAGCTAATTAGTACAAAGCCTGACTTTGACCTCACATATAAATATATAATTTTAGAATCAATGGCATTCACTGAATTATTTTACAAAGGTGAAATGTGTAGAAGGGAGCTGTAGCTGGTTCAGTATCATAGAAACAAGAGGGGAAAAATGATGGGCATGTCCCAATATGCTGCTAGAAATTTAAGATTTCAGAGGGCCTTTATGGACCAGGCTAAGCAAGTTTAGCTTTTTATCCTGTTTGCATTGGAAAGCCTTCGAAGGTTTTAAACGGAAGAATGATAAGATCAGGCATCCAGCTCAGACAGATCTTAGGAGAAAGTGCAGAGACCGAGTTGGTCAAAGGAGTTTGGAGCAGGGGCAGTTGAAGGCTACAGCTAAGGTCCGGATGGAGAAGAAAGAAGGCTTTCACTTAGGAGCAGATGGGAAATTGATGAACAAGAGAGAAACTTGAGAAATACTTAAAGGAGTGTGAACAATAAGATATGAGGAAAAGTGAGAAATTCAGGAAGAATCTCAGGATGTGACCCCTGTGACTGGGTGATCACAAGCACCATTCAATGAGATTAGAGGAAGCTGGCTGAGGGAGAAGACCAAGGGTTCTGTGTGGGGCACTTGACTACTACCCAGTAAGGTATGGTGCTATGGCTCCAGAGATCAGAAACATCAGCCTGAATACTCCGTCAGCACCTATTAGCTCTTCCTTCACAAATACAACCTTTCAGTATTGCCTAGAGGAGAAGACAACTTCTGCTCATCTTGATGGTATAACTATGCAACAGTGGAAAAAGAGGCAGACACTGCCAAGTTAGCTGAACTGTGATTATTTCTTAGCTATTCCAGAAAGAATAGTTTGTCTTTCCAAAATTGATTGCTGCTAATTGGAAAGAATTTCTCAAATCACATCTCTCTGAGCATATTTGTGCAAGGTACCATTTAATATAAGAATTTTATGGCCCTCAATGAATGGAAGAGCCCCGATCTGATTTCTCTAAGAGCAAACTAAATCTTCTCATCCATGCACGTGTTTTTTTTTTTAATAAGATACTTTATTTTTTAAAGATTTTATTTATTTATTTGAGAAAAGGAGCATGAGTAGGGAGAACGGTCAAGGGGAGAGAGAGAAGTAGACTCCTCACTGAGCAGGGAGCATGATGTGGGGCTCGATCCCAGGACCCCAAGATCATGACCTGAGCTAAAGGCAGATGCTTATCCAATTGAGCCACCTAAGTGCCCCTTTAATAAAGTACTTTAATGCTTGTGGAACAGCAAGAAGATCAATGTCCCTGGTACAACAAACAAGGAAGAGATTAGTAGGAATGAGCTCAGAGATTTAGTGCACAGGGTGTATAGTGAAGGTATATCAGACAGATCCTAATAGCCCATTATAATCACTTAGGGTTTTACTAGGAGTGAGATGGAAAACTGTGAGGATGAATAGAAACTGTGTATTAAAATACTTAGAATGATTCAATTTCTTTAGAAAATCTACTTAGTAGACTTAGCACAACAGTCTTTGGAATCTGTTGCATCATTGCTTAGGCACATTGACCAAAAAAAACCTGAAAAGCTTCTTAATAGTTATATTTTTAAATTATTTTCTGATTGCTTTTAGCTCTCTAAAAATTAAACCTCTACCACTAAAGTTGGGAATAATGTCACTTCAGTTAAGCTAATTGTACTAAGAACTGATTGGCGAAAGCTATTTTCATGCCTCCCACACTGAGCAACATTCTGAGTCCTAATGCAGTATCCTGAGTTCCTCAGCATCAAGAAAGAAGCCTGCAAAGTAGGCAAGTCAGTTCAGGTTACCAAAACAGGATCTCCTTCGTCATGCATGGAGCAGCTTCAAGCGTTATAAATCAGACTCATATACATGGTCACGATGAACTTTATCGGTGGGAGTCTGGGCCACATGGGCACGCTGACAGTTCAGTTTGTGGAAGGGAATCTGACCAGAGTAAGCTCTTGGGCAGCACCTCCCTGGTGAGACATTTTCGCCTTCCACACTCAGCTGTGGTCTGGGCATTCAAATTCAGATGTACCTATTTGCTAGCATGTCTTAGTTTGGGCTGCTATCACAAGAATACCATGGAGTGGACAAACTGTCATTTCTTACAGTTCCAAAGGTTGGGAAGTCCAAGGTTAAAGTGCCAGTGGATCCCTCGTCTGGTGAGGGATCTTGTGCTGGTTTGCAGATGGCTATCACATAGCTTCTGGTTATATCTTTACACAGTAGAGGGCAGAGAGGAGAGGCAGGCAGACTCCTGTCTCTTCCTATAAGGGCAAGAATCCCATTCATGAGGGTTCCACTTAATGACCTAATCACCTCCCAAAGGCCCCATCTCCAAATGTCATCACACTGAGGGTTGGGGCTCAGCATGTAAATTTGGGGGGACAAACACTCTGTCTATAGTATAGAGTCACCATAAAGATACAATAGTGCAAAATACATGAGATACAGACCCTTGACAACATGGACCCCTCCCCACCAGGCACGCTGAGAATGTTTTTAAAACTCAGTCCTCTCCCTTTTGCCAACCTGGTGCTGCCAGTATCCTCGTAAACAGAATTAATTGCAGATGTTGAAATTGCATGGTAATGTCTGTTACAATGTGGCCATATGGAAAAGTATCTGGGATATCCTTATTTTAAAAAATAATTATACACACACATATATAATTATATATATGTAAGGTATTTTTCTTGACAGATAGAACCTACAGTTCCTCAGGGGTCAGTGGATATTAATTTGGGAAACAACTTACTGCTTTGTCTAAATCAGTTCTTGTCAAATGATGGGACTCTAGCGAGGAAGCAGGAGACTAACTACAGTGTATATACGTGGATCAAGGTCACATTTCTCAGACCTCCTGAACTCCCACCACTCTCTACTGCTTTAGTGTTTCTGGGCTTCCCGTCTCTGTCATGCATTCTGATAATCATTTACTGCCTGGAATTATCGTTTAGCCACTTCGTGGTTGTTTTCTACCTCAATTTTATACTTTTAGAGCACATCTGTCCCCAGGACATTCTTTCTGTCCCTTATCAGGAAGCCACTGAATCAGTCCGTCCAGGCTATTGACTGTGCCATGTTTCTTTCCTTTCTTGAAAAGTTGGTGTGAGAATAAAATAAGCTGATGCAAGAAAGCACTTTGGGGAGTTCAATAACTATTTACATGTGACATGGTATTTTTTATATCTAACACTAGCTCTGAGAAATATCAAGGGCATCTTATATATACATAAGAGGGGGAGAATGATGCCAGCTCAAAAAGTCAGGTTAAATAATTCTTTTTGCTTCTATTTAGGATAGCTGTTACTGAAAGTATACTTATGAGGTTTCTTTTCTGAAAAAATATCATTACAGATGGGATACACACCTTTACATGTAGGCTGCCACTATGGAAACATCAAGATTGTTAATTTCCTGCTCCAGCATTCTGCAAAAGTTAATGCCAGAACAAAGGTAAACTCTTTTCTCCTTCATATCCACCACCAAAGTCACTGATTTTGTGCCCAAGGAAGTAAGAGTCATTTCTTCCATTCTCCTTCTGCAGAATGGGTATACGCCGTTACATCAAGCAGCTCAACAGGGACACACGCATATAATAAACGTCTTGCTTCAGAACAATGCTTCCCCCAATGAACTCACTGTGGTAAGAGTGAAGGGAGGGAGGGAGGAGGCTAAGAGAAGAGGGGGGGATGGACCTGGATGCTGGAATCTTCTTATATTTTTCGTTGTGCACCAGTGTTGCCACACATTTAGTAGAATTCAGGCCAAAGCACGATAGCTATGCTGTGTGCCATCCAGAGAGAGAGATGTGATTAGTGTTTCACACTTAAAAACTACAAATCCATTGCCACCTAGTAGGAAATCCATATATAACAAGAAAAACGTGTTTGTTCCCTTGATTACTTAGAATGTTAAAAAGCCTCTTGGATTCCATGTGTAGCAGCCAACTCTCTGCTGCGTGAGTGGGAACAGGTTAGGTGGGTTTTGAGCAAGGTATGTCTCTAATGAAAAATGTTTGGTGTATGATAGTGGGTGGGACCAGTGAACCACTCGCCTTCTGTTCAGTAGGGCGAAACTTGTGGAAGCACACAGACACTGAGACCCGGGGAGTGATTACTAATTCCTTGTCCTCGTTTCCCTCTTGCCAGAATGGGAACACTGCCCTAGCCATTGCCCGGAGGCTTGGCTACATCTCTGTGGTCGACACCCTGAAGGTAGTGACTGAGGAAACCATGACCACGACTGTAAGTATTGAATGCAGACCCCATTAGCCTGAGAGCCAGCTCTCAGGCTGTAGATTTTCCAGGGCTCTGGGGAAGTGAACCTACTCCCCCCCACTCATAGACTAAGTGCCATGCTTCCAAATGCTGTCCCTTCATTGCTGGCAACCAGCATCATAGAACTCTCATTTCTGATACTGAGAAACTAAATGCTAAAAATATCTTTTGAAAAGTTGTATTAGTAGCTATAGAGTGTTTTGCTCCCATATAAAGCTAAATTTATATATTTGTTTTACTATAAAAACATTTTTAAAGGCTTTATTTATTAGAGAGAGAGAGAGAGTGCGAGAAAGCACAAGTAAGGGGAGAGGCAGAGGAAGGGGGAGAAGCAGACTCCCCTATGTGGGGCTCAATCCGGGTACCCAGAATCATGACCTGAGCCCAAGGCAGATGCTTAACCAACTGAGCCAGCCAGGCCCCCTGATATAAAAATATTTTTAATGAAATGAAGACAGGAATATTTTCACATCCTCCTTTGGCAGAGTGAGGAAATTGAAGATAAGTTGGTTCTTTAAAATGTTGTAACTCACAAATGGCAATGGATACATTGTTGTTGTTATGGTGAAAAGCATTTTTTTTTACATTGTTGTAAAAATAAAACATTAGAGGATCAAAATTGACTTTTGCCACCATTCTCACTGCTCTTCCATTCGGCTATTGGAGTTTTCACAGGAAAAACAAAAAATGTTTTGTTAAAATTATAAATAAATCTTCAGCAGAAGGCCTTGTTGCGTCAGATACACTTTTACAAGCTGCAACCTCTAGGATAAGTCATTTCTTATTAGCACCATCTGGAGCCTTTGAACTGCATCAGGATTTGGTAACTTTGGACTTGAGAGCAGATATTGCACCATATCAGAGGCTTATTGGAGTTATTCCTGACTCCATGACTCAACACACATGCCTGAGATTGGCTCCGTACAATGTAAATTTAGGACTCTGGAACACTAGGAATTATCGGCTCTGCCTCCTTTTCTCATCTACCACCTTCCAATGTGAAGGGAGGCAGGGTTAGCATCTGCAAACAGTTTGTATACACAGTGCTTCATACAAAAAAAAAAAAATGGGTTGAGGAATTCTGTAGCAACCTGCTGGTTGAATAATTTGGCAATGCACAGGCTTTAAAAACTAAAAAAAAAAAAAAAAAAAAAAAAAAGAGCCTGCTGATCACAAGAGAGAAATTATTCAATTTGCAAAAAAAGAAAGCAGTAGCTTTAATGAGCTAGAGCAATGGTTATCAACCAGGACATGTTAATTACTACATAATGCTTTTATATACTTCCTGAGTATTTCATGATTTTAAAATCTGTTATTAAATTCTTGAGAAAAGAGTTTAAACAAATAGTGTTTATTAACCTTAATGTTATAGATATTCCATTTAGCTCTCTCTAGGAAAAAAGAGGGAGAAGGATAAGGTATTAAACAATGATCAAGTGTCACAATGCAGATTTGAAATCACTGCAATAAATATATAAAACTTCTTTTTCAGTGTTAGAGAATTGAAACCGATGTAATCGTTCAAAATCGAAATCTTTCTTATTGAATGTAAATGACTTGCTCACCCATTGAGAAAGCTCAAAATATTTCTTGAAAATCAAAAGTGCAAAAAAAAAAAGAAAAGAAAAGAAAATCAAAAATCAAAAGTGCTTGAGGAAGGGGACCTGGCTGGCTCAGTAGGTAGAGGATGTGACTCTTGATCTCAGGGTTGTGGATTCAGAATCCACATGGGATGTAGAGATTACTTAAAAATTAAATCTTAAAAAAAAGCTTGAGGAGAAAAATAAAGACAGAGAAAGTAAAGTTACAGCCTGAGAATGGTTTCAAGGCTCTGGTTCAAGTGAAAGACAGACAGTGTATGGGAGTCAGGCCATATTCCTCAGTGCCATCCGCTGAGTTGGCAGGTGATTCCTGCAAGAGAGAGAAGACAGGACCCATGCTAACAGGAAAGATCTAGTTTGCCTAAGGAAGTAAATGAGACTTCCACCAAATGAAGAGCTCACATAGGTTAGGAAAGAGCCCATTGAAGTCCCGAAGACTTAGTCCAGCATTGTGGTATTTGAGACTGTATTCCAAGCTGAGACACCATTGTGTCAGGTCTGCTTTTGCAGTGAAATGTAAGTGAAATGTAACCTGGGACAGATGAGAACCCACAGAGTTTAGGGTGGTGATCTTAAGCTCACTAAATATGGTGCAGCCTCCACCACAGGCAGGTCTTTGCATGGCCACCTGCTGGAACCCCAGCAGCCTTTGACTCCATCAGCAGATGTCAGTTTTTCAACAACTTTAAATAGACGATTCATCTTCCCTATGAGTACAATCTATGACCTGGCAACTCTGAGAAAGATGCTTGAGTTGATGACCTTACCAATCTGGCCAAGTGGGGAACCAAGGAGCTAGAAGTTGACACTCAGACAAAGAATCAGGCATTTGAATTGCCTCATGTAAAATATTCCGTTTCCTCAATGGCAAAGAACAGAGGACATCTATCTCTCAGGTACTGTCTTCTAAAAGAGAGGGAATCAGGGCTACTTCGAGAATAGCTGAATCTAGATCTAGGGAAGGAAATATACGAGATGAGCATCATCAAGTGCCAAAAAGTAAGAAGGTGTCTCCCTCCCCAAGTAAGTAAATAAACATGCATATACGCAATTATGGAGCTGTTTAAAGGGACACAACAGTCAACTGAAAGAGTTCCCAGTGGCCAAAGGTGGAACAATTTTAGATAGATAGATAGATAGATAGATAGATAGATAGATAGATAGATAGATGATAGAAAGAATTGAGTATAATGCAACGCATAAAATAAATATCCATGAGTCCATACTAATATAGATAAATGACTGAATAAATAGGAAAGAAGAGGCAAACCAGGCAAAAAAAATCCCAAACAATATATGAAAACACTTCACCCTCAAGGAGGTATAGAACATAATTCCCTACTGCTTAAGTGTGGGTTGAGTATGACTTCCCTGCAAAGAATAAAGTATGGAAAGGGGCACAAGGGCCATAGGTACCATGGAGATACCTGATAAACACTGGCTTGGCAAGGAGAATAAGGCCAACATCAACACGAGTAAATCATGTTGATAGTGTGTACCCTTAATACTGTATGATGAGGGCAGCCTGGGTGACTCAGCAGTTTAGTGCCACCTTCAGCCCAGGGTGTGATCCTGGAGTCCTGGGATCGAGTCCCCCGTCAGGCTCCCTGCATGACACCTGCTTCTCTCTCTCTGCCTGTGTCTGTGCCTCTCTCTGTGTGTGTGTGTCTCTCATGCATAAATAAATAAATAAAATCTTAAAAAAATACTGTATGATGCTAACAGCACTTGACCTCTGTGGTCTTCCTCCCCAAAACTTGCAACCCTAATCCTGAGAAACACATGAGACAAATCCCACTGAGGGACATTCTGCAAAATACCTGACCAGTTCACTTTTAAATCATGAAGGTCATTAGAAGGAAGGAAAGTCTAAGAAACTGTCACAGCCATAGGAGCCTACGGGGGCATGACAGGTAAAGAGACTGTGGTGTCCTGGATGGGTTCCTGGAACAGAAAAGGGACATTTGGTAAAAATTAAGGAAATCTGAATAGAATACAGGCTTATTTAATAGTAATATGTGAGTATTGGTTCGTTAATTATGGCAAATGTACCATAGTTTCAACAACCTAGCTTTTTTTAGTTGCCTTACTTAAGTATCTATCCTCCCTTGTAGCATTAGCCTTTCATATGCTTAGAATAAGAGGACTTGTTTTAAGTCTAAAACATTAAGTCATTAATATTTTTAACAAGCTCTCAGTGTCCTTTGGATGGATACAATCTATATAGGTAAAAAAGTCATCCCAGAGCAAATAAAAAATTCACTAAATCCTTGGCTCTATAATACACAGTTCTTTAAAATTGTGTGGAGGTGAAAATGATCTTGCAAATGCATGATCTCTAAAATATTTTCTGCATGGCATATTTGTAAAAATTATATGATTTATTCAATCTTAATATTTTATATTTCTCCTAGGAATTAAAATGTATACATAGAAGGGGAAGACAAAATCCATGGCTAGCTTGTGCAAGCAATAGAGACACAATGCTTGGTGATCTTCAGCCAAGACTTTTAGTGGAATGAGGTAGCAGGTTCATCAGACGATGAAAAAGTATGACAATAGACTAGGAGAGGCAATATCTCTCTTGTCTTTTCCTTTGAAAAGTCTTATTAGGGACTTAAATCTTTTAAGCTGATTTGCTTTGCCACTAGAATTCTTTTAACTTATATTTGTTCTTAGCAGTATATATGGTGAAGTCCCTTAATGCTAAGGGACAATTTTGATGTCATTTTATATGGAGGAGCCTCAAGATACTCAGCACATCAGTCCCATAATATATCAAATGATTAATTTAGAAAGAAATGAATAGTCTCATTAAAATGTTCAGTCTGCTTACACTAAGGTGACTGCTCTTTTTGTTGTTGTTATTAGACTATCATAGAGAAGCACAAAATGAATGTTCCAGAAACGATGAATGAAGTTCTTGATATGTCTGACGATGAAGGTATGAAAACCACCTTTGTGTTCATAATTAAGAGTGACTGTGTACCTGTTTCCTAAAGAATGTTTATTGTAAAAATGTTTTTTGAAGTCTTAATGTGTTTTGTTGTCGCATAAAGACTATACATTTTCCACACAACTTACGTTGTTCACTTAAATCATGCAGTTCGTAAAGCCAACGCCCCTGAAATGCTCAGTGATGGTGACTATATCTCAGATGTTGAAGAAGGTATTTGTAACTTTTTACTGTGATGGAACTTAACTACAGCTTTATCTTCCATTTCTTATCCTCAAAATGTAACACTTCCTTGAGTTACTAACTCTTCACCTAACTTCCGATTATTAACCTATGTAACCATCTAAAAGATGGATATTTGGTATTAGTGGCCTCTTTGAAGCTCCTCTCCTTGAATCCATTTTCCAACTTGAAAATATGAGTATCACTAATGATGTGGGTTGCTTTCTTTTTCTCTGTTTCTATTAAACAGAAAATTGATTTTTATTGTTTACATTTGAAAATCTAGAAGAGGAAACCTGATTAATGTTTACAGCTAAAATATTTTTTAAATAAATAAGAGAAAGATCTTATAGGTAAGAAGCTAAATGCTCATTGTTAGGTTTACTCAAGTTTGGTCCATTATTGGACCCATAATGAAAACTCAACCTGAACAAAATTGCTTTCAGAGCATAAATTTTCAATATTGATTTTATGAAAGGGATCAAAAACCAAATGCTTATAGCGATACTTCATTTGCTTAAAAGAAACTACTTTTTTCTGCCTTTAAAAAAAATCAATATATTTGCCCAGCTCATGATGTGTAGATATACTAATGAATGATATCTTTAAAAGGTTCATTGGAAAATTAGCATTTTTAAATATTATAAAGATAGTGAATATTGGAGTTGTGCTGGAATAATGAAATGTGTACTTGTAATAGAATATCTATTATATTTTTGGTTTTTTTCTTCCACCATCTGACTCTCCCAAACGTCTATCTTTTCACTCCCTGTATTTCCTATCTCTCATGTATTTTTCTCAGAGATCAGACTCAATGCTATTAGTCTTTCTCTAAATTTAGGTAATTTTCCCTATTTTAATTATTGATTCTCCCCTTTGAGTTGTACAAATTCAATAGAAAATCTAAATAGTGGGAAACCTACATAACTAAAAGTACTTTAACTCTTTTGGCATCCAGTGACTGCCTACCATAAGTGTGCTGTGGCCAGAGGACTGCATCTGCATATCTAGAACAGCCAATGCCTTAGTGGTCATTTAGAAACTGTCTCATTGTTCGTAATTGTTGTTTTCATAAATGTGAAAGGCTTTTACTCTTTCTCCTTCCTTTTGTCTAAATCATCAACTATATATTTACTTCTGTGCCATCCAGGATTGGATATTTGTATCATCTTTAGGACTTTAAGAATAATATGCCTTGCTGTCATATTATATTTTAATGCCTTCGTATGTAAAGTGTTCAGAGCAATTTCTTATGTGTAGAAGACAAAAGGAAAATTATGTTCTCACATAGGTGTGTATGTGAGAAATATGTTAAAAGTATATTTTCAAGTGAAATTTTATGAAATATGACAAACACAGACCCCAAAATGTGCTAGTTTCTGACAAACTATCTGAAAAAATAGTTGCATTGATAAGAGGCCAAGTTTGAATGTGAATCTTTTAATTTGAAGATAATTCATCCAGCCATTTTACTGGAAATGACAGTGATTTCTTATGGATTTATCTCAGCTTGGGAATTTGAAATTAAGAAACAAATTTTAATTCTCATTTTATTCATCTTTCTTTAAACTCTTTGGCCCTTGCATTATGGGTGTGTCCATGGGCTGTGAGAATCAAGTGGCTTTTGATTTCATAATGTTGAGAATTTAGTGTTGGAAGGGGTTCCTAAAAGGTCACTTGATCTGAACAACAACCATCTATGCTGGAGTCACCTCTATAAAATCCTGTCTGAGGAGGTCATTTGCCCAAATGCCTTTATGACAGAAATTCCCTAATTCCTAGCCTGCCTATTCCATTTTAAACTACCCTGACTTTAAAAATTCTTTATTTTACTAAGTGTCCTTCTCATTGATTCAAGCTACTACTCATTGATTCAGGCTCTGATGTATTTGGCATTATTTAAAACAAAATCTGTCTCATCTGTGTGACAGTCCTTCTTTCTATTTCTTGTTAGTCTGTTTTCCTCCAGGTACCACCACCTGCACTGCCCCCTCACCATTGTGGCCAACCTCCTATTCACATTTCAGGGAGTCAATGTCTATCTCAGATTGAGGTGACCAGAACTGAATACAACATTCCAGGTGTGGTCTGATCAAAGCAGAGTAATGCAGGGCCATTGCTTTGTCCATGGACAATATTACAAATCTATTATGGGAGATTAAGACATTTTTGAGGTTATAATATCCACTTAATTGTACTCCTATTAATATTACTGTCAGCTAATGGTCCTAAACTTTGCTTACATGAGTTCTAGTAAGCCACTTCTGCCCTGTCATGAATTTACATCATTCTGTGCTGCATAAATTAGCATTTCTGTATTACTCCAAATCCCCCCTAGAATTTTCATTCTAAAGGGACCCCTACAACTTTAATGATAGCTTTTACTTCTGACTCATTTGCCTTATGGTCTTGCCAGCACTTGGCTGCTTTAGTTCGGTCCAGAGCTGCTTGCCTTAGGAAGCCCTTACAGACTGGGACAAATGTTTCTTTCCAGGTAGCCATAAGGATATTGTGAATATCTTCCTCTAAAGAACCCATAAAAGATCATCACACTAGTATCCTAGGGTACCAAGGATGTCAGTAGCCTTTAAAAGCAAATAAAAATGAAAAACAACATACATTGCCAGTTTTTTCTCGAAAAAGAAAAGAAGAATGAGTACGTAATATGGAAAAATAAAATTTTAATCCTATATTATAAAAATAGAGTAAATGTTAAGGGAATGGTACCGAGAGTAGTTTTTCTTGTCTTTCTCATTTTCCGTTTTCTTCTTTGCTTTCTCCTTCTCTTTTTCCTTTCTTCTATCTGCTATGAGAAATTAGTATAGGTAAAAGAGTATTTGCATTAATTTCACACAGTAAAAAATCAAGAAAATAAATCTAGACAATGTTATCAATTAATGACCTAGGGGAACAATGGAGCCAAGTTACAGAATAGAACTAAGGCTGAAGTATCAGCAAAGCAGAGCAACAGAAGGAAAGGCGATAAAGCAGCTTTATCTAACCCACACATTACCTAGGTAGGGGGTAAGCAGAGCTCCTAGAGGGCCAGACTGATCCACAAATATCTTAATGCCCCACTGTCTTCTTTCCCAGGAAATATGTCACATACATGTAAAATTAATATATATACACAAAATTAATGTTGGTTCTAGTGCTTGTTGTATTTTTAGGTTTTGCAATTTAGAAGAAAGAAAAGAAAAAATGAAAGAGGGAGAGAGAAGAGGAAGGTAGGGAAGGAAGAAAGAAGAAAATTGAGAATAAGTTTCAATCTGTCTTCTATTTTGGGTCCCCCTCCCAAGACATTTTAGAGTTGGCTTTGGTTCAACGCTGACTTTATAAATTCCTATAAAGTATATTTTGTAAATTTTTAAATAACATATAAAATGTTATTTTAGCTTGTGTAATTCTAGGAGATTGGGTTATAGTAACAGATTTAAAGAACTATAAATGGTACATAATGAGAAATGGAATTACACCATGGTGGGACACCTGGGTGGCTCACTGGTTGAGCATCTGCCTTAGGCTCAGGGTGTGATCCTGGAGTCCTGGGATCAAGTCCCACACCAGGCTCCCTGCATAGAGCCTGCTTCTCCCTCTGCCTATGTCTCTGCCTCTCTCTCTCTCTCTCTCTCATAAATGGATAAAATCTTATAAAAAAGGAATTACACCATGGGAAGTAAAAACCAAGGTAGCTCTATGAAATGGGACTCCACTGAACAGGTTTGGGAGACAATTGGGTGAGACTGGGAATTATTTAATTCTCAGCTACTCCCAATTTTGATAGGGCTACCATATCTTACTCAGGATCAAATGCAGACACAATATTAAAACGAAAAAAAGTAGAGGCTAAGTACACATGTGGTAGAAATAATTATCAGATACGTAGACGTTTGAGATATATTAAGGCATTAAAATTTCATCAGATGTTAGAGTGACATGAAGGGTGAGGAAAGTTGTGCTCAGTCACCTTTTGCCATAATTCAGTGCCCAGTGAGTTGAATTGACATCATGTAGCCCATGCTGTCCACTGTACTGATGAGGCAGCAAAGCCCAAATAAACATTGAGTAGCTTGCCCAGACAGGTTAGTAGCAGAGCTGAACAGGAAGGCAGATTGGACGGACGGTCCGGATCTAGATCTTCTCTTTCTTTGCTACTCTAATATGATCTATTTTCTTATATACAGAACCCAAGAATGTATTGTTTTTTTAAGCTTTAAAAAAGGAAAAGCTTAGGAAAAGGAGCAGATCGTGCTCTTGGAAATTATCACAAGCTAATAATAATTATGTCAATGACCTTGATAAGACTATAATAGAAATAGTATACTTTCTTCTGACCATATTGGTAAAAAATATGTGCAGACCAAGATGTAAATTCCAGCAAAATAAATATAAACATAATTTAGAATAGATCTTAAGAATTCAAAGCAAGTAGTTTAGCAAGCATATCAGAGTCTTCTCAATTAGGAGAGGATAAGTAGAATTTGAATGGCACAATCTAAAACTCAAAAAAGTAGAAGGTACTTTGGGAGACATGAAGATGGATATCAAGAAAACCACCCGGAAGATGTCCTTTTAGGAGCCCCTCTCACAAATGCCTAGGACTGTCCTGCTATCCTAATCTCCTGGGCATGCTAATAAATAAATCAGGCTATTGACTTTTTAGCTTTATAGCTCTGTAAAGAAGCCTTAGAGTTGAGCCTGCACCAGGTGGTCCAAGGAAGTGGTGATTGTTATGCAGAAATTGTTCTTCACCTGAAATGTTATCATTTTACAAATACCCATTCAGTCATAAAATCTAGCCTTTTGCCCAATATTTCTCTGCTTACAATTGACCTTTCAAATAGACATTACCTAATTGCATCCTTCTGCTAGTGATAACGTCAAAATGAAATACCAGAAGCAGAGACCCAGAATCTAACACAGTGCCTGATATATAGGAGATCTTCACTATGTGTTTGGGTGGTTACATTAAAGTGGAGGGAGACTCCAGGAAAAAACAGTTTTATAGGTTTCTGAGAACAGGCAGACAGGATAGAGAAAATTTACCTGCCATGTCCCTCTTCCTTCCAATAAAAGCTTTCACACTGAGACAGTCCTAGACTATGAATTGCCTCAAAAAACAGCTTTATGACTGTCCTAAGGTGTATCTGCATCTTGAGAATAATTAACAAATTTAAAAGAATCTGTGAACCGAGACTTTATTCTAAAATACAATCCATCCTATCTTTGGTATTCCATCTTTGATTCTGGAATAAAGTGATTTTGATCCACACTGTCCACCTACCCAGCACATACCTGGTGTTTCCATCTAGATTCTCACAGACACTTAATTCATCATGCCCTGGACACCTGCTCCCAACAGTGTCTCCTTCCAGCCTCCTCCATCCTAATAAGTGGCTCCATCATACAAGCCAGGCCTGAAGTTATGCGTAATCGCCCTGCCCTTTTCTTACACTCATGCCCAGTCCCTCAGCAAGTCCTAGCACTTCTTCCAGAACCCATCTCACGTCCCTCTTCTCTGCTTCTCCAGTGCTGGAGCCTCTACACATGGCTCCATTTCTCTCCCCACAGGCATGGATTTCTACACAGCATCCTCAGTGGTCTTTTAAAAAAATAAATTGGCTGATATCATTCCATTATCCAGTTAAAACCCTCCCAAGCTTATAGTTATGTCTTTAAAATTCTTTCATGGTGTGGCCATGTTCATTCATTTCTGTTTCTCTGTGATATTCCATTGTATGCCTATTCCAGAAGTATGTTATCCACGCCAGTTGGAAATAGAAATGTGGCTTGTTTCCAATTTGGGGCTGTTGCAAACAAAGCTGCTACAAGCCTGCTTCTATCTGCCCCAGATACACATATGCATGTATTTCTACAGGATACACACCTAGGACTGCAGGCTCTGGGTTGTAGATTATGCAGAGACAACAGAACTCATCCAACCCAGGTAACACTAAACTAGGATTGTAAAATTAGATAATAAGGCTATAAAAAGGGGGGGGGGGGAAGGGGAAGAATGTAATGTCAAAGTGATTACCATGAGGGAGGTTAAAAGAGGCTGTGATTGGGATGGGATGTGGGAGGCTTCTAAGGTGCTGATGTTCTAGCTCTTGACCTGGATGCTATTTATTTTGTAACAGCCTGTGAAAATGTACTTTTATATTTTCTGTACTCATCTGCATGGTTGCTGTATTTCATAATAAAAGCAGCCACCCTCTCTAAATAATGTATAGTATACATTCAAAACTAAAATAAAAATCTCCTGAGGCTTTACATCGCACTTGACATAAAACTCGGGCCCTTCCAAGGTCAGTAGGTTCTGTGTGATGTGGCCCCAGTTACCTATTTTCCACCGTCCTCTTAATCACACTTTTTAATGTCGTCCTAAGACTCATCTTGAGGTACTAGTCATTAATTTCAGAGGGCAGTAAATTTTTTTCTGTTACAGGCCAATGGTAAATATTTTCAAAGTTTCATGCCATGTGGTCTCCAGCCCAACTACTCAACCCTGCCTTTATGGCACAACGGCAGCACGAGATAAGACCTCAATGAATGGGCACAGCTGTGTGACAATTAAAACTTGATTAAAAAGTAGATGGGAAGTGTACTCAGCCCACAGACTGCAATTTGCCAATTTGTGATTAATTTTTTTCATTTTCTTTTAAAGTAGACAGCTCCCTAAGAGCAGACCTGCCTTTATTCCGGTCACGGCACTTAGGATGTATACAGATAGGCCCTCTTCCACGGATGAGTGTATCCCACGGGCTTAAATCCATACATTCACTGTGTCTGTCTCCTGACAGGATTCCATAGAAATGAACATTCAAAACATCATAAAAGAGATACTTACCATTTACTGAGCCCTTTCTATGTGCCAGACGTGAATCTGTATACATCTCATGCATTATGTATTGTAACCTTCACAGTGACCCCTGAGTTAGAGCCATCAGTAAGCCCATTTTATAGATGTGGATAATTGGTTCCAACAAGGTTAAGGGCCTTGATCAAGCTTACACAAATCAGTGCAAGGGATTATCCTCAAATCCCTGCCCTTAACCTCTGCTCTGACATCCATAGTGCCTGGTAACTTAAAGTCCCACAACTCATAGATTATTGCAAATTTTAGATGAGATCCTGTCAGAGATCTCAGTGAATGTTATTTACAAGGTTCCCTATCTTGCTGAATTTTCTCCAAGTAGTTGAGAGACTTATTGGCACTGTTTTTACTCCAATCTACATTTACCCTTCATCTGGAGCCCTAACTTAAAGTGCTATTAGTTCTGAGGTTCAATGGGTTTAAGATATTTATCCAGGTTCTCATAGTCAAGGAAACTGGAATTTGAATTTAGTTTTCTCGCTCTGACTTTCTGCTTGAACGAGATGCAATAGAGAAGAATAGATCAAAGTGACAAAGAAATTCAAAAGGAGGGGAGATTAATGAAGGCCTCAGAAAGGAAGTATTTCAAGGAATAGATAGAATGCATACAAGCAGAAATTTGGGGGAAAGAGGAAAGAAGTGTTCCACATTCAGAAAGTGTCAGAGATGGGTCCCCTGGTTGACTCAGTCGGCAAAAGCCTGCGACTCTTGATCTCACAGTCATAAGTTCAAGCCCCACCCCTGGTGGGGTATAGAGATTACATAAACAAATAAAACTTCAAAAAGAAAGAAAGACAGGAAAGCAGAGTACTCCACAGAAGAACTCAGCTCACAGGGGCTGGGGAGACTGAGCCCTGGCCTGAATGAGGACCCAAAAAAGGACACAGGGAAGACGAAAAACAGTTCTAGAAAACTCCAGGCACATTGACATGTACAGAGGAGGAGGGGGGTCAGAGGATATGGAGGGAGAGTGGTGAGCAACAGAGGAGGAAAACTAGGAAGAAGAGGGGGTTCCAGCAGAAGCCACGGGGGATTCCCTGATGGGGTCTAACCAGCTGAGCACAGGCAACCTGTGGATCCCCGGTGATCTGAGGAAGCCACCACATCCATGACACAGTGGATATAGAGACATGGAATAGAGTGTTCCCAATGTGGTGTGTGCATGTTTCCCCATCCTGTGTGCTGTGACAGGATGAGTAACTGGAGTGGCCGGTGAATAAATGGACACAGGGATTGTCTTAGGGGATGGCAGGGAATGAAGCATGCTTATTGATCAGGGACAATAAGTGGCTTTTTTTTCATTTGCCCAAAACAAGTTATAATTTTGAATATGGTTTCTCCCCCTCACCCCCCAATTATTTTAGTTCCTGCCTGTCTACCTGGAAAGTCTGACCTGCTTCATGTGGAAATGGGTCCTCATCTGACCCCCCCAACCCTGTCCCTTCATGTGGGGATCCTTGCTACAGAGAGAAGAAAGCAGAGCATCAGCAGTTGGGAATGAATAGGGCAGGGGGTGGCCTGGCAGTGCCGAGAGCCAGGACTGGGAGGGGTCGGAGAAGCAAGGGAAGATGCTGCAGTGGGAAGGGGCTGTCTGACCTCCTGGGCCACAACTGCAAAGAGGCTGAGTGCTGGCAGGCCCCACCTGTCTTTACCTTGTAAGCACACATCACATAGGTAGAGGTAGGAAATACAAAATAAACCAAGAGCATGTGTTCATTGCCCTGTGCAATGAAAGGCAGCTGGGGTATGATATTGGGAAGAGGCCAAATGCTTGCCCACAAAAGCTTGTGAGATCCTGATATTCCTGTACACTAGGGACAGTGAGCACTCTTTATGTACCTAAGTAAGGACGAGCCAAGGCTAACGAGGTCTGGATTTGGGGTTGAAGCTAGACAAATAGGTAACAAAGAATAAACAGAAGAAAGAATTAATTGGCATGACACTACCACTTTGAATTAAGCTACCCAGTTTCTCTTTAAGAACCAACATTTTCATGCCTGATTTCACAGGGCTAGTCCATGGCTAGTAATTTATTCATCATCTAGTCTTCTTTACCAGTGGCATAGATTCTAGATAATGAGAACAGTGTAGGTAACCTTGTGCTTCTTTCTACCTGCGTTCCATCTCTAGTCTCAGGTGTCCATGTGACCAAGTCAGTGTAATCTTACTGGGATGACCGAGGGCAATTTCTGGATTAGGGTTAAGGTGTATTGATAAGAATGATAAGACTATGAAAAAGTTATAGCATCTGTCCCAACATTGTCTTTTTCTACCTCTTCACAGGAAGGACACTGAAATCGTTTTCCTTTCTGGGATGAGTTTGTTTATTAACCCAACCGAGATCACAGGGGACATTTTTCATTGCTACATCTGGAAGAGTTCCAAGACTGAGTCATGCATGCTTATTTAGAAACTATATCTAGCCCGGATTAAGGAGCAGTTTAAAAACTGCAATCCAGTTTTTAAAAAAGAAGCACATCTAGCCACAAAGACTAGAATAAATGTTTGAGAGTAAAGAATCAAATGGACTTTGTTTACTCTTTAAAAAAAAAAAAAAAAAAAAAAAAAAAACCTAGCCTGAGCAGAAACAGTCATTTGTTCTGTGGGAGAACAGCAACTTGTTCGCGTTGGTTATGAGATATGCAAACTTTGCCAGTCAAGCCTGATTCCTTTCTGGCTACCTAGGACGGCTGCTCTTAGGAGCACCTAGAACAAAGGAAAGGTGAGGCAGAGTGTGGACATGGCCTCCCCCAAGAGGTACATGCCTCCCTTAATGACACGTACTTCCTTAGCCTTCTTAAGACCACTTAGCTCACCCATTGCTCATCTGTTTTTCTCAACTTACCCCATTGTTCTCACATGTTTTGAGAAGGAAAGCAAGAAAATGTTGTATTCCAGAATATACTTAGCAAACTGTTTTGAAAGAACCACCACCACTGCCAGGAGGTGCTGGAAAACCAAAGGTTCAAGTGAAGGCCCCGCGTGGCTGAGGGAACTCCCTTCATTCTTTACCCGGCCTGGGACGGGCAGCCTCGCCCTGAGCCTCCACCCCCCGCAGGAGGCCGCGGAGCCGTGAGCACCTCACTGGGCCTCCAGCCTGACACAGAAGCGCCTGTGCTACACGCATGAACTCTTGAACCAGGTGGTGCAATTCCATCAGCTGCACATCACCTCCCCCTTTATCAGTTTCTCCGACATTCACAGGAAACCTTGCTTAATCCAAGTGCTTGCTCCAAACGGCAATACGTGCAGATCTGGCATCTAAGTAACCTCCCATTGTTTATTGTGTAACTCTGGGGTAGAATCAGACCCTTAGAACAAAAGTCTGAGAGCATCAGGCTCCTAATATTACCATGCTCTTCTTCCATCGCTCCTGCTCCCTCGCTTTTCTGAGAATAAAATATCGGATGGAGGGAAAAGACTCATGAGCAAATAACATCATGTGGATTCCCCAGGCTGAGAATGTATTGTCCAAACACTAGGGGAGATATACATCTTTTGACTAATGCTTTCAATTGATGGAAATGTTTTCTCTTCAAAGTTATCTGTATTTTTGTCCCTTCTTTGAACCTTCAAAAAAATAAAATATGCTGAGTCTTATTTGTCTCATCTCTAAATGGGTTAATTATACCACATGATGCTGCCGAGAAGATGAAAAGCTATAACATACCAAAGTTTGTTGAACAGTGACCAGCATATAGTAGATGCTCGATAAACAGGAGTCTTTCTTTCTTTCTTTCTTTCTTTCTTTCTTTCTTTCTTTCTTTCTTTCTTTCTTTCTTTTTTTTTTTGTTCGGAGGTAACTATCAGTGAATCCTGCTTCCTGCTGTAGATTAGAAGTAGGGTGGGGGAACATGAGAGGAGGAGGGAGAGTTTTGAGGGTTTAAGTCTTCAGTTTGTGTGTGTGTGTGTGTGTGTGTGTGCGCACACACGTGCAAGCATACACGTGCATACATACATACCTGTGCATACATATGTATGGGTCAAACAAAATGATCCAACTTCAGAGACCCTAAAAACATGGCCCAACATGGCCCTCATTTCCCACAGGTCCATTGCCTATCATTTTAGTAAAGCTGACTGCTCACTATTCTCAGGACATTCCCATTCTTTCCCTCTCATGTAATGTCCTGTGGCTGGGGATGGCCAACTTCCCACTTCCACTCCTCTCTGCCTGTCTTCACTCACACACCTCCATTCAACATCTGCCCCTTCTCCTCAATCAAAGGTGATGCTCTCTTCCTGTGCATCCCCTTGGACACTTGTCATTTCTCTTGCACATCCTCTGACACACATGTGCTGCTGAAGAACTTGGGCTCTGCCACCTGTGTGGCTTCTAACCCAGACTCTGCCACTGACTAGACATGTGAGCAACGAAAAATAACTGAACCTCTCTGAGTCTGTCTTCATCTAGAAAGGGGACATGAGAGTGCCTGCTTCATGGGATTGAAGAGTGAATGAGACATGCATAGAAAGTGCTCAGTTACCACAGTGTCTCACCTAAGTAAATCCTAACCAGAAGGAGTCGTGGTGTGCTATTTCTATTATTATTTGTGACTGGTCTTAACTTCCTTCTTGGAGATAAAATGCCTCAAAGGCAATAGTTGGCTTTACTCATAACAGAGCCTAGGCCGGTGCTCTATTGCCTCAGTGCTCAAAGTGTGGCTTGCAGTCACCTGGGAGTTTGTCACACGTGCAGAATCTCAGGGCCTGCCTCAGACTTGTGGACTCAGTGTCTATGGCTTAACATGGTTCTCCAATGATGGCGAATGTATACATGGAAATTTAGAAATACCACAGTCAATTCATTGAATTACTCTTGTAATTCCCACCAGGAAAATAGATACTTGTCTAGAATCAATCCTGCCATTAGATAAGTGTCATTTATTTGTAAGGATCCTTTAAGCCAGTGCATATCACCTTGCGGTTCTTGAACAAGAAGCATCAGAGTCACTTGGAAATTTGTAGAAAAACAAGTTTTCAGGTGATTCTAATGCATCCTATGGGTTGAGAACTGCCACATTAGAACAATGGGAAGCTATTAGAAGCACCATATTAATAATGTGCATCCCCTTCTTCCTGCTTTGTGATTTTATTCCTTCTTTGCCTTCTCTTAAATAGTAAGGTCAAATGTCATAAAGAATTGAGTTCCTCTCCACATTTACCAAATATCTGCTGGCACACATATACATCTTAATATCTACCTGTGTATGTCAAAATACCAGCACTGGTGTTTGAAACACAGCCTGTATGACTTATCTGCAGTCCCTGTATTTTGTTTCGTTTTGTTTTGTTAATTTTATTCATTTTTTGAATAGGTGATAGATGCACATGGTATAAAATTCCCAAGGTACAAGAGTTTACGGTGAAAAGTAAGTCTTCCTCCTCCTCACTTTAGTAATATAGTTGCTGCCTCCCAAGGCAATCACTGAATTTTCATTGCACACATTTATTGAGTACCTACTATGTGCCAGGCACTGTTCTGGGCACTGAATATGGAACAAAACAGGCAAAAACCTCTGCCCTTGTGGAGCTTACTCTTGGTTACCAATTTCTTATAGTACTTGTTCAATAACATAGATTATCACAGTAGTTAAAAGTGGGGCTCTGTAGTCAAACCAATGGATTTTAAATCCAGTTTTCCCTGATTTCTAAGTGATCATGGGTTATTTACCACTGTGAACTGGGTCTTCTTTATATTAAAATGGAGACAACAATTCTGTTTCATAAGGTTGTTCCAGGAATCGCACAAGATAATACTTATAAAGCACCATACAGTGCCTTGAACATAGTAAATCCTCAGTAGATACTAGTGGTGATTATAATGGTGTGCTCTCACTCTACTATTCTATAATGTAGACTAGAAATGCTTAAAGGATTTATTTTCCCAATAGTTTTAATTTCTTCTATTTGCTATGGGGTGTTTAAAAAATCACTTTTTTCAGAACAAGCACACTAAATAGAAGTCTACGTTTTGATCATTAACCATTTGTTTACAAGACTATTTGCTGATTTCTATTAAGAAAGCAACTCCTAATGAATCACTAGAGGATAGATGCTATGTTCCTCTGTTTTCTTTCTAATCTATCTTTTTTTAATACCACGTAATTTGAAGATTTTCTACATTAATTCATTCAATGGTGTTATGTATTATTAACTACAATTCTATAATGTTACAAAGTATATACCTTGGGAAGAAGATTCTGGATTTCATAGCAGAGGAATGACGTACTTCTGAGTAAAGTTGCAGACATTATAACTTGGTATAGTTACCTTAAGGACCTTTCTTTATGATTCTTGTCTCCAGACAGTGGAAAAACAACTTTCAACCCCTAGGAAAGCAACAAAAGTATCCCTGGGTGATGATCTTAAGATGAAAAACATTAGGAAAAAAATTACATGGAAAAAAAAAAAAAGAAAAAAAGAACTTGTAGGATGTGAAAACACTTTTCAGTATTAACCAAGAAGTGTTCCCTCTATTCAGCATAAAAAGCCTTATTAGTAGGCACAATGAAGGATCACAGGGAAGGTGGATTAGGTATATCCCACCACAGGGTGACACTGGACCATCAACATGGAATCTAAGAAGGAAGGAGGACTGGGGCGCCTGGATGGCTCAGTCAGTAGAGCAGGCAATTCTTGATCTCAGGGTTTTGAGTTCAAGCCCCACATTGAGTGTCAAGATTACTTAAAAATCTAAAAATAATTAAATACAAAGGAATGAGGACCTCTGTGACCAGCTAGTTGCTTGATAATCATTTCATATATTCTCTTTCTTTCTCTCCTTTGTTCTTGATTCTATTTTGCATCAAAGAGTGTGGATCTTTGAGACGTTGATTAAGATAGAAGAAACCTCTTTCTTCTTAACCTAGTCATGATAGGACAACTAGGAAGAGGGGATAGCTGGGAAATGGAAGCGAAACGGCTCTGAACAACTTTTATTATTTGGTGAATGGTGGGATTGAGGTAGACTGGGGTGCTTTGTGTTCTTCTTTGAACATTTTCTAGCCTCTGGTATTTTCTTATCAGAAATGGATTCATAATGAGGACATCAGTGCTCATAATTTTAAGAGGCATAAGGTCAATACTAAATAGATGAGGCTTCCTCAGGTGGCATTAACCCGGGTATTCCTCCTGGACTTGGTCTGCGCTAATCAAGTAGCACGCTATAGAGCTACCTCTTAATTCACTAAGGATGCATTAAACAATCAGCGTGTGACCTCTTTGGCCTACCTTTGGACCTTGTCATTTCTCATTCCTGTGTGTTTCCATTACTTACTGCACTGTGACGACATATCTCTAAACTCAGTGGTTTAATGTATTGTCATAATTATCTCCCATGGTTGTATGAGTTAACTGGGTTCAGCTGGATTCTTGAGCTCTTTGCTGAGATTACAGTCAGGTAGCAGCAGGGGTGGGAGTAATAATATGGCAGATCGTTCAGTGTGCTATCTTCAGTCACAGATTTGTCAGCCCCACAAGGATGACCCTGGAACAGCTGAGGGCTAGCTGGGCATCTCTCCCTCTCTTTCTGTCCTTGCTGCCTCTCCATATGGCTTCCTTGACTTTCTTTACAGCATGGTGGTCTCATGGGAGTCAAATTTCTTACATTGGGATCGACTTCCCCCAACCTAGTGTTCAAAAGAGAGCCACGGAGAAACTGCAAAGTTTCTTTGAGCTAAAACTGAAAAGTCAGGCAAAATAGCCTCCCCTGCATTTTATTGTTCAAAAACTGAACCAACCTAGATTCAAGTAAAGAGATATGGTTCGGGGTGCGGGTGGAGAAGAAAGCTTCTTTAAATACTAGCTACCACACCCTTCTCACCACGAAATACTCAAATTTATCCATAATACAACTATTATACCACTGCACCAAACACTTCTAGGAAACATAAACCTACACAAGTGCTTCTTAGTAGGTGAAAGTGTGTGGTTCTTGCATATATATGCAAGATATATGCATCTTAACTAAGTATATCTGATATTGTATCATAGAGTTAGCTTTGTTGGCTTATCTACATTTGTGCCTGTTGGTCAGAAGCTATTACTAACAAACTATTTTTGGGTTATAGAATGAATTAGAGACAGTTAATAAGCCACTCAACACGATTCATGTCATTCCTTTCTAGTTTTTGGTATAATAGTGTGTTGTGCTAAACAAAATTATAGAATATCTTGTTTATTGAAAGGACAGTGAGTGTGGTCTATTGTTATTCATTCATTCAATCAATCAGTCAATCAACAAATATTTATTGAGTACTTCTGACCCAGGCCTTGGATTAGGCAGTGGAGAGAGAAATGTTTGCCACTGTGGTTGGATTTTGCCTTAACCAGTATCAATAGTAGCAATTGAAATGTGAACTATATGAATTCATGCATTCAGATGCTTGGGCACCAGAGAAAGCTGTGCTATAGAATAACACTAACAGTGCTGACTAAGCCCTTATTCTGTACATTATTTCTTTGAATCCCTCAAGAAGGCTGAGGTCAGAGGCAGAGTTATTATCCCAGTTTTGTAGAGGTGGAAACTGTGACTCAGAGTAAACAGTGTTCCAAAGGTCACCTAATTAGTTGATGATAAAGTCAGGATTTGAATCCAGAGCACCAACCATGCAAAACTGCCTTAAAATAATACCATTGCCTGGGCTTTCACTTTCCATGCCTTGTAAGAAATGTCACAAGGCTATTTTAATTAATCTTTGGCTAAATATATTGGCAGCTCTCGCCTCCATTTCAACTCTGGGCATCTTTTGGTTTCATAGTGACCATTTCAGAAGTCTAAGAAGGATTAGCAAAGAAGAATAGAAACCTAACTTTATTATCAGTTTACTATATACCAGTCATCAAGCTTGACATCCCAGAGACTAAGTTGGAGAGAAAAGCACAACCACCTGCCTCTGGACTTTTTTTCTCACCCATCCCCCTACTCACCTCCCCTCTGGCAACCTCCAGTCTGTTCTCTGTATTTAAGAGTCTGGTTTTGTTTTGTTTTTTTTTATTGTTGTTTTGTTTTGTTTTGTTTGTTTTTGCCATAAAAGCAATGATGAAATCCAGAAATATTTACAGGGCACTTGCAATATGCCAAGCTCACGAAAAATTCAGTCCCTAATCTAGGTCAGATCTTACCGTCCAGTGGGAGAGACTAAACAGATGTTTTCACTGGCAACGTGCTTTGATAAGGGAAACTCACATGAAGAACAACTAATGTTAGGTGAAGAGTACAGGATGGGAGGAATTTGAAAGTCGAAGATTGGAGAGATTACTCAGGTGAAGAAGAGGGATAAAGGTTCCGTCAAGAGTGCACCCTATATAATGGTTCAAAGTCTAAAGTGGTTCCGGATTTCTAGGGACTGAAATAATTCTGTATCACAGAAGGGCAACAGGTGTGCAGCAGTGGCCAGAGAAAGGCCGGCTGAGAAGTCAAGAGGAAGGAACTTTTTCATCCCAGTCCTTGTTAGGAAGCTTCACTGAGCGACGTTCATTGAATGAGGTTTTGCTAAGCAGTTTGGATTTTAAGTGCAGATGTGGAAAACAGATCAAGGTTTAGTCATTTTATCCATTTTAACCGTGACTTCCCCTTCCATTCTTTACAACGTTGGAAATTATTCTTTTGCTTGGGAATATTTTTCAATATGTACCAGGCTTTATAAATGGCTTCCCTTCTGTTCCTGCGTATTTACAACGTAAATTACAGTCAGGCTGCTCCAGTTAAAGCCCCAGGTCTCCTATCCTCTTAATCTCAGATGAGTCGTGCATTCATTGATACACGCATTGATCCAGGAAAACCAAATCTCTTCCCCCACTTCATCGATTCTACAGATTCAAATTTCTGTAACTTCAGTTAACAATCCACGGGAGAGATACACTCACAGAAAAGTGCCGGGAACCACTTAATTCAGGAAGACCGTTCAAAACCCTATACTTAGTTTCTAGCCTAAATGTCCAGCTATTCTGAGAAGAAGGAAAAAAAAAAAAAAACCCACAGAAATCGCCTCTCTGGCGTACCCAGATGGAGGATGCCGAAGTCCTGCTCGCTTTTTTCCCCTCTGCCAACGTAAACAGGGTGGAGTGGCTGGAAAGGGAGGCCAGGAGCCCCAGAGAGAGGGAAACCGTGTAGCAGCAAAGTGACAGAAGCGCCTCCCCTGGGCGGCCTCAGGCCCTTTGCAGCCAAGACCTCTCCCCTCGGCCTGGCGCTCGCCCCGCGCTCTCCGGGGACTCGCAAGGAGGCAGGACCAGGGAGTGCGTCTGAGTGTGTTGAAGAGTTGAAAGAATTTGCGCCAAAAGTAAAGCAGACATCCACTCGCTTTCTTCCAGCTCGTCTCACCTCTGCTCCTTTCTTCCAAGTCCTGGTACAGGCGGGGGGTCCGTGGTTCCGGGCGCGCCCCCAGCGCCAGCCCCAGCGCCAGCCCCAGCCCCAGCCCCAGCCCCAGCCCCAGCCCCTCGGCTCCGGCTGGGCTCGGGCTGGGCTCCGGCTCCGGCTCCGGCTCCGGGCAGGCCCTCCTCCCTCCTTGCACCTGACAGGGACCATAAATAACCGCGGCTCCCGGTGTTCCCAGCCGAGAACAAAGTTGAAAGTTTGCCTGCAGCTCCCTGCCACTCCCCGCCGGGGCCACTTCTTTGTTTTCTTCTGTTTTCCCTCCACCTGGTCGGCCGCGTCCTCACTCCTGTTGGGAAGAGTCACCTCCTAAGGGGACGCAGCACCCCGCTCGCTCGCGGGCTCTCCCTAGATTTCAGGCTGTCTCGGTTACCCGGTTAGGCACCGGGCATTGGTATCAAATTACCGAAAGTCTACACTGGAGCAGTCCTCATATTTACATACAAATAACTCAAGGGCTCGCATTTATGTCACCGTTCGGTCCTGCTAGAGGCCTGCCAGCGGAGTTCTTGGTCCAATCAGGAGGAGCTTTAAAAGGATGTCTGCAGAGTGACCAAGAGGGTCTTCTCAATTAAGGGTAGCCAGGTTTTGCTCTTTTTTATTTTATTTTTTTCTGGTTTGATGTATCGAAAATCTTTGAACTCCGATGAGTAGAAAAAGATGTGTACTTCTTCGACGACCCACAAGGAGACGGAGATGCTGAGCGGAGCCGGGCGGCGGTGAAGACGGTGGAGACAACCCAGGAATCGGTGTGTTTGGGCTGATTCCGAGGTGCATTCTAAAATCACGGCTTAAGGAATTCCTGGAAACATCAGGAAAACATTTGATCAGCCCCGCCTGGTGGAAATGGCTTTACCGCGGAGTAAGCTCTTTCTTTAAGTCCTACTTGGTGTGTGTGTGTTTTTGTTTCATAGGCAGTGAAATGTGCAAATAGCACAGCTGTGAAGAGTTACTTAAAATAATCTCTCGGTGCTGGGGAGTAGTAGAAAGCAGATCTGTTTATTTTTTTATATTTGCAAAAACAGTAGTTGACAGGGTATTTTTAGACTTGATTGGTAGTTTAAAAGCTAAGCTCTTGTGGTTTCCTGGGTTTAAATGAATGGAAATTATAAACGGTACTCAATGAAGGAATTGGAAAATATAGCTGGAACAGATGAATCACTTACCTTTGAGAAAACATAACGTACACGCTTTTGAAATCTCTCTCTCGGCCAGCCAAGCTGGTGTCCAGAAAGGGGAGGAGAGTCATAAAAAGGAGACAGGCTCGCCTGTTTGCGGAACGAACTTTTCCACAGAATGTGCTACATTTTGAAAAGGGATGGGAAACGTCCCAGAGGGCAAAAGGCATTTGAAAAACCTGCTCTGTCACTCTTGGAATGTGGTTTTTCCGTGAGGTCATGCTATGCACATGTAGCCGGTAAAAGTTTTACGGAATTAACTCTTTGTATTGACGGGCCAAGAGCAGTTTATGTAGTCCTCCTTCCAACTGCTGGTGGCTCCCCTCGGTCTCTGAGGAAGTAGAGCTCCTTTCCAAGAAGAGTCCCAGCCCTGGGGCAGCTGGGCTCAGCTGCTCCTGTGATGGGTGCAGGAACAGTTCGAAATGGATGTGTTTCTAGGGCCACCTGGGTGGCTCAGCGGGTTGATTGTCTGCCTTCGGGTCAGGTCGTGATCCCGGGGTCCTGGGATCGAGTCCCACACTGGGCTCCCCGCAGGGAGCCTGCTTCTCCCTCCGCCTATGTCTCTGCCTCTCTCTGTGTGTCTCTCATGAGTAAATAAATAAAATCTTAAAAAAAAAATTTTTTTGATGTGTTTCAAAGTTCTCCAGTTAAGCAGAAACAGCTCAGATTAAAATGACTTGCTAGTTTCTTACAGATGTCCTGAACTGAAATCCTGCGTGTGAGAACATTTAAAAAAAAAAAAAATCCACTCCCTTCCCATATCCAATTTCCAGAATAGTAATAGAGAGGTGGCTCTTATTTTGCAATCCACATCCATTCAAATAGCTGCCCTCGGCGTGGCGGCGTGGCGAGGCCAGGAAAGCAAAGGGACAAAAAAGATCCACCTTTCGAGTCAGCCGAGGTTTGAGGGGGGAAATCCGATGGGGGAAATGTCTTAAAGTTGGTGCTTCACCCCAGGTGCTCTTTCGCTACTGACGTTCACTCTTGAGATCCTGAACTAACCTCACGTCTGCTTTTTCCTTGTAAACGGCAGTAATGAGTATTGTCCAGCGGGCGTGGGAAAGCGAATGTGAGGAATGGGTGATTTGCTGATGACCAAAGGAGTGGCTCTCTCTACAACGAACCGTTCTCCAAAGGGAAGCTTCTGATTCTGGCTTGCTTTGTCCCTCGGCAGGTGAAGATGCCATGACAGGGGACACGGACAAGTATCTGGGGCCACAGGACCTGAAAGAGCTGGGCGATGACTCTCTCCCCGCCGAGGGCTACATGGGCTTCAGTCTCGGGGCCCGGTCCGCCAGGTATTTTATTGCTGCTCTTCTTCGCAGATAATTGAATACAACCATGATCTGTCATAAACCAAAATCATTTTCATTTTTCACATTATCCCCCAGTGTGCTCTTTGGATGAAGGTGCGAAGTTGGTAGAATGTTCTCAACCCTGGTGCACGTGTTCCACCGTTTTCTTTCGTGGCTTTTTCAGTCCTCGATTGTCCGTGATTGAACATGTGGAGTGTTTGTTCCCACGCTGCCGTCATGCTTCACGCATGATAGTGGAAGAGCTCAGAGCCCGGGTGGCCTCCACGTTTCCAAATTAAATTGTGTGCCGTGTTGAAAGAGAAATCTAATTTTCCAATAAGGACAATACAGTTGTATTGATGGTTCACTATTCTCTCTTCGTCACTGAAATAGTAATTCGTGATTGAGACTTAAAAGGGAGCATTCTTGAAAAAAAAATTGCATATAGTTTATTACAATTGTCTACCAAATATTTGGGTGTCTCCTCTAAAACTATGCCATTACTTTGTTTACAAGGGACATGTCAGGAGTGTTACATGACTTCCCCAAAGTCACAGACAGGAATGGCCCCAAATTCAGTCCTGAAAACCAAAGTGTAAAATTTTTGCCTGGGAAAAACCTTGGCTCCAACTTACCTGACACTGCTTAAGTGAAACAGGACCTTGTCCAGAATTTGGGGACTTCTTTTCTCCTGGTTGGTTGAACAGCATGTTTGCTGACAGTCAAGTTATTTTAAAGCTAATAATTAAACTTTTCTAAGCCAGAGCCCTGGGGACATTTTCCTATAGTTTAAGGATCTGTTGTAAAACGTTTCATTGTCTAATGGCACTTCCCGCAAAGTTAGCCTGGGAATCGACTCTCAGGGTGAGGTGGCCAGTTTAGATACTGAATTGATTTTTCTTGCAGTTAGTCTTTTGATTGGTGGAATTTGGACCCTCATGTAACTCCACAGAATTTTTGCCTTTTAAATTTATTTATAAAAATCCTTAAAATTTTATTGTAGCAGGTATCGTTAATAAGAAGGGGGACATAACGTTTTAAAAACACCACATGTTTCAGGTAGTCACACAAGAGCCACAAGTTACAATGGAAAGGATGCAGAATCTCAGGAGAAAATTCCTTTAGAGGCTTAATAGCTTTTGCAATCCAATAACTGATTCTCTTCCTCAAATCATATGTAAAAGATACATTTTGTGAATCAATCATTTGTATATAGAAAATTGTAGAGGCTGACATCTAGTGAGAGATGAAACCAGCATGTTGTCTCTCATAACTTTTCTCAAGGCAGTTCTAAGGCTTTCACACTTCTGGTTTTGATTGCACTGTTATTATTTGTTGCTATTATATGTAACTCATTTTTTTTTTACATTGGCAACTCATGTTATGCTCAGAGGCAAATCTGAAAAAAAATCTGTAAAGCCAATATATTTTTTAAAGTATTGTTGGAATATTACCAAATGCAGTATTCTGAGTGTAACATTTAAAAGGAATACATTAAGTGTGTAACTCATTCACCATAACATTTTTTTCTTTTTTCCCTGTCTGATTTTTTGCTTTCTACTTCTCCTGTGTTTTTCTAAAAATACCTTAATTAGTCCCAAGATCAGGTAAGAAGATATGTCCCTTTTACAGTGTTTTTCTGCCCTTCCCTGACTCATATTCTCATTTTTATTTTCTTCAGCATTGTGCTGTGCTGTGCTGTGCTGCAATGTGCTTTTTTTTTTCCTGCTCAGTTAGAAAATCAATTTTGTAATTCTGAGAAAATTAGCAAGTAACTAAATGTTTGACAAGAAATGTTACTAATGTAAAATTGAATACTTAAAGAATCTCTTTCCTTTAACAAAGTTTGTATAGTGCATGAAGTAACTGCAGAACTCTCCAAACTGGGTTTGAAGAAAAAATTTTGATTTGAAAAGCAGTTTGTTTGCTGGTGGCTGTTTTATTTGACTTGTGCTAGGTACATTGGTATAATTTTAGACTTTTGAGGCATGTGTTTTTCTAATACTTCCTGTATTTAACACTTAGGGTATACTGATGGCTACAAATAATATAGTTGACCTTAGTTCAAAACAATTTCATGCCTTCCAGACCCCCATGCCAATAATATCTAGTTTTGGTAGCTGAAAGGATTTCAATGTATTAAGGATTCAGAGTGAAGCTTGATGGTCATAATGAGCTCCATCTGTCTAATGTAACTTGGTTGGGAAGAGAGAGGAGCAAGTTAAACATCCTGTAAAATGAAGACCTCTTTAGGTTTTTCCATGGACAGCACCCGGTTCTAGGCTCTGTTCTTCACTTGGCAGTCATACAAAAGTTAAAAGAAAGGATATTTTTAAAATATTAATGAATTTTAGATATATTTAAAAACTGAAGTTAAAATATATAACAATTTTTTAAACACTTAAGTGATTGTTCACATATACTCTAAAGCTATTCTTACATGTCACCAATGTCAACATATGCAGTGGGAGCCAGAATTTTCATAAATGAATGTGCAATGCAGAGAATGGAACCTTCTGGTGCTTCCCACCCCACATCACTGGGGCAAATAGAACCTTGCTATGAGTACCTAAGAAGTTATGCTCATGATGTAGCCTTCAGCCATATAAGACTATTTAAATTACAATTAGTAAAAAATTAAATAAAATTCAATTCAACTCTTTAGTCACACTAACCATGCCTCAGGTGTTCAGCATCCACATGTGGCCTGTGGCCACTGTATTGGACAGTCTGATTAAAACATGACCATCGTTGCAGAAAGTCCTATTGGACAGTGTTTAGTTAGAGAGTAGAAAGACAATATCTGCTTTTAGGAAGTTTATACTGTATGAGAGCAGGTAAGAGGCTAGAAACAGGAGAAACAAGGGGAAAAAAAATGTTTGCAACTGAAGCAGGAAAAAAAAAATGAAGAGTGTGTGTCATGTGACTGGGTGCAGAAGGCTGCCCATGCAGGTGGCCAGGCACATGGCTAACTAGGTAATCCCCTCTGTGCAGAAATAAGGCTTAGTTCTTTCTGTTTTTGTCTTTGCTTCTATATCCAGTCTCTAATATTGTGCCTTGCTCCTAAGAGTCAGTGTTTATTTGTTGAATGCACTAGATAATGACTCTGTAGAATGATGTTTATTTTGAGGTTGAAGATCTTCCTCAAGATCCTGGTGGAGGGCAAGGCTCTAATCCTAGAAGAATATATCTATTCATTTGTGTAGACCCTTAGAATGATTCCTGTCATCCAGAGGCTTCTGTATCTTGATATAAAAATACCCCCCTTGGGTTATCTTTAGCATAGTGAGCAATGGGGAAAAGAAGTCCTTTTATCAAAGCAGAGAACCATTTCTTATATACCTCTTTGCTCTTTTCCCTGTCATACAAACACAAGGCAAGGCCAAGGCCAACATCTGATTGATCCTTTTAGTAAAGACTCAAGTAGCCACATTTAGATCCAGACAGTTTATTACTTACGTGGGCAGTGAGAGGTGGCAACTTCCCACCATCTTTGTCCTCCACAAAGTAAGGATGGCATCAAGACAAAAGGGGCTGTATACCTACCTACCATGGCAGTTGTAGGGTGCTGCATTGCTGGGACTGCAGCTAAGAGGTTTCTTGTTCTGCAGCTCTATTGTAAGAAGGGCGGGCAGGAAGTGTCAGACCTCATTCAAAACAAGAGACAATGCTAAGTTACCTTATGCCAGTCTGTCATGATAGGTAGGATGGGAGGCAAGACAGAGGTGACCTGAGAGAAATACGTCACGAGCTTGTCCTCTCTTTCTGGAGGATTAATCACAAGGTGTTATGCCAAGGCTCAGATTATCTGCAATCCTAACCATCCTGCTTATCCTATGTGCATATGTGCCAGCTTCCCAGCATCCCTTACTGTATTGTTTTTAAGTTGAGATGTAATTGACATATAACATGTTAGTTTCACATACACAAAATAATGATCACCACAGTAAGTTAACGTCCATCTCCACACAGTTACAAATATTTTTTTCTTGTGATGAGAATTTTTGAGATCTACTCTCTTAGCAGCTTTTAAATACACAATACAATATTATTGACTAAGTCCCCATGATAATATACTGCATCTCCAGGACTTACTTATTTTATAACTGGAAATTTATACCTTTTGACCATATTTGCCCAACTTCTTCCACCTGCCACCCTCTCCCCCAACCCCCTCTTAGTTTTTAGTTTAGAGGTCAGTGTATGAGAGGCACTCAGGGCATCAAGGGTCTTGCACTCTGGGAACCTCAGGAACTGTGTAGAGGATTTAAGAGGGACCAGAGAGGAGAACAATATAAGGCCCAAGGAAGAAAAGAAGTAGAGCAAGCAAAGATAAAGTACCTTCAGATACCTGAAAATTTGAAATTTTCAAGGCCAGAAAGATGGCAAAAATCACACAAGATATATTTGTCATACTACCTTTTTGATGTTTTCCATTAGCTATAACCCAGAGCTCTCACTAGTTTAAACCCATATGTGGTTTCCAAAGACTTACAAACAGTCCCATTTGCAGCAGACATCATTCTATTCAGTAGTAAGAGGTAAACAGATACGAACCAGCAATAAAGGAGACTCTAACATAAGCCTTACCGTAGAAAAATCTCTCAAATTATCAAATTATCAAGAGTCATCTGGTTCTTCTCCATTGCCATGTTGGTTCAACTGTCATAGTGAAACATCCAAAGTTTTCATGCATTTCATATTCTCACAGATTTAACACCATGTGACCTGATTTGAAACAAAAATCTGATCATGAAATTGTCCAAGCTTAAGAGATTTCCTCAAATATATGGGATTTTATATTTGACGATGTCTTTTCAAGAACAACTTCTGTTGATATTTTTAGCCATCTTGCCTGTTTTCAAAGTTGCATGCATTAATTTTATTTTATTCATCTCATCATCATCCACCACTCTTGAATGGTTAACTGTAAATACAACAGCCTCCGCTCCTTCAGTTCGGATAGGTCGTACACCTTGAACAGAAGTTCCTATGCGCGGGACAGCATGATGATTGAAGAACTCCTTGTGCCATCCAAAGAACAGGTATGCATTCTCCTTCAAATATTCTTGGATTGTTGAACTTTCACTGCTGTGATTGAATTGAGCTTTTTGTCCCATGACAAAAAACTGTATTTCTACATATTTGATTTAGCATTTGTAAAACTTCCTGTACTGCCAGGGAAAAAGGAAAAAATCATTTGTGGGGGAAAAAAAAAGAAAAAAAAAACAATTGTGCCATATACAGAAATAGGCTGCTCTTCTGCAGATGAATCCTTAACAGCCCACATAGAGGAACTCAGAAAGTCCTAGGAAAGACATGGCTACCTTTCTCCCTTCTAGGTCAAATCTATTTCAATGTTTTTTTAAAGACTTAAAAATGGGGACAGCCCGGGTGGCCAAGCAGTTTAATGCCACCTTTGGCCCAGGGCCTGATCCTGGAGACCCGGGATCAAGTCCCACATCAGGCTCCCTGCATGGAGCCTGCTTCTCCCTCTGCCTGTGCCTCTCTCTGTCTGTCATGAATAAATAAATAAAATCTTTAATAAAAAATAAAGAATTAATAATAATCAGTAGCTAAAAGTGCTGGCATGATCCACATAGGTATTTGATTTTCCTAAATAAACTGTGAGTGCATGTTGGAATTTACTAGAATTGTTTTTAGCATGTTGTAGTTAAAGATGAGATTGGTCAGGTTTTTGATCCCTTAGCATCAAAGCTGCTTGTGATGGGCCTTCTCAAGATGTGATAGTATTTTGTTTTCTACCAGAATCTCTACTAGTGTTCATGCAATTTCTTCTCTTCAGTAATTGTGGTTGAGTAGATACTGGTTTAAGGCAAGAAGTTCTAGCAACATAGTTCTGCTACATATGGGCTCAGGGTGGTTCATTATTCTAGATATATACAATACCTGGTTTTAAATTTGCACATTCGTGCACTAATGATGGATGAAACTAGCCATAAAACTAATTTTGAAGGTGGCTTGTCATATCTAACCAATGTAAATAGTGAAATTATAGTGGACCTATTTATTCACTGAACAATGAAGGTATTTTCAAGATGAATAAGTGATCGTAATAGTATCACTAAGTTAGAGGTCTAAGCAGCAGGTACTCAGATTTTTGGGAGTCTCCTGTGTTCAGACTGTGTGCTGACTTCCAGACACACAGATGTACCTTGTACTTCACAAGAACCAATAATAAATATTTTACTACTTAACACTCTAGAACATTCTTATCAAGCAGATTTTACAGAGGTGAATACAGTGGCTATTCAGTGTTTGGCCAGACATAAACACTCTTTGTAGAATAATTATAGATGCGATACCGTGTCATGGTTTAAATGGGTGTTAGCACTAGAGAAAGCACTTGTCTCAACTAATGAAGCTAAGCTCTTGGGTGTAAGGTATTGCCCAGGTATTGGCTGAGATTTTCTGAGGAGCTCTCTCTCGGTTGGCTGTGGTCATTATCCTGGTTGGATAATCGTGATCTCTTCATGTTCCCAATTAAAATGAGATGTTAGTAGATATATTGGTGACACAAGTGTAGACATGCCTGTTATTCTCCAGGCCTAAGGAAACCCTACAAAACCTACAAAATCTCAGGTGATAGGAGATTCCTTGGGTATCAGTCACACTTTGGTCATACATAAAACACGTGCCCAGTTCTATAATGGAATCTCAAATACTTGATTGAATCTAATTGTGGCCTATGTTTCTCAATATATATTTACTTTGGGACAAGGGTTGATATTGGGACCATCAGCACCATGACCTCACCATCACTGCCACCATCACCATCACTCCCACTGCCATAGTTAAACTACATTTCAATTTCTGCATGTCAACCTTAAATATAAGTGTTTGCCATGCTCCAATGCTGCAGACAGGCTTCCAAGGGTTCTCACACCATTACCTGTTAGCTACTGCCAAGACCCACTTACTCACGTAGGCTGGAAGGGACAGCTTTAATCAGAATAAAGGATTTATGAAAAGAAAGAAAGAGAACTTTAAAGTAAACCTGATTGCTGCTTAAATTTGAAAAGTACCTCTGTGGCTGTCTCAAACATCTCTGTAGAGCAGTCAGGGGAAAGAAGAGCTTAGGACATCTTGAAACCTTTACAAATAAATCTCAAGTTGATAACTGTGGAAGTAGGAAGTTGCTTTCTTCAACGACGGCAGAGGATCCCATGATCTGACAGGTGTTCCTTGTGGAACTGGCATGTTTAATGAACACATACAACTTCATGATAAATTCACCAGAGATTTGGAAAAAAATGTATGAATGACATAAAGACATTTTAGGGACAATTGAGGACACTTGAAAATGAACCGGCTATATTGTTAGAGAATTATTGTTCTGTTAATAGTGACAACATTATTGAAGCTATATGGGGGAATATCTCCATTCCAGGGGTGAATATCTCCATTCCAGGGGTGTGCAAGCTGTGGTTTCCAGCAATGGAGTAATCATTAAGTCAGCTATTTATTTTCAAATGGTTCAACCAAAAGAAGTATGTGTGTATGGAGAGAGAGAGAGCTTGTGCGAATGTGAATATGGCAAAATGTCAATGTTGAAGTGTACACTGTATTTCTTATACAGTTTTTTTTAAATTTCTTTATTTGTTTGAACTCCTTCAAAATAAAAACTTGGAGGAAGGGGGAAAACAAATTCCAAAAGAGGCATGTTGACTTATGTAGTCTCTAGTATCTCATTTATTACGGAAGAGGGAAGAGGCTGATTCCTCCAGAGAGAGGCCTCACAAGGGAAGGGTCTAGTTACACTATGCAAGACTGATGAGAAGCATTTATTTTGGAAGTATGCTTAACATAAAGCACAGACTTCATATTAGAATTAAGTGGCAAACATTATTAGTTTATATCCATCATGCCTCTAAATCTGCATTTATAAACTTCAAAACAGAGTTTCTCCACAGTATTTATATTGTCTGAAAGCATGCAAGAAGCCTTAAATATTTAGAATTCTTAAGGCAATGACACATGACTCACTGTCAGATTTAAAACTGCCCTGTCATTGTCCAGTTAAAGTTGCTTTGACACATAAAGGTGGAAAATGAATAAAAATTAATAACTCTCCATGTGCTGCTTGTTTTCAACAAGAGTAGACCACACCGATACAAAGCATAGTTGCCTCTTCATTATCATACTGCTGATTAATCAGTTTGCACATTAACCATAGTTAAAGGACAGTTGAGACTCAGGATAATTGGCACAGGCCTGCTGCTCCCGACTCCCATGTTCCTAAGACCCTATGCTGTGAAAGTAGGATTGGAGGCCAGAGCTGGGAAGGGATTTGGGAGAAATAAGCCCATCCTCATGCCCTGCTGAGCTGTAATCATAATCAGTCAGACACCTCCCACACACACACTGGAAAATCAAGAGTGGACTCTTTTTTTACTGTGATATTGGGTTATCCATGAACTCCCTATTCTTTTACCTTCCCTTTACCTTGTAATCAAGTCACCTGTAGATAGACCTCTGAAAATATGTATGTAGATATATCATGCCTTCCCATTGTTGGATGTTATCATGTTATCATTTAAAGCAGTGACTCTCAGCTCTGACTGCACATGAGAATCATCTTAAAGAATTTTTAAAACATGATTGCTCATCATATGATTTCACTCACATGTAGAATTTAAAAAACAAGACAAGAGAAAAGAGAGATGGACACAAACCAAGACACAGACTCTTAATTATAGAGAACTGATGGTTATCAAAGGGGAGGTGAGGTGGAAGGCTAAGTATGTGATGGGTTAGGTAGGGGTTAAGGAGTGCGCTGTCAGGTGATGAGCACTGGGTGACGTATAGTAGTACTGAATGGCTATATCACACCTGAAACTAACATAAGGCAGTATTTTAATTAACTGGAATTAGGATAAAAACTTAAAAGCAAACAAATAAGTGCAATTGCTCAGTGGCTAGGAAGGGCTAGGCACAGGATTTTTTAATACACTCAGAATTGAAAACCCCTGATTCCTAGTCAGACTTGTTAATTGGGAGAAGGGGTGTCTGACTGGCTCAGTTGGAAGAGCATGTGACTCTTGATCTCTGGGCCATGAGTTTGAGCCCCACCTTGGGTGTAGAGATTCCTCAAATTCTTAATTGGGGCACACATTGGAATCACCAGTGGTCGTTTGAAAACCAAGATGCCTGCAGAATCAGAATCTCCCTGGCTGGGTTCCTGAGCACATGTGTTTTTTTAAAGCTCCACAGGTGATTCTGGGATGCATCTCTGGCTAGGAACCATTGATTTAAAGCAACTCTGGCTGGGAAATTTTTGTATATTGATCATTCAACATCTAATGTTTTTGTTTCATAAGCTCAGATATATGGGTGTCAGATTGTCTTAGAACATCATCTGTGCTTGAAAACATTCTTTTCCAAATAGAAAGTAACAGAGACAAGGGATGATTCCAAACTGAAGCCAAGTTGTCTAGGATGAATAGAATAGAATGGTTCTTTCATTTCTTCTGACATAATTATTGAAAGCACTTGTCTGGTATGGCTTGTATAATTGCTGTGTATGATCCACGCCAGCCAATCCTCATTACATAAATGGAATAATATTCAGTAGACACTGTAAGTGTCAGGAGGTGTGATAATGCTTATGGTGATAGTGGTGAAAACATTTTGAGCTCCTACTATGTGCAAGACACTATCCTAAGTGTTTTACCAGTACAAACTGATTTACATTTCACAAAAACCCTTTGAGATAGTTTCTTGGCTCCATTAAAAAGATGAAGAAACTGGGGCACAGTCAGCTTAAGTAACTCACCTCAGAGGACACAGGTAAATGGCAGAGTCACTGGCCATGTGGCTCCAGGCTGTTTCCTTAGAGGCTGTACATCTGCATTGCTCTGTGTGAGAAAGAAGCCATCAGAGAGCCCTCAGACTTTGAGCTCTGTCTTCCAAGATCTCACATACTTGTTAGCATTTTTTAAAAAGATTTTATTGGACAATAGCCAAACTGTGGAAGGAGCCTCGGTGTCCATCGAAAGATGAATGGATAAAGAAGATGTGGTCTATGTATACAATGGAATATTACTCAGCAATTAGAAACGACAAATACCCACCATTTGCTTCAACGTGGATGGAACTGGAGGGTATTATGCTGAGTGAAATAAGTCAATCGGAGAAGGACAAACAGTGTATGTTCTCATTCATTTGGGGAATATGAATAATAGTGAAAGGGAATATAAAGGAAGGGAGAAGAAATGTTGGGAAATATCAGGAAGGGAGACAGAACATAAAGACTCCTAACTCGGGGAAATGAACTAGGGGTGGTGGAAGGGGAGGAGGGCGGGTGTTGGAGGGGAATGGGTGACGGGCACTGAGGGGGACACTTGACGGGATGAGCACTGGGTGTTTTTCTGTATGTTGGTAAATTGAACACCAATAAAAGTTAATTAAAAAAAAAAAAAAGGGGGGATCCCTGGGTGGTGCAGTGGTTTGGCGCCTGCCTTTGGCCCAGGGCGCGATCCTGGAGACCCGGGATCGAATCCCACGTCAGGCTCCTGGTGCATGGAGCCTGCTTCTCCCTCTGCCTGTGTCTCTGCCTCTCTCTCTCTCTGTGACTATCATAAATAAGTAAAAAAAATTTAAAAAAAAAAAAAAGATTTTATTGGGGCAGCCCAAGTGGCTCAGTGGTTTGGCGCCACCTTCAGCCCAGGGTGTGATCCTGGAGACCTGGGATCGAGTCCCATGTTGGGCTCCCTGCATGGAGCCTGCTTCTCCCTCTGCCTGTGTCTCTGCCTCTCTGTCTCCCATGAATAAATTTTAAAAATCTTTTTATTTTTTTAAAAGATTTTATTTATTTACTCATGAGAGACACAGAGAGAGAGAGGCAGAGCCACAGGCAGATGGAGAAGCAAGCTCCTCACAGGGAGCCCAATGCAGGACTTGATTCCAGGACCCTGGGATCACGCCCTGAGCTGAAGGCAGTTGCTCAATTGCTGAGCCACCCAGGCATCCCTTGTTAGCATTTTTATTATGGATGTTGGTACCATCATTTTTATATTTTTTTAGCATAAAATGTTATATTTAAGTGTGTTCTCTATTATGCTTACGCTAGATTCTAATAATAAATATCCTATTTGATGAGACTTAAAAGGAACCGACAACTTATATTCAGCAACAGGTTATGAAAATTATGGAGAAAATGATTATGCTAAAAAGTATCACATGTAAGGCATCATGAAAGGAATGGAAATACTTGATCTTTGCATAAATATGAGGTAGAAGGCACGATAGTGGGTCTAAAAATGTTTTGCAAGCTAACCAATTAATTACACTTCCTTTGAATGACCCTGGAAGTATCTGTTAAGACCAAGGGATGTGTTTGTGCAGCAAACAGAAACATTTAATTCAGTAAGACTTCTGGTAGTTATCCAAAAATAGGAGAAGAGCGGAAATCACTTAGGAACATGGGTTGGTTTTGCCTGTGTACACCCATTCCACTTTCTCAGGTAGCAGACAGGATCTGATGGCCAAACCTGCACCCTCATCCATTTCTCAGTGTCATTTAGAAGGGTCAGAAATCCCTTCCTCCCTCCAAGGATGGGCCCCAAACCTGGCCATCCAGAGCATTCCTTTTCCTAGATGACAGTGAACACTTTAGGTTAGAATGTAAAACCTAAGCCAGTCTAATGAGACTCAAATTTGAGACTTCTCTCCCTCTCTTCTCCTCCTGCACCTCCCCTCCCCCAACATCAGCAGGTTAGCCTTGCTGTTTCTTGTGTTGAAGGTAATTCTAAGGGGCTCTCAGAAATGTGCATGGTGGCAGAAGGTAGTCAGCCTGGGATTAAAGATTTGCTAGAGATAGTCCCCTGGAAGATAAACACCTTTGACTAGTGACATTTAATATGCTGCTTTTTCTCTCTAGAGTGCTTTGCCAGCATTACTCAGGTGATCCATTCAACACCTCTCTCAGATTGGTCAGCAAGATTATGTTTTTTTTTTTTTTTTTCAAGGCAGACAGGTGGGTGTTGTGACTTTCTTAAGGTAGAACAGTTAATTTAGATGACTTGAGCTGGATGTTATGTTAACAGCTTCCATGCTGACCTTGATTCACCTTTTTTTTTTTTTAATTTATTTATGATAGTCACAGAGAGAGAGGCAGAGACATAGGCAGAGGGAGAAGCAGGCTCCATGCACCAGGAGCCCGACGTGGTATTCGATCCCGGGTCTCCAAGATCGTGCCCTGGGCCAAAGGCAGGCGCTAAACAACTGCGCCACCCAGGGATCCCTTGATTCACCTTTTTTAATGGAAATTGGTAGCTAAATTATTTTGAAATCAATCAGATTTGAAATCCCAGAGAAGTCAGCTTCCGTGGTTTGCTTTTTAGTCTCAAATAAATCTTGGGGGTGCTAATAGTTGACATCAAGAAAAGAAATACTTTAGGGAAAAAAGGACTTGCTTTAGTAAGCCTTTATATTTTATTTTCTGCTTAAATCAGGCTTTCTCTTGTGGAATCCATTTTTTAAGGTGTACAAGGCGATGTTTTGATATATGTATACATTTTTCTGTAATCAAGCTCATTAACATATCCATCACCTCCTATACTTATCATTTTTGTGTGTATAGTAAGAACAGTTGAGATCTCTCTCAGCTAATTTCAAGAATATAATACATTATTATTAACTACAGTCCCCATGCTGTACGTTAGGTTTCCAGAATTTACTAATCTTATAACTGCAAGTTTGTACCTTTAGATCAATATGCCCCTTCTTCCCCTACCCCCAGCCACTGGTTACCACCATTCTATTGTCAGTTACTATGTATTAGACTTTTTTTTAATGGAATCCATTTCTTAAAAGAATATTTCCAGCTCGTTACACTAGATGTCCAAACAGTCCCGTAGCAGTTTGCCATTTCACTCAGTATCTGCTATAGATCTCAATACTTAACAATACTTATTGTAGTACCTGCCGCAACATCTTATTAATGGATCATCTCATGTCATGCTTTCAGGTTCCTTATGGACTAGGTACTATCATTACCACTTACAGACAAAGAAGCTGGGGCTGAGAGGAGTATATCACTTGCCCAGTGTCACTTCACATCAGGTGACAATAGGTGATAGAGCTGAGACTAGAATTTAGGTCCAATGTCTGCTTACCCGATTCTGCTGCTGACTACTAGCCTGCCACTCTAATACACACCTGACAAAGCATGCTCACCATGGAAAAGGTTGATATTCGCACAAGTATTTGTCACAGCCCAGATACCCAATTGTTTGTTAATCCAGCAGGCTGCTTCCTGTAGTCTGATAAGACATATGCTCTCCTAAAAGCTACATAGAAGGCTGTAATGCTCTGTTTAAGAACTTATTTATCTTCACTTATAAAAACTCTGGGAAGTTTAGGGTTATTAAAATTTGTGTTTCTGTTTACAGCAATTTAGAATTTTCAAATGACTTTCACAATGCTTGGGTCATTCCAGGCTCACAGTGAATTGGGACAGTTAATCTTATCTACCAGTTACCCTAATGCAGAAATGGAGGTTCGGTGAGGTGTCTGACTTGTCACTCACTGGACAGTGCAGTGATACAGCCAAAGTCAAACCCACGTCATGTTTTCTTGGTCTAAGGGAACTGACACCCACATGGGTTCCCCTGTCTTGGTCCTGTCCAGTTTGTGACCATGCAGTAAAGCTATCCTTGCAAGCCTCTCCTTTCATGGGTTCCTAGTCTCATGACATTATCCAGCTGTTTCTCAATTAAACTGCACTTACAGTTTTTCAGATTAGATGCACTGGATTTTTATGTGACCCGATATTGTGACATCTACCTGGTGCTGTTAACAATAGCATGTCCAGGCCATCAGTAAATCTTCAGGACTACTTTCTGCTAGCTCCCAGGGGCAGCAGAGCTGACAGAGAAGGACTTTCCCTTGTGTCATCCAATACTGGAGCTTGACAGTTGGCAGCCTGGAGCATTATCTAATATTGGAGTTAATTAGGTTGTTCTTTATTTTCCTTGCATATACTTTCTTGCCCCCTGCCTCTCTTCTTCCATGCCCAGACGTTTATTTCCAGACCCGGGCATTTGGGTGTGTCCTCTTGTAAAGCCAGTGTGTACTTGCTCTTCTCTTTCCTCTGATGAATAGGGCTAGTGAGAAACTATTTTGGGAAAGTATTAAGCTCATGGAGACAGTGATATCATCGTTAGTCAGGCTTTGGACTCTATTGAATAATGTGCATTTTGATTTTAATAGGGTCCTTGACATCACTTCCAAGATGAAAACTCTTGTGTGCTTATTGTCATTTTTGATGTGGGAGTAAAAGGTCTTATTAAATCATTGTGAATTTTTCCTCAACACAGTGTCCTACTAAAGCTGCCTGGTGGAGGGTGTTGATTTTGTGTTTGTCAAATTTTTGCAGTTTCTCTCTGAACTTCAGTTTCCTCATCTGTGAAATGGGTATGATATGACTCCCAGTGCTACTAGGTTCTGAGGATTCATAGAATAAATGAATTTAAAAATCTAGAACACTGCTCAATGTCAAGCACACGAGTTTTGGCATTACTATTGTTAACATAGAAATTTCAGCATTTTTGAGTCAATAGGTAAGTCCTACACATTTACAAGATGCATTCTTCTAATCAAATGGGCTCAGTTGATTTGATAGAAGCATGCTGTGGGCATAACTGTAAAGGACCAGTGCTGATACTGGAACATTTTTGTTTTTGCTCTGTTTTCCCAAAGTTATCATATTTTAACTAATGAACTAATATGAATGAAAGTCCTTTGAAAAGGAGAAATGACTATACATATAAAGAAACATTAATATGACTCCATGCCAACACTGGCCTTGGTGCCAGATTTTTGATGTACATTTTTATTTAGTTTCCACAGCAACCAACCCTCAGTTTGCAAATGAGGAAACTAAGACTGAGAACACCTAAGAAATGCACTAAGGATCATGAAACCAGGAAACCATGTTGGGGCATCTTCAAAAGGGCTTTCAGTAAAGAAAGATAAGGAAAGGTCAAAGGCAAAATATTTCCTTTATTCCTGATGGAGGCCAAGTAGGGAGCTAGCTTAGTGTCTGAGTCAAATAGGCCTGTTAACTGAACCCCTGAAATAGGCACATCCCCTCCCCGGTGGCCTGCATTGCCAACCCCGGGGCAGGCATACCCCTCATGGAAGTAGGCTTTGGGGAGCCAGAGGGACATGCATGTTCGCTGTCTGGGACCAAGCTCAGGCGTGAGAAGTAAACAGAGCCTTCCAGCTACCTTTCCCAATCTTCTAGCCAAATAAATCACTCCACATCTCCAGGGCCAAAGTGAATATAAAAGGATAGGAAGAGGCCTACGGTTACACAACTGAGTTGCCTTTCCAAAATGGAAAACTCTAGAGTGGGGATGAAGTGTTCTCCATTAACAAGTCGCAAAGGCAATTTTTAAATCTAAGTCTGCCAACTTTTTCCATTAAGTCCTGGGAACACCCTACTTACTGTGGGAAGCTTCAGAGCCAATGTAGTTCATCTTTTTTAACCATCTCCATAATGTGATATCCTGTTTATCATTTCAAATGTCTATTTGTTCACTAACCAAATAGAGGAAAAGCTTTTCGTTGGTACCATGGTGCCGTTCACAATAACATGTCAGAACATTTTGGAATTCATATTGTTTATTAAAATAAATTAACAGGTGAAATTTGACATTTCAGTTTTAAGTAAATGCTAACCTGTAGAAATAAGAATTTGGAGACCAGGAGCTCAGAAACGAAGCTACAAATTAGTCTCTTTCTATACAAAATATAGGTTCAGTTAAATTACCTTGTTTTGTGTTTAGATGGATGCAGTGTAGGAAGAGCAAGCTGTTTGTCTGTGTTTAGCTTATTAAAATTGGTATGTCTGCTCATAAACAAACTCCTCTGGAAAAAATACTGGGGCAGATATTGGGACATAGAGGTCATCATTCTGACCCAATACATTTGTTCATTGTACATTTGTTCATTTGTATGGTGACAAAGTTTCAATGAGTGGCAAAGACTTTGGAGAGTAAAAGAGTCATGCAGGACTGGCAGGGACTTGGGATCTAGAAGCTGGCACATTCCCACATACATAAATAGTACATGATGGTGGTGATACCTCCTTGCATGGTATAATTCATTGCTTCAATAATTAATGTTGCCAGTGCATGTTTCTAAGAGTACCAAAGGTAAATAATTTACTGTAATTACCAAAAAGGAGTGGTATTACTTATTTATTAAAACTTTTTTTTTAAATAAAGGGTCCGGTGTGAAAAAGTAACCTCAAGGCTCCAAATGTAGAAATTATAGTCTGCTGAAAAATTAAAGTGAGCATCAGAACCCATTTTATATTAATATTTGCCCTATTCTGAAGGTTAGTTGTTTGGGGTCTCCAAAAGTCAATATAATTGGTAAGTAAAGCCAGACTAACATGAACACATAATCTCTGGTTAGCCCATGTAGAATTTAGGATCAGCTCCTGTGTCTTCCCCTTCTTGGTTTAATCCTTCATTTTGATGAGTACATCTTCCAGTAGTTTCCTGACAGAGTTCATGAGAAATATATTTGAAGGAGGGAGGGCTTATTTTTCTGAAAATATATTTGTTCTGTTTTCACACCTTTTTTTTTTTTTTGGCTAGTTTTAGAATTTTGGATTGAAAATCATTTCCTCTCAGAACATTGTTCCTCTCAGAACAATGGAATCGCTCCATTGCCTTGAACTTCAGGTGTTGCTGTTAAAAGTCTGATGGAAGTCTGCCATCTGTGATAATTTTTCCTCTAAATTTTTAGGCACTTTCTTTGTCTCCAAGTTCTGAAATTTCATGATGATGTGCTATAGTGATTTTATATTTATATTGCTGCTCACCAAGTGAGTCCTTTTACTCTGAACTTAGGTCTTCTGCTCTTGGGAAGTTTCTTTGATTTCTTCTCCTCTATTTCACTATTTTCTCTTCCTGGACCTTTTTTTTTTTTTTTTTTTTTTTTGAGGAAGGAAATGGATTTGAAATTTCTGACATTTCTGACGTGATCCTCTGCTTTCTTGTATGTTCTCCTATTTTCTATATTTGAGAATCTCCCCCTAACTTCTAGATATTTTTTCAATTTCATTGCTGTTATATTTGTTACTTTCTATGAGTTCTTTTTTTCTCTAGGTTTTTTGTTTGTTTTATTTCAAGTATTTTATTGCTTTATGAGCATCAAAAGACCTCATCTCTCTCTGGATATCAATGAAAAAAAATTTTTTAAGATTTTATTTATTCATTGAGAGAGAGATCGAGAGAGGCAGAGACATAGGCAAAGGGAGAAGCAGGCTCCATGCAGGGAGCCCGATGTGGGACTCAATCCCAGGTCTCCAGGATCACACCCTGGGCTGCAGGCGCCGCTAAACCACAGCGCCACCAGGGCTGCCTCAATGAAAAATTTTAAGCTTTCTTCTCCCTAAAATTCCTCTGTTTCTTCCCATTTGCTTTTGTACTGTTTGCTTATTTATTTTATTCCTCATGTTAGATACTTCTTAACTGTGCAGTGACTCGTGACTGTTTGGGCACCACTAAGCTCGTTGGAAGCTTTCTTGCTGCATGGTGGAGAGTTGGCCATCCATGATTTCTACTCAAGTAAGAAGCTGGGGACATTTCACTAGGAAATCCCAATTCCCAGTGAATACTAAGTCACTGGGAAATCCCAGAGAAGAGTTCCCTTTTTCTGGGGCACCTGGATGGCTCAGTTGATTAAGCATCTGCCTTTGGCTCAGGTCATGATCTCAGTGTCCTGGGATTGAGTCCCTGCTCAGCAGGGAACCTCCTTCTCCCTCTCTTTCTGTACTCTCTCTCTCTCCCTCTTTTGTTCTCTCTCAAATAAAATCTTAAGGAAAAAAAAAAAAACCTTCCCATTTTCTGCCTGGAGGCTCTGTCCCTGTCTGTCTGGGGACCAGTAAAGGGAGGTTGTTTTCTCCTCCAATGTAGTGCCTTACGGTCCTCTTCTGAGAGTCCAGTTTCACATGGGAAGACCTCTCACCGTGTTCCACAGGTCTCATACAATTTTCTGTATTTTCCATTCTTTTTTTTAAATCCTTTCCTTTGTACATTTTTCCATTTACACTTCCAATTTTCTAACCCTGTTTTCTATTGTGTCTTGTCAAGAACTGACGTATTTAGAAGTGAACAAATGCCCATTTGATTCTTGCATATATTCCAGTGCTCTGTTAAATTATCCGTCTTTTAATTTCTTTCCTGTTTTTCCCTCTCTTTTCTTTAACATACTAATCATAGATAGCTGTTGTGAAGTTCTTATTTGCTTACTTCAAACTGTAGGATGACCTGGGGGTCTGTTTACAGTATCTGTTTTATTTTGTTTTTGGTTCATGTGCTCTGGCCATGCTTGGCAGTTTCTCACTGCATGCTGGACACGATATATAAAAACTTGTAGACATGACACACCCGACGATGATGTAATTCTGCACAAAGGGTGCACCCTGCCTCTGCTAGGCAAATAGAGTGGTGGCAGATTATTTCAATCCAGTCAAGGTTTTGCTGAAATGAGGCAAAATTGTTTGCAGCCCTGGTAAACTCAGACTACCTCTAGTTTGCCCTGGCCTCTGTGAGGACCCTTCTGTGAGAATCTTGTGTGATCCTCTCTCCTGACAAGTCCCAGACTCAATCTTTTCCTCATGAAACTGCCAAGAAGCAACACTATTCCTTTTAGCAAATTTCTGGTTAGGTTTCTAGCTTCCTGTTCTACACAGCCCCAGAATCAGCAAATGTTCTTCTCAGAAATCTGTAGCATGCTGAAGGCCACCCAAATCTCCACTAAAATTGCCTTGGTTTTTCTGTTCCCCAGTTGTGCCCCCTGGATGTACAAAGCCCCAATTCTGTCTACACTGATAATTCACGAATGCACCCAAGTTAAAAATGGCAACAAAAAGTCCACTCAACTCTTCAAGACCCTCCCCTCCCCAAGAGTACAGCTCCTCTAGCTTCCAGGGTCTCCCCAGTGCTCTGCTGCACTCAGAGCCCATAACTATATGGTATGGCACCAGTGGTAGCCTTCCACTAGCTACTCTGCTCCACTTGGAAACAAAAGTTATCAAGATTGATTCTTTTTTCAGATATGGGAAGGAATTTTATAATTGTAAGATTAATTTGGAGTTAATTATATGTTCAAGTAGTTGAAATCATGGTTAGCAGTTCATTGGTGATTTGGAAAATACTGTTTTACCAATTTATGCAAATCTTTATATTGTTGATACGTTTCTTATCCAAAACTAATGGATTACATTAGTTAACATCTCCCCCAAGCTCATCACAGATGTAAAGTTTACAAAATTCTGATTTTTTCTTGAAAACTAAAATTTTATCAACTGGCATTGATAGCAACTAATGCCACCAGTTACCGTCCTTGAACTGACAGACTCACATTGTTCATCTTCAAGAAATAATGTCAAAACCCAAGTCAAAATAATCATAGTTTTGTGTCAGTTGTATACCGTGTTTCATGGAAAAGTCGCTTTCAGGTTACATCTAAATGCCTTTCTTGAAGCTAATGATCACACTTTTAGTAATCAGCAGATGTGATTTATGTCTACTTCCCATTTGAAACTGTGATATTCCTTTTACCATGCCAGTTACTCAAGATGTTTTCTTAAAAGACTGAAATAATATATCAGTAAACTCTCATTGCTATTCTTGAAATTTCTATGTAGACCTATGAAAGAGTAAGTACAAATTGTTTATTTTGACCATCTTGACCTCTAGAGACATAGAAGTGTATTTTGTAGGTACAGAGAAGCCAGTGTCTTGTGTGGGTTGTTAATGCCATATATCATTTTATTTTGCAGCATCTAACATTCACAAGAGAATTTGATTCAGATTCTCTAAGACATTATAGCTGGGCTGCAGATACTTTGGACAATGTCAATCTTGTCTCAAGTCCAGTTCATTCTGGGTAAGTAATCTAAAAGTCACTTTTCTTTATCCTATTAAATGAACATTATGTTTATTATTTGTAATTATAAATTCATATTGACAAGCTTCATATGTATGAAATATTGGTCTTCTAAGACTTCCTTTCTGAGTATATGTGATGTGTATTTGTAAGTCATCAGTAAATTTTTTTTCTGAGCAAATTTGTATATCTGTTTTTTGTTGAAAACTGCACAGTGTTAGAAAGGAAAAGAATTAAAGTATTGGTGCAAAAAATGTCTTGCCTGTTTCGGTACTACTTCCAGGTCTTTAATTTTCCTTTTCAATTAAAAAAAATAAATCTAGTCATGTCCCTTAATTTTACTTATTCAAATGATGTTTTATTTCTGAATATCTCATTTTCCTAATAAAAAATATGTAGGTATTTCTGTTCATTTACCTTGCTGACTGCCTTTGTGCTTTGCTTTGAACCCGAAGTTTTCAGGTCAAGTTTGGTACCTTCTGCATTCCTGAAATAAAATTATGATTAAGTTTAGTAAATTAGTATTTTATTTATTTTCTATAATTATTTAATTATTATTATATAATTATTTATTAAATTAGAAGATAAATTAATTTTAAAAAGGAAAGAAAGGAATTCACTTTTAAAAAGTGAGTGTACCAATGGGTGGACCCAGAGGTGCAGAGGTAAAAACCACATCAGACAGGCTCCTTTCTACTACCCCATCATGTGACAGAATTGGGGTAGGCTGGGGGAGGTGACCTGCTGCAATTGCTGAATTGATAATCAGCGTATATTTAGATGTGGGATTCTTCACCTGTAGGTAATTAAAACTTGGGATAATTGAATCCACACAAATGGAATGGAAATAATTGAGATGATAAAAACATCCAGGTGTTTTCACCTCTGAAACTGGCATTTAGGCCATAAATTAGTTGTGATCCAGGACAAGAGGGGATTAGTTTGCAATTAAAGAAATTAACAATAATTAACATTTATGAATGCTGTATGTATTATATGAAGTATTTCCTGCTGCTTTTAATTAAAATAAATTGTAATAACTAATGTTTACCTTTTTATGTGCCTGGCATTGTCTTAAATGTCTTACATGTATTATCTTAATTATTTGAACCTTAAAATGACACTCTGAGTTAGGTTTTACTCATTATCCCCATTTTATAGATGAAAAGTCAGACTCATAGTAAGGCTGCAGGTTATTTAAAGTATTCTTACAGAATTATGGCTTGTAGCACAAAGAGTTGCAATAGCATTTAAGAAATAATTGCCATGAAAGGACTTTATAAACTACCTGGTGGCCTTTGACTCATTAACATTGCATTTCTTTAACTCAATCAGAAAAACCTTTAATTATAGTAATATTAATGTTTTAATTGCTTAAAATATTTATACCATTGATACTAGATGTTTATGGATCTAACATTGCAAAAGCAAAAAAAAAAAAAAGAGAGAAAAGATTAGTTAAGAAGAAAAATGTAGATTACTTGGGAAACAGCATATTCAAGAGTTCTCTGTATTAAGCTTGTTGGATTGTCACCATGTAACAAAGACCTAGAACCAGCATCTTGTATTCTCTACATTGGAAAGAAAAGCACCAGGGTTTAATTTAGTCAACTCTTTTGCTTTGCTTCAAATGATTGAACTTCAAATGAGAGGTTGAGAGAGCATAGGATAATAAAATCAGAAGTAAACTTTCTCATACACCAGAGAAAATGAAATATTTGAATGCACAAATTCCCTCTCCTTCCTCTTGAATTTATTGAAACAATAGACATGTCCAGGAGAGCAAAAGTAATGGCAGCTAGTGTGGGCTTATTTGAAAAGGAAAATATAAACTTGGTATACACTTGGAAATGATTCACTAGTACCAGGTCTATGGAGTAGCTTCTGTAGCCACTAAAGGAGAATATTTTTCCAGGTTGTCCCACAAATGCCAAATGCCTTGATTTCATTTCCTGATGGTTTTTATTTTTCCTTTGCTTATCATTGACATTTTCTGTTGCTTGCTTCTAATTATCTTACATTAATTTTTCCCATTTGCTTTCTAAATTATTTTGCAGCTATTCTTCTCCACTTCCTCAGTATGATTCAAGGTGATAATTGTGTCCTTTATGTGAACCACCCTTTTTTGTATTTTTAATTTATGTGAAGTTTTCCCACAGTTAGATGTGTCAATGTCTGTAGTGTATCAGCATTCGTCATCCCGCTGTTCTTAAAACTAGAAACGTTCATGTGTTAGTTTTAGGATCATTCGTAGAATTCCTGATTTAGTTTAAATATTAATAAGGTACAACAAATATGATTAAACATCAACTTTTGATTTGTTTTTAATAAGTTATATTGCATGAAATTTTATTTTGCACAGAATATATAAGGAATGAGTTTGGAAAACAAATCACTGTATTTCATGATGTTATTAATGATAGGACCCTTGTCCTGCTTAACCTATATTCTCACCTTTCCTCAGGCTACTGGCTCTATGAAGTTGAAAACCTTAGAACAATAAATGATTGCTAATGAGTACCAACTAGGCACTGGAGGGTGCTATGTGGAACCCAGAGAAAAACTTCTCCAAATTTATAGTTAAAATCAGAATTCTAAGGTCTATTTTTTCCATTTGGTTCTGATACTCTTTGTAGTTTGGATATTTTTATATTGACACAGATAACCTTCTTATACTACCTGCCTTCAGACTGCTCAAGTACAAGTGTTTTATATATATGTGTGTATACACACACACACACATATATATATATATACATCTTTTTCATGTAGATATGTTTTTAGTATTAGTAACCTTCTCTGACCTGTGCAATTCTGAAGCACACTTAACAGAATAGTTTTTGTTCAGTGGATCACTCAGTAAACATTTATTATGTACTTACTGTGTTTGGGAACTATGCTCAGCTTTGCAGGTCAAGCAGTGAATAAGACAGGCCTGATCTGAATTACCATCTATATTGTTGAGATCAGCTGTTTGTTGCTAGGACAAACATTGCCCTCCCACTGTAAACACTCCAGTGTTTATTTGTACTAACACAGCCAAACTTTCAAACCTAGAGTTTATCTTTAGTTTTTGAAATTTTATTTAAGTGATCTCTACACCCAGTGTGGGGCTCGAACTCACGAGCCCGAGATCAAGCGTCAGATGCTCCACCAACTGAGCCAGCCAGGCACCCCTCAGAGTTTATCTTGAATCATTTTAATCCATTCTGTTGCTATTATATCCAATCATGAGTTGATTTTCACCACTGAATGCTGGAAAGGATCAGGTTTTGTCTTTAGCTTCTTTTATAAAAGTTGCCCTATTACCTTCATTACTGAGTAAAGGTAGTTGTTAAATACGTCTAAGACAATGTGGGCTCACCACAGCAGTTTCAAGTGAGCCTTGTTATCATTTAGCACTGGAAGCAATTCATGTGAACACTTGCACGAGTGAACAAGTATCTTTGTCTTTGACTTGGGAGGTGTGTGTTTTGTTTTGTTTTTGATGAGATCAGTCTCTTCCCCCTCTTACTTTGACTACTACACTGGTTCTAGCCTCTCAGAGTATGTCTAATATTACAAAAATGCATAATCCAGAGGAAAATAGCTAAATCTAAAATAACCAGAAGGGTGTGGAGTTGATTACACCACATTGATGACCAGAGTTGGTTCTGAACATCTGATTGGCTGAAAAACCGAGCCCTGTGCTATTGCCTTTCTCTATGGGGAGGCAGGTCAGTTTGCTTTGTTGAAGAGGTTACTCTTCTGAGGTCGAGAAGCATTACTCTTGAGGAAAGGGTCTCCAGCTACGACCTCCGTGCACGGTCCTAAAATCTGTTGCAGGATATTAGAACTGTTTTTAGATGAACTATATTCAGTAGAGGATTTTGATGGATAGGATTATACCCCTGCCCAATACTATAGATATTCAGATAATTTTCTAATTATCAACATTTGCTGCTGTTTCAGTAATAAGCACATTTTCACATGTGAACATTGGGATGCAAAAGGACGTGTGTTCTCCTGTTTGACTTGCACTCTTCCATATGTCGGACTTACTAGCTTATGTTCACCAGAGTGCTTTATAATACCAAAGATTCGAGGAGGACTCTCCATAAGCATGTGATAGGAATCAGGAATTGCAATAACAAAGATAAGATACTAGTCATTTCTTTACATTTTCATATCTACATGAAGAAAAATAATTTTTCTTCATTAGCTTTAATAGAAAGGCCAATGGTGGAATTAGAGTATATAATTTAGAGACATTTTCTAAAAGTCTAAATATTCCGTTTTGTATGGCTATACAGATACTCCAGTGTCAGTTATTTTAAACAGTTTTAAAGCCAAACTTATACTGAAAAGATTAAATTCCTTTCCATCAAAATTGCCTTAGCAAAACTAGCCATCTGCTTTTATCCTTAAATTCTGCTTTGTGGTAGTAAAAATTAGAGTGTTTGGTATGATTAAGCATATTTTTATTTTATGAGTTGTACATGTTAAGACATACTGTGGAGTTTCATCTGACTTGTCAGAGATAGAGATTCCATAGTCAGCATATGGCTAAAACCACTTATAGTTAAAAATGATGCTTGAAAAAAAAAATGATGCTTGAATATAGCTGAAGTCATCCACTGACTCCACATAAGATGGTCTGGGTTTGGGTTTTACGTGCATGACAGTCCTGTGAGAGCCAGTTTTTATTCCAGCTTTGAAACATTCCTCAATTTGAGCATCTGACAAAGGGTTTGGTGTCTTGTTACGGGGCCCCATCCCACCAAAAGCAGTTTGTCATGTCCCACTTATTCCCTGGTTCACAGGCTGAAGGGCATGTTTGATGTGACTCCACTGTATCCACTTCCAGTTTATTTTTAAAGAGAGGAAATGATAGCTACATTGTCTGTGGTTTTAAACCTTAACATTGACTCTCAAGACCTACTGTGAAGACAGTTTCTTTCTGTCCTTGATTTGGGTTCTGATCTTCTCCCTGCAGGTTTCTGGTTAGCTTCATGGTGGATGCAAGAGGCGGCTCCATGAGAGGGAGCCGTCACCACGGGATGAGAATCATCATCCCGCCACGCAAGTGTACGGCCCCCACCCGAATCACCTGCCGACTGGTAAAGAGACATAAACTGGCCAACCCACCCCCCATGGTGGAAGGAGAGGGATTAGCCAGTAGGCTGGTAGAAATGGGTCCTGCAGGGGCACAATTTTTAGGGTAAGTGATTTTGTCAATCTTTATCTTGGCCCTTGTGTGATATATTTGGTTTTCTTCACCCTCTTTTAACTCAAGGAGTTAACCACTAAAACTACTCAGTTGGACCATTTTGATCGAGTACACCTTTCGAGTAGTGTCAGAGGTCACAGAGCTGTGTGACTCTCTGGAAAGCTAATAGGCTGATACTTCCTTAACTGAGTTTGCTGGTCAAAGCTTTTACTAACCGAGAAGCATGCTCTCTGCTCAGTGAGTGCACGGAACCCCGCAGCCCCCAGAGAAGTCAAGGCACCTTTCTTAGGGGAAAACGTAGATGCCGAAACTCTCTCACCAACATTGAATCAATGGCTACTCTGGGTACACGTCTTCTTTAAAGATGATTTTCAGGGTGGTAATCCATTGTGATGCGGTGTTTTGCAAAAAGGAAAAATGAATTCGTTTTCTGAGGTGGCACTTGGGTGCTGATCAGGCTGGCTCTGTCGTGACGGACAGTTTGTTCACAGTTTCCCCTTCTCGTTTCTCTTCCTGCTGCATGGATGTTATTCAGTAAACTGCACCTTCCTACCAATCCTCCCCCTGTAAATGAGGGTGAGAGCTTGGTTAGCCGAATCCTGCAGCTTGGGCCGCAAGGAACAAAATTTATTGGGTAGGACCTTTATAGACAAGATACAGAATGTCTACAACTCTCTTTCCATTTTCAGTTTTTTTTTTTTTCTGTCACACCCATGGTCTTCTCGTCTTAATTTTATTTTTATCTTTTCAGTTTTTAATGCTTTCAGTTGATACGTGTCACTGAAAGAAACAGAAACCATAGTGGCTTGACTTACTGTAGCCCTGCTCCCTCTCTCGTGCTTCCCGAGCATGTGGAATCCACCGCAAGCATTCTGCTTCATGACGTTGTGCTTTTGTAAACCTTCCTTTAATTTGAAATGTTTCAACTGCTTCTGATAGTTGTTAAGACAGACTGACGACCTCATTGTAACCCAGTATAAGAGAAGGTATTTGCAGGCTTTGAAGTGACACTTGCTATAAATGAATAGGTACATGTGTGAATATAGATATGTGTATATATTTTATATATATATATATATATATTACGTGTCTGGACTTCCAGGTTTTTAAAAGTATGTACTTCCACATACTGAGTAATCTTTATGGACTTTGAGAAAGAAAAGTCCTCAATAAGTCAACTGATTTTTGATAAATGCTGGGAATAGAAGATACTTAAAGAAAGCCAAATAGGCAGCAGAGAGAATATTCTACTAAATTAATTAAAGTGTCTTGTTTTGTTTCGTTTAAGCTGAAATGTGTTGGTATTTGTTGTTTGTTTGCTCGTCTGTCTGATTGGTGGATTTGCCTTGGCAGTCTGCATGAAGAGACCTGTTATGAAAAGTTATGCTTGGCTTTCACCTTGGTCAAAGGCCCTGGTTCATACCTTCTCTCCAGTATTGTTGAATGTCCTACACAAAGCCACATTCCTTAAATATTTACAGAGACAGTATCTGATACATTAACCTGCAAAGATTGTATCTTGTTCTCAAAAAAAAATTTTTTAATGTCAAATCAGATGTGATTAAAACCTATAGTAAATATCATAACTCTTAAAATTATTAACCCTCTTAGGAATAGTTGATTTTGTTTCTACCTATCAAAAAATAAAGACATTATAAAAAATTTTAAAAGCCTTCATTTGAATTAATTATAATTATTTTGCCAAAAGGAAAATTCCCACATCTATTATCCCATTTTAAGTAAATGATTTTGTAATAAATGATACGTTCATATCTACTTACATTATTGGATCGTTACAATGACTCTCCCTTTTTATGCTCTTACCTATTGAAGCTTTGTCTTCTATTATCACATGTGCATAAACATATAGGTTAAGAGGTGAGGTTACATACAACCTCTGTAGGAGAATAATGATACTGTCTACTTAAATGTCATAAAATAAAGCTGCACAATCCAACTACATAAACTGTGTGTGATTGTGGTCTGCTTACTTCCATCCATCTTTTTTATAGCATTTATCCTATTTTAAAAGTTAATAAAATTATTCCTGTGCTCGATTGGCTATCCTCAATTTGCAGCCATCCTTTTACATTCTTTTGCAAAAGGACACTGTCAAAAATTAATATATCTCTATATTACAATTTCAGACCAACAAGTGCTTTTTCAGAAAGTTTAAATATTCCTGTGCAGGTTATACTAGAGTTAGGAAATTAAGCTGCCCACTACCATTTCACAAATTAGAAATGAGTGAAACCGCCTTAACTAAACAGGCCATCAAAGTCATAGAAAGTCACTGTTGGAGGGAGTGAATTAGGTCGATCATTTGCTTGCTTAGGGGTCAAACACTTGTGATCTTTCAAAGTAGGAAATATACAGAATTTCTTTTTCAAAGAACTGACTGTGTCCTTTTAAATCATTAGCTTTTTGTATAATATAATAGAGCTATCATGTTTTTAAAAATGGACCAACTTGCTTATGGTCTATTTTAATAGCTTTCAATTCCTTGATTCAAAAATCCTGTTTAGATATGCTGAATATTTTCCCTTTACTAAATCAAATGCCTAACATATGGTAGGCCCTTATGAATTGTTCGTGAATGAATGAATGATGGCATGTTTTCAGGCTTCTAACATATTATTTAATTAGCAAATGATTCTGCAGCTTTGAAGTCATTCCCAACCTTAGTGGCACCTCTGATTTTCAAATGAATACTGTTAATGAAACTGTCTTGAAAGTATGATACTATAAATATATTTCATTTGATAGCAAAATAATGTGGATTTTTTTTCCAGCCCTGTCATAGTGGAAATCCCTCACTTTGGGTCTATGCGAGGAAAAGAGAGAGAACTCATTGTTCTTCGAAGTGAAAATGGTGAGACGTGGAAGGAACATCAGTTTGACAGTAAAAATGAAGATTTAACCGAACTACTTAATGGCATGGATGAAGGTAATTATGATGACTCCTTGTCTCTATAAATGTCTGCAGGTAGGAATCAAAGGACTGGCTGTGGTGAAGTTAATGTTGCTTGAACACTACTTATTTGTATCTTGAGCTGGGAGTCCAGCTCCCTGGCATTTATTGCTGCTTTCTGAATCTCAGGCATGAAGTTCCTTTTAATCCCACAGCTTTTTTTCTCACAATACTAATGGACAAATATTACGATGATGATTCTTCCGGCCTTTAGTCAAATGTATTCAGCTTTCCCAAACCCAATAGAGTTTTCCAAGAGCAAGATGTGTAAGGAGGAGGTGAATAATAATGGAAGGTATGCAAAGCATGCAGAATATTTTTAAGGAAATACGTTCACATTTTATTTTTGGAATAATTCTTTCTGGATCCTTTCCTGTGTCTCTGTTTTCTCCTCGATTATTCCAACATTCTTCATGAATTTTTAATTTCTCTTGGGCAATGATCACGGAAAAGAATAAATTGCAGGCTAGTTACTGGAGTCTGTGTCATATTCTGTGACCTACTAAGGCCACATGGCTGAGCATGTCACTTATCATACACTCTTCCCTCAACTAACCCTCAGAATGAAGCAGGGTTTCTTACTAGACTTTGAGAATAGACTTGTTTTGAGAGTAGGTACTTGGTGCAGAGTTTTCCTTCGAAAAGATAAAAAACATAGACCAAGTTCACCACAGAATGAATCTTTAGACTGACTTCCTCATCACTACAAATCCAGCACTTGTTCTAAAAAAGAACTTTATTAGAGATATAATTCACATATCATAAAATTCACTGTCCTGGCATTTAATTCACTGGCTTTTGGAATGCATCCAGCATAGTCTCCTGGTTTCAAAGTGAGCACAAAGGAGCTAGACCGACTTGGATGTTTGAGGGATGAGCATGGGCAAGTTCTTTGGTCCCTGTGAGATTCTTACTTCTGTAAAATGGAGATCACCTTCCTTACTTCATAGGGTTGTTATTGGGAAAAATAGTTCTGTGAAGCACTTGTGAAATACAGCCTCTGTCACACAGTAAGCCCTCAATAAATATCAGCTGTTGTCACTATTTATTCTAGAGAAAAAATTGTCTGCCAAAGTTTCTGTATAAGACACAATAGCAGCCAACCAAGAATTTAAAGATGTTCTTACAGCAGGGTGGAAGGACTAATAATTGTTGAGTTTCTACCATTCATGAGGCAGTGATAAACTCCTTTCTGTATGAAAATTTAAAACAAACATATAGTCCTGCGAAGTAGATAGTTTTAATCACACTTTAGAGAACTGAAGTTCAGACCAATCAACTTACTTACCTAAGGTTACCGAAACTAAGTAGCAGCACTAGGGTTGAAATCTTGTTGTATCTTGCTTCCAAAGACTTAACTGTATTCCACTTACTTTAGAAATGTGTGTCTGATGGAGAAGAAAATATTTTTTTTAAAGATTTTATTTACTTATTCATGAGAGACACAGAGAGAGAGAGAGACAGAGACATAGGCAGAAGGAGAAGCAGGCTCCCTGCAGGGAGCCCAATGTGGGACTCGATTCCAAGACCCTGGGATCACACCCTTAGCCAAATGCAGATGCTTAATTAAACACTGAGTCACCCAGGCGTCCCAAGAAAATTAATTTAAAAAGGTAAATTCCTACAAACCTCTAGAGGTAGGTAAATTCCCACAAACTCTTTAAGGTCCAGAAGAATAGTCATCTTAAATGAGTATCATTAAATGTATCATATGTGATACTGATATTTATATCTATAATTTCAAATGATTTCTAATAAGAACATGCAATAGTAATTAAGATTTCTAATTTTTATTACCTTATTTTAAAGCATGAAAAGTAGTCATACTCTTAAAAGGAAATTGATAAGAAAACACAATTAAAAGTTTTAAAAAGAGGGATACCTGAGTGGCTCAGTGGTTGAGTGTCTGCCTTCAGCTCAGGACGTGATCCTGGAGTCCTGGGGTCGAGTCCTGCATCGGGCTTCCAACGTGAGGAGCCTTCTCCTCCCTCTGCCTATGTCTCTGCCTCTCTCTGTGTGTCTCTCATGAATAAATATATAGAAGCTTTTAAAAAAGAGTTTTAAAAAGAATACATCCTAAGAAAATGAATTGAATTAGCATTTTTATTTTTTTTTAATTTTTTTTTTTTTTTACATTTTTAAAATAATAAAGTACTGTAGGTGTTTCAGGATTTAAAAATGGAGAGAAGAGAAATGGGTTTTCCAGAGAGGTTATTTTGATTTAAGAAAAATAAAGTATATAAATATTTTCATGTTTCTAGTGTTTCTTTTTTTAAGATTTTATTTGTTTGTTTGTTTGAGATAGAAAGAGAGAGAGAGAAAATGAGCAGGGAGAGTGTCGGAGAAGAAGAGAGAGAATCTCAAGCAGATGCCCCCCTGAGTGTAGAGCCTGATGTGGGGCTCTATTCCATGGCCCTGAGATCATGACCTGAGCTAAAATCAAGAGTTGGTTGCTCAGGACACCTGGGTAGCTCAGCGGTTGGGTGGCTGCCTTCAGTTCAGGTCGTGATCCCGGGATCCAGGATCGATTCCCGCATCAGACTCCTGCGAGAGTCCTGCTTCTCCCTCTGCCTGTGTCTCTGCCTTTCTTTCTCTGTCTCTGTCTCTGTCTCTCATGAATAAATAAATCTTTAAAAAAAAAAAAGAGTCAGTTGCTCAATCAACTGAGCCACCCAGGTGCCCCCATGTTTCTAGTGTTTCTTAAATGCCAATATAGCAGATTACTAGTTACTGAAATGTAGCCTCTATTACACACAGATTTTCTTTTTTTCTTTTTCTTGTCTTTTATTTTATTTAGGGCATCTGGGTGGCTCAGTGATTGAGCATCTGCCTTTGGCTTAGGGCATGATCCTGGAGTCCCAGGACTCTAAAAAAAATAAAGATTTTATTTAATTATTTGAGAGAAAGAAAGCAAGAGAGAGAGAGAGATCACGAGCAGAGGGGGAAGGGCATAGGGAGAAAGAGAAGCAAATTCCCTGCCAAGCAGGGAGCCCGATGTGGGACTCGATCCCAGAACCCTGGGATCATGATCTAAGCTGAAGGCAGATGCTTACGTGACTGAGACACACAGGCACCCTCTTTTTTTTCTTTTTAATCAAGCTACCTTGGTACTGTAACCTCCTGAGGGCTGAGTACATGTCTTATTTATTTTTATAAGATTTTTTGCTTATTTATTCATGAGACACAGAGAGAGAGAGAGGCAGAGACATAGGCAAAGGGAGAAGCAAGCTCCCTGCAGGGAGCCCAATATGGGACTCAATCCCAGAACCCCGAGATCATGCCCTGAGCCAAAGGCAGACACTCAACTGCCGAGCCATCCAAGCATCCCCAGAATACATGTCTTAATCACCTTTGAACTCCTGTGTCAGATGCAACATTGATTTCGGCTCCCCCTCATTGCTGATGAGGGGCAGAAGGAGGAACCTCTTTAAAATTATGTAGCTATGGGCAGCCCGGGTGGCTCAGTAGTTTAGCACTGCCTTCAGCCCAGGGCCTGATCCTGGAGACCCAGGATCGAGTCCCACATGGGGCTCCCTGCACCTTCTCCCTCTGCCTGTGTCTCTGCCTCTCTCTCTCTCTCTCTCTCTCTCTCTGTCTGTCTCATGAATAAATAAATAAAATATTTAACAATAAATAAGTAAATAAATTTAAGAAAATTATGTAGCTATCTGGAGGAAGAGTTCTCATCAGTCTATTTCCTTTACTCCAAACGTCATTAATGTTAATCTCCAGGAGACAAAAATTAAAGAGGAGCATTTACTTTGAGGAAAACTCTGAGAAAGTAACAATAATCCAGAATAACAAGAATACCAAACATTCTAAAATAGTGCTGCCCAACAGAACTTTATACAATAATGGGAATACTCTGTGTATGCTGTCCAACAGTAATAACTAGTCCCCTGTGATTCTGGAGTACTTGAAATGTGACTAGTGCAGCTGAGGGAAGGTAATTTTTAATTTTGTTTAAGTAATTTCAGATAGCCACATATGGCCACTTGCTACCTCATCAGACATTTTGTAGTTTAGCAAAAACATTGAGTACTCTAATATGTTCTCCTTTGATTTTGAGTATATATTTTAGTATGTCCCAACAGTCACAGGTGGAATTTTTTTTTTAATTTTTAAGGTTTGTTATACAGTGGACTTCCATGATTTCATGCAGACTTGTGTTTCTTTTTAAAAGCAAAACAAAACAGTTTCCAATAGGAATTAGTCCTGTCCTTGCTTACACAAATGATGCCCCCAGTGCTGCCATACTCAGGACATCTGTCAGATGTTTTAAGAAATGATGATGTAGCCCTCTGTCCTGGATTCTGTATGCTATCTTGGTAATAGTAGAAAGAGTTTCTTTGCTACATTTTTATTTTTTTTAAAGATTTTATTTATTTGAGAGGGAGAGAGCACGAGTGGTGGGAGGGGGAAAGGGAGAGGGAGAAGCAGACTCCCCGCTAAGGAGGGTGCCTGACACAAGGCTTGATCCCAGAACCCAGGGATCATGACCTAAGCCAAAGGCAGATGCTTAACCCACTGAACCACCCAGGTGCCCCATAAATGTCTCCTTTTTAAACCTCTTCCATAAATGAATCCTTTGTAACTAACGTGTATGCTCTTTGTATAACCAGTGCTATTGTACTTTATTCTCTGAAAAATCTTAAAACCCAAATATTTAAAAATCACCCTAGCTAGTATTTTGATAACTGATTTTTACTAAACAACAAAATCATAAAGATTAGATTATGGTTCTGTAGTATTTCAAAACTTGTAAAGCCTTTCCAAATGCAGTTTAGTAGTTAGAATTTAATAGACTATTTTAATAAAATAAATTCATAAAAAGACAAGTTTAAGGAGGAGGATAATTTTCCCAGTGTAACTTGGGGGTTAGAATCAGGATCTGTAGACACTGCATAGACTGGAATTCCCAACGTGCCCCACCACTTACTAGCTGTGCAACCCTAACCAAGCACTCAATCTCTTTAAACTTTCGTTTCAATCTATAAAGTAAGGATACCTCATAGAGAACTAAGGGGAAACTGACAAGCTAATATGTGTAAAGTTCTTAGCATCTGAAACATGAGACTCAATCAGGGACACTGGGTGGCTCAGCAATTGAGCGTCTGCCTTCAGCTCAGGGCGTGACCCCAGAGTCCTGGGACCAAGTCCCACGTCGGGCTCCCTGTATGGAGCCTGCCTCTCCCTCTGCCTGTGTCTCTGCCTCTCATTCTGTGTCACTCATGAATAAATAAATAAAATCTTTTAAAAAAAAGAATCAATCAACGTTACTATTTGTCACTGGTGCCATATACAGTTGTGCAGGAGAGCGGGTCGGAGCTAAAATCTTGACTCTTCCACTTACCAAGCCATCTGCTCTGACACTGGCTGCAGAACAAAGGGGCATTCTATCTAATGTTCTCAAATCATTTACCTGTAGAGTGGTGTCCACTCCACTGGCACCCTTTTCCAAATCACACAAGGCTAGTTGAAGCCCTGGTCATGGTTGATACCTCCCCATTACCACCACCAAGTCAGGAGATTGTAAAAAGATCTAGATTTAGGCTTCTAAATTCTAGACTTCTGACTCCAGATTTAGTTGTTTTTCCATAATACGCTTTGGCCTTTCTATGTTCTCAAATGAAGGATGCCTATGAAAGTGTTTTGTGTGGAATAAAAATGTTACATAAATGTTAACTGCTATTTTAATTTTCCATTACTCATAAAGGTACCATCTTAGTTCTTATATGACTCAAAAGGATATAATATGTATTCAGGAAAAATAAAATATGGTGGTATTAAGATTTATTTCTACCACTAGTGAGCGGAGACAAAAGCATCCATAGATGGTTACGCTAATGAAGCAGGTGTGTTAGCAAAGCTTTATTGAAGTAAGAGGCTAGAATGACAGAGGACAGGTGGTCTGGGTGTGAAAAACCTGCTGTTACCACCAGGATGTCATGTGACAGGAGCAACCTTTCTCTTTGGCAGCAGACAGGGATCTTGTTATAGCACTTGTCAATTCTCTGCTAAGAAAAAGATACCATAAAACACAAAATATTCATTCTACTCCCCCCCAAAAAAGTCATCTTTAAAGTGCAACAAGTTGAATTCACTTCATAAGTTTGTTTAAAACCTTTAGTTAAGGGGTGCATGGGTGGTTCTGTAGGTTAAGCGTCTGCCTCTGGGTTGGGTCATGGTCTCAGGGTCCTGGGATGAAGCCCCACATCGGGTTCCCTGTTCAGTAAGGAGTCTGCTTCTCTCTCTCCCTCTGCTCCTCTCCCCTGCCCATGCTTGAGCTGTCTCTTTCTCTGTCAAATAAATAAAATCTTAAAAAAAAAAAACCTTTAGTTAAATTCATGGAGTTCCATTAAGCATGTTTAAAATTGTGCTTCCAAAGTCAGACTCCAAGGGATGTTTTGCAGTTTATGGTTTTGCTCGAACTAGGAGTATTTACTAGTAGAAGAATCCTTCCTGGGCAGCCCCAGTGGCTCAGCGGTTTAGCACTGCCTTCAGCCCAGGGCCTGATCCTAGAGACCCCGGATCGAGTCCCACGGCAGGCTCCCTGCATGGAGCCTGCTTTTCCCTCTACCTGTGTCTCTGCTTCTCTCTCTCTCTCTCTCTTTTTCATGAATAAATAAATAAAATCTTAAAAAAAAAAAAAAGAATCCTTGAGAATCCTCCTTGGAGGTCTTAAAATTGAAGAGTTTGAGAAATGCTCTAGTCTTGCACTTTCACTACAGTTGCCACTAGCCACATGTGGTTACAGAACACTTGAAATGAGGCTAGTATGCATTGAGATGTGCTATGAGTGTAAAAAACACCAGATATACGAAGCAAACCCCTCCCTCCAAATCTATATCTCATTAATAATTTTTATATCATTTACGTGTTGAAATGGTAATATTTTAGATACACTCAGCTAAGTAAAAAATATTAAAATTAATTTTACCTGTTCCCTTTTATCTTTCCAGTGTTGCTATAAGGAAATTTAAAATTACAAATGTGGCTTACATTATATTTCTTTTAGTCAGTGCTTCTCTGGACAGTGTGTAGACTTGTGTAGCCATATTTATTAGATTTTACAATCAAAATCATTGCTACCTAAGTAATAACAAGAATGCTTTGAGGATATGGGAATTATGCTATTATTTTAAAATCCCAATCACTATAGTGGAGCAAAGTATCACTGAAGCTCCCCAAACAATGCTACACTGCCAGGAAAATGTTTCTTTGCTGTGTCATTGCCATGAGACTAAGTGAAAGTTTAAAATAATACATCTTAGATGAAATAATTATGCTATTTTTTTTTTTTTGGAAATTGAAGCAGGAAAGAGAAACTGATACCTATAATGTTATACAATAAAAAACAAATTTTCTGTAATTTATTATCTAACTATATCAACAGTAACTACAGAAACAGACTTTTCAGTTAAAAATTGCTACTTTGGGGCAGCCCTGGTGGCTCAGCGGTTTAGCGCCGCCTTCAGCCCAGGGCCTGATCCTGGAGGCCCCGGGATCGAGCCCCATGTTGGGCTCCCTGCATGGAGCCTGCTTCTCCCTCCGCCTGTGTCTCTGCCTCTCTTTCTCTATATGTCTCTCATGAATAAATAAATAAAATCTTTAAACATAAAGAAATAAAAAATAAATTGCTACTTTGGTTCATTTCAGATGAACTTGTTTTTATCAGCCATGAGACAAAGAGTCACCTTAAAGAGTCAGGTTTAGATTGCAGCCACAGCTGAGCCCTGAGAAGTGAAATGCGTAGCTTTATGTTGTACACAGCACCATCTGTTGGACAAATCTGTTAACAAATTTGAAAAATTCTGGAGGAAAAAGTAAAAATTGAAGTTAACCAAATCAAGATTGTGTTATGGTGAGGGGCAAGGGGGGGGTGCATACCAAATACTGTCAGGCAAACCATAACAAAATACTGACTTTTGGTCTGTGACCCTAAAACTCGTTTTAAATCAGTTGCATACGCTCACAACATTTGCAAAAGGAAAGGAAACCGTACTAGCCAGCAAATGAGAATGGGACCAAAGCAAATGCACACTGATGATGCTGAGTTTTATAGATGTCTGTGTATATGGATTTGCCAGCATTTACGTGTCTTTATGAAACATTAGTTGGGGGACGCCTAGGTGGCTCAGTGGTTGAGCATCTGCCTTTGGCTCAGGGTGTGATCCCGAATCTGGATTGAGTGCCACATTTGGCTCCTTGGATCCTGCTTCTCCTGCCACTGCCTATGTCTCTGCCTCTCTCTGTGTCACTCATGAATAAATAAATAAAATCTTAAAAAAAAAAAAAAGAAAAGAAACATTAGTGGGCCAAAACAATGACGTCAGACACCCTGACCCACATGTCAGACCCAATGGGACTCAGCCCTCTGGGGACAGGGAAGCAAGTCTGGGAGTTTGGGTGTAAGCCTTTATTACCTTCAGTGTGGATGTGAACTGAGGACAGTGTGCCAGACACGAAGTCTAGGCCTCCTGGAGTTCAGTACCTTTCTGTCTCTGCTGGACATGCTGTGTTACTGATTTACGGTGTTCAGCTTTAAAACATTATATATGATCCTAATTTTGAGCACAGGATTATATTATTTGTTTTTGCCTGGGTGTAGTACTAATGACTTAAACAAAGCGTTGAAGAAAGTGAAATAATGGAGCTAAATGCCTGAAAACTATGCTTTTTTATTTACATAAGTGGAAAAGTAAGCAAATATGGAAGAACATTTTCCTGAAAAAAAAATACATAGAGAAACAGATGCAAAGAATATAAGGTTTATGCAGTCCTCGAGAAAAACCTTAGAATGATGGTTCTGACATGACCAGACATCCGCTCCCTAACTTTTCTTCCAGAAAGTCTTCCCTAAACCCCAGACTAAGTGAGATCCACCTGGTAAATATGTCCACAGCACCTGACCTATCTTCTTCTGTAACAAGCAACTCTGAACTTCGCTGTCTTCCTTGATGTACTGTCCCTGTGGACAGGGCCCAGCTCCGACTCACTGACAGCCATATGCCTAATGCATGTAACAGCACTTGGCACAGTACTGTCATCTCAAAACGCTGAATGAATGGAAACATGAATGCTTTGTACCCAGGCATATGTCCCCACTTTAAAAAAAAATGTATTTACTTATTTGAAAAAGAGAGAGCACGAGCAGGGGGAAGGGCAGAGGGAGAAGCAGGCTCCCCGCTGAACAAGAAGCCTGATGTGGGGCTCAATTCCAGGACTCCAGGATCATGATCTGAGCTGAAGGTAGATGCTTAACTGACTGAGCCACCCAGGTGCCCCAGAAAACAACAACCAGATGAGGAGATGAGATCTGGCTGGCAAGAGAAAGAGCAAATAATGATTAGAAATCCATTTAAAAATTAATTTTAAATGGATTTTTTTTTAACTGGAAGGGAAAACAAGTAGATACATCATTGTTTCTAGACATCCTTCATCATTAGCACTCAATGCATTATACAAATCTGAATAACAGAGAAGATCCTTAACTTGCATAAAAATGAAAAATCATGCTCATCCAACAGACATAAAGCAGAAGCCAGAAATGAATAAGATTACGAGTTAAATTACTAAAATTGTAGGGGCACCTGGATGGCTCAGTTGGTTGAGTAACCAACCCTTGGTTTTGGCTCAGGTCGTAATTTCAGGGTCCTGGGATTGAGCCCTGTGTGGGGCTCTGCACTCAGCTGCATTCAGTCTGCTTGGGATTCTCTCTACCTCCCCCACCTCTCCCCCTGCTCTCTCTCTCCCTCTCAAATAAATAAATAAAATAAAATAGTTTTTAAAAATTACCAAAATTGTAGATGTGCACGAGACCTCTCTGCACTCTGCAACTCATGAATCCAGAATTATTTCAAAATAAAAATTGAACAAAATTCAAAAGTTTTCTATTATGTTTTACATTGAGGAAGAAGCGTCAAGTTGTATCATTTATTTGTTTTTTTCCCTACAACATCTTGGATAGGCTTGTTACAAAAGTTGCATATTCAGATGAAGCTGAACTTGAATTCCAAGAGGATGAATGTCTACAATTTTCTGAAATATTTGAGTGAATATATTACACATGGTTTATTGTTCCATATAGTCTATAGCTAGAGTTGAATGATATAGATATCTTTTATTTCCTTCATTTCTCCCAATTTAGCTATAAATTCCTGTATTTAATTTTCTGTAATTGGTAAAACTTTCTTTGAAAAATGGGGTGAGGGGATCCCTGGGTGGCTCAGCGGTTTAGCGCCTGCCTTTGGCCCAGGGCGAGATCCTGGAGTCCTGGGATCGAGTCCCACATTGGGCTCCCTGCATGGAGCCTGCTTCTACCTCTGCCTGTGTCTCTGCCTCTCTCTCTCTCTCTCTCTCTTTCTCTCTCTCTCTCTCGCTATGTATACATGAATAAATAAATAAATAAATATTTTTTGAAAAAAGAAAAATGGGGTGAAATTAAAATAATAGCAATTAAGATTTACACACTGTAAAGATACAGAGATAATGTAATGTGGGGTTGTTTTGTTTTTTTAAATCCAACCCTAGATCTGCCACTGTTTGATTTCCTGGTTCTCTCTTCCTCCCTCCAATGCTGTGTGACCTTGAAAAGAATATGTAACCTAAATTATTATATGAAAAGAACTATGCAGATGGTTTTCTATCACTTATCCACCCCTGAGGAAGCTTTTCTTATCTTTTTTTTTTTTTTAATTTTTTTTTTTTTTTTTTTTTATGATAGTCACACACACACAGAGAGAGAGAGAGGCAGAGACACAGGCAGAGGGAGAAGCAGGCTCCATGCACCGGGAGCCCGATGTGGGATTCGATCCCGGGTCTCCAGGATCGCGCCCTGGGCCAAAGGCAGGCGCCAAACCGCTGCGCCACCCAGGGATCCCGAAGCTTTTCTTATCTTAATCTTATAGACAGGGAACATAAGGTTCAGAGGTCAGGAACTTGTCCAAAGTCTAAGCTCCGTGGTTGAAAGTTGGATTTGAACCTAAGGCACCTGACTCCACTGACTTCCCACAGACCCAGACTAACTAGCTTGCCCTTTTGAATTCTAACATTCTAGGACTCCACTCCCCCCTACCTTCATATCAAATATTCCATTTTAGAGGGGCAAGCTGAGCAGAATATTCACCTGACTAGAAATTAAACTGTCGTTATAGGAATCGTCCTTTGTGAAAACTTGAGGTTATCTTCTTTCTGTAGACTATTCACGCTCAAACCTGACCTTCACACTTATAGCCTTCAGAAAACAAATCTGCAATAGGAAAAAGAATCATGGTCCCACCTGACCAAGTTACTGAGACATTTAATCATGTGTAGGTTAGAGTGAGGCAAAACTAATCAAGGATGATCATTTGAAAGCTTTGAGATTAACTCATTTAGTGGGAACATGATTTCAATCTTGTTATTTATGCTTCACTGTATTATGATCTCCATAGCCATTTATATTTGCAAAGCGTGTTTTTTATTCTCATTGCTCTGTTGCAAAGTCTCAGTTACAGACAGAGCTGTCCCACTTTTTACAAATAAAGAAACCAAATGAGTTACAAGGTGCTTAAGAAATTTATCATTAATCAGTGAGGTAAGAAAGCTGTAGAATGTTAGCTTCCATTTCTTGCGCAGCAGAAAGTACCACTATAATCTGGGCTCTCTGTTCATAGAGTGGGCCAGTAAGAAGCCATGTCACCTTCTGGACCAGGGTATCTACATATGTATCCAATACTCATCCGCTTATCAGTCACCACCCCTGTGCCAGGTAGCCTGCAAGGACACTGTGCTAAATTGTGGTTGGAGTTCGTGTCTGTGTGATGCCCCCTTCTGTCCCCACTCCCCTTTGTCCCTAGACCTAGGTTATAAGCTCTAAAGCAGACAAGTCACTTTGGCCAAGTCACTTCCCTGAACTTTAGACACCCTCTTTACCAAATGCTATGTGGGCCACCCAGGCATCCCAGGAATTTCTCTTATAAACACATGGACATCATAAGGTTTACTGTGGATTGAAAAGAAGAAAGATAAGAGCCACTTTTCTACATACAATTAGGAAATACTATTAAAAGAACAAGAATAACCAGTCTCCACTACTACATATATTATAAAGCAAGATTTAAAGAATTATGTAGTTATTTGGTACAAAAAGTGTGAGTCTCATTTCCCAATTACAGTAGCTCACCTGACACAAAGTAGACATTCAAGAAGTATAAATTTTAACATTCTTCCTCACCAAAACTGTTTCAGGATATACCTTTCTTTTCCCTTTAGTCTTATTTTTTTGTGAAAACTTGATTAGTAACATTAAACACAGAGAAAGAGGGGGATTCAGGGTCCTCTCATTGGTCTACAGTATTATCAATCACCCCTAAATGTAAGCAGCTCTCTATTTTATGTCATTTTCTCCTGTAATTCTATAGCTAGAGAGTGGTTTAGTAAATTCTTTTAAAAAGCAAAGCCATTTAAAACTAATATATATTATTGCCTCGTAAGCTTCTCTCCTCATACTGAGCCATCCTTGAGATGTTTTTCATAGGATCTGATTGTCATGTTTTAATAATGTGGGTTCTGAGTTTTTAAGGACAGACACTGGGTGAGAGTCTGTTAAGACTTTGCTTCCCACATATATCAAGTCATAAAGTCGCCTGAATTGAGTGTGAAAAGTAGCTTTTCAGGTGCCACCTCTGGCCTGCCAACTCGGAATCTCCACAAGGCAAGCCTAGGAATCTGTGCCTTTAATAGATGTTACTGGTGTGCTTATGATCTAGCTAGTTTGGGGCACACACAAGCTGGGTTCTCTGTGGTATGACTAGGACACGGGCGTCATATTTGTAGATTATTTTGTTGGGTTTATCTGTGTAAAGGGTGGGAACAAAGCAAAGATTCTTGGTAATATATTCCAACTTCTCTGACCTAAGTAATAGACCATTTTAAAATCTAAAGACAAATAAATTCAGTCCTGGAAAGAATATTGACATTATTCATTTTTGCATTAACAGACTTTATCACTATTTGCCTGGAAATCTGACTTTTCTGGCAGGCCTTCATAGTTTGCAACACAGAAATTTCAGAAGAGTTTTATATTCTCTTAAGTTTTTGACTCTCTTTGCGTAAACATCCATTAAGTATTTCTCTCTCTTTTTAAAAAGATTTTGTTTATTTATTCATGAGAGACACAGAGAGAGGGGTAAAGACATAGGCAGAGGGAGAAGCAGGCTCTTTGAGGGGACCTCGATATGGGACTCGATTCCAGGATTCTGGGACCACACCCTGAGCCAAAGGCCACTGAGCCACCCAGGCATCCCAGGAATTTCTCTTACAAACACATGGACATCAAAAGGTTTACTGTGGATCGAAAAGAAGAAAGATAAGAGCCACTTTTCTACATACAATTAGGAAATACTATTAAAAGAACAACAATAACCAGTCTCTACTACTACATATATTTTAAAGCAAGATTTAAAGAATTATATAGTTATTTGGTACAAAAAGTGTGAGTCTCACTTCCCAATGATGTTTTTGTTCAGTGGATACTAGTTGAATACCTGCAGTGTGCCAGGTCTCAATATCAAACATCATTTAATTTAGTGTAATTTCACTGTGATTACTTCACAATTTATGAAAAGAAAAATCTAATTTTAATACACATTAAAAGTTTATTCAAATTATAAGTAGAATAAAAAGCCTTATGATAAGGTACTCAAAATGGTCAATGTGGCCACAAGTTAGGGCTCACTGTACCAAGTGTGGACAGCCTTCCTCTCCCCTAGAGACTCCCCTAATCAGCTGGGGCTTCAGTTACCTGTTTTCAAACAGTTGGCTCAGATCATTTCATTACTGTATTTCAGTTTCCTATTTTTAAAGCAATAAAGAGGGGGGAAAAAACATGCTTGGGATGCCTGGGTGGCTCAGCAGTTGAGCGTCTGCCTTTGGCTCAGGGCGTGATTCTGGGATCGAGTCCCACATCGGGCTCATTGTGGGGACCCTGCTTCTCCCTCTACCTGTGTCTCTGCCTCTCTCTGTGTCTCTCTTGAATAATTAAATAAAATCTTTAAAAAAGTGCTTGACTTTAATCTACATTAAAATATTAATAACCTGCTATATTACTATTTTTATGTATATATTATTAAATAGTAGTATTAGTACCCATGTAATAATATGCAAGCACACAGTCATTATAATATATATTATAATTTTCCTCTTCTTTCCCCCTCCCCTAAATTTTATGTAGATTATATGAATCTATACATATGCATATAAAGATGTGATTAATTGATTGTCATCACATTTTTGCAATGTTTCCATTTCATACAGCTTGGAGAGTTACATATTAAAATTTGTACTTCTATTCCATTCTTTTTACTGCATAGTATTCCATAGTATGAATATATCATAATTTATTTAGCCTTTGTCCTATATAATGACCAGTAAGATCTTGTGATAGATTTTCAGGTCATAAGAATTCCATAGTAATTTTACTGACTGGCTTACACTTCATGCTCTTGCCTCCTTATGTTTACCTTCCATCTACACCATTTGCTATCTTACTTATACAGCCATCCCAATGTGTAAGAGCCTAGCTTTCAACTACACCTCTTAAATTATGCTGCTTCTTATAAACCAATACTTAAGTATTTTTTGTAGTTTTTACATTTGTATTGACTTTTATTCTCAGAAAAAAAAATCTGGAAATATTTTAAGTACACATAGAAACAGAATATAACCTGGTTGAGGGAAGATCTCTCTTCCCCATTTCATCATGCAGGGGGCCTGGGAATCTGAGTAATTCAAGAAGTGTATATGTGTATGATCCTGTTTAAAGAATGGTGCATGGGGGTTGCAATGTCTGAAATGTACACAATAGTTGTTTCTTTGGGTTGAGGATTATCTTTAAAATATCTGTTAATAAAATACCTGGTAAAAAGGGCACCTGGGTGGCTCAGTCAATTGAGTGTCTGACTCTTGATTTTGGCTCAGATTGTGATCACCTTGTTTGTGGGATCGAGCCCTGCATGGAGCCCCTCGGCAGGCTCCGTGCTTATCGGGGAGTCTGCTTAAGATTCTCTCCCTCTCCCTCCATCCCTCCTCCTGCTTATGTGCTCTTTCTCCCTCTCTCTCACTCAAATAAATAAATAAATCTTTAAAAACATACCTGTTAAAATACAACATTGAAGGCCAAATATTATGCAGGTTTTAATGGTGACAGAGAAATTGCTAGAAGCTTTAAAACAGAATGGGAATGACATGGTGTCCCAGAACCACTGGCAAATCCAAAAAGACGTTAGAAGCCAAGTGTTGAGTTAGAACCCTGAGCTTCTCCATTTACCACTCATCTGCTGCATCTGAGATGGACATGCTCTCTTTATATCTGGGGTGGCTTTAATGGTTTGTCAAAGGCAATATAGCAGAGGTGTGGCCTCGCTCTTCCTAGTCCACCACTATTACAGTTTCCAGGAGTGATATGGCTGTCTCCCTCTTAACTCCTCACAAATGTACATGCACATATCTGCAACACACACAAACAGCTAAGAAGTGGGTATTGCCCCAAGTCCCCCAAAAGGTGCCTCACTGCCCCTGGTAGGTCCAGACCAATCTTAAGTAAACTCTGTACTCACAGGATACACAGCTTGTTACATGCAGAGTCAGGAAATCTGTCTTGTCTGAAGGATGTAATTTCATGGCAGTCTTCTTAAATTGCTTGCACTATGTGGCATCCTAAGCTATTTCTAAAGGAGAACATAATCACAAGTTTGAGGCTGAGGTTAAAAAAAAAAATGTTTTGCCACAGCTGATGGGCTGTATGGCACCTGAAACAAATGATCAGAATTCTCTCAGTTGCAACATGAATTATGAACCCTGGGAACTCAAACTTTTTAAAATAAGTCAAACTATGGGAAGGGAAATATATCTGGTCTGTATGGAAAACTTGTATTTCATCAGTTGCTGAATAGGTGAAAACTTCCCCCAGAAAATTTTCCTGAGCAAACTCTTTGGCTCCTTCCTGTCTTTTTTTTATTAACCCTTTTAAAAAGAAGTTATTTGCCTTTATTTTCTTTTATATTCTTTCATTAGAAACTCAATATTTGGGGATCCCTAGGTGGCGCAGCGGTATGGCGCCTGCCTTTGGCCCAGGGCGTGATCCTGGAGACCCGGGATCGAGTCCCACATCGGGCTCCCAGTGCATGGAGCCTGCTTCTCCCTCTGCCTATGTCTCTGCCTCTCTCTCTCTCTGTGACTATCATAAATAAATAAAAATAAAAAAAATTAAAAAGAAACTCAATATTTGGTTTTAGACAGAGCAGAGGAGAAGCAGATGGTCAGGAAGCAAAACGAACCAAATTCCAGTTCGATTTTGGCTTGAGTGGAACCTTGTTTCTCCTATTTGTCTATTAATTTCATGTTCCCACTTCAGAGTTTGATGGTTAATCTAGAAAATGAGAAGGTGTCATTGATCCAATTATCTAACCATCCATCTTACTGTTCTATAAATTTCTATTCGGAATAAGCCATGATCTCATTCCTGTGATGAAGGGGGCAGCATGTTCATAGGTGGAAAATAGGAGGACATGAAAATAGGAGGACATGTGACTCCATTCAAACTATTACAAACACAAGTACCCTCGCCCCAGAGACACGAGCTTCAGTGGCCTGTCTGTGGAAGAGTACAAGCTGATCCTGTCCACAGACACTTTGGAAGAGTTTAAGGAAATGAATAAAGGAATGTGGCAGAAACTGCAGGAGAAGTTTGCCCCCAGGAATACCGAGGAGAAGCAGAAGGCCTGGGCTCGGTCCTTGTCTCGCCCGCACACCTAAGTGTGGAGTATTGTATGTTGCCATCCTAAATAAAACTGTCCTGATTTCCCCATCAAAAAAAAAAAAAAAAAAAAGGAGAACTTAAGGTATAAAGTTCTTGTATGTATGTATCAGAGGTATAAAGAGGGCTATGTGAGTAAAAACAAAAACAAAACCAACACCCCTCCCTGAATTCTGGGAACTTTCCCTTTAATTTGTAACAAAACCACCCCAACTATGTAAACCCAAAGGTAGTACTTACTGCCCACTGTCTTCTAACCTTCTCACCTCCAACCCCATCTCCGAAGTGACCAGTTGTTGTTGTGTTTTTTTTTTTTTTTTGAAGTGACCAGTTGTTAATGGCTAGGATGTTTCTTCCACAAACTTCTCTTATAAAAGTATACAAACATGCAGATTACATTTTTTCCTAAAAAGGATCACTTTATATGCTTTATATCAATCCATCACTACCAGCTTGGCTCCCTCCTTCCCTTGCATCTCTCACCTACTGTCTCTCCCCAACCCCTCCACCCCCATTCTCTCTCTCTCTTTTTTTTTTTTTTTTTTATGATTTTATTTATTCATGAGAGACAGAGAGACAGAGAGGGACTCGATTCCGGATCTCCAGGATCAGGCCCTGGGCTGAAGGCGGAGCTAAACCACTGAGCCACCTGGGCTGCCCTGCCCCCATTCTCTTGATTGTTTTATGGCAACATTTTAATTTTTTTAAGTAGTTAAGTCTCTTGTCCAGCAGTAATTTGTATTTATATATAATAAAATGTAGTGATTTAGCTCTGTTCTGCCAAACAGATTTTCAGTTATGTCAATGCCATTCTAAATATGCCCTCTTTCCCCCACTGATTTGAAGTTTAAATATATGACTTTCATTTAAATACATTATATGTAATATATAAAAGTAGATGTCACATATATAGCATATATATGTATATACATATATAAATTTAAATCTATTTCTTGTTCTCTGTTCTTATCCCCCTGACCTATTTTTCTAATTATATATGTATATGTACATATATATCTTATATTTTATGTCTCTCCATATAACTTTTATTATGATACTTCTAGATAAGTTTTAAAATCTTATAAAATACATTCTCTTTCACAAACCTATTTTTCCAAAATATGCTGGGCTCGTCTCAAATATTTATTACTTCATATGATTTCAAATATCATCTATTTCAGCTAAACCTACCAGTATTATGCATAAAATCTGGCTTTTGAAAGAAGACCCATCTGGCTGCACTGTAGGGGATGAGTTGGAGAAGGAAGAGGCGAGTGACAGGGAGATGGGTAGAAGGTGACTCAGTGATCCAGGCAAGCCAAATGAGGGCTTGAACAGGGGGTGGCAGGAGGACAAGCCATTGCCACAGTGGAATCAGTTGGACTTCGACCTTTAGAGGTGAAGTAACAACGAAAATGAGTCAAACTATTAGGAGGACTAGACAAACTATAAACCTTTTACCAGAGTTAGGACAAGGAGAGAGAAGTAAGTTTGGAAATGGACAGAAGGGAAGATGTGTCCAGTTGTGGACAGGTTGAGTTTGATGCATGAGAACTATTGGTGGGTAACAGAAATTGGTGATGACAATATTAATTGTTTGGGATATTTAAAAATATATTAAAGAGGTTTTTTCAAATAAAGTTCTAGAGCCTTTGAGACATACACACTTTCCTGTGAGGCCCTGTTTTTTTCTGATTCATTCCTACTTTGGCAGTTTGAGGGCAGATTATTGTAAACACAGAATGAAATATCTCTTCTTAAAGAGTAGAGCTCTGTGCATATGAGGTAAAATTTTAGTTTTTGAAAATGTCCCTCTTCAGTAGAAATATTTTTCTATAAATGCTTTGTATATGAATAGCTTTATAATATCTTTACATTATTTTTAAAGTCACTATCCCTTTCTCTCCATCATAGAAATTCTCTTTAGACTACCTGATAGAAGTAATTTTACCTATCAAAATTACACATCAGTTTATCTTAAAGTATTATGTCAATAGGCTTATTCTTATGGTTTTTTCATTCATTTGTCTTTTCAGAACTTGACAGCCCAGAAGAGCTAGGGAAAAAGCGCATCTGCAGGATTATCACAAAGGACTTCCCCCAGTATTTTGCAGTGGTTTCAAGGATTAAGCAGGAAAGCAACCAGATTGGTCCTGAAGGTGGAATTCTGAGCAGCACCACTGTACCCCTCGTCCAGGCTTCTTTCCCAGAGGGTGCTTTAACCAAAAGAATTCGAGTTGGCCTCCAGGTAATGTTTGCAAAATGTTGTTTCTTTGGTACATGTACAGAGTGTGTGAGGATGCTTCACTTAGAAAACAGTCGATGTAATTCATCCTAATGACAATGCTAATCAAAGCACTAGGCCATTTTAGGGAATCATCAACCTATTTCAAATGAAAAGCATGAAGTATAAAGTGAACTTGGTGGCTTATTAAATAAGATATGTATTTTAGGGTTTTTCTTTTAAAAGTATTTCTTGGTTTCTGATGAAAGATGGTTTTGTTAACCATAGGTTACTGGTCTTGGTATGTGGAGTGACAAGAGCAGCAGAGAGCAAATACACCATTAAAGAAACAAACCATATTTGACTTGGTTTATAATGTACCATTTCATAAAAATCTGTAATAGGGAAACATGCAAGCTTTCAGATTTTGATTTAAGTAGATCATAAATACCAGGTTTTATCCAAACCAGTTGGAATTTGTTTTATTTGGAAGGCTAACTGAAAATCTTGGCAAGAGTCATCTTTCTTATATTTATTTGTTTCAGTTAGACCTATTGAAAAAGGAAAATAATAAGGGCAGTAATTTAATTTGTGTCAATTAATATAGTAATTAATAATTTAATGGCAGTTTCATGTTCTTCTCATGAGGTTTTTTTAGAGTCAACTGCTCTAAGTGCTGGGAAGGCCTTCAGTAACCACTTGAGCTAAGGAGATGGCCTTATATTTCAGCGACATGAAATTCCCTTCAGTTGCCTCCCATATTGAGTATTTTGCCAAATAGCAAAGAAGCCAAAAAGAAGACCTTAGGTTTGGTAGTCTAGAATAGAAATCTTGTTACTTAACTCTGAAAACCTCGATTTTTACCTGGGCACAAATTGCCTATGCAATTTACTGGATGTTCTGCATAGGTTTAAAATATACTAGACATGGGACTTCTGGGTGGCTCAGTCAGTTAAGCATCTGCCTTCAGCTCAGGTCATGATCCCAGGGCGCTGGGATCCAGCTCCACGTCCTTGGGCACCGTGCTCAGTAGGGAGCCTGTCTCTCACTCTCCCTCAACAGCTCCCCCTGCTTGAGTGGGCTCTCTCTCAAATACATAAATAATACCTTTAAATATATAAATATACTACACTCAATATTTGCTGACCTTTACTTTGGATTAGACTGAAAGACTTCTCCACTGTGAGATCTGATTCCCTGTCAGAGGCTCACATCGTCCATATTCTGTTGAAGAAATAAACCAACTAGTTTCTGCTACAGTGTTAGGTTGTTTTGTTTCCTTTTTTGCATTTTCCTGAAATAGTGAAAAAGGATTAAGAAGAAAAACTTTGGCGGGGTGGGGGGGGGGGTGTCTGTTTTGGGGTTTTCCCGCCTCACGTAAAAAGTCATTTCCCAATGAGAGAAAAACGTTAATGTCCATCTAAGGTCCTCTCCCTGTCTTTAGGCTCAGCCTGTTCCAGATGAAATTGTGAAAAAGATCCTTGGAAACAAAGCCACCTTTAGCCCAATCGTCACTGTGGAACCGAGAAGAAGGAAGTTCCATAAACCTATCACAATGAGCATTCCGGTGCCCCCGCCCTCCGGTGAAGGGGGAGTCAACGGGTACCAGGGGGACAGCACGCCCAATCTGCGCCTGCTCTGCAGCATTACAGGTGTGGTTAACTCGTTGCTGTACTTGCTATTGGTGCTACTAGCACTTGCAGTGATTCTGTATGAAGATATGAAGCCTTTGAAACAGCCATGCTAACTTCATAAGAGTAGAAATCAAACAAACAAGCATTTTACTTGTCCCTTGTCCATCAGCTCATCTGTATTATCCCTGCACCTTTCTTTAAGATGCTGAGATCATGACTCATTTAAAATTCACTGTTATCATTTTCCCTGCTATTAGTGTGGTATTAATAATAATGCTCTTTTAAGATTATTGAGATAGTATTGAATCTATTAGAGCATCTAGGTAATTTCTCGGGGACCTAGACAGAGATGGTGGACCTAGCAACACCCTTAGACTACAGAAAATTGGACGACTTTGGAGAAAACAGAGCCCCCACAGAGTAGAGGGCTGAGTGGGGACTCAGTTCCTAAGTATAATCCACTAGGTTAAATCTGCAGGGTTAGGAGAATGCATTTTGTGATAAGCACCTGGAATCCAGAGTGCAGTTCATTTGCAACCTAATAGTATTTTTCACAGAAAGTCCTAGGTTAACATAGGTTATTTGTTTTTATGAGTAGTTTTAATGGAGGATTCCTTTTTTTACCCTGGAAAATTAAATGACAAAATTAATTAAATTAAATTACAAAATCAGCTGCTTCTTAACTTTCTTGATAGTTCTTGTCTTTTAAAAAAAATATGTATAACATAGGAAGTTTATTGTCTCTGAACAACAAATCTCTGCACTTATAAATTGTACTCACAAAATGCACTTCAGAGCCTGTGGTTGCCCCACATTTAAACCATTCATTAGTAGCCAGATAAACCAAAAAGTAATTTTTAAAAAAATATAATATCTTACAAGGAGATCTCTGTAAGGCAGTAAAGGCACAGAAGGAGAGGAGAGAGGAAAACCACCTTTAGTGCCTGCCATTAATTGAACATGCTCAAGTTTCTAGTTCCCAGCTGCAAAGGAAGAGCGAGTTGATGATGAAGATTTTGCAAGGAGCATCTCTCATGATAACGTCAACGTATCTGCCCTTGTTTTCTCAGGGGGCACCTCGCCTGCTCAGTGGGAAGACATCACTGGAACTACTCCCCTGACATTCATCAAGGATTGTGTCTCTTTTACAACCAATGTTTCAGCCAGGTATGGAAAGAAAGGATTCCAAAAAGCCCTAAGGAATTAGTTTTATTATCTTTTGGAAAGTGAAAGTTTTTGTGCTCAATACTAGTATGATTTTTTTTTTTTTTTTTATGGCGCAGTTGGGCTGAACTCAGAAATTTAAAATGGAGTGGCACAAGTCATCCAGTTCTCTTGAGCAAGGGGCTATATGGTGCTAGATCTGCTTCTTCTAGTTCTTAGCAACCTATTAATGTTGATTGTTAAGGAGATCTGGCCCCATTTACTAAAGGAGGACAGCCATTTGTCTTTAACTGTTATGCTTTCAAAGAAAAAATACTGATAGAATTCCCATTTCTCTCCTTTTTTCTTCCATAAAATGCTTGCTCCTGTCCAATGTAAAGTGAGAGATTAAACTCTTAAGCAGGACTAGAAAGGAAAGCTAATCATGGCTAAGTATAAGGGCAAGGGGACAGAATCTTATGGGAAGGAGAAGAGAGAAAAAAATCCTTAGCATATCCTGAGCAAAATTATAACAAATAATAAACGTAGGCCTTCTGTAAACTTCTTTGCTGTTTCTTTAAATGAAAGAGGCAATGTTTGGGTGTAGTTCCCTTATATGCTCTGATTTTTTAAGATTTGGCTTTTAAATCACCTCACTTTCATAATTCTGTTTTGTTTTTGTTTTTCTCAGATTTTGGCTTGCAGACTGCCATCAAGTTTTAGAAACTGTGGGGTTAGCCACACAACTGTACAGAGAATTAATATGTGTTCCATATATGGCCAAGTTTGTTGTTTTTGCCAAAATGAATGATCCTGTAGAATCCTCCCTGCGCTGTTTCTGCATGACAGATGACAAAGTGGACAAAACTTTAGAACAGCAAGAGAACTTTGAGGAAGTTGCAAGAAGCAAAGATATTGAGGTACCTTGTTGATGACAAGTCCGTCCCATTACATTCCCCAGATATGGGGTTTTATTTTGAGGTGGTAATAGCACTCACTGGAAGTATCGAGCACATTCTTGATTTCAGGTTTTGATTTAGATTTTTAATATAGATTTATTCTCAAATTATCTTATGTGTCTTCAAGGCTATCTTGATTAAAATATAGTACTAATGAATCTCCATCATGGTCTGCATTCTCTGTGGTGACTTGAGTTGTCTTATTTTTATGGTCACTCTCTTTAACACATTATCATGATTTTCCTTTTTCAAACCCAGTGAAAGTATCTGAGTTTAAAAAAAAAAAAAACCCTTTCAAAGTCTGTATGAAGTGATGTCAGCACTTTCTCAAACATGTCTGAAGTTGCTATAATAGAACTGGATGCATAATTCTGTCTCGTACATGTGCATGATTCGTTTTCCAATCACAGTCGTTGAATTATGAGCCAACAGAATTATTTTTGTGGCGAATAACACCATAGAATTTCCTAATAAGGAGACAAATGTGACATAGAAATATGTCAATCTTTTAATATTATGTGACTTAAAAATCTCAAAATTCTGGGCAACCTGTGGGGACTCCTCTCACTCCTGAGAGCTTTCTCTGTATCTTTACTTAATAAACTTCTATCCCTTTACAAAAAAAAAAAAAAAAAAAAAAATCTCAAAATTCTTTCAACCTAAATTAACATTAAATTATGTATTTCTTTTACTCTAAAAGGTTCTGGAAGGAAAACCTATTTATGTTGATTGTTATGGAAATCTGGCCCCACTTACCAAAGGAGGACAGCAACTTGTTTTTAACTTTTATGCTTTCAAAGAAAATAGACTGCCATTTTCCATCAAGGTAAATCATCAACAGAGACACTGAATTTTTTTTTTAAATGCTCTTAGAGAATAAAAGGGAAAGTCTAATGATTTATTGCGTTTGAAATATCCCACCAAGCTTGAATTCAGAGGAATAAGGTCAGATTTTGTTCTACGTCTCCCCGAGTGTACTTTTGAGCTGGGAAAGCTTTATAATTAGTAAAAAAGAGTCTTTACCTTTGAAACATTTAAATGATCATTTATGTTCAAGCAAAGGTTCATAGGACCAAACAATCTAGAATAATGATAAAATGCATCATATCTGATTAATGCTCAGTAATCAAATAATGGATGAAATCCAAAGTCACTATTTAAGTTCCATCTTCATTTCTGATGGAGCCCAAGGGCATTCTGGAGAGACCGGCTTCTTCCTCAGAGAACAGAAGAGCATGGGACGGCTGTTTAGTGTTATTATTATTTGCTGTTACTATTATTGCTAAAAGTAAGGCCTTAGGAAAAAGAAATTGTTGGACAGGAAGAAAATGCATATAACCCAGACTTTATAGCATATTGCCAGGGTAAAGCAAGCAGACATAGCAGTGTTGGGTCTCATCTAGGAATCAGGCACTCTACATCCTACTGAGTTCACAGGTGTCCACCATGGTTGATCTATAATAGTTACCGTCATCTTTTCCCTTTACTTTGCCTGCCTCTTGAAGGGCTCCGTAACATAAACATGTTTAACTCTTGTACAGACTGGAATCCTCAGAAAAGTTTCTATAACTGTCAACCACCTAAATTCTTCTAGATTAGAGACACCAGCCAAGAGCCCTGTGGTCGTCTGTCTTTTCTGAAAGAACCAAAGACAACAAAAGGACTGCCTCAAACAGCCGTTTGCAACTTAAATATCACTCTGCCAGCGCATAAAAAGGTATCTTTTAATACTGTTTTATTGTAACTTTCTTCCCCTGGTCTTGAAGAAGTGGGCCCTTGGTATGCAATTAAGGAATGCTTTGTAACATGATTAAAGTTCTTGATACTCAAGTTTTATTAGTCTCTTTGTGTAGATTAAGTCTTGTTACTGTGGTGTCACATTCTTATGGTTTGTATGATGGAGTCCTCTGTATATTGCTTCTGCTTCTGCTGGTAGCTCATAGATTTTTATGCTTTCGAATAACGTCACACATTGATTTGCCATGGATGTACAGTTCTTGATATTTTGTGTTGGCTTCTTTTGATTTGCTTTGCTTTCTTGATTCAGCTTGCATTTTGTGCTCCCTACTCAGTCCTTTTCATATCCTGATATTCTTTTCCCTGCTGTCCATTATAATATTCCTTGTCTCTGCAATGCATCTTGGAACCAAAAGGAGACAGAGTCAGATCAAGATGATGAGGTAATATGAACACTTCTGCTTTTACTCTATCAAAGGTAGAACAGAAATTAAATCTGTAGAAAAGAAGTTGCAGAGGGCTAACATGTGGGAAACGTATTATATATTTGCAGATCGTAGCCTAAGTGAGGTAAAGGGTATACATTTTTCTTAAAGAATGGTTTACTCTTCCTCCATGTATATATAAGAATACTTCAGGGCATTCAGTAATATAATCCAGCTAATGATTTAAAAAGAGGAACTAATGTTCTTTCGACATTTTAAAGTGTGTAGCTTGGCATGTATAAATATACATTTGTTCATACTTTCACCTAGTATCCACTCTGTGTGACATTTAAATCAAGATCATGAGTAACATGAAATTTTATTGTATAAATCAGGTTGTTTTATGTCTAAAAAATATGTGTTCCATGGCTACTGTTAGGTATTTAGTGTTCTATGTAAAGAAAATCATCTTGGCCATTTTTAAGGGTATTGTGGTTCTGTGTGGCTTTGAATGAATTTTTCCTTACAAAGGCATCTCCTAGTATTTCTCCAAGTTATAGGATAATTGGATTTTTAAAACTCACACCTCAGTACGAATAAATAGAATCCTTATTTCTAATAAAACCATTAACCCTTTTTTTAACTACACCTATACTTTATTCCTTTTAACACATAGAAACAACAGCAGTAATTGGAATGATACACCCTGTGCCCTTTCTCCTTGAATGTACTCACATAGAGTGACTGTACATTGTGATATATGTGCTTTCAATACGAATGAATTTGGGGAGATTTATTGCTCAGCATCAGTAGTCTCTGTATCGCTCGTCTTGTATTTGTAGTTCCCTGTAGTCTGCTGTGTTGGTGCTCTTACATTGGCTAAATGATGGTGATTTGGTTGAGACGTTGGGGTGGGGTTGTAGACTCACAATAGGAAGTTAACATTTTCATGAGGAAAATCCACCAGAAGAAAAATAAATGAAGTATCCACATGCCATCCTACAAAATGTTTCAAAACCATGAAAATATCACAAGAAAGTTGTACATAGTCTCTTTTTTCTTTTCCTTTTCAGGCCGAGAAAGCAGATAGACGACAGAGCTTTGCATCTTTAGCTTTACGTAAGCGCTACAGCTACTTGACTGAGCCTGGAATGAGTGAGTTTTCTAACACATTTACTAATCTATGTGGACTTTTATAAGAAGAGGCATTTTTTCTATACAAACTGAATTTGGGGGTCATTTGAAAACCCAATGGCAAAAAAAAAAATTGCCTGCAATGAAATCTAAATGATACTTTGTACATAGTTGACGATATGAAGTACAAACACCCTTAGATCATAACTTCAAAACCGTTTTTTTTAATTACCTCTTTTTTAAATTAGAAACATCTACTCATTACTTGTCTTTAAAAACCCTGTTATCACTGTGACTGTTAACTATGCTAGGAGATAACATACCAATGTTGCTTTAAATCTATGCTCAAAAGAGAAAATATTTATTTTTATATATGTAGGATGGTAGAATGATAAAGTAACTTTGATTGTCATCTCATTTTTTCTTAATATAGGCAGATCATTATATCTTAGTCCTGATTCTTCTTCTTCCCAGTTTGCAAGAATTAGATTTTCCTACCATCTTGAGGTAGCACTTCTATACTGATTCCTTATTTCCTCCTTCCTCTCTCCCCACCCTCACCCCCACCCCCACCCCCACCCCGGCCCTATATTTAACACCAGTTCCAAGGCTAGTCTTCACTAGACTGGCTATGTCCTTTCCTTCTCTCAGTGATTGTTTTGGTTCATTGTTAGCTGGCTTGCAAGTATCAAGGTATAAATCCACTCAGTCATGTTCATTCATCTGTCTCCCTCCCCACATCATCCTTTCCCATTCCTTCAGCCCTCCAGAGAATCCCTCCACCAACAGGAGCTAAGAATGCTGAGAGCAGCACTGTGTTTGGCCCATTGGAAGAGGATTTTTTTACAAAAATTATTGTTAAGTTAGCAAACAATTTCTAGCTGTTTTCCTCTACTCAGTTAACTTGCGTTCAGGGAAGATTGGAAATTTACCAGTAAGAGCCACAACTTTGGCTCTAATCAGAAAGAGCCACCTTTCCTGAATTCTTGTTTCTGTGGGCTGAGATAGCATATTAAATGTGCAGCAGGAAGACTCCACTACTTAGCTTAGATGGTCTCAGCATAATCTTCTGGAGTCTAGCTCCTTGACTACTAGGGAAGCTTTTATATTCAGACACAAAATGGAGAGCATGAGGGAAATGAAATGCTACCATAGTCATGAATGTTCTTCTGGATCTCAGTTTTTGCCTCTAGCATAAATGTCTAAATCCTTCCAAAACCAGAAGGGCTAAGATTAACTCCTATTATGTTACAAAGCAGGGACAGTATATGTATATAACTAGGTAGTTTTTCAATACAACTAAATTTCCTGGGCAGAAGTTTTCTTTGGAATACTGATTTTGGCCCAGAGCTAAGACTCTCAGGGGGTAGGTCATTGGGACTCCTTTTTTTTTTTTTTTTTAAGATTTTATTTATTCATGAAAGACAGAGAGAGAGAGAGAGAGAGAGAGAGAGAGGCAGAGACATAGGCAGAGGGAGAAACAGGCTCCACGCAGGAAGCTTGATGTGGGACTCGATCCCAGGACTCCAGGATCATGCCCTGGGCCAAAGGCAGATGCTCAACTGTTGAGTCAATCAGGTGTCCCAAGGTTGGGACTCCTAAATAATATTCTTAAGAGTTGGACAGGCTCCGTGGCCAGCTCTGTTAGGTCCAAGTACCCCTGGCAGGTGAACTCCCATATGATTCTGGTCCCTAAAGTATTTGAGGGTTATATGAGATGAGGTCTGTGCTAAGTCAAGTAAATTTCTCCCACTTGTGAAAGTATTGTTATTTTTTAGTTAGCTTCTGTTATGGTATAATAGGTGGCTTATCCTCCTTGACTTTTGATAGAAGGAAGAGGGTACTTTTCTCTATTTTATGAAAGGAAGCATAATGGTGGTAAATAGAGGAATGGAAAGGACTAAGATGGGACTGTTAAGAAAACTAAGGAAAGGCCGTGGCACCTGAATTGGTCTTAGAACTCCAAGTAATGCAGCTTTTCCCTCAGTACCCTGTCCTTTCAAATAAGACCTCCTCCCCACCCCCACCCCCAAAATAAAGAAAGAGTCTGGTATAGAGCCTGACATCCAGAACCTCCCAGAAATTTTCTTTGTTATAAAGGGCATCTCAAAGTATGTGTCATTAAAGCACACCATGTGTAACCGATCAGTAAATTGGCTGCTTCATGAGAAGTATAAAACCATACAATGTGGTTCAGAAGAACTTCTTTGCTTGATAGAGCCAGCCTTCAGTGGTGAAGGAGAGACTCTTTGCCAGTTTCTGGTAGTTATAAAAATAAATTCTCTTGAGACATTGGACTGAGCCCAAGTCACTAAATTGAAGGAATCCCCAAACCTTCCATTTGCAGTGTGGTGTTTCCAAGAGTTAAGCAATGTAATATTGAGAATTATGACTAGGAGGGGTAACTAATGGGTGAGTTTTTCCTCAGTTCTTCCATATTTCCTTAGAATAATATGTAAGCTTAGAAGAGGACATGTTCTGAATGTTTGAATTTAAATGTACACTAGGAATGAAAATCTTCACCCTTGTGGGAGTAGCTGCTAATCCAAGGACTGGATTATAGCAATGGCCCGGGCACAGCATGAAGAGGAGCATAAAAGATGAAGCAGATTCTCATTTCCTCTTCGCGTGTCACTATTATTCTGCACCAGTGCTTTCTGGGAGCGAAACTGTACTCAACTTTGACATAGACCATTAGCCCTTGACAGGCATTCCAAATCTCTGTGACCAACTCGGTTTGTTTGGTAGAGCTGGAAAAGTAGAGAGGACCAAGTGTGTCTCCCCTGGCGAGTGTGCTTACCTCATTTGTGTGTTTCTTGTCCGATTGCCAGATAAATGCTGGTATTAAATCCATCTTTCCTAGTGGTAGATCTGCCTCATGGCTGCTCCAGTGTTTGGGCTATCTATGAGTCCCATGAACATTCTGAGGAGGCACCAGAATTGGCACCTTTCCCTGGATAAAAACGTATACAGATATATACTGTATCCCACTGTAGATACTTAAATACGGGTGTTAAAAATATGACTGTGCTTTTTTAGATTTCCCCATGATACCTTTTGAGAATTAAAAGTATGATAATTGTGAAAACATATCCAAAATAAACCTTGTGCTTCTATCCATAATGAAGATGACTCCAGATGTGGACATATTGAGTTGCAGAATGTGTTTTTAATATGCAGTATTAAATATTTTCCTAAAATCTCAAAAGGTACCAAGATTTTGCATCTCATGGAAAAAGTGTACTCTTCTTTCTAAATGCTCTTGTGAAAGTATTTTTAAAAGTTTATATATTGTGCATAAACAGCATAAAAATTGTATTACTTCATTGGCTTGTTTGCCATGATATATTGCGCATGATAAGATGTTTTCAGTTGCTTTGCTTGCTTATGGTAACCATGACCCATATTTTCTGCTTTTTTCCCCCTTTGTGTGTATGTACACATGCATTTTTAAATCATTTCATATTACATTTTCTTTTTCCTCACCAAAAGGAATATGCTGCATGGAAAAAATAAATGCAAACATTCCTTTTCTTTGTTTTTTTCTTTTAAAGTTCTGACTCAGAAAATTTCTTGCTCTTATTGGCTTTTTATGGGTGTGAAGCATAACCGAATTGTGCATGGAAGGTACAGATTTAAAATCCAGTGGCTTCACAGTTTGCACATCAGTTGCCTGTCATATAAAAGTTATCTTGGATTCTGCATGAAAAAGGCTTGAGTAGTTTTCTAAAAAAAGAGTTCTAGATATTTAATGTATAGTGACACACATCGATATGGTTCTAAGTAGGTGCAATCTGTATCACCGAAAGGCTCAAGGATAGGAAACGTTAGAAATTGCTAAAATGAAAGTTATATGGTTGCACAAAATGAACTTGTACCTATACAGGCAAAGCAGAATGGCTGCTGATATTTCAAAACCAGCACATAAGAAAGTCAATAGGAAGTAAGGGAACGGTTTTCCATTGTGGTTATTTTTCTCATCATTAATTCTTTCCTCATGTTTTCTGTTTCTCATTGTTGGCCTATTTGGTTGCGATGTGCTTTTTCTGTCTTTCATTTCACATTGCTCTGTTTTTTGTTTGTTTATTTTTAACTTTGGATTAGTTATGTCTGTGGATTTTTTTTCCTCTTTTACTTAATTGTTCCTTTGGCCTCTTCCATTCTAAATCATGCAAACAATTGTACTTGCTTTTGTAATATTTCAAAGTTTACTGACCAATTTTTTTCTCTGGTCTCTCTGTTTCTCAACCATTTTTGTTGATTTTTGTGTTTGATTTCATTTTCAAATTTAAGAAACAGTTGAACGGAGTGCAGGAGCAACAAGATCCCTCCCCACCACTTACTCATACAAGCCATTCTTTTCTACAAGACCATACCAGTCCTGGACAACAGCTCCGATTACAGTGCCTGGGCCAGCCAAGTCAGGCTTCACTTCCTTATCAAGCTCTTCCTCTAATACACCATCAGCTTCTCCGTTAAAGTCCATATGGTCTGTTTCGACTCCTTCTCCAATCAAATCCACGTTAGGCGCGTCAACTACATCTTCAGTTAAATCCATTAGTGATGTGGCATCTCCAATTAGATCCTTTCGGACAATTTCTTCACCGATAAAAACAGTGGTGTCACAATCTCCATACAATATCCAAGTTTCCTCTGGTACCCTGGTTAGAGCTCCCACCGTCCCAGAGGCCTCGCCTTTAAAAGGGCTGGCATCCAATTCTACATTTTCCTCCCGCACCTCTCCAGTGACTACGGCAGGTTCTCTTTTGGAGAGGTCGTCCATTACTATGACACCCCCTGCCTCCCCCAAGTCAAACATTCATATGTATTCCTCCAGTTTGCCATTTAAGTCGATTATTACATCAGCAGCACCGCTCATATCTTCACCTCTAAAGTCAGTGCTGTCTCCAGCCAAATCAGCAGTTGATGTCATTTCATCGGCGAAAGTCACCATGGCCTCTTCTCTCTCATCACCAGTGAAACAGATACCTGGACACGCAGAGGTAGCATTAGTCAACGGATCAATTTCCCCCCTGAAATATCCGTCATCTTCAACTTTAATTAACGGATGCAAAGCCACTGCCACGTTACAGGAAAAAATTTCTACCGCTACAAACTCTGTGAGCTCTGTGGTTAACGCAGCCACTGACACAGTTGAGAAAGTGCTTTCTACCACGACAGCAATGCCATTTTCCCCACTCAGGTCATATGTTTCTCCGACACCATCAGCTTTTCAGTCCCTAAGAACTCCTCCCGCAAGTGCACTCTATACATCCCTTGGGTCGTCAATATCTGCAACTACCTCATCTGTAACGTCATCGATAATAACAGTGCCAGTATACTCTGTAGTCAATGTTTTGCCCGAACCAGCATTAAAGAAACTTCCAGACTCTAGTTCACTTACAAAATCAGCAGCAGCCTTGCTGTCACCCGTTAAAACATTGACTACGGAGACACGCCCTCAGTCCCATGTCAGTCGAACTTCATCTCCACTTAAGTCGTCTTTGTTCCTTGCACCCTCTGCCCTTAAGCTGTCTACACCATCTTCTTTATCTTCCAGTCAGGAGATATTAAAAGACGTGGCTGAAATGAAGGAGGACCTAATGCGGATGACTGCAATACTACAAACAGACGTGCCTGAGGAGAAGCCATTCCAGCCTGAACTCCCAAAAGAGGGGAGGATAGACGATGAAGAACCTTTCAAAATTGTTGAGAAAGTAAAGGAAGACTTAGTGAAAGTGAGTGAAATCCTTAAGAAAGATGTGTGTGTAGATAACAAAGGACCACTCAAATCACCAAAGAGTGACAAAGGACTCTCTCCCGAAGACGACTGGATAGAATTCAGTTCAGAAGAAATAAGAGAAGCCAGACAACAAGCCACCGTGAGCCATTCTCCATCTCTGCCCGAGAGAGTGCAAGTGAAAGCAAAAGCCGCCTCCGAGAAGGATTATAACTTGACCAAAGTCATTGATTACTTAACAAACGATATTGGAAGTAGTTCACTGACAAATCTAAAGTATAAGTTTGAGGATGCAAAGAAAGATGGTGAAGAGAGACAGAAAAGGATTTTAAAGCCCGCGATCGCCTTGCAGGAACACAAACTCAAAATGCCTCCAGCCTCCATGAGGCCTTCGACCTCTGAGAAAGAGCTGTGTAAGATGGCTGATTCCTTTTTTGGAACAGACACAATTTTGGAGTCTCCGGATGACTTTTCTCAACATGACCAAGACAAAAGCCCCTTGTCTGACAGTGGCTTTGAAACAAGAAGTGAGAAGACACCTTCAGCCCCACAGAGCGCTGAAAGCACTGGTCCTAAGCCACTCTTTCACGAAGTCCCCATCCCTCCCGTCATCACAGAAACGAGAACTGAAGTGGTGCATGTTATCAGGAGCTATGAGCCCTCAGCTGGAGACGCTCCCCCGGGCCAGCCGGAGGAGCCTGTGTCACCCAAACCTTCACCTACTTTTACAGAATTGGAACCCAAGCCCACTGCCTCTAGTATTAAGGATAAAGTTAAAGCATTTCAGATGAAAGCCAATGGTGAAGACGACGACCACAGCCGAGTCTTGAGCAAAGGCATGCGTGTTAAAGAAGAGACGCACATCACCACAACCACCAGAATGGTCTATCATTCTCCACCGGGCAGCGAAGGCGCCTCTGAGAGAATCGAGGAAACCATGTCAGTCCATGACATCATGAAGGCCTTTCAGTCCGGGCGGGACCCTTCCAAAGAACTGGCGGGGCTGTTTGAGCATAAGTCGGCAGTGCCTCCAGACGTTCACAAGTCTGCTGCTGAAACTGCAGCCCAACATGCAGAGAAGGACAACCAAATGAAACCCAAACTGGAGCGTGTAATAGAAGTCCACATCGAAAAAGGTAACCAAGCTGAGCCCACTGAAGTCATTATTAGAGAAACCAAAAAGCATCCAGAAAAGGAAATGTATGTATATCAGAAAGACTTATCCCGGGGAGATATTAACCTAAAAGATTTTCTGCCAGAAAAACACGATGCTTTTCCTTGTCCAGAGGAACAGGGTCAGCAAGAAGAAGAGGAACTTACTGCTGAAGAGTCACTGCCTTCTTACCTGGAGTCTTCCAGAGTAAACACTCCTGTGTCCCAAGAAGAAGACAGTCGCCCTAGTTCTGCTCAACTCATATCTGATGACTCTTATAAAACGTTGAAGCTTTTAAGTCAGCACTCAATAGAATACCATGACGATGAGTTGTCAGAACTAAGAGGGGAGTCTTACAGGTTTGCTGAGAAAATGCTTCTGTCAGAAAAGCTAGATGTGTCTCACTCTGATACCGAGGAATCAGTTACAGACCATGCAGGACCCCCTAGCTCAGAGTTACAGGGGTCTGATAAGCGGCCCAGAGAAAAAGTAGTCACTGCCCCCAAAAAAGAAATTCTCTCCAAAATCTATAAAGATGTGTCTGAAAATGGTGTAGGTAAAGTGTCTAAAGATGAGCATTTTGATAAAGTGACAGTGTTGCACTATTCTGGCGATGTTAGTAGTCCAAAGCATGCCATGTGGATGCGCTTTGCTGAGGACAGATTAGACAGAGGTAGAGAGAAGTTGATATATGAAGATAGGGTGGACAGGACTGTGAAGGAAGCTGAAGAGAAACTGACTCAAGTGTCACAGTTTTTTCGTGACAAAACCGAAAAGCTAAATGACGAACTGCAGTCCCCAGAGAAAAAGCCACGCCCTCGAAATGGCAAAGAATACTCTTCTCAGAGCTCTACCACTAGCAGCCCCGAGAAGGTCCTGCTGACAGAACTGTTGGCATCCAATGATGAGTGGGTTAAGGCGAGGCAACACGGCCATGACGGACAAGGCTTCCCCAAAGCCGATGAGAAAGCATCCAGTCTGCCCAGCAGCCCCGAGAAGAAGATGCTCTCCCCTCAGCCCGAGGACAGCAAGTCCCCAGAAGAAGCCAGAGAAAGCATCTCGCAGAGCAAGGCACCAGAAGGGCCCCAGTCCGGGTTTCAGCTCAAACAATCTAAGCTCAGTTCCATTAGATTAAAATTTGAACAAGGCGCACAGGCAAAAAGTAAGGACGTGTCTCAAGAAGACAGAAAGCTGGAGGGCCAGTCAAGAATCCCAATTAAGAAAATCCAGGAGAGCAAGCTGCCTGTGTACCAGGTTTTTGCTAGAGAAAAGCAGCAGAAGGCCGTAGACCTCTCAGACGAAAGCGCATCTGTGCAAAACGATGTGATGGTGCTAAAGGCTAAGGACGAGCCTGCCCAGAGCAACGAGATTCTTGTAAATGATTCTGGTCCTGAGGATGTGAAAGCACAGAGGACTGAAATGTCAAGTAAAGCAGTGCCTGACTATTTTTCTGAGCAACAGGCTAAAGACTTGGCGTGTCATGTAACCTCAGAGTTAGCTACTAAGGGACCATGGGACAAAAAGGTCTTTAGAACATGGGAAAGTGCCGGAGCCACTAACAATAAGTCGCAGAAAGAAAAACTTTCACATGTACTTGTTCATGATGTAAGAGAGAATCACATTGGTCACCCTGAGAGTAAGATTGTTGATCAGAGGAATGAGTTTATGTCTGTGACTGAGAGAGAACACAAGTTGTTAACAAATGGCTCTCTCTCAGAGATTAAGGAAATGACTGTAAAATCTCCCTCCAAAAAGGTCTTATATAGGGAATATGTCGTGAAAGAAGGGGAACGGCCGGGTGGATCTCTTGAACAACCTCCCAGGAGAAGCGAGAGCTCTGCGGTGTCGCACATCCCGGTCAGAGCTGCGGAGGGAAGGAGAATGCTGCCTTCTGACGTTCCCGACGGCCTCTGCGAACAGTCGACCTTCCCCCCGCATGAACTATCACAAAAGTTACCCCAGCCGAGTATGAGTAAAGAGACAGTCGAGATGCAGCACTTTAATTCTATAGAAGATGAAAAAGTTACTTATTCAGAAATCAGCAAAGTTTCCAAACGTCAGAGTTACGTAGGCTTATGCCCTCCTCTCGATGACACCGAAACCTCTCCCACCAAATCTCCTGATTCCTTAGAGTTTAGCCCAGGAAAGGAATCCCCCTCTAGTGATGTGTTCGAACACAGTCCCCTTGACGGCTTGGAAAGAGTAGCTCCACTAGCCCAGACAGAGGGAGGGAAAGACATAAAAACTTTACCCGTGTATGTCAGCTTTGTACAGGTGGGGAAGCAATATGAAAAGGAGATACAACAAGGAAGTGTAAAAAAGATCATAAGTCAGGAGTGTAAGACAGTGCAAGAGACCAGGGGCACCTTTTATACAACTAGACAGCAAAAGCAGCCGCCTTCTCCCCAAGGTAGCCCAGAAGATGACACTCTAGAGCAAGTTTCCTTTCTAGACAGCTCTGGGAAAAGCCCCTTGACCCCAGAAACACCCAGTTCAGAGGAAGTGAGTTACGAATTTACGTCTAAGACACCAGACTCGCTCATAGCTTTTATACCAGGCAAACCCAGCCCAATTCCCGAGGTTTCTGAGGAATCTGAGGAGGAGGACCAGGCCAAGTCAGCCTCCTTGAAGCAGACTACCGTGGAGGAAGCAGCCGTTGAGCGGGAAACGCCTACCGATGTGAGCAAAGACTCTAGCCAAAGACCCAAAAGTAATAGAGTTGCCTACATCGAATTTCCCCCTCCTCCACCACTGGATGCAGACCAGATGGAGCCAGATAAGAAACATCATTATCTCCCTGAAAGAGAGGTTGACATGATTGAAGTCAGTCTGCAAGACGAGCATGACAAGTACCAGCTGGCCGAACCGGTCATCAGAGTGCAGCCGCCTTCCCCAGTTCCTCCCGGGGCCGACGTCAGTGATTCGAGTGATGATGAATCGATCTATCAGCCTGTCCCAGTTAAAAAATATACCTTCAAGTTAAAGGAAGTAGATGATGAGCAAAAGGAAATGACAAAATCCAAAGCTCCTGCTGACAAGCCTTCCAACCAGAAAGACTTGGACAGTAACGAATCTGGAAAAGATAATGAATTTGGCCTTGGCCTCGATTCACCTCAGAACGAAACTGCCCAGAATGGGAACAATGACCAGTCCATCACTGAGTGTTCCATCGCCACCACGGCCGAGTTTTCTCATGACACGGATGCCACAGAGATCGACTCTCTGGATGGCTACGACCTGCAGGATGAGGATGATGGCTTGACAGAGAGTGATTCTAAGCTCCCAAGTCAAACCATGGAGATTAAGAAAGATGTCTGGAACACGGAGGGCATCCTGAAGCCAGCCGATCGCTCCTTTAGCCAAAGTAAACTTGAAGTTATCGAGGAGGAGGGAAGGATGGGACCAGACGAAGACAAGCCACCCTCTAAAATTTCCTCATCTGAAAAGACTCCTGATAAGACTGATCAGAAATCGGGGGCCCAGTTTTTCACACTAGAAGGCAGACATCCTGACAGATCAGTGTTTCCAGATACATACTTCAGTTACAAAGTAGATGAAGAATTTGCCACTCCTTTCAAAACCGTAGCTACCAAAGGTCTAGATTTCGATCCTTGGTCTAATAACCGAGGGGATGATGAAGTTTTTGATGGTAAATCACGGGAAGATGAAACTAAGCCATTTGGTCTGGCTGTGGAAGACCGCTCTCCAGCAACAACCCCTGATACAACGCCAGCCAGAACGCCAACTGATGAAAGTACCCCAACTAGTGAGCCTAACCCCTTCCCATTTCATGAAGGGAAAATGTTTGAGATGACTCGCAGTGGTGCAATTGACATGAGCAAGAGGGATTTTGTTGAAGAGAGGCTCCAATTTTTCCAGATTGGTGAGCATACTTCTGAAGGGAAGTCAGGGGACCAGGGGGAAGGGGATAAAAGTATGGTCACTGCCACACCACAGCCACAGTCAGGGGACACCACTGTAGAAACCAATCTAGAGAGAAATGTAGAGGCACCTCCAGTCGAACCTAACCCCAGCATCCCGACCAGCGGAGAGTGTCAGGAAGGCACATCCAGTAGTGGCTCCCTGGAGAAATCGGCAGCAGCCACTAGCGCCTCTAAAGTTGACCCCAAGTTGCGCACGCCTATAAAAATGGGAATTTCTGCATCCACCATGACCATGAAGAAAGAAGGCTCTGGAGAAGTGACAGATAAGATAGAAGCTGTGATGACCAGTTGTCAGGGGCTAGAGCATGAAACCATAACAATGATTTCAAATACAGCCAATAGCCACACAGGCACTAGGCCCCAAGAAAAACATGATTTCCAGAAAGATAACTTTAATAACAACAACAATTTGGATTCTTCCACCATACAGACAGATAACATTACAAGTAATGTAGTTGTGACAGAACATTCTGCACCCACTTGTACCACAGAGAAAGCTAATCCAGTGAAAATCTCGTCAGGAAAAAAGACAGGGGTACTGCAAGGACACTGTGTAAGAGATAAGCAGAAAGTTCTTGGAGAACAGCAAAAGACCAAGGAATCGATAGGGATTAGGCGAAAATCCAAACTTCCCATAAAGGCCACCTCACCAAAAGATATCTACCCACCAAGTCATATGCCAAACATGAAAGTGAGTAAAACGAAGCAGGTCAGTCAATCTGAGAAAACCAAAACCCTTGTTGCTTCTTCATGTGTAGACGTAAAGTCCAGAATTCCAGTAAAAGACACACACAGGGATAACGTAGTTAGAAAGGCATGTGCCACACAAAAGCCAGGGCAACCAGACAAAGGCAAGGCCAAACAGCTTCCATCCAAATTGCCAGTAAAGGTAAGATCCACCTGTGTCACCACCACCACCACCACCACCACCACCGCCACCACCGCCACCACCACTAGCACCACCACCACCGCCACAGTAACAGTTAGGAAGAGTCAGCTTAAGGAAGTATGTAAACATTCCATTGAATATTTTAAGGGAATTAGTGGTGAGACCCTAAAGCTTGTGGACCGCCTCTCGGAAGAAGACAGAAAAATGCAGTCCGAGTTGTCCGATGAGGAAGACAGTACCTCAAGAAACACGTCGTTGTCCGAGACTTCCCGGGGTGGCCAGCCTTCAGTTACAACGAAGTCTGCTAGAGATAAGAAAACAGAGGCAGCACCTTTAAAATCAAAGAGTGAAAAGGCCGGCAGTGAGAGGAGGAGCAGTAGGAGGACTGGTGAGGATGAAGGCAGTCAGGTCTCTCGAGCACTCTTTGCTCACCTCCTGGAGAACGAGCGTAGTTCGTAAACACCTTCCGGCGCGTAGACCCTAGTGCATGAACTGTCGTGATTGCCTGTCCAGTGACCTAACCGTAGTTTCTCATTCTGTCATTGTCATCCGTGTGTGCTGTCTCTACACTCTTCTTTCTCCCTTTTAACCAAACGACACGGTAGGCAGCTAGGGAAGCATGCCGAAGATATTGGTGTCTTTCAAGATGAGCAGCTCGTGGTTTTATTTTTATTTTTTTGATGTACTAATGATTCTGTCAAAGTAGAAGCGCAGATGTTGGAATCCCATCCTGGTGTTTTCACCGACACAATGATTCTGTAACCGTTGTCCAGTAGCTATAGCTCGTCAGCATGTTTGATTCCATCACATCGAGCATCCATGTAGTCTCACATTTGGCTGGCGCAGGTGACAATCAAGTGAGCCGTGTGAAAAGAGAAGTGTTCATGTAGGTGACTAGGACACATTTAAGTGTACAGTGTTAGCATTAGTCTCTCTGTAAAATCTGAGTACTGCTAAAAAAAAAAAACAATTTTCCAGTATCGTGTCTTTTTTGATGATTATTTTAATTAAGAAATTGTAAATCGTAGGTCCACAGAGTCCATGTGAACGGACAGATATCAGGATGGCAATAGTAGCCGATCACCTGGGACTTAGTTGGACAGGTAAGTGTATACAATCCTGAGTGAAACAAATACAATTTCTTAATTTCTTTCTCTTACTCACAAGGGGTTCATTATATTTAAAAAAAAAAAAAAACAGAAACAAGCAACAAGTGGAAAACAAAACAAAACACTTTTTATCACCCCCACAGTTCTATCTACCCAGAGATAATTATCGATAATACCTTACTCACATACTGCCTTTTTCAAAGCTTTGTCAGGGCATATACATTAAACAAGAGAAATTTAAATCTTAAATATAGACACTTTCTTCACACTGCCATTTCTGGTAATAATAGATAACATTTTACCTAGTAACAAACTTATTTATCTGGGGTAAAGGAAAACATAGTTAAGGCTTATGACTTTTAAATAATCCAAAATTTTATGAATTTTAAACATGGTGTATGCCCTTGAGGCAGCTCTCCTAGGCATCAGTTCAATTAAGCCATGCCTCTGTTTCACAACTTTTAATCATTCCTAAGTCATCTTCATAGTTTTTATGATACACACAGATGACCTGTACTTTACTTACCTGGTACTTTTCTTTAAGTGGACTCACTTCTATGTCCAGAGATTTATTGAAAAACAGATCTTATATCACTTTGCTAAAGGAAAGCAAGGATCATTTTCAATAATTACATAAACAAGAAAATGAGAAGTTGAACATTTGAATTACAATTTTTTAAGTAGGATGCACGTATATAAATCTATTCAGTTTATAAAAGTCATTGTGTTCAGTGAGAGGAATGAAACCGTTTATGATCTGTGTGTAGAAAAGGAATATTTAGTTTGATTTCACCTCAGTACAGATGAAGATAAGGTTCTGTATCCGTTGGAAAGTTCTACTTGTAGATCTGATGTTAACTGGGCCTCCAAAATCCTACCCCACATGAATCAGAGAAATTTAAGTTTTATAGTTTGAGTGCGTATTTTTAACACACAACCAAAAAAAAAAGCCACAATAGCTTAAAATATAAATGTTAACCATTATCATATCTAAGTCATCTTGTATACCCTCAGCAATATTCTATACTCAGGGAAGTGATTATCTCTGCTATTAAAAGGAAGAATATGAAACCAGATAATGGCAAACAAGGTCAGCTACATTTTCTTCCTTTAAATATCCTATGTTCTTGCCCTAACCCCCAAATTATTAAACTTTCCTACCTCCTTCCACCAAGCCCCTGCTCTCAGGCACACTGCTAATGACCAGGAGCCTGGTGGCACCCTGAATAGACAGGTGGTTTGAGTAATCCTTAGCAGCTTGTTGAGAGTTAATAACAATTTGTTATGTATAAATATCTGTTAACATAAAATTAATAATAATTATATTTTAACATTGGATATTGTGATCTGAAAATATACTGGAGCATATGTTGATTTGAGGTATTGTATGCCCATACTGTTAGATTATTTGCCTTAGACAAATCCAGTCCTTAGTCTGTCAGAGTAAATTTGGGGGGAAGATGTGACATAAAGCCATAAAACTGTAATTCTTAGTGACAGTGTGTCTTTACTCTTCACTGGATCACTAGACAAAGGATACAGTTGGATCATAAGGGCTTGTTGGATAGTAAGGAGTGTTGTCTCTTAAAGCACAGAGGAATGAAGAACCTAAAAGAAATTTAACTTTTGTAATTTGAATTACTATATGCTCAGTGAAGATCTCCTAAAATGATCATTTAGTAGGGCAAATTTTCATTCTGTCCCTAAGAACCACTGTTAACATCTTAATGTATTTTGATTTTTGTATAAAAAGCTTTAACATTATATACATAATGTAATTTTTTGCTTTATTTGTTATAACCTAGTTTCCACAAAATTGCATATTCTGTGATCTTGGTTTTAATGGAAAAAAACATCCAGCGCACATACTATATAATGGTATTTTTCTAACTTTGGGTTATAATGCACTCGTGAGTCATGAAGTCAATACATACTTTGTTTTTGTTTTTAATAGAATAGAATGGGGGGAAATGTCTGCGTAATATGAGTATTAATGCTGAGTTTTGCTTCTTGGGAGATCTGGTTTCATTTATATAAACATCGCGCTATACAATGTATATCTAACTGTAGGCCATGATCAAAACAGTTCACAAGCCACTGCATTAACTCAATTAACTCTTCTTTTGTTCAGCTCTTGGATTGTTTTCAGTTTTTTAGTAGTACAGCCTGAGATAAACATTCATGTGTGTAAATCATTGTGCCCAACCCAATGTATCTTCATGATAGATTTCTAGACATGAAATCTCTTGATCAAGGCATCTGGAGTTTTTTGAGCCTCCGATAGCATTTCGCTAAATCCTAGAAATATTTAAGCGGGGTAGAATCTTGACCAACTCCTTTTCCATGGGAGAATTTTTTCCCTTTTATTCCTGTAATCACTTAAAGTAATACATACCTGAGGAAGTTTTTCAACTACACAAGAAATAGTGAAAAGTCGGGCTCCTTCTCATCTTTGACTCCTGGGTTCCCTCTGCCAAGGCAGCCACTGATGCTCATACGTATCTCCCCAAAGACACTCTGATGAACAAGGTCAAGTATTTGGGTACATTTACATGGACACAAGGGACACACATCTCCTTTTTACTTGTTGTACAAGTAGCAGCATAGCATAGACAACGATCTGGGCTGTGTTCTTCATTTAACCTCCCAAGTGGAATTCCTGAAGGCATACTACCAGCATCTCATGTGCCATATTTTTGAGTGTGTATCCCTGCCCATCTTATATGAGGTCTGTGCAAACTGCAAAGAATGATTTGGCTGAATTAAAAGAATCCAGCAACATCCTCTTTGTACAGATCAAGAATCTTTATAGAAGAATCTCTCAAGAGGGAATCTAATTGTAACCAAGCGTTTATCTCAGGAGAGTTAAGTTACAGTCTGCGTGTGATCACCACCTCCCTGTAAAATCAAGCATATAAAGATTAGTGCTCAAGGCTGGACTGGGTTTTACTATAACATTCCTTTGAATGTATGTGTGTGACAGTTGAGCACTACTTTTATGAAATATATGTGATAAAAGTAGAATGTGAAATCTTAGTAACTCTTTTTCTTTCCTACAGAACTGGCAAGGGAACTGAATTTTTCAGTGGATGAAATCAATCAAATACGTGTGGAAAATCCAAATTCTTTAATTTCTCAAAGCTTCATGTTATTAAAAAAATGGGTTACCAGAGACGGAAAAAATGCTACAAGTATGCTGACATTATATTACTTTAACTTTCAAAACTGCATAGATTCAGTATTTCAGATAAGCCTACTGTTGATAAACCAGAGTTTCATTAAAGTAATAGCAAGGCTTTTGAAGTTACCCTTGTTTAATTTAGCGCTAATATTCTAAACATCTGTCTCTAGGAAGATTCTTAAGAAAGCAAGTAGTAGTGAATTTTTTGTGTTTTGTCCGTGACCATCTAAAATGAAAATCTAATTCTGGGGGGTGGTAGTCAGAAACACTCTGAGGCTACCTCTGTGGCCAGAGCTAGGTGCACAGGGAAAGAAAGGATAGGATGAAATCATTTTATTCCACTTCATCTGTGCTGCAGAGAATCCTCTAATATTTTTAGGGTTTGTTTTGTTTAGCTCTGTTGGGCTAGGGGAGGGGTGTGGTGCTATACTATGACAAGTGCCAACCCACGACAATGCGGAGCGAGTTATTGCGGGTTTGCCTGGGTCAGCCTGACCTTAGTGAGTCATTAAAATGCTAAGCATCAGATATGAGGGTGATCGATTTTGACAGTCTAAAAGGAGAGGAACATGTTTAAAATGTTAATAGATCCCCTTGTAACTAAAAGGAGTCTAGCTATTTTGAGGCCCATCTGCTCAGCATCTTACAGTGGAATCAGTGTTGCTGTCATCACACACAGCCTCAGAAAGTGATACTTAAGACCCTAACATGACTTCCCTGTAACAGCGAGCTTTCTGAAACCCCTGGATGGTGTCTTGGCTGAGCCGCAGGCAGGAGGAGCTAAAAGTGCTAGGAAGGTGAAGAAAGCCATGCTTTTGTGTGAATATTGTGATGACTGGAAGAAAATAATTTTTTTTTTTTTTTTTTGGAAGAAAATAATTTAATCGGGTTTTTCAACCCTCTTTTCTCCTTTTTCAGCTGATGCCTTAACTTCGGTCTTGACAAAAATTAATCGAATAGATATAGTGACTCTGCTAGAAGGACCAATATTTGATTATGGAAATATTTCAGGCACCAGAAGTTTTGCAGATGAGAACAATGTTTTCCATGACCCTGTTGATGGTAATTGAATTTAGTGTTCATATTTATTTAATCATTTGATAAAATTTGAAAGTGTGTAGGATGAGGCAGTCATTTAAAACCAACTAAATTGTGATTTGCTTGACTTAATTTCTCATTTTCACAGCATTTTCTCTACTAGAGTCTGCAAATAAACACTCTGATAGAACAAATTTGATAAATGTCTGTTATATAAAATACAAATAATGAGGTATAAAAGCATAAATTAACTGAAAGAGTTGGTATTTCAAATATTTGACACGACCAAGTAGAAGAAAATTTATTATCTAGAGAGTGCATTGTTTTTGTCATTTTCACATTAACCTAAACAACTAGTGAACTCTTTTTCGTTGATATATTCATAAGACCAAATCATAAGCTATTTTTTTACCAGATAATCAAGGTTCTGGGTCAAGTTGTCAAATAAAATGGTCAATTCCTGTTTGGGGGCCAAGTATTTAAGCGCATACTAAGAAAAATCTAATGCATCATTCAAAAACGTGTTATACTTATTTAGCATTATTTTAACTTCATTTGCTTACATTTATTGTTTGGAAAAACCCTGCCTGATATATCATATATAAAAGTCAGTGTCATTTCTAATTCAGTGAGCATAGGTGTGACTAATAACCTAGTAATTCCTTTTTTGCATTAGTTTAATTTATATAGTGATATTATAATCTTCCCTTCATTGTGTAAATTGGGGCTTTTTAAAAATCAAAGCATTAAGTAAAGTAGTATAACAAATATCTTACTATGTTTTTCAAGGTGCTTGTCTTTTTTTACAAATGGAAATTTATTCCTGTAAAGAATTTCGAGTAAAAAATAGTGATGGTATGGAGATAGAGAGAAGAGCTAGGGATATTTTTCTACTATCCTAAGTTTTGAAAAATGTGCTTTTTTCTCATTTTTAAACTGGCAAAGATGGGCTAACAAAAATCAATAACTTCTAGTTCTACATATGTTGTGTAGCAAAGTTGTCAAATTCTTAAAAGAGTATCTGCTTACTAAAGTTAAAGTCGACAGAAAATTTAAAGCTTAGCTTATTATCCACATAACATAAATACGACGGACAATAATGTTCAAAAGGGTTTCCTTTTAAGCTTATAAATACCACAGAACCTTGGGAAAAAGCTGTCTTCAAGGCTTCCTCTTATATATGAGACCATATGATGGTAGCCAGTCTCTTTTTGCACTAAAGGTAGACCACTGTTATATTAAATTCTGAATTATTGTCAAGTTATAGTTTATGGAATCTTTTTGGGGGAAAAATTAAGAAAATATCTAACAAGCAAAAGAAGGAAGGAAGGGAAGAAGGAAGGAAGGAGTGAGCAAGATAACCAGAAAATAATGGAAATAGTCAATAGAATTGAAAGCTTGATTTATTTTTCACATTTTAAAATCAGAATATCATTAAATAAATTCACAAGAACTTTTCGTGGCTACATCTTAATACTTTACATTTCTTATCTTAAAAATTCATAGAGAAATTTAGGAATGTGTATATGAAGTAAATTTCACTTGTGCACATTATAAACCTCAGCTATTCTCAGTCAACCTTTCAACAAGATTCTGGTTTATAGGTGACTCTACTTACCTATAGCAATTTTAATTTACAACGAAAGCTAAGTTGGTTTTTGTCATGGACTGATGGGAAAATTAGGCTTTAGTTTTGTAGACCAATAATTCAGAAAATGTGCTTGGCTGCCTTTTTTTCCTGTCTCTCCTCTTCGTTGAACTTTTATGAAACCTCCTTTCCTCACCATGACCAGACCATTGTTGGCTTCTCTCTCTGCTGAAGGAGAAAAATGTTCCCTTGGTCCACACAGCAAGAAGGTTAAACCCAGGGCATTGTTCCCTCCTTCCCCTCTGAGTAGGCTGGTAAATAAACCTCCGTGTTTCACAGCATTGTCGTGAATATTCAGAGAGCTCTTTGCAAATGGCTTTCTTCCTGTCTCTGTTGTGTATCATTCCTTCTTTCTCCTTATTTGATTTGTGGTTCTGAGTGGACCCCTATCACCAGGTTCACTAAGACCTCCATATACACCACAACCCTCTCATCGCTGTCACGTTATGACACCTGAAAACTTTCCCTGGAGTCTTTTCTACTTTACCTGCTTTTCAGATCCTATCTTTAACATCTTTTTTAGATTTCTTTCCCCCAGTGCTACTGCTCTAAAATTTAATAATAATTTCCTTCCAAAGATTAAATTTATTTTTCTTCACTGTAAATTTCATGTGAGAAAAAGTAACAATTAGAATTGGAAAGCTCTTCAAATAAGTTATAAGTGACTTAATTATAAAAATTGGTTTCTTGTGGCTTGCTGTATGCAGTCCACCACAATACAGATTTTGCATGCTAAAAGTAGAAAGATAATAAATTTGGCTGTGGAATAAGTGTATCTTGTATAACGACAGCTAACGTTGTATTGGATTGAATTCGTCTGTATATTTAAGTTACTGTATTAAAATTATCAAAATTGATAGAAATCATTTATATCTTAATCAGTATTCTGTTTTATTATAGTTTGCACTAGTCTTTTATTTCACTGTATTACATTTAATTGAACTAAACCAATAAATATATGAACATTATTCTGTAACTCATCATACATTTTCATACCTGCTATAATTTAATTCATTCCATGTGGTTTATTTTTTTTTTTTATGTACTCTAATTCATTCCAGTCAGTCCGAATGTACTGTCTTCCATAGGTTATCCTTCCCTTCAAGTGGAACTGGAAACTCCCACAGGGTTGCACTACACACCACCCACCCCTTGCCAGCAAGATGATTATTTTAGCGATATCTCTAGCATAGAGTCTCCCCTTAGAACCCCCAGTAGACTGAGTGATGGGCTAGTGCCTTCCCAGGGGAACGTAGAGCATTCAGCAGATGGACCTCCAGTTGTAACTGCAGAAGACACTTCCTTAGAAGACAGCAAACTCGAAGACTCAATGCCTTTAACAGAAATGCCTGACGCAGTGGATGTAGATGAGAGCCAGTTGGAGAATGTGTGTCTGAGTGAGTATCCTCAATACCTCGGAAGTATGGCTGGGGTCCCAAAGGATGTTAAACCAGCAGAGCCATTGAAACAGACTAGGAAAGTAGGAGTAAGCTCTGAGCAGCAAGAGAAAGGAAAATCTGGTCCTGATGAGGAGATGACGGAAGAAAAACTCAAATCTCTATTTGAGGACATTCAGCTTGAAGAAGGAGTAGAGTCTGAGGAGATGACAGAAGAAAAAGTACAGGCTATTCTTAAACGTGTTCAGCAAGCAGAACTGGAAATGTCTTCACTTTCAGGTTGGCAGAACGAGACATCAAGTGGAAACCTAGAGTCCCCTGCTCAGGCTCGAAGAATAACTGGTGGGTTACTAGAACGGCTGGATGACAGGTATGGCTCCGTTTCAGAAAAAAAAAAAAAAAGTGAAACACAGGTTACATGTTTGCTTTAAATACCTGCTTTTTAGCAATTACTCTTTTTCTAAATCACCATTCCAGCTTGGGGATAATACCTGCCTTAAAGGTTGGTACATTGCCTGCTAATCTGGAGGAGAGAAGGTTACATGAAACTCAAATCCAATTCTTAAAACTACTGACAGCGGGCTGGGGGGGCGGGGGCAGAGGCAGGGGAACCTGGGTGGTTCAGTCAGTTAAGTTCAGCTCAAGTCTTGACATCATGACTGTGAGTTCAAGCCCTGTGTTGGGCTCCACATTGGGTGTGAGGCCTACTTCAAAACAAAACAAAACAAAACAAAACAACTGCCGGTAGCCTGAAGTAAAATGCAAACAGTTTTACGTGCAGGCCAGAGATGTATATGTTTACTTTGGAAGGCTGCTCTTTCTAGCTTATTACTTGTATTATTCTTTTCACAAAGCCAGTAAGTAATGTGCTTTCAACATAATGTAATACATAAAACTCCACGCCTTTTAGAAATATGAGCATTTCTATTATTTTCTGACTTCAAGCATAATATGCTTATTATGCAAAAACTTTAAAACACAGATTTAAAAAGTCAAAACCCCATCATCTGGCAATAACCACCACTAAAATTTCAGTGGATTTCTTTTACATGATGTTTTTCTAAATGTCTTTATGTAGAAAATTCAGAGAAGCAGAGTCATCAGACCTCCTTCCATACTAAGAAAATACTTAACATTGTATATCCTTTCTTCCTACATGAACACTTTATGTAATGTGCAACGTTGCATAATGTAATTCCTCACCACAAATAATATTGCCATGATGGAAATTTGATGAAAACCAAAATAATTCTATAATCATGAATCTGGTTCTTTTTTACGCTGGACTTACTCTAGGAAAGTGAGAACCTAGCATCCTTCAGACATTAGTTCAAATCCCACCAGTATTAGCTTTGCACTCTGTGACTTTGGATGAATTTCTAAGCTCTAAAAATGTCACTCTAATCAGCTTTAAAAATCAGAGTACTACTACTTTCCTCAAACAGGTTTACAGATTGAAAAAGAAAGCCTATACAATGACTACCAAATGACTGGTACAAATAGTCTCTCAGTAATAGCTGGCATTATTTTTATTAATGCATATATCAAACTGAAATATATTTTATTTCTGTGGCAACTGGTGATAACCTCAGGTTTTTTTGCATGCAACTTAAGTTTCTTCCATAACCATATTTAATATTTTCATATTGTAGATAAGCTGCTTGCTCAATAAAAAATCCCAAAGAGGGAATTTATAACATTTTGCAAAAAGGACTCTACAAAATTCCTTTTGAAGAATGATAAGACCAAAGAATTCTGTGTTCAGCCTGTCAAACAGGCTGTTGCAAAAACAACAAATATTTTCTATTTTGTTCTGTTGTCTATTGTACTAATTTTGATGTTTGGGTTCTAATACAGTCACATAGTCTATAGTTGCATAGTGGGAAATAGATACATTTAGGTCATGGCATCATCACAGTGTGCCATTTGTTCCGACACATATGGAATAGGGTGTGCTGTTGATGGGGACTTTTTATGTACAATCAGAATTTGATGTATAAGAATAAACACATACTCACAGACATACATACATGATATATATATATGTATACATATAAACACATATATCATATAGAACCTTGTGCCAGTTATTGCCTTCGGAATTCTACAGGTAATAAGCAAAGACACTAAAAACAATGCACAAGCTAGAAAATAAAAGTCTATACTGATACCAGTAAAAATCAGAAATCAATTTAAAAGAAAGTGTTGGAAGAGAGAGATTGTTAACAGTTACTTGAAAATGGTCCTCCCAGGACATAGACGCAATGGGTGAGCACTAACACCCACTCAGCAGAAGTCAGCAGGGGTCAGCAGTGGGGAAAGATGAAACTTTAGGGTGTTTCGGTTGCAAAATCAGGGTGGCAGGATTCACAACTGGAAACCCATCCAAAGAGTGGAATGTCGGGTTTTGGGGGATGCCAGAGCTCTCATCACAGGAATGCATTTTTTTCTCTGCCAGCAGTTTTTTCACTGGCAATGTTAAAGCCTTTTGCAACATCCCCCTCTTTTTTTTAGATTGGTGGGTCTAGAACTCCGCGTATGTCCATGAACCTCTCAGGATGACTTTTTAAAATCTCGAATCCAAGTTGCTATAGCAGTGCAATTAAACAAAATTAAATAAAATATACAAAACAAAATTAGAAACAGGGACAGCATAGCTAGGCAGTTTGGGAATTGGAATGTGAGGGAAGCCTGAAGCCTTGGGTAGCACCTCCTCACCCCCAAAACCAAACCTATGATAGCCCCTCACACATCGTATTTTTCATACCTTTCTATTTCATGCCTTCAAAATTGATTCAAAACATGGTTGTTAAAAATTTAGAGCTTCTGAAGCCCATTTTTAGCCATATATTACCACTGTAAATTTCCACATTTTATCTTTTGCAGCCCTGATCAGTGTCGAGATTCTATTACCTCATATCTTAAAGGAGAACCTGGAAAATTTGAAGCAAACGGAAGCCATCCAGAAGTCACTCCAGAAACAAAGACAAAATCCTACTTTCCAGAATCCCAAAATGATGTAGGGAAACAGAGTGCTAAGGAAACTCTGAAACCAAAAATACATGCATCTGGTCGTGTGGAAGAACCAGCATCATCATTAGCAGTCTATCAGAAAGCTCTAGAAGAAACCAGCAAGTTCGTAATAGAAGAGCCTAAACCCTGTGTGCCTGTCAGTATGAAAAAGATGAGTAGGACTCCTCCTGCAGATGGCAAACCAAAGCTTAACCTTCATGAAGAAGAGGGGTCCAGTGGGTCTGAGCAAAAGGTATGCACTCCAGTTACCTGATACACTTGTCGTTTCAACCAAGAGTACTGATGCTTCACTTCCTTTGATTAATCTTGTTAACACTGGGCCCAAGGCTCTTTACTGTTTCCAGATTATCAGTGCCAACACTAATAGTGGGGGTGAAGAAAGGATTAGGTAAAACACATGCTATTTGATCATATTTTCATTCACTGAGTAGGAAAAAGGAATAAGCATCTCTTCAGCCATTTTTCAGGGGAAAAAAAAAGAACCAAAGAGGTGTTCTTGTCCAGATGCTTAAGATCCAGTGTTAATTTTGTCTAGGATTTGGGTTTTCTAACTCCCAACCCAGTCTTCCTTCTTATGGAAATAGGATAATTATTCTGACCTTTTCTAGGTCTTCTGCATAATTTAAAGCGTTTATAGCATGTGACCCATCTAAGATTTCTGCCCTATAAGATCTGTTGCCTGAAAGTGTGTTTTAAAACTTAAAGAAACCCAATGCCCAAGCCTGAAATGAGGTGGGTATGTTATTACTGTTGGTTGACAACATTTAGAAATTTGAAGTGAGGGGTATCATTTTAATAATTTTTATATCTAAGTTAATAATTATCTGAATATTTGCTCTTAATCATTTTAAAACTTTACTATCATAGAATTATTTGCTTGGACTTTGTACTTAAAACATGTTTTTGTGGTACCATCTAATAGACTTTTCCCCCTTCTTTGAGGTTTACTGCTTTTAGCTATTAAAAAATTTGGAACTGAAATTATAACTCATAATTGGATACAAGAAAATAGAAGTTCCATTTCCTGCAGCTTTTTACTGCTTTTTGCTCTCTCAGTTATGTATTTTCCTGGACCATGCAGTAAGCATAGATTCTGAGATGTGGACATTTTTAGAATAGTAGCACTTAGAGTTTTCCCTAAAACATCCAGTGTGCTTCAGATCTACTGCAGTGCTTGGGATAGAAAAAAATACAAGTCTTTTGAAAAATAGTGAGTCCATGATTAAGTTGTGGTTTACAAAAACTTTAATAGTAAACTCTCAGTCACTCAAGACCTAATGATCAGCTTATCAACTCATCATATCCTTTCCTTTTCCCTTCTACAGGCTATCTTTTGACCATTTTCCTGTGTGTTAGGAGGGAAAGTGAGAGGAAGTAAATTTTTCAGGCCTTCCTTTCACTCCCCAACAAATGGGTTTTGAATGTCGATTTCTTCTGGTTAATTCCTAGTATATTTAAGCAATATGACCTTCGATGTTCCCTTTTAAAATGAGTCCACAAAATACTGAAGGAAGCAGTAACATAGTGATGGCTTAACTATGAAAGTTTATTCTGTAAAAGCCTTTTAAAAATCCGTAGAGAAGTTCTGAAATTAAATGACCATCTGAATATAAATAGGCACTTGTGTGTGTGTGTATATAGGTGCAGACACATTGGCCACTGGGGAACCAGGGAGAAGGCAAAAGAAGGTTTGAAATGAAAGTTTTAACCCTGAATGGAGACTCAGCTGAGTTCATCAGTACTAGGACATAATCACTATTAGAAAATGTTTTCAAATGCCTTACGAGATTATGCTTTTGGTATTGGTTACTGGTCCTCCTCTACTGCCTAAAGTTTTCATGAGCATCAAAGTTCTTAATGGAGTTAAAGTTCCTGAGAGCTATGAACCTGACCTCTCAAGAAATCCAAAAATCTTTAGGATGTGTCTTTTGTAGCGAGACCATAGGACAGGAGTAGCAACCAACTAGGTCATCTGATGTATGAGCTCAAAAAACAGCCCCCTTTTTGTTCCCTAAAAAATCAGGTCAAAAGTCCGGGTACGGCTCTTACAAGGATGACTGCCTGCTGTTACAAGGTAAACTTCTGCTATCTTCCACCTCTTTCCTTGCAGTGACCCATGGCAAGAAGCACTGAAAAAAAAAAAAAATCCCTTTTGGTCTCCTCGTTACCCTCTTTGTCAATTCTAGAAAATTCTCTAACAGGAATCCTAATCGAGATTCTACTACCACCTTCTCTCTACCCTTCACCTTCGGATTAGCAGAGACTTGAGGCAGAAAGTGGCAACTAAACCATTGGCCAAATGCCCACTTCTTCTTTATATAAGGGACTAATCTCAGATGATTCTTGATAGGATTATAACTAACTTCTTGGTCTGATAGTGTTTGCATTAACATATGTTACCCAAGTGAAAACCTTTCCCCAGTTTATGAATCTGTGTATGAATAATTCAGATTGAATTTTCTCTTTTGCCTCACCTATTGATCCCTGAATGCTGATTGGCATTTCTTTTTTTTTTTCACAGTATGAATTCCTCTTACTTTTTCTGACTTTTTGAGCTACTTCAGTGCCTCCTTTCACAATACTGGCATCATTGTATGTTTTCTGAATTACAGCCTTTTCTAAAGCATTTTAAAATTAATAGGGAACTTAGCAGCCAATATCTTTGCAAGGAACAAGACACTTGAAAACTCTTTCCTTTTGACACCATATTATTCAGCAGGGCACTTTGTTCAGACAAAACTTCTTACACAGTTAAGGTAGATATTACTATAATATTTAAATGTATTTGTTCAGTGTACCTTGGGTGAAAAATGTCCTACATTATTATCTATTTAACAGACATTTCAAAAATCACTTTAGCTAACACTTGTACCTCCTGTAACAATTTGATCTCCCCTCCTATTTTTACCAACACTTCCACTTATTTTGCCAATGAATAGTAACTGTAGTTTCTAGAATATATCAGATTTGGGGCAACTAGCAAATTTAGAATAAAATACCAGAATAATTTTCAGAATTCCCCCATTAAAATTGAGAGATAAAATCATTTAGTAAGTAGTCTTCATCATGGCACTTAAGTAAAACTGGAGATATTGAACTATGTGGTAGTTTCTCCTTTTCTCATCCTTATTGCCTAAAAATTAATATTTTGTGTGATTCCTGTATTCTTGTCTATACCATATTCTTGTCTGTCAGATGTTTTTTCTGTCCTAATTTCATATCAGTTCTTTAAAATAAGACTAAGCTTTCACATGTCTTACATTATTCCTTCATTAATTTGCATAAACTCTTACTGAGCACCAATTGTGTGTTAGGTGCCAATTATGCTGCTAAAAATCTCCTGATGTAAATATATGCAGCAAACTCTACTGAGGTAAATTTTTTACTTTTTTCTAAAGTTCAAAGTAGGTTTGGTAAAGTTGTCAAATTGGACCAAAGTTTCCTAAAAATCAGAAATACTATGCCTCTTTCTGTAGATCAAGTGAGGCATGGCCTAAACTCTAAGGTTATGCATTCAGGTCACATGGATGGAGATTAAAAACAAGTTTTAAATGAATATCTTCATTTAAAGTGTTTCTTCAAACAACTAGTAGCGAGTAGTTTCAGATACCAAAATGTCTCTTATAATTACTTTGATTTATTATTTAATTACATTGATCTTTACCACATATATGCATATAAAGATCAATGTAATTAAGTACATGTATTAATACACACACATATATACATACATATACAGACTAATTTCATTTAGAATCCTGCTCAGAATTTCCTTCCACTTCAATTTTTTTTTTTAAGATTCTCACAAATACATATTATGACTTTCCTTAGCAGGGAAAATCAGCAAGTGAAAGTAATTCTTTTTTGATTTCCCTTCTCAGAATGTCTTTTATTTTAAATGTGATGGTAAAATTATACTAAAAAATGCATTTATCAGGACTTGAAAGACAGTGAGAGTGATTCAAGCTCAGAGGAAGAACGGAGAGTCACTACCCGAGTTATTCGCCGGCGTTTGATTATAAAGGTATCCTGTCGCTGGATCGCGATGGGGCATTGCTGTGTCAGAAAGTCCTTCCCTGTGGTCTTGAAAATTCAGCATGCTTGACAGCTAGGCGGCTCTATGTTTTTTTTTTGTTGTTGTTGTTTTAGTACATTTGAAAGCTTGTAAGAGCAACCACAAGAGGAGAAGGTCATGTTGCATGTAGTGAGTAGTCTGTCAAGGCCTGTGTTTGACATGTGGCAGCTGTAATTTTGTCTGAGAATTCTTGGTATTTGTATCCTGCTTTCTCTGAAGAAGTATCCTGTGTGAACTAAGATTTGTATCTTGGTGAGAGAATTGTTCCTATCAAATGAAATGTTCAGTTGAAACCTCAGAGGCCACAGTGAGGTATAAGGTCAAATGGAGAAGGACAATGAAATAATGAAAAGCCTTACTCCTCCATCTCAAATACTTACTGCCTGAACAGATCTTGAGTAAAAGCCAGTTCTTTATTACCAATCAGTGGCTGAGAATTTGGAGTTATAGCCTGGCATGGATGTATGTGACATAAACAAAATCAGGCAAAATCCTCTGAAAAAGGCTTTTTACTTGACTAGCATACAGAAAATTAGGCTTTTTAAGTATAGGAAGCAGTTTTTACTGGAAATGAAAAATATTATTCGCCCCTGTTGCAGCACAGTTGAACACTATGAATAAACCTTCATTTCCCCCACAAAGGCCTTTTGAAGCACTGACTTTATGTCTGGTGAGGTCCAGCAGAACGCTTCCCACAGTCTGCTGCTTGTCTTCATTGCTCTACTCTGTCTTTAGAGAGAGATTTCTTGATGTTACAATAATTGACTGCAGAAACTAGGAAGCCATTTTCAACACACGGTCCTTTGAATGTGATCCAAATAACTTGAGGCTCCTTGGTTGACAGCTCTGGAGAGAAAGAAAGAAAGGGAAATATCTACTGAAAACCATTTATCAAATTTATCATCCCTTTCCAATGTGTCAGGAGACCCACTGGAGAGTAGAGAAGTTGGCTTAGGTCTCTAAAACTTTTTAATCTTGCTGCTTGTACTTTTCACATAGATCAGATGAAAGAAGAGAAGAAAATCTGCCAAATCTGCCCTAGTATAGATTCTCCAAGACTCTGGAAGCATTAGAGAAGAAAGCCAGTCCTTGTCTAAATCGTAAACTATCCCCAAATCAATCTTGAACTCAATAGACAGCTATCAAAAAAAAAAAAAAAAGAATCACTTCTTTGACAATTCCATATAGGCAAGCCAGATTACTTACTGGTATCCAGCATATTTGCAAGTATTCCTTCTGCTTATAAAATCCTCATAATCAGTCACTTCCCACACATTCCCTGGGATTAGGGGAAGGAAATACTTAATACAGGTTTTCTGAAGGAGTTAAAGATATACTCCTTGCTCAGGCAGGCTTTGCCCTTTCCAGAATCAATGTCTTCACAAAATGATATTTTAAAGTGAAACATCCAGAAAAAGCACACCAGACATATTGTCTTGTAACTTGCTTTTTATGCTTAACATACGACATACTGATGTTGCATCCAAATCCACCTCACTCCTTATAAAAGCTGCTCATTATATAAGTTGACTCTCCTCTATATAGGGCAGAAGAAAATAAACAATCCTGCCAAAAATTGAGAGGAAGTCGATAAAGAAGTTTTACTCTGAAGAATAAAAACACAAACCCCATCAAATCAATGAGGGTTATTTCTCTTGGTTTTCTAGAATTCTAGACATGCATTAGCAAGTTAGCTTTTAAGTAATTTTGTCAGAATGTGTTATTTATATATTTGAACTTAATATATAATTATGTGTAATATATGAAAAAATTTTAAAGATTTTATTTATTCATTCATGAGATACACAGAGAGAGAGAGAGAGGCAGAGACACAGGCAGAGGGAGAAGCAGGCTCCACGCAGGAAGCCGACACGGGACTCGATCCCGTGTCTCCAGGATCACGCCCTGGGCTGAAGGTGGCGCTAAACCGCTGAGCCATCCAGGCTGGCCCCAGAGCATGGTTTTTATAAGTAGAGAGAGCATTGTATAAACAATAGAATCACTCAAACAAAGAAAGCTAGAAAAAGTAGCTATAATTATAATTGAAAGCTATAAGTATAATAAAAATCATTATAAATTACATATTTAAGAATCTTTCTGGTTACTCTCTTTCTGTTCAGAAAGGATCCTGACCTCTAGCTGTCCAGTGCACTGCCTTCTACCTGCTTTTCCCTCAATGCTAAGTTCTTTCTCTCCTAGAACAAATTATAAAGGAATAACTTTGCCTAGACCAAATAAGGCACTTGGCCATTCAACATTTCCAGTGGCAGGGAGCAGGGCAGCCATGAGCTGTCTCTCCTGGAAATTATCTGCTGGGACTGGAATGCTGAGAATTTGGCCTTCCTCATGGAAGCTGTCCAGCCTTGGGTGGACCAGATATTTACACTGTTTGCCATACTAATCCCTCTAGAGCTTAGGATCTCAGAGCTGAAAGCTATTTTGGGGTGGTTCTGTCCCTTGCAGAGGGAGCTTGGTTGCACAGTGTCCGTGCCGATAAGAGGTGTACTCAGGGCTTCTCAACTGCAAGTCTAGGCTAATCTGTCTTATTCGCCATTCAGTGTTGTACAACTGATGGAGTGAAAGTATTTTATGATTTTCCTCATCAATTTCCTATGCAAGTTCATCCATTGTTTATGAAGTTAATTTTCTTATTTTTGTTTTTTTTACATTTACTATTTTCAAGTCCCTAAAGAATGAGTCAAGTGAACAAACTCTTCTTTCTACTTGTGTGGGGATTTTTAGATTTTATAAGCACATCCATTTATTTCTATATAATTTGATAATATTACTGTGATTTCAATGCTTAGAAGCAGCTTAAGTAAATTAACCAGTCCTACGAGCTTGTTTAGAGTATTTGTTTAGCAAAGTCAGTGATTAAAAGGTAAAAACTTACGCTCACACCGCAAGCTATTATAAAGTTTGGTAAGGTCCAAATAACTGAATTTTTATTTATAATTCAACTGTATTTTTATTTCTACTTTTGAACTTTTTTACTGACTTAGGAATTATGAGTTTACATATGTTTTCCCCCAAATCAAGCAATGAAAAGTATTTAAAGTTTGATCTACTCATTCCATTTCCCTGAGGTAACCACAGCTCATGAGTTTCAAATTAATTATGTACATAATATTTTTATGTAAATATATTGAAATGTATATAAAATGTACATATACATTATGTATACGTATATACACATTCCCAATACATAAAATGTACATGTACGTTAAGTACATGCTTACACACATTCCCAGCAAATAGGTTTCTCAGAATATAAAAATGGGTTATGCTATCACATACTGCTTAGTAACTTGCTAAGTTATATATGTCCCAAATGTGATATCCATTCCGTTTGGGGAGAAAGTTTAAGTCAAAGCAAATTGGTACATCATACTGTTATTCCTTCCTTTTATTCAAGGACAGAGGAATAAAAATTACGAAATGCAATGCTTACAGCAGAGGTTCAAAGGGAAAAAACAGCCTCTGTGCATTAAGGTGGCCACCAGGGATGATACTGCGACACCATATGTGCTGTAATTTTCCTTTGAAATAGGAAAGAAAAAAGTAGGGGGAAGTGTTGCCAAAAATAATGCCATCAACAAGACCTGGGGGAAAGTTTTGCTTAGTTGGAAGTACAAACTGTTTTCTAGAACTTTAGGAACTAATTAGAGATTATTCTCTGTCATTAAAGGAAGGCTCTAAAAAGACCTCTCCTTGGTAATACTTGGTCTCTTAATATATTTGATAGAATTAGAGATGGATGATTTTTTAAAAAACATGTTTCCCTACTCCTTACTGTCTTTCTTCTCTACAACTCCTAACTAATCCACTCCCCCAGTTGAGTGAGTTTCCACATCACCACACAACTTACTTTGGCCTTATTAAAGCACAAATGGATTATACTTAATGGACACTTAAGATTAAGAGAGGTATCCTTAGCTATACATAAACAGTATGAATTTTCAGTAGGAAACATGAAAATACCCATATGCCAGGGTAGATCTCAACAACTTATATCTTGTTATTTATAGATAGAGCTTTGCTTTTTTCCTAAGGCTGTCAATATAAATCAGTATTCTTCTAACTATTCATTATGTTTATAAATATACCTCATTTTACATTCCTCTCAGCGACTGTCCAAACAGTTAACAGGCATCGCTCCCACAAGAGTCCATTCATAACTTATCCAATAGGATTCTACTTTACTGTATTTTCCTGGAATCCTCAAATTATCTAACATGCAAAGAGCTGGACATTTCCCAGTATTAGCTCAAAAATATTTCATGACCTCTTATTGGCTTCTCTGATATCTTTATGTCTTTCCTTTTTTTTTTTTTTTTTTTTTTTTTTTTTTTACGTGGGCTCCACAATCAATGTGGAGCTCAACACAGGGCTTGAACTCATGACCATGAGATTAAGAGCTGAGATCAAGAGATCAAGACTTGGATGCTTAACTGACTGGGCCAGCAGGCACCCCTGAGCCTTTACTTTTAAAATGAAATGAAACTTATGTTCTTTTTTTCCTAACCACAGGAAATATAAATAACATCCTATAAAAACGTGTTGCAAATTTTAGTGCATTTAAGCATGAGACTGCGATATTTTTCCAATCCCCTTCTTTAACTATGGCAATTGATCATAAGCAAGTTCCAAAGGGAGCTAAACATGAGCAGCAAGAAACATCTTATCTTTCTATACCACAATGAGGAAAATGAGTCCATGTCTTACCCAGTCATAACCTATGAGCCCACAATCTATAAAAATACAAAGTCACGTTGTAAAAAGAAAAGAATGAAAACAATTTTGTTAGCAAAACAAGATAATGTTTTAGTCTTTATCATTTTACACCAGCACTGCCTTTCTTCTAGCTGTGACATAAAGCAATCCTAGAACTTTCTTACCATGAGCTGGCACTGACAAAATTATCAGAACTACTACCTTTTTCAGACCAACAACACTGAAGGAGTTAGAATCCTGCCTCTCCCAGAAATGTCGCTGTTGTCTTTGTGATCTGCCATTTTTCCTAAAACAAGCACAGGTGAATAACAACTGCAGTCCACTGTTCCATAGCAATATCCAGGCCACCTTTCCAATAAGAAGTCTGGCTAGGGGGTCATGAAGTCTCTACGGTAGGTCTGTTTCCCCAAACTGTGCGTGGCACTAAATGAAAGTGGAATATCAGAGAAGAAGGGACTATATTGCAAAAACAATCCTAGTTTTGCCTAGTTTTGCCTAGTCCTAGTTTTGCACTCTGAGTGGTTTTTCTTAGACAATCATGGAGCCAATAGGCAGATACTAAGGAGCCATCCAAATCTACCAAGCTGGAAAATAAGAGCCCACCAAGGGGAGTTAAGGCTTTATTCCATTTTTTAAAACTCACCAGAGGAAGATCTTTAACAGCTTCCTCTTTCTAAATCAGTTAACAGTCACTTTGGGAAAGATAGCATCACTTTAAATTCCTTTAATACTGATCTTTCCTTTGTCTGTAGCCATGGAGATTAGATGATCTATCATCACGTAAGACCCTTTCACTGGAAGATAGTAGCCAGAAAGTATGTGCTTCATTAGAATCATTTCATTTTAAGATCTATGAAAAGCTCTGTTTTAAGGAAAAATAAGTAAGATTTTCTGTATACCATGAACTTTGCTTATAAAAAATGTCTATGTTATCCTTTGTAATTGAATTTTTAAATGAAAAAAACTGACAAGGGCAATAAATATAATGCCCTAAGGTACCATCTTAATTTAGATTAAGCACAAGGCAACCCAAAAATTATTTGAGAGATTTCGTAGGACTAATCAAGAAACACTGCTCAAAATGAGGTGATCTAATCAGAGCTCTAATCATTGGCTTTTTTTTTTTTTTTTTCAATGAATGACATTTTTTGGTTTATATATCAATGTGTAACTGTGTTATATCATTCTTCCTTCTTGGAGTTAGCTGCTAACCATCATTCTTGTACATACCTAAGGTTTAGTGCTTTGAATGTTGTTGGCTGCTAAGTAACCATCAGAGGAGTCCGCTTTTTCCCCTTGACCTGGAATAGCAAGTAGAATTTATACTTTCTTTTTCTAAAAATCCACAGAGCATGTGTGTGGTGTATGGAGTGGTGTGGCAATCTGTCCATCTAATATGTTGCTAATCTCTATGCCACATCCTTTAGGGAGAGGAAGCAAAAAGCATTCCTGGTGAATCTGTCACAGAAGAGCAATTTACTGATGAAGAAGGCAACCTCATCACCAGAAAAGTAATCATAATTGGGATTTTATGCTTCCCTTGGAATTCAGATTTTCTATGGTTTGCTGTAGTGTCACCTTTTAAAATAGAAAACAGGAAAATCTCTACTTTTCACTATTGCTTCCTACAGATCACTCGGAAAGTAATAAGACGCATTGCTATCCCACAAGAGAGAAAACATGATGACATGGTAATGGAGAGGGACTGCCAAAGAAAAAGTAGAGGATAAACGCTTGTGAACTTTCTAGAACATGCTGCTAACAGGCTGGCATCTGCAGTGTGGCAGCTTGAAGCGTGTGCTGCTTTTGACACCCTGTGCCTTTGATCAGGGTCAAAGAAAAAGACTTTTCCTCTTAACACTCTGTAACATTATATATATTTTTTTCTACTATCTTCAGAGTTTTCACAGAGATAAGTTCATTTATGGAGGGAAGAATGTGCGGTTTGAGCATGTAGGGAAAAATAAAATAAAAACCCTCTATCATCACTGGCCTTCTTAGCAGTGCCCACCCCCACCACCACCTCTGCCTCTTCCTATGCTTTCCCTACAGCTTGGTACCTGCCTGGGACCAGGATGAAAGGCACCTACTTCCAGCAAATGTACAGGGTTTAAATGTTGTTAGAATGGCAAAAAGCTCAGTTCCAGATCCTACATTAACTCCCTTTTCAGTATGTTCTACTGGGAAATCTGAATCCCCTCATCTAACCTGAGGAGGATTCTCCTCTTTGGGTTTATAAGAGCCCGTTTCCAACATGCCAGTTAAGGAGCTCAACTCAGCACTGCACAGTGTAAACTCAGCACATGAGTCTCCATCTCCCAGACAAAACACCTCTGGTTGTCATTTCTTTCCTTTTCTCAGAACTTTACCCCTTTCATTTTGAAAATAGAAACTCCAATAGCCTGTGTTTACATAAGAAAAAGTGAAAAAAAATTCTCAAGATGAACTCAGGAAATTGGAAAGGCTACTGCGTTTTTGTTATACAGCGGGTAAAAGTGGCAGATTTGTGCAGCTTTGCTCTCAGAGAAAACTTGCCCTGGTGCTCAGTGCAGAGAGGTCTCGTTTTATGGAAAGTGGATGCCAGCTTGATCTGGCGTAAGAGGAGGGCTTGGTAAATACACAAATTAAAAAAAAAAAAAAAAGGTCCCTCAGATCAACAACATTTCCCTGGTGTTCTGTTCACGATCAGTGCTTTCCTAAGAAATTTTAGTCTCGACACAACAGACAGCCTCAAATCCTGTTGGCTTAAGAAGAATTTACTAACATTTTTTTAGAATTGGGGTTTGGGTGCCTTTGAGGGCTTTGGTGATGATTTCTTTTTAGCTGACAACAGGAAATGAACAGGCTACTCTTTGTCTTTTTATTGACCACTAAGCTTTTTAAAATTTTTATTTATTACTATTTATTTATTATTTTTATTATCACTAACCTTTTATTTCTCACTAACCTACTGAGGTCTTGTGAAGCATAGTTATGTTACTGTATTCATTCTGACAGCGCTCTCTAGCTTGCCTCCATGACGCTAGGCTGTGTGGTTCAGCCAAATAGATTTGTGTGTATTTTTGGACGTGAAGTGACAAAGTGCTTTCAACTGTGTTTCACTTACCCTAATCCAGCCTCAAGGGACCAGAATGGGAACCGCTCTACAACTAAAACTCTTTGACTATGAAATCTTAACATGTACATTCCTTTTTACAGCAGGGAGAAGGTTATAAGGTGAAGACAACGAAGAAGGAAATCCGGCATGTGGAAAAGAAGAGCCATTCATAACAGTAAACGGTTAGTCAAGGCGAGAGGTGTGCTCCTATCAGCACTTCCTGGGAAACTTCTCATTTCCCTGGATAAGTGATCCTGACTCCCTGCCCCCTTCCTCTCTTTTTCACCCAATTCCAGTGAATACCCAGTATGAAGTTGCTGGAGTCATTTTTATGTTTGAATACGCATCCATACACACACAGAAACTCAGTTCACAGTCCATAAACTTTCTCCTCACAAATTAGTCAGGAATTTCAGTGTAAATGGTGTTTGCAGAAGCAAATGTAAATAGTGATATTTGAGTCTCCTCTAAGAGCTGCGGCTCAGTGTGTACTGGGGTCACATTATACAACCTAACAGGAAAACTATCTGGCAACAAATAATTCTTACAGATGTGCTTTGAGATGTGTGTAGATCCAGCCTCTCACCATTTTAGCAGAACGGCGTCTGACCATTTAATTTCAGTTGAAATACAGTGGTTGCCAAGTTTAAATTAAGTGACTGAGGCCCCTATGTACCTTTTGGCGTATCTTATATAAACCAAAGCAAATGGAATAGGAGGTTAAGGGACTACTAATTCTTTAAGTTAAATGTTTGGTGAGCTTTGTGTAATTCTTTCTGAACTTTTCTTCCTAGATGAGACGATTTTCCTTAATGTTCTTTTCTAAATTTTACATTGTCCTATTATTTTCTGCATGGCTATAATTATGGAAGGTCACTTGGGGTGAAAAGGCAGATGGAACTTTGAAAAGAAATTTGAAAAGCACTCCCTAAGTCTGTGAGGTGAAGCCTCATGATTCCTTGAGGGCTGCATACAAGCAATTGTCTTAACCCTACTGGTCCAAATGACAAAGTGCAAATAGATTCCAGTTTTCACTTGCATAGATCTTCTGTTCCCCATTACCAGAATCCTGGTAGTGGAGTGTGGAGGTGAGGAACCAAAAAATCTAGTCTTGTTGCCCTGAATTTTATATGAGGTACCTAAGACCCAGATTAAAAAAAAAGGAGTTTAAGTTTTTTTATTTTAATTCCAGTTAGTTAGCATATAGTGTAATATTAGTTTCAGGGGTACAATATAGTGATTCAAAAGTTCCACACTTGGTGTTCATCATGTCAAGTGTGCTCCCCCATCCCTCACCCACTTCCTCTCTAGTAACCATCAGTTTGCTCACTATAGTTTAGAGTCTGTTTCTTGGTTTGCTCTCTCTTCCTTTTTTTTTTTTCCATTTGCTCATTTATTTTGTTTCTTAGATTCCACATATGAGTCAAATCATACAGTATCTGTCTTTCCTCTGACTTATTTTGCTTCGCATAATATGCTTTAGCTCCACCCATGTCATTGCAGATGACGAGATTTCGTTCTCCTTTATGGCTGAGTAATATTCTGTTCTGTATATATAACATCTTTTTTTTTCTCCCCCTCAGGTCTAGGATTAGAGTCAGGGTGTGTGCCTTACCTCAAGCACAGATAAATCCCTAATCTCTCCCTCTCAAAAAAACTTACCATGTATTTACTCACTCCAAGATTTAGTTCACTTCCTTTCATGAGGCTTTCTGCATAGGAACTGAGAAACTCTTCATAAAGGACATTAGTATGGTACTTGTCCTCACTGAGCTTATGTGGTGGAGATTTCATGTTACCCAGTCCTAACTGATCACATCAGTATTTCCTGGCACTGAGACAACTACCAGGAACTGCAGAACATTCTGGAAATAATATTTACCACAAGTGTTCCACTCCATTATTCATTTAATTCTCACAGCCAACCCCTTTGGATAGATGCCCTTTACATCCCCATGTAAGAGGGGAGGGAATGGGGCCCAAAATTGCCCAATGCCACATGAATTAAAAGTGGCAGAAATAGGATACAAACCTGCCATCCTTGTGGACTGGAGATATTCTCAACACTCTCAACCTTGTGGACTAGAAACCTGAGCCGGATCTGAGGTGACAGGGAGGGTTTCCTGGAGAAAGTGTTGTTTGAACTCAGTTTTAAAGACTGCACAGGACACGACTGAGTGAAGGAAGGAGTTAGACGGAGACTGGGGTGGCCTTCTAAGCACAGACATCAGCACTCTACAAAGGCCAGGAGGGGGGCAAGAAAGGAGGAGCTGTGAGAACAGGTCAGTGCAGCTAGCAGGGAGTTTGGCCCTTGGGTCTGCAGGAGGAAACGTGGGAGTTTTGGGGCCTCATGAGCCTCTCTGTAGAGATTCTGGTCTGTACCCTAAAAACAGAAGGAAAGCTGTGCCGTGTCTTAGGCAGGGGTGGGGTATGATTGTACGTTCTGCATCACTCACTGTAGTGGCAAAGAATGAACTAGAGATGACAATAGTGGATGAACAGAAAACCCAATACGAAACTCTTGTAGACACTGGCTTGGGCCATGAGGGTGATAAGAGGTGGGCTGAATCAGGAGACCTCAACATGACTTACATGAGAGAGGAGAAAATGACCAATAATATAGGGGCCATAGTATCTAAAATGAACCCACTTTGCATGTCTTACAGCCAATCCTGATGCAGGACACACATGTATACACAGTAGATAAGTAAAACACAAAGCATGAGTTTGCAGTCTTGAGTTTGTCTGTTAAGCAGTTGTCAGTGAAATGTGAAATGAATCTAGACGAGAGTTCAGTCAGCTTTAGTAGGTGCCTAAAAGTTCACTCAGACTCAGACTCTGGGTGGGGAAAAAAACAAGGAGGTCACCCATACCAACTGAGCCATTTTTCTAGAACACATATATACAGTATCTATGAGTAACTGATGTCGCAAAAATACAACTGTGCTATACTGCTTGGTCCTTCAGAGTAAATGAATAAGATGGGACATGGTCACTAAATGTACAAGAGCCTTCAAATTACAAATAACCCACCCAGTAAATAGGTGGTGAGAGCCTTGCCTCACTTGCTCCACTGCTCAAAGGAGAGGGAAACTCAGGTAGAAGTCATATGAATGTGAAAATAACTCCAGCCGAAAGCAAACTTAATACGTTAGATGGAAAGAACAGTGATCTGACTGTGGGCCTCACGTTACTCTCCAGGGTGGTTATTTACCTTCCATAAGTGAACTTAGAAAATGAGTCCAAGAATACCACCTGGAATTCCAGGACACTGAATGTGTGCTCTGGAAAAATCAATTTGCAAATATATTGAGAGTCTTTATAGCCCTGCTGACTGCCTTTTTAAAATAAACAAATAAATAACAAAACAACAAAGAAGTGGAATGCTGCCAAATTTCAGAGTCTCAGATGGTGACAGCAAAATTTTTATTTTCCATTTTAGAACCAGTTGTATTTTGAGCTACCTGAACCCTTGTACCCACTTTTCTATAATACCGCATCACAGCCATCCTGTTTTTAATGTAAGGGAAAAGCCAGTGGCTTACAGTAGCTATAAAGATTTGTACATAGTATATAGTGATTTATAACTTACACAGTGCTTTTACACTTCTGTCTTATTTAATCCTTCAAAAAAGCCCCTAGAGAGGTCAGTTCAATTTTGTATATGTGCTGCCTGAGTGAGCACTAAATCAGGCCAATTTTGTTTGCTACCTTTTACAGATGAATATGTCAAGGCTCAGAGAGATCAATGACATTTCTACTGTCACACAGCTTGTGATTGTTAGAACTAGGACTTGAACTCAAGATTATTGATACTCCACCTTTCTATTACTTAGCTGTATTTCTAAAATTACTTATGAATAATAATATCCATGTTCTGGCAAATGATTACTTATGCCAGGTACCAGATAAGACCATTACATACGTCACCACATATAATTCCCAAAACAATGCTATAAGGTAAATACTACTATCTCTTTCTCATTAGCAAGGAGACTAATGTTTAGAAAAATTAAATGATTTACTCAAGGTCCTAGATAGCTGATGAGCAAAAGATTGAAATTTGAACTTATCCAGAACCTGAGTTCTTACTATTATTCACATCCATAGTTAAATAGTATTTGATGATGATGAGAGACCTAAAAGCAAATTTGAATCAAATGGATGTATGTAACAACCTGTAGTAAATGTCTTCATATTTTACACAGTGAAAATAATCAGGTTTTTGTTCTTTTTTAAAATAAAGCAGAACTTCATTTTTAAGTTAGCCATAATCCCCAAATGTTTACTTCATAAATACCATTAGAGGGCTGACTAGTGAGGTTGTATCAAGGGAAGGCCCCAGATATAAACTGTAAATGACTGTGAAACAGCTGTATCCCAAACTTCTTTTGGGGGAAATGCTCAGGATCTCACAGCCATATGGAAGCTGAGAGTGACAACACTCAGGGGCAACACTTTTTCTGAGCCAGAAAGTTGACACATTTTTTTCATTCCTTATAAACAATATTTGAGCTTCCACCTGGCTGAAAATGGAAAGGCTAGATGTCTAATGGTAAAAAATCTTCCATGGGCCCTGCCCTTCCTAATGTCTCAGCCAGCAAAGGGGAACAAGATGGGACCGATGTTAGAGGGCTGAATATATAAAGTCAAAATCCAATAAAAGAATAATATGGAAACATATTTAGAATTCTGGGAGCTGGGGAAGGTCACTCAGAAGTCATGATGTTTAGGGGTATCTGGCTGGCTCTGTCTATGGAGCATGTAATTCTTTTTTTAATATTTTATTTATTCATGAGAGACACACAGAGAGAGGCAGAGACATAGGCAGAGGGAGAAGCGGACTCCCACAGGGAGCCTGAAGTGGGACTTAATCCTAGGACTCTGGGATCACAACCTGAGCCAAAGGCAGACACTCAACCACTGAGCCACCCAGGTGTCCCCATGGAGCATGTAACTCTTGATCTCAGGGTTGTAAATTTGAGCTCCACATTGGGTATAGAGATTACTTAAAAATAAATCTTAAGAAATAAAGAAGTTATGACATTTAAACTAGAACCTCCCAGATGGTGCCATCCATGAAAAGAATGGGGAAGAGAAGAGGATCCAAGCAAAGCATACAATATGGGCTGGGCCCTTGAGGGGGGAAAGACCTAACATAGTCGAGGAAACAAAAGAAGAGAGGTGTCCCATCTCCTGGTGAGATGGTGGTGGCTGGGGAAGGGCACATGATGATGTAAGTGAGGGATGCATCATCACAGACCAGAGAACAGGTTTTCAATTTCATTCTAAAAGATTTTGAAGCTCCTGAAGGATTTCCATCAAGAGCCTGACCCGATTGTTTTTATAAGCATATAGGCAATGTAAAGAATGGGTTGGAGGGGAAACGCATAAACCGAAGGTGACTGGTTAGATTACTGAGCAGTCTGCCTAAGCCATAATGATGGCAAGGCCGGTACCTGGGCAGTGGTCTTAGGAAAGTCAACAGGTGGATTAGCTTGAGGGAAGGATGAGAAGAAGGGTTGAGTAAAGAATGACCCCTAGGTTTCTGGCTTACACAGCTGGGTAGTAGAGAAAGAAACAGAAACAGAATGGGTTTTAAAAAGAACATCAAGCATTCAGGCTTGGACTTGGGCTTGAGGGTGCTTTTGAGACCTTTAAGTACTGCGTTAGACACACATCTGGAGCTCTGCAGAAAGGTTGGGGCTGCACCTATAAAAACGTGAGAGTTCTCACTAAAGAGATAAGAGTTGAATACTAGAGAATAGATGTGATCATCTAGGGAGGGAGTTAATGTGAACAAAGAAGGAGCTCAGCATTGAGTCCCAAAGAGTAAGATTTTGAAGAGGAATAGAGCTTAAAAGGTTGCCCCTGACCTCTTCCTTTGTAGAAATCTCCAAGCTATTCTATATCCTCTCATCTAAGATCGCCTACATGTTCAGCCTCAGCCCTCCAGAATACTGGTTTGGTTTTACCTCAAGATATCTCAGTCCTTACAGTTTCATAGCCGTGGACAAGAGAAACTTTCCTATAATGTATATTAGCTAACATGCTTTTATGAGTAGGCGACCATGTGCATTTAAACCTCCTTTACTTCTTAGCTACCGTGTGCAAAGGTCTGTGACACACACTGTGACACTGCTTAAGTGGTAGGGAGGGTACAGCATTGTAAGACATTATCCTTAAGTGTGACATTGTTATCTGAGAGAACTTTACAGTCTAGTCCAAGGGGCACACGTGATCATAAGTCACACAAATCAAAATATATAAATGTAATAAAAGAATCAAACAGAATGCTCAGGGCATCCAGTGGAAGATAATATATACGTCCAACAGGAGAGATCTTTTAAAGTTTCTTGGAAGTGCATATTTGATCCAGTTTTTGAAGAAAGAGTAGCATTTGAGATGGGGCAGTATGGAAGATCATGTGTGCTGTGCACGGGAGATCGGCCCTTACCCTGGATACGGTGCGGTACCACTGGAAGCTTCGTGTAGGAGAATAATAGGATTAGATAAGGTTTCGGTAACCCTAGCAATACTAGAGGGTGGACAAAACTTGAACACAAGGACCTCTGTTCTGATACACTGGTGAGGGCCTGAAGTGGGACAGAATGAAAAGGAGAGAACAGATTTGAGGAACCAGAGGAGTTCTGTGTCGGGAGGGAAGGAGGAGAGTTTAAGACATCAGGGTTGCTTGTATATAGGTGATCATTTAACAAAATCATAGACCCTAAGACCACAAAAACAAAATTAGGGATTGACGTAGCCTAGGTGACGACAAAGCTTCGTAGATGGTCAACACGTAGGGCCCTGGACTTTTGTAGATGGTTAGAGAGAGAGATCTCTGGGCTGGAGATCACAGTCATTTTTGGTATGTGGGGGAGAAGTGAAGTGGCCTGAATGGCCAGAACTGCCAGGGAGCTTACTACCTCTGTGAACTTTGCCAGGTTCTGGGCCTTAATTGCTTCACATTAACTGGGACCAGAATAACATACCTTGTAGAGTTGTTGGGAGAATTAACTGAGTTAGTACAAGTAAATCACTTTTAATAGCGGCAGGCAAACCCATAGTAAGCACTGGGCAGGTTCAGCTGTTAGTAGTGCTAAACAGCTGGGAAGAGCACCTTGAAAAGCCTGGATCAGTGGCAGGTAGACGAAGATGTGAGGATGCCGGGATGGAACAGTGGGAGAGTTGGAACAGCCGCCTCACCAAAATTCTCTGAGAAACAAGGGATATTCTGAAGTATAAACCAGCATACATGCAGAGGAATTCCAGGGGAAATGAGTAAGAGAGGCATTCTCATTCCTCTTTACTAAAGAAGGAAGAGAGGTGGACAGCAAAATCCCAGTGGTCATAGTTAAGGATACATCTGGATCTCACCCAGCAGGGTCTCCTGATCCTGCTTCCCAGAAGTTCAAGATGCAGCCTGAATTACTTCACTCCTAAATATTTTCCTTAAATTTTTTCGAAGTAAATAGGTTTTTATGTAGTTTAGTTTTATTTTTCTTACCGTTGGAAAAAAAATCCCCAATTAACCAAAAGCCTTGGCTTTGAGGTAAAGAGCAAGGGTTCTAGAGTCAAGTAGTTTGACTTCTGTTTCTGGCCCTAATATGTACTAAGTGTGCAAACTCATGCTTCTTTTATAGCTCAAAACTCTGTTTCCTTAGCCATAAAAAATGGAAGATATAATAGTAATGTTATTGTTATTATTGGTAAATGAACTAAGCCGCTTTGCTACAGTGCCTGGCAGATAATAATAATAGCTGTACTATTGTATTTTATGAGAGCTATGTTTTTTACTACCAAAATTTAAATCAATATTTTTCCCATTTTTTTAACTGGCCCTATGACCTCAAGTATTTTTAAAATCACAAGTCACTAGAAAAAAACAAAACTCAAAAAAGTCCCACTTATTGGTAGTGGTTGAACAAATCAACATGACCTGGGAATTATTTTTAAGTTGCCCTGTAGTTTATTATATGAAATAACCAGAATTAATGCTTAGAAAAAAAATGTTTTTTTTAAATTTAAGGGTTTTATTTATTTATTCATGAGAGAGAGAGAGAGAGAGAGAGAGAGGGGCAGACAGAGACATAGGCAGAGGGAGAAGCAGGCTCCATGCAGGGAGCCCGATGTGGGATGTGGGACTCGATCCGGGGACTGTGGGATCACGCCCTGAGCCCAAGGCAGATGCTCAACCCCTGAGCCCCCCAGGCCTCCTGAAAAAAATATTCTTAGCCCCATGACTTCCGTAACTAGAGAAACAATGGGAAGGGAAGAGAGATGGGAAGGAAGAGAAAGGAATAGAGTAACAAATCTACATTCTCCATTAGCTATAAGGAAGGCACGTCAGGTAAGGCTTTCTTTCCTAAAACTGGAACAAAGCGAAGTCTTTAAAGATGAGTAAGAGTTAACCTGCTGAGGCAGATCTCCTTAGGGAGAGCACAGTCTACATTTTCATGGAGATGACATTTGACACAAACTTGAAGGATAGAGGGGAGAGATATGGGTGAAGATTTGGCAGACATGTATAGATGGATACAAAATCACCAGCAAAGAAAAGGAAGTTGGAAACCAATGTGTTGATGACTGGCACACAGTCTAGCTCCTTCTAGTGTGGTCTGTGGAGCATCGCCATCACCTGGAAGTCTTGTTAGACAATCAGCAACTCTGGCTTTACCCTGACCTTCTGAATCGGAATCCACATTTGAAGGTCCCTGAGGTGATACATGAGGACATTAAATTTTGAAAAGCAGTGTTTTAGAATAGATCACTGCTCTTAAACCTGGTTGAACATTCAAATCTAGAGAGTTTTTTCAATGTTTTTTGATGTTTGGCTCCATCCTAAGAAATTCTAAATAAATTGGCATGGTATGTGGCCTAGATACTGGGGTTTTTTAAATCCTCCTCAGATAATTCTAATATGCATCCAAGTTTGAGAACCATTGGAAATTGTGAAACGAAGCTGTTCACTCAAGAGTCACAGGCATTAAGCCTAATTGGGCTGAACTGCAGAGAGCTTCATGTATCCAGCTACAGATGGGTGATTTTTGGTTTTTAAGGTGGGCACACGAACTAAAAACCACTGGTATGTGGACCTATAAAGGAAACAATAGTTCCAAACTCAAGAAAACCCCTGACTTGAAAATGGATATGGAAAAACACATTCATCTATGAAATATAAACTGCCAGGAAAATCTACTGAATAGCTGTTTTCCTAATACCTGAAAAACGTTCCTTAAAAAAAAGAAAATTAGTGAAATGACTAAAAGGAATGTTTGTTTTTTCTGAGTTGGTTTCTACTACCTTTGTCTTTGAAAAGCATATGAAACCCAAAGATATATTTCTAAACGCAGAGGCTTCTATCTCAGATGTATTACCTAAAAGGACTCAGATTCTCTTTCTGAAATGCCATCTTGATGGCTCCTGTCCTCACGCTTTTCCATCAGATGGCGCTCTCATTACGGTTTGTAAGATGTCAATATCTTACAATAGGCATACAGTCCCTTTGCCCAAGGCGCTGATGCTTTTTGTAGAATGGCCTACTTGGTATAGTCTTTTGTCCAATGAATGACCTTCCTGCCCCTGAGTGGTTAGGGCCAACACAGTCTGATTGGATGACCAAGAACAAGAGAGATTTACAAGGGAAACTCACTCCCAATTTTTTTTTTTTTTAACTATCACCCAAATCCTACCTGAATATAAATTGGCATAATGAATAGTATTTTTAAAAATTATAGAAACATACTCAGTATTTCTATAAAAAATAACATTTGCTTGCACTAAGGTGATAAGAAAACTTGCTTCTTCTTGCAAGATGAACCTGGAAAGTTGGATTGGTTTTTGGAAGACAGGATGCAAAACAAAAAAAAAGTTCAAATGGCTTGCGGTGATGATTGCATGTCTATATAAATTTCCTAACAATTACCAAACTATATTCAAAATACATATATTGCATGGCATGTAAATCATATACCAATAAGCTGCACAAAGTAAGGGTGGTTTCAACTAGGGAAAATTGCTGAGGACCCTCCCTAGGAAGACAGAGGGCGAACATCAGGGTAATGTTATCATGGGGCTATCTAAGAACCCTGGTGCCCAGAAGATAAGGAGTAAGTGATAATAACAGAGGTGAGAAAATCCAGATCTTACTCAGATTTGCCCACTTTCTGGGACATGACCCATGAGTCACTTTCCTTCCCTATAGCCTCTGCAGAGTCATGGGAAGGGGGCCAATACTGAAATCACCCCAGAAGGAATTGACACACTGATGTTCTTGGCTCCAGGCATTAGTGACCTGGAGCATGGGAGTTAGTAGCACTTTTCATATGAGAAAGGAAGCAAGAACCTAGTAGAGCCAAAAGAGGAAGTGCTGGACTAACATGTTTACATAAGCCAGAGTAGCCTAGGTGATCCATCTTAAGGAGAAAGAAACTTGTCTGGGTAAGTAAACCACCTCAAGGTCACTGAGGACGCACGGGCCCACCAGAAGCACACTTCTGAAGGTGCCCCTGACCTGTAGAGATGGGCCTGCTTACCACCCAGTGAGCACGGTTGTTCCTAAAATCCATCTTGCCTTACTCAGGTTTGCTTTAGGGGCTAAGAATTGTTCTCAGGCTAGCATTCAAGTGTGTCACCTTTTCACACTGAAAGAGGAGGATGGACTGTACGTAGGAAAACTTTGTTTTGTGAGAAAAGAGTTCATAGCAAAAATTGTCGATTGATATTGACTCTTTTGACTGGTTATAAAACACTGATACTTTATGCAAGTGCTATCCAGTAAGACAAGATGTTCTCAGCTTCCATAAAGAAGCTCAAACATGGGACGCCTGGGTGGGTCAGAGGTTAAGCACCTGCCTTCAGCCCAGGGCGTGATCCTGGAGTCCCGGGATTGAGTCCCGCATAGGGCTCCCTGCATGGGGCCTGCTTCTCTCTCTGTGTGTCTCTCATGAATAAATACATAAAATCTAAAAAAAAAAAAAAACAAGAAGCTCAAACATAATGAATCAATCTTGTGATGACTGATGTAGGGCAGGAGGAGGGAAATATTCTTTGCAGTGGTGGAAGACAGCCTTTAACTTTAATTTGTGCATGGAAAAGGAGTTTCAGAGTAATGAAGTAATGATGCTGTTCTCCCTTTTTGAAAGATTAGTTGCACTTTGGGGAGTGAGCACTTATTATAAAACATAGGGGCATTACTGAAATGCTCTGTCCTGACTCCATATCCCTGGCTCTCTATGCCCCCCGAGAACCCCAGGCCCCTCATATTTTGCTATTGATCGAAATCCCAGAGAGCACCTCTGTCAGCCTTCTCATTGTATAGATAAGACTATACAGCCCACCCCTCCACCCACCCCCCGCCCAAGAGGGCTGAAAGTGACTTTCCCAAGTACCTGAGTGACCTGATCGTTAGAGATGGAACCCTTCTAGGTCTTTGCCAACACAATCTCGAAAACCACAATTACAGTGAGCAGTGTGCTGGGGAGATCACAGGGTCACCTAGAAAAAGTCACTGCCCTCAAAGAGCTTTCGGGTACACCTTGGGGCTTTGTCCTAGCCGACTGCATTGGACAGAAGTATCATGTTAAACGACCCACTAGAAAGTAGAGGCCCTGTTCTCTCAGGCTTTTCTGTTGAATGGCAAGAAAGCCTTAAGCAAATTCTTTAAAAAACAAAAAAAACAAAAAATAGAAAAGCTAAACTCACTGCCTATTGTCTCTCTTTCCACAGGATCATGTGTTTTTACTGCCAGTATTGAGAAATTCATGGAAGATATGTCAGCAGGAAGTGAAAATTTACGGAGAAGGGTGTGTGCGTTTGCTGCTTCCACACATTAATGGCATGATTTTTTTTTATGCAAAAAGAAAAAAAAAAGAAAACTACCCACATTTTAATTTAGCATGAGCCAATTTACAGAGCATGGAAATTCACTTTCATTCCCAGGATTGGCGCGTGTGCAATTAGCAATGCAGTGTATATACAAGAAGCCATGCTGTTAACAGTTTATCTTAAGTAATTTGGTGTCATTTACAAAAGGAAGAAATTCCTGCCGCCAGAAGGGACAGAAGATGGGATGATGAAATCACAGAGAAACACTAAAATTACTAACTCCACAACAGCTCGCCTTATTTTTCTTGGACCCAAACTGTCAGGGTATAAACACTATTTGTTTCTTTTTTAAAACATCTATAGTTTTGCTGTAAATAATAACACTGTATAAATTCTAACAGAAAAATAGAATAAATGTTGATAAGGCACTGCCTCTTAGAACACAAACAGAATATTGCAAATGCATTTAACATACAAGGGGTCTCAAGTGACTTCACCCTAGAAGAGGAGGGAGGGGTTCTGGGGAGGGGGGATCTTCACTGATTCTTGTATATTAGCAATTATAATGTTTGTATATGCAAAACTGCTAGCTTGATTTTAAAAAAAAAAAAAGGAAAACAAATCTTTAAAATCTGCTGCAAATTTAAATAATTCCCAAAATGAGGAATTCTGTAGTTCTGTGAAAAATTTTTTCTTCAGAATACTAATATTTTGATGCATGTGTATCACCTTATTTTGATTAAATCTTTTCCAATTTTGCAAACACTACAGTATACTGCAACACAGAAGATTTTATCTGTAAACACAAAGCCCTTCATCTAATATTTGTTGCTATTGCCAATTTTTCAATGAAATGACCTAAAAATGAAAAAAAAAAAATAACCTATACAGTAGTTGCTTTAGGGGGTGGGGGGTGCTGTTAGTGCTTAAAAGGGGGTAATGCTTGCCGCTTTAGAGGTGGATGGTGCTCATAAGAGGCCCCAGTCGGGGGTATTTAAAATGGACTGAACCGAAATTCTTAGCTAGTAGAATGGCAGCACGCTGTACAATTATTACTGTATCGTGTACTGGCTATAAGATGTAGACACCTTTGAATAAGCCAATCATTTGTAACCATTCTAGCAGTGTCATATTAGGTTAATAAGGCTGCTGTGTTTTAAAGGGCATTTTTATTTGGGTTTTGGTGAAATCCTTTAATTTGTTGATTATATTCACATAAAATCAGCATTCATTGACACATAGCTCTAATGACATATGTATGAAAAACCCATACACTGGATGACCTAGTCGATTATTTAAGCATAAAATAAATTGTGTTAAACTCTTCACCTGTCTGTGCTCAACAGTGTCCTTGTGTTCGCTGGCAAAGGGTACCTGTCTATAGACAGACTCCTGGGCATCTGGCCTCCCCTTTTCCCTCCCCAGTCCTGTTCCAGCCTCTGCTTCTGGGGTCACTAGCATCCCCAATATTCAGTTCTGCCCGGCAGACTCCCAGCTTACGGGAATTCTGTGCATTTCATGGAGGAGCCAAGAATTAAAGATGAACTGACAAGGGATCTTTGCCCTCATGTGGTTAGTGCTGCCCCAAGAAAAGTGAGGAATTGAGGCTATTGCAACCACACATCCAGAGGTTGGACACAGCCACTTCCAGCAAGCATCCAGCCTGAAGTGCTTTTGCCCCTACAGCTCTCATTCGTTTGCAGTTGGTGTTCACTGTCACTGCTTATAAGTTGGAGATTTCACCTGATAACCCAGATTTCCAACTTCCCCTAAAAACAAGATTTGGCAACAGTAGCCCCCATTTCCAGCCAGCAACAACCTGCTGGGGCCACGTGGTCCCTGCCCTCCAACAGGGTGCGTGGGGTCCAGGCACCATGGAAGCCAGCCATACCTCTTCCACCTGCGAGCCCTCATGAGCCTGGTAGGCACTAGAATTTGCCATCAGCAACTACATGATAAATTCAACAGGGGCAGAGACCGTGGCTATTTTCATGTTCATTCTAGCCCAGAGCCTGGCACATAGTAATGGTGATACTAGCAATTGTTGCTGCAAAAATTGGAACCCTCCCTACGTTCCGGCTGTGTAAGTGCATTGCATGGAGCAACTCAGTCCTCATAACCACTTTATGAGGTAGGTGCTGTCTTTGGTAGTAGTTGGCCCCATATCAATATCACACGGATGCTTCGAGCCATTGGACAGCGTCCCATAATTCCAGTTCATTAAAGATGAATGGGACGCCGAGCTGGTTCAGTCAGTGGAGTATGTGACTATTGATCTCAGGATTGTGAGTTCGAGCCCCCATTGGGGGTAGACTTGACTTTAAAAAAAAAAAAGAAGGTCGCTGAATCAGCTGAGTTGTTCCCAGAAAGGATTCAGTATCAGTGCAGAACACATATACAGAGACTATTCTGCTGGAATAATGGGGCTAGACTATATTTGCATGAGATCCCAAACAAATGGAAAGTGCCTCTATACCTACACCAAAATCATCTTGATGAGCAAACTCAGACCCCTGAAAGATTTTTTTAAAAAGTTCCCCAAAAGCTTCTCTTTGTAAAATTTGGGGTCAGAATTCAGCTATTCTAACTTCCTGTCTGAGAGTTAAGGATTTCTCACTTGCAGTCCTTGACAGGTGTTTATCCTGAATTAGAAACTCCTTATATTTACCTGGGTATTAAATAATTGTTATATTACGCTTATATAGATAAAAATTTGCAGTTCAAGAATAAATTCATAAATTTACTCAGAAGTATTCAAAATGGGAAAACATTTTACTTGCATTTATATGTGTGTATGTACATATTTATATATGTGTGCATAGATTGAATAGGGCATACATTATATATTCCTAATAGTCTTTCGCCTGCTGGCTTATAAAAATGTATTTAAGCTTTTCCTTGATTGAAATTGCTGTTAAAAAAAAAACTGTAATTGATAGATTTCTGATGTTTGCTCTGTTTTTCATTTTATATTTTTAGCAATTCCTGAGTTTGTTAAATTGAAATGTATCATCACTATTGTATTGCCAAATTATGGCAATATACCATGCAGGGTTATGTCACCATTTCTATGAGGGATCCACTTCACTGAACACATAAGCATGTGTTTCTCCAGGGCAAATAAAAAATTGTTTGTTTCCTTTACTATTATGAGCATCAGGTCATATTTGGCTGTGCAGCAGGACTATGTGGTAAGCCCAGAAATAGAAATCATAGGAATGAAAATTCATTCCTTGAGTATCTGAAGAAACCAGCATCCAAAAGCTAACTTCCTATCTGGGTAAGTCTTACTGGTTTTAGTTTGTTAAGGCGGCCCTAACATAATAAAAGGTGTGTATGGCACTGCTTCTCTTTCACGAAGTCATGACCAAATAATCCATAAGCAAATATTTCTAACATTGAACTAGGAGCCAAACTTCTCAAGAGTTCTTTTAGTAATGGAGACAAGAAGAAATGGTGCGATTTACTGATGTGGTCACTTGGCTAACAGTGTACCAACACCAAATAAAGGACAGAACAAACTCAGAGGAGCACCCTTAGTAATCAGTCCAATCGTTTTTACTTCTTTAGTAGAATTAAATGCAGACACTTCAAAATAGGGCAAAGTGAGATTTTCCACTCTATCTGCTACACTCGGTTACTTAAAGCTGTGAGTAGTAGTTACAATGATGTGAACCCCCGGTGAAGAAATTTTATTCTGTATCCCACAGAGCTTCCTAAGTTAAGGAATAATTACCCCAAGGGTTATGTTTTCAACAGGACATCCAGGGTGTCCTCATCAGTTCCAAAGTAGCCCCAAAGCAAAATAGTGAGGGACATGCTCAGAGGATTCTAAAGGCAATGGGAACCATGAGGCTACAGGAGGCACCCAGGAAGCAAAATCTGCCAGAACTTTTCGTCCAAGACCCCCTCAGAACTTCTTGTGGATATCCCAGGAAAAAAGTGCTCTCTCTGCCTCTTTTCCCCTGATGTCCTTAATTGCCACTTCTCTTCTGACACCTAAGTCAAGCAGCAGCATAACTCTGGGAGCTGGGAAAGAATAGTGATTTACCAGATTTTTAAAAGAGTCCTTGCATGTGAGGCACACCACCAGGTCCTCATGCTAGACTGTGCACCTGCTGAAAGCAGGGGCCTTGTTTTGTTCTCTGCTGTGTCCACAGCACCTAGAATACTGCTTGACACCTCATAAGGAGGTGCACATATTTGTTGAGTGCCCGGATGAATCAATCAATTAAACATAGAGGTCACAGGACAGTAAACAGGGACTGTTATTCCATGCACTGTCTTCACACTCTTTTCTATACAGTTTCAACCAAGTTGGAAATCAAAGGAAAGTACAGCTTTCGATTCTAATGATTTCATTCACCAAGGACTAACCCGCTCTCTCCAGTTGCACAAAGCCCTTGTCAGCCACAAAGTCTTAAGTAATTAGATTTGAGTATACCACTGCCTCATGCATAAATAGCACACTAGTCACAGTGCTGACCGATGCATTCTTCCCATGGCCGCAGCTAGAAGTGTCCTTATCATGAACAGGCCACGGAAAAACCTGGCAAGAGTGTGCGGACAACCCATCATGAGCCTTCATCTCTGTGAAAGTCAGCTTGGTCTCCTCTCTTTCAGACATGATAGATGTTTTGAAAAAGTCTAGCTACCTCAAGATTCCCACCTCCCCGTTGTTGCATTTGCTGGGTTGGTAAAGGACTAGAAGGTCCAGAAATTATACCCTAGAAATCCTGGAGCCATATCCATCCTGCAGAGAGATTTTGTTTGGATCATATGAAGTTTAAGAAGAAAAAAAAAAAAAAGATGACCAACATTTCTTAAAAATCAGGGAAGTTCAGGGGCACCTAGGTGGCTCAATTGGGTAAGCATCTGACTCTTGATGTCAGCTCAGGTCGTAATCTCTAGGTCATGGGATCAAGCCCCATGTCGGGCTCCATGCTCTGCTGAAGTCTGCTTGGGATTCTCTCCCTGCCCCTCCCCCATGCTCATACACTTGCCCTCTCCCTCTCAAAATAAATATATTTTTTTTTAAATCAGGGGATTTTAAATGAAAAAATGGGTTGTGAGTTCTCTTTAAAATCTGAAGAAGTGACAGTGCTATTTCTGAAATTCCTTAACCACCTAGAGCAAAATTGTATGTGCTACCTTTGGACAAGCATGTGTTTTACACACGCTCACCATGGCCCTTCCATGTCCTCCTGCCTCTAAACCCAAACTACTTTATTCTTGTCTATTGTCTCTGGTCTGACTGGAGAAGGCAAATTGATGTGATCCTGCTGAAATTCTCCCCCCCCCCAACTTTTTTTTTTTTTTTTTTTTTTGGCAAACCAAACATCTACCTCATTTTCATCCTCTAGATCTAGTAGGAAAATGGAATAAGGGAGTGAGGAACTGAGAAGGGAAATATGGATCATGTTCTCTAAACCCACCCTCTTGCTCCCTTACCTTCCCCCCACCCCCCAACTTCTTCCCATCCCCCATCCCCCCCTCATTTGGCAACAGGTCCTGGGCCTGCCACTTTACAGGGGCTCTCCTGGGTGCAGGACACAGCAGTTCCCTGTCTTCCCTGTCCCTGCTTTCAAAGTGAGGAGCACACAGACAGCCTCTGTATGAAATCTAAATATAGGTCCCCTCAGGAAAAAAAAGCCCTATAATGGCTTGTGGAAACAAAACAGGTGCATGTTGCTGTAGTAGCATGGGCTGGAGAACAAGGGAAGGCCACGCAGAGGAAGAGAAGCAGCCCTGTGGCCGCTGAGCGTGGCCATGGTGCTGCCGTATCATACCTGCTAGTCATAATCAAATGAGACTCAAGGGCTGATTAAAGTAGCAATTCAATAGAAAACTTCAAAAACATCTCTAAGTTGTTTGATCAGATCTACAAGAGACTACAAGCCCATCTCACTTCCTAAGACTCTAGATTTAGGTGAAACCAGTTGAAACTTCAAATTCATGCCCAATGTTTTTCAACTTCCATATATGAAGTTCTTCATAGTTCAGACCTCTTCACAAAGCCTCCCCTGCTGATGCCAACTTGGGTAAACTACATGGGGTCCCATGATTCAGTATTCAAGTCTCCAACCTTGACAGTCTCTCTGAATGTCTTGCTCTTCAAGAACAAAGACTGTGTTTTCTACAGTCCCAAGAGCAGAACTGGGCATGCAGAAAGCATGGAATACTCAGTTTTGCATGTCAAATTATTTGCTCATTCTCTCTCTCGCCAGACTCCAGCTCTGCTGCAGTACGTACTGATGGCTCAGTATGGGTGCACACCTCACCCGCTGGGAGTCAGTGCTTGGGTACAGTAAAGAGCAGAGGTAGAGCTACCTCACAGCTCCGCTCACTAACACCGTAGAATGGTCAGTGTGTCTTATCTGCATAAACCCTAAAGGAAGAAATAAATAAAGGGTATCTAAGAAAAAGCCTGTTGAACGTTAACCTTGAATGGTCAAGGCCATGTAGGTTGTAAGGTAGATGATGGATGGATGGACGGACGGATGGATGGATGGAGTGGTGATAGTTGAACCATGGCAAGCTTTAGAATAACTGTCCTTCTTCTGGCTATGATAAAACTTTGAATACTCAAGTTCCATAGGCCAAAGTGCTCATACTCTCAAATCTATTGGCACTGGGCAGGTCATCTAAATTAGGCCAAGAGGTTGCAGTAGACTGTTATACATAAGTTATTGTCTGCCATGCAACTTGCTTTGGCCAATGAAAGGAGAGCAGATGCTCTGAGAGCTAGTGCATTTTTCTTCATGCTCCCTCCTCCTGCTCCAATACCAGAGATGCTGCCCAAAGAGACCACTTCCTGCCCTGGTGCTGGAGAGAAGGTGATGCGAAGCAGAGACAAGGTCACCCCACAGTGAACATGCAGTGTGAGCAAGAATAAACCTTTCTAGTAAGCGGCTGAGATTTGTCAGTCATCTGTTACTACAGCATAACCTGTGATTAATACACGAAGCAGGGAGAAGACATTAAGGGGTGTTGGGTACTGGGTAAGCATATTCCCCTTCTAAGTTTTTTAAATGTTGGCAATTAATTTTATTTTTTCCTAATAATACTGTGTAGGTCAAACCAAACATATCCGTGAGCCCCCAGCCTTCAACCTCTACCACTGGCTGTCGGCATCTGTAGAGCACACACGTACCTGGACCGCATATATAAATTTACTGATGCGTGATTTTTAATTACATACTATAGAGTTTCTGTACATAGCAAATAGTTTAATTCCTGAGTCAGTCTGAAGGACTCCCTAACACCTCGCCTCCCTGCAGCTCAGGTGTGCTGTAAGGACCCGTTCAAATGCTAACACTCTCATGAAGGGTCTATAGGACTGACTTGGCATTTTACCTTTCGTTTTTATCACTTATTAGTGAAGACTTGATCTTTCCTGGGCCTGAGATGGCTCCTGCCTCCCTCCACAGCCACACCCCATCCATCTCAGCCTTTTCTCTCAGGACCCTGCCGACCAGTGAGAAAGTACAGTCTTCATCGGAGAATTCTCTGTGGCCTGCCCAGTGAGATAAGAAACCAGATCCAGAATGTAAACCAACTGTGTTACTAAGCTTTACTTCAGTTGACTTTAAAAAAAAAAAAAAAAAACATCTAGTGAGGCTTTTTTGAGAAGGAAGTGGTGCACAGATTTACAATCTGGTGTAAGTTCCTTGTTGCAGATTGATGCTCTGCGTAGCACAGCTCTGGCAACACCAGCTTGCTTTTCTGTTCTTCAAAAGTGCCAAGTTCCTCCTCATCTCCTTCACATCTCATTTGTCCTGTGCCAGGGAACGTCTCATTTCAATACCCAAATGTCCCCTTCTCAGGCCTTCCCGGCACCCCGCTCTGACGCCCTGTTACTCTTTACACCATCATATATATTCTCTCCATAGGATTGCCACTCTAATCACCCTTTCATTTGTATACTTGTTCCTTGTCCTTGTCCATTGCCATCTCCAAAGCATCCAGTGCGAGCCTCCCACTAGCTTGCACTCAAATGTTTGTTGAATAGGTAAACGAGGGATTTGACGAGTGACAGAGGGAAGCACAAACAAGAGTGGCTTAGGACACATTCCATAAATACCTGTATGTGACAAGGAAACATAGTAACCCCTGCTGTGACTCGTTGTGAAAGATCAGAAAGACTTTGGCTTGCCTTTGAGGGTTGCTGTGCTTCCACACCCAGTGAAGACTTGCCGAGAAGAGTTTTATAACTCCGCTCGCCTTCCACAACATTTTATGAGACCTTTGTTACAGACTGCCAGGTACCAGCATGGTGTTTTTCCATCATGTGCTGCGGACACGTGATGGGATGTTGTTAAAGACATCTGGTATGTGTCACAGCACCAGATCTTCAAATGACTCTTTGAATTACCCAAGCACAGCACAGCCCCTGTTAAACTGGTACTAGACAAATGAGCCATCTTCCTGGATGAAACAAAAGTCTTGCTGGCAGGACAATGACAGAAAAGAACTGCTCAGACAGCCTGAGGGACTACATTGTATAATGGCTACACTCTCCCTCTCCTGGTGGGGCCGACCTATAACTGGAATCTAAACTTTCTTTTGGCTTCACAAGGTTAAAAAAGTCAGATGCTACACAGTCTGATGCAAGCCATTAGAAGTGATAGGGCCTATAGAAAACCCAAGAGCACAGGCCCCAGCTAAAACCCTGAGAGTGAGTTCTAACAAAATATTACAACACAGGAATGCAGGCCCAGAACTGTCAGCTCTTCTGGTTTTTCCAAGAGAAGCTGGAAATCTAAACGAGAAGATGGAAGTGGGATATGCATTTATAGGAGTATAAGTGTCCATCGGATTCAACTCAAATGCTATTTATCTAGCCCATGCTATGTCCAAGTCACTGTCCTAGATATCTTTATATAAGCTCAATATAGCTATTTATCAAAAATAAAGAACAAAAACTGAAATCCACAGACTCAAAAAGCTTTAACCTTCTCAGAAAAGCAAGATATGTTTTTAACTAGAACAGAAGACAATGTAGGGAGTGCTATGTATTAACTAAGTAAATGTGTATAAAGCATATTTCTGGTCCTGACACAGAGTAAACGCTGTGTGCGTTGGCTCTGATAATGATTGTTATGAGTGCTAATGGTATCATTACATTATCCTGACAACCACGATTGCAGGATTACCCTTGATAAAGTGGACTGAGAAGCTGGGCAGAGACTCTTAAATGTGTCAGGTGCTCAGTAAACACCAGCTGAATGGGAGCACCTGAGTGGCTCAGTTGGTTGAGCAGCAGTCTTTGGCACAGGTCATGATCTTAGGGTCATGGGCTCGAGCCCCACATCAGGTTCCCTGATCAGCAGAGAGTCTGTTTCTCCCTCTCCCACTCCCCTGGCTTGTACTCTCTCCCCCTGTCAAATAAATAAAATATTAAAAAGAAAAATAACACCAGCTGAATGAAGGACTGCTTAGCAAAGGAGCTGGGACTTGAGAAATGAGAATTTCAACATGTCAAGAAAGGAACACAGAGGCTAGAAGGATAAGCATATCCCCGAAGCATGAGCAAAGTTTCTGTGGGTCAGAACTTCAGGAGAAAGAATAGGAGTTGAGGGCAGAAGGTGCTACTCACCAGGAGAGCCCCGCAGACTCCCTGTGGATCACAACAGGCTCTGAAAGTCACTGTGAAGCCTGCTGGGCAGCGTAAATGACAACTCAGCCAATAGAGACTAGTTCCCAAGAGGAGCCCCAAATTTTAGATATTTTTAGGATATGGAGAATGGATTCATGGGCTTGCATGCTTTCATATAAATGATATCATGTTGTACTAGTTATATGGCCTCGGGCAAGTTACTTAATCTTTATATTTCTTCATCTGGAAAATGGGGCTGATAGTTTTATCAGCCACAAAGAGTGGAAAGGAGATCATCCAAGTGAAGCACTTCAAAAAACACCTGACAGAGAGGAAAGCCCTCCATAAACATTACTAACTTTTTATTATTTGTGAGGGTATATTATGCTGAGAGGATAAAGAGAGAAAAGTGCTTTGCTCGGGCCTCTGTGGTTTGTGAGTCGTGGTGTAAGTGTGCCATGCCTATGCTCCAGAGACCAGGGGATGGACACCCACTCTGGGACTCTGCAGGCCCACCCCCATCACCCTCCAAGGCTCCAGCAGCCCCCTCTCTCCCCAACCCTGCCCCTGGACAGTTAGGCCTCCATCCCCAACCCAGAGACAGAAAGTGAGCCTCCTGCCAGGAAATCTCTCCCCTCTGTCTCCACCTGCTGCCCCGCCCCTCTGCTCAATCACTAACTCCCTCTCCAAGGGGGGAAGGTCCCCTCTTGACACAGTTGTCTCTAATTTCATTCTTGTTTCTCTAAATCCACTTCCTCTGCTCCACGAGAAAAGAGAAGTACTTTTTTATGTTGTTCACAGAAGCATAAAATGTGTTTCTGGGCTGAGGAGTAGAGGTCAAGTTATGAAAAACTTGTGTCCAGAACCTGTTTTTTGTTTTTTTATGACTCAGGCCCACAGTTACACTAACAGATTAAAATTAAAAGATTTTGATTCTTGGATTTATTGACCTCTCCATCATCCAAAATAATACTAAAATTCAAAGCTTACCAAGTCATAAATGAAAGTGAATGCCCTGAAAAAAATCAAATAGGATATTGGAAGGGCGAGCTGTCTGTTCCGTGTACAGGCTGGGCAGTGGTCCAAATGAGGAACTACTGAGCTACAGGAAAGACTGTGCGGCATCCAAGATTGGTGATGCCAGCAGCACAGCCAGGGCCGCAGTCGGGACTGGCGAGGGGTTTCTCATGAGGACGCAGGGAAGCTTTTGAAAGCAGTCATCCAGAGGCAAAGATGAGTTTGGCAACCAGGCAGTGGGGATAGGAAGTGAGTCAGGCAATGGGATTCAGGATTGCTATCAAATGCTTTCCCTGTTGCTTGCGCCTATTTCTATTTTACCACCTTCAAATGTGGCAGCTTTCATTCCAGGGACATCAGAAAGCACCACTTGCCTCAGACACCACTCCTTCACAAAGCACCTCAACAACAAAGGTGGGTTTTAATGGTTCTGCTATTAATAGTGAACGGTGGCTCTGATTCATCAGAAATGATTTGCTTTTCACAGGTGTCTATTATTTTGGCTAAAAGACTAGGCACTCAATTTCTGTGCTTTGTTGCTTTTATTTCTTTGCTATTATGTCATCAATGGGAACAGGAAGGAACATTAGGCTCCAATGACTTATTTTCTCCTGATTTCTCTAACTTTCCAAGTGCTGCAATTTTTCCTTATTTTGGGGGGATAAGTCTGTTTAAAAACAACAGAGTGAGAAAATAAAAATACTGGTTAAAGGGAACTTGTCCTGTTGCCATAAAAGTCTCCCGCACAGGGAAGGAAACCATCAACAAAATGGAAAAGCAATCTACAAGAGCACCTGAGTGGCTTAGTCAGTTAAGCGCCCAACTCTTGATTTTGGCTCAGGTCAAGATCTCAGGGCCTCAGGCTCTGTGCTGAGTGTGGACCCTGCTTAAGATTCTCTCTCTCCCTCTCTCCCTCTTTCTGCCTCTGCCCCTCCTCCTGATTATGTATACTCTCTCTCTTAAAATAAATAAATATAAGCTTAAAAAAAAGCAACCTACCAAATGGAAGAAAATATTTGTAAATCATATATCTGATAAGGAGTTAATCTCCAAAATATATAAAGAACTTATGCTACTCAAAGGCAAAAAAGAAAAAAAAAAAACCCTCCCCAAATAATACAATTTAAAAATGGGCAAAGAATCTGAGTAGAGGGCAGCCCTGGTGGCCCAGCGGTTTAACGCCGCCTTCTGCCTGGGGTGTGATCCTGGAGACCCAGGATCGAGTCCCACGTCAGGCTCCCTGCATGGGGAACCTGTATCTCTGCCTCTCTCTCTCTCTGTGTCTCTCATGAATAAATAAAATCTTTAAAAAAAAAAGAATCTGAGTAGACAATTATCCAAAGAAGATGGGCAAACAAGTATGTGAAAAGGTGCTTAACATCACTCATCATAAGGGAAATGCAAATATAAGCCAATGCGGTATCACCTCACATCTCTTGCGATGCCTATTATAGAAAAGACAAGAAGTAACAAATGTTAGCAAGATGTAGAGAAAAGGGAACCCTCGTATACTATTGGTAGGAATGTAAATTGGTTGCAACCACTATAGAAAATGATATGGATGTTCCTCAAAAAATTAGAGATAGAATTGCCATGTGATCCAGCAATTACAGTCTTGGGTTTTTATCTGAAGGAAAGGAAAATGCTAACTCAAAAAGGTACGTGCATTCCCATGTTCATCACAGCAGCATTCACGATAGCCAAGATGTGACATTAACCTAAGTATCCATTGGTGGAGAATGGAAAAAGAAAATGTGGCATACATATAAAATGGAATATTTTTCATAAAAATAAAGGGAAATCTTGCCTTTTGCAACACCATGAATGTAATGCTTAAAGGCATTACACTAAATGAAATAAGTCAGACAGAGACAACTTCCATATGATCTCACTTGGAGATCTATGTGGAATGTGACCAAAAACCAAACTCACAGAGAACATATTGGTGGTTGCCAAAGGTAGGGGATGGGCAAAATGGGTGAAGACGGTCAAAATGTTCCAACTTCCAGTTATAAAATAAATAATTCCAATTATAAAGTACAGCATGGTAACTATACTTAATAATACTGAATTGTATATTTGGAAGTTGCTAAGAGAGTAGGTCTTAGAAGTTCTCATTGCAAGAAATGTGGTGGTAGAGGTTAACTGGACTTACTGTGATCATTTTGCAATAAATACAAATATCTGTTGTACATCTGAAGCTATTATGTTATATGTCAACTATATCTCAATTTTTAAAAATCTGAATACATCAAGCAAGTAAAGTCAATATGGAGAAATAGAATAGTCCTAGGCTTCTCAGCACGACATATTTGGGTTCCTGACTCTGTGATCCTGGGCATATTATCTTTCCATATGTACACGGAATACTAACCCTACCCTGCAAGGATATTTGGGGATTCAAGATAACATGTGTAAAAGTTCTTGTCCAGTAATGGTATTATTTTAATCACAGACAGAATTTGACCAGGAATTAAATGATCATGGCCCTGATGGTGTCAGTTTGGACACCGTGCAGACAGCAAATGAATCATTTTAAAGGTTCCTTTTGCTGAGTCAGAAATGCAGCATGGCTGGATAGTAACAAATGGAAGGAATATGTGAGAGGCTGGGAACAAGTGGATTGCAAGTCAAAAACCTTCTTTATCTTTAGATATGCCCTATTAGAACTATTCTGAAAACTCTTTGTACTAAAGACATATATTTCACATTGTTTGAGATAAATTAAAAATGTTTTTAAAAGAGAGAGAGAGAAAGGTCTTTTCATTCTTGACAAATGAAACTAAAAATGTCTACCATTACATCCTCCCCCAAAAGGAAGAAAAAAGAAACTTGCTTTTGTCTTAGAAAATACATAAGGCTTAAGATAACTTATTATTAAGTACGTTGTCTTGACTTCCAAAAATGAGCTCCGTGGGCCGGCATTAAATCAGAAGTATGCCTATTGCCTGTACTGTAGGGGGAAAAATGGCTTTAAGTATATTTGTATCCCTTTATTTGTCTTAAGTCCTAAACATCCTGTTGTCATGGAAATGCATTCCCCGAGCATCATATATGAGGGGTGTTTGTATTCCGTGTAAAGAGATTTCTAGTATTTGTCACATTTGCCAATCCCATCTAGAAGAAAGCTGATGATCCAGGATTCACATATGATATATGATATCTGAAGCATTCAGCATGATTAATCCATGAACTTGAGCTGAAATGGAGTTTAAAGGACGCATGGTTAGCTCCAGAATGGAGCTCCAGAAGGAGGAGGAGGAGAAGAAAGATAAGAATAAAACCAGCAGGTGAGGGGGACTTGAGTAAGAAGTGCCACAGATAAGACTGCATATTTCTTCTCTGTGCTTTTGCAATGTTGATAATCAGTCAGGGTCCTTGGTTGGAAACAAAGGAATCCACCTGACTAACTTGACCAAAAAAAAAAAAAAAAAAAATTTACTGAAAGAATGTCAAGCAGCTCACAGAATCATGGAAAAGGTTAAAGTTTTGAAAAACAGGCACAAAGCAAGACAAACTGGGAGGCTGGAATTGGAGCCAGAGTTATGTCACAAGAGAAGCTTGGCTACGGAGACCTTGCAAATGCCAGCAACACTCAATGCCACCACTGTGCTCACTTTGTTGCAACACTCACTCTAGACGCAAAATTCCGGGTGGGATGGTCTTATGGGCCAAGCTGGGCTGTGTCCTAGTGGCCAGAGGCCAAGAGGATGCAGCCTTTTCAACTTCCACAGTTGCAGATAGGAACCCCTACCTCCTACCAGACTCATCAAACAGAAGGAGACTTAAATGTTGGGCAGCCCTCACAAAAGTACAAAGTTTTCCCACAGAAAATGTCATTTTGCCTTTATGGTTTATATACTCTTCCTACCTTCAGAGAAGACTTAAAGAGGCTAACAGTTAAAGGTACAGATTCCGTGGATATATGAAAATAAAGGAAAGGTATTTAGAAACCCTGGAACAATGCTAGAAAACCCTTAGCAGATTGGGGCAGGGGGATGCTAGAAGAAGTAAGAAAAAAAATGTATCCTATTATTTCTGTCACATTTTTCCCTCACATTCTTCTTGCTGTGTTTTTCTCTCTCCCTCCCTCAATGAATTTTCTTTCATTCCCTGTAGTTTTGAAAAGGTATAAAAAGATATTCCCAGGGCAGCCCGATGGCTCAGTGCTGCCTTCCGCCCAGAGCGTGATCCTGGAGACCCAGAATTGAGTCCCATGTTGGGCTCCCTGCATGGAGCCTGCTTCTCCCTCTGCCTGTGTCTCTGCCTCTCTCACTCTCTCTGCCTCTTGTGAATAAATAAATAAAATCTTAAAAAAAAAAAAGAAAGTTGAGATGCCGTATTCATCCATCCACTCATTTATTTATTTATTCATTGAGCACTTACTTCATGATAAGCCTAGTGAATAAGACACAAGGTTTCTACCCTCAAGAAGCTGACATATTTATAGGTTATTTAAGGTTTGGATAGAAACTCAAATGCCTTCAGTGACCCGAACAGACAAAGCATGAAGCAGCTGTTTTTGTGTCAGTATTGAGTGGGGAAGACACCCTATGCAAGTCCTACCCAAAGACATTAAGTCTGTTTAAAAAAAAACAAAAACAAAAACAAGAGGGATGCCTGAGTGGCTCGTTGTTTAAGCATATGATTTTGGCTCAGGTCATGGTCCTGGGGTCCTGGGATCAAGTCCCACGTTGGGCTCTGTGCTAAGTGGAGAGTCTGTTTGTCCCTCTCCCTCTCCTTCTCTCCCTGCTCATTATCTGTCTCTCTCTTAAAGAGATAAAAATATTTTAAAAATAAATTTTAAAAAAAGGGCATATGTGTAAATAAGTATTTAAAATACATAATACTGGGACACCTGGGTGGCTCACCGGTTGAGCATCCGCCTTTGGCTCAGGGTGTGATCCTGGGGTCCCAGGGTTCAGGTCCCACATTGGGCTCCCTGCATGGACCCTCCTTCTCCCTCCACCTGTGTCTCTGCCTCTCTCTCTGTGTCTCTCATGAATAAATAAATAAAATCTTAAAAAATAAAATAAAATACAGAATATTGAATGTAATAATGTACAAATTAATACAGAAAAGAATGAAATTTGTTCAGCGTGGGGTGCCAGGGTGTTAATGTTTCCAAGAGAACATGTTCCCTAGAGAGGGTTTGCAAGACCAAAAGAAGACTCCCAGGCAGATGAGTGGGAGGACAGCTAAGGGAAAGTGAGCATCCTGGGCAAAGGTTGTAGGATTGAAACTTGCAGTGTATGGTGGGATCTACAAGATGTTCAGAGCAATGGAAACCCAGAGAGAAGCAAGGAAGAAACGGGACTAGAGAGAGGGTCTAGGACAATGAGTGGGACCCCTATTATGACCACTTCTAGGCAAATGGGGAACAGCTGATGATTCCAAACAGGGAACTGAGAGGATCTGGAAGCAGTTGGGTAGATAGATTTGAGAAGCATAAAACTGCAAGTGAAGAAAGTGGCTACAAGGGATGGTTGCATCACAGGTGACAGATGATGAGGCCCTAAGTGAAGTGGCCACAGAGATAGACACTCTTTCTAAGGACAACCAAGGAAGTAAGGTGGAGAAAATTTAGTGATTTAGTAAATCTATGAGCTGGGGCACCTGGGTAGCCTGGTCAGTTAAGCATCTGATTCTTGGTTTCAGCTCAGGTCATTACCTCAGGGCCATGAGATCGAGCCCCAGGTCAGGCTCTGTGTCAGCAGGAAGTCTGCTTGAGATTTTCTCTCTTTCTCCTTCTGGCTTGAGATTTTCTCTTTCTCCCTCTGTCCCTTCCCCTGCTCACACATCTCTCTCTCGCTCTCTCTCTTTCTCTCTCAACCCTTCTCTCTCTCTCCCTCTCATTCACAATAAATAAATAAATAAATCTTTAAGAAAAAAATCTGTGAGTTACCTAGTGTTAAATGCTTTGCCACTGAAAGAGATCTGTAGGATCAGGGAGGTAGAAACACAACAAGGAAACCACAGTGTCATGAAAGTCAACAAAGGAGACCATTTTAAATTGCTGTGAAGGGATCCCGGGGTGGTGCAGCGGTTTAGCGCCTGCCTTTGGCCCAGGGCGTGATCCTGGAGACCCAGGATCGAATCCCACGTCGGGCTCCCAGTGCATGGAGCCTGCTTCTCCCTGTGTCTCTGCCTCTCTCTCTCTCTCTCTGTGTGTGTGTGTGTGTGTGTGACTATCATAAATAAAATAAATTGCCGTGAATGTCCCCAGTGTGAAATGTTAATGGAAGAGTCAAGTTAACTTAGAGGCAGAAACATGTCTGTGTGCCATTTGTAAGGCTTTCAGACGTTTTGGTAAAAATAATAGAAGCAAATTTAATGAATGGTTACCCTAAAACAGAGAAATGTATCTCAGAAGAGGGCAGGTTAATAGAGGCCACGATGAAGAGGACCACTGGCCCCACATGGTAGACACAGAAAGGGAGAGGCAAGAAGTAACCTGATAACTCCTGTTTTACACCCAGATATACATTCCCCCTCCTTCTAGAGACGGCATCTTGATTTCCCTTTAGGGAACTAATCTTCCATCCCCCAGATTTGACTTGGTTGAGGATGTGACCACCATATAGACACAAGACCCAGGCTTGGTCAGAGGATTCCATTCCCTTGGCCACAACAATGGCTTCAATGATGAGCCCATAACCCGAACCAGACCATGAACACACAATCCTCTGTTTGTTTTTCATATATTTGGTTTGGGTTGGTTTAGTTTGGTTTGGTTTAGTGTGAGCTGGCTTTCAGGGTTTTGTTGTTGGGGAGGGGCAGATTGTGGAGCTTTGTTTTTGGTTTTGTTTTGGTTTCTTTAGAGCTTTTGGTTTTTTCCCTCTGGAATCACTAAGCTTGTAGGAAACAGCCCTGGAGACGCTGGAGGCCACCAGCTGCAGAAGCCTAGCCTCGGAACAAGGCCAGCCCAGAGGAAAGCGGCGGAGAGATGGAGAGGAAGGTGGAGGAGGAGAGACGGGGAAAGAGACGAGGTTGTCCTGGCATCACTCGTGCACCTGAAGCCAGCCACACTCATACACTTTTCAATAAAATGGGCCGGTAGATCCTCTTTATTTATTTATTATATTTAGCCATTTAAAGTGGTTTTTGGTCTCTTCTATCCTAAAAGCCCGGTCTGAAACAGCAGGCGGAGAGGTGTTAGAGGTAAACCAGTTCTTGCAGCCTGGCCAGCTGCCAGCTCTGATCGCATATCTCCACCTGCCACCCCCCCTCACCCCCTCACCCCCTCCAGGCAACCAGGAGTTTAGGGGCCTTAGGACTTCCAACTCCTCCAGGGGACTGAGACAAAAGAACATGTGAGGAAGCTTGCAGGATCTCAGCAGCTTGGCCCTGAGCCTGGGCCATCCTGTTGCTGATGGATCAAGGTTCCTGGGAACCAGCTGTGAAAAACAGAGATATGGTACGATACCAAGGATTTTTAGAACAAGGACCCCAGACGGCTGCTATTCTGTAGAAGTTAAGGATCAGACTGGCCTTTTCTACCAACGTCAGCCCACATCTGAAATGCAATCATTGTAAGAAAGAGAATCCCAAACGCCTGCCACTCGGCATTTAAAGCAGGTATCAGGCCTACTTGGTGCAGAAATGCAGTGTGTATCCCTGGGGCTGCAAACACACTGTAGCTGTGTGAACAGCACCCCCTGGAGTTATGCCCTGTTCACCCTGCACAGCCCTCTGTGCTGATCCTGGCAGATACTCACTGACTAGCTACCTGACATTAGCATCCCTGACCCTGCAGTACAAAAAGGCCCCTGCACCCCTGCAGCTCAGGGTGAGAAGAAAGAAGCTGTTTGCCACAGCTTCGAGAACCTTTAGCATTTCAGATCTTCAGAAATGAGCTGCTGGGTTGTCCGTGTGAAATCACCTCATCCCATCCTCGCAGCTGAGTGCGGGGCAGGGTTCACAGCCAAGGTTAACTGAACAGTCAACCCTCATCTGAACCCCTGTATGTTCTCTTTCCCAAGGGGATTCAGCTGAGCAAACACTGAATAAAACGGCTGCTCCTCAAGAAGTCACCTGGATTTTTGGCAATAGTGCTACTGAGTCCTTTTATAAGAAATAAAGACCAGGCGATCTAAGTGTGGGGCAGAGTCTGAGTTTGGGGCCTTACTTAAACCCTTTGGATTCCACGGCCAGCCTTTCCCTTCCAGACACAGGACACAGTGAAAGTTCAGAATGGGTCACCCCAAACCTTTGCAAGCCTGATACCGAGTCCACCTTTCATGATATGAATAGTGTGTCCACTGAGGCCTAGAGGCATGTCTTTGCTCACCAACATTCCATGTGGGAAGTCAGGAGAGATTATCTCTCACTTCCCGAAACAGAGAGGGTCTCAAAGACCCAGTAATTGCCCATAAGCCTCAATGACAGCCCCATTCCCAGAAGAGCACTGTTTCTTCCCCACTCAGACTGAAAATTGATTTTTCTTATTTCTTCTGTGAAACTGCATATTAAGAAATCATTTACTCCCTAACTGTAGCCTTCATAGGCAATTTATTTGTACTCATGGGTACAATTTGATTGGAGCTTTTTTATTTTTCTTCTACCAGTGAGAACTTCTGCTCACAGCTAATGATCTCCTTACCTCACCTGCATTTTTCTAAGTAACAGAAACATTCACCTTGGATGATCTGGCCCTTAAAAGTCTGTACTGTGTGTTTCCAAAGAGGCACTGTTCCAAAACAAGAACTGCATTCACAATCGACAGAGGCCCTTGCCTTCTCTCACACTTACCACGATGGGCTCTCCCAGCCCAGCATCAAAGATGCTGCTGGTTTACATTTGTACAAATCAAACAAAAGTCTTTTGATTCCCTTCAGTATTTCAAAGGTAGGGATGATGACTAGGAAATCATAGTGAGAACCTACCATTTATTAAGCACCTATGATGTGCTTTACAGATATTATCTCTAATCTTAGAATAACCCAGCAAAAGAGGTATGATGAGCCCCGTACAGGATTATTTGGTGTCACAGCTAAGACTTAAACTCACATCCACTTAGTAGGCCCAAAGATCAGGATCTAAGGCCATGGATTTACTCACTAGATGGGTTCAAGCACAGAAAAGACAGGTGTCCTTAGCTCCCAAAAACTGGAATGTCATCAACTTGCTAGCACACAAAGCACAGTTACTACAGTGACTGATTTAGAGACCCCGATTGTGCCAAGAGAGTGCTGATCATTAGATTTATAATGATCATGCGCTAAGGGATTAGGCTTCATCAGCTTGGTCAATAAACCAGAATACTCTTCACAGCAAGGACAGAGAAGGAAGCGATGGTCTGTAACAGAACAACAGGGCAATAGTAAAGCAGATGCCAATTTTCGTGACAGGATCCATTGTTTGAAGGCATCCAGGTAGACAATATTCAGACGTAAAACATTAATTTGAAGAGTGAAACACCTTGCTTCTAATAAGAAGCAAGATTTAGACAGTCACAAGTGCCTGCCAATGACAAAACACCTTCTGGAAACCATCCTGATAATCCTATCAATGTCATCAGACATCTGTAGAAGATAAAGGGTAGTAAGGAATCCTTTATACCTCCAGTTCAAACAAGTTAGCAGCAATTCACCAAAATATCTGAATAGTTACAGTTCTTATAAAACTTTTAATATACTGCTAGAAGATAATTAGGTGGACAGAAAAATTGGCATTATATTACATGACAAGCAGATTTGTGAAAGTGCATTCAAATTTCAGTTGGAGAAAAATGAGACTAATCCTGGAATTCCCTGGATTTTAGTTTTAAAAAATTCATACAGCTTTTGGAATACAAAACCCATGTGTCTGATTCTAAATTTGAGTTTTAAAATACTAAGTTTCCAAAAAGACAGGTATCCTAAAATAAAATTACAATTAAATCTTATTTTTAAAAAACCTCAGCTGACTTGACCATCACATAAAAGACAAGGTCACACCGAAATAATAAATCTTCTGTTTTTGAAAGAGAGAGAAATAAATTATCATCAAACAAATGCTTTTAAAAGCCATAGGGGGATCCCTGGGTGGCGCAGCGGTTTGGCGCCTGCCTTTGGCCCAGGGCGCGATCCTGGAGACCCGGGATCGAATCCCACGTCGGGCTCCTGGTGCATGGAGCCTGCTTCTCCCTCTGCCTGTGTCTCTGCCTCTCTCTCTCTCTCTCTGTGACTATCATAAATAAATAAAAAAAATAAAAATAAAATAAAAGCCATAGGGAAAATAGCATCTAATATGTTAGATTTGTGGACTTGTGAAGAGTTGAGGGGTTGGGTGGACAGGGGACGCGTGAACACTCTGAAGTATTTGTGTATAAGTGCAGTTGGTGAGAGGGAAGCTCATCACATGATTCTCAGAGGCAGATGTAACCCACACAATGATTAAGATTGATGGTGGTAAAGTCTGAGAAAAAAAAAATTTTTTTAAAGATTTTATTCAATCATTCATGAGAGACACAGAGACATAGGCAGAGGTAGAAGCAGGCTCCCTGTAGGGAACCTGATGCAGGACTCAATCCTAGGATCCTGGGATCAGGACCTGAGCTAAAGGCAGACCCTCAACCATTGAGCCACCCAGGCATCCCCTGAAGCCTGAGAAAAATTTTAAACCTTGTCAATTATTGGAAGCTGTGACTGTTGCTGAGTGGAGCCTAAAATAAGAACTAGCTAAAATACAGGTACAAAATCTCTGAATGCCTAAGTCAGAAGAAAGACCCTCTGAGACATAATAGAGCTGACTCTGTGGCCATGAATAGCTTCCAGAGAGCCAACAGTCCGTCAGGCTATTGTACTGCTCTATCCCCCCTACAAAGGACCAAACCCAAAATGCAAATGGGATTCGCTTTGTTTTTCCAACCACAGGTTCCTAGTAGTTCATGGCAGCTGGAGCAGTCCAGGCCACGTGCTGGAAGGGGATGGCCTTGTATTTCATTTTTATAGACCAAATGGCTTCTCAATAATTTATCATCCATATGATGGAGAAAAGTACCAATAAAATGTGATTATAAATCTCCACCTTCTTCCAGGATCAAGAAAAGAACTTAAGGAAAGCTAAAAGAAAAATGGCACACAGTTTTGTGAGCTAAAAATGCATGCCTTCCAAAACCGGAGGCTGCCCTGATTTCTTGAGCTAAATGCCTTTGAAGATGTTGAATTTGAAAAATAGGGAAAAATGGAGTGGGGGAGGGGAGAGTGTAGAAGAATTGTACGTATCTGGGCAGCCTATTGAATGAAATCTCCCTGAGATAGAGTCTGATAAGGATCACCTGTGAAACATTTTATCTGCTATTTCCGGTTAATATGCAGAGCTGCATCTCTGCGTTGTTTTTGAGTCTCTCACCCCAGAAAGGGTTCTTCATAGATGAAGGAAAAGAAATCACACAAATGAAGAGGACGGGGCTGACATTGCAAAGGGCTATGTGGAATAAAATGAAAAACTATAATAATAAACAAAATAATTAAAGAATGTTTATAAAGAAGTAAAACATCATTGGATGGATTTCACTAGAATCTATTTCTGGGATTATTCCTATTTACACATTTGCAGCATTTTGCCCCTAAGAATATATTTTAATTGAATTTTTTTTTCATTTTTCAGCAAAATTCTGTGGCACTGTGCTCTCTCAGATGCATCATCAGCAGTTACCTTGAAAGGTTAGGATAGTTCTGGCCTCTGAGAAGCTTCCACACTGCTTCCCACAAATATAGAAGCCCATAAGAATTCCAGCCTGCACTGAACAACCAGGCTGGAGATCGGCTCCCTTTGCTGTCTTGTCAAAGTCCCAACCAAACCCAGTACACACAGGTAGCTATTGCATATTCATAGAACAGCACCAACAGCTAACATATACACAGGGCTTACTGAGTCCTAGGAGCTGTTCCAAGCACTTTTCAAAAACTCTTACACAGTAGGTACTATCATTACCCATTTTATGGATGAGGACATTGAGACATGAGAAGCTTTAACTTTTAACTAAGGCCACACAGTTAATAAGCAGTGTAACCATGATTTAACTCTAATAACAACCTGACAGGATACAGATAATTTTTCCTATTTTTTGGACAAGGATCACGAGCCTCAAACAGGTCAAGTGACTAACCCAAATTCACACAATTAATAAAAAACAGCCAATACAGAGTTAAAACCAGATCAGTCAGTTTTCTTTCCCGATGCCTGTTTGCAAGCCTATATCACAGCTTCAGCAGCACTTAAATCCTGTACAAAACTTCCTACTTTGGTTCTTTTTGACTTAGACAACATCAAAGACCATTCTTCCAGACAGAAAATAAGAAACCTAGAAATAAAGCTCCCAAGAAATAAGAATGTTCTCTAGATTTCCTGTTCTCCCTGTATGTGAAAGATTAATATAGAAGAATAATGTGTATAATTGCTTCAAACTTCACTGGCAAGAGCAAACAAGTTTGAAGATCATACACACTCAAAATATCAATAGCACAAAAAAGGAGATGAAAATACACATCAATGTCCTGTCAAGAACAAAGGAATTTCAGCTTACCTCACTTAAATTCAGCTAAGGATGAAATATACTGGATCTTTATGTCTAATAAATGAACTATTTACCTTGGCAAACATCGAAGAAGAACTTGCTTTCCAAAGCAAAATGTCATTTGTAAAAAATGAACTCATCCCTGCATAATAAGGACATTTGCTCTGACTAGAAGTGTTTATAATCTTAGAGAGAAAACACAATGTTTTTGGCACAATGGTTTTAGGCTTTGAGCTAGATAAACCAGGGCTTAGACAAAGAACTTGCTCTTGGCAGTTCCCTGCGTAGCAGCCAAATGTTGTTGTCAGCACCTCTCTAGCCTACTTACCTCCCCTGCCTCCAGGTGTGTTCCTAGGACTTACATACTGTTCCAAGGATGTTCACCATTAGACCCACCCATGATTGTTAACATTGTCTCCCTGCAAAGCCGGATGTGGCTCTCTTTTTGTACAACAAAGGCTCACTTTTCTCCCTTAAGTCGAGAGAATACAGGGGGATTGTTTTTGAGAGGGGAGAGGTATAAACTGAGAGAAGATATATTGCTAAATATCTCCCCAAAATCCATTCATCCTTTCTATGTTTTTGCAATATAATTGCCCTGCCAGCTAGAAATTACATACCACAGCATCCCTTCCACCAAGCTTGACCATACGACTGACCAAAGTACTGACCAATAGGACATAAGCAGGAGTGATGCATGCAACTTCTTAAAACTCCATGTCTTAAAAGTGAGATGTCTGGCCTCCCCTCCCTTTTCCCTTCCATAGTACTGGTAAGCCAGTTTCAAATATGTGGATGAGGATAAAACCCAGGGAATGGTGAAACATCAAAGCATAAGGAACCCAGGTCCCTGGATGTCCTCAAGAAATAAAAGGACTAAAACTTCCTATAAATCCAAGACCGGGCAGCCCAGGTGGCTCAGTGGTTTAGCGCCGCCTTCAGCCCAGGGTGTGATCCTGGAGACCTGGGATCGAGTCCCACGTCGGGCTCCTGCATGGAGCCTCCTTCTCCCTCTGCCTGTTTCTCTCTCTCTCTCTCTCTCTCTCTCTCTGTTTCTCATTAATAAATAAATAAAATCTTTAAAAAAATAAATCCAAGACCATCCACCTACCATCATATCACTGTGAGAGAGAAATAAACTTTAATTCTGACTGAGTTGCTGTTATTTTGACTCTTTGACTCTGTAAAGCGGTCAGACCAACATGCTAAGTAGTATGGGCAAGAAGAGAAAGGAAAGCACAAGACCTCCCCAGAAGTCTCACACACACACACACACACACACACACACACACACACACACACACCTCTGTGCTCAATCTCTTCATCTATAAAAAGCACTTTCAGTGCTATTGGGAGGATTACATTAAATAATATATGTAATGTATTAAGTAGACATCCTAAGTTTTCAGGTTATGTTAGCTTTTAAAAAGTTACAGTCTTCTATCAGATGTTCTTTCCTTCCCACATTTCTAAGTTCGAAATATCTTAATTAGAAGATTTTAGAAAGATAACAGAGTAAGAAGTAACAGGAATATTATTTCAATAGACAGAAAAAGCATTTGAAAAAGTACACATCCACTCATGAGAAAGTAGGGTTAGAGGGAACATATGTCGTCAACATGATAAAGGCCAATAACGAAAAACTGAGAGCTAACATCATCCTCAATGGGGAAAAACTGAGAACCTTTCCCCTATGGTCAGGAACAAGACAAGGATGTCCATTCTCACCACTTTTACTCAGCATAGTACTGGAAGTCTTAGCCACAGCAATAAGATGACAAAAAGAAATAAAAGACATTCAAATCAGTAAGAAATAAGTAAAACGTTCACTCTTTGCAGATGACATGGAACTATTTATAGAAAACCTGAAAGACACCACCAAAACACGACTAGAACTGATAAACAAATTCACTAAAGTCACAGGAAACAAAATCAGCATATAAAAATCGATTGCGGGGATCCGTGGGTGGCTCAGCAGTTTAGCACCTGCCTTTGGCCCAGGGTGTGATCCTGGAGACCCGGGATTGAGTCCCACGTCTGGCTCCCTGCATGTGTCTCTGCCTCTCTCTCTCTCTCTCTCTGTCTCTGTCTCTCATGAATAAATAAATAAAAAAAATTTTTTTTTTAAAGATTTTATTTATTTATTCATGATAGTCAGAGAGAGAGAGGCAGAGACACAGGCAGAGGGAGAAGCAGGCTCCATGCACCGGGAGCCTGACGTGGGATTCGATCCCGGGTCGTCCAGGATCGCGCCCTGGGCCAAAGGCAGGCGCCAAACCGCTGCGCCACCCAGGGATCCCTAAATAAAAATCTTTAAAAAATAAAAATAAAAATGAAAATCTATTGCATTTCTATACAACAATAATGAAGCAGAAGGAGAAATTAAGAAAAAAAATCCCATTTATATTGCAAGAAAAAAATAAGATATCTAGACATAAACCTCACTAAAAAGGTAAAAGACCTGTACTCTGAAAACTATAAAACACTGATGAAAGAAATTGAAGACTACACAAAGAAACGGAAAGACATTCCATGCCCATAGATTAAAAGAAAAACTATTGTTAAAATGTCTATACTATTCAAAGCAATCTACAGATTTTTTCAACCAAATTATTTTTTTTATTTATAATGATTTTCTCAATTTTTAAATGAAATTAAAATGTTTTTATTCACAAAATGAGAATAATTTGTCTCTGATACATAAAGTGCTCGTTTTCCTAACTTAAATGAGGAGAAGTAAATAAGTCTTACTTAGTTTCATAGAAAGCTTTTACTCTATAAGACTTATAGGGGAAAATGGCAATATTTGAAAACAGCTACAGGGATCAAAGCAGAACACAGGAGGGTAATGAGCAGAGTCATGGAACATACTAAAGAGGTATGTTATAGTCAATCTCACTGGAACCTGTAGAGTCACATTCTCATAGACTGATTTATATTTCATATTATTCCATTGGCAGATATTCTTATTCCTCAAAGCACAAGGAATTGCCACTTCTGATTGAGCCCAGCATTCCAGAATTTGAAACTCTTGGTCACAATGCATCAGTAAATCAGAGTTCTTGACCACAATAAAGGTTTCCATCCTTACCATGTAGCCGACGACAGCTGTTGAGCACAAGCAAAAAATCTTGGAAACAATGCACTGTGAATCTTGTCTGGCATAGATTAGAACTTTAGATCCCTTGGACAAATAATTGGGAACTTCTACATGGAAATTTTCTCAAACCATCACTGCCTCTGTTATGTTTCCCTCTTGTAATGAAGCCAACTCCTATGGACTCACAAAAAGTCCTGTCAGGATGTACTGTTTAATTAAGAGTCAGCTGTTCCATAAATCCTCAATGTTTTCTCCAAATTCCACTTTTATTAAAAGGTCTCTGTGGGAACCATCTTTTAAAACTTCCTGCCTCAAAATAATTTCAGAACAAGTGGCTCTTGTGCCGGGGTTGGCGGGGTGGCAGTGAAAGGATGGCTGGTAGCTCCCAGAGAAGCAGCCAGGCTACTACCCGGACGCTCATGGCCCTGGCAGCCAGGACACTGAAGAACGTGCTCTGTAGAGGAGGGCACAGGTTAGAAATACGGATGGAGGAGCCTGAGCACACCTCATAGAGTGTGCTCAGGGCCACTCATAGGCCACTCATAGAGTGTGCTGCCACAGAGGTAGTGACCGCCATAGAAGATTCCGTAACACCACCTCAGGTCCTGCCATTCCCCGGCTCCCTCTAGCTCTGGCCCCTGAAAGTTCTGGTGTTGGGAAAGGCAGCAGGCCCAAGATCCTTATTCACTCCTTCTTTGCCTCTTGCACTCTACACATTTAATGCAATCCCTATCAAAATACCAACAGCATTTTTCACAGAACTAAAACAAACAATCCTAACATTTGTATGGAACCACAAAAGACCCCAAATAACTAAAGCAATCTTGAAAAAGAAAAGCAAAGGTGGAGATATCACAATTCCAGACTTTTGGGTTATATTACAAAGCCGTAGTAATCAAAACAATATAGTACTGCCACAAAAGTAGACAGATCAATAGAGCTGAATAAATCCACAATTATATGGTCAATTAATCTCTGACAAAACAGGAAAGAATATCCAATGGGAAAAAGACAGTCTCTTCAACAAATGGTGCTGGGAAAACTGGACAGCAACATGCAGAAGAATGAAATTGGACCACTTTCTTACACCACACACAAAAATAAATTCCAAATGGGTTGGAAGCTAAATGTGAGATCTGAAACAAACAAATAAAAAATCATAGAAGAGAAGAGGTCACAAGCAGTAATTTCTCTGACATCAGCAGTAGCAATTTTATCTAGATAGGTCCCCTGAGGCAAAAGCAAAAATAAACTATTTTGACTACATCAAATCAAAACCACAATGAGATATCGCCTCACACCTGTCAGAATGGTTAAAATAAAAAACACAAGAAACAAGTGTTGACAAGGATGTGGAGAGAAAGGAACCCTCTTACACTGTTGGTGGGAATGTAAACTGGTGTAGCCACTGTGGAAGACAGTATAGAGGTTTCTCAAAAAATTAAACATAGTATTATCATATAATCCAGTAATTCCATTACTGAGTATCTACCCAAAGATATGAAAACACTAATTCAGGGGCACTGGGTGGTTCAGTCTGTTAAATGTCTGCCTTGGGCTCGAGTTGTGATCTCTGGGTCCTGGGATTGAGCCCCATGTGATGCTCCCTGATCAATGGGAAGTCCTCCTCTCCCTCTCCCGTTACCCCTTCCCTCCCCTTCTTTGCTCTCTTTTTCTCTAAATAAAATCTTTTTAAAAAGTCATTTTTTAAAAAAAGACTCTCAACTATAGAGAACTGCATAGAATTGTTGAATCACTGTATTGTACACCCAAAACTAATATAATATTGTATGTCAAGTATACTGGAATTAAAATTAAAATAAAAAAAACTCTAATGAGATACCACCTCACACCAATTACTACATTTTGGATACTATCAAGAAAAAAAAAAAAACAGAAAATAATAAGTGTTGGTAAGACTGTGGAGAAATTGAAACCATTCTTTTTTTTTAATTAATTAATTAATTAATTAATTAATTAATTAGTTTTAAGATTTTATTTATTCATTCATGAGAGACACACACACAGAGAGAGAGAGAGAGAGAGAGGCAGAGGCACAGGCAGAGGGAGAAGCAGGCTCCATGCAGGGAGCCCCATGCGGAACTCGATCCTGGGACTCCAGGACCAGGCCCTGGGCTGAAGGCAGATGCTAAACCGCTGAGCCACCCAAGGGTCCCCCATTCTGCATTTTTGATAGGAATAAGAAATGGTACAAATGCTATGGAAAACAGAATAGAGGGGCCTCAAAAAATTAACAATAGACCCAGAAAATCCTCTATAGATGTACACCAGATATACACAAATCCTCTGTAGATATACACCATAAAGAATTGAAAGCAGGATCTCAAAAATATATGGTAACTCATGTTCATAGCAGCGTGATTCACAACCCCTGAAACGTGGAAACAATCCAAGGGTCCATTGAAGTACAAACAGATAAACAAAATGTGATATAATTCATACAATGGAATATTATTCAGCCTTAAAAATGAAGAATTTTCTGATAAATGTAACATAGGTAAACCTTGAGGACATTATGCTAAGTAACAGAAAACAATCCCAAAAAGACAAATACTGATCGATTCCACTTATATGAGGTACTTAGGTTAGTCAAAACCATAGAGACAGGATGTATAATGGTGGTTGTCAGGGAAAAGGGGGGCTATTGTTTAATGGATACAGTTTCAGGGATACAAGATTAAAGACAGATGGTGGTGATGGTTGCACAGCATTATGAATGTGTTTAATACCACTGATCTGTACAATTAAAATGGTTAGGATGGTAAATTTTATCATGTCTATTTTACCACAATAAAAAAACTTGGAAAAAATATATTTATCATCCATCACTAATAGTACTAATCATTAATCCATCATTAATCCTCCCTACTATTGCCTTTGTCCGGCCAGAGGTCATCAACAGACTAGCCACAGGCTGAATCCAGGCCAGAGACAGTTTTTTTTTTCTTTAATTTGTTGCTAATATAAAAACTGGGAGTTTAGGGACACCTGGGTGGCTTACTGGTTGGGCATCTGCCTTTGGCTCAGGGAGTGATCCTGGAGACCCGGGATAGAGTCCCACATCGGGTTCCCTGCATGGAGCCTGCTTCTCCCTCTGCCGTGTCTCTGCCTCTCTCTGTGTGTCTCTCGTGAATAAATAAATAAAATCCTTAAAAAAAAAAAAAAAAACAAAACAAGACAAAAACAAAAACAAAAAAACTGGCAATCTCCAGATACCATTTTCCACTGAGGAGAACCAAGATTCTTTGGACATATGATATTTCCAAGTTTGGGCAGGAAATTGTAAAAGATGACCTGGGACAACTTGTCCAACGAGATAGTAAAGAAGTTACCAACTTCTTAACTTTGGGTTGTGCCAAATGACTCAGGAGCCAACTTGCAGAGGCTCAGATGTATAAAACGCGAGATTGTTTTATCATCAACAAGAACTGCAATACATTAAAAATATTTAAATACACCAAATATATTTAAATCTGTGAGTTCATAAGCATAATACAAATAATTAATTGATATCCAGGGAAGATGCTTGGGAACTAGCTCATTATTTTGAAAATATATAAGTAACGGGAAAGAGTCAAGCATCCCCTGAACAAAGTACACTGTTATGTAACCAATAATGGATAAGGGAAAGTTTCTCTTTACAGAAGTATTCTAGCTATTAAGTAAAGAGGTCCTTAGGTGCACACACACACAACATATATATATATATTAGAAAATCACTATTCTGCAACCTCAAAAAACTAGTTGAACCAGATATTCAATAACAAAGGCTGGGGTGCCTGGGTGGCTCAGTAGTTGAGTGTCTGCCTTTGGCTCAGGCTGTGATCCCAGGGTCCCGGGATGGAGACCCAGATGGATACCTGTATCAGGCTCCCCGCAGGGGACCTGCTTCTTCCTCTGCCTATGTCTCTGCCCCTCTCTGTCTCTCTCATGAATAACTTTTTTTTAAAAAAATCTTTTTTAAAAATGGCTAATATTACAGAGAGACATCATATTACATGTCTCTGGCATATGAAAGAACACAACGCCACTTATTTAGTAGGTTCACCCAAAAAAGTTGAGCTGAAATTTGATCAAGCCTCTATATCTGACTACCAGTTCACAGAAAATACAGAGGAAAGGTGAAAATATTAAATGATACTCTAAGGATGCAATCAGAAAAACCCAGAGTCTGGGAAGTTTACAGAACAAATAACCCAGGTTCTTTAACACATGAGAAAAAATGCAAGATCCATGAGTGATTATCTCCTAATACTCAATAGCACTGAGGTTTAAAGTACAGACTTTAAAGCATTAGAGTGTCTTAGAGACAAGTACTACCTCTGCCATTTATTAGCCATTTGCATGGAGAAGTTAATTTAACCTCTTTAAGCTTAGGCTTCTTCACCCATAAAACGGTCATACTGATAGCAACTATCTCATAGAGTTGTGAGGATTGAGATAATGGACATAAAACACTTAGCTCATTGCCTAACTTATGGAAACATGCACAATAAGAGCTATGTTTATAATCTTTATCATTAAAGAATGTGTGCCGAATGAATGATTAAATGAATGGCTAGAATTAATAGGTTAAAAATACTGAATATAAACTATTCTTAGCTGATAATGTTGGCTACATCATTTACTCCATATTTATTGGGCAATGAAGTGGTGCAGGCGGTACAAAAATGAGTAAAATGTGACCTCTACACTTGGACTTCTGCCTTTTAAAAAAGAAATCCTCCATGTCTTAACCGCAAGGAATACTACCTAATGAGGCTGCCAAGACCCCTCTAACAGTCTGCTGGGAAGAACTTTTAGAATGGAGGACTACCACTCATCATTTTTTCCTACAGAAGCTGATCAAGGGGTGGATAATGCTCATTGTCACGAGACTGTACTCCCTATCATTGAAACACTTCAGAATTATTAACATTCTTGTCAGACTTTGGCTTGTTGTCTGGTTCTTTTCTGCTCTTGTCACTGCCACCTGTTCCTCCTTTCTATCCACAAGGTCTCCTTCTGCTACTGACACTGATGGAGGATCAGAAGATAGACATATTCCTCAGTATGACTTGGACATGGAAGAAAATAAGCAAACAACCTTGCCAGAATGTTAAGAGAACAAGTACTTCCTCATTAGAGAAAAGACAATGGACCTACTTAAAAACTGAGATCCGAATGACTAATGCAGTACAGACAGTTCCCACCTTAGAAACACTTGACTTACAAACCACCCAGATACACATTACTGCCCTGCCTCAGCCCCAACCCAGGAAGCTGCTGTTATCATGGGAACCAATGGGTGCATGAAAGGGGGGAAAAAAATGAAGATTTTATAAAATCAAGGGGGCTCGGGCAGCCCCAGTGGCTCAGCAGTTTAGCGCCACCTTCAGCCCAGGGTGTGATCCCAGGGTCCTGGGATCGAGTTCCACATCGGGCTCCCTGCATGGAGGAGCCTGCTTCTCCCTCTGCCTATGTCTCTGCCTCTCTGTGTGTGTGTGTGTGTCTGTCATGAATAAATAAATAAAATCTTTAAAAAAAATCAAGGGGGCTCAAAATAAGAGGGAAAATTTGAGACAAGAATAGCTTGTTTTCCCACCCATATTGTAAATTTATTCATTTAACTTTGTTTTACTGCCTGAAATTCTATATTTATAGAGAGCCATGGTTAGCAAACAGTTCTTTTTAAAAAAGACAACTACTTTTAATGGGAGTTTTTGCAGTACTCTAGTACTTCTGGGCCAATTTTTCACTAATGATATGAGAGATTTTTAATGTCGGGGGGGCTTGTTGGTTTTTTTTTTTTTAAGAATTATTTGTTTGTTTATTTATTTATTTATGAAAGACACAGAGAGAGAGTGTCAGAGAGGTAGACAGAGGGAGAAGCAGGCTCCTCACAGGAAGCCTGATGTGGTACTCCATCCCCAGACTAGGTTCATGTCCTGAGCCAAAGGCTCAACCACTGAGCCACCCAGGTGTTCCAATGGCAGGTTTTTTTTTAAAGTCAGTATTTAAATAAATAAATAAATAAATAAATAAATAAATAAATAAATAAATAAGATTAAGTCAGTATTTTTAATGAGATAGAAAGACTGCCCTGACATCACCTACAACAATAGGTAGTCAGCACCATAGGCTCAGCATCCTGAGCAAGGGACATGCCCTGGTAAGTATATGCCACAGCCACCACATACAGGAAACCCAACTACTGTTTGTACATACAACAGGAAAGGAGCCCCCTGAAGCTTTTATTTTTGAGGGTCTCTAAAATGGATGACATAGACCTGAGACAGTCTCAGCAAAGTCCACCCCCTGGAGGAAGGCCAATTGAAGTCAGAGAGGCCAACACTGAGCCAAAAAGAAGCTGATCTGAAAAACACATTAAGGAAACAGACACAGAGAAAGAGAAAGAGGGGTTAAAAATCCTGCTGAAGTCACCAAACTCCTAGAAATGATGCACTTCCTAGTTACAAAAGCCAACATAGTCTTCATGTACCTAATATACTCTGAATCGTGTTTCTTGTCCCTTATAAACAGAAGCCCTAGAACAGGTTCATTTGCAGACCCACTATTTTACTTCCTGGCTGGTCTCCTGCCTAACCACTCAGCAGGTGCTTGCCTGGTTTCCCAGAGAAGTGACCTCTCTGCCTCAGGGCCTAGTGTCCTAAGGGCAGCAGCAGAAGCAATACTGGCTAGTGCCCCAGGTCACCTTCTCTCCCTGGAGCTGGCCTATAAGGGGCAAATGCTATACTGTGAGGTGCAGCATCTCTTCCTAAGAATGTGATCCAGGGGGATTCCTGGGTGGCTCAGTGGATTAGCACCTGCCTTCAGCCCAGGGTGTGATCCTGGAGTCCTGGGATCGAGTCCCGCGTGGGGCTCCCTGCATGGAGCCTGTTTCGTCCTCTGCCCTTGTCTCTGCCTCTCTCTCTGTCTCCCACTAATAAATAAATAAATTCTTAAAAAAAAAAAAAAGAATGTGATCTGGGCCCTCATTTTCCTCATTTCCTCAAGGTGTTGGATACACCTTGAAGAGTACTAACTAGAATTCCAAATATCTCTTGATAGCTATTGTGGAGTTTTTTATTTTTTGTTTTTTTTCTCTCAACAGCTTTTGAAAACAGTGGAGATACACTGTGAGAGTCATCAAAGCTGGGGTACAAATAATTGCACTATAGAATAAGTGCAGTTGAACAGTGGAATACTATGCATAACCAATGGGCATTTATTTCATTTCAGGTTTTAGCTAATTTTATTTCATTGTAGTTTGTGTAGCCATTTTCCAGAAATTACATGACCTTCTCTGATCTTTTTAGATTTTTTTTTTTTACATTTTACTACAAGAGGAAAAAAACTTAAAAAAGAGAGAGAGGGAGAGAGACTATATTTAATTCTACTTTTCTAAAATAAGTATTTCCTTCCAGTTTGCATGTAATGTATTTCTTTTTTTATTTTAAAGGTTAGAAAACCAATTTTTTTTATTTCTAAAGCTCTACCATAGATTTCTAGTGGGTGCTGATGGTCACCGGCCACATGCATACCAGGTTGTCCATGTAGCGGGCAAACAGTCTGGCCATCAGCAGACCGGGCCAGGGGGGGTATACCAGGATGGCTCCACCCTGCTGCTGGTACTGATAACTTCCTGCTTCAGTTCATCTACAGTTGTCTTGCCTTCTAAGTCCAGACCTTGGTGCCGGGGCCTGTGGCAGCATAGAGCCGGTATCCGGACTGAAGTACAGGGCACTGATGATGTCCCCACCATCTGGAGTAGAAAACCACTTGCCTTTGTTGAGGTCCCACAGCATGGCCTGGCCATCCTTGCCTCCAGAAGCACAGAGGGATCCATCTGAACAGACAGTCACAGTGTTCAGGTAGTCTGTGTGACCAATGTGATTGGTCTTCTGCTTGCAGTTTGGCTGGTTCCATACTTTGACCAGTTTGTCCCACCCACAGGAGATAATGATGGGATTGCTGCTACTGGATGAGAAGCAGACACAAGACACCCACTCAGAATGGCTTTTAAGCTGGACAGTACATTCTACTACTTGGTGATGGAGCCAGAGACAATTTGTATGGTTGTCAGAGGAGAAGTCCCCACTCAACACATCTTTGGTATGGCCTACAAATCTACATACCAATTGTGAGATCCCAAAACCAAAGGGTTCCATCACAGGAGTCTGAGAGGGCAAACTGGCCATCTGAGGAGATGAACACGTCACTAACAAAGTGGGAATGACCCGAGGAGCATACTGTGGATGCCCTAATTATTCTCATCTCTGGTCAGCTTCTACATGATGAAAGTCTTATCTTGAGAGGCTCAGTCATGGCAGCAGCAAGAGCGGGTGTCCCTGCAGTGACAAGGATGGAGCTGGATGGCTCAGAGAGACCAGCACCACAGCTCCTCTGGCCACAGCCCTGCTGAGGAAGAAAAGCTGCATCTGCTGTATTTCCATGTTTCCACATGTGAAATCCCAGTAATGTAAAAGTCTGTTTGCCTTTTCACTTATATTAAAAAGTAAATGCTTTTCTCCATGGCTGATCTTCATAAATATAATTTAATAGCTATATATGTAATATAATGTAACTATAAACAGAAATATGATGTGATAATTCTATCTCTTCCAATAGACATATAATTTACATGATATTCATAATTCATATTATCTAGTCACTAGACACTTTAATTTTTTCCCAATAAAATAGGATTATTGGTCAAAAATCTATGAATAGCTCTTGCTCTGTATTATGTAAAATCCATTTTCAAAAGAATTATTTCAAGTCACTCCACTAGCCAAGTGTGGGTGTATGTGTATGAATGTTTCACTTATTATACAAGAGATCCCATCTTCAGTATTATCTTCTTATTTTTCTTTTTCTTGTATAATATGCATTACATGTTACCTTAGGGGACATCATATAAATTGAAACCTGAATTTCCGAAAGAATAATTAAGACTTAAGAAAGGAGACACAAATGAAAGCTTGCAAGTATGCAATTTTCCTATTTCTAAATCTTTTGAAAGTTAGCATTATTAACATATACTATTTATAATTCTTTTCCCTATTTTAGACACTGCAGCTTACAGAGAAGAATGTAATCTTGTATGGGCATGCTCTTCTACCAGCAAGGACTCTGGTTTCACAGAGCATTAAAACAAAGATGCAAATCTGTCTTTTTATACTCCACCAAAAAATGGGTATACCTTGTGAAAGACAAACCTGGAAGGAACAGAAGATAGGAGTCAGAGAAGGCAAAACCTAGAGATTTGAGAGGTTTTACAGAGTCACAAAGAAGAGAAGTAAATATTTATGAACCAATGCCATTCAAAAATCTTCCATGCTTTTCCGACACATAATGCATCTACCTTCCCTGTTCCAAGGTCTGAGTCTTTCTTGGAGACAGGTATCCAAGCTGCAAATCTCCGGGGTGCCTTCCTTAGGAAGGAAGCTGTGACAGGCTGAGGTGGGCTATGGAGCCCTTGCTAAAGACTCTGGAACCATCTTTAATTCTGGAATTCTGCCAAGAATGAGGAGCAGCTCTGGGCTAGACTTGAAACAATGAAGACCAAAATGACTGAACATTTAAACAGCTGTGGTCAGGCACCAGAGACTAGCAGTCCTGACACAGACTGCATGCAAACTTGGCAGACTGTTTCCAACTCCTTGCTTGTTTATCAAAGAAATGTATGTAGTCATCATAAAAGCACATAGCTAGTTATATAATGATTATATCCCAAATGCCATACTCTAAACTCTTGGATTTATACAGTTCACCCATAGGCTTTTGTTGTTAAGTATATGTCACAGAAAAAAAAAAAAAAAGCAAGTTAAAAAAGACAATTTCTGACCCAAATTATTTTACAATTACTCTACAAGAGTATAGAAGGTAATATATGTAAGGTGCTTGGTGCATTCAACCCTTCATTCATTCAACAAATTTTTGCTGAGTACCTATTGAACATTAGAAATTCAGTGATGAATTGGGAACATACATTTTCAGAGCTGGAACAAGAGAGGGCAGACAAATAAATATATCCTGATAATTAATTAAACGAATAAATATAATTTATGTAACAGAAAATTAGGTTAAGTCCCCAAAGATCACATAAGGAACTGAAATGGAGGATGACAAAGTTGAGGTGGTGGGAGGATCCTAAATGAGATGGCTTTTTGCACTTTACAGCATCTATCATTTCCAAGATCTATGCTAGTCCTTCCTTCTTCCTCTAGCCTCTACCAGTCTACAGCTGCTGCAAAGCCCCCATTCCACATGTATACACGGTACATGGTCACACATATGCAGTCCCCTTTTCTGATGACCCCAAGACTTAGCTCAGTGAGACTAGAAAACCCTACTTTAAAGAAACTGCAGGCAATAGGCACTCCTAGCAGCCCCAAATGATATATGGTTATGGAACTAGCTTGACTTTTTTTTTTATCATCATGTTAATCTCTCATAGCGCGTTAACCAAAACAACCCACTGAACAAAGAGCATTTGGGAGAAAGAGTATTTGACTTTAAACTGAGAGAGAAAAACTTAGGAGTAGGAGAGGATAGTCAGCATTCATGAGGCACTTGTGTAGACTGCTGCCATTCACACTCTCCACTGAAAGTCTCTATCCATTCACTACCAACTCAGAGTGGAATCAATTCTCCTGAGGTTAGAAGTAATCTAACTCTAATTTTCAGGGCAGTCCTCACCATTTCAAAAGAAATTATATAAACCCCATCTGGGAACTTGTACCGGAAGGCTGATTCCTGCAAGTCTCTTGGAAAAGGTTCAGGAAGCCCAGCCATGGGGATCACACCAACCGCATACATCTCACCAGGCTAAGAGGGTGAGGAGGAGGGCAACTTCCAGGCTTTGACTCACACACACTCCCACCTGTGTGCTTAATTAATGAGTGAGGGCAGGCATACATTGTTGACCAGATGGTCTTCTTGTCTTAAATGAAAACCAAGAGTCATGTTGTAGTTCTGTAACTCTGTCCCAAGGCACAGGTCCTAATTTTTTATTTTGGCAAAATTCAGATAAAATGAAGTCATAGAAAAGAACTCAAAGATGCCATAAACTCTTGTTGGATCTTTCTGGCTACAGCTTAAAGAGATACACATGAGGTCTCCTTAATTGGAATCACGTGGGATAATTTAACCTTAAAGAGAAAACAAATGAATAACAGGTTTAGTTTTTGTTTGAAATAATATACAGTCACCAAGAAGGAACTGCAGTTCTATTTAATCCCATTAATTACTTGGAGGGCTTGTTAAAAGTAAGATTTATCCTGAAGCCTCAGGTTCTATATAGTCTGGCAAATCCATTGGTATAAAGGTACAAAAACCATGTCTTCATTCAAAGAAATAAATGCCAAAGTATGATATTTGGGGCTGTAGATCTTAGTGGGAAAGGTCCTAGTGACAGCTCCTGACCTCACCTAGACAGGTTGACTTCTGTATGAGGTTGGCACTGCTGGTCAAGAGAGTTGATTATGCAGCTGCAACTGACATAAACATTTCTTGATCATTTGTAGGCTATTATAGAACCTGAGTTGGCTTGTGGACAAGAAAAGGACCAGAAATCAATTTATATCTGTGGGATTAAAGTGTAATTAAGAAGACTTTTTAAAAATATGTGATGCCCAAGCACAGCAGTTACCCCAGCGGTGCCTGGCTTATAGTTGCCAGAGGAACTGCTGCTTGTGTCTTGGGCCATGTGGGTGGGTGTTAAAGAGCCCATATGGTATGATGCTCATTTCCTGCATTCTAGGCAAACAGCAGGTGGACTGCCTTCCGATCTCCTAACAGGCAAAACCACTATACAAATTCCAAAATTTGGTGGGCAGTGTAAATCCATGAGAAGAGTGCAAGGGCACTGAAGGAGAAATAAGCACCTCTTATATGACGATGATGTGGTGATGATAATACTCTCATGATACAATATTTGAGATTATTAATGCATTTCTATTAATAGTTAACCCTAGTTCCTAACTGACTTATGACTGCATATCCAGAGCCATGTAAAGGGGACTCCTGGGTGGCTCAGCAGTTCAGTGTCTGCCTTTGGCTCAGGGCGTGATCCTGGAGTCTCAGGATTGAGTACCACATTGGGCTCTTCATGTGGCGCCTGCTTCTCCCTCTGCCTATGTCTCTGCCTCTCCCTCTCGGTCATGAACAAATAAATAAAATTAAAAAAAAAAAAAAAAAAAAAAGGCCAGGGCAGCCCGGGTGGCTCAGCGGTTTAGCACTGCCTTCAGCCCAGAGCGTGATCCTGGAGACCCAGGATCAAATCCCATGTCAGGCTCCCTGCATGGGGCCTGCTTCTCCCTCTGCCTGTGTCTCTGCCTCTCTCTGTATGTGTCTCTCATGAATAAATAAATAAAATCTTTAAAAAATATTTTTTAGAAAAAGCCATGTAAATGTCTTTATCATGTAAAGATTTTGCCTCTCTGTCCTTCAAGTTGAGCAAAGAGGTTTAGTGGCATACATGCAGTCCCTGTAGACAAGAAGCTGAAGGAGAAAGGCTGTCCTGATCAGTACCTAAAAATCGTGGGTAAGAGTGGGGAGGGGAAGTAAGCTATTTGACATGTGAACTGACTGGCCTGGGAAGCAAAATCAAAGGAGTTTTTTTACCTACTCCCCATTTAGAATATTGGAATGAGAACTCCATGCAAAGGAGCCTGCCAACCTCTGGCAAGATGTTAGGGTGGATGAGCTGAGGAAAAGTAGAAGAAAAGACCTTGCTTTTTGCCCCTACAGTCTGTGCATGGTGTGCAAAGAGTCCAGAAAGATCCTCTGTGTCCTGGTGAGAGTCTGAGGAAAGGCTGTGAGGACCACTAGACTTACAGAGGCCTGGAGTTGGTAAAAGGAGGCCTGCAAGAAGGCCTCCAGACTTCCAATAATTGGAGGCAGTGTCAAGTCACCAACAGACAGCAGTGGGTACCACTATACACCAGAAGATCAAATGGAATTAGTCTCTCCGTAATGGATGTCAGTTCAGACTAAACCACCCATCTCATCCCAACTATAGTGAAAAAAGATAACGTGAAAACTTCCTCTGTCACCAGGAGACCTCATAAGCTTTTTCTGTACACAGAGAAACCATCTATGAGATAATAGAAAAAAATATATATATTGGCCTCTGCCCTCAATTCCTGGCACAGAGCTCCTAAAATCCTTTTAATCTCCTAAGTGTAATTTCCTAGGAGTATCTTTTGCTCTAATGTTTGGTCTTTGACCTTATACCTAACACAGGGCTCCTAAATCCCTTGGAATTTTCTGGGTGATAGCAATGTCTTTTGTTCTAATGAGGTGACTCTTTATGGGCTCTTGAACGGGTAGCTGGTCACCAGAAAGATCAAGCCATAAGAAGCTTAGAATTTTCAGTCCCAACTCCCTTTCCCCAGAGAGGACAGAAGGAATGAAAATGGAGTTTATGATCAATCACACCTACCTGAGGAAATCTCCATAAAAATCCCCAAAGCATGGGTTTTGGAGAGCTTCCAAGTCGATAAGCACATGGAGGTACTGGCAGAGTGGCTGTCCAGAGAGGGACAGAGACTCCATGCTCCTCCCCACATACTTTGTCCTACACATACATCTCCTTCACCTGGATGTCCATCTGCACCCTTTATCATACCCTTTTATAATAAAGTGGGAAACACTAAGTAAACTGTTTTCCTGAGTTCTATGAGCCACTCTAGCAAATTAATTGAACCCAAGGAGGGGGCTGCAAGAACTTCTGGTTTATAGCTAATGGGTCAGAAGTATAGGTGACAACCCGAGCTTGCAAGCAGCATGTGAAATTGAGTCGGGACAGTTGTGGGGTTGAGCCCTTAAGATCTACCTCCAGGTGGATAGTGTCTGAATCTGTTTAAATTACAGGACCTCCAGGTGGTGTTGCAGGGAACTGCTTGGTCAAGGGAAACTCCCCCAGAGCTCTGTCAGAAGTGTTGAAAGTGAGGCAGTGCTGTGAGAGGAAAAGAGAAGCACAGAAGGAAGAAAGTTTTTCTTTATGCCATCTTTGGGGAAAATATGATAAGGGAAGGGGGCGATAGCTCCATTATGGAGACAGATTTTTGACTGGCTAAACATTTCCTTGGAAATCTTTTAAAACCCAGAGAAGGTAACATGGTTTCTCTCACCCCCAAAAGCAGCCCTCTGCTATCTAGCAGTGGGTTATGAGAAAGATCTCTTACAGGTAGTAAAGAAGCTACATTTTCTTTGTACACTGAGGTGGAATGTATAAATCACTGTATAGTAAGTATTATTACCTGCACCCTTTAACAGTTGAAGAAATTGAGGCACAGAAAGATTAAGTGACTTTCTCAAAATCAGTGATGGGGTGAGAATTTGGACTCCAGCACTCACGATGTAGAACCCACACTCTTAACCCTTAGACTATGTGTTCACAAAGACCTTCCTGTTGTATGGTATATATTTCAAAGAGCTTCCTAGATAGACCTCTATTACTCGACCAAGGACAATTTTGAAATTATATTGTTTTCTGACAAAAGAAATTATTTATATAAATTGTGTATATATTCGGGACACCTGCCTTCCACTAGGTTGTGATCCCAGAGTCCTGGGATCTAGTCCCACGCCGGGCTCCCTGCAGGGAGCCTGCCTCTCCCTCTGCCTGTGCCTCTGCCTCTCTCTCTCTGTCTCTCATGAATAAATAAATAAAATCTTTATTAAAAATTGTGTGTATATTCTTACAGACAGAGAATTATCGTCATGATACCCACCAGGAGATTGAGAATTGTTGACCCTGGGTAGCAGAATTTGGAATGATCTTTAAATTTTTCTTTATTCTTTCCCATTGAATTAAAATTCTGATAAGACCCTGGCTTCACTTTGCAAGTAGAAACATACAGTGAGGGCTGCATTAATCAGGAGAGAACTGGCTTCACTACAACGATACATCTCAAAATCTCAGTGGCTTGACACGTGCAAGTTTCTTTCTTGCTGGAGATCTGGCAGTTTCCTTCTGAATCATAACTTGGCAATTGGATCCATGTCTATCTTACAGCTCCACCACTTCAACCCTTGATCTCTAGGGTCATAGAGGTAAGGGATAAAGGAGAATGAAGAATTTACACCTGCTAGTAAATGCTTCCACTGGCCCAGAACCAGTCACATGACCCCGCTTAAACTATAAGGGATGGGAAGTGTAGCCTACCATGTACCCCACCAGGAAAGAACTGGACATCGGAAAACACAAGTAATCTCTGTCATAATGTGATTTCCATCTGAAGAACTTAAAAAAAAAGAGCACAGCCTCCGCAGTCAGGCTGCCTGGGTTTGTATCCCAGCCTAGGCACTTACGGACCATATGACTTTGAGCAAGTTATCTGACCTCGTTGTGCCTATTTCCTCATCTGTCCAATGAGGAAAACAATATTGTCGTGCACGTTGGTGAGGCTGTATGCTGACAGGCACAGTAGATGGTTCACAGAGATGACTAATAAAACTCCTCCTATCCTTGTATGCCTGCCCATTTGCACTGCGATTTTTCCTCTCCCGCCATAAAAGTGTACAGTTCATCACCTTACCCTTGGATCTGGGTTGTACCTGTAATTTGCTTTGATCAATAGAATGTCATGGAAGTGATATGCAGAATTTCTAAGCCTAGAATTCAATGAGCTTTGCAGCTTCTACTCTTACCTCTTGAAATTCTGCCCTGAACCCCCATGTAAAGAAGCCTGGCCTAGCCTACTGGAGTGTAAGAGGTCAGGGAAGGAGAGACAAGCTGTCCCAGTGGAGGCCCCTTACACCAACCAATTAAGAGCTACCCCTACCACCAACTGCCAGACCTATGAGAGGGGACAAGTTAGGCTATCAGAGCTGCCAGATAATTCGCAACCACATGCATAACCACAGGCAAGAAAAGCAGAAAAACCATTCAGCTGAGTCCAGCCCAAATTGGTGACTCACAGAATCATGAGTAAATAAAATGGTTGTTGTTTTAAGCTACTAAGTTTAGCACAGTGTCATAGCTTCAACACCCTGCTTAATACAGTGCCTGGCACATAATATGTACTTAATACATGTCAAGTGGTGTTATCACTATCTTCATCTAATTTAAAGCTCATAATATTTATAGAAGGCAGAAGAGATTTCTAATCTTATTTCATCGATGAGGAAATAAAGGCTCGGAGGTAGTAAATAGTTTGATATCACAGAGTCCTTAAGGAGTCAACTAAGCATTTAAGACTTGACCTTGTAAGTCCTTCTCCAGTGAAGGCCTGTTCTCCACAAATAAATCCTTTTCTGCATAGGAATAGGAACCACAGAGCAGAAATATCTGCTACTACAGTTTTTAATACTAATTTCCCATCAAAGTGCATAAGCAGACTCCCAGTGCTCAAGTATTTCTTGTTCATGACCTTTAGTGCCTACAGCATCAGTTTGAACTTTAGAGAAACGTAATTTTTTTAAATGTCAAAGAAATTGGTTTTTTTTTGTAAGAAGACTTGAAAAAGATGATCTCTTTGAAATCAGAAATGAGATTTGCAGTGTAACCATCGACAGTGATCAAAATTCCCTGAGAATAAGTTCTACCACTTTAGTGATAGACTCTACTGACCTGCCAATAACAAGTTCTAAAATCCATTAGTTCCAATTCCTGCCAACATATTTTTGATCATGTATGGATCTACATGATTTTCAAAGATTCTTGCTCTCTTCCGGGTGAAGGATGAGTTCTATTCCATTGGGCCAACAGATGTCTATTTCTTCCGCATGCAAATGTTTCTTTTTTTTTAATTTTTATTTATTTATTCATGAGAAACACAGAGAGAGATAGAGAGGCAGAGACACAGGCAGAGGGAGAAGCAGGCTCCATGCAGGGAGCCCGACGTGGGACTCAATCCCGGGACTCCAGGATCATGTCCTGGGCTGAAGGCAGGTACTAAACCACTGAGCCACCCAGGGATCCCCCCGCATGTAAATATTTCTAATTTTTCTACCTCTGCCAAAGTAGACCTGCAATATAACTAATTCATCTCTTCCCTTCATTCCCTCATAAACAATTCATCAGGAAGTCCTGTGGACCTTACCTTCAAACTCTACCCCAAGTAGAACCACCCCTCACCATCTCTATGGTTACAGCCCTCTACTCTAAGATATCAATGTCTTTAACTTGAAGTAGCGGTAACCTCTAACTGGTCTCACTGCTTCCACGCTCTCTAGAACAACACTGTCTGACAGAACTTTTTGCAATGATGGACATGTTCGAGGCCTACACTTGCAATACAGCTGCCACTAATCACATGTAGCTATTTGAAATGTGTCTGGTGTAACTTGGGAACTAAATTTTAGTTAATTTTAATTGATTTAAATTTGAATAGCCACACGAGGCTAGTGGCTGCCATATTGGACAACACAGATAAAGGACATCAGGGGCACCTGGGTGGCTCAGTGGTTGAGTGTCTGCCTTTGGCTCAGGTCATGATCCCAGGGTCCTGAGATCAAGTTCTGCTTCTCCCTCTGCCTGTGTCTCTGCCTCTCTCTGTGTGTCTCTCATGGATAAATAGATAAAATCTTAAAAAAAAAAAAAAAAAGATAAAGTATATCGGTCTGATTATGTAATTTGCCTGTTTAAAATCCTCCACTGCAATTAAAATAAAAGACAAAGTTCCTGCCTCGCCCTCAAGGTCCCTCATGGTCTGGTCAATACCTGTTTTCTTCCCCTAGCTCAGTACACTCCAGCCCTAAGGACCTTCTTCATATCTCTTGAACATACCAAATTCACTCTCTCTGGCATTTATTCTTTCTTCGTCACTGGATCATCATACAATTGACTTCTTATTCAGGTCTCTGCTCAGAAAGTTACTTCTTCAGAGAACTTTCATCCCTAAAGTCTGTCCTAAGTCCTATTCTATTCAACACATTATAAATCATGTTTGTAGCATTTATCATAAACTGAGACAATCTCACATGTGTATTTATTTCCATGTATTTGTTTCTAGTTTAGATTGTGTCCTCCATCAGAAAAAAAAAAAAAAAAAAAAGGCCACTAAATGCAAGAACTTGGTTTATTACCATCCTAGTGTCTTGATGAATCAGGAAATCTGGGCTCTTGAGGTGAGAACCCAATGGCAATACAAGTGGCACAGTTTCTTTGAGTATTACATGTCGAGGATATTACATGTTGTTTTTCCTATGACTTAGCACTTCCTGAGTACAGGCAGCATGTCCTAAAAGAGAATGAACCAGGCCCTGGCAGATGGGTTTAGACTTATTCTGGGAAGGTTTGAGAGCTGCAGAAATCATTTAGCCTTTTTTTCTCTTTCTCCATAGATTCTGGTTATTTCTTCTTACTAGTGGCCAAAGAGGTACTCACTTCAGCAGCGCATAATACTAGCGGCCAAAGAAATAACCTCTGGTAAGAATGAAATCATGAAGAGTCTTCCACATTCCTTCATCTCTCTGAATACAGTGAGTATGAATGAAAGATCTCAGGAAGAATTTTCAAAAGCTTGCTGTTCAGTCACCAACCTTTGGCAGAAGCTCTGGATTGACTGCTGCCTGCAATGAGGTCTTAGAAACTGCCGCAGCTTTCCAGGTGAGCTCATGTTGCTGGTAACGAGACACTGCTAACACTCAAAGCTGCGTTTGAGCCCCAACACTGACTCACCTGGAAGCTCTTTAATTACCTGAAGGAACTTTCACAGAAACATACCACACTTACTAAATCTTTACTGACCTAAAAAACCTAGAGTAAAGATGAAACCAAATAAAGCCTAGGGATTTGATATTTTAGTCAGGTTCTTTCAAGTGTCGGTACCTGTGAGGTAGGTTCACAAAGTGACCATAAAGTGGTAAAACAGCAAAATTCCTGACTACTTCTGTAGTTAGTGAGAAATGTCTGAGAGAATTTTATAGAATCATGACTTCTCTGCAGAAAGGAAAACATTTCAAGTCAAGGATTCATTCATTCATCAACTCATTCATTCATTCACTCATTCATTCATTCATTCCTTTCAATAAACATTTAGGAAGCTCCTGCTATGTATCAATAACTCCACAGAGGTGGGGGGCGGGGCAGAAGCAAATACAATGTAGCCAGTGGTTTTTGACCTGGGCCAATTCTCCACCATCTTTCTGATAATAGACCAGCCGTTCCCCAGCACAACAGGGTTGGCCAACCACAGTGCTCCATTCTCCGAGCCTTAGCATCTTTCCTTTCAGGAATTTTCATCTGGGACTAATAGCAAAGACTGCCATTTGCCTTTGGGGGCACCATTCTGAAAACCTAGTACCATCATGGCCAAACAATTCATCATGTGGAGGGATAGTGTCTGCAGTAGGAGTGAAGGAAGCCACTACACTGAGTGAAACAGAGTGAGGGGTGAAGGAAGAGAAGAAGAGAGAGAAGTAGGGAGAGGAGAGAGGAGGGAGGACAGGAAGAGAGTAAGGACAGTAAGAGGAAGACCACTTAATATTGTTTTCTGCCTAGATCCAGTTATGCCAGATACTGCTAGATCCAGTCATGCCAGATACCAGCACCACCTCTCCCTTTTAAAAAGTCAGTTTCATAATTCTGAGATAATAAATATTGCCTTCTTCCCATGCATACTTTTTCTTTTTTCTTCCAATGATTTCAGTTACCTGCAACTGAATTTAGATGAAATCAAAGAATTTGAGGAGCTCACTTTAGGAGCAGATCAATCATATGTATAACTGTGAAACAATTGTGATGTAGGCATAAATACAATATATAGTCTTGGCAGAAAGGGGAGAAGGATCAACTGTGCTTGGATGGTTCCTAGTCCATTGTCTAGGGCTTGGTTTATTCTTTGGGGGAATGTTGCCTTGTACTCAGTAAATGCTAAGTCATTGAAAAAACATCATGCTGTTGCTCTGTCACTCAAGAAAGATTTTGTGACACTGAAGTTAAGTCTTGAAGAGCATAAGTCTGCTAGGGTGAGAAACCGGGGAAGGTGCAAATTGAACAGTATTAGAAAAAATACAGCAAGAAAAAAAAAACAAAAAGGAAAAAAAATAGACCTATCGTTCAGTAGATGTGGTACTCTTGGTATGGGAGATTAGAGACATCCACAAATTCTTTGCATACTTAGTGAGATGTGGGATCCAGTTCCTCTACCCTGAATTGACCTTAGTTAATTGCCTAATCAATAAAATGCTGTAGAAATGATATTCTGGGATTCCTAGATCATAAACAGTTGTTGTTTTACGCCACTAAGTTTTGAGATAACTTGTTATGTAGCAATACATAACCAAACTAACATAACCAAAACAGTTGGCATAAGAGGTGAGTGGTTTTCATGTTGAAGATAAGGCTACACACATTGGCAGATCCTGGAGGTAAAAAGCTTGCATTTTGTCTTGTAAGTTTTGGGTTTTATCTTATAACTTTTAAGGATCCACTAAATACCTGCCTTCTAGAATAATAATTCCAATGATATTATGGAGACTGGATTGGAAGGGAACCAATCTAGAATTAGGGATACCAACGAGGTATAGATAACTGCAATGTTCTAAGCATGAGATGTGAGGACCTGTCCTAAGATAGATAACAGCAAGGGGGACTGAGAGGAAGGATCAGTTACATGACATGATGGAGGCAGAAACGGGGCACTGATTGAATGAAAATCATAAAGGAGAGAGGTAAATATCAAGGCTTGGATGACTAAAATGGACGTTACCAGATAAGAAACTATTCAAGGACGAAATGACTTGAAGACAGTGATTAAGAGTTCAGTTTTTGACGCAGTGAACTTGAGGAAATCTGAATCTCCATATCTACCAAATACTTAGTTCACAGCTGCAGTTAAATGATTATTCATATAATGTTTTATTTAGCATCTGTCTTTCCCAGCTACATTTTAAGCAGAGACTATTTTTGTCTTATTGACCATCAAATACGCAGCACCTAACAGTGTGTCTAGAACACAGCCAACCTTCAATGAGTATTTGCTGAATTAATGAATGAATGAAATGATGTCCAGCCGGGGACTCTACCACGGTAGTTCTCAACTTCAGATAAATATAGGAATTATTGGGCAGCCCGGTGGCTCAGTGGTTTAGCAGCTACCTTCAGCCCAGGGTGTGGTTTTGGAGTCCAGGGTGTGATCCTGGAGACCAGGGATCTAGTCCCAGTATCAGACACCCTGCATGGAGCCTGCTTCTCCCTCTGCCTGTGTCTCTGCCTCTCTCTCTCTCTCTGTGTCTCTCATGAACAAATAAATAAATAATCTTTTAAAAAACTATAGGAATTATACAATTAGTTCCTATAAGTTCTGTTCACAAAACAAAACAGAGAAGGAGCCCTTACCAAGGGTATAGGAGGCGGCAGCCCACGTTTTGCCAGTAAAGAAACTAAGCCTCCTTAAGTTTGAAAGTTATATGGAATTATCCAGTAAATAATTAAAAACAGCATTAGCTAGACTCATAGAAAACTATAGAAATATGGCTTTGGACTTTAAACAATACCATCAAGAAAGTAAGAGAGCCCACGGCCTGGGAGAAAATATTTGCAGAACTATATCTGATGAAGAATTTGTATCCAGAATATGTAAAGAAATCTTACAACTCAATACTAAGAACACAACCTAATTTTAAAAGGCAAACAATTTTAACTATCATCTGTATGGTACTTTTTCATTTGCATCTCCAGTCCAGATCTTTCTTTTGAACTCTAGCCTCATATGTCCTATTAGGTTCTAAAGTCAAATAAATATGGGAAGAAAACATATTATATCTTCCTCTTAAAGATTATTGAAACCACTGGATGGCTCAGTGGTTAAGCATCTGACTCTTGATCTCAGCTCAGGTCTTGATCTGAGGCTTGTGAGTTCAAGCCCTACATTGGGCTTCCTGGTGTGGAGCCTACTTTAAAAAAAAAAAAAAAAGATTTTTGAAGATTCACAATGTTTTCTACCATTTCAAATACTATGAGAAGTCTTGCAATAAGTCTTTTTAAATTTGCTACCTGGTTTCCCAAGCAGATTGAACACGGGATCATGTGTTCACACCCTATGGAATAAATAGCCTACAGATTTTTTTTTAGAATGGCAGATCAGTCTATCTCACCCTTTTTTGGAGAAGCTGTTCCCTTCCCCCTACATTGGGATCAGCAAATTTTTTCTGCAATGGGTCAGATAATTTATTTATTTATTTATTTATTTTGAGAGACAGAGAGAGAGAGTGGAGGGAGGGGCAGAAGGAGAGGGAAGGAGAGAGAATCTTAAACATATTCTATGTCTAGTGTGGAGCTCAATGCAGGGCTCAATCTAACAAACCTGAGCCAAAACCAAGAGTTGAGCGCTTAATTGAGCCACCCAGGTGCCCCAATACTTATACTTTTCTGACCATATACATCCTTGTTTCATATTTTTCCTTGCTAGTATCCTCCCACACACCCCCAACTTTTTAAAAATACAAAAACCATTCTTTGCTCAGTAAGTGCACAAAAAAGTCAGATGCTAGAGGGCCATAGTTGCCAATATCTGCCTGGGATCTACATGGTTTCATGAGTTACTACCCTCTTGGCCACAGCTGTTTCATCTGTGGCTGGCTGAATGAACCAAGTTGGGACAATCAGAATCTCTTCCCTAGGAAATTAGAATATGACTAAGAGATATCTGATTGGTCTTTTAAAATAAAAGGAGGGGAACCTAAGAATAATTCGCAGTAACTGTGTCCTGCCAAGTGGCCTGAGAATGGAAAGACAGATCCTATAAGAGATGGGAATGAAGCAGCTGAGAAGGAGAGATAAACAATGGATAGAGGATTGCCTGGGTATCCTACAGTCTCCAGAGTCTGTGTCCAGTTTTTCCTGTGTTTCATTGCGGTGTTGCTCTTGCATATCATGAATATCTCTCCCCAACACCATCCTCAAAGTACATTCTGTTCTTTCATCTATGATAGGTGGAGGTGGTTTCTGTCACATGTAGCCAAAAGGGATATAATAAATACACTTTGGAAAATTTAAAAAAAGAAAACAGGCAACAGATTTCAACAAACATTTCTCCAAAGAAGATAAGCAAATTAGTTAATAAATTGAAAAAGATGCTCAACATCATTGGTCATTGGGGAAATTCAAATCCAAATCACAAGATAATACTTTACAACACTAAGATGGCTATAATTGGGGGGGAAAAAACAGAAAATAAGTCTGGGCAAAAATGTTGAAAAACTAGAACCCTCATATATTCCCACCTTCATATATATGGTAATATAAAATGATACAAGCTACTGTTGAAAAGTCTTTCAGAATTGTTAAACACAGAGTTTCCATGTGACTCAGCAATTCCATCCCTAGGTATCAACACTAGAGAAATGAATATCTGTACAGAGACTTATACTTAAATTTGTTCCTAGCGGCATTATTCATAGTAGCCCAAAAGTGGAAACTACCCAAATATCCATCAACTGGTGAATGGATAAACAAAATGTAGTATATATCTATATAGTATAATAACATTTAGCAATTTAAAAAACCCAAGTAGATTTTTACACCAATGAAAATACAATGGATGATATTATAATGATGGAGATATATCATTATACATTTATTCAAACCCGTAGAATATACTACACCAAAAATGAACCCTAAGGTAAACCATGGACTTTAGGTGATTGATTATGTGTCATTGTAGGTTTATCCTTGGGGGAAAAAAGTGCACCACTCTGATGAATGACGTTGTTAATGAAGGAGGTTATTTATGTGTAGGGTCAGGAAATACATGGGAAATCTCTATTCCTCTCAACTGTGTGGTGAACCTGCTCTTAAAAGTTTTTAAAAATACAGGGGTTCCTGGGTGGCTCAGTTGGTTAAGCAGCTGACTCTTGATTTCTGCTCAGATCATGATCTCAGGGTCCTGGGATTGAGCCCTGCCTCTTGCCCCTTTCAGCAGTGAACCTGCTTGTCCCTCTGCCCTTACCCTGTGCATTCTCTCTCTCTCAAATAAATGAATAAAATCCTTTAAAAAAAGGTTTTAAAAAACACATATAGTTGATTAAGAGCAGATACAGAATAATACATTCTACATGATTCCATTTTTATTATGTTCAAAAACTGGCTAATCTATGGTATTACCAAGGATATTGGTTTCTTATAAGGAAGGGGCAAAGTTGAGAATGGAACATGAAGAGGCTGCTATGGTCCAGCAGTGTTCTATTTCTTGACGTGTCTGGTGGTTTCATGAAGTGTATAAAAATTATACATTGTTAAAATATGTGCATTTTCTGTACATAGGTTATACATTTCAATAAAAATTATTTTAAAAAGAAAAAAGAAAGTACTGACACATGCTACTATAGACATGAACTTAAAAAATTAAGTTTTGGGATCCCTGGGTGGCGCAGCGGTTTGGCGCCTGCCTTTGGCCCAGGGCGCGATTCTGGAGACCGGGATCGAATCCCACATCGGGCTCCCGGTGCATGGAGCCTGCTTCTCCCTCTGCCTGTGTCTCTGCCTCTCTCTCTCTCTCTCTCTCTGTGGCTATCATAAATAAATAAAAAAAAAAATTAAGTTTTATAAAAATATATACTAAATGAAAGAAGTCAATATAAAATACCAGGTCATATATTATTCCATATATATGAAATGGAGACAGAGGTAAATTAGTGGTTGCCTAGGCCTGGGGTTGGAAATGGGAGTGATCACAAACAGGCATGAAGTTTCCGTTTGGAGGATGGAAGTGTCCTAAAATTAGGTTGTGGTGATAGTTGCATGACTTTGAGAATATACTAAAAAAATTTAATTTTACATTGTAAATGAGAGAGTTTATGGCATATTCGTTATATCTCAATAAAGCTGTGAAAAATGTGGTTGAAATAGACAAATGCTTTGAAAAACACAACTCACCAAAGCTAATACAAGGAGAAATTTAAAAATCTGAATGAAATTAAGTATCAGTGACATTGCATTCTTAATTAAAAACTATCCCACAAAGAAAGCTTTAAGTCAAAATAGTTTCAGTAGTTAATATTCTGAACACTTAAGGAAAGAAGGAAAACCCAGTTTTAAAAAATGAAAGAAAGAAAACCTCTCCCACAGAGTAGAAAAGAGGAGAGAATAGATTTAATACATTTTATAAGATCAGTATAACCTCAATTTCCTTCTATTTCTAGATTACTTTTTTAACCTATTTTTTAGATTTATTTACTTATTTATTTATGAGAGAGAGAGAGGCAGAGACACAGGCAGAGGGAGAAGCAGGCTCCATGCAGGGAGCACGACGTGGGACTCGATTCCTGGTCTCCAGGATCACGCCCTGGGCTGAAGGCGCTGCGACACCACTGAGCCACCGGGGCTGCCCCTATTTCTAGATTACTAAAAGTTCACAAAGAATTGTTTAATTTTATCAATTTTTTTTCTGTATCTATTGAGATAATATGAATTTTCTCCTTTATATAAAAAAGATAATAACTATATTATGACCAAGTGGAATTTATGCCAGCAATGGAATCTCAGAACAGTTATAAAGGCACATATTATAAAATATTGTCAATTAGACTTCATGTCAAAAAATTAAGTATTTCTGAATCCAAAAGACAAGATATAACAAATGTTGGTGAGGATAGAAAGAAAAGGGAACACTTGTGCACTGTAGGTGCAGTGCAGCCACTATGGAAAACAGTATGAAATTCCTCAAAAAATTAAAAATTGACCTACCATATGAACTAGCAATCCCAGTTCCGGGGATTTATCTGAAGAAAATGAAAACATTAACTCAAAAAGATATTGCATCCTCCATGTTCATTGTAGCATTATTTACAATAGCCAAGATGTGGAAATGATGTAGGTATCCATCAATGGATGAATGGATAAAGAACTTATCATTACATATTCAAGTGAATGTTATTCAGCCATAAAAAAGAATGAAATCTTGCCATCTGTGACAACATGGATGGAACTTTTTTTTTTTAACATGGATGGAATTTGATAGCATTCTGCTAAGTGAAATAGAGACAGAGAAAGACAAATACCATATGATCTCATTAAATGTGAAATTTAAATTTTAAAAAATAAATTAAAAAAAAAAAGCAAGCTCATGAATTCAGAGAACAACCTGAAGGTTGCTAGAGTAGGGGCACTAGGGGAGGGTGAAATGGGTGTAGAGGTCCAAAGGCACAAAATTCTAATTATGGGACAGAATGGTGACTATACTTAATACTATTGTATTGCATATTTGAAAGTTGCTGAGAGTAAATCTTAAACATTCTCATCACAAGAAAAAAAATTACAACTACATGTGATAATGAATGTTATCTAGACGTATTGCGGTAGTCATTTCACAAGATATACAAATAGCAAATCATTATGTTGTACACATGGAATTAATATAATGCTATATATGTCAAGTATACTTCAGTTTTTAAACAAACTTTAAAAAAAGAAAAGAATGAAAATATGTACAAGGGGGTTAAAAAATAAACCTAATGAAAACCAGTGTAACTTCCTTAATAGCAAACACATATATTTTAAATTTTAAAAGATTGCTAGAAATAGTTGCTGTGTGATAACAAAAGTTTCGATTAATTGAGAAGATATCAATCTTAATACCGAATGTATCTGACATAAAATATACAAAGCCAGAATGACTGTACTACAAAAGCATAAATACACCATTATGTTGACCAGTTTTAACCTGGCAAACACTGCCTTGCCCAGTGATAAAGGTTAACATCACCAGTGATAAGTCATGTTGATGTCAGGTACTTCTAGTATGCTAATGAGAAACTGGCCTTCCCCACTAAACCTGAAATTCCCATCTAACCATGACAAAAACATCAGACAATCCCAAATTGAGGGGCATTCTACAAAATATCAGAATAGTACTCTTCAAAACCGTCAAAGTCATCCAGAACATTGTAAGACTAAGAAATTGTCACCGAACATGAAATACTAGAAGACAGTATTTAGAATAACTAAATTCAGTGTGGTATCCGAATTGACTTCTAAAACTGAAAAAGGACATTAATGTTAGATATTATATGTTAAGTATATGTGAGAAAAATGGGTGAAATTCAAAGAAAATCTGGAGTTTAGTTTTGCAATGTACCAATGTCGGGTTGCTAGTTGGGACAAATGTACATGGTAACATAAGGTATTAATTAACCTTAGGGGAAGCTGGGTGATAGACAGGAATTCTCTGTACTATCTTTGCAACTTTTTTGTAAAGATAAAGCAATTCTAAAATCAAAGTTAAAAAAAAAAGGATTTGTGTTCATCAAAAGACACCCTTAAGACAAACCACTGACTGGGAGAAAGTATTTGTAATAAACACATTAATAAATAATTCAATTCTAAAAAAATATGTATATATATACATCCATTGGTGTACTAAGGACAGGGCCGTAGGAAAGTATGCCCTGGGTGTAGAAAGAGAACATTGTATTGTCTGTGAAGAATATAAAAGCAATAATAAAACTAACTAAAAGTGGGTTTGTACTTTATTACCATGGACTGGAAATTCTAAACAATGTCAGAATGAAACACTCATCTAGGAAAAAAACATCACTTGTTGGTGTACATTCTAAACTTGAAATATGATCCACAAACCTAAAGTAACCTGAGATCCTTTCAGAGAGTCTATGGGGTAAAAATATTTTCATAATAGTGTAAAACATTATTTGCCTTCTCATTGCATTGACTATGTGCCCTGATGGTTCAGAAACAATGGTGAGTAAAATTGCTTACTCCTCAACAAGGGAGGAACACAAATCATAATAGTACACACTGCATTCTTTACTCCTAGACATTCACAATTAACAATAACAAAAACTTAGTTTTGCTTAAGAATTTCCCTAATGAAACAATAAACAATTTATTACATCTCAACCCTGAGCATCCATCTTTTTTGAGTAATGAAGTATAAAGCATTCTGCTATCTGAAGGAAGAGCACATTAGTGATTATTTCAAATGTGAGCTGATCCAGCCTCTTCTATGGAACACTGTTTTCACTTTAAAAAAATATATCTGATGGGTCAGCTCAGTTGGTTAAGCATGTGACTTTTGGTCTCAGCTCAGTTTTTGATCTCACAGTTCTAAGTTTGAGCCCTGTATTGGGCTCCATGCTGCACGTGGAGCATACTTTAAAAAAAAAATATATATATATATATATATATCAGATAGACTATAGTTATTCAGACCTGGTTATTTAGTAGGCATTATCTCAAAAATGATCTAAGTAAGCCTAGCATTATCAAAGGAAGTAACTTAAATATTCATTGCCTAAAATTTGAACTTTCACACCAAAATTGAATGTTGGAAATTTATATCTACTACTGTGAACTTAAAAGTTCCCATGAGCATACACTCTTCTGATGAGATCAGTGGTGAAATGAACAAATGTGATGTTTTTGCTATTATAAAAAGAAATGTGTCAACATTTAGAAAAGCTTCGTTTCAGGGAAATAATATTTTCCAAATCACCAATGCCCAATGCTACAAAGTCATACATGAGGAAAAAAAATTATTCAGAACATAAGATAGGCCAACAGATTTTAATGTAATAGAGTATGAAAAGTTTATTTATGTGGTTTTAGAACATGTTATAACTAACCTATAAGAAACTACTTCTCGGGATCCCTGGGTGGCGCAGAGGTTTGGCGCCTGCCTTTGGCCCAGGGTGCGATCCTGGAGACCCGGGATCAAATCCCACGTCGGGCTCCTGCTGCATGGAGCCTGTTTCTCCCTCTGCCTATGTCTCTGCCTCTCTCTCTCTGTGTGACTATCATAAATAATAAATAAAAAATTAAAAAAAAAGAAAGAAACTACTTCTTTTGGTGTGGCATCAAAGAAGACTATGTACAATTATTTAAATAGGCTATTAAAAGACCCTCTCTCCAGCTACATGTGTGAGGCCAGATTCTTTTCATATACTTTAACTAGAATAACATATTGTGACAAATTGGATGCAATACATATGAGAATCTGAGAATCTAGCTGCATAAATGTAACATGATGTCATTTTTTATCAAGAAATTTTGTTTTGCTTTAGAAAATAATAATTTTTAATAATTTTTATAAATGTGTATTGTGTATGTTAATAAGCAGTGGATTACATATTTTTAAGATGGAAATTTAGTTTGCAAGTAAATATTTAAATTTTTCTTCAGTTTTAATTTTTTCCAAGATAGAGGTTTCTTTTATTTTTTTAAGATTTTATTTATTTGAGGGATAGAGAGAGAAAAAAAAAAAAAAAAACAGAGAGCACAAGAGCAGGGAGAGGGAAAAACAGGCTCCCCACTGAACAGGGAGCCCAACTTGAGGCTCTATCCCAGGACCCTGAGATCATGACCTGAGCTAAAGGCAGATGCTTAACCCACTGGGCCACCTAGGTGCCCCTCAGTTTTACTTTCTAATAAGGCAAATATTAATAAGGCAAATATTAATAGATATAACTCACATAAACAAAAGCAAAGAGCTCAATAATTTGTAAGAATGCGGTAACATCCTGAGAACAAAAAAGGGTTGTTGTTGTTGTTGTTGTTGTTTTATCTGAGACCAAAAAGTTTGAGTACTGCAATCCTGAACAATGGTAGCTACTATTGTTGAATTTTAGTAATACGTATAAGTATCAAATTAGCACACCTTTGTTACTTTTCCTGTAATAAGCATTTTATTCTATGTGGAAGCTAATTCAAAGAACTTTGTTTCTACAATTAGCCAAATACCCATAGACTCAGCTACATGCATTCATTTCAGAGAGTAAGTTCTTAATTCAGAATCATTCAAGCTTGCTTCATGCATAGTTCTTATCTCCACCTCTGTGGAAACACATATTCCTACATTTAAAGAGTGGACTCAAAATAATGTGATAGAGCAATAATCATAATAAAGACAAACAGAGCTCAAGTTACTTCAATTCTATAATTCTATGTGACCATTTGGAGCTTTTACATGTGTTTAAAATTTAACACAATGAAACAGTGTAAACTGTGAAGTACAATCTTTTTGAAGGGTGGATTTTAGTTCATAAATGAAATATTTTATTAAATTTTAATAGAGCTGAAATGTATTATTTTTAAATTGTTCATTGTTTTTTAACCTAAAGAACAAATCAAGAAAATAATTAGTGTTACTACTTATTGCATTGTTATTGTTGAAAAGAATTTTGTCATATCGAGAAGACAAACAACGTTCTTCAGGTGTTGTCTGTTCATTAGGTAATCACTGCCAATACCAACACCAAATGATGGCATATTGGAGACTGTCCTCCCAAGGTCAGCAACTAGGGCTTGTGTTTTAAGGATGCCCATAGAATCTTCATATGTCCTCTTTTTGTCTGATTTTTTTAATCCACTTAAAATGACTGAAATGCATTCATGGTGGATGTACCAGGAGTTCAATTTCTTCAATCTTCTCGATATAGTGTCATTTTCCACAGTGTGCTCATGCCAGTTCCTTATCCAATTAGATACTCCTTCCGTGCTCATTGCCTCTGGTAGGTACACAATTCAACTAGAGCACTTATTACACTGAAGTTAATCTACTACACTGAAGTTAGGCGTCTCCTTTAAGCTAGAGAGCTGGGGCTCTCAATTCCTAGCGCAGGGTCTATCACGTCATAGAATTGTATTCATTGTATTAGTCAGGAGATATGTATTTAGCTATAGATTGCTGGAGACACAGGAAAGCTGATAGTGTAGTTGCAGCCTGAGTCGAGAAGCGTGGGAAGGACCAGGGTAGCTAATGGTGTAGTTCTATTCTGAATGTCACCTGGCTTAAAACCCAGGAAGAGCCAATGTTTCAAGTTAAGTCCAAAGGCAGGGAAAAGAAAAACTGATGTCCCAGCTTGAAAGCAGTCAGGCAAGGGGAGTTCTTTCTTACTCAGCCTTTTTGTTCTATTCAGGCCTTCAACTGATTGGATAAAATCCAATCACATTAGGGTGAGTAATCTACTTAACTCAATCTACCAATTCAAACATTAAACTCATCTAAAAACCCCCTCACAGAAACATCCAGAAGAATGTTTAACCAGATATCTGGGTACCCTGAGGCCCAGTCAAGTTGACACAGAAAATTTACCATCACATTTATTAATGTTTCTCTGTCTGCCTTGGTCTTTGCCATCAATAACTCAGGAGGAGAACAACCATGTAAAGATACTACTTGTAAGGCAGAATGAAATTGAGTTAATGAGGGGGTATACAGGAGGCAAATTTCGCTTCATCTAAGAGTTAACTTCTTACTGGAGAAGCAAAGACGAGTAAGATTCTGATAAGAGGAGACTTCTGTAGCAAAGGCAAGATCTTGCAGATTGGAAGCAGCTTCAATGAAGTCTCTTCTACAGTTCGGATCCAGATCACATTTGTAAGGCAGTCTTTGGCAATAGACATTTCCTGAGAGTGGCGCTCAGATAAGTAAACACACACGGTGCTCCCTATTCTGGGGTAAATCCAAAAAATATTCCTGTGCTGAAATAACCATGTGTTAGCCTCAAGGATCAGCCTTGGCTCTGAATTAGTTACCATGGAGACCATCTAAATCTTATGCTTTACCTTAGTGATGTCCAAGAAAACTCAGACTGATAACTATTCAGAAAATATTCTAATATGTGGTTTTACACCAAAGTAGATGATTAGGTCATTAGTAGAAAACAAAAGCAATTTAGCAGAAAACTAAAACAAAAAAATTCTTGTTTAAGCAAGAATGTCAAGGTCAGAGTTCTCTGAAAATGCAAAACTTGATAAGTAACTATTAATCACTGTTTGTGTTTCATTTCACTTTTCTGATTTCCAAGTAAAACATGTTTATTTTAGAAAATTCAGAAAATACATAAAAACATAAAAAGGAAACTTAAAATCACCCTTAGTCCTTTTTCTCCTTTTATAGTGGGAAAGAGTACAAAGCAAAATCTGCAAGACTTTTCCTCCTCTCTGCCAGTCTCACCAACCCCACCCCTGAGATAACCACGTTCATCAATTTAGTCCTTATCAGCCTTGCCAATTTCTCTCTTGCTTATTCATTTATTGATTCAGCAAAAATTTATTGAGCAGCACCTTGAGCCAAACACCATTCTAAATGTAGCTGGTTCACAGCTAAATAAATCTGATAAGATCCCTATTCCCAAGGGTTACATTGTAGTAAGAGAAAACCTATAATTAACCAGTAAACAAATGAATAAACAGAAAAATACTCACTGGTAATAAATGTTATACAGAAAATAAGATGGCAGTATGTCTGAGACTAGACTGTGAAGATAAAATCAGACCAAAAGACTGAGGGGAAATATCGCAAGTACAGAGAAGAGTAGGGAGAAAGGCCCTATGGTCAATACAGAAAGAAAGCCAGTGTGGCTGTATAGCAAGGTGGGAGTGGAGGGAGGGAGTTGTGAGTTGGAAGGATGAGCTGGGACATATCACAAAGGGCTTTAGGGAAGAGAATGTCAAAAGAGTCTGGCCTTTAAGTGCAAGAAGTCACTAAGAAGTTTTAACAGGAAGGTGATAAGCTCTAATCTATACATATTTTTAAAACATTTTATTTATTTATTTATGAGACACAGAGAGGCAGAGACAGGCAGAGGGAGAAGCAGGTGCCATGCAGGGAACTCCCTGTGGGACTTGATCCCGGGACTCCAGGACTCCACGTGCTAAACTGAAGGCAGACACTTAACTGCTGAGCCACCCAGGCATCCCACTAATCTATATTTTTAAAATATTCACTCTGGCTTTATTGTCGAAAGTATATTTGAAGGTGAGATTCCCAATGAGGTCTACAGATACTTCCAAGAAGTCCATAGATAGAATTCAAGGGGTTTATTACCTTGAAAGGGAGAAAACTACCTAACCCTGGCACTCTGAGAAGTAAAAATCTCAAAATTATCCTGTGTGTTTATTCTCCAATTATGCTTCCTGAAATATCAAAATGATCTCTCTGGTTTCCTGAGTGCCATAGTGGCAAGATCTCAGTTTGACAGGAAGTCTCTTCTTTTTTCTGTTTTTTTTTTTTTTTTTCTCTTAGGGGAATATTTAAATCTGAACCCCATTGCAGGCCTACTAATTTAAAAGGCTTAGATTCCAAAAATAAAAGCAAGTACATTAAGAGTGACTTCGGGGTCAGGGCAAAAAAATCCTCACAACTTGAATCCAATACTTTCATAACTGGCGCCAGCTGATCTGAGACTTGCTTCCCTGCTGCTAACTGCAAAAAGGAATCAGACATGAAAAATATCTTGTAATAGGGCAGGTAAATGGGGTGTGGGAAGCACACTTGTAAAGAAAGAAGAAATAAAATGCTTCTTGAAATTGTTTGCTTAGCAGTATTTCCCAAACATGGGCATTAGTTAAAAATACAAATACCTGTGCTCCACCCAGACGTATTGACTCAGAGTTTCCAAAGGTGGGGCCTCACAATCATCTCTGGTGATTATAATGATCAACCTGTTTGGAAAACACTATACATATCTGTAGGGGAAAATCTACAAGACCCATGGAACATTTGATTAGCAGGCCCAGACTGAGAAAACACAATCTTACTCTTCTGACCCTCATAAATGGTTTGTGGCTTAAATAATTGTGGGCATTTTCACTGGCAGATCCTTAGAAGGGTGACTGACCAGCATATTAATAAACCAAACAATTGATATTTGATAAAACCACTGAGATTACTGACATTGAAAAAGAGAATGACTGAATTTATCTTTCATTGTACCCTTCAAGATGTAAAATTATTTCTTTTCATGCTGCCAGAACAAGTGGACTCCATTTAATGTGGCCGAGGACCATACAATTTATTAAATGATACTTGGAAGCCCTCATAAAAGTGATTAATATGTGTGCGCTCAGAGCTCTGAGTGTAGTCATTTTTCAGACAGTCTATTGTTTCTACATTCAGAGAACCAACTTGAGTGTGTTTGAGTCTTGTAGGAGGAAGGGCTGTTTTTCACTCCTTATTCTTTTTTTTGGGGGGGGGGGGGATTTATTTATTTATTCATGAGAGACAGAGACAGAGAGAGAGAGAGAGAGAGGCAGAGACACAGGCAGAGGGAGAAGCAGGCTCCTGCAGGGAGCTCGATGTGGAAATCCAGGACTCCAGGATCACACCCTGAGCCAAAGGCAGACGCTTAACCGCTGAACCACCAAGGCATCCCTTTTTTTCTTCTTCTTTTCTTTTCTTTTCTTTTTCTTTCTTTCTTTCTTTTTTTTTTTTCTGAGAGGAGGGGGGCAGAGAAGGAGGAAGAGGGAGTTGCAAGCAGATTCCATTCAGCGCTGAGCAGGAGCCTAAGGCAGGGCTTGATCCCAGGACCCTGAGATCACAACCTGAGCCAAACCAAGAGGCAGACGCTCAACTGACTGAGCCACACAGGTGCCCCAGGGCTGTTTTTCAAAATAATCACAGAATATTACAGAATTACTGTTAGTAATCTCATGCAGTCTCTCAGGGCTGTCAATGCTATTTATACACTGCCAGCTCCAAATCCATATCCCCAACCCTTACCTGCCCCCTAACCTCAGATTCTTATATCCAACCAGTTACTTGTCATCTACACTTACTTTGATATGCATATAAAACTATACAAGGTGACAACTGAACTTCTGCTCTTCCCCTGCACCCCTCACTCTTCTATCTCAGTTAGTAACAACTGTTTTTCTAAGTACTTAGTCATCCTTGATTCTTGTTTTCCTTCCACTCCACATCCACATCCATTAACCAATTCTTTTTACTTTCCTTTAAGAATACATCCAGAACTCACCCACTTCTCAACACCTTCACCATAACCATTTCAAGCCACCATCAATTCTCCCCCAGGTAAGTGCAGGAGTCTTCTAACTGGTTCCCTTTGCTTCTGCATTTGCCCCTCTTCCATCTACTTTTAACACTGCAGCTAAAGGGTTCTTTTCCATTCCTTTCATTTTTATTATGGAAAGTTTTTTTTTAAATAGGTTATTTTATTTTATTTTTTATTATTTTTATTTTATTTTTTAAGATTATTTATTTATTTATTCATGATAGAGAGAGAGAGAGAGAGAGGCAGAGGGAGAAGCAGGCTCCATGCCGGGAGCCCACTCCAGGATCGGGCCCTGGGCCAAAGGCAGGCGCTAAACTGCTGAGCCACCCAGGGATCCCCTTATTATGGAAAGTTTTAAACAAATATAAAAGAAGGGAGGATAGCATGACAAAACTCTGTACCTACTCATCTTGAGCTTCAACAATTAATTATCAATGCATGATCATTCTTGTTACTTCTACATCCCCATCCACTTTCTCCCTGCCACAATGGAGCCTTGTTTAAATCCACTAATGACTTCCTATCTCATTCAAAATAAAATCCAAAATCTTTTCAGTACCACACAGGTGCATACTCAGTCTCAGTCATCTCTCTGCTGTTGGGGAAGAAGAATTTCCTCTGCCCTTCAAGGTCTTTCTAGCTTGACTAGGAATCAAATTGACATAAGACAGATTAACAGGAGAAAATCAAATTTAAGAGTATAAAAATTTAATAGCATACATACAGGGAGTCTACACAGACATGGAAATTCCAAGGACAGTCAGGCACCGGGAAGTTTATATGAGGGAAGGAGAGGGGTAGGATCTGAGAATGCAAACAGAAGAAAGACCATTACCAAGAAGGTGAGAAGAGATGTTTGGAAAACAAAGGTTGCCCTATTATGCATGCAGGGACCCCGATGTGGGACTCCATCCCGAGACAAGTCGAGGATCATGACCTGAGCCATCTAGGCATCCCAATACTAGTTCTGAAGTACGGGAGTGGTTTCAGAAAGAAAAAATTATTAGAGTTAATTTTTTAAATCAAATGCATGTAATGTGAGGATTTCAACAAAGTATATGACAAGTTGTATTATAATATCAGGTTGGCAGGGCGCCTGGGTGGCTCAGAGATTGAGCATCTATCTTCAGCTCAGGGTGATCCGGGATCCAGATCGAGTCCCACATAGGGCTGCCTGCAGAGAGCCTGCTTCTCCTTCTACCCCTGTCTCTGCCTCTCTCTCTGTCTCTCATGAATAAGTAAATAAAATCTTAAAATAATAATAATAACAATAACAATAATAATAATATTATGTTGGCAAAATGTAGTTCACATTGGGGTACAGAGCAGGGAATATATAACTCTTTGAACAAGTACACTTAAAGAATACTCGGTTTAGTATTGATTGGTTAGCACAAACACTTCCTATAGTCTGGTCATCAGGCTAAATGCTTTACCTGCTTTAATACCATTTAACCCTCACTGCAACTCTATGAGACTATTATTACTCTCCAATTTACAAATGAGGAAGTGGAAGTACATATTAGTTAAATAACTTCCACAGTCACATAGCTCCTAATCATGGAGATGGGACTTGAACTCTACCAAATTCATATCAGTACACTCATGTGTAACTGGCATGCATCCTTCCTCAACAGTAATCTGACTGGATTACTCCATCCTTATATGCTATCAATTTTTATTAGTAATTTGGATGATGATATAGATAGTGTGCTGATCAAAAGTAGGCATAATCTAAAGCAGGGAGGAGAAGGTATGGCATTAGAGATCAGAGTCAGGATTCAAAATTATTTCAACAGGTTTGTTTGGTGCTAGAACAGATAACAACTGACTATGCAATTTAATGCATGGTTTCTCAACCTCAGCACTATTAACATTTTGGGCCAGATAATTCTTTTCTGTGCAGAGCTGTCCTGTACATTGTCAGATGTTTAGCAGCATCACTAAACTCTGCCCAGTAGGCACTAGTAACATCCTTAAGTTGTGACAAACCAAAATATTTCCAAATATGGCCAAATGTCACCTGGGAGGCAAAATCACCCCAGTTGAGAACGACTGATTTAGTCTTTTGCCACAATTGTTTTTATTTAATTCTCATAATCCTGGTAAGAGGCAGGTAGAGTTGACATTGAAACCAGTTATCTGATTCAGGATGCCACGCTCTCGTTAAGAAGAAATTAAGGAGAGATAAATGTGAATTCCTACTCTTAGAGCCAAACAGCAAATACGTAAGCCCATGATGAGAGAAGTATGAGCACATGTGGAAGAAAACATGTTTTTGGATGAGTAAGGACTAAAAAATTGTAGCAAACATTTATTAATGGTTTACGCTTTTACAGATTCTAATATGTGCTAGGTACACAAGCTCATTTAATTCTCACTGGTAGCCCCATGAGATAGTATTATTATTCCTGTTTTAAAGTTTGAGAACATGGAAGCTTAAAGAAGTAAAGTAGTAAAACACAGTAGGAGAGGTGTAGTGACAATGCCATGATTTGAATTCAAGCAATCTAATTGTAGAGTCAGGGCTTTTAATTATTAAATAACACACACACAAACACACCACAGATGAATCATCAGTGTAATATGGCTGGGAGAAGAATTTTAGGGTATATCAATAGATGTCCAAAACAAGAGAGAGTAGAGTCCTCTCCTGTTCTCATGGCTAGGTGCACACCAGCTTAATGCACAGGTACCAGCTGGGATTGCACAGGCTCTGAAGAACCTGATCAGATGGCTCTGAATCTATACTCTACCACTGAAGGAGGGTGGAAGTCCCTCCACAAGAGTTCTGTAGATTCCACTGTCTCAAGTTCCCTCTGTGCACAAACTGTATTTTGCACATCAACCCAGTTGAGGAGCTGAGTCTCTTTCTTAAGTTCACAAATCATACAACCTGACCCAAAGTTTTCCAGGGTATAGTAAATGTCATTTAGGTCTGTTATAGAGTAAACAAGGCTCCAGATTCTAAAATCACACTTTTGACTATTCTGTGCTGAAATTCCTTTAGACAGAAAACACCAGGGCCCCAGGACCTGGGGTATTCTTTGTTAAAAACTAACAAATCAGGACCCAAATGAATTATTTTACCCACCCCCACAACAGCAAACCAAGGCTTATTTGGAGGAATGTGACCTATAACCTGTCAATCTGGAATTTCCTGATCTGTATTAGTGAGATAATTTGCATGATAGAACCCCGTTCCCCCTAAAGAAGGTGATCTTGTCTGAAACTATCTTTTCTTTTCTTTTACTAATAACTTCCTTATCCTACCTAGTTGCTGCCTATGAAAGTCTTCTATTTTGTATGACTCCTTCTTTCTACTTGCTAGATGGAATGCTGCCTACTTTATGAGTCGTTGAATAAAGCCAATAAGATGCTCACATTTACGTAGTTCAGTTTTGTTTTTAACACCCTCCTACTCTCTGCTCTCATCCTCATCCTCTCCCTTCTGAACTACAAATAATCCTTCCTTTATAATGGTGAGCAGTCTTCTCTTTCCAAGGTACAAGGATCTTTTGTTTTTCAAATAAAAAAGCTTAAGTCTTTGTTATATTTGGAATTTCATGTTTGTTTGTTTGTTTTGGTGTCTAAAGCAGTAGTTCAGGGACGCCTGGGTGGCTCAGTGGTTGAGCATCTGCCTTTGCCTCCGGAATTCTGGAATCGAGTCCTGCGTTGGGCTCCTGCATGGAAGCCAGCTTCTCCTTCCTCTGCCTGTGTCTCTGCCTCTCTTTGTGTCTCTCAGGAATAAATAAATAAAATCTTTTAAATAAAATAAAATAAAATAAAATAAAATAAAATAAAATAAAATAAAATAAAATAATAAAATAAAATAAAATAAAATAAAATAAAATAAAATAAAATAAAGTAAAATAAACGAGTAGTTCTCAGCCAAGGGCAATTTTGTCCCCAAGGGACATATATAGACAATTTTGTGTATCACAATTGGTGATGGGGGAGGGGATGAGGGTGTAACTGGGATCTAGTTCATAAAGACCAAGGATGCTGCTAAACTGCCTACAGTGGACAGGACAGTCCCCCAACAGTAAAGAATTACCTGATTCCAAATGTCAATGGTTCCAAGATTGGTGAACTCTGGGCCACTGAAGAGGCAAAAGCTGCTTCAGAGGAAATTCAAAGATAATAAAAATATATATATATATATATATGTACATGGAGAATGGCCCTGGGGCCACAGCTGTTTAACATGGAGAAGAAAATGGGAGAGCATGAAAATTGCTTTAAAAAATCTGGAGAGTTGGGGCAGCCCGGTGGCCCAGCGGTTTAGCGCTGCCTTAGGCCGAGGGCCTGATCCTGGAGACCTGGGATCGAGTCCCAACGTCGGGCTCCCTGAATGGAGCCTGCTTCTCCCTCTGCCTGTGTCTCTGCCTCTCTCTCCTCTCTGTGTGTTCTCATAAATAAATAAAAATCTGGAGAGTCAAAGGCCATGCTGGATCATGGAGAGGGGTGGTACTTACACAGTGGCATATTTCTTCTGGATAAAAGAAAGACCATCCTAAGAAAGTTGTTTGAAAATGAAATGGGCTTCCCTAATCTTTCTGTTGTGAAAAGACTGGGTGACTCTCTGTCGACATAGAGAAGAGTCAAGTAATAAGTTCCACCACATCAAATTTCTATTTTTGTTGCTCAGAAATGGCCACATATCAGCAATTTCATAGGATTCAAACTAATGTTTTAAAGATCTCTTCACTATGGGGCACTTGAGTGGCTCAGTTCATTAAGCATCTGATGCTTGGTCTCAGCTCAGGTCTTGATCTCAAGGTCATGAGTTCAAGCCCCCCACCGGGTTCCACAGTACAGAAGCCTACTTAAAAAAAAAAAAAAAAATCTCTTTGGTCTAGGATTCAGCAAGCTACAATGTTGTCTATGGGTTCTCTCAGCTCAGAACCGGCCAGGATTCTCGGTATTTATCTTGCTTAATTATGAGCAAGAGCCATGACAATAGGATCAATTTGAGGGTGGCATCTCAGTCTTGAGGCTGTTTATAGTTATATTCTTGGGTAATTTTAGCACAGTGAAGATTTTTTTTTCCTTTCATGGGCAACTGCCCTAAGATAGCATTCTACAAACTACCTCAGTTCAGAGAAGACTTCTGCTTCTATGAGAGGAGATTGGAACATAGGCTGTGTGATGCTAAGAGACTAAAAATTTTATCTCCTTTCCACTTTTTCTCTAGGCTGCTAAGTTCCTACATATTATTAAGTCTCTGATATGGCTTTATAAGTTGTAGAAAATAGTGACCACCTAACAAAATTTGAAGCTTTATGTATCTCACTTATGTTTTTATTATGAAAAAAAATTAAATGTAGGAAGTTGAAGGAATAGTACAGGGGTGCTTGGGTGGTTCAGTCAGTTAAGTGTCTGACTCTTGATGTCAGCTCAGATTGTGATCTCAGGGTCATGAGATTGGCCTCCATGTTCAGTACAGAGTCTGCTTGTGATTCTCTCCCTTTCCCTCTGCCCTTCCCCTTCTCGCGCCCCCCAAGCCCTTACTGGCACACACACACCCCCCCCCAAAAAAAGGAAAAAAAAGAATAGTACAATAATCATCCATATACCAATCATTTATATTCCAATTTTTTTTAAACATTTTATCTTTTAAAAATATATTTTACGTGTATGTTTATATATACGTGTATTTCTTTTGGCTAAACCATTTGAAAAGAAGTTGCAGACAGCCTATCAGTTTACCTCTAAATATGGCAATGTGTATCTCTTATAAATAAAATTTTAAAAATCCTACATAACCACAATGCCAGTATCATATGTAAAAAATTAACACCAAATCTCTAAGATCATCCAATATCCAGTCAAAATTCAGATTTCTCTGACAATTCTATAAAATCTTCCATAGTTGGTTTTCTCAAACGAGGATCCAATCAAGTCTATCTAGTGCATTTAGCTGTTATTTCTTTTACATATTTTTAGTATAGAACATTATTTCAACTCATATTTGATGATGTTGAGTATTTTATGAAATCAGGCAGTTGGGTTATAGAATGTCCTACCTTCCAGATTTGATCTATTGTTTTCTTACACTGTGTTCAACTTGATCCTCTGTCACTTGTATTTATAAACCGGAAATTAGATCTAAAGACTTTGTCCAATTCGGGTTAAACATTTGTGGCATATATATTTCATAGATGGCACTGTGTATGTCATATTGCATCTTATTAATAGACTTCCTACTATTCATATTTCTAAATTTGACGACTGGGTTAAGGTGATGAGTGTCTAGTTGCTTCACAGTAAAGGTACATTTTCCATCTATCTGGGGGGAAAGTTTTGGCATCATGAGAGTATTCTTTTTAAAAAAACTTTTCACCCAATTATTTAGTAACTATTGATGACCCTTGTCTACATCAATTATCTCATGTAACAGGGGGACAAAGAATTCTGACTTTCTAAGTATATTATCTCTTCTACATTTATTAGCAAATATTCTTATGTAAAGGAGCATTTGTCCTCGTTAACTAGGCCTGAACCACATTTCCTTCTAAAAAGATATAATAAATGCTTAATTCTTTCCCTTTAATTAAAAAAACTGAGGGTTTTAAAAAATATTTTATTTATTTATTTGACCAAGAGAGAGCAAGAGAGAGTACAAGCAGGGGAAGCTACAGAGGAAGAGAGAGAAGCAGGCTTCCCACTGAGCAGGGAGCCCAATGCGGGGCTCAGTCCCAGAACCCTAGAACCAAGACCTGAGCCAAAGCAGACACTTAACTAAGCCACCCAAGCATCCCAAAATGAGGATTTTTAAATGTTTTCTATCAAGAAGACAGTTCCTACTCTTTGATATTGAGTAAAAATTGTCAAAACTAAACGCAAGAAACTGTTTCTAATATTTTCAGTGAAAGAAGAGAAAAACAGAATTTTAATTACCGTGTACAAAGTGCAACTTATTTTTGTAATTATTATGTCATTACATAGGAATTAAACTGAAAATTCACCATCTTCAACAACAGTTTCAAAAAGCAATAATTAACTGACTAATAATTAATTATCATATATAACTGCTGCAAACATAAAGAACCATGTTAAAATAACCTTCATTAAAGGAATGAATAACCAATTGTAATAAATGAAGGTTTATTTGCAAAAATGTGAGATTATTACCCATAAAATTATATTACATATATTGTCCTTTTATAGCCTGGTAAAGTCATACTTAAAAAGCCAAATCACAAGGGGTTGTGAAGGAAAATAAAATACATAAATGAAGATTAAAAAGTGAATTAATTTTTCTTAAATAACTGATCACCTCATAGAGTTAAAAATTTTAAATTTCTAGGAGCACCTGGGTAGCTCAGTGGTTGAGCATCTGCCTTGGGTTCAGATCTCAGGGTCCTGGGATCAAGTTCAGCATCAGGCTCCCAGCAGGGAACCTGTTCTCCCTCTGCCTTTCTCTTTGTGTCTCTCAAGAATAAATACATAAAATCTTTTAAAAAATTAAAATTTTAGTGCAGAAGCATCTACAGTCTCTAAAATTTATTTTGGAATTGGCTCCAATAGGCATTCATTCCAGAGAATGTCATAAGACCTAAAATCACAAAAAATAAAAACAGGGCAGCCCAGGTGGCTTAGCAGTTTAGCATCGCCTTCGGCCCAGGGTGTGATCCTGGAGACCCAGGATTGAGTCCTACGTCGGGCTCCCTGCGTGGAGCCTGCTTCTCCCTCTGCCAGTGTCTCTGCCTCTCTCTCTCTCTCTCTCTCTCTCTCTCTCTCATGAATAAATAAATAGAATTTTAAAAAATAAATAAAATAAAAACAAAACCTGCATAACCGAATCTCCTATGTCCATTTGGCATGGTTTCTTGTACTGCCCCATTCCTTCCCAAATTACAGAAATATGAAGAAACTTTCTTTATAGCATTGCTATACTAGCAAACTACTGCACTGATATTGCCAACATTATATATGTTCGATCATTTTTATTGTCCCATGGGGAAATAGGGAATGCAAAGCTGTCAAGGACAAAAGAAATGTATTTCTAAATGGTTAGCCATTCCTGAGAAACTTCGTAGAATTTCTTTCAAAATTGATATCTTTGGGGGAAAGAGCAAGAAAATAAATAAATAACACAGTGAACAACCAGAAAAATCAAAAGGAAAAGGCAATTCTTCAGATGGCATAGACTTCTAGAGAATTCTCTTTCAGTGTTGATCACATAAAATTAATATCAAAGACATGTTTGATTCTACATCATTCTTTCAAACTTGTAGAATTTGATCAATTCATATCCATCAAAGAAATACATCATTCTTTCAAACTTGTAGAATTTGATCAATTCATATCCATCAAAGAAATTCATATCCTTGAACTCCAGCCCAGGAACATCCATAGCACAGAACCTTTCCTGGTGTAGGGAGTGAGTCATACGATCCACCCAGCTTCCAGAGTTTCACAATCTAGTTTTTCACTGCTACTTGCAGGGGAGGTGCAGTTTTCCTTTGCTATCCTGTCAGTTCTTCTAGAATGCTTGTTTTGAAAATAAGAATTTATTCCAGTGCAATTGAGTTATTAGAGAATGATTTGAGCAAAATTAAATTTTATGTTTGCTTATGTGCAGTTTTGTCTGTGAAAATACTAAGCAAATGCAGAAAACTGCACCCAGGGGCCCTGGGGCCACAGCTGTTTAACATGGAGAAGAAAATGGGAGAGCATGAGAATTGCTTTTAAAAATCTGGAGAGTTGGGGCAGACCGGGTTGCTCAGTGGTTTAGCGCCGCCTTCAGCCCAGTGCATGATCCTGGAGACTCGGGATCGAGTCCCACGTCAAACTCTCTGCATGGAGCCTGCTTCTCCCTCTGCCTGTGTCTCTGCCTCTCTCTCTCTCTCTGCATCTCTATGAATAAATAAATAAAATCTTTTTTAAAATTTTTTTAAAAAGAAAACTGCACCCAGCTGCAATGAGCTCTGATAGGATCCATCACCGGTTTACATGGATGCCATGGTTCCTGTGCAGTACTGCCAGCCAGTGACTAAGTGCAGTAGAGATCGAAACTGGGCCCATTCCTAGGAGATTGGGGATTCGTTTAACATGTTACCTTAGCTCAAGAATTCTCCATCAGCTTTGCTGAAAGTTTATTAAAACCGCACTGAGGTCTAAAACTTTTCCTACCCAAACTTCCTTCCTCCTTTCTCTTCTCCATTGAGGCTAGACCTTGCATTGCAGTCTGACAGTTCTCCTAGCCTCCTCTATCTCCCTTCCCTCAGAGCTATTTTCCCCAGTAAATCTCTTGTCCATCTTATCCTATCTTCACATTTACTTCTCTGAGTACCAAACATAACCCAGTGGATCAATGGGGCTATAGATGAAAAAAAAAAAATGCCCATGTATTGATAATTGTTGAAGGTAGGTGACAGGTATATCTGACTATACACTGCACTGTCAAACAAACAGGAACTCCATTTTACACCTATTTTAAATCTTTTTCTAAAGATTTTATTTATTTGAAAGAGAGAGCAGGAGCAGGGTGGGGGAGGGGCAGAGACAGAGGGAGAAGCAGGCTCCCCATTGAGCAGGGAGCCCTACATGGGGCTTGATCCCAGGACCCCAGGATCATGATCTGAGCTGAAGGCAGATGCTTAATGGACTGAGTCACCCAGGCACGCCTATTTTAAAACGTTTTTAATACATCCATAGTGAAAAGTTCAAAGTAAAAGAAGGGAGGGAACGAAGGGAGGATGGAAAGAAGGAGGGAGGGAAGATAGAGTAATAAACCTGGATGAGATGCCACTCAAGCTCAATGGAGCCTGCTTTGCGAACTTTGGTTCGTTCTATGAGAATGTGCATTTAAGAGACAAACTGTGAAGGCTTCATATGCCCTTAAACAATATGCAGTACATTCAACCCTATTTCTCTCTCCTAAATTCTTGGAAACCACTAATTTACCTTCTGTCTCTATGGATATCTCTATTCTGGACATTTCATAGAATTGGAATCATACAATGTGTGCCTTTTACGTCTGGCTTTTTTTAGCTAGCAAAATGTTTTCAAGTTTCATCCATGTTGTAGCACGTCTAAGTATTTAATTCCTTGATGGCTGAATAACAATCATTATATGGACATACCACATTTATTTATCCATTCATGAGTTCATTGACATTTGGGTTATCTCCACTTTTTGGCAATCATGGATAATGCTGCTATGAACATTTGCATCCAAGTTTCTATATGGACAGATGTTCTCAATTCTCTTGGATATATCCCTAGAAATGAAATTGCTGGGTGACATAGTAATTCTATTTTAACATTTTGAGAAACTTCCAACCTGTTTTCCAAAGTGGCTGCCAATTTTACAGTCCAACCAGCAATGTATGAAAGTTCCAATTTCTCCACTGCCTCGACAACACTTGATAATATCTGTTTTTGTTTATTTCTTTCTTAGTGACATAAAGTATTATCTCACAATTTTGATTTGCAATTCCCTAATGACTAATGATATCCAGTATCTTTTCATGTGCTATTAGAGATTTGTATATGTTCTTTGGGGATATATCTGTTCAAATCTTTTGCCCCCTTTTTTTTTCCAAGAGGAGTGACTCAGTTTATCATTTTCAACCTGACCCCATCTTTCCCTTTAGGCTCCAACACTACACAGAGCTGCCCCCTCCCACTCTCTCCCCATAACAGCCAAGCCCCTTAGAGGTGAAGGGGGTAAACCACAAAGTTAGAAGGTCTGTCTGTGAAAAGCCAAGGCTGTACCATTCTCAAACAAGGAGACAAACTATAAGAAGGGCTCATTGACTGGACACAGTGAGTGTGACATAGTCAAATGCCTAAATCCCTGGCTTCTCGGGCTCAATCATTGTCCAAGGTTGAGGCCAGCAATGCTGTGTGAAGGCTTCAATTTCCACAGGATCATGGGGCATCATCCAGGACATGACAGACTCTAGCAGGTTAGAGATGCACAGGGCCCATCTGGTTCAGGGTCCTGATGCCCTCACCAGGGCGTGGGCTTCGGCAACTTTGGCCTCACTCCACCTCATCTTGGAAAACACTCCTGAGACATGGAATAAAAGGTGTAAACCTAAGTAGTTAACACCAGGACCCAGTGCCCACACAGGTCATGGTGTTCCAGTCTGCCTCTGTGGCAGTCCCCTGCCACTAGGCGAGCTGCAACTGCTGCATTAATTGCAGCTGCTCAGGAATCAGCTTCTCCTAGTAGGGCCAATTTGCTAAGCCCAGAGAGGTCTTTCCACTCTGCATCCAGAGGGTCACCAGCTCTCGCACCACCTTGTTGCTGCTCTTCCCTTCTTCCTTTTGCTCATTTTGAATTCAGTAATTCCTTTTTATTATTGAGTAGTGAGAGTCCTTTGCATATTCTAGATGTATTCCATTATCAGATATATAATTTGCAAATATTTTCTCTCCTTGTAGCTTGAACTTTTTGATGGTGTCCTTTAAGGAATGAAAGTTTTAATTTTAATGAATTTCAGCTTTTCTATTTTTTATGTCACTTGTGCTTTTGCTGTCATGTCTGAGAAACCAATACCTAATCCAAATTCATGAAGGTGTTCCCTTCAAAGAGGGCTATAGTTTTAACGCTTACATTTAGATCTGTGACCCTTTTTGAGTTAATTTTTCTATGTGGTGTGAAGTAGGGTTTCAAGTTCATTCTTTTTTTTTTTTTAAGATTTTATTTATTCATGAGAGACACACACACAGAGAGAGAGAGAGGCAGAGACACAGGCAGAGGGAAAAGCAGGCTCCACCCAGGGAGCCCAATGCGCGACTTGACCCGGGGATCCAGGATCATACCCTGAGCTGAATTCAGATGCTCAAGTGCTGAGCCACCCAGACGTCCCTCAAGTTCATTCTTTTACCTGTGGATATCCAGTTGTCTCAGCACTATTTGTAGAAAAGACTATTTTTTTCCATATTGACTTGTCTTGGCACCCTTGTTGAAAGCCAGCTACTATACATGTGTTTAGTGTTTATTTTTGGAGCCATAATTCTGTTTTGTGAATTTATAGGTCTGTTTTTATGGCAGTATCATCTTGCCTTGATTAATGTAGTTTTGCAATAAGTTTTGAAACTGGAAAATATAGCTCCTCGAAATTTGTTTTTCTTTTCAAGATTGCTTTGGTATTCTGGATCCCTTGCATTTCCATAATAATTTTATGATTCCCTGGACAATATCTACGGAAAAGATAGTTGGGATTTTGCTAGGCATCACATTGAATGTGTAGATCAATTTGGGGAATATTGCCCAACATTGTCTTCTAATAGATTGATGTCTTTCCATTTAATTAAGTCTTCTCTAATTTTATTCAATAATGTCTTTAAGTTTTTAACGTATAAGTCTTGTGCTTCTTTTTTAACATTTATTCCTATTTATTCTTTTTGATGCTGTTGTAAATGGAGTTGTTTTATTAGTTTCATTTTTGGATTGCTCATTACTAGTGTATAAAATATACTTGATTTTTATGTATTGATGTAGAATTCTGCAAATTTACTGGACTTATTAGTTCTGATGATTTATCAATGGACACCTTAGAATTTTCCATATAAAAGACTGTGTTTATCTGTGGATAAACACGTTTTTATTTCTTTCTTTCCATCCAGATGCCTTTTATTGCTTCTTCTTGCCTAATTGCTCTGGCGAGACCTTCTGGTACAATGTTTCTGAGTCAGTGTGAGTGAGCCTGTGGGTTGACTGGGATGCTCTGTTTCAGGCTTTAGTTTAGTTGTGCTTGTCTGTGTTCAGTTGGATTCAGTGGGGCTTAGCTATCTCTTAACATTTTGTAGAGGCTCCAGACTCCGGAATGCGAGTTTAGGTCTATTTCATATGTCTCCACATTCTCTTTGAACCTGCAGCTACCAGAGATTGGTGAATCACCAAGTCTCTATGCAAGATACTAAGCCCATACCATGAAAACACCTTTAAAGCCTTTGCTCTTATCCATGGGATAGTAAGTACATTCTGCTCATGGGGAGAGGACATTGCAGAGGTAAGTGGAAAGGAGGCAAATGTATATTTTTATTAGAGGGGAATGAAAACCTGGAACAATAGGCCCAATTTTTAAAAATCTGGGCATACAGATGGAGTCAGGGACAGGTTAGAGAAAAATGCATTAGATCCATAGAGTTCTATTTTTCTGCTTATATATTTCACGCAGGCAGTTTGTTCCCCCGGACCTACTAATTCATGAAATCAGTTTATTCATTCATTCAACACATATTTACTGCTTTCATCAGGTAACTTCCTTCACAGCTCTCCCCTCCAGGTTCCAGGAATGACTCTCTTGCACCCTCAGGTCTAGAGCTGACAAGTTTGTGCTCTAGTCTTTGTGTGCTTCCTTATAATCTGCCCGCATTTCCATAGGGTTGTTAAGGAGCTCTCCTCAAATTATCCCAATGCCAGAACCACGACTGATACATCTGTTAACAGTTTCCAGCTAATAATGTCAATGTAATGTCTCAGAATAGGACTACTCAGTCTGAAGTTCATTGTACTTTTTTTGTCCTGACCACATAGCCCTCCAGAAATATACACCCAAAATATAGCGGTTTACACTGCATTACTTTTCTATTACTGCCATAACATATCACCACAAATTTAGCAGCTTAAAATGATGCACATTTCTCATCTCAAAGTCCTGTAGGTCAGAAGTCCAGTTTGGTTCAGCTGCTTTCTCTGCTTTAGGTTTCACAAAGCCAAAATCGAGATGTTGGCTGGCCTGAGCTCTGATCTGGGGGGCTCTGAGGAGCAAGAATCCACTTCCACCTTCATCCAGGTTATTGCACAAATTGGTTCCTTGTGAATATAAGATTGAGGGCCCCGTTTCTTTGTTGGCTGTGGGCATGTGGCCACTGTTAGCTTCTGGAAGCCTCTACTTAATTTGGGCACATGTGTCTTTCTGTGTCAATGCCAGCAAAAGCATGTCCAATCCTTGTCATGCTTGCAGTCTCTCTGACAGCACTCCCTGCTCCAGCTCTTCTGTTTCCAGCACAGAAAGTTCTCTGCTTTTAAGGGTTTGTGTGAGTTGACTGGACTGACCAGATAATCCAGGATAATTTCCCTATCATAAAGTCCATAATCTTCATCGCACCTGCAAAGTTTCTTTTGCCATTTTAATGTAACGTCTTCAAAGTTTTGGATATTAGAGTGAAGACATCTTTTAGGGACTGTTGTTCCGCCTATCACAGGTAGACATTTGAAAAGTCTCCTATCATTGTGCCTATAATTAAGACTATTTATTTGGCTAAGTTTTTTTTTTTTTTTTTAAGGTTTTATATATTTATTTGAGAGAGAAGGAGAGAGAGAGAGAGCAGGAATAGGAGGAAGGGGCAGAGGGAAAGGGAGAAGCAGACTCGCTGCTGAGCAGGGAGCTCGACACTGGGGCTCCATCCCAGGACCTGGAGTTGGTGACCTGAGCTGAAGGCAGATGCTTAATGGACTGAGCTACCTAGGCGCCCCTTGGTTAATTTTTTAAAAAGATTTTATTCATGTATTTGAGAAAGAGAGAGAGAACATAAGCAGGGAGGAGGGGCAGAGAGTGAGGGAAAAGCAGGCCCTCCACTGAGCAGAGAGCTTGATGCAAGGGTCAATCATGACCTGAGCAGAAGGCAGACACTTAACTGACTGAGCCACCCAAGCACCTCACAGTTAATTTTTTTTTAACGTTTTGTTTCAAAATAATTTTAGAAGAGTTATAGAGAGAGTACAGAGGATTCCTGTATTCCTTTGTGTGAATTAGTTTTTTATTTTTAGGAACTCTTTTTAAAAAAATTAAAACATTTTGCTTTGTTTTTAGTTATGCAAAGCATTTACATGTTTCCTAAATAAAAAATCATATAACCAGGTACATTGCAAAATTTGGCTTTCATACAAGCTCACCTTCCTGTTTTTTTCTTCCCTTTAATAACTCCTCCTTCCTCTAATCTGCTGACACTCCCCATTGCTGTTACAACCCTCAACCTTTCTTACCTGAGATAATTATTCTTCAGAGGCTGTTCCATCTTTCCTCCCAGGTCCTCCATCAGGAGAGGGGGAAATACAATGATAAAGCTTAATGACACCACCGGCTAAGTAGGGCAAAGGCTGGCAGAGGCTTCAGATGGAATATCCAGGGTGTGTCCCTAATCACTGACCACACACCCACCTCTCCTTGAAATCACTGGATATCAATAAAGCTTATCACAATTACTTAAGTGCACCATATTTACTATACTATAAAACATCATCAATAGTACAACCTACCACCAGTTTATGACATTTTGAGAGGAATAAAAAGAACAATTCCACATTAAACAAACACACAGATTATAGAGTGCATCCCAGCTTCGAAAGTGTAAAAAGTGCAATATAAAAACATATCTTAGAACAAGAACAAGGAAATATAGTCCACGTCATTCTGTAGTTAAATTAGCTCCATCTTTTTGAAAGCTGTCTTCTTTCTCATATTGACATTTTTTCTTTTCAAATTTATTAGGGAGATACTGCATCTTTCTTAAATGTATATATTTTCAGTTAAATACAGTTGATTCTTATTATTCATGATAGCTGTTGTCTGTACTGTCTCTGCAAACACTAAATTAGTGAATTAGCAAACACTGAAGTGGGAGCTGTTGCTTCTAGGAGAAATACAGATTTAGGTTCCTATGAGAACACAAAGTTTTAGTCTACCCTCAATATATAATCTTGTTTTATGTATGTATTTCTGTAATGACTCCTTATTTAATATATATTGTTCATTCGTTAACAGTGAGCTCATGGCCAATAGCACTGCAACTCATGCCTGAAAGCAGCTTCGGCAACAAATGCTATCTTCTTTCTAAGGCACATCACAGCCTTATGGAGCTTAGGAACAGTAGATAGTACCTAGCACTGCACTTGAGGGCCATTTTAAACTGTGAAATTATCAACAAAAAAGCACAAAAATGCAAAACATGAGGTACCGGATAGACCATGAAAGGAACACTTTTTATAGCATTAAAGCTGAAACAAAAAGGTAGTGGAGTGTTCCTTTGCTCTACCTAGTTGAGAACATGTGTACCAGGTGACTCAGATTTTTCAACACCGCACATGTCTGCGAAATACCACAGCAGTACTATATGTATTGATTTGGGAGTTACAAATGTATTTTAGGGAGTGGGCAAATTCACAAATATGGAATTCACAAATAATAATGATCAATTGTATTTGAAACACACAGAAAAGTTTAAAAACAGCCTGCCATGTACAATCTAGTCTTGTCAAATCTTAACATTTTGTTACATTGGCATCCAATTTTATACAGACTTCTTTTTCAAAGAAATAAAACATTACAGACACAATTGAAGCCCTCTGTAATCTTCTCCTCCTTTCTAGAGGCAACCATGATCTTGAAATTGGAGTTTATTGGTATACATGCCTTCTTACATACACTGTATATGTAAGTACTCACAAATGATTATTGTTTTGCCTACTTTCAAATCGCATTATGCACACTATGTTTCTGCAATTTGTTTTGTTTTCCCTTAACATGTTTTGAGAATTATTTGTGTGGATACAATATCACTCAAGAGAATTTATTTTTCTTGCTATATAGCATAAGTTTATCTATCTACTCTCCTGCTGATGAACATTTATTTGTTCCTAGATTTTGCTGTTTTACACAATTTGCAAAGATTCTTGTTAATGTCTCCTGTGTATGTGTGACTGTTTTCCAGAATGCATACTAAGGAATTGCTGGACTGTAAGAAACATGCATTTTCACCTTTATTAGATATTACTAAATTGTTCTCTAGTTTACTATTCTATCTTCAATGAATAACAAAAGAGGGTTCTCATTGCTTCTTGTTCCCACCAACCATTTGCTATTGTTAGATTTCAATTTTGTTGTGAATTTGGGACACCTGGGTGGCTCAATTGGTTGTGTCTGCCTTTGCCTTGGGTCATGATCTCAGGATCCTGGGATTGAGTCCCACATAGGGGTCTGCTTCTCCTGCTCCCGCTCTCCCTGCTTGTGCTCTCTCTCTCTCTATGTCAAATAAATGAATAAAATCTTTTAAATAAATAAACTTTATTGCCAATTTGAAGGCTATGTAAGAATATTTCATCGTGGTATTAATTTGGATTCCACTTGTAATAAGAGTAAGCATTTTGTCAGTTGTTTCTTGGCAATTTAGTTTTCTGCTTCTGTCGAATTGTCTGATCAATATCCTTTGCCTTTTTTTTTTTTCCTTAATGGATTGGGTTTTCTTTCTTATTCACAAGTAGGAGTTGTTTATGTATTCTGAATGCTAATACTTTGTCAGTTATGTGAGAGGCAAATATCTTACTTGCTATACGTAGTCTCATAGGGGTCCAGGCTGACCGGGTTGTACCATCTTGAATTTGTGCTCCCTATGGTGGCCCCGAGGTTACCATTACAGTTAGTCATAAAGGAAAAGAGCAAGGAGGGCTAGCTTAAAATGTTTTATTCTTCATCTGTGGCAGTGGCATACATCACTTCCATTTATATTCTACTCTGGGGGACACTATCATATGCCCATGCCCAAGTGCAAGTGCGGTTGGGAGGTCTTGTCTGATTAAATGCCTAAAAAAAGCAGAGAACAGTTTTGGTGAATACTTAGCAATCTAATAGCCTTTAACTTTCTTTCTTTCTTTTTTCTTTTTACACTGCCCTTTTCTAGTTTTAGGATCAGACTTATTATCCTCATAAAACAGTTGTGAGTTATTTCCTTGTTTTCTATTCTCTGGAACAGTTTGTATAAGACAGGGATTATTTGTTCTCTGATTGTTTGGTAGCACTCTCTTATAAATCTTTCAGACCTCAGAGG